>NW_023425460.1:27390753-28683253 GCF_014108245.1 Pipistrellus kuhlii | reverse complement strand
TGAAATTATTGTTTTTGGTTTTTAAAATACTTTACACTTCTTTAATAGTATATATAAAAATAATTCAAAGTAAAACACACCTTGTCTAGTTCTGGATTACAGGTGACATATGATATTTGAGGTTCAATGGTAGCAAAGATATTTAAAAAGGTACATTCTTTTAAATTCTGCCCATTATGATCTTCTTTAGGAGATGTACAAGTCTTACTCCAAGTATACCCAAGCAAAACTGGTGGAATGTTTACTTGGAATGTTCCATTAATCTGAAATGATATATCAATATAACAGATTCTGCACGATGAAAATAAACACCAGTCAAATATAGTATAGCCTAGCTCAGTCTTCTCCACAGGAGCCTTTAATGGGTATGTGCTGGTTCTACTAATGTGTACTTGTACCCTTGTACGTGTACTTGTACGTGCACACGGATGATCAGGTGCTCCATGGGGATCTGTTCACGGGCACTCTTGACATTTCCAGTCTAGTATGTACTATGAAAAGAGGGCAGGAGTAAGACAGGGATGAAATGAGGAAGTTTATTGTATCAGAGTGTTAAAAACTCTAAAAAAAAAAAATCTAATTCAGGCTCAGAGAAAATGCTAAAAGACAATGTTACATTTCTCATTGGGTCTAGAAAGAGAAAAACCTTTAGGTCCACAGGAGGAAGGATTGTATATGTGTGTGTGTGTGTGTGTGTGTGTGTGTGTGTGTGTGGAGAGAGAGAGAGAGGAGCTAATTTACAATCATAATAACTAATAATCATGGTTAATAGTTATTGAGCACTTACTACAGTATGTGCAAGGAACTGTGTGAAGTGTTTGATATAGATGACATCATTCAATAAGATAAATACAGCTCTTTTCTCTAAGTCACTTATGTAAGATCACAACACAACTGATGAGTATTGGAGCCAAGATCACAACTAAGGTTTGTCCACCTTTGAAGCTCACATTCTGAACCACCTCCCTATCCTGGAGTCTGGCCTGAGACAGAGAAACATCTGCAGAGTTTTACAAGTGTAGGAAGCCATGTTCCTTCCAATAACTTAAATCTCTATTGCTCTTTATCTGTAGCATATATTTGCAGCATGCTCCCTCATGACATGCTGTGATTGTATATTATGCAGACATTTCTACTCTCCTCCCTAACATCCATTCTTTTCTCCTTTCTTACCAATAGTTCTAAGTGGCAACATGACAAGTGGTCAAGTCACATCAACAAAATAAAGAAGTCTGCCAGGGTTTCCTGGTGAAGCGTCTCTTTTACTAATATGGGCACTGCCACTTTGTGCTTCACCCTGACTCCCTTCTGCAATATATATATATGAGGCTGGAGGTACAGTGAACAATTTGCAGTTATAAGAATGCAAGCCATTGCCGAAACTGGTTTGGCTCAGTGGATAGAGAGTTGGCCTGCAGACTTAAGAGTTCCGGGTTTAATTCCGGTCAAGGGCATGTACCTTGGTTGCAGGCACATCCCCAGTAGGGGGTGTGCAAGAGGCAACTGATCGATGATTCTCTCTCATCGATGTTTCTAGCTCTCTATCCCTCTCTCTTCCTCTCTATAAAAAAATCAATAAAAATATTTTTTAAAAATAAAATAAAATAAAAAATAATGAAGAAGAAAAAAAAAGAATGCAAGCCACATGATAAGGACAGTAGAACAGAAACACAAAAGCAGCTTGGATTCTTGAGCTGCTGCTCTGACATCTAAACTTATGTTTTTGGGTGAAATAAATAGGCCCATTACATCAGCCACTGTTAGATTTTCTGTGGCATAGGGTCACACATAATTAATACACATATAAATCCTTGAGTCAAATGCCTTGTTTGCTTGACAAACTCATTTTTAGGACTCACTTCAAAAGTTATCTCCTCTGTAAATACTTCCCTGATCTTTCTTTCTCCTCCTCATTCCCCTCTTACCCATCCCAAGCACTCTGAACAACCTTTCTTCCCCCTCCAAACCAGAAAGAGTAAGGTACTCCCCAAGGTATTATTGTATCTATCTCATGCCCCTCCCAAAGCACCACAGCATTATCAGGTGTACTGAAATGTGAGTTTTCTTCTATAGACAGTGAACTCCACTAAGATAGAGAAATCATTTCTGAATCTTCTATATCTGGCATAGCTCTGTAAGTAACAGAGCCCCAAACAGAGTCTAGGCTGGAGTTTTTATATTTTGCTGGTCATGTAGACATATTCTTGCTATATAATCCAACAGCAGCGTCCTCTGGGAATATAGCAGAGACACCTACCAATCATAAGTCTTACCATTAAGGATAAACAATGCTAAGGAGCTGAAGCTCCTGGAACCCATGCTTACAAAGCAGCAGCATTGATCAGAACATTTGTAAATCTGGTCCTATAAAACTATTATATGCAAATATAAATGTTGCTTTAAGACCTAAGGCTAGCTGTCCCAGTCTTAATCAATATACACTTTAAAGTTGTAAGAAATAAATTTGTGGATGTCTTCTGTTAAAACTTTCACAAACTCCAATACCCCAAGATCCCTTTAACTGACCCAACAACCTGCCAATCACAGAATCTGATTCCCACCCCCAACCCCCCATCAGCAAATGTTTCTATTGGCGAGAGATAAAAACTTAGAAAGTAAGCAAACCATCATTTGCTATTACCTCAGATTGTTGCAGAAGAGCAGAGAAAGGGAAGACAATGGATCCAAGCCAATTCTTTCTTACATATGAATGACCACTGCAGCTCCTGAAACAGTGATCCTGTTAAAATAAATAATCATTGATTTTATGGATGTGATAAATAATTCACAAACTTGTAGGTAAGTATAAAAATCATTTTCTTTCTTTTAAAAATAAAACAAAAGGTAAATAGAAAATATATTTTTCTCACTTTTTTATTTTTCTAAAAATTAAAACAAAATAATGACCTATTGTGAAGTTTTGACATAGGTATGGCTATTTACATTTTTAATGTAATATTCTTATTATAGTAGATATGCTCAGGGCAGCACACTTTTTAAAAATTCACTAAAGAACTTAAGAAAATTGAGGGTGGTGACCTGCAGCAATCCTGGTTGGCATTGGTGTGAACATCTTCATACTGAATGGGAGGCTGCAACTTTCTGATGCACTTGCTCTTTAGCAGTGTTTCCCAAAGTGTGGTACATGTACCCCCAGGGGTACGGGAAGAGTTTGATGGGGGTACGCATTGCAACGGCGTTTGGTGGGGATATGCACTGCACCGTGCTTAGCTGCGCCTAATTCTACATTCTCATGAGTACTAAGGGTACTCAGCGTTACGAAAATTATAGAAGGTGTACACATATGTCAAAAGTTTGGGAAATGCTGATCTAGAGAACTGTTTTTGAACTTGAAGTTGAATTCAGAGAGGAAGGCAGAGGGAGAGAGAGATAGGAACATCAGTGGTGAGAGAGAATTATTGATTGGCTGTCTCCTGCACGTCCCCTACTGGGGATTGAGCCCAAAACCCAGGAATAAGCCCTGACTGGGAATCAAACCACCACTTCCTGGTTCATAGGTCAATACTCAACCAATGAGCCACACCAGCCGGGCTGTCATACATTAAATAATCAAAAAGACATAAATTTATTTCTGGGCTCTCTATTCTATTCCATTGATCTATACTATATATCTGTTCTTATGCCAGTACCATGTTGTTTTGATTACTATGGCCTTATAGTGTAATTTGATATCAGGTAGCATGATTCCTCCAAGTTTGTTCTTCTTTCTCAAGATTGCTGTGGCTATTCTGGGTCTTTTGTGGTTCCATATAAATTTTTGGACTATTAATCCTAGTTTTGTTAAATACACCATTGGCATCTTGATAGGAATTGCATCAAAATCTGCTTCAACTTCTCTGAGCCTAATCCCAATCCTTCCATGTAGAATTAATTGCTCCTCCAATAGTGTTGCCACATAATTTGATAGACATTTATGTTAAAACATTTAATCAGAGCCCCAAGAGAGAAGGTGTAATGGATATGAATCTTTATACTTTTAGTGTCAAGATCAGTAGGAAGGAAATTAATATTTATTTTAGAACTTGCTATGGCACTTGGCACAGTATCAGGAACTTTCTTATATCTATGAGGAAGACATTCATAACTTTTAACATCAGATTGAACAGAACTGGGTTTTACGAATAATTTGCCATTTTTTATAGAAAGGATATATTTTCTTTGATCAGATGGTGGAAAATAAATAACCCATTTTTGCTTATCTTTCTACCTTGTCTACCAGGAAGCAAACATTTTTAAAAAATATATATTTTATTGATTTTTTACAGAGGAAGGGAGAGAGATAGAGAGCTAGAAAAGTCGATGAGAGAGTAACATCGACCAGCTGCCTCCGACCGGGGATATGCCCACAACCAAGGTACATGCCCTTGACCGGAATCGAACCCGGGACCTTTCAGTCCACAGACCAACGCTCTACCACTGAGCCAAACCAGCTTTGGCAGGAAGCAAACATTTTAATGTAATGTTCAATTGCAGAAATCTACTTCTCCCAAATTCTTGTTATATTTATCCCTTTTCCTTCTCTATATGGTTTGTGATCTGTTATTTTCAAACTGACTTGTCATATGTTTGATTTTATTCCAAGCTGCTCCAAATGCTTTTTAGAAAATGTTAGAAATAAATACTGCATCTAAAAGCAAATTTACAAATATGTTACTACACTTCATTCAGTCAGAACTTAGAATTATTTCAGCATAATTATAATTGTTGTACTTTACCTCATGTTTTTCAAAAATCATTTCATCAAAAATGTTGATATATATATTATCTTTTATTTTAGATAAACTTGAGAAGCTATAATCATGTCCTGGTGATCTATAAATAAGAAAAGCTTTGTTATATGCTTAATTTATTTTATAAGAGCATTACTCATAAAGGACTATAAAATCACTTGTGTTCTTTTCTGTTATAACATAAAAACTATGTGCTTTCATTAAAGCTAGTACATGCTTTGTAATTATCTTTTTATCTCTTAAGGTAACTGAGTGAAGAATAAAAATGTTGAAATGTCAAGCAGAAAGACTTTCTAGTGAAGGCATCCATTGCAAACAAATTATCTGAAGTATGGTGCATTAAGATTTTCCAACTAGCTCTGGTGGGATGGCTCAATTGGAGCATTGTCCCATATACCAAAAAGTTTGCAGTTTTGATCACCAATTGGGGCACGTACAGGAGACAACTGATTTTCATATTCTCTCTCTCTTCTCTCTGTCTTTCTCTCTCTCTCAATAAAAAAATATCTTCAGGTAAGGTTTTTTAAAAAAAGATTTTCCAACTATCTTAAATTCTACCAGTTTCTGTTACTTCTCACACAGAGAGTTAAACTGTACTTTTGCTCTCAGCTAAGAGCTTATTCTTTTTCCCACATTTATTTTCTCCAACCAGAAACTGGGATAGTGGGATGCATTTAATTTTGCAAACTGTCTGTGGATGGCTTACTTGATTGGAGAAATCTTTGGAGGTAGCTGAAAGAATAATGTAGTATATCACAAGCAATGAACTTTCACTATCAGCTCCAGCCTGTACATCAAATCTCAATCAAACTTCTAACAGCTCAGAGAAGGTAAATAACTTGCTCAAGCAAATGTCATCAGCAAATGACAGAGCCCTCATCTAAACCCAATTTTAACTGCCTCAAAGGCCAGGATCTTTTCACTATACCAACTGCCACTGTCATTGTTTGTTGAAGCTTGTTGCTTAATAAAGCAGCTATTATCTCAAGGAATCACAAATAGTTTGTATAACTTTCTGAGATCTACAGGTACATTGACGACTGAAAAATGTTCATTGAGTTTAGAGAATAATTTTAAGGTTGAATGTTCTTTATATTTCTAAGTGATAAACTGACTTCCTTATCCTACTCCTTCAAGAGTTTCCTTTCATGTTGTAATGTCTAAGATAGGGTAGGGAAGGCAATGAATATCTATTACACTACTAGAGGCCCAGTGCACGAAATTTGTGCACGGGTAGGGTCCCTAAGCATGGCTGGCAATCAGGGCTGACTGAGGCCTTCCTTCATTCCACACCACCCCATGTGGTCAGCGCACGTCATAGCAAGCAGCCAAACTCCCAGTTGGTCAAACTCCGGAGGGGACAATTTGCATATTAGCCTTTTATTATATAGGATGTTAGCAGAAGAGATAACTGTCATCCTCAAGACATTTTGGAGTGTGTCAACTTAGTGTGTCCTTTAAGTCACTCAAGTCCTACACTACCTTGCATTTTGTATTCTATTCAAACTTTCCTCAAATTTCACAATTTCTCCTCCAAAGTAGAGCTCACAAGGCTAATGACTATTTATTTATTTATTATTACTATCTACTCCATTTGTACATGACTTTTATTCATTAAAATGTCATGTGGAAAAGAGAATGGAGTTCCTGTATCTGAGGCAATGAAAAATGGTAGTTGAATGGTTTTGGCTTACCCGAACCCTCTGGTCTACCTCTAACTGTGTTCTTGGTTTATTTCTCTGCTATAATTTCAAGAATGCAACTACTTTACAGCATTCACTTGTAAGTTTATCTTATTGACTATTTCAAGTTATCCTAAATCTACTTATTTAATACAGTATATTTCTTCTAATTCTAATGTCTAATACACAAATATTTCTACACATACAACCAAATTTTATACCTTTACAATCTTTTAAGCCAAAATATACTTTTATATACTAATTACTTAACTTAATATTGTACAATGTATTTATTTCCCTTTCAATTAATACTCCCTTTCACATACAAAGAGTAAGAAAGATCAGGTAAGCAGATATCAGAGACAAGGCATGAATAGTTAATTCATAGTTTTTACCTCTGTGGGGAGAGAAGGAAGATATAATTAGTAATTGCCATAAAGAAGCCTTCAAAGATATTGGTAATATCTACTTTTTAAGATGGAAGGTAGATATACAGGTGTTCATTTTATAATTTTTCCTGAGAACTTATATTTATATATACATTATATTTATTAACATCTATGTAAGAAATATTATTTAAAAGCTTAAAAAGCAAAGTCTATCTCAACCATTATTTTAAATAAATGGTTCAAAAATATTTTTATTGTTATTTTTTTAGGAGCTAAAGAAAAATGGACTCCAACTCACACAAAATCTACTTTAATTTCCTCATTCCAGCATGGATGAGATCCACTTGCAGTACTGGTTTGGTATACAGTGTGTTGAAAGGAAACTTCCACAAAAGGGTGTACAGTATCCTGAAACACATAATAAACACTGACTAGATTTTTGAATTTATTTTATATAGTTGATAAAAGATAGAAAGCTAAGAAATTACTTGGTTGCTGGTTGAAAACTGGATGACTTACTTATTCTAGTGTTTCAGACAACCATTATTCACTTACTAACCATTTATTGGTCCTATTTAATAATAGATACTTTTCCAAGATAAATAGCCAGCATGCCTTGGTGGTTAGAGTATCAGCCCACACATGGAGGGTCTCAGGTTCCATTCCCAGTCAAGGACACGTTTCTGGGTTGCAGGTTCAATCCCCATCCCCGGTCAGAGTGAGTGTGAAAGGAAACCAATCAATGTCTCTCTCCCATAATGGTATCACTTCGTCCCTCCCTCCCTCCTTCTTTCCTTCCACTCTCTTAAAAAAAAAAAATCAATGAAAAAAAAATTCTTCAGGTGAGAATTAACAAAAAAAAGAGAAATGGTACTTTGTTTTATAGATTTTATAGCTTAACAGTGGTCTGGTGCATGAAATTCGTGCATTCGGGGGGAAGGGGAGGGTCCCTCAGCCTGGCCTGCGCCCTCTCGCAGTCCGAGAGCCCTTGGGGGATGTCCCACTGACAGTTTAGGCCTGCTTAGGGAGCGGGCCTAAGCCATCAGTCAGATGTCCTTGGTGCTGCCACAGAGGTAGGAAGGCTCCTGCTACCACTGCTACACTTGCCAGCCATGAGCCCAGCTTCTGGCTTATTGGTGCACCCCCTCTGGGAGCACGCTGACTACCAGGGGGCAGCTTCTGCATTGAGCAGTAGTCAATGTGTATCATAGCAACCAGTTGTTCCACCGTCAAGCCAAAACCGGCTCTTCAACATTCCCCGAGGATCCCACATTGCAAGAGGGTGCAGTCCAGGCCGAGGAAACCCACCAGTGCATGATCAGGGCAAGGGAGATGTGGAAGGTTGGCCAGCCAGGGAGGGACCGCAGGAGGGCTCCAGGGCCAGTCCAGCCTGTATCACTCAGTCCCGATTAGCCAAACCCCAGCAGCAAGTTAACCTACTGGTCAGAGCATATGCCCCATGTTGGCCAGTGCATGTCATAGTGAGCAGTTGAGTGGCCTTAGCATATCATTAGCATATTAAGCTTTGATTGGTTGAACAACCAACTGGATAACTGAACACTTAGCATATTAGGTTTTTTTATTATATAAGATTGGGGGGAAAATAAACAGGTAAATAAATAATTGCAATGAAATGTGAGAAATAAATAAATATATATATATATATATATATATATATATATATATATATATACACACATACATACATACATACTCCAGGTATAATAGTTACTCAGAAGAGGGAATGATTACTTTTCTGGGGGTGAGGACAGGAGCTTCACAGAGAAAACACAACTTGAGTTTGAGCTTAGAAACATTAAGCAGTAATGTGGCCAATAATAGTGAGCTGTGTGGAGGCCACTGCAGGCTAGGAAAGGGCATGTATACAGGCTTTCTAGAACAGGTAGTAGTTTGATACTGCTGTTGGGTGGGAATAGATGGGATATGGTTGACTTGTAGGTAAGGGCCACATCATTACAAATGTTTGTAGGCATTCTAAGGAGCTAGTACTGTATTCTATAGACCCTGAGAGCAGGGGAACAAGGAATGAAAGAGAAAAAATTACATTTATAAAGAGCACCTTCATTGTGTTATAGAAAGTAAACTGGAATCCCAACAGATTAGAGATAGAGAAACCAGTAACAATTCAGGGCAAACCATTGGAACTGCACTTTATAAAAGTATTAAATACTTAACTCATATAATATCTCCTCTGAGACCACTGATTTGATTGTTTCTTTATGTTTGAAGCAAGATATGGATGATATCAGAGAAGTAGATATATCCAAGGGTCTTCTAGGGAAACAATAGAGATATTAGTTAGTTTTAATATTAGTTTTGATGGGAGCAGCAGATTTTTGCCTATGCTTATGGACATAAGTAATCCAGTTACCATGGATTTGACAGAGTTTGCTTTGATATTCAGATCATAGGTGCTTAGAGCTAAACATCTGATAATGACTGCTCTGAAAGAGTGGCTCCTAAATGCTGAAATATGGATTGGATCCAGTCTATAATGAAGTTTTTCTTAGCAAAAGGAGAAAAATAAAGCAAATGGTACAGTGAGATGATATCCTTCCTATTTTTGGTGTTGCAACATTCTTTCTTTTATGAACTGATGGTTATAGAAAATGGTGAGGATGCTATGATGTGTTTTTATAATCAGCCTTTGAAATGTGCATTTGTTTTGAGAATATCAATTCTATTAAATATACAAGGTTGAATATAAAAATAGGCAAAACATTAAAAGTTTTTAACTGTAGATTAGTAGCGAGTAAGCAAAATACTTGTTGTTCATATGCAAAATTCCTAGGATGGGGTAAACATGAGATAAACAATTATAGTATAGAGCAAGCATGTTAAACTCAGGGCTAACATGGGCCAAATAAATGAGGTTCAAATTTATGTGCACTGCAAAAAAACAAATGCCTCAATTTTCATAAAAACATTGGTTTATTTCGATAGAGACATGCTGAATACAAAGGGCTGAAATAAATGAGTAATCATTAACATAAAATAATAGAAAATTTTAATAAAAATTAATGTTTTTTCTTGAACATTAACTTATCAGACACTGAATAACTGCACAAATTAATAAGTATAATGAAAATAAACCTATTTTTCTTGTTCTCCAAAAGCGAAATATTTCCTGTTGCACACACCAAACAAGTCAGTACAAGACTAATGACGTGGCAATTGGCTGCTAAAATATTTGCTGCTAGTGTTAGTGGAAATTAATGCAACATGATTATAGTAATCAGTCATTAGTGAACATTGTAATTAATAATTATGTGTAACAGGATATTGTAAAAATTAAGTTACAAAATTTTTATTAAAACATTCCTTACATACTGTTATATTGGCTGGGCCACAAAGATATTCATTGTGGGCTGCATGCAGCCCGTGGGTCGAGAGTTTGACATGCTTGGTGTAGAGCATATATGTGTGAAATATTGATAGAGGGGTATACTTAACATTCCTGAAATATCTGGCAACTAAACAGCCATATATGAACCATACACCAGATTAAATAGATAAGAGACACTGTATATTCAGGACATACTAAATATACATGAGTAATCAATATTCATGATGCCTTACTTTGGTATCACTCAATTGTAATACCCATTCTGGCGCCACATATCCTCCGCACCAGAAACACAAATAAACCCGAGTGCCTGCAGAAAAGATGAGTAAGATGATTTTTGCAGAAGTCATCTAATATGACAAGTCTAAAGCAGAGTCTACTCTCTCCAATGTTTTAATTCCATTACTGAGAGGGGCCAGTGGCAGAGAAGAGTGCAGTTGGCAAAGTGGCTTCACAACAGGGAACAGAGATAAAAGGCAAGATATACTTTGGGCATCTCAAACTTCTAAAATCTCTTAACACATGGCAATGACAGTAAGCTTGCCTATCCAAATGAAGACTTAAACCTTCACTCAGTCTCTGTATATGGAGCATTAATGAAGTGCAAAGATATATTAATTGGACAGTGTGGAAATTTACACTTAATACAGATCTTTTATAACTTTAAAAATTGGTGCATATGGCCTTACCTGTGAACTGTTGTTTTCCTGCTGGGAATATTATAAGCCCTCAGGATTCTGACAAGAATCTTAATATCTCCATCACAGATAGTCTGTGCTGCCACTTTTTTCCTTTCTTTCCTCTGAGGCTTTAACTTTCTGTGTCGTTCAACAAGCTTACAAACTGCGTGTGTCAACTGGCTAGAGAATAAAAGCGATCAGCTACATATACACAAGATAACTTAGTTTTAAAAGATATCAATTTTTAAAATTAATTATTGTAAACAAGACCATTATTTTAAGCCATATTTTCTCCACTGAGGAGAGGAGACAGTTGTTTTAGCCCAAGGAAGAAATCATTTTTTGAGCACAGAGGAGATGCTATGTTCACTCTCATGTGAAGAGGGATATGATTGCTCCATGCCCGTTGGGTACATGGCCCAACGAGAGACAAGGGCAGGAGAGGTAAATCCATGAAACATGATATTCTTCCAGGATTTATTATATGTATTTTTAGAATCATTCTCTTAAAAGTTGTTAGAAACTCAATTTTTCTACATGAATCTGAAATAATAGTTACATATGCTGTCAACCCTGGTAACAAATCTATGAAATTATAGCTCTATGGTCCCACCCATGTGCCCCAAAGACTGAAAATAAAACACAATAGATTTCAGCATCCTAAACCAATTAGCCCCTTATTGGTAATACCATGAACCTGCAAGTGGCCCCAGTGTGGTTTCCCAGAAGCATCCCTACGTCTGTTGCTGCCCCTGAGTTTCACAGGTGGGACAGAATGAGAATTGAATTGCTCCAGCCAAAGACCCCGCTGTGGATCACAGGTTTGAAAGGAGTAGGTTAAAAGCTTAGTGTGTGGTGCCACCAGCAATGACTTTTCCCTAGCAGTCTCAGGACAGGAAAATCTTAGGGCAAAACCAGTTTGAAACGTAAGTATTTCTTTTCTTTCTTGAGCTAAAAACCATCAATAAGGAGAACATTAAAAACTAAAATACTATACAATTGAAAATACATATTATATCATATGAAGAATGCCATATTAAAATGACCAAATATATTTTAAGTCACCATATTTCATTTCATGTTTTACAACTGCATCTTTTGACATATAACTTATTAGTAAAAAATGTAGAGATATTATTAGAGGATTTTGAAGGTATTAACTTAAAGCTTTATATTTCTTACTTAATAATAATTTTATATGTACCTTGCAGATACAATTTCTTCATAATCAGCTACAATATCTGATAAGTTAAATTTGCTAACTTTGACAATTCTTTTCATTACCTTCTTTCTCATCTACAAAATAAAAATTTAGAATTTAAGAAATGTATACGTTATAATTTAAGATAAATTATTTGCAATGCTATTGGTGCCACTATTTTTTCACCCCCTAATTTGTGCAAGCAATGAATGGGAAGGGGATTAGATAAGTGAAAATGTGGTTCTTTTTGCTTCCATTATTAAAATCACTCCTAACTCTCATATTCATGTCACAACAAAGCAAGTGTGTGTGTTTTTCTACTTTTTTTGTCCTTCTATAACACTTTCATGTCATCTTAAACTCTGTTCTTATCTCTTTTTACACCCATCCTAGCCCAACCTTAAGCACCTTCATCCCTTCGTCCCCTGAACTGCTGTGATCCTACCACATTACTAGTTAAAGTAAGGATTCTGACAAAATTAACTTTCAGGGTCAAAAAGAGTGCAAATAACACATCCAACAGCAACTTGGACTTATTCACAGGTGGCAAGATACTATGACTTTCCTGTGACATTATGCCCTATACATAAAAAAAATAAATAAATAAAATGAGTGCAAAGTTGTTAATGTTTATATTTAAACAAAAAAATTTTGGATGTGTACTAATAATGAGTTTGCTGTCCATTGAAGTAAACTTTGCATCAACAATGTAAATTAACAGTGTACGTTTACAGATGGTAAGTAGCTAACTCTGAAAAGGAAGTGTGAAAACCCATCACTGATCAGAAAGAGGTGATGAGTAAGTAGATTTGTCTGTCTGACTCTCTGGGAAGCACAAAGTACCATAACATCCAGCAGACCAGTTTTCAGCAAACATATTGCTAATATTATTTTGCAGTTGTTACCTTTTTCAGAAAATTGACAGAATTAATCCTTTGTGCGGTAATAGAATTCACATCTGTAAAGGAAATATCTTTCTCTATCTGACTTTCATATTCCTAAACAGAGAATTAAGTTAATTTCACTTCTTGAATGTTATTGTTCAGATATGACATGCTGCAATAAAATGTTAACTATTTCAGTTCATGTGTAGGAGACATTGGCAACATTCTGGCATTAACAGAGGAAAACATTTCTTTCAGATTATATAAATTATATAAAATAATATATAATTTTAATTATCATATTAAAATATAAACTTAAATTATAAGTTTATATTTTGTTTGCTTCTACTTTAAGATGTGGTCCTTCATCTTTTAAAAAAGAGTAATGATTGAGAAAAATTTGCTATTATGAAAATAGGAAGATGACTAATAAATATTCTATAAATATGCTATGGTTATTATAATTGGTTATTTCTACAGGAATTAGCTCTTAAAATCCACTATCTTAAGACTAGTGATGTACCAGTAAGTGTCTAACAACCAGTTATCTGCAAGGGGGGAGAGCCCCAATTTATAGCATGTGCTGATTATGGTGTAAATATTTCCCCAGCAACCAAATTAAACAAATTTAAAGCAACCAACATGAAGTCATTGAAGGTGGAGTTGGAAAAGAGGTGCACATTAGGCTCTGACAGCTGGTGATGGCTGGCTCCTGCACACCGCCCCCACACAGCATAAGACTAATTCCCCACATCCCCATTTTAAAGTTCTGAGATTGAGGTGTGCTTTATAATCAATGTATACATTTACTGTGGTAGTGTTTCTTCCCCTTATATCCAAAAGTTTCTTTTAAATATATGATACATTTTATGATAGCAAAATAGAGTACTTCCATAAATTTAGAATACACCTACTAGTAAAGGATTTCGGCTTTGAAATAGGCTGTTTGACAAGTCAAGCTAAGGACTTTCTGGAATTATGAGATCTTTACATTTTTAATGTTTAAAGAAAGGGGGGAGGTCTGTCTCCTGATTATCAGTTAAAAAAATTTAAGACAGATTTAAAGCAGCAAAACATTAACATACAAGGTAGAAACCACTTTACCTGGAAGATTGAATCTGGAATCTCTCTGTCATAAAGGGGTATTTGCTGCAGAGGGAAAATACCTAATTGTCCTGCATTTCTAAGTTGCAATAGCCGGAAACGTTTACTCTTTTTCATTTCCTCTTCGGAAACAAAATTTAATTCTTCTTGCAACTGTTCAAGACGAAAATACTTTGGAATATCCGTCCCTTTATGTTTCATGTACTGTAAAACATAAATAATGAAAGTCTTCACTTAATATATATTAATTTTTAATTTAAAATATTTTAAAACACACTTTAATGTATAAAAATGTCAAATCACTATATTGTAAACTGAAACTAATATAATATTGTATACCAACTACATTTAAATTTTTAAAAAATTAAGCACTGGAGAAAGGAAAGCCCCTTCAATAAATTTTGTTAGAATAATTGTAAAGCTGCATTCAAAAGAATGAAACTAGACTGCTTTCTGATACCATACACAAAAATTAACTCAAATGGATTAAAGACTAGAATATAGGATCTGTGCTGAGTGAAATAAGTCAAAGACAAATGCCAGATGATTTCACTTTTATGTGAAATCTGAGAGAAAATCAATATTTCTGTATGCCTGTAATCAATTCAGCACATCAGTTGAGAGGTTCTGATCTAAGAAAACTTAATTGCAATAATTTATTTACGTATTGCTTTATGCAATAAATGCAAATGGAAGTACAGGGTACATGCAAGGAAGAGTGTTAGTTGCCTTGAGAGAGATAAATATTTATTTGCTGCAGTTCCACAAGGAAGAATAAAACACAGTAATGAATAACTACAGCATTAGGCAGAATGAAATTAGAACCTTAACAGTTCATAAAAAGAAAAACAAAGTTCACAAGAGGGCAAGGAAAGAAGAGCACATATTTAACTGAGGTTACCAAAGAAATTTTTATCAGATTTTCAGGATGGGTAAGACAGCCTTTATGAGTGGCTTTCTAGGCAGAGGGAATAACATGAATAAAGGTGTGAAGAAAGCATTTTGGGGGCATGTCTATTCATATTTCCATGAACAATTCAGTTGGCTATAAGGAAGAGTAGGGAAAGTAAATATATAATGGTATCTTTGAGGGAAGGAATGTGTCTATATAAGTCATCTTTCTATACCTAGTAACTAATAATACAGCTGGCATTCCAGTGGACATATAATAGATGCTAGTCTGAAGGTCAGCCTGTCAGATGTGCTGTGGGCTGCTTAGTGGCAGAGTACCAACCATTGGGCCTCACTCAAGTAGTAAATATTTCAGTGGCTGACTTTCTTATTGCCTTTATGATACTGTAAACTGGTTGTAAACTGTGTCTGTCCTGAGATTTACACTTACATTCCTCCTAATACCTAGAAAAAATGTGCAGCAAGCTATTTTAAAAATATACTTGTATTGATTTCAGAGAGTAAGGGAAAGGGAGAGATAGAAACATATTCTCATTAATCAGTGATGAAAATCACTGATTGGCTGCCTCCTGCAGGCCCCACACTGGGGATGGAGCCCACAATCCAGGCATGTGCCCTGACTGGGAATTGAATCGTGGCTTCCTGATTCAATAGGTGGACTCTCAATCACTGAACCATGCTGGCTGGGCGCAAACTATTTTTAAATAGTTTAAAAGTAAAGGATCCAGAACTTAGAAAATGCAATATATTTCAGGAATTGATATTTGCTATAACTTACCATAATAAATTCCATTAAATCAGAATATTCTGGGTTATTTGGGTCAATTCTGACTTCATTTGCCCATTCAAAGAGCTTCTGTGTATTAATGAGCCATGGAATTCCAGGATCGCCTCTTGCGTCTACATTTTTTAACACACTAACATAGAGAAAGATATTTGTGAATGTGCGTACAATATATTGTTAGTATTTCCATAGCATAGGGAATGTGGTTATAAATACTCTTTTCAGGTATTTAAACATAATACCTATCCATGCCCTTCATTTAAGGATAAGATAGAAGGTTTACATGTGATATCTCTTCTGGGTCTTCTTTGAATATTCTAACTTGTGTCATAGAGTTTTGATAAGTGTCTACCCCCATCCTTTCAGTTGAGAGGCTCTGATCTAGGGAACCCTTCTGATCATAACCCTTAGATTATGATCTAAGTTTAAATTTAAGTGACAGTAAAGTTCTTGAGGGTAAAGTGTCCACACTCTGTGTAGTAACTAAAACATAGTAAATGCTAAACAATAAATGGTGCTTATTGGATGTATTCTGTAAACCCTGAGCGTCGTAACTTATTAAGTATTTTCCTTCCATAGATGCACAGTATGAAAATGTAACCAAGATGTCTGCTTAAGAAAAATTAATAAGATCCATAGTACATAAGACTCTCTAGGTTACATTTTTACAGTTGAAACATAATATAGAATATGACTTAACTGGGAAATATTACCAAAGGAGTATCTTTATTTGGATAAAATAAAGGCTCTATACTCTGATTCTCACAAGTCACTCTTGCCTTCTTACCCCAGGTTCCTAAAACCATGGCTCAGCACCAGCCCTTGAACTTCCCCCCCCTGTCGAGGAGAGTTCTGTAATTTCCCTCTCTAAAGTCAGAGGCCCCAATGGTAAAGTTTTACTTTGAGTTAACTTTGGAGAAGGCCCCGGACTTTGAAAACCTCTCTTACAATTTACTCCTTGTTAAAATCTGTCATATGTCCCAATCTTTCACAGAACTGCTTTCGATCTTTTGTAAACCTGAGTTCCCAAGTAACTGGAACTGCTAAGTGCAGCATCACAGAAGCCGTGAGAGAAGAGACTTAAAGAAGCAAAATGATGAGGACAAGCCAGTTCATATCAAAAGGTCACTGGTAGCCTTCAGGAATCCGTGGATTGAGTTAGGGAAGAAATGTGTGAATAAAAAGTGAAGGCACTGAATGCAGACCAGTATTCCACCCATGTGAGGGCTTAGTTAGACAGGAAAAACAGCTCAAAAGTGTTTTTTAAGGTTTAACCAGATGATTGGATTGTTCTTTGTTTTAAAAAACAAATAAGGCTTCTTATATATAAAGGACTAACAGCATATAGAGATGGAAAAGTTAATA
The DNA here is from genome assembly GCF_014108245.1 of Pipistrellus kuhlii. Lineage (NCBI taxonomy): Eukaryota > Metazoa > Chordata > Mammalia > Chiroptera > Vespertilionidae > Pipistrellus > Pipistrellus kuhlii. The sequence goes on along the minus strand of NW_023425460.1, from coordinate 28,666,134 downwards.
TAAGAAAATAATATAGATACATCAGCAGATCCTAAAAGAAACAAAGGAAAGTATAAAAAGATTGCCCCACTTATTAGCTTCAGAGTGAGGAGAACAAATATCTAACTCTAAGAATAAAAAGCAAAGAATATGTACAATAAGTAAAGGTAGAAAATAGCTGCCTTTAAGAAGATAAAGATTGCTCCAATTTTTAAGAAAGCCATACACGGATTCTATTGTCTCTTATTTTCAGTCTTTTCCCCCAGCCTGTTAAACTTCTTGATGAATAATGTACATCCACTAGCTCAGTTTCCTCAAAATCAACTGGTGTTTTTTCAAATATATTTTTATTGATTTCAGAGAAGAGGGGAGAAGGATAGAGACAGAAACATCAGTGAATGAGAGAGAATCACTGATCAGCTGCCTCCTGCACGCCCTCTACTGGGGACAAGGCCCACAACCCAGGCATGTGCCCTGACTGGGAATGGAACCGTGACCTCCAGATTCATAGGTCAATACTCAACCACTGAGCCTCACAGGCCAGGCTCAACATCAACTGCTGAGTGCTACTAATGTTTAGGTATTGTTGTTGTTTTCTCTAAAACTCATTCTTTACCACAAAAAGTATTTATAAACTCTTACTATAACTCTGGCCATATGCCACTGGTTTTATACATAGTGTTCTCATTATTTTAAAAGTCTCTAATTTCAATTTTGATCTCCTTTCAAATCCGAATTACTTATAGCGATGTTTTTAAATTTTTGTATTATATTTTTAAAATACGTCTTAAAGAGCAGTGTTAGGCTCACAGCAAAGGTGACCAGAAAGTGCAGTTTTCTATGCCCCTTACCTCTCACACTTCACAGCCTCCCCACTATCAACATCCTGCAGCAGAGTTATAATTTACTACATTCACTGCAAAAAGAGTGGCTTTGTTGCAATACATGAACCTATGTTGGCACATCATTATCACTCAAAGTACATAGTTTACATTAGGGTTTACTCCTGTTGCTGTACATCCCATGGGCTTTGACAAATATGTAATTATATGTACCCAGAATTATAGTATCATATAGAGTAGTTTCAGTGCCCTAAAAACCCTGTGTGTTCTGCCTATTCATCCCTCTCTTTCATAACCCCTGGAAACTCAACATTTTTACTATCGCCATAGTTCTGCCTTTTTCATAATGTCATACAGCCAAGGTCTTTTAAAATACGGAGAGTGGAAAGGCCATAGTTCTAGTATCATCTCTCATTAATTTTTAAGTAATGGAATCTATGTGGCCCTTTATATTTACCATTTTACTCAAACACAGCATAATATAAAAGGCAGCATAATCATCATTTTTATAAAGTTTTACTGTACTTATTTAAGTAATCCTATTTGTGGATATGACCTATAAATTAATTCCAATTCTTCTAGAAATTCCTAGGACATAGCATAAAATTTCTAGGATTTTCTTTCTAGCAAATTGATAGTGCATACGTTATTATTTTATAATCCAGAAGGACTGGAAAATATAAAGGCCCGGAAATAAAATCCTTGGGAGTCTTGGCCTTTCTCAGCCTCCATGTGACTATAATCCTAAGCAAGGAAGAGATACAGACTATTACATATAAAAACACTTATTATCTATTAGGGTAATTATCAATAAAATGTATAAATGTGTTATATATTAATAAGTATATTAACATTTTATATACTTATATTTGAAAAAATAAACATCTAAATAAACTCAATTCCTGTTGCTGCTAATTTTTTCTTTTTCTAGACACAGGTTTTGTGTACTGCTTTGCTGAGGAGTGGAATTTTTTTTCAAGCATAAAGGATTACTACCTGCAGTAAGCAGATCTTAATGACTGTGACATAGGTGTCAGAGGAATACCATTTTCATCTAAGGCCCATGACAGGGAATAGCTTAGTTTTCCTGATGTGAAAAGACAAAGTTCTTCCGTTTCATTTCCCTCAAGAAGAAAAGGCACATCTGTTTATAAAGGGCATTAAAAACAAGTAAATTTTTTTAAAAGTGTGCAATTTGAACACATTGTAGATCCACCCCCCCCCCCCCCCCCCCCCGTTTTACTTGTGGAAACCCAGAAATACATAGGAAACTCTGTGCTGACCCCAGGCTCTAATCTAAGAGCTCCCCCTCTTCACCCATCTAAGATACCTTAAGGCAGATTGCTTCAAGCAGACTACAAAGAGAGGAACATATTGATCAGGTTACATAGAGATGGACAGCTCTATTTTCCTCTCCTTTGGCTAGAAGCTTTTTAACCATTCTTTCTGGGAGTGGCTTCCAACATGAAAGACCACTGGCAGCAGAAATAGAGGCAGGCAAGGTACTCTTTGTCCCCTTTCCTACATTCCTGAGTCGCCTCCTTCCCCCATTTTTTTCTCAATTTCCAGAGAGCTTAGCAATTCTCCTTGAAACTTTTACCAAGTTGTTAGTGCTCCCTAAATTTTTCACCTGAGTCTTTTCTCCTGGGTCTCCCCAACCCTATTTTTCTGCTTCATCTGGACTCTACGTAAACTACACTACACCCTCCCTCCTTCTCTATCTTATTTTCTTCTGTTACATATAAAGACAATTATTGTCTTAATAATTATAAATTAAATATAAATATTTCAGATACTTAATAAACATAAATTAAAATAAATAAATCAGTTTGAACCACAATGATGATTTCGTTTGTAATACTTGACACTTATTTTTTTACTAGAGGCCCAGCGCACAAAATTCATGTCCAGGTACGGTCCCTAGGCCTGGCCTGCAATCAGGGCCATCTTCCCCAGCTGCCAGCAGCCAGCCTCCTCCCCGCTGCCACTCACCACAGGTTCCCTGGTGCCTGATGGCCAAGGGAAGGGACTGAGGTCGGCTGATCCCACCCACTTGGCAGTCCCACCCCCACCACAGGTGGCCATCAGGCGATAGGAGCCTGCTGCCAGCAAAAAGAACCAAGAGGTGGTCAGTGTGCCTCATAGTGGCTGGTCCAACGGTCATTTTGGTCATTCTGCCATTGGGGTCAATTTGCATATTACCCTTTTATTATATAGGATTATTTTTATAGCAAATGTGCTATTTATTTACTTAGTAAATAAATAGCACATTTAAGGGAGCTTGAAAATAGAAAACTCCTTACATTGGGTTTATTGTTTGTTGGTTTGGGGCCTTTTACATGCGATTTGAGACTTCTCTGCATTCTGTATATTTGTCTGAATTAATTGCCTGGGATGAAGTTGTGCTAGCTTTCACACAGAAGATACCTTTCAGAAATCTGTATATCTTGCAGTTGCCAGAACAATAAAATACCCAGTTGAAATTTAAAAAAATCAATATCCAAATAAACTAAAATCAATTGACGTGTGAACAGAAACAACCTTTCCTTCCTCTCCTTTTCTCTCTTCCTTTCTTCCTCACTTTCCTGTTCAATTAAAGGATGGACCGGCACATCCTGGAGCACCTTTAGGTTTCATTAACAGAGAAGCAGAGTCAGAGCCGTCTATCCACTCAGGAGTGGCGCTCTTATCTCAGGTGAAGTAGGAAAAGCCCACGTGCTCATTCCAAATTTTACTTTTCCCAAAGATCTCATTCAAGACAAAGTTCTTAACATTTTAGTTTAACATCTGACAGAAGAACTTAATACATTTTAAACCTAATACTGTAGGCATAGAATTCTTTACTCACGTAAGTGACCCAGAGCCACTTGGGATATAGAATTCATGAAGAAAATAGGGGGAGGAAGCATTTTTAATAAACTTACTGCTTCCTACTTCTCCATACTCAGGCATGACCTGCTCATCAGAGCTAAACTCTACATATTCCAAAGCAGTTTTGCTTTTCAGCTCTGTGCTGTTAGGCAAAGGTATATATAGTTTTGCCAGCAAGTTTGTCCTTTTATTTACTTCATAAACCTAAATAGAAAGGAAATGATTGATAGCTCATTGAAAGTACAAAAATTTTAAAACTAAACTAAGGACCCTTACGAACACACATTTGTATTCCTTTTTTAAAAATGCCAGAATATAAAATAAGTATTGTTCGATAGCATTTCATCTACATGATTGTGAGAAAAGTAGATAATTGTACATCCCTAAAAGTAGAATGCCTTTCACTGGTTTCAAAGAAAATAAATTTAGTAAAAGGATTATAAATACAGTTCTGAAAGTATAGGTATTTATAACACAATTACCCAAATAACTTACTTTTGTGTAGCACTTTTAAAGTTCCTTATCTCATTTAAACCTGATGAAAATTTTGGGAAACTGATATTATTCTTCCCATTTTGTGAGGGAATGGAGTCTCTTTATAAAACTATATTTGTTTTTATTACAAGTGATGGAAACTCAGGTTGAATTATTTAGAAACAGGGAAATTCCTTAACTCATGGAATCCAAGGGCAAATTAAACAAGCTGTAGAGATAGGGGAGGGTAAAAAAAAGTCCCAGTAGATAGTTTCACAGATGTCCACTGGGTACTAAACCCAGGTCTTTTGATTCTGTATGCTGTGCTTTTACTACAATCCATCACTGCCATAATTACAAACCTAAGTTTTTTTCAATAGCAAAATTTTAACAATGACATACCTCCAAGCAAATTGTTTCAGGCCAATATATTAACTGGATATTGAAAATCTTCTGAAACATGACTTTAAAATCAAATTGCAGAGGAGATATTGAAGTGCAAGAAACCTGTTTATCATTGTATAATATTTTAATAAAATATTTAAGCTTCTGAATTTTGGCTCTCCTCTTTTGTTCATGCCTAAAAATTAAATAAACCTTTAAAAGACCCTTGAAAAGCAAAATGGATATAAAATGTTCATTTCAAAATGTACCTCAACTTAGCATGTTAAAGTATGATTATTTTAGAGGGCAAGTGATATCTTTAAGCCTTAAAATGCTTGCCAATATGTGGGTAAAAGCCTCTGTTATACAGTAAAATGTTTTTTCAAGAAAAATATTTACTCAAAAATAGAAAAAAAACCACCTAAAATCAGCGTCCTGTAAATCCCCATTTATAACTTAAAGATATTATAGCAGTTACCTATCATAAGATGATTTATAAGAAGAAGAAACTGAGGGACTTAGTAATGGGGTTGGGAAGCTAAAATCAAGAACTCAAAAATATTGTCTAACTCTTAAGAGAGGCACACACACATACACACACAAACACCTCCCTCCCCCCCACACACACACACCATGCTTTCAATAATCTCAAAGAGGCAGCTCTAAATCATGAGACTTGCTGTGTTCTAGTAAAGGCTTTGAAAATCCCTGTAGGCTTTAGGTTGTATACCCTTTTTCTCCAGGAATTTTTTTCTCTGAACCCAAAGATTTGAGATGGAAGCCAGAGAGGTTAGTTCTCTGGAGTTTATATGAATACACTTGCTAGGGAATAAATTGACCCCTGAGTGATATGAAAGTCCTAAAAAGAGTCTTCCACCCATTCATTTACTCATTCATTCAACTAACATTTACTGAAAACCATTTAAGCTGCCATGGGAACTGACCTAATGATGTTTAAGACTTGAGCTACTTTTTCAGAAAGGAAAAGACTGGTTGGAAGATAAGCCTTAGTTGAAATATAAAAACCCCCTCTGTTCTCCACCCTAATCATCCTCTGAGCCCAGGATCTCCCTGCCCTCATGTAAGCCCATCTTCTTCATAACCTTCTCAGAGGGTTCAGAGACAAAAGATTGCTTATTCTCCGTTAGCCTCTTCTAACCATCTTCCCAATCATCCTTAGAGAAATATCTTAGTAAAATTTTCCCTTCATGATGCCCTTTGAACGTAATTTTAATAATGAGCTCATGATCTGATGATGAAATTCATTAAGTCAGTATATTTATCTTGAGGTAATCTTGTTTTTTCTTCTCATGTAAACTCTTTAATTCTTCTTTAATTTCTGTACTCCTTTCATCTCTATCTTTGACATCAGAATATTATTCTTTTCTAGAGAGTCAATTCTTACTCAACTGGATATTTTAAAAGGATAATGAAGCAATACCACACTATAGCTTGCTTTGAAAAGATAGAAAGCACCATATTGCATTTCCTTTTGCCTTGACTTCCACTAAGTTTTAGCATAGGCTTTCCAGCATAAATCCCTTCCTCCTCTTTCTCCTCTTTATTTCCATCTTCCATTTTATGGACCCTGTTCTCTTGTCTTCATTTAGATGGTCCTTTGGCATGCGCGTATTACATAATAAATGACCTCAGATCCCTTTGAGAAGTAGGTATAGAACAAATAAAGCAGTACTTCACCACTGTGCTTCTCTGGTCAGAAAGGCAGGAGTGATTATGTCTTTGTGTCTGCTACTTTTTATGTTCATTTTAAAATGCAACCATCCATCCATTCAGTTATTGTACATGAATATTTATTGGGAACCCACTGTCTTACAACACTGTGCTAAATTAAGCACATTTACAATACTCGAAGACGAATTGGTCCAAAGTGTCCCATGAGACAGAAATATTGAGAAGTTGGACCTAGTTCAGTGCTCTAATTTGACTTATCCTCTTTAAGGGAGATAAGAACCATCTACAGATGGGAGAAATGACAATCAGTGTGATACCTGTTTTTGCATGAAATGTCCAAGGAGCAGACGGAAATATTATAGCTCAAGGAAGAAGTCACAAGTGGGAAGTAAAGAAGTTTATGTCAAAGTATAAGACTGCCCAGAGGGGCTTCCTGATATAGAATACACTTTATGAAAGCAAAGGGTCCCTTAACACGCTAGGGTACTATATAATCTTATTTTACAGCGGCTTTATATCTTACATATCTATATATGAACAAAAATTACTACCATAACAAAAACAAAAAACAATCATCAAACCAAATTGTTTTATGTACTACCTTACTGAAGAATTAGAGATGTGACCCTGGGCTACTTAACCTTTTATAAGTGTAAATTCCCCCATCTTTAAGATGAGGATAACACCATAGAACTATAGTGGCAATTAAATGTCCAAATAAGATAAAGTAGCAAAGTGCTGGGCATATGGTACTCATTCAAGAAATCTAACATTATTATTAAAAATTAAATAATTAATAGACAATATATAAGAAAAAAATAATCCTGTAAAAATGCTTACAGTGAACATTTGGATAAATTTGTTAATTCTTCAGCAAAAGAAAGTTGTGGCATAAAAGTAATTGGCTTTATTCCTTCAATATCTGTTTCTTCAAGTTCTGAAGCTAAATTTAAGAGACTCTAGAAACCAAAAACAAACAAATATATAAATTACAATGTAAGTTCATTGCTTAGGACAATTATTCTTAATTTTAAACTTATATCTCCTATATTTGTAACTTTGTTGGGTAACTGTTACAAAGATATCCTATTTTATCTATTAAATATTATAACTAGTTGAGTTAAATATAATTTTTCAACATAAATACCTCCTCATTTCCCCCAATGTTATATGCTTTTCCTCCTGTGTTCTTCTCAGTCACAGACATTTCTGACATTTCTCCTTGATCTTGTTCATCAAATTTATTTTTTATCCTAGTTAATAACAGAATTATGTAAAGCAAATATAATGAAAGTATATGAGAGTTATAATTGTGCTTGCACAGCTCTATGAATATATTAAAAACCATTGAACTGGACACCTTAATAAAAGAAAGAACAAGTGTATGATATGCAAACTGTATCTCATTAAAACTGTTTTTTTTATTTAAATTCTTTAATAAAACTGCTATTAGAATATATGCTTTTGCCTTCTGAAGTACAGTAGAGTAAATTCAGTGTGGATATTACCTGTATGGACTGAGACTGAGAACCTGTGTTGACTGGCACCATGGAATTTAGACAGGTTCCTAAAGTATTCTGTGCCTTACTTTTCTCATTTGAAAATTGTGTTGTTATGAGGATTATATGAACTAATTCATGTGAAGTGCTGTTTGATGCTTAAAGCATAACAAACAAATATTATTGTTTTCCTCTGATTCAGGTTAATCAATATGAACTTATTGTTCATAATTAACTTATTGTTCTTTAATATAATGGCTGTCAAACTTTGACACATTAAAATTACTGGGGAGCTTTTTTAAAGCTCGCTTTTTTTAACGATAAACTGTTGAAAATGTTAAAAATTATAATAAAGGTGATCATGAAACACTTTCATTAAAAACCACTGCAGTGGGGGGGAGGGGAATCAACAAAGTAAACACCATTTTTATTGCTTGAAATTATACTAATCTTTTACAGTTTTTTAAAAATATATATTTTATTAATTTTTTACAGAGAGGAAGAGAGAGGGATAGTGAGTTAGAAACATCGATGAGAGAGAATCATCGATCAGCTGCCTCTTGCACACCCCCTACTGGAGATGTGCCCGCAACCAAGGTACATGCCCTTGACTGGAATCGAACCAGGGACCTTTCAGCCTGCAGGTCGATGCTCTATCCACTGAGCCAAACCGGATTTGGCTGGGTTTTTTTTTTTTGTTTGTTTGTTTTTGTGTGTGTGTGTGTGTGGTTTGTTTTTTTTTTTGGGGGGGGGAGACCCAGGTACAATGGGTTATGAAGGAAACCAGTTATTTAACTGTGAGTTCACAGTTTCAGTGAGTAACAAGTATAGTTTTTAATTATAACTAGCTCCTCCAATAGACATGTCTTTATAATTTACTAGTACATGTTTTACTTAGGAATGTGATTGTTGAATCTATGTTTAACTTTATAATAAAGTGCCAAGTTGTTTTCAAAATCACTGTACAATTTTGCATTCCAACCAGCAATCAGTGAGAGTTGCTATTACTCAGCATTTTTGAAAGCATGTGTTATTGTCTTTTTCTTGTTGTTCTGATTTTTAGCCATTCTAATAGGTGTGTAGTATGTTCCATTGTGATTTCAATTCACATTAATCTACTGACCTGAGGAGATGTTGAGCATCTTCTCATGTGTCCATTTGCCATCCATATACCTTCTTTAGTGAAGTGTCTATTCGAATCTTTTGTCCCTTTTAATTAAATTTTAAGAGTGGTTCATATATTCAAGATACAATCCTTTATTGGCTACATCAAATAGTTATCCAACTTCTTTTCTCCCAATTACTATGAATTACCAGTTATTCGTGTGATGTTCATCAGAATGTTGTAGGAACAAATAGAACTCACCTCTGAAATTGTAACTTTACCGGGGTGCTTATAAACCCTTGCTGTTGTCGAAGAGATTTTATCTGTTTCCAAGTACGTGACATACTGTGCAGTAGGGAGAAGTCCTTTTCCCTTTCTAACTCATAGAGCTGCTTTGTATTACTACAACAATAATGATAGATTAAAAAAATATTAGCAGATTAGAACTATTTAAGTCAATGAGATGGCCTGGAAGAATGTATTACACTAATTCTTCTGGACTCGCCTTGGCCACCTCATGTTTGGTGTTTTGTTTTGTTTTCATTTTACCCCTATCTTGATAAAGAAACTGAAATTCCATTTAGTGACTCATTCCTTTATGACTTGAAGTTTTTCACTGTTTTGTCATCCCCTTTACATTCTCTCTTTTGTAAAGTTTAACACCTGTTTCTACAGCCTCTCCTATTAGACTTTCTAATTAAAGATGAGCTTGGCTTTATCTTCTCCCTCTGACACTCCATGAAACCATTTGAATGCCAGTCAAAATTACTAATGTTTAACAAATACAGTCCACGTAAAAGCTGGCTTTACCCCTAATTGTTAGGATTTTTTTTTAACCTAGTTTTTGGCTTTTGAAGATTCCTTACCTTTTTGCCATTTCAGCAATAAAGATAGTATTAGGAGACATTTTTACTTATTTTCATTAGAAGGGACATTCAGGGAATCTAGTGTACCATACTGATAGAAAGAAAAGCCTATTGCCATTCATTAATTCATCCACTAAATATTTACTGGGTGCCTACTGCATGCCAGGTACTGTGCTGGTTTAGGGGAGATACAAAGATAAAAAGACATGTTCCCTGGGTCAGAAAAGCTTATATACATACAAATCAATCAATGCAATAAAATGTTATAGGTGTTATGATACCCTGTTTCCCCGAAAATATAATAAGACAGTGTCTTATATTAATTTTTGCTTCCAAAGATGCACTAGGTCTTATTTTCAGGGGATGTCTTATTTTCCCATGAGCTAGGTCTTATTTTCGGAGGATGTCTTATTTTCGAGGAAACACGGTAGACGTTTGAATATGCTATAGTGTGGACATAAATAAGAGAAAAACAGGCAAGACTTCATAGAGTGTGTGACATTCAATTCACCTCTTTGAGTATTGCCTTTAAGCTGAATTAATAATATATCTTGCACATATGTATTTTAGAGTAATTCTCAAATATATACAAACAATTGAGATTAATATAATCCAAGTACAGAGTATTAGTAAACATAGTTTTAATTGACATGTTTTTTTAGAATCAACGGATATTAAACTATAACCACTTTCATATGACACATCTGTGATATATTTTTACACACACAAAAAAAAATGGGTCTTAAGGAAAGGTTGGAACCCTTTCTGTAAATGCCTAAAGAGTAGAGAATCTTTTTCTTGTTTTAAATTTTCCATAGCAAGTGAAAAAAAAGTTACTTAATAAATGCTTGATGAATACATGAAAGGCCCCAAACCTACCTTATCTGCCAATAATAATCTTGTAAAGATTTTCCAGTCAGCTGGCTCACTTCCAAATCATCATTTGATAATTTGGTAGCATGTGTCAGTGCTTTAAGCTACAACAAAGAAAAGATCATTTTTGGGTACATTTCATTTATCTGTTACCATCATCCCAATTCACCTATAGATCTAGGTTTGTGCAGTAGAAGCACAAATATATAAATTTGATATATTACTGCCTTGTCTCCTAAAATATCCTATTAATAATTGAATTTTGAGAGTCTATGTGGTTTCATGACACTCCTGGTTCCTAAACACTGACTGTACTGCTTCGATACTGCTGCAGTCTGAGCTATGTCTATATATATATATAAAATTGATTTTTTACAGAGTGGAAGGGAGAGGGATAGAAAGCTAGAAACATCAATGAGAGAGAAACAAGGATCAGCTGCCTCTTGCACACCTCCTACTGGGATGTGCCCACAACCAAGGTACATTCCCCTGACTGGAATTGAACCCAGAACCCTTCAGTCCGCAGGCCGACGCTCTATCTACTGAGCAAACCAGTTAGGGTGATCATTTTTAAAAATATATATATTTTATTGATTTTTTACAGAGAGGAAGGGAGAGGGAAAGAGTCAGAAATATCGATGAGAGAGAAACATAGATCAGCTGCCTCCTGCACATCTCCTGCGGGGGATGTGCCCACAACCAAGGTATATGCCCTTGACTAGAATCGAACTGGGACCTTTCATTCTGCAGGTCGACGCTCTATCCACTGAGCCAAGTCAATCAGGGCTGAATTGATCATTCTTAAACTAAGACTCCTCACATTTGATCTGAGATATAAATTGCTGATATTTTTATAAAAAATACTTTATAACAAGACTTAAAACAGCCATATGACTCTTTTAAATCATTTCAAATATTCTTCTTAAGTCATAGGACCAAGAATACCAGTGATCAGTAAACCATTTATAAGTGCTACATATCTTGCAACTTCTACAGTTTCTTTTTAGAAAAATTGAAATCAACCATTGTTCTTATTAGTTAAATAATTAAAGTGCTAAGGAAAATGTCCTATGATAACTTGCTCTATACTAAGAGGTTTATTTACTCTTTCAATATTACATGTTCAGCCCAGTAATATAATAAAAACCATCCTCACCTTCTCTAAAAGGAGCTGAGATAAATTCTGTTGCTGCCTGTCCTGAAAACACTCATAAAGTTGGAGCAGCCTAGCACATAATACTTGTTCTTGATTGAAGACAGGATGATGGCTAAATTGCAAACCCACAATGTTGAGATCTAATTGGTACATTTTCCCTTGACCTTCCATTTTGGTCCTAATAGAGCTTTCTAGATCAGATTTCACTGCCTTTAAGGAAAAGTGTGTACACAAAGTTAATTTGGTTCTATTTCTTTTTAAATTACCTTTTATGAAAGTAACATATTAATTGTAAGAAAATTAAAAGACACAGAAAATAAAAAAAACGAATAATTTGATCCTTTTTTCTTGAAGTTGATTATGATTTCATACAGAGTGTCCCAAAAATATGTATACACACTTCGAATAATTATTAATTCTAATGGGTTAAAATATGAAAAGAAACACAATTGGGCTATCAGCTGTAAAGTGTGTATAAATTTTGGGGGGACACCCTATATGTTTATAGTACAGCATTTTAATAATCTTGCTATCAGTTATCTTATATAATAAAGAACTAATATGCTAATTAGACTGGACAGCAAAATGACTTCAAGAATGACCTGCTGGAATGACCAGGGGGGGTGGGGCCAGTGAGCCTGCATTGCCAGGTCAGCCGTGATGGTCCCGGCACACCCTTCCCACTTCTACAGAGGGGGCAGGAGAGGTGGTGGCGTGGAACTGTCCCATCCTGGCACTGTACCTTCCATAGAGGTGGCCACAGAGGAGCGGGCCTAAGCCACAACTGGACATCCCCCAAGGGTTCCCAGGCTGCCAGAGGAATGTCTAACTGTCGGCTTAGGCCCCATACCCCAGGGAGTATGTCTAAGCTGGCAGATGGACATTCCCCCCCAAGAGGTCCCAGACTGGGAGAGGGCGCAAGCCAGGCTGAGGGACCACCCTAGTGCACGAATGTTCATGCACCAGACTTCTAGTTGTTTATAATACTTTTATGTGTTGATAGAAGTTGAACTTTCAAGTTGGAAGCTCCCAAAAAATTTCCTACAGGAACAGTATGACAAATGGTGTTCAGAACTGCTGAGTCAATAGTTTGACTATGTGATGATATATTAGTCATCTGTGGACCAAAATTAAATGGTTAACCCTTATTAAAACACTGTTCTGCCGAAACCGTGGATAGAGCATCAGCCTGCGAACTGAAAGGTCCCAGGTTCGATTCTGGTCAAGGGCATGTACATTGGTTGCAGGCACATCCCCGGTGGGGGGTATACAGGAGGCAGCTGGTCGATGTTTCTCTCTCATCGATGTTTCTAGCTCTCTATCCCTCTCCCCTCCTCTTTGTGAAAAATCAATAAAGTATTTTTTAAAAAAACAAACAAACAAACAAAAACACTGTTCCACCCTGGACAGTTTTGCTCAGTGGACAGAGCACCGGCCCACAGACTGAAGGGTCCTGGGTTTGATTCCAGTAAAGAGCATATACCTCCATTGCAGGCTCAGTTTGGGCACGTGAGTGAGGCAACCAATCCATGTGTCTCTCTCAAATCAATGCTTCTCTCTCCCTCCCTCCCTCCCTTTCACTCTCTGTAGAAATCAATGAAAAAAAATATCTTCATGTGAAGATTAAAAAACATCGTTGTCTGACACAACTTTCAGCACATTGCCTGTTAATGATACTATAGAATGAATTTTAATACTCAGTTTAGATGCTTGGTGAAGTGACATATATATTTATTCCCAACTCTAAGGGTCTATTGAATACTGAAATTGTGCTTGGATGATGCATTGGACGAAAAAGTTACTTGTTCAGCCCAATGGTATCCAACATCAGATTCTGGATGTTTACAAAGGGTAATCTGGATGGTGGATAATATTTCCCAAAAATTATATGTTTTGTATTTACCTACCATCCTTTTGTTCATTCATCCATTCATTCATTCATTCATGTACTCACTCATTCAACAAGCTTCCACTGTTTCAAGGACTCTCTCCAACAGCAATGATCTCTGATAATTATGTTAAAATATCTGTGCTATATCTTGAGCAAAATAAAAATAATCTTATCCTGCTATCTAGAGATAATTATTTACTCTGATAGACTTTTCAGTCTTTTTATCTATGTACACATATACGAACTTGTCCATTCATTGGTAAATTCATTCATTATCTATTTTTATAAAATTAGGACCAGATTTAATTTTTCATTCTGCTTTTTTTCACTTTACATTTTATTTTTAGCATTTACCCATATCATTACATATTCCTCAAAAACATAATTTTAATGAATATTTAGCATTTCATCATAGTTTTGCCATTATTAGTATATTAGTAGACATTAATATATTCAAAGGATGAGTTAACAACACAAAAATGTAAGTTATAATCAATATTACAAGAATTCTAACCATAATTACAAGTAAATTATTATTGGTTACCTTCCTGTATATGGTCTTTAATGCTGGATTTAAAGATTCCTTGCTTATGTTTAGTCTGAATTTCCATGACTGGCTAATAGGTGAAGGTAATGACATTATTTCAGCACTTTCTTCAAACCAACACATTCCCTATCAAAAATATTTAAGAAACATAGTAATTAAATATTTCATCAAAAATAAATATCACATATTATCAGTGAGTGATTTAACTTGTTAGGTGGTGCACTTGCCTCTTCTTGTTGAAGCAGGCGATTTTCCATTTTGTTGCAGGTCTTTTTATATATTTTTGGCTTTCTCTGCATATAGAATCCTTCATCTTCTAAAATGCGTGGCATCATATTTTTCGGCAATTTACGTTGGTTGACCACTTAATAACAAAACCTATATATTACTTCAAAAGTCCAACATGTTAAACTGGTATTGACCAAACAAGAAGCAAAGGGGAACTAAAGTCTAGCAGCAAGCTTAAATACACACACACACACACACACACACACACACACACACACACAATGAGTTCTTCTAATCAATCCTCTTAAACCCAGGGAAGGCATGAAGAACAAATATAGAAAATATTCTATAATTTAAGAATAGTCCTCCTGAAGATATGCTTATTGATTTTAGGAAGAGGGAGAGAGAGGAGGGTGAAAGAGGGAAAGGAAAGGAAAACAGAAACATCAATGTGAAACAGAACATCCATCTGTCGCCTTCCAGATGAAACCTGCAACCTACATATGTGCCCTGACTGGAATCAAACCCATAACCTTTTGGTATATGGGAAGATGTTCCAACCAAATGAGCTACACCAACTGGGACTAGATCATACATTTTATCTATCTATCCAAAAAAGCTATTATCCTTTAATATAATTCATTAATTACTTAAATATTTTATTGTACAAGAACTTTACCTGAGGAACTACTTGGCACAAAAATATTTGCCTGTTGTCTCTTGATTTGTTCTTGATCATCTTCATATTCAGCAGCTTTTACTTCAAGTAAATCTGGAAAAATTACTTCTTCCATATAATAATCTTTATCATGGCTCTCAGCAAAATCTTGTAAATTATCACCAAGTAATAAATGTTTAGGGTAGCTATCATTTAATAATCTCTGTTGAATACCAAAAGATAAAAATAAGTATACATTATTATCCTTCTGATCCATGCTACCCAGTTCAAGGTCAAGCTTAAACTGTTATAATGAAATTTCACTGAACATAGAGGAACTCATTGAAGGCTTAATCTTTTATAATATGATTTTTCTATAGCACTTCCTTGCAATTTTCAATGGAAAATTAATGAAATAGAATTATAATTCAAGTCCCTCCTCTCCTTTGGAAAAATAGCCTGAGATATTGGACTATGACACATCACTGAGAATTCATAGTGTAGAGCAAAGTCCAGATACATCAGGCCAGATACATGTGGTCTTAAGACAAAAAAGGCTCTCTTTGTTCCAGCTGCAGCCTCCATTATCAAAAAAGTCCAGATACATGTGGTCTTAAATCCCATTTTTTTTGCTATTCAGAAAGCAATAGTATCTAAAGTGATTGTGGAGCATCCCTGATGTTTCCTGGATGACATTCAAGAAAAATAAAGAAGAAAAGTAAAGATTCAACATTGAAGTCTAAAGCAGAGTGATTGTAGTGAAATTTGAAAACATGCTATGTATAAAAGTTATAATCTGAATATAGGTATTGAAAAATATATTACTAAATATAAAAATGCATACTTTTATATCATGATCATGAATTGTGAGTCACACACAAAAATCAATTCATTTTGAATGACTTAATTGTCTAATTTAATATTGACCCATATTGAAAAAGAGGAGACAGAGAGTGTGTGAGTCATGCAAATAAAAACCCCTCAATTAAAAAATATATATTTAGGGGTAAATAATTAAATAAAAAAATTAATCACAGTGTCTTTGAATAGAGTACCTTACATGCCCTGATCAGGTCTGACAAAATTAAGGAACATAGTTAGCATCATCTAGGTTCATATGGAATAAATAACCATTAAACCCTGTCTCCTATCCCTGTCATGAAATCAAGAAAGTATTTTATGCTCTCGCCCATGTTGCTAAATGATTAGAGCATAGGACCACAAAACTAAGGGTCTTGGGTTTGATTCCCAGTCAAAGCACATACCTTGGTTGCTGGTTTGCTCCACATCTAGAGTCGGGGCTCATGCAGGAAGCAACCAGTTGGTATGTCTCTCTCACATCAATGTCTCCCCCCCCCCCCTCTCTCTCTCTCTCTCTTTCTCTCTCTCTCTCTCTCTCCCTCTTTCCCTCCTTCCCTCCTTTTTGCTCTCTCTGAAAAGCAATGGAAAAAATATTCTCAAGTGAGGATTTTAAAAAATGAAAGTATTTTATATCTAGAAATCTTTATGGTATCTTTTTCAGAATTCAAACAAAGTATGGCACTGATATCTAGAAGCAAGATTTGGGAGATCCTCACATAGGGGATCTTTTTGAAGATTCCGATCATAAGACAAAAAAGGCTGTCTTTGTTCCAGCTGCAGCCTCCATTATCAATCTTCCTTTATAGCATCCCTGATGTGGGCCAGGGCTTTCAACTTGCCTTCGGAGGTAAGGCCCACATCAGGGATGTTGTAAAGGAAGACTAATAATGGTGTACAGTAGAAAGGCAAATGGGGGTTCAAGAGGGACCCCAAAGGAAGGCCTGAGGGATTTGGAAATTACTAAGAGATGTTAGTAGATAGAAAGAATTCTGGGAAATAAGAGGTACTTGGGGAGGGGACTCAATGAAACTGTGGTGAGACTTGAAGATAGAGAGGAATTAGAGAAAATTACAGAGGGACATGAGTAGATAGGACGATTAATAAAAGTGGCTGACAAATGAAGAGGCAATGGGGAGAGCCTAGTGAGACTGGAGGAAAGGACAACCAGGGAATAATAGGAGGGGCTGAGGAGTTTGAAGAGAAGAGGGAAGAAGTGGCAAAAATTGGAAGACTCTAGGATTGGACTAGGAGGGATGGACATAGGGACTCTATGGAGAGTAACAGAGTTGGGGCACTTGGAGAGAAGGACAGGAACAACAGAAGAAAGAGAAAACACGGGCTTTGCAGCTGACAGACTATATTTCCCAACTCTACCAATGCTTAACCCCACATTAGTTTCCTCGCCTATAAAACAGAGCCAATAACAGTGCCTGCCTTACAGAATTTCTATGAGGAATGAATGATACAATCCACATTAAAAATTTAGTGTGTCACTGCGTATCCAGTAAGCGCTCAATAAGTTTTGGGAATTATTATGAATAGCTCAATTCAGAGAGAACAAGGTGGCTCAATAATAAAAATTTCATCATTCTTTGCCTTTAACAAGTTATTTTTCCTGAGAATGAGGTGATGGAGGAAGGGGTACAAATCCACCTGCTCTGAAGACTGGCCCAAAGCTGAGCCTTCTTCACCGCTCAGAGTGAAAAACGAAAGGCCTGCCTCCAATGAGACTTCAGTCTGTGGATTAAACAATGGAAAAGCAGTACTCAGTGGTGAAATGAATACTTTTTCTGCTTATACATGAAAGAAAGGTAGTAAGTTAAGTAGTAATAAGTGGAGTGGTAACTATTATCTGATTCATGAGCAAGGAGCAGAAGAAGAGACAATGTCAAGTTATATTTAACTTCAAGTCTGACTTATGAATTTTTGTTTTAAGGTTCTGGTAACTGCAATAAAAAAACAGAATAGAGTCTAAATCTTCTCCATCTTCCCTATCTCTTCACTCTAGTCAGAATATTAAGAGTATCACCTTACACTTCTATCAAAATGTGGGCTCAGGGCAAATGGCTTTTTCTCTCCCCATTTTTAGGTGCTTTCACAAATATGTGTGGTCTACAATGTTTTATAGAGTGAGAGGTAGTTAAAAGTATTTAAAGTGACATGCTCATAGTTATAAACTTGCTGATAAAATAAACTCTCCTTTTTCAATACTGTAAGTGTAAAGCCCTTACCACGTTCTTCTCATACACATATTAAAACGGACTGATTTTAAGGAGGTTTGAGAGAGAAATAATTTACTCTTATTTTAGTCATTAAGAGTAAAATAATCTTAAAGTACATAAAATATAAAAGCTTATTTTATATCCTATTTGTATCTAGCTGCCTAAAATTGCATTACAATATTGACTTAATACATCTAAATTTACTTAGAATCATTGAACCATATCCTTAAAATGGGTGAATTTTTGCTATATAAAGTGTATCTCAATAAAGCTGTCTTTTAGGGTTAAAAAAAAAAAGAGAAGCTACTCACCTTAGACCACTGATTTATCTTATTATCAATGAGCAGATTAGTTGAAGATTTTTCACTTTGATTAACCTGAAATAACATAAATGATATAGAAAACTTAATCTTCACAGAAAAACCTAAGTCTTTTGTTCAAAATGAATAAAAACCAAGACTTTTCAATGTTTTATTTTAAGAAGTATGTAGACGTTTCCGTTTGAGATGTCATATATAGTTTCCATGACCAAATCGCTTAACTTTTCTTGGATTTAGGTTTGAAAAAAAAAGAAAAACATGGAAAAGAACTTGCAGTATTTGGATTTAAGGAGCTATATTTAAGACTGAAATTTGGCTCTTTTTAAAAGAAGAAAAATTAATTTAATACATGTTGCATTTAAATATTAAATTTAAAACCAGAAAAGAAAAAAAATTAAGCATTACCTTAGCATTTTTTAGCTTTTCTCTTACTTTGCTTCTCAACATTTCTATTATGTTTTTATTTTCTTCTTCTGCATCTAAACCTATTAAGAAGCCAACATAATACAGAGCTCATGACACTTTTGAAAATAACTAAACAACAATAGCTCATTAAATAGCTAAATTGCATGCATTTTTAAGGATCATGATAATTATGAAGACTGGGACATTGCTCCATGAGGGCTTAGAACCTCAAATAGATGTCCCTTCCCCCTTTTCCATCTGGAGTAAATATTTTCATTATACACGCTCAGGACTAGATTTTGTTTCCCTTACTCTGTATGTTTTCAGCTATTGGCTATAGTCCTTCTTTGTAGTTAGGTCGGGGTGAGGGGAGATACTCAGAAAAGCAAAACTTTATCTTTTTCCTTTTGTGAAAAAATCTGTAAGAACAGTTATACTCTATACAGAATATACAAATATAATGTTTAATCTCTACAGAATATACAAATATCAATGACAGGTTACTTCAAGTTGATGAAACTGGAGAGTAAGGAATCTAAAAGGAAGAGATACGTTTCTATGTATCAATTGGTCAGTTTTGTAAAATCTGGGGAGCCATACTTCTGCAAGCTTTTAAAATGAAACAGTCTTGAAGAGTATAAAGAGAATTCCAGTTGTTGTATGCACCCCAAACTATGTGTTATTTTCTATTCTTCCGCTAGATGATCCCCCAGATGAACTGAGAAAAACAGGAGTTGAACAGTCCTAGGTATAGTAGCAAGTGGAGGGCCTTTTGGTCATTTTACCTTGCATTTTTCTTTTTATTCTCCCTGTTTCTGACTACTTAAAGGCTGCATAGAGAATAGTAGAAACAACGGGTAATAAAAAGCTAAACCACTATAGATCATAAGAATCTTCATTCTTAACTGCAGTATTTCCTGGTATAATTTTAAAATGACTAGTTGGTTTGTTTATACTCTATTCCCAGAACTTAGAATGGCAGGGGCGGGGTCATATAATATGTGCTCAATAATAGTAAATGAACTAGGGTTCAACCATTATTTATGTATATTTCTCAAGATCTAGAACTGCCTGAAGCAAGTTCTACATCTATATATCTTTATGGTGTAATACAGTTTCAAACACTCATAGATTCTCCATGTTTGCAGAGAGAGAGAAAATAAAATCTTAATAAAAATTTTCATCACATATATAGACTTTACTAATTATTTCCTTGTGCCCATTTTGTATTATCTAGGAAGTTTAGTTTCTATTTGAATTCATCTCTTAATAAACTTGTGTTCCCAGCTGAAACCCTATGATAGTATTAGTCATTTACATCTTTTAAAAA
This sequence comes from Pipistrellus kuhlii, assembly GCF_014108245.1. NCBI lineage: Eukaryota > Metazoa > Chordata > Mammalia > Chiroptera > Vespertilionidae > Pipistrellus > Pipistrellus kuhlii. The sequence continues at coordinate 28,645,931 of NW_023425460.1, read as the reverse complement.
TAAGAACCAACAGCATCAGAATTATGGTATACTTATTGAGGACCTTTTTGAAGATGCTTGCCTACATTTTCTTCTACTGCAATATCATCTGTCTCTTCAGACATCTATTAAAAAAAAAGGGGGGAGGAAGGGTGAAAGTCACTTTGCATTTTTTTTGTCATTGAACATCTTTTCAAATGTCCATCACCCCTTTGAAAGTCATCTCCTTTAAAATGCCAATTCATAGCCTTTGCCTATTTTCTTAAAATTTCATCTTTTTATCAGTTGGTATGATCTCTTTATATATATGGTGGGCTTTTAATTAAGAAGTTGCTCTCTGTAACATCAAAAAGGACCTTTTAAAAAAAAAATTTTATCCTCACCTGAGGATGGAGATATATATATATATATATATATATATATATATATATATATGTATGTATATATATGTATATATATATATGAATATATATACACACACACACACACACACACACACACACACACGAGAGAGAGAGAAAGAGAAAGGAAGAAAGGAAGAAAGAAAGAAACAGACATCTATGTGAGAAAGAAATATCTATGTGAGAAACATCTATTGGAATTGAACCTAAAACTCTTTGCTATATGGAAAGATGCTCTAATCAACTGAGCCATCTATCCAGGGCTCAAAAAGGACCTTTTAATAATAAAACCCAATGTTTAGTTCTCAGTAATCATATATTATCTTCCTCATATACATTTTAGGAGGTTCAAATGAGGTCAGACATATAAAAATACTTTGAAACTCAATACTGTATCAGTGTTAGCTTTTATCTGATTCATTGCAGCATCTGATGTTGGGCATCTTTATTATCTTAAAACATTTTATACTCTTGATTTTTACCCACTTATTCTCTGTATCTTCAAAGGTCACACTTCTCACAGCTTAAATGTGGGCTCATTCCAAGGCTTTAGAGAGTGCATGTATTTTCATGGCTTCCTAAATCTGTCCCAACCTTGACTGTTTTGTGAATACCATATTTCTAGCTGCCTACTAGTATTTGTAATTGAATGTCCTATCATTATCAATCTGCTAAAATGAGAATTTATTGCCTTTACTATTTTTTAAACCTCAGTATTCTAAAAATTAAACCATACTAGCAATGTTAAATCCTTATTTAGAATGATATGGATAAGTTCGTTTTTCATGTTAAGTTTAAGAAATAGAACAGTAAAAGACTCCTTAAATAACAACTGTACATGCTAACCAAACTAATGTGTAGTTGGAGTGGAAAGAGCAAGAAGATACACATCAGCTTTCCTATCACAGTAAAGATATAGATTCGTATCAAAAGCCAAAGCAAAGTATCGAGACGATCCTAGTAAAGATATTACTATCACAATAAGAGCTCTGTCTACACACTTTCTGAAAGAACTTCAAAATCCACCAGTAGCTCCTGTACCATCCTTAAGAACGAATGAATAAGGTCAACATGAACTAAGATGTTGTGTTCTTATTAGGCCTTCAGTATTTTCTTCAACATAATTAAAAATACCTAATTTTATCCTTGCCCAAGGGACAGTAATCCTTGTAAGTATGATGAGATATCAATCCTAGCAAGTGATTGATAGAGGTCTCCCTTTAATTCCCAATAATCTTGTCTAGCATTCACAGGATTTATAACTTTCCCTCCCCATCTAGAAGTAGGGATAAATGTGCAACTTCATATATATGAACAACAGTTTGGTGATTGCAATGGGGAAGATGGATGGAAGTGCAAGAGAGCATAGAGGGGATAAATGGTTATGGAAAAATAAAATAAAATGAATTTTAATTGGATTAAAAGACATGTAAATCTCAGTCCTATATATGCTTCACTCACTGATTAAAAAAAGAAAAGCATTTTATTTTTAGCAAAGCAGAAATGGATTGCTGACTGGCTGAGAAAAGATAAAGTTAATATTTAAGTAAGGGAATAAATAATATATAACTCGCTTCTAATGTTCTTTATTACATAACTGACAGATCAAATAATTGATCCCTAATATGTCTTATTTATTTTTTAACATATGTGCATGTGATTTATGTATAGAACCAAATACATCACATTTTTAGGATTATACTGCATTGATCATTGGGTATTTAGTGTCATCAAAATCCTTATAAGCTCCATTAATACCTTACCTTTTTAATATCTTGTTTTCGCTTTGAGATCTTTTTCATGATGATGGTTCTTTCATTTCTAAATAAATAAGAAATAGTCTTAAGAATGATAGAGTATATTACTGAAATAAAACAACTATTATGATACTTGAGATAATATGTTATTTAAAATTTTAATTTAACTGAAAATTAAATAAATATATTCTCACCTTTAGTAAACAGTAGTTGATCACCTTTAGTATTTAATAGAAATTCTGGTTACTGCAATAAGACATGGAAAAGGAGAGGTATAACTATTGAAAAGGAGAAGACAAAATTATCCTTGTCTGTAGAAATAGGTTTTTTCACATAGAAAACTCAAAACACTCAATGAAAACAGTTTAGACATAATTAGAAAGTTGTTAAGTAGCTGAATAAAGGAACATAGGCCAAAGTTAATAGCTTCCCTATATGCTAACAGAAAAAGGTCACTTCATAATAGTAATATAAAACTTTTGCAAATACCTAGGAGTAACTTTAATTAAAATATGTGGAAGCCTATTTGCTGGGAGTGTATTTTATTACTGCTTCAATTTCATCAGTAGTTATCAGCCTATTTAGGTTTTCTGATTCTTGATTGAATTTTAGAAGGTTGTGTTTTTCTAGGAATATACCCATTTTGTCCAGATTGTTTTGTTTGTTGGACTAAACTCATTTATAGTATTTGTTTACACTTCCTTTGTATTTCTGTGAAATCAGTTGTTACTTCACTTCTTTTGTTTCTGATTTTGTTTATTTGGCTTATCTCTGTTTGTTTCCTGTTTTGTTCATCAATCTTGTTTATCCTTTTAAAGAACCAGCTCTTGGTTTTTATTGATCTTTTGTATTATTATTTTTTTTCGTTGTGTCATTTATTTCCACTCTGATCTTTATTATTTCATTCCTTCTACTTATTCTGGGCTTTTCTTGTTGTTCTCTTTAAGTTGTAGTGTTTGTAAGGGCCCGGATAGCTCAGTCAGTAGAGCATCAGACTTTTAAGTTGTAGTGTTAGATAACTTATTACCAGTTTTTCTTGTTTTTTGAAGTAGGCCTGTCGTGCTATGAACTTCCCTGTTAGGACTGCTTTCACTGTGTCCCATAGATTTTGGGTTGTTGTGTTTTCATTGTCATTTGTTTCTAGGATGTTTTTTATTTCTTCTTTGTTCTCTTTGGTAACCCATTCATTGTTTAAAGCATGCTATTTAGCCTCCATGTATTTGTTTTTAAGCATTTTTACTGTAGCTGATTTCTAATTTCATGCCATTGTGATCTGAGAATATGCTAGATATGATTTCAATCTTCTTGAATATATAAAGATTTAGCTTGTGTCCTAACATGTTATCTATCTTTGAAAATGTCCATGTACATTTGAGAAGAATGTGTATTCTGTAGCTTTGGGGTGGAATGTTCTGAAGATGTCAATTAGTTCCAGAGAAGAGAATTTTGAATTTACTTTTCATTTTCAAGGACTTCTAAAAGGAACTTAAAATTAATAGCTTGCTTACTGATGCCTATATCCGAAAATTTTATCTGCTAATCTACAAAAATCATTAGCAGCGATAATCCTATACATCGTTAAATTACCAAATGAAAACCTTATTATAATAGAAATTATTAATCAAATATTTTCATATACCTGGAGATGTTTCTAACCTGGTTCATTTACCATTCCATAAAGGATAAAAGGTAAATGATTATAAACAAAATATTGGATAAAATTGAAGATGTAGATGAAAATTTCATCTGCTCTATTGAATATATCATGTGGAAGAAAGGAAAAATTGTGACTCACACTTTTACCTTCTTACAGCAATTCAACTTTCTGGGTTAGAAAACTTGCTCCAACAGTTAAATCCAATATTCTCTCCAAAAATAATGCTAATTTACAATTCTTGCAGTGAAAGCTTTTTCTAAAGTTTAGAATCTAAACAATAAGGCAATTGAGACTCGATATTTTTATATCAGAGGACCTGAAGGTCCATAGTGAAAGCCTGAGAATTAAAGTCAAGTAGTTCATTCAGCCTTTTTTGCTTAGCGTTTAGAAATTTCTGGGTTCTGCAAATTAATCCAACATTGCCTTCATCACTATGGTGATCCCTCAAATGAAAATTCCTAAAACCTATTTTATGTTTGTGTAAATTTAGTACAATATTCAATCACCTTCAGTCACATGCCATTTGGTCTCAAGAATGTTAGTAGAATAAAATTGTGGGAAAGTCTCCAGAGTATGAAATGGTCACAACATGCATATTCTGGCACAGAGTAGTATTTCTTTGGTAATTATGAGCTAACTGGAATTTTGTTTTTCCTTTAGTTTTCCCCCAGCTGCTGATGGAAATCTTTACAAATGTATCAATCCATTTTCCTTCCTTAGTAGAACTGAATTCAGTCCAAAAGCCAATTTTATCTTTATATTAGTTTATTTATTGTCACATAGCATGATGAATCCTTTGTGAACTCCCTAATGTGGAAAAATTATGACTCACACTTTTACCTTCTTCAAGCAATTCAACTTTCTGTGTTAGAAAACTCGCTCCAATAGTTAAATTGGGTAAACCCAATCTTCTCTTCAAGGATACTAACTTACAATTGGCAGTGTCTCTGAAATCATGCTCTTCGGTGACCACCAATAGCACGTTGAATTCGTAATTTTTGTTCATTACATCCCATTTTTTCCAAGTTCATCTTGATGCCTGCCCTAAAGTGAGAGCTGGGGCGAGCCCTCACCTACCCTCCACCCATCCTAGCAAGATGCTCAACATAGAGTAGGCACTCAGTTAAGTAAAATGGTGTAGGATTTTATACCACTCAAGCACTAAGATGGGATGGACAGGCTCTGGAGACTACAAGTCCCAGAGGCCCGTGCGGGTCCGGCCCTGGTTACCCGGGTCCCCCGCTGTGTTTCCCATGGTACAGGACACCAACCTGGCGACATACAGGGGAGCTCGACAGAGGAGGGATGAGGGGCTTTAAGCGGCAGAACACAACATTCACCTGGGCAGACAGTGTACTCTCGCTTTGTCTTGGTGGCGAAGGCAGAACGACCATGTACCGCATACTGGAAGTCACCAACCGCCCCGCACAGCTGCAGACTGGCATCCGGAACGCCCGCGGCGGCGGCCAAGGAGCATGCGCGACATGCACAGAGCGCCGCGGTGCACGGAGCATGCGCCCCGGGACACGTGTGCGCGAAGTCCTTTCCCGCGCTCCCTGCACGTGCAGCTCCAGTCGAAGCGCCGCGGCTGTCACTCGGGCCGTCGCCTCCACAGTGACTGCACGGTGGGAGCCTGGGTCACCCGCCACCTGGATGTGTGCCAGGTGGCCGCAGCTGCTCCGGGGGAAAGGTGTGGCCTGGGCCGTGGGAGCCCCGCACCTCTCGCGTGGAGGTGAAGGATAGACCGGTGCGGGCCCGCAGCCTCCAGAGGAGCGGGCCTTCCCCGGGGAGGATGCTCCCCAGCCCGCCGTCCAGTCGAAGAGCGGTCGCTGGCGTCCTCAGGTGCGCTGGGGAGTGTTGGCGGGCGAGGGTGGCGGGAGGGTGCGCCGAGGGGCCGGAGGCGCGGGTGAGGGCGCGGGGCACCCACTCACGCCACCTGCCGTCTGTCTCCGCTGCCTCTGCCTGGCCGGAGCACAGGAGTTCTTGGATGTCAGGTGCTTCGCGTGTGGCATCCCCAAGAGCGCCCTGGATATTCTAGGGATCCTTCCTTCCTTCCTTCCTTCCTTCCTTCCTTCCTTCCTCCTTCCTTCCTTCCTTCCTTCCTCCTTCCTTCCTCCCTCCCTCCCTCCCTCCCTCCCTCCCTTCAATCTTCCTTCCTCCCTTCTTTCTTTCTTTCCTTCTTCCTTTCTTCCTTCTTCCTTCCGTTCCTTTACTCCTTTCCTTTCCTTCCTTTCCTTTCCTTTCCTTTCCTTTCCTTTCCTTTCCTTTCCTTTCCTTTCCTTTCCTTTCCTTTCCTCCTCCTCCTTTTTCTTCTCTCTCTCTCTCTCTCTCTCTCTCTCTCTCTCTCTCTCTCTCTCTCTTCTTTTCTTTCTTTCTTCAGCTTGCTATTAGTGGAAGGAATTTCATACTTTCAAAGTCTTAAAAAAAAAAAAAAAAGGGATGCCAGACCTGACATCTTCGCTTTACAAACAAAAATGCTTACATTTGTTTCTGGGTTTTTTTTTTGTTTGTTTGTTTTGTTTTTTTTTAGTAAGCTTTTCCTATGCTGTATTCTAAGGACAAATGAAACTAGTGTTCTCTTAGATGTTTTACAGGATGAAAGAGTTCTTTTTAATCAAATAAGTTTTTGAAAATGCAAACTGCTGCCACCATGAACATCAGCTTATTAAAAGCCCTTAGAATTCCTGAAGTAAAACAAAAAATTTGTTTTAACCCACCTTTTCCTCACCTTGAGCATAGAATTCTGTTTTCCCCACAGAGTTCCATGATATAAGGTACTATTTGGCAAACTCCAAACAATTTGGCAAATCTGAGCTACGTAATCTCTATGATTCCTTCAAAATCTCTTAAGTAATAATTTGTCTTTATTCTGCCAATATATCTAAAACTGAATCAAGGCTATCAGATGGTACTAGAATTTCTTCTACGACTTACACACATGTGCACATGTGCATATACAATACTGGAATTTCTTCTGAGTTTACACACATGTGCTCACACCTATACAAATGCATATACATTTATGTATAGACATATACAAATATACATACTTATGTATATATAATACTAGAGTTTGTTCTTTAACACATGTGTGTTATGTATATATGTATATTTATAAACTGATAGAATTTAAAAATTATCTTGAAGCCTCTCTATACTAAAAATGTTTTGAACTCTCAGCATTTTTCTCTGTAATGTTATCATTAATGTTTCTCTCCCTCTCTCCTTCTCCCTTCCTCTCTGAGATCAATACAAAATATCTATATTTTTTAAAAGCAGCCTTAAGAAAGAGAGGTTTGGATTTAAACATAAAGCAAAACTTAAATTTAAAATAGATGATTGATTAGCCTTTTTCAGCTTCTCAGGGTCAGGTATTCTAAGAGATTGTAAGTAATGTAACTCATTGATTTACTGCTACATCAAAATTATTCTGCTATTCTCTTTAACTTCATAATCTAAAAAGGAATAAGCAGCCAAAACCGGTTTGGCTCAGTGGTAGAGCATCGGTCTGCAGACTGAAAGGTCCCAGGTTCGATTCCGGTCAAGGGCATGTACATTGGTTGCGGGCACATCCCCGCTGGGGGGGGTGCAAGAGGCAGCTGGTCGATGTTTCTCTCATCGATGTTTCTAGCCCTCTATCTCTCTCCCTTCCTCTCTGTAAAAAATCAATAAAATATATATTTTTTAAGAAAGCATCTAAGCCAGAAAAACTTGAAAATATATTTAAATAAATAAATAAATAGGAATAAGCAAATATAGCTACTGTGGTCTTAATTCTGCCAGCAGGAGGAAGACAGCCCTGTAAGATATAGTCTACCTCCTTTCATGCAAGGTGCATCCTTTGGTACAATTAAGTACCTTACCCCTGCTACCTTTTACCATGTTGCATAATGCAATAATTCTACCCACCTTTGCTATTTGCCAGTTGGTAAAAGAGTAGATTTCTTTTTGCACAGTGCCCTCCATAAAGTTTAAGTCCTTTTCTATCTGTGATTATAATTGTAAACACTGTTTCTGCAAGATTTGCAAAATGATGACAATTGGTGAAATTCTGTAATAGGTGTGTATTCTTCTACTTTTTATATTTGAAAAGTTTAATAATAAAAAAGTTAAAAATAACTTGTTTCTGTTATATTTTCAGACTAGTCTGTCCAGAAAATAGTTGAAGAATACATCCTTCAGATGGATTTAACTGCAGGAGACAGAGCATATTCTTCACAGGGGCTTTAATCTACATGTGTATTCCAAGAAGATGGTTCAATTGACTACTATAGAGGTAAAAATTCAAGAACTATGGAACAACACAAAATGTCATATTTTTTAAGCTACTGATGCTAATTATGGTATGCCTGTAGGTTGCAGAGCTGATGAGAACATTATGAAAGACTACAATTGGTGCTGAGAAGTTCACTTTAAAAACTGCTCACCATTTATGTATATCTGCCCTTTTTCATTGTTACTTGCCAAAAATTATCCTATATAATAAAATGCTAATATGCAAATCGACTGAATGGCAGAACGACTGGTCACTGTGATATGCACTGACCACCAGGGGGCAAATGCTCAATGCAGGAACTGCCCCCTAGTGGTCAGTGTGCTCCCACAGCCAACCTTCCACAGCCTGCCAACCTTCCGCATTCCCTTCTCCCAGCTGGCCTGCCCAGATCACTGGCCAAGCCAAGGAACCCTACCTGTGCACAAATTTGTGCACTGGGTCTCTAGTTTCCTTAAAAAAAAAAAGTAGTATGTCAAAAGGCAACTTGTGATATTACAAATCCATCATTTATTGATATATCTTCCATTTTTAAATTTATTTTTTATTTTTATTATTTTTAAAATATTTTTTTATTGATTTTTTTACAGAGAGGAAGAGAGAGGGATAGAGAGTTAGAAACATTGATGAGAGAGAGAAATATCGATCAGCTACCTCCTGCACACCCTCTTCTGGGAATGCCCACAACCAAGGTACATGCCCTTGACCAGAAACAAACCTGGGACCTTTCAGTCCACAAGCTGATGCTCTATCCACTGAGCCAAAACGGTTTCGGCTCTTCCATTTTTTTAGTATGAGTATTTACAAATATAAGGAAACAGGCAATATAGAGTATATATAATTGTTGCTTTTTAAAACTGGAAATCTATTTGATTTATTAAGACTTTTTAGTTACATATGCTAATGTTTGCATTTCTGATTGCAAACTTCGTAAAAAAATAATTTTCTATGATTCATTTTTATTTTACACATAATTATGTACATAGAAACAGGAGTTTGAACTTCCACCTGGCTAGTTAAACTACAAAATCATAGTGTGTTGAAGCCTATCAGAGCTTAATTCCTGAAAGCCACTAGCCCTTTCACCCCTGGTAGAGTGACAAAAGGAGGAAAAAAATCCTTAGAAATAATAAGAAACCAGCTGAAGTTTTAAAGAATTTTTAAAGGTTGCACGTGTGTTTGCATTATGGATCACCTATCAGTTCTTTCCCAAAGGCTTCTACCAAGACCACCAGGGTAGTACCTAGAAGGTTAGGAGCAGGGCAGAAAAACTGCGAGAAATCCCTCTGAGGCACACCACGTCTCCACTGATTGTGAGGCAGTTGGTCCCCAAAGGCAGAGGACAGGAGAGACAGAAATCACAAGAGGTACAGAAACCTAACAAAAGCAGCACTAAGGCTTGTTGTGTAAGGGAAGGAGTAAGGTTTGTGATTAGCACTTGAGCTGGCCCACTGTGGAATGTCTGCCGAAAGAAGCACATCAGTCAGAGTATATTACCACTTACCTGAGAGTTGTGGAATGATAAAATCTTTGATACCCGAAGATCCCTGGATAGCAGAACTGGCATTATCTGCCAGTTAGAAATGTAGACCTCAGCCTCACCCTAGACCTACTGAACCATTTTTTATTAATTAAAATAAAATACTTTTTATTTCAACAAGATCCCTGGGTGACTCATATACACATTAAATTTTGACGTATGACCTTTTAATGTGCATTCTAATCCTTAGAATTCTACTTTAATATGTATAATCAAATGCTGAGTGGTTAGCTATACAGAAACTAAAAGCATGGTCCAAGAAGGAAGATGCAATGTGGGTAATCAAATAAGGCTTCATTGAGGAATCAGGAGTTGAGCTGGTCTTTAAAAGCTGGAGGAAGAGGATAGACCTATTAAGAGATAACACAAATAAGGATACTGACGCATAAATAGTGGTATGGGCCAGCCTCTTAGCAGTGGGCAGGGAGATTAACTAGGACTGTTTCCTGGTTCCTCCTAAAATCCCCCTGAGCCCAACTGTTCGAAATGAAATGGGCCACATATCTTGCCCTAAGGTAGGGGTGTCGAACTCAATCAGAGAAGGGGCCAAAATCTAAAATCCAGCCTAAATCACGGGCCGAATGGTATACTGAACAGTCATAAACTGACAATGTTAACCAGAAATGTGAATTTAAAATGAGTGGAACAATCTTTTCCTTAACAGTGCTGTTAACCAACTCACATGCTATCAAGCAAAACAGTAATATTGGTATCAAGCAAAACAGTAATATTGGAATGTACCTAAAATGCTCATTGTTTTGTTTTCTGGCTAGATGTCTGACACCGTTTTCCCCGGATCAATGAGTCAATGTTCGGTTTTATTTCTTGGGCTGTAGCAACCCACAAAACAGCATGGAGGTTGTCATCGGTAATGCGTGATCTGTGCTTGTTTTTGTTCAGATTCATTATTGAAAACATCTGTTCACAAAGATAGGTGCTCCCGAACATGGGTAGAATACGGGCAGCATGAAGTCGGAGCTCTGGCATTGAGTCAGGGGGCAGTAGAGGGTAGAAGTCCTCAATTTCAACATCCTGAAACCTTGATTTCAGGCCACTGTCAGACTGAAGCTCGATTATCTCCATCTGAAGGTGATGGGGCACATTGTTGACAAAGGACTGGCAAAGATGTCAAAGCCTGAGTGCTGTGTTCTAAAGTCAGAGAAGCGCCGCTCAAATTCACTTAGTAAACGGCTAACTTTGGTAGCCAGCCGACTGCAAGGAAAAGTACCAGAAATAGTGGTTGAGATACTCAAACAAACGGGAAAGTGGGCAAGATTGTCCTGTTCCAGTTGGGACTTCCATAGTTGAAGTTTACGCTGGAATGCTGTGATCATGTCAGACATCTTCGTGATGACTTGTTTGCGTCCCTGCAGCTTCAGATTCAGTTGGGCGAGATGTCACACATCATAGCAAAATCACATACCCAGGCGGGATCCGACAGTTCAGGCAAGGGCTTTCCTTTACTTTCCATGAAAAGAGCAACTTGTTCTCTGAGCTCAAAAAATCTTTTGAGGACTGCGCTCTTGCTCAGCCATCTTACCTCTGTGTGGTATGGCACGTCTCCATGCTCTGCACCCACCTCCTGTAAAAACTGCTGGAACTGGCGATGATTCAGGCCACGTGCCCGTATAAAGTTAATAGTTTTAATGACTGTGGTCATTATGTCATTCATGTCCAGAACTTTTCCACACATAGCCTCTTGGTGGATAATGCAATGATAAGTAATCAAGGGTGTGTGGCAGTGACTCTTTTTGCATTCTTTCCTTCATTAGTCCAACCAAGCCTTTCTTTTCTCCGCACATTGAAGGTGCGCCATCGGTAGTTAGACCCACCAACTTTTCCCAGGGTAATTTAAAATTATTTATAGATTTCTCCACAGCCTCAAATATATCTCTACCAGTCGTCGTCCCATGCATGGCAGCTACATCCAAAAGTTCCTCAGTGACAGAGAGGTCGGTCTTCGTAGCATGTATAAAGATGGACAGCTGCGCTGTATCAGTGTTGTCTGTGCTTTCATCGATAGCAAGTGAAAAAGCGAGATAACTGCATGCCTGTTCGGCCAGCTGTGATGATAGATTTCCTGAGAGTTCTTGAACTCTATCTGCAATGGTGTTTCTTGACAAACTGACATTTTGAAAGCTCTGTATCTGGTTTGGGCATACTTGCTCACACACTTTTAGCATGCATTGCTTCAAAAAGGCACCCTCTGAAAAACACCTTGAAGTACGGGCAATTTCTTCAGCCACTATAAAGCTTGCTTTCACTGCAGCATCATTTTTCGCTGTAGCCTTTGTAAACATTTGCTGCTGTGATTGTAGTTTGCCTTTTAGTTCTTTAACAATTTTATGCTTTTCTTCCAAAGTATATTTGCCATACTTAACATTATGTTTGGTGTCAAAATGACAACGTATATTGTACTCTTTCATCACCGACACTGTCTCATAACACAATATACACACTGGTTTGCCCTCTCTAAGCACAAACATGTATTCTTTTTCCCATTTGTCATTAAATTGTCTGCCTTCACCGTCAACTTTTCTTTTCCTGGACATTTTGGGATCAATATTGGCAGTAAAAGATGTAGTTTATTGGAAATCTGCGTTAGAAGGAAAAAGTTGAAAACTGTACAGGGATAGCTTGATTTGGCAGATGGAGTGGAGAGAAAAAAAGTCAGTCAATAAATGCCTGGCTGGGTACAGATAGCAGATTCTGTTGCGATTTTTATGCCTGCACTTTATGCCAGGAACTGGCAGCTTCTGCTGTGTATTTTTTATGCCCGCACACTCACTCTCTCCTCTGCTCTGCCACCCGCACAACCACATCGGATGCCGGACTATAGATCACGCCTCCTGAATCTCGCGTGACTTGTTATCTATGCGCATGCGTAGTAGATAGCAAGTACGGCGGCCCGGCGAGGCGGCCGGCGAGATCACAAGCCTCCTAAGTCCCCGCGCGTCATTGTGATGGAACGCAGCGGAGTGCAGTGATGACAGCGCGGTGCGGGCCACATTGCAAGGCCTGGCGGGACGGATTTGGCCCTCGGGCCTTGTGTTTGACATGTGTGCCCTAAGGAGTATAATCCAGATCCTGAGTAGAAGGGTCTCAGTGTTCTACTGGAGACCCAGAGAAAGGATTGTGGAAGCAAAGGGAAGAAGCAATTGATTCTGACTTAGAGATTTAAAGAAGACCTCACTGAGTGAAGGAGTATTTGAACTGAGCTTTGAAGTTAGAGTGGGAAAAAGGTATTCCAAGTTGAACAAATAACACCTGAACAGTGTCAGATGAAGAATTAGGCATGGATCAAAAGACACAGATGTCTGTTGGAGCATTCAACCTTATTTTGTAGGCAATGGAAAACCAGCACAGTTTTAGTTGGAGAGCAATGTGATTAGGCCAGGTTTTTTTAAAAGATTAATCTGGCAGTAATAAATTGGCAACAAGACCGCCATTCCTGGTATCGGGTCTTTACTGAGGTGATAATAATAATATTGGAAAGGTGAGTCAAAATGAAAAATGTTGCAAAGGCAGAGTGGGCAGTTATTACTGATGAAGTTGATTCTGATCTTGGTTACTGGAGGTAGTTGTGGTATTAATCATGATAAAATGCAGGAGGGGGGACAGGTTTAGGAGGGAAAATAGAGTTCAGTTTAGCTCATCCTAAATACACTATATTTCCTCCTTAACTCCCAAGACTTTCCCCCTTCTCTTCATAAATTTTAAGGAGTTTTGTTGTTCTTAGGTGACCGTATAGCGCTTGTCATGTTCACTGGTGAGCTTTGCTATTCAATATACACACAAAAGGAGCATAAAAACAAAAAGTCAACTCAAGTGCTGATGATGCCATCATTGTATCATCAATTTAAATTTAGAAATTTATTTAAAATAGAGAAATGCAAAAGGTATAGCAATGATTTTATCACATGCAGTCTTAAATGCCACTTTTCTAAAGAAAAGGCTTGTGAAGATACTCCTTCCCCCATTATTAAAAAATCTATTATACCTGTGAGAGTAGGTTCATGTGCAAATAAAAACTTGGGTACTTAACAACACTTGATCCTAAACATTTAAAATTAGGACAATAAATAGATGCATGGTATTTCAGAAAATCTACGATTTTAGAACATGAGCCTAATTGGGGAGCTTCCAGAGCATCCTGACTAAGGCTGTGGAAGGGAGTTGCAGCTTGATGACATCTTGGAAATAATGACTTGTTTTTAAAAGAATATTCCTTAGAAAGATAAGTAGATTAATTTACAGAAAACACACTTTATGTTTTAGTTAATGAGACACTTTGGTAGATTGGAAACCTGGGCCCAATGCTTCACTCCTTCTCTGTATTAGAATCAATCATCTATATCCTTTGCCATATAACTTGGCCATTCTTTCCAGTGTTTTTCCAACTTGCTAATGGTGTTATTGGTCATATGACTTACTCAGGTCAATAGAATGTGAATGGAAGTGATGGGCCGTCCTGGCCAAAGTGTCAAGAGATATTCTAGGTTTCCTCTCACTCACGTGTACCTCTGCCATTCAGCATGAGAACATGGCTCAGGAAGACACCAGGCAAGGAGACTGTGAGGCACATGCAACAGGCCTGAAGCAGAGCTACCCAGCTGACTGGCAGACCATGAACAAGAAAATCAACATTTACCATAGTAAGCCACTGACACTGAGTTCGTTGTCATTTTAATAAATACATTTTTTATTGATTTCAGAGATGAAGGGAGAGAGATAGAAACATCAGTGATAAGAGAGAATCATTGAGTGCTGCTTCCTGCACACCCCACACTGGGGTGGAGGCGTGAGGAGGGGGGGGCAAGCCCACAACCCAGGCTTGTCCCCTGATTGAGAATCGAATTGTGACCTCCTTCTTGGTTCATAGGTTGATGCTCAACCACTGAGCAACACTGGCTGAGCTGTTATTACTAATTTTAAAACTAACAAACTGAAACATATGGTTAATGAGCACAGCTAATTAGGAGCAACTGTCAATTTCTAACAAGATAACAGTGATTAGAATCTGAATCAGACAGGGATCTGACCATTTGGATGAAATTCAGCTCATCTTTTAAATTGACAATAAAGGAGAATATATTGTATTTTATTAGTGATTTTACTATTTTATGGTAAACTTTGCTTTCTGAGCTCTTATCTTTATTTAATATTCAGATGTGCACTTGACTATAAAATATGACCATCATAATTACTTATATTATCTTTGAATCCAGATTGAATTTTCCAAAGGTCAAGCACGTTGGTCTGAATAACAGACATCTCTCCCTTCACAAAAAAGGCAACAAAACCTGAGGAATGAAGTGAAATGTGGGGCTAGAATCTTAAAAGCTTATTTAAGAATAATGTTAAACTTCATATATAATAAATAATAGCAAGAAGGTTATAGCATCTATAGCTGCTTCTTTAAAAAAAAAAAAAAAACTCTCAAAATGCCTCTCCCCAAGAAAAAGAAGAAGGATTATTATATGTGTCCTTTTGGCTTTGAATGTATTTTTATACCTGTGCTGTCCAATATGGTAGCCGTGAGTAACAAGTGACTACTCAGAACTTGAAATATACTTAATCTTATTAAGATTTATAATAAGTATTATTACACATAGCAGACTTCAAAAGATTAATATGAAAAAATAAACATCTCACTAATAATTTTTATATTAACTGCATGTTAAAATGCTAATATTTTGGATATAGTAGTCACTTCATTAAACCATCCATAGTCACTCAGTTTGATTGTATCATATTTTTCTTATAGAGGTCTTAAATGATGCAACATTAAAATGAAGTATATCTTATTAAGGTGAAACTTTTGATTCTCTCTCTCTCTTTCTCTCTTTCTCTCTCTCACACACACCCCCTAATTAACTTAAATTCTTTTGTCCACAGAAGTAACCATTTCAGATTTTTCCCCCAGTGGGTACATAAAAGTTTACCACCTTCTAAAGGAATGGGTGAAAGTCTAAGAAGGAATGTCAATCATTTATAACCAGTGGGTAATCCAATAGTAAATTTTTTATATAACCTATTTTACTTGGCCTTCCTCATTCAAAATGGCTAGAAGCAGATTCCTAGATCTGCCTCAAAATCCTATGTCGCTACTACAGATGAGGTTGTGCTACTAATCATGACTTAATACTTATAATAAGTGGAGTTTGGCTCCCAAATATCTTTAAGATTTTTTTTTAATCCAGGCAATAAGACAGAAATGGAATAAGAAGAGATTTCAGTGTTTACAGAAGGAAACTTGTGAGTTCTAATTCCCACTTGCTGAGGGGCAAGGTTTAGAAAAGAAAAGGCAATAAACTTGGGACAGAGACATGAGTTGGCTCTGCCATATACTAGTTTATATGCCAATTGTTTGTAAAATAGAAATAATACCACCTTGTGGGGGGTTTTAGGACCAGAATAGGTAATGTCATCGCTTCTCAGCCTTTTGGCTAAGATCAAGTGCAGAATAGGTAATGTCCCTGACGGTGCTTTGTATATGTAGACATAAGGAAGAAAGGAGCTATTGTTGGCTCTATTTTTATGACCTTTTATTTTCATTATCATCATCAATTACTATTTATCTGATTCTGAACTGCTGTGCAGTGAGCAAGCAGTATAATTAAGAAGCCAGGAGTATGGGAATCATTGATAAGCATCATATGTCACATATGTTACTATGCAAAGTACGTGAAAACTACATGAACAGAGTATCAGTGTTGCCATGATAGCTTTTGTGGGCTTAAAGCAATATTAAATCCCAAATCCATCATGAAACAGGTGTTCTGTCTACTTCCTTTTCTACCATGCCTATAAGCCCTGTACTCATTCAGAGAGTTAAGTACATGCTTTGAAATTATGAGACTGTTTAGTAGTATATATGGGAGAGAAAATAGGGTGTAGTGCATGCCAGGCTTTGCCTCAATCATTTGAGCAAGTGACTTAGCATCTCCGAGCCTCACTTGCTGCTTCTATGAAGTGGAATGGTAGTACCTACCTTGAGATTATTGTGGAGATTAAATGATAAAATTAATATAATGCACCTGGACAGAGAATATAGTACATAACAAATGCTCAATAAATACTAGCTATAATAATATAGTTACTACTACTAGAAAGAAGTTAAACATGCCCTGATTTGACTTCTTATTCCTGATCAAGATACATACTTATATTCAGCTGGATACTGTAAAAAAATATATATATGACTTGGTTACTCAAGAGATGTAGAGATATTTGGCTTCTAATTTGTGGAGAGCTTTTCCTCCTCCCTCCCCCCGCCAAGCCCACCCCACATCAGCTCAATAGTCATTCCTGGGGAAAGTTCAGAGTAGCACTTCAACACCCCATCCTGCTGAAAAAGTAATTCTCACCAATCCCTAAAGAAAGGAGGCACAGGGTCTCTTCATATTTTCATGACAAGGTCCATAGTTACTGCTTCTCCCTCAAAATATACCATGGAATAAGTAAATGCAACTCTTACTTGTATGACAGAAGTGGCATCAACATTTTCAGCTCTAGTTCTTGGCACATTTTGATGTGTAAATACCATGGCAGCAAAAAGGCATGTCTCTTACTAAAGTACACACTGGGACAACAAGATATGGCACGGCTTTGAAACTCAGTAGCATCTTTGTGGTGCAGTTGGCTAGTATACTTGCCTATTAACTTAAAGGTTGGTGATTTGAGCCTACCCAGGAATGGTCTTGTCTCCAGTCAATTTTTTTGGTGATAAAAATATTTTGTAATTAGATAGTGGAGATGATTGTACAACCTTATAAATGCAGGGCTGCTGAATTGTACCTGTTAAAATGGTGAATTTTATATGTATTTTACTACAGTAAAAACAGAACCCAAGTGTGCATTTCTCGACCCTTGATTGTAACTATATTTTTCTTCCTGACATGTATACATCCACTGTGTAGTATATGTCCTGGTATCTGAATGTCTATATGTACATCAGCTTTTTAAAAATCTCTGATCTGGATATTCCATTCTATAGCATTTTTGTATCATCCAGGAATATATGATTCACCCATATCCCTGTTTGGGATTGGATTGAATATTAACTGCACAAGCACATAAGTTCCCTTACAAGACTCTTTGGACTATGACATATTTGCCTAGTTGAGAAAATTCTCCCATGCAAAGGGCAAATTGGGAATGGGATGTGTGTCTACCCTCTCCAAAGGCTTTGTATGGCTTTCTTAATAAATGCAAAACGAGAGTAAAATGATTCTGTAAGATTACAGCGAGATTCTTCTTTTAGCCAGCACAAGTTCTCAACACAGGATTCAGGACTCTCTTCTTCTGAATAAAACCAATATTATTCTTTTCTAAAGCAATGATCATGAAAGATGGCAGGTTTTTAAGACCTACACAAACACAGAGCACAAAAAAGAAAAGGGAGAGGGTTTGGGAGAGACTCACAAAAGAGACGACGTCGTCAGGAAGTTCTTGAGGCAGAAGGTGGTGAATACTTTCCAAGGAAAGACTTCAGCAAAGCCAGAAAAGCTTCATACAAGTCAAAACTGGCCTTGGTGAGCAAGGAAGGGTGACCTTGGACACCACTGCAGAGGAAAGTGCTTCCTGGACAAGTTTTTTTTTTTTTTCCTCACTCCAGCCAGCAGATTTCAGCTATTCCTGCTATACTCTGTCTTTCTGGAAACATGAAGGCCTGTGGAACACAATCAAGCCTATGAAAATCGCTGCGACCAGGATTATGGAGAAGAGGACCATGAGGGAGACATAAGTGGAATGGGGGAGAGGTGTGGACATCGGCTGCTCAGCTGGGATCATGTTGGTCAGGTTCAGCATGTAGCCCAAAGTCCATCCCACGTCAGTGTGCCGGATCTGCAAACAATGAGGAAAATCTGTTGTTTCTGGTCTGAGGATTAAATGAGTTTTCACACGCATCTCCCTCTCCCACCCATCCATAGCACTGAGCAACCAGAAAGTGGAGAAGCAGCACATTCAGTTCTCTACAGAGATTACTTCTATGTTCTAAATTGAGAATTTGGTTGTGGGGCAAATGGAGCAGAGGCAAGTGATTAAGAAGGAGGGTTTGGAGCCTCACTATTATATTCCCAAAATTTAGAGAGGATCTTGGTGATAGACTGCCCATTTCTCCCTTAGAACTTAAACAGAAGAACATAAATAGGTCTTTGGAGATTTGCATTCTTTTTTTTTGTTTGTTTGTTTGTGTGAATGTCAGGGATCAAGGGTGAGGAAGGGAGGGAGGTAGAAGGTGACAGAAATCAGACAAAGGGTAAGAGAATAATGCTGATCCTTGGCCTTTTACATTTATGTCCAGGACCAGGAATCTCATCCATATAAACCAGGACTTCTTTATGATTCAAGTAGGGGAGTTTGGGGAATAATCCCAGTAAGTCAATATTGCTTTATGGAAGTTGAAAATTGCATATACATGAGAAAGGATTCTTTTTAAATGATAAAACATGCTCTGATCCTGACATCTTCCTAAGAATAATTTCCACTTGCCTCAAAACTTATTGGAATAACCTAGCAGGCATGACTCAGTGGTTGAGCATTGACCTATGAACCAGGAGGTCACAGTTTGATTCCAGGTCAGGGCACATGCCCGGGTGGCAGGCTCAATCTCCAGTGTGGGGCCTGCAGGAGGCAGACAATTAATGATCCTCTATCATTGATGTTTCCAGGTCTCTCTCCTTCTCCCTACCTATCTGAAATCAATAAAAATATATTTTAAAAAAACTTATTGGAATATAGGTAATCTATGAATAATAAATACTTTTGGAAATGTTTTCATTACTCTAGTTTTTCATGGTCATAGTAGAAAAGTTAGAAAATATGTATAATCCTAAAAAGAAAAGAAAAACCACTATACTTTACCACTCAGAAAGTTGCTGCTAATGTCATTTTGTGACATATCTTTCTAGTCCTCTCTGTAAGGTTTTTTTCTTATCCTCCCCCAAAATGGAATTAAATCGTATGTATTGTAGAATTTTTCACTTAACAATACCTTGTAAAGTCATCCTATGTCTCAAGGAATTTCTATAACATTATCACTGTCATGAATTGCCTTATATGTTCATTTTTACTTACTTTATCCATTACTTATAAATCCTAAAAATGGAGTAATTGGATAAATTTAGTTGCATATTTTAAGGCTCTTAGTACATCCTGCTGATACAGTCTTCCCAAAGGATGTGCCAATTTACATTCCAGCCAATACCGTGTGGAAATGTTTCTGTCTCCTAAGCTCTTATCAATACTAGGAATTAATAATTTGTAAAAAGCTCACTTCCTTTTATGAGAGACAGGAACCTTATCTGACTGTGAATGTCAAGGAAGGTACCAGAGTTAGTTATTACCTGGGGTTAGGAATATTGGCTTATTCACTGGAGTTCAGAGAATATAAATTGCTTGTAAATTTGACATAGACATGCCCCTCAAACAGACAACATAAACTGATGGAATAAAAGGAAGACTGGGATATTAAAACAGGGAAAGATTCGTGTTTGAATAAGCAAGGTCAATCTTGGCAAGAGTGGAGTAGCCTCAAGCCTATGGTCCTCTGCTTCAATGTTTTGTTTTACTTGAAATCATCATCCTATATAATAAAAGCCTAGATGATATCGTGTGACATCATCACAAGATGGCCGCCACAGGATGGCCACCACAAGATGGCCAGCCAGCAGGGGAGGGCAGTTGTGGGCAAAATCAAGCTGGCAGGAGAGGGCATTTGGGGGTGACCAGACCAGCAGGGGAGGGCAGTTGAGGGTGACTGGGCCGGCAGTTGGGGACAATCAGGTGGCAAGGAAGCAGTATGGCATCAAACAGGTTGGCAGGGGAGCAGTTAGGGGGTAATCAGGCAGGCAGGCCAGTGAGCAGTTAGGAGCCAGCAGTCCTGGATTGTGAGAGGGATCGGGCCTAAACTGGCAGTTGGACATCCCCCTAAGGGTCCCAGATTGGAGAGGGTGCAGGCCGGGCTAAGGGAGACACACACACACACACACACACACACACACACACACACACACCATGCACAAATTTCTTGCACCAGGGCTCTAGTATTTAATAAAGGGTTAAATTGTTTTTGCCATTATTGGGTATGGACATAAAATGTAGAGAAATAATGTTCTTGATATTTTTTTCAAGCGTGATTTGCCCATGAATCATGCAGCAGATGTAAATGATTCTCTGCCTGAATACCTGCAGGTGGCGCTATGGTAAAGCACAGCAATGAGGTTGCTTTTTTCTTTTTTCTTTTTTTTCCTTTAAAGCTCATGCTGAGCTTGGCTTCTAAACAAAGACCTCCCATTCACAGCCACTCTTCCCCTTCTTCACAGTGAGTTTTCAAATTGTTCAACTTTGAAGCTATCCTCAACAAAGCCCCCGATGGTCTAGCACAAAATGCCAGCTTGGGTTAGAGGTAAAGTGGTAGAATGGGACATCAGGCCAAAACTTAAATCAGGTTGATTCCTACCTCTTTCAAATCCAAAGCTGCTTCAGTCACAACAACCCAATCTCATCACCCCACCCCCAACCTATCAAGTACCCAAATTACCTTTTCCATGAAATGAACATTCTTCCAGTAATCAGGTGTGAAGTGATAACCCTCCTGAAGGAGAGTGATAATGTATGTTCCGGAAAAGCAGTATTCACTCAGGTACTTCTCCTTCACGTTATGAAAACGTTCCTTCAGCTGAAAGTGAAGTGAAAAAGATATCATACTTGTACAACAGGCACTTCTCCACTTCTTTTTCCGTCGATCCAGAGAGAGGAGGGCCCCAGCTCATGCAGACCTGAAAGGTGACCTCTCCAAAGGGCTTTGGGAACGGTGCTGCCCTCCTTTAGTGGGTGCAGGGGTGTATAGTTTAGAGTCTGTTTAGGGGACTTTTCCTCTAAGATTCTGTGAGACAGTAATAAGAACTCCAGGAGAGAAGTCATTTCTGTTTAGTAGGCCAGAAACACTTTCATCCCTTGTAAAACTTGCAGTGCACAATCAGATCAGCATGTTAGAGGTGTGAAAATTCTTGCATAAAAGAAATCCATTAATCTTCGTTTAATCAGAGTTTTCTATATGTTCTTGACCAGCCTTTAATTCAGAGCCTCTATAAGCATCTTAAAGGAAATAGTGTCATAAAAAGCCACTCAGTTTAATCTCTGGACTAGTAGTATCAGTATCCCCTAGGACAGTGGTCGGCAAACTGCGGCTCGAGAGTCACTTGCGGCTCTTTGGCCTCTTGAGTTTTTAGCAAAGGCCAACTTAGGAGTACCCTAATTAAGTTAATAACAATGTACCTACCTATATAGTTTAAGTTTAAAAAATTTGACTCTCAAAAGAAATTTCAATCATTGTACTGTTGCTATTTGACTCTGTTGACTAATGAGTTTGCCCACCACTGCCCTAGGAACTTAGTCCTTGCCCAGAATAGCCAACACAGAATGTGATCATGTACATAGTAATGTCTGATAAACAGCTGTGGAATACATAGAAATCATTTTGCTCAGGATTCCTAAAAGTGCTAACATCTCACCTTCTGTCCCTCTGTCTTTACCTAACCTTTTTTCTTTTTCTTTTTTTGCATCTGAGTCATGCATGTGTTTACTTACCCTACTCCTAAAAGAAGATATTAACAGCTACTTGCCAACCCTTGCCTTTGCCTAGTTGTGAATATGTGCCCTGATGCTCCTCTTCGCCCCTCAATAAAAGTCAGCAGGCGAGGACATCGCTAGCTCAGCTCCAGTTATTTCTTCTACCCTATTCCTCAGCCCTTATGACAGGCATTCCCTCCCATGTACATCACCACTGCCCTAGGAAGAGAGAAAACTAGCATTTGTTAAGCACATACTAGGAATTATAACAGATATTTTATATGTGGGACCTCTTGGCTGCCTACCTGTCCTGCTTTTGCTCGGATTTCTCTCCCCTTACAAGGAACATCCTATCTCTAAACCCTAACTGGAAGCTGGAGTCTGTTTCTCACTTGGCTCCTGCCAGCCCTCAATCCCTGGAAAACTAATTCCACACCTAATTCCACGCCTGCTTTGTGCTGCTCTGATGGAATCTTCGAATTACCCAGCTTGGAACTGAAAGATGAGACTGAGGGGCCGGAGAACCAGGACATAGGCTTTATTAGAGGAGAAGACCCCTGCTGGGCTACCTTCCAAAGGGAGAAAGAGCTGGGACCGGTTTGGCTCAGTGGATAGAGCGTCGGCCTGCGGACTGGAGGGTCCCGGGTTCGATTCCGGTCAAGGGCATGTACCTTGGTTGCGGGCACATCCCCAGTGGGGAGTGTGCAAGAGGCAGCTGGTTGATGATTCTCTCTCATCGATGTTTCTGACTCTCTATCCCTCTTCCTCTCTGTGAAAAATCAATAAAATATATTTTAAAAAAACAAACAAACAAAAACAAAACAAAGGGAGAAAGAGCATTTCAGGAACCTTTCTTTTTATTACAGTCCTTGGAATTATTCTTTGATCAACTCCTCTGCATATGACATTCTCCTGAGACCTCGGTGTGATATCAGTTGCCTTTGCCTTTCCAGGTCCCTGCCCCTTGCTGTCTGCACTTTGATTTTCCTTTGTCAAAAGACCTCTTCTCCCATTTGATGTAGTCTTGGCAGGCCTATCAAACCAAACACCGCTATGGGATACAGAATTCCACCAATCCACTGTTGCAACCTCAGAGGCTCTAAAGGCTTGCTTGTCCCCTGGAGGAAATGCTATTTTGGCCTAATTTCTCTAAATTCTTCAACATTTCTATCCCCTTCTTCCTTCTGGGGAACTGTACATTGGCTACACAGTCTAACTTGCTGAGGACTAATTACGATACAAGCTAACAATATAGAAGCCAAAGTCATCTACCTAGTTCATCAATACAGAATTGATCATGTTATTGTGGGTTGGTTGTTTTTGTTTGTTTGTTTGTTTTGTTTTTCAGTTACAGTTGACATAAAATATATTAGTTTCAGGTGTACAGCATAGGATTACACATTTATGTAATTTACAAAGTGATCACCCCAGTAAGTCCAATACTCACCTGACACCATACATCATTATTATAATATTATAGACTATATTACCTATGCTGTACTTTACATTAAGACAATTTGTATTCATTCCATCACCTTTTACACCCCAGAATTGATAATGTTAATGCATGTGAATTCAATACTAGGTGCTCTCCAAATAAGGCGATGGTTCGCCCACTTTTACATTTTATTTCCCCTACCAAAATAAGGACAGGCAGTACTGTTATAATATTATATAGCAGCTGGTCCACCTTTCAGTACATAATATATGCTTAGCAATTGTCTGCCAAAGGTGTCTAGAAGGACATTCCCAAACTAAAGTCAGACTGGGGTAGCAGTCCTTCCTCATGTTGAAGTTAGCAGGAAAAGAAGAAAAGAGTTACCCTCTAACAATATTTCCAGCACGCGCGCGCGCGCGCACACACACACACTGTTTTCCACACAGATGGACAATGCAATTAGAAAAAACACTGGGTCATAACACATAACACCAATCTCAATATTCTAGGCTCTGTGTGAGGGTCTGGGTCTCACTCACAACTCCACCCCCATCCACCCTATATTCCCACATCCCTCCCCACCAAATGTTTCAGAATTTCTCCCAAATGCAGATTTTTATTTTTTTTTTACCTTACTTCCAGGGCCTCGAATTCCTCATGTGACTTAATTGAACAGACCTGCAGGTCTGCCTACTATAAGATTCCCAACCAAATGTAAATGTAATCTGAGGAAATAAAAAGTGGATGAGTCTGGCCGGCATGGCTCAGTGGTTGAGCATCAACCTATGGACCAGGAAATCACAGTCTAATTTCCTGTCAGGGCACATGTCCTGGTTGTGGGCTCAATCACCCAGCGTGTGTGCAGGAGGTGGCCAATCAATAATTCTCTCTTATTATTGATGTTTCTATCTCTCCCTCTCCCTTCCTCTCTGAAATTAATAACATATATTTTTTTAAAAATAAAAATAATAAAGTGGATGAGTGTAAGGAGAGAAAGTCTGGCAGAGCTTTCCCTTGGAATATAAAGTAATTTTTTTTCCGAAGTGCAGCCTAAATCCACTTTCTTGGCAGCCTGATGTCAATGTCCATGATTTCAAGGTCTTCCTCCACAGATCATCACCAACTGCAAAATGCCTCTGCTAAGTGTTTTGTAAGGTGTTGGGGCTTATTTGAGCAGGTCTTTTGAAAAGCTCTGATTACCCTTTCTTTCTTTCTTTCTTTCTTTCTTTCTTTCTTTCTTTCTTTCTTTCTTTATTTATTTTTAAAATATATTTTATTGATTTTGTACAGAGAGGAAGGGAGAGAGATAGAGAGTTAGAAACATTGATGAGAGAGAGTCATCGATCAGCTGCCTCTTGCACACCCCCTACTGGGGATATGCCTGCAACCAAGGTACATGCCCTTGACCTTGGACCTGGGATCGAACCTGGGACCTTTCAGTCCCCAAGCCGATGCTCTATCCATTGAGCCAAACCGGTTTTGGCTGATTACCCTTTCTTGCACATCCCCTACTGGGGATATGCCTGCAACCAAGGTACATGCCCTTGACCTTGGACCTGGAATCGAACCTGGGACCTTTCAGTCCCCAAGCCGATGCTCTATCCATTGAGCCAAACCGGTTTCAGCTGATTACCCTTTCTTTAATTCAGAAAGGAGGATTCCAAACCTCCAGGCTCTTGCACAACCTTCCTTCCCCGCTTCGTCAGTGCAGATGGGAGCAGTATCCGTTTTTAGATAATTACATTTTTTCAGAATGAAATCACCATTCACTTTTGCAACTGTATTAGCTTAAAACAGCCGCTGTTTTGCACCACCCCTAGATGAGGTTTTGTTTTTTGTTTTTTTTAATCACAGTAGACCCCATAGCTCTCTTCTTCCTGGGAACTTTCATCAAATAGTGCCAAATCTTGAATGACTCAGTGCCTCTGACAAGAAAAAGTTTGTACTTTCAAATTTATGAGTAAGTAGGAGATATCTGGACCTAGGCAGTGGTGTCTGTGGCAGGTGGTGTCTGTGAATTGCCCATCTTTCCTGCAAATAAAACTCTTATTTGGGTGTTTGGATAGGGGAGTGGGTGACAACATGCCTAGCTCCAGGAAACAGATCATGATGGATCTAAGACTCTAAACCAGTCATAAAATCCTGCTTTCTCAGCCAGTCTTGGCCAATGAGAGATATAAGAGAAACTGTTAAGGAGCCTCTGGGAAATATTTTGCTTCCTATGAAAAGGAATAGTCATATCTGGCTCTACCCTTCTTCTGACCTTGAACATAGCTGCAATCCCTGAAGCTATATCTTGTGTCCATCATAAAATAGACTAGCCCTGGCCAGTGTGTTTTGTGGTTAGAGTATCAGCCTGAGCACCAAAGGATCTCAGGTTTGATGGTCAAGGGCACATACCAGGATTGCAGGTTCATGCCCACCCCCATTGGGGCATGTGCCGGAGGCAGCCAGTCCATGTGTCTCTCTCACATTGATGTGTCTCTTTCTCTCTCCACCTCCCCACTCCCTTCCACTCTTTCTTTAAAAGTCAACGGAAAACATATCCTCAGGAAGGGAACAACAGAGAGAGAGAGAGAAAGAGAGAGAGAGAGGGGGGGGGGAAAGAGGTGAAAAGAGACATAACAACAGAACTGAGAATGGCTGAGATAGAGTCAAACTGCTGACCCCATGCCAGCAGCTGCCTACTGCCAGACCTCACTTTAGGTGAGAAAAATAAGACTTTTTTTTTTAAGCCCCTGAATGCCAAGTTATCAAGAAATGCTGATCAACTCACTTCTGTATTGTGGTCAAATTAGCACAACTTAAAGGGCAGACTCACATCTTCCTTGTTGTCAAGGACTCAGAACAATGGTAACAAAAGCTATTTCTAGTTACTTACATCTTTCCAGGGCTCAGAGCAGAACTTTTCCATCGTGTCTGTTATCTTTTTCTGGGTGAGGGAGGCATCTGATGTGAGATTTAAAAAATTCATCACATAGTAATAAGCTGAAAATGCCTGCAAGAGAAAAATGCAGTTTTGCAATGTCCAGGACAGAGGGACATGAGTCCCTTTCCAGAAGACCATACCTTTAATGAAAGTGCCTAGAAATCTTTGCTAAGTCAGTTTACAGGGTTTTTGATATTTCAAACCCTAGCAAAGGGGTCACTTTGCTGCTGGCATGCGTTTCTGAGCCAGCCGGTAGCTAATTTTCTCTATAATTTTAATGGGAGAGTCAGGGAGAAAGAAATATGGGGGAAAGAGGAGATTAAAAAAGAGAGGAAGAGGTTACAAAAATCCCACCTTCAAAATATTTTATATGATTTTTTAAATAAATAAAAACTGGAAAATTCTATATAAGAGCATTAAGTTATCTCTGAATGACAATTAAAGGTGTTTTTGTATTGCTTTCTTTAAGTAGTCAACTTTAACAAATATTTATTGCAAATTTATCATGAGTTAAGACACAACTGAAAAGTTTTTACAAATCATCATCATCATAAATAAGAACTATAGAAAAAGTTAAAAGTTGAAATGAGTGAAAAAGGAGATATTTTATTAAAATAACCTAAATTTCATCATTTAGAGATGACTAGTATTAAATGTGATATAGGAAAAAATATCTTACCTCCATCCTAATACATACATCTAATTTTTTGTCATACTTTATACCACCCTATAGCTTCTCTTTGTACCCTTTTAATATAGTATGTATTTAAAGAGGAAAAGCTAATTAAGCAGAGCTTTCTGGATGAGACATCTGAAACCCCAACTCTGGTGTTTTTTCTCTTTCCCTGAAGGATGCCAGTTTTTAGGAGAAATCATTTTGGAGGTCGTAAGAGCATGTCATTTGCTTATGTAAGCTAGGCCCTGGGCCGAGTCACAGAGTCCACTGTGCAGATTGAAGAGGAGTAAAAAGGTTTCCCTGTGCTAGCAGTATTTGGATTAGAGATTATGTTTGCCTTCTATAAAATTATTAAAGTAGAAGTGACTATAGAAAGCAAATGTGATTTCCAAACAAGCCAAGTGTATTCCTATGTGATTTTCATGGGCAGAGACACAGGTGGACAAAGAACAGGCTGTTGGTGGGTAAAGGACAGGAGTTAGCAGGGACCGCCATGGGGGCTCAATTCTGACTCAGAGAATAGAAGAATTGCCCTCTATTGGATAGGTCCATGCTAGCTTTTTCACAATTGCATTTGTTTTTTTTAATAAATATTCATATATATATATATATATATATATATATATATATATAATTTTAAAACATGAATGTAAGTGTATTTGTCCTTCTTAATAAATTTTCTTTTTCATTGATATTTTTGTTTGATTTTCTCCTGCTTTTCTTTTCTTTTTTATTGGTCCATTACTTTAATTGAAGTGACGAAACCTTGGATATTTACAGGCTAACAGTTTATCAAGCAATATAAATTCTTTTGTTTACCTCAAAATGTAATAATAATCCCATAGTAAACAATGAACAGAATTTTTTATACACAGACATATGGAAAAAAAAAAGTGGACAAAAATCTCATGCCAACATAAAAAATGGAACAAAAGGTCTTTTTTCTTTTCTTTTTACAACCTCTGGATTCCACAACAAGAAAAAAAAAAAAAAGGTGACATTCTTTTTAAAATTTGGTTGCTTTATAACACAAAGACTTTGATCTGTAAATAATCACTTTCTCATCAATTCTCGAATACATTTTTTTTTTTAATGCATAGCTTTTGATTTGGCTTATTGGCAGCATGGAGAGAGAACACATTTACACAGAGGACTTGAGCAACACCTCAGAAGGTGTTTTTTTTCCTTTAAAAAGTTGAAATGTAAAGAATGCTAAACATAAGAAATATGGTCCCATAACATGGACATGACCTATGCAAAAGGTTGTTTTGTTTTGTCTTTTTCAAATTAAAATACAAGTTAGTCTGCTGGCAGTTTGTGTCATGGGAATACTATCAGTGTACATCGTTTCCCCATGTATTCCCAACTCATAAACCTTGAGGGAGCAGGCACACGGGAGTACAAGGGACAGGGCATCTTCTGGCTGGACCAGAACCTCAGGGTGAGCAGGTGAATGGGGTGGACTCTTCAGAGCTTCTGGCTTGTTTTTCGGTGAAGGCCCAGCTGACACGGGCACCATTTCAACATACTGAGTTTCTGTTTACAATCTACTTCCATCGCTCCATTTCCACCGGAGGAAAAGGCGCCCCCTTCTTGTGTCCAGTGTGTGGCTGGATGGCTGGCCTGGGATGGTGAACCAGCCTCTCAAACAGGAGTGTTGACAGCTGTTGCCTACTCTCACCCGGCCTGCAGGGAGCTTGAATCCCCAAGTGAGAGCATAGCACGTACAGTACTCAGTCACTGGTTTTCATTTAAAAAAAAAAAAAAAAAAAAAGCCCTAATAAAGCCAAAACCGGTTTGGCTCAGTGGATAGAGGGTCAGCCTGCGGACTGAAGGGTCCCGGGTTTGATTCCAGTCAAGGGCATGTACCTTGGTTGCGGGCACATTCCCAGTAGGGGTTGTGCAAGAGGCAG
This sequence comes from Pipistrellus kuhlii, assembly GCF_014108245.1. Lineage (NCBI taxonomy): Eukaryota > Metazoa > Chordata > Mammalia > Chiroptera > Vespertilionidae > Pipistrellus > Pipistrellus kuhlii. The sequence continues at coordinate 28,616,789 of NW_023425460.1, read as the reverse complement.
CTGATCGATGATTCTCTCTCCTCGATGTTTCTAACTCTCTATCCTTCTCTCTTCCTCTTTGTAAAAAATCAATAAAATATATATTTTTTTAAAATCCCTAATAAAATTGACTAAATTACGTGAGTCAACACAATATGTTTTCTGTTTTTAGCATTTCAACCTGTGTAGAATTTCTTCCTGAAATGTGCTGGTCTGGGGCCCCCACAGTATCTCTTAAAAAGCTGTTCTGTAGAATAAGGGTAAACCTTCAATAGTGTCATAATCTGTACAATTTTTGTATCTATGTGATTTGTCGATACTGATGCCATTTATCCTCTACAATCAAAAGTGTGCCAAAGGGCACGAAGGTAGTCTTTCACACTCTAAAACAAAAAGGTCTTATGGTCCCTGTGTTTCCTTACATTATCAAAAACATCATTTGGCAATAGCAATACTTAGCTTTCTCCTCCCAAAAGGCAGTCCTGATTATGAACCCTACTTTCTTATTTGTTTCTTTAAGAGGACTGACTATGTTAGATCTCTTGTATTCAAACTGAACAAGTGATTATATTTCTAAAAACTTTTTTTTTTAAATCCAGAATCTAAAAAAACGCCCATTGAAGAATAAGGCATTTTAACAGATGTTAAGGAATTCTCAAAGTAGAGTCAGGCTTTTAACAGTCTGTGACATTTTTAAAAGTCTGGATTTGTTTATTTTCAAGTGCTAAGTACACAAAATGTTTACATATGAGACACAGAATCTTACTGGTTTGTTAAATTTATTTTTTCAAAGCCCTTATTTACAGGCTTTCTATAGTAGGAAAAAATACTTGGATAACGCATTTTTCTGCCAAACAGAAGGGATCAGGCAGCTGTACCCAGAAAGCATTTCAAATACATACCATTAAGAAAGAACAGTCAAACCCCCTGTAACAAAGTCCCTCCCCACCTCTTCTAATGCAGCCAGCCCTGCTCATGCTCTAATCTGTGCCACTATCGGGAGACCAGACATCCCTCAACAAAAAGCAAACCACCTACTGGGTAGATTGATCAAACACTGGGTTTCTGGTTTAGTCACTGAATTAAAAACAAAACAAAAAACAAAACAAAAAAAACACAACATAAAAAAACACAAGAGGACAATTCCAATACACCGAGCTCAATCTGTCTGGCACAAGGGATGAAATTTCCCCAAAATTTACTGGTATCTGAATATTCTCCTCCATTTCTAGTTCCAATGGAAGTCCACATTAAATGTATTATTAAGGATTTTATTTTTTGTGTTATTGTAGTAAACGGATTTGCTAATTTCCTTTTCTGATGGTTCATTGTTAGTGCATAGGAGTGCAACTGATTTTTATATGTTGATTTTTATGTCCTGCAATTTCAGTGAATTCATTTATTAGATTTTTTGTGTGTGAAGTCTTTAGGGTTTTCTTTATATAAGTTCAGGTCATCTACAAACAGAGACAGTTTTACTTCTTCCATTCTGACATGGATGCCTTTTATTTCTTCTTCTTATCTAATTGCTCTAGGGAGGACTTCTAGTAATAATTAAATTGAAGTGGGAAGAGTTGGCATCCTTGCCTCGTTTCTGATCTTAAAGGAAAATCTTTCCATCTTCACCACTGAGTATAATGTTAGCTGTGCATTTTTTCATATATGGTTTTTATTGTGTTGAGATCATTTCTTTCCATTCCTAGTTTATTGAGAGTTTTTATCATTAAAAGAATAATAAATTTCACCAAATGCTTTTTTCTGCTTCTATTGAGATGATGTGATGTGGCATATCACATTAATTGATTTTGCATGTTGAACCATTGTTGCATCCCATGGATAAATCTCACTTAGTCAGTTACATAGTCCTTGTAATGTGCTGTTGGATTCAGTTTGCTAGTTTTTTGTTGAGAATTTTAGTTATTCAAAAACATGTAGTTTAATTTCCACATATTTGTGAGTTTTTCATTTTCCTTCTGCTGTTAGTTCCAAGTTTAATCCCACTGTGGCAAGAAAAGATACCTGGTATGACTTCTGTCCTCTTAAATTTGTTGACTTCTTTTGTGACCTAATATATCTATCTTAGAGAATGTTCCATGTGCACTTGAGAAGAATGTAGATTCCAATTAGTTTCAGTACAGCAGTCTATTCTCTCTCAATTCTATTTCTTGTTTTTATGATATCAATTACCCTTTTCCTCCTCCCTCTCCCCCAACTTTGGAGAATCTCCCGAGGAGCCCTTTGTCCACTATGAATGGCTTCTGAAACTCTGCTCATCAAAATCACCAGTAATCTCGAACTGCCAAAAACAATTATAATTTTTTATTCTACCTCTTCCTTGACTTTTGGCTGCATATCATTCATTTATTCATTCATTTTTCATTCTTTCATTCAACAAATATTTACTGAGTATCCTGTTATAAGCAGTGATCAAAACAGATGAAAATCCTGCCCTCTAGTGGAAAGCAGCAGAACTCTAACAAATAACATGAAACATGGTATATGATGGGTTGTGGTGTCAAGTGCTATAAAAATAAAGCCTTTTGTTAGATGTCCAAATATATAGAGCCTCTGTGGGCAGATTAGAGAAGCCCACAGAGTAGGCATAGGTCATTTATAATTTCTTCCAGACCTGATGCAATCTGTTTCAGTCATTTTTATCATGAGAACTGTTGCCTGGTATTGCAACCGACATTCCATCTTTATCAGGTTTCCAGGGAAACAAACCCAGAAAGTTAACCTAAAGCCAAATTTGTCCATAAAGGAAGAAAAGGGGTTTCTTAAATCATTTTTCCAAAGGTCAAATAAAAAATATATTGGGGAAAAAGATTAAGTGAAGCATTGTAGATACAGAAGGAATAGGCATTACAGTCTAGTCTCAAGATTCTGCCCCAAACTAACCAATTGACATATTCTCCTATCCCCATTCTAACTTGCTTCTCTAACTTGTATTAAGAGATATTAGGTTGTATCTGCCTGGCAGGCTGCATTTTAGAGGATGAAGTGGCATCAATTGCAGGGTCTTTTATCTCTCTGGCATATGTATCTGTGTTTGTTTTCCATACTTCCATACTTGACTTCTGACACTTGTGTGGCATTCACTTCCAGACATTGCTCCTCTTGGGCTCTTGGTTCAACTTTAATCTCTAGTTTTTATGTACTTTTTGTTTTAGGCTAAAGGCTCTAATGTGGAGTTCACAGGCCCACCTCAAGGGATTATGATGTCTTTTAAACTGAATGCAAAGATTTCAGCATTTCTACTTGTTATGCCCAGATTTCAAGATCCCCAAGGACCACCAGGGAGCCGAGTCCGATGCAAAAGCAAAAGCAAAAGAGCCTTTTTATTACATGCTAGCATGAACTCCTGTCTCCAGCAATCACCAGTGCAATGGTGAGAGAGAGAGAGAGAGAGAGGAAGAGAGAGAGAGAGAGAGAGAGAGCGCACGCATACACCTTGGGAGAACAAGGGCTTTTTATAGGGTTTAGGCTTGGGTGGTGGGGTGATGCTTGGACCACTGAGTTGGCTGGTTCTGATTGGTGGGGTGAGGGCCAGGGTCCGGTTACACTGGGTTACTTCCCTCTCTATTTCTATTGGCTGATTTAAGGGTGGGTTGGGTAATTGATACATTTTGTACAAAATCGAAGGCACTGTACAAAACGGAGTCAGTCCTGCTCTGCCCTTGAAAGAAGGCCTACGTGCTGGGAAGGGGTCATGAGACTGTATCTCAAGGCCTGGCCAGGTGTCAGCACTGATAACTCTATCTGGGGCACAGTACACGGCCTCTCTGGAAGCATGCTCCAACATTCTCACTCTCTAACATTACTTAGAAGACCCTTAACTTTCATCACATTCTTCAAAGAGTCTTGTGATCCATTAAAGCAGGCATGTCAGATTTTCAGCCTGCGGGCCACATGTGGCCCACAGCAAATATTCATTAACGATTACTCAATTGTTTCAGGCCTTGTATGCAGCATGTCTCTATTGAAATAAACCGACATTTCTATGAAAAATGAAGCTTTTGGGGATTTTTTAAATGTGTTTGGCCTATGTAAACTTAAACCTTGTTTATTTAGCCCATATTAGCCTTTGAGTTTGACATGCTAGCCTTAAAGAGTTAAGAATGACTGCTCTATTAAAGACATTATGCTAGCTGAAAAAAAGCCAGTCACAAGGGAACAAAAATTGTGTGATTCCATTTATATGAGGTACCTGGAATAGCCAAATTCATAGCAACAGAAAGTAGGATGGTAGATGCCAGGGCTGAAGGGAAGGAGGAGAAGAGGGTCAGGGAGTTAATGTGTGATTTAATGAGTGGCATTTCTGTTATGGAAGATAAAAGATAGATAGATGGAATGAAATGGATGATGGTGATGGCTATACAATAATGTAAGTGTACTTAATTTCACAGAACTATATACCTAAAATTAATTAAAGTGGTAAATTTTCTATGCTGTATATTTTGCCATAGGCACACAAAGAATGACTGGTTTAGACAGCCTGGATATTTTTCTTTTAGATGCTGTCTTGACTTTGCAGGTAATGATTTAGAGTCCTCTCTCAAAATAGAGTCAACTAAACTATATGCAATCATGGAATAATGCTATTATGTAAAGAATAACATATAAAATAATATAGTATTTTATAAACATCAAAATTGAAGTAATGTTTTAAATCCTTTATATATATTTTTTAAATGTCTAAGATAATCATGTTACTTTTACACACACACACACACACACACACACACACACAGGCACATGTACATATTTCTCTGTAGCACAGCAGAAACCAAGTCTTAGAATTAGAATCAAGTGCAAAACCTGCTGTGTGGACTGGGAATGCATCTATTCATCTTTCTTTCTTAGACAGTTGTGCTCCAGAATATGGTCATCTGTTTCTCCTCTCCTGTCCCAAGACCAGTTCATTCATATTCTTTTTTTTTTATTCCATCTATCTGTCTTATCTTTTTTGAAAGTCTTCCACATGTCAGGGCCTAAATTGTAGTTTTCTTGTTCATATATGTTCTTCAGAAATCCATTTTATTGGTTTACTATCTAAGATGTCCTTCTCTTAAATCCCTTGGAAAAGTCTCTTCTAAAGTGGAATGTTGCTTATACCAACATGCACTGGAATTGAACCCAGAAAAATAAAATATTAATGGAATGGAGTGATAGAGTTTAGAATGCGTCCGTCCCCCCCCCCCCTGGATTTATATTATATAATCAAAAGAAACCTTAACCTTATTCATAATGCTTTCATTTTTAATCCCCAGAATTATATTGAATGACAAAAACCACCTTCTTCTTCTTCTTCTTTTTTTTTTTAATATATTTTATTTATTTTTTACAGAGAGGGAGAGAGAGGGATAGAGAGTTATAAACATTGATGAGAGAGAAATATCAGTCAGCTGCCTCTTACACACCCCCTACTGGGAATGTGCCGCAACCAAGGTACATGCCCTTGGCCGGAATCGAACCTGGGACCTTTCAGTCCGCAGGCCGTCACTCTATCCACTGAGCCAAACCGGTTTCAGCCACCTTCTTCTTTTAATACCTCAGAAAGATACACTGCTTGTAATCAGATGGTTCAAAGACACATCAGATGGTTCAAGTTTCTTCCTATGACTCTGGTAGGTGATTCTTCAAACGTCTTTAAGAAAAAAAACATCCTTATCCTACTTTTGGGGTAGGATTTTGGAGATTCAATCCATCAGATGTTCTTTTCCCAGAAAATGCTGACATGGGTCTAGGAATTCCCAACTTCTCCTTTAAGTGCAAGTGGGATGCCCTCCCATTGAGGTCAAACTCTGTGATCAGCTCCCTGATTTCCATATTAGGAATCAACTTTACTTTATAAACCTTTACTTGATTGGTGTCTATAACCTGTGGGTCTGTATTTAAGCAGAAACTCAGAATAGGAACACTCTAGGATAGGGGTGTCGAACTCAATCAGAGAAGGGGCCAAAATCTAAAATCCAGCCTAAATCGCGTGCCAAATGGTTTACTTAACAGTCATAAACTGACAATGTTAACCAGAAATGTGAATTTAAAATGAGTGGAACAATCTTTTCCTTAACAGTGCTGTTAACCAACTCACATGCTATCAAGGATTTGGCCCGCGGGCCTTGTGTTTGACACATGTGCTCTAGGACATCTTAAGAGAACAGCCTCAAAAGGCTATTTACTAGCTTGGATAATCAGTATTTATAAAAAGTGATTTGAAGAATATATGTCTGTCCCCTCTTCCAGCTACTATAAATTCTTTTCTTCTATCAACATGAGTATCAAAAATCTATATTGCCTCAGTCCATCACAGAATTGCTATCACTGAGTCAGATTTTTAGTACTATGTCTCTGGGTTAAAGTTGCTATAAAGCTGTGCTTGGGCCTAGGACTGGGTTTGCTGGGTATAATGAAAATTATCTATCTGATTATGTCTTATTTTTCCCCTTGGCTACTAGGAAGCTCAGATCTAAATATACATAAATAGCTGAAACCGGTTTTGCTCAGTGGTTAGAGCATCTACCTGCAGACTGAAGGGTCCCAGGTTCAATTCCGGTCAAGGGCATGTACCTTGGTTGCAGGCACATCCCCAGTGGGGGTTGTGCAGGAGGCAGCTGATCCATGTTTCTCTCTCATCGATGTTTCTAACTCTATCCCTCTACCTTCCTCTCTGTAATAAAATCAATAAAATATATTTTAAATAAATATACACAAATACATGTAAATACACACCTGGTATGTATATATATGTAAACAAACAACATTTAATGTTCTTCGGTTTCTATTCCCTATTGAATTTGTTTATACCCTTTCTTATTTACATGATATAATGTGATCTTTTTGAAAATTCCTAAATTACATAAGTAATTCCTCACAGATGTTTCCTCTTCCTTTTTTGGTATTTCTTATTTGCCTACAATTTGGATTCTGTTTTGCAACCAGGGTGACAGTGTAGCCAAACTGAAAAGTGTACTGACCATTCTTAATACTTAGTTTACAAACTAAAAATTAGATCATCATTGCTAAATGCAATTGTGGCAGAAATTAGCTCCTCTGAAAATTCTCTGTGGCTAGAGAATACCCAGGCTAACTGGTTTTGGAAATAATTAAAATACAACTAAATTTTCGTATTACAAATAATTATGCTTCAAGATGCAGGACTTTGCAATGGTAGCTTCCTGCAGGAATGAAGGCCTAGAATGAAGTCTCTTAGGAGAAAGAACTAACTTTTTTAAGGGCCCACCTAGTATGTTAGGTTTTCACTATTTGCAGTGATAAGGTAGAGCTGGCTCTTACCTACTAATGAGAGCTATTTGTTAAAATTTCAGGAGCCTTGTGAGCTAGTTGATGTCATGTTGATAGTCTAAAATAGGTCATGGTCACCCAGCCAGTATGTCTCAATAGTTGAGGATCCACCCATGAACCAGGAGGTCACAGTTCGATTCCCGGTCAGGGAACATGCCCAGGTTTCGAACTCGATCCCCAGAGGAGGAGGGCGTGCAGGAGGTAACTTTTCAATGATTCTCATCATTGATGTTTCTCTACCTTCCTCTCTGAAGTCAATTAAAAAATGTTTTAAATAGGCTATGGTGGGAGTATTTATACCATACAAATTGGAAATGCTACAAATCAATCAGCCCCTCTATTCCCAGAGAGCTGGTGGTAAAACATTCATCAATCCACCTCAGTTGTCACTTACAATTAGCAATGAGATAGGTAATCCTGTCCTCATTTTATAAACAAGGCAACATATTTTTAAAATCTTTCGGATTTAGAGAGAATTTACAGAGGGCACAAAAAATATCCAAAAATAGTGCTCTGGCCAGTGTATCTCAATGGTTAGAGCATTATCTCATGCTCCGAAAGTTCTGGGTTCAATTCCCAGTCAGGGCACATGCCTGGGTTATGGTTTTCTCCAGTGTCAGGGTGCGTGCATGAGGCAACCAATCATTTCTGACTTACATAGATATTTATCTCTCTCTTGTCCTCTACCTTCCTCAATCTCTAGAATCAATGAAAAACTTATCCTCAGGTGAGGATTTAAAAAATCCAGCCTGGCTGAAACCGGTTTGGCTCAGTGGTAGAGCATCGGTCTGCGGACTGAAGGGTCCCAGGTTCGATTCCGGTCAGGGGCATGTGCGTTGGTTGCGGGCACATCCGGTGGGGGGGGGTGCAGGAGGCAGCTGGTCAATGTTTCTCTCTCATTGACGTTTCTGGCTCTCTATCTCTCTCCCTTCCTCTCTGTGAAAAATCAATAAAATATATATTTTTTTAAAAATTCAGCCTGGCCAGTATGGTTCAGTGATTGAGCATCAACCCATGAACCAGGAGATCACAGTTCGATTCTCAGTCGGGGCACATGCCCGGCTTGTGAGCTCAACTCTTAGAAGAGGACATGCAGGAGGCACTGGATTCTCTCTCAGCATTGATGTTTCTATCCCTCTCTCCTTCTCTCTTCCTCTAGTCTAGCTGAAATCAATTTTAAAAATCCAAATACAGAAAGAAACTGCCAAGACAGGAATAGGTACAGGTACAGTACTGATCCTAGGGGGCTATATTCAGAAAAGACAGACCCTATTCCGAGAAGATTGCCAAATTAAGGTTCAGAAGGCTGTGAAGAGGACAGTGCCAATGAGGGTCAAAGGGGACAAAACAAAAAATCCTCCGGGGGAATTCAAGGCTCTTCCACCCTTTTCCAACTCCAAGTCTCCTACCTTGGTTGGAGGCATCACATTTAAAGGCAGGAAATTCCAACACCACTATCCCATCTACCCACCCTCTACTCTCTCCCACCCACCCCTGTAGGAAGCATTTGCTCAAGCTTGAAGGCAAGAATTGGGCCATGTTTCCCAGGAGGCAAAGTTTTCAGGCAAGTTTAAAGATCAATCCACACGAGTATATTCCTTTCCCTTCAGGTGTGCTTTCTAGCAGTAACTGGAATGGAAAGAGCCCTTGGCTGTCCCCAGCATTCCTGGCCACCTTCTTCCCCTTTGTGGTACCTTCCTTTCTCTTCTAGTAGTTGGATCCAAGGCAGAGGCCTTGGCCTTAAAAAAAAAAAGGCCAACATGAGCAGCCAGTGCCAGCTCAGCTATAGGCATCCAGGTGAGGTTCTGGTTTGTTTTAAATTTGGGTTTGGACCAGCTCATAACCAATTTTTACTGTGTCAGTCATTATTCTGTCATGTATTTCCCTTAGGAAACTTGAGGAGAAGGGAAGCTGTGGTCTGGGCCATGGTTAAGGTAAGCGCAGATTACCTTGCCCATTGTCATTTTCCCAGAATTCACATAGTTCACAAGTGGCAAAGCCAGGATTAACCTAGGTGTGATTATTATAGGGCCGGTGCTCTTCCCAAGGAGCTCCTTCTGTGACATTGGGCTGGGCCAAGAGACCTTGGGAGAAATTCTCCTACTGGAGTCCTAGAGGAGAGTTAAACCTCTCTTCTCACATGCTGATCTGTTTTCTGAAAAAAGGGAGAAAAGGTGTAAAAGCAGACAAAAGCTCTTCTTTGAATGATATCTTAAGTATGAGTGAGATAATGTGCATATAGTGCTTAGTCAGTAATTGGCATTCCATTAATGGCAGCTAATTTTGCAATATACTGTACTTCTATACTATGATTACAGTAATTCTTGGGCTCCAGGAATAAAATATGAAATTTGAGTAATGTGTAGATCAAGGGGCACCTCTCCTACCTCTGCTCAAATATATTATCTTATTTTGAAGTGATTAAGAAAGGAAGGAACTTGGAGTTGGGATTCAAATAGTCCCCTAAGTTTTCAAAATGTAATGAAAATTAGTATCTTCAGTATTTCCTTGGGTTTTTTTGTTTCTACTTCCTAAATGTCTTTATAGAGCATGGGTTGTGAACCTTTTTTTCTGCCAAGGGCCATTTGGATATTTATACAATAATATCATTCATGGGACATACAAAATTATCAACTTAAAAATTAGCCTGCTATATTTGGTTAAATATTTAGCATGTTAAGTGCCAAACCTGTTTTGTCTTCCTTTCCATTTTAGTCACCGGTGACTGACATGGCACTTAATGTGTTAATTAACTTACCCCTAATGCCTTAACAGGGCCAGACCAAATAATGTTCCCACCCTAGTCTAAACAAACCATCCTAACCCGTTCCCCTTTATCACAGGTTGGTTAAGAGGTGTGAATTTCACTAAATTCTGGCCAGTGGTGTCTGTAAAGATGTTTGTTGGCCTTTTTGCAAAACTGAAGATGTATGCAAGAGAAACTTCTTTCTTTGGCTTTGCTTGTGAAGACATAATGCTGAGAGCAATAGCTGCCATCTTAACATCACTAGAAGATCATAGAAAAGCTGGTCCAGAGTCATCATATTATCAAGCCAAAGAACTAATCCTGAATTTTCTACCTCAATGATTATATCATGTGAGAGAAAAATAAATCCTATTATTTAGTCACATATTCTATAACTTGCAGCCAAAATCATCCTAACCAATATACTTTATCATTTCACAAACTTACCCCAAAATGTCCTTCAGGTTGTGGCAAGAAAACTTTATCAAAGGCACAGTGGGAATAAGGGCAGTCACTGGTGTCGAAGAGCCTAAGGATACTTTTCTGGCATTCCTGATAGTTTCCAGTGCCGTGGATTTGCAACTGGGTGAATGGAAGAGTCGGTTTATTTTCCTTGTTGCAGGGGTTGTTGATAAGGTCACTTGTGTTCATTTTCCTGCTGTATCCAAGGTTGAAACACGGGTCATTGATGTTTTCTTTTGAAACCTGAATGGAAAAAAATCACTTGAAGAGGTCATGTGCAAAGCTTTGGGTACAAAAGCAACTGACTTCATTAATGTGTAAAAATTGTACAGTATCCCAGCACTCGGCATTGGCTGCAGAATGCCTCTGTCTGAGGTTTTCCAGTCTTGGGAATAGGCAGATTTGTACCACAGGCACCATAAGTAGCATCAGATATAAATAAACTTTCTCTATTCATAGAAAGCAAATATAATTCAAACTGGGCCCAAAAATGCCGTTGGTTTGGAATGTTCCTCAGTTCTAATCACATATGTCAGAAATGATTTCCTCTCGAGGTTCCTGGGTCCACATCAGATCAACAGCAAGAAAAGAGGGGCTTCAAAGACAGTCTGAAACTGCAGCAGTATCGAAGCAGTACAGTCAATGTTAGGAACAATGGGAAACTACAGAGACTCTCAAAATTCTGAGCCTGGATATTTCTCCAGGAGTTGGCCCCCACCTCCAAGCAAAAAAATATATATAAATTAAAAAAAAAATCAGAAGCTGTAAGACCTGAAAGTGCTTCAAATTACTTGCCAGTAGAATCAAAATGGTCTTTAACCCACAACCCAATATGTTCAAGAGAAGAAAGGTGACTGCTGTGGATCAGAGGCTTATGGAGCCTGTGCTCAGTAGGCATCTCTCAGCCCCCACGCCTGTGGAAGTCATCTGTTGGATAGTGCTTCTGAGAACCAGAGCATGCTTTGGAGGAGAATAGAGAACTGTTATCCTTTTAGTGGAGACAGGGAACAGCTGGATGTGACATCCTTGTTCTGTGTTTGTTTATCAGGGTGTGCCTGGTACTCGCATAATTGCAAGTATGTTTAACTTTCTTGTCTTCAAAATGCAGAAAGCGTCTGGGGACAAGATATAAAGTGTTGATCCATTAACTTTGTGTTTTCCCTGAGCATTTTTTCTCCTCCTCTCCAGGTTGTTTCTAACAACCCTGTTTTCTGCAATTTGTAGGAAATAGAGATTAAAAAGTGGGAAAGAGGTTATAAACTGCTCACACCCTCCCCTATTATAATGCCCTAGTGTGTAATTTTTATTGTCAATCCCACAGGGCTGAGAAATTATTTCCCAAGAAATGATCTGAGTCGTGTCCTTGGAGATTGTGCAGTAAACAAATATAGGAGGGTGATGTCTGGAGGAATGATTCTTACGTGTCGACCAGATGTACTTAGAAAGGTTTGGAAAGTACAGTAACCAACTTCAGATCAATCATTGAAGTAGAAGAGAAAACAACAGGATGTGGGGGCTGGCAGCCCAGATGTGGAAAAGTCAGGTCTGGATTCAGTTATACTTGCCTCACTGTCCTTGATTAGTTTCTTCAAGAGCGCTTGATCCTTCCCGTAGCACAAGAAGCTGTGTGTGTACACATTGTAGTCCTTGCCATACAGACGAAAGTACAGAGCATTATTTGGAGACTCAATTGTCTGGTTTTGGGGCACAAAAGTGATTTGTGTAGAGGCTCCCCCAAGGTCCAAAGCTCCATACGTTTCCTCATTATTGGTTTCATTTCCCAGCGGGTAGAGCCATCTCAGTTTCTGAAGGAGAGTACAGTTACCATTGGTAGAAATCTCTGGATACCTACTTTTTCACATTATTCCTCAGACTCAAGAACTTCCTAATGTAAAGGAGCAGGGGCCTAAGGGTGACACAAAGCTTCCTGGAGATTCCTGAATCCACATCAGATCAAGCAAGAAAAGAGGGGTTTCAAAGACATAGCTCAGAATGCAATAGTATCGGAGCAGTACAGTCAGAATCAGGAATGAGGGATTTGGGGCTAGAAAGACTCAAATTCATATCCTCACCTATTTGCTCATTAGCCATGTAACCTTGAACAGCATAATTACCATTTTCTAGGCCTCTATTTGGGACTCTAAAATGAGAGAATATCTCATATGGTTGTTCTGAAGATTAGCATAGCAGAAGACACATAAGTACTAGGCAAATATTAGCTATTCTTTTTAATGATAGACTTTTATGTCTCATTCTGAAGTTATGGCTTCTTTATTCTCCAATAGTAAAAGTTCTTCTAAGAGAATTCTATCTCTGGTGACCCTTTTAAATATGGGGGTAAATTAATTTGTCCAATTCATCCATCATTTATTCTGACAGACAATCCAAGTACTGCCTGAGATAGCAATGGCATTGGCCCCCAGGGAGCCACTCACCTTAGTGAATTTCCCCAGCAGATAGTTGATAGTAATCCAACCATAGGCACCTTCCTCTTTGCCAGAGATGATTCTGGCACCCTGGAAGTCAAAGGGGAAGCTTCTGAGAACCTCTGTCAACTTCTCCAGGACTTCATCTGCCAGGTTTTCATTTTCAAGTCTATGCAAAGGAAGAGCTGAGCTTACATGTTTTGTTTTAATAATTGCAACTACCCATCTCAGCCACAGCTTCTAGTCACTTCTCCCAGGAAGTGAATGATCACTTACTGGAATAAACAGATGGAAATGCCAACACATGGCTGTCTGAGGGGCCTCCTTTGGGAGAAGCAGAACTATCTTTTAGCCCCTCTCTCCAAATCCAAATCCTTCCAATCACTGAATAGGTTCATCTTCTTAAAATACCACTTGTTGATCCTGGCTCCAAAAACTTATCAAAGTAATTTTAATTATTGTGGTGGTGGTAGCTGGGTATTGTTTGATCACCACTCATAGAGCTAGTGTGCCATGTTAGCCATCGCTGGTAGCTCCTAGCTGGTCACATACCAGGTCCTGCTTGAGGTTCTTAATTAGGACTGTAGTAGACACTGGGTGGCAAATGTCCTGGGACAGACACCCAACCCCCATTGGTGCCAGACTGGGGGAAAGGGGAAGAATCTTCCTCATATTGTGTCTCAGTTCTTGGGTCTGTTTGAGACCTAAAGGAGGGATCTTCCAGGATTGTCATAATGAAGATGGAATGCAGTTGCTTCTAAGATGTTTACTACTCAACATTGAGAGCCTCTGGGTCAGATGATGCTGCCTTCCAGCTGGCATTAGACTCCTGTAATCTCTGACCTGTGTGACTTCCATACTCTACTAACTGGCTCCCTTATCCCTAGTTTTCTTCCCTCCAGCCCACCTTCTCTGCCAGTGGCACCAGTTTTGTAACATCATTTAATGGCTTCCCATTATCTCTCAAATAAACTCCAAACTCCCCAGCCTGCCTTACAAGGCACTATGTGATCTGGACCCTACTTTCTCAGAATTCCATTCAGAATCCTGACTACCATTTACCAGGTATGACTCTGGGTAACTTACTTAACATTTATAAGTCGCAGCTTCCTTATCTGGTTAATAATCCTACATAATAAAACCTTAATATGTAAATCGACCGAAGGAAGGAATGACTGATGGCTATGACACACACATTCACACAGGGAGCTTCCCCCTGGTAGTCAGTGCACTCCTATGGGGGAGCACCCCTCAGCCAGAAGCCAGGCTCTCTATTTCTTAGCACTGTCTCAGAGGCGGAAGCCTCTCCGGCTTCTGCGGCAGTCAGACATCCCCCAAGGGGTTCCAGACTGCAAGAGGGCGCAGGCCAGGCTGAGGGACCTGCCCCCAGTGCACGAATGTTGTGCACCAGGCCTTTAGTAGTTAATAATACCTCTTACTATATAGAGCTATCATTAAAGCACAGTAATAAGAGCATGGGCACAACAAACCCAAGCCGCTAATATTCTCACTACTATTATTATTACTTTACTGTCTGTACCATATGTCCTATCTCTTTATAGTCTTTGGAACATGTCCTGGTCTCTCATATATGCCTGCCTTTGCATATCTATTAATATACAGGCTCTAGGAAGGCAAGGATTCTTTCCTCTTCACCGAATCCCCAGAACTGTGCATGCCACATAATAGGTGCCAAATGAGCATAGATTAAGGAATACATGATGTCTGCTCTGTCTGTGGTTCCCTTACCCCACCCTCCAACTTATCCTTCAAGATTCAGCTCACATGTCCCCTCCTCTGATAAATCTTCCTGCCCCGCTCCCATTCTGGGCAGGGTGAAGTGTGCTCCTGTAGCAGCTTTGAGGAGCCTTCTATTAAAAAACTGATCACCCTGTATTGAAACTCTGATCTCCTGAAGGGCTGAAGTCCCCTAATTCCATATCCTGGGACCTAGTAGGCAGTCAATATATGCTGCATTAATGAATAAATGAACAAATAATGCACACCAATACATAAAGATGTGCTAGTTGTGATTATTTGTGTCTTGGGACACCTGCAACTCTCTTGGTCTTCCCCCTCCCAGGGATTGAATGGCTAAATCTGTAGCCCCAATCTCAGAGTATATATAGGCTCAGTATTTTTCTCTGTGTCCTTACCCCCTTGAATTTCCTGGGGGGGGGGGGGTGAAGGGAAGGGCAAGAAGGATTTTTTTTAAATGTACTTAAACTCCTAAGGTTACACATATTAAAAATTTGGAGGTTTTATCCACTCACTGAGAGTCAGGATATTTAGAATTTTGGACATTAGGGAAATGTGGCCCTCTCCCATAACTTCAGAGGCTCCTTGCACTGCCAAACCTAATTCCCAGCTGCTCTTGGTCCCTATGTATTGCCATACCTGAGCAACCGCATGCCTGCCGTAGCTCCCAGGTAAACAGGTGTCTGTGTGTACTGGACGACTGGAATTATTTCCTTGGCTTTTTGCATGCAGGCATTCAGATAAGTTTTTAACTCGTGTGTTTTATGAGCAAATTTTGAGATTCCAGGACCTAGGAAAAGATGTAGAAGCAGATAATAATATATTTTTTAAGTATAGAACATACCTTGACAGTATTATAGCAAAATACTGGTGTTTTCTGATTAAATTCAATAAGACAATTTCTTTCTTTTTTTTCTTCTTTTTTTTTTTAAATATGTTTTATTGATTTTGTACAGAGAGGAAGGGAGAGAGTTAGAGAGTTAGAAACATCGATGAGAGTCATCGATCAGCTGCCTCTTGCACACCCCCTACCGGGGATGTGCCCGCAACCAATGTACATGCCCCTGACCGGAATCGAACCCGGGACCCTTCAGTCCGCAGACCGACGCTCTACCACTGAGCCAAACCGGCTTCGGTAAGACAATTTCTTGATGTGATATTGCTCTACTTAGAAGGTAACTCACTGAACCAACCTCGCGCTGGGTCTGTCTGCTGTTCAATAATTTTGCCACTGGATGGCGCAACTTTCACATTTAATTACATAACCTTCCTAACAGGTTCAGATTCTAATGGGAATCTTATAGTTATTTTATGTAGCCATTTTATCAAGTTTCTTCCACGACATTGTAATTAACAACACTAATTCTAGAAGATCTAAAGGGATAATAATGACATATAAAACAAAAATTAAAAATAAGCACCAGGCACATTGGCTTTCACTGAAAAGATAGGAACTGCTACTAATTAGCTACGGAATCTAATTAGAATAAACAGGAATAGCATCCATGTTTCCTTAGTGATTTTTCCACTCTGATTCCATGCCTCCCTAGAAATACTGTTTTTTCAGTTGTAGGGCAAAACTAATTGTACTATGGAGAGGATGAAAGCCAAGATTCTGTAAGCTTTTTGAAGTGAGCAATTTCAGTTCACTTTAAGATAGCATGCACCCTGTCAGTGCTTTATAGTGATTTTAAGATTTTGTTTAATGATAAATATCCAGATATGTTATCCATATCTAATTTTCAGGTTTATAAAAAGCCCGTTACTTAGCCATCATCAGAAAATCAGCTCCAAATTATCATCTATTGTTTTAATTCAAAAAGTCTGGCCTTCAAGAATAGGTGGGACCCAGCTTCTGTGCTTTAACAAACCCTACAGGTGGTTCAAATTTGAGAACCACTGGTTAAGACATGGGTTTTTTAGGTGGTAGAATCTCCATTTGAATCCCAGTTCCATCACTTACTAGCTCAAGCAACCTTAAACACTTGGCACAGTATTGCACAACCTCAGTGCCCTTGTTTTAAAAATGAGGATAAAAATACATGCTTCACAGGGAGATCATGAAGATGAAATAATACTTTTAGTATTTATATTGGTGCATGGCATCTTATTGATGGGAGGGACTATTGCACAGTTATTTTCTTAATTAAATCTTTTTTGTTGAAAGTATTACATGTGTCTTCTTCCCCCCCTCCCCTTCCCCATTGAACCCTTCTAGCCACCCCTACCCCCCACTCCTGCCCCAGGTCTTCACCACCCTACTGTCTGTATCTACAAGTTCTTTGCTTGCATACCAGTTCTTTAGTTGATCTCTTCCCACCCACTCACCTTCCCTCCCCTCTCCCTCTGAGATCCGCAGTTCTATGCTTCTATGTCTCTGGACCTATTTTGTTCATCAGCTTATTTTATTCCACATATGAGTGAGATCATGTGGTACTTGTCTTTACTCAGTTATTTATTTATTAAGTCTGTTTATGCATCAAGGGCTCAGTCCTTAGGGCTGATTTCAGTATTATGTTAATGACAATGGCATAACAGCAGTAGCTCCGCTGTACTCTTCACTGGACTTACTTTTCTTCAAGTGTTCCACTTGCCACATGCATCTCGTGTCTCGTGGGCCCCCCTCCCCTTTTTCTTCATCTTACCTTGTACCAAGCACTCTCCTAGCTGAGTCACCACCCCTGTGTCATTCTCCTTTTCTGCCGGCCACATATAGATGTACAAAGTCGTGTGCGAAGAGCCTCCATCCAGCACAATCCCATACTGAGGGCAAAACAAACCAAGAACTTATTAGCATTACATTATTCTTCTCCACATTCAGCTTGCAACAGAAACAAAAACAAAAACAAAAACAAACAAAAAATGACCAAGACAGGAATTTTCAAAAACATGAGGAGAAAGTATTTTAATTCAAGAGGAACACGGAGTGGGGTGTGTTGCCTGGAATTGTCCTGGTCACAAGATCTACCAGAACTCCAGTCACCTCAGCACAGTGGTCATCACGACTTACCTAGGGCTGAGCCTGAACATTAGTATTGTTTGGAAGTTTCTGGGGCAGTTTTCATGAACAGCCAAGATTCCAAACCATATGCTGAAGTGGTGAGACAGTATACAGGGAATAGAAAGCCATTGGTTTAATAGTTCCCAAACTTGTATGCATAGCAAAATTATTAGAATCACCTAAAGAGCTTCAAAGACCAGTGCTACCTGTGTTCCACAGCCCAAATATGGAATTTAATTGGTCTGGTACGTGGTCTGGGCTTTGGAAGAGAGACATGGAAAATACTACATTTGCTTACTTTTTATTACAAATATATCCAGAAATTGGAATTGGATTGGAATCACAGTAAAAAAAACAAAAAAAAACAAACAAACAAAAAAAAAAAAAACACTTATGCTCCTTTTTCAGAGAAATATAGGAATAAGGGCTGGACAGTAGTTTTCGGATTGGTGCCCCTTTTAAGAACTTTTATGAAATAGAACTTTTATAGCAAAGTATGCAAATCTTAGCTGAGCAAACCAATGAATTTTTGTATGTGCACATCTATGTAAATCAGCACCAAGGTGCCCCTCTCAGTCAGTTTCCCTCATGGGTGACCACTGTCTTGACTTTTGTCACCATGGATGAGTTTTGCCTGTTTTCTGAGCTGCAGTAAATGGAAGACATAGTGTGCCTCCTTTCTGCCTGTTTACACTACACTGTCTCTCTCAGATGCATTCAAACTATATCAGTAGTTTGTCCCTTTTCATTTCCATAGAGTATTTTATATATTGTATTTTCCTGCACTCTACTGTTCATAGACATTTGGGTTGTTTCCAGGTTAGGACTATTGGAAATAAACCTGCCAGGAACATTCTTGTACATTTCATTTTGTGTACATGACCTCTCATTTCTCTGGGATGTTCACCCAGGAGTAGACTGAAGAATGCCCATTTTGATCAATTAATATTCACCTTTGATTACATCCCTGATTAGTCAGGGGAAAATAAATGCCATCACTGAATAATAATGTCTGCCACAGGCTTGTGAGGGGCATGTGTACTTTTCACTTATCTCTATACTGGAGAGGAAAATAAATGGGGAGAGAAACAGAGGACATGCTTCTGAAGTGTGAGTCAACTACTCTCATCACACGCTGCTCCTTTCAGTTGTGGACCTCCAAGTGTGATGGTCCCCCTAGGTATTCTCCCTCCCAGGAATACACCCACACCTTCCCTCTCCTAAACTCTAAGAGTTCCCATGAAACTTACAACCAGGGGAACAATGGGGTATCAGTAGCTCATCTGGGGCTAACCCCCTAACTATCTACAAGGCCCCCTTTTCTCTGTCTCTCCAGTGAGCTGACAGCAGCCCCGCCTTGGCTCACTTCTTTCCCATAACCTTTTTAGGAGCCAAAGCAGCCCCACCTAGACTCTCCTGTTGCTTCTTCTCTCCCAAGTCTTTCCTTGTCTCACTTTCCCCAACTTTAATAAATGTCCTCTAAAATTCATCTGGATTTGTGTTGTGAAATCTTTCCTGCATGAAGTCAAGAATCCACACACTACTGGCTGGCCCGAGGCAAACCCTCTTTGGTCCCTTTTTTTCTGGTAACATTAATTCTATGGAGTCCTAAGTAAAAGTCATGCTGAGAATGGTAAAAACTAGAAAAAAGGGTAACAGATGATCTAACTCTACAACTCAAAGAGTTAGAAAAGGAGCAACAAGAAAAGCCCAGTGTAAGCAGAAGGAAGGAAATAACAAAAATCAGAGCACAGATAAACGACATAGAGACAAAAAAAACAATACATAAGATCAACAAAACCAAGAGCTGGTTCTTTGAAAGAATAAACAAGATAGATGGACCTCTAGCCAGGCTAACCAAGAAACAAAGAGAGAGGACCCAAATAAACAAAATCAGAAATGAAAGAGGTGAAATAACAACAGACCCCACCGAAATACAACAGATTGTTACAAAATACTACGAACAACTCTATGCCAACAAACTGAACAACCTGGAGGAAATAGACATATTCCTAGAAAAATACAAACTTCCAAAACTCAATCAGGAAGAATCTAAAAATCTCAATAGACCAGTGTCTTGGGAAGAAATTGAAACAGTCATCAAAAAGCTTCCAGCAAACAAAAGCCCAGGGCCAGATGGCTTCACAGGAGAGTTTTACCAAACATTCAAGGAAGAACTAAAACCTATCCTCCTCAGACTATTCCAAAAAATCCAAGAGGAAGGAACACTTCCAAACTCCTTCTATGAAGCCAGCATCACCCTAATACCAAAACCAGATAAAGACAACTCAATGAAAGAGAATTACAGGCCAATATCCCTCATGAACATAGATGCCAAAATCCTCAACAAAATTCTAGCAAATCGACTCCAGAAGAACATCAGAAAGATCATGCACCATGACCAAGTAGGATTTATTCCAGGAATGCAAGGATGGTACAATATCTGCAAATCAATAAATGTGATACATCACATAAACAAATTGAAAGATAAAAATCATATAATCATATCAATTGATGCAGAAAAAGCATTTGATAAAATCCAACACCCTTTCCTGATAAAAACTCTTAACAAGGTGGGAGTACAAGGATCATACCTCAACATAATAAAAGCCATATATGATAAACCCACAGCCAACATTATACTCAATGGGCAAAAACTAAAACCATTCCCTCTAAGAACAGGAACAAGACAGGGATGCCCACTCTCGCCACTCCTGTTTGACATAGTACTAGAAGTACTAGCCATTGCAATTAGACAAGAGGAGGAAATAAAAGGCATCCAAATTGGAAAAGAAGAAGTAAAGTTATCCTTATTTGCAGATGACATGATATTGTACATAAAAAACCCAAAAGACTCCATTAAAAAACTAATTGACTTAATAAGTGAATTTGGCAATGTAGCAGGATACAAAATTAATGCCAAGAAATCCATGGCATTTCTATACACCAACAGTGAAACTACAGAAACAGAGACTAAAAAAGCAATTCCATTTACCATCGCACCAAAAATATTAAGATACCTACGAATAAATTTAACTAAGGAAGTAAAGGACCTATATGCAGAAAACTACACGACACTGAAAAAAGAGATAGAGGAAGATGTAAGGAGATGGAAGAATGTACCATGTTCATGGATTGGTAGAATCAACATCATCAAAATGTCCATACTTCCTAAAGCAATCTATAGGTTCAATGCACTCCCCATTAAAATACCAACGGCATATTTCACTGACCTAGAATGAACTCTCCAAAAGTTCATTTGGAACAATAAAAGACCCCGAATAGCCACAGCAATCTTGAGAAAGAAGGGTAAAGTAGGAGGGATCTCAATACCAGACTTCAAACTGTATTACAAAGCCACTGTTCTCAAAACAGCCTGGTACTGGCACAAGAACAGACATATAGATCAATGGAATAGAATTGAGAACCCAGATATCAACCCAAATCACTATGCTCAATTAATATTTGACAAAGGAGGCACGAATATACAATGGAGTCAAGACAGTTTCTTCAATAAATGGTGTTGGGAAAATTGGGCAGACACATGCAAAAGAATGAAACGAGATCACCAACTTACACCATACACAAAAATAAACTCAAAATGGATGCAGGACTTAAACATCAGACGGGAAACCATAAAAATATTAGAAGCATCCACAGGCTGCAAAATCTCAGACGTATGCCAAAAGAACTTCTTCACTGATACTACCCCTAGGGCAATGGAAGCTAAAGAGAAAATAAACAAATGGGACTACATCAAAATAAAAAGCTTTTTTACAGCAAAAGAAACCATCAACAAAACAACAAGAAAGCCCACAGTGTGGGAGAACATATTTGCAAATAACACCACTGATAAAGGTTTAATCTCCAACATCTACAGACAGCTGATACAACTAAATAAAAGGAAGGTGAATGATCCAATTAAGAAATGGGCAATGGACCTAAATAGAATATTTTCAAAAGAAGACATAAGGAAGGCCAAAAGGCACATGAAAACATACTCAAAGTCACTAATTATCCGAGAGATGCAAATCAAAACAACAATGCGGTACCATCTCACACCTGTCAGAATGGCCAACATCAACAAATCAACAAACGACAAGTGTTGGCGAGGTTGCGGAGAAAAAGGAACCCTCGTGCACTGCTGGTGGGAATGCAGACTGGTGCAACCACTGTGGAGAACAGTGTGGAATTTCCTCAAAAAACTGAAAATGGAACTCCCATTTGATCCAGTAATCCCACTCCTAGGAATATATCCCAAGAAACTAGAAACATCAATCAGAAAGGATATATGCACCCCTATGTTCATAGCAGCACAATCTACAATAGCCAGAATTTGGAAACTGCCTAGGTGCCCATCAGCAGATGATTGGATCAAAAAACTATGGTACATCTACACAATGGAATACTATGCTGCCATAAAAAAGAAGGAATTCTCATCATTTGCAGCAACCTGGATGGAATTGGAGAACATCATGCTGAGTGAAATAAGCCAATCAATGAAAGAGAAACACCACATGACCTCACTCATTTGTGGATAATAAAGATCATTATAAACTGATGAACCAAAAGATAGATACAGAGACAGTAAAGCAACAAGCAGATTGTCAAATTTCAGCGGGGAGGGGAGGAGGATCTGGGGGAGATAATAGATCAACTGAAGGACTTGTATCCATTCATATAAGTACAACCAATGGACATAAAACTCTGGGGAGGGAGGGGATGTGTGGGAGGGAAGGAGGGGGGGAAAAATCAATAAAATATGTAAAAATAAATAAATAAATGTTTAAAAAAATAAAAAAATAAAAATAAAACATTTAAAAAAAAAGTCATGCTGAGAATGGTATTATGACAGTTGCAAACTACCTTGTAGTATCTCAATTTCCCTTTCTCTTTCAAATTTCATGTGTTGGATGTCATTCTTTCAAGTTTATAAATATATAAATGGCTTTCATAGGAAGTTCTTTAAATATTAAGGTTGGCAATTTTTGTTTTATATAAGTACATATTTCCTTGTGCTTGCCAATTAACTCCAAATCTCTGAGGTATCCAGGTGACAAAAAAAAAAAGGAAGCTTAATTCAGTAGTTTATAGATGTATATCCTATATAATAGGTAATATGCAAATTGACCCTCACACCCTCACATCACAAGATGGTCGCCCCATGTCATCACAAAATGGCCACCACAAGATGGTTACCCCCATGTCATCACAAGATGGTCACCCCCACATTGTCATAAGATGTCTAGCAGGTGAGGGCAGGTGAGGGAGACTAGGCTTGCAGGGAAGGGCAGTTGGGGGGGACAGCCTGCAGGAGAGGGCAGTTGGGGATGATCAGACTGGCAGGGGAGGGCAGTTGGGCATGATCGGGCCAGCAGAGGAGCAGTTAGGTGTTAATCAGGCTGGCAGGGGAGCAGTTAGGGGCAACCAGGTAGCCAGGCAGGCAGGCAAGTGATTAGGATCCAGCATTTCTGGATTGTGAGAGGGATGTCTGACTGCTGGTTTGTGGGATCAGGCCTAAAC
Source organism: Pipistrellus kuhlii (assembly GCF_014108245.1). NCBI lineage: Eukaryota > Metazoa > Chordata > Mammalia > Chiroptera > Vespertilionidae > Pipistrellus > Pipistrellus kuhlii. The sequence continues at coordinate 28,593,589 of NW_023425460.1, read as the reverse complement.
CAGCAGTCAACATCCCCTGAGGAGTCCCAGATTGGAGAGGGTACAGGCTGGGCTGAGGGATGCCCTCCCCACCCCCACCCCCTGCCCAGTGCACCACAAGTTTCATACACTGGCCTCTAGTATATTACACTCACACACACACACACACACACACACACACACACACACACGAGCGCACGCTAAGAACCTAAGAACTTACAGGGAGAAAAAAAAAAGACAATAATGAGGACTCAAGAGGCCTCCCTAGACTATTGGGAATAGCTAATAATAGAGTCTATTGAGGTGTCAAGTTTTACTCTATTTAACCCCAAACCTGGGGGTATTATATAATCCACGAGTGTGAGGATCCTTGACCACCATGACCTCCATAGTGCTCTCTATCTTATTCCACATAGTGGAGGGTTCCCTGTGATAATTAGCATTATGCCCTTATAAAGAAAGAGCCTACCTATGTAGTTCTTGCTTGGGATATGGCAAGGAAGCAAGCTGGATAGGCTCCTCTGCAGCGAGGCTTGCAGTGAGAAGAAACCAAGAATTGGCCTTTGTGGGCTGAGAGGGGTCTGACTGATTTGCCTGGGGCCTTCAGATCCGTGAGAAACCTCCTGGGGTGGAGAAAGAGGGCCAGGGGTTACTCAGGACAAAATTAGTTTATTCCGCAGCAGGGTCCTTGAGTTCTTCCTGCCAGAAAATGTTCCGACCACAACAGCATATGATAAAAGTTAGCAAGGCAGCAGCAGCAAGCAGCCTTTATCTGGAATCAGGACATTCTGTCTGACTTTGTTGGCATGAAAGTCACTCTTCCAGTAGAACAAAGGAACCAGCCTGCTTCTATCGGGTTGTTTCTCCAAGACCTTACACAGTGCGGGTGGTTGAGAAATGAAAGCTTTTACTCCTTTTCGTTGGGCAAGTGTTTGAGAAGAGGGTAGAGCATACTTTTCAATGCAGGAATTAAGGACATTTTACTTTGTATCTACAACAGACTGGAATGCTAACCTGCTAAACTTGTACCAAATATTTTTGTTTTCCAACATGGTTTGCAGAATGAAAAACTGACATTGTTTGCTGCTTGTGGGGTTGATAACGCTTGATTGACAATTCTCAGTTTAAACATTTCAGAACTTTGCCTCTGATTGTTACAAAACTATCAGCATAGCCACTCATTTTTCACACTTGGTCCATTTAAGAGCTATATGTTCGTTCCATCTAATCTTATTTTATAGACAAGAAACTGTGTCCAGAGCTATGCAAGGACTTGCCTAACAGATACTGACCATTAATGCCTTAACAGACCCACATAGCCACCGTATTTTGTCCTTTCACCACTACAGCATTTTCCAGTACATGTCCCAGGGAACACTGAGCCTGCAAGGATCTGGACAAATACCTTCCCAGAAGTTTAGGAAATGCTGCCTGCTCTTTCCCCTTCCTGGGCTCACAAACTGGAGAGGTAGTGATACTTCAAAGAAGTCTGACAGTGGAGAAGCCTGCTTACCCTTGTTGACCCATCATCGCCCAGACTCAGTGATGCAGAATTCTTTCTCCAAGATAATCTTTCCCCTACAGAAATGCTTTGAGAAATGCCGTGCCTTGCCCAGGGTTTCTCTATAGCTCATATTTCCTTCAATTAAAGAAAAATCAAGACTTTAAATAGTAAGGAAGAAATCTGACATTTCCTTAATATTATTACTTCAATATCATTTCTATTTTAAGATATAAAAGTATATCAAATAGCATCTAGAAAATGAAGTGAAGAGGAAAAAGACATTTAAGGTCCCATCAACTAGACATCGTTGCTATTTTTATTTATTTCCTTCCAGGCATTTGAAAATGCATGGTGATTTTTTTAGTGTTGCAGTCTTTAGTGTTAAAGTCTTACTATGCAGACAACTTTATTCTAAACTAGGTTTTGATCAGGCACATAATTTTAGCCATCATAACTGATCTTCACAAGCCCTGTTGAGTGAATAGAAGCAGTGGTCTAGGGGGAAAGAGTCTAAAAGACTTTATTTGGTTCATGGAGATACCAATGTAGGGGCCTTGGGGAAGACCTAGAGAGGTGGATGACAGCAGACCCTGAGCTCACAGAGAATGGAGGCTGTGTGGCGGTGGGGCAGACCCCCCTCCTCAGGATGGAAATAACTGCCTGTGCAAATGTCATAGGCACAGGCTTCTGGGTACGTCTCCCTAGATGTGGGAAGAGAAAAAGAGAAAACTGGAGCACCAGAGGACCTACTTCTATTCCTGGCTTTTCAGAAGTGGGATAGTTAATCCTCTCCTCTGAGTCTGCTCATTCACAAAACACTCTTCCTATCACTGGCCTGCTCTCAGTTCCACATGAGCTATGTGACTTCTCTTCCAGAGCCTTTGCCCAGAAAGCCAGACCCTCTCGGATTAGATTCTACCCTCCTTCTCCATGTCTCAGAGTGCCTGTAGTTTTCCTCTAAAGACAGAACTTACCACAATGTGTACTCACATATTTATGTGGCTATTAGATTCATGTTGTCTTCCCTGCTGGATGGAAAGCTACATTAAGACAGGTCTGTTTTACTTACCATGGCATATACAGCATCTACCATAGTATATTCTACTATATGTGGGGCACAGAGAAGGAATTCAACAGACAAGTGTTGAATTAAATTAATGATTGAGAGGGGTTATAACTATATGGCTCCTAAACTTCTTCAGTCCTAAAAGAAGTTAATTCAGTCTAACAAAAAATAGGGCCATTAGCATTGAGTTCCACCACCACCACCACTCCCCCCAAAAATCCCATAAGTCAACCCTTGCCAAGTGGCTCAGTTGGTTGAAGCAATGTCCCATTCATCAGAAAGGTTTTGGGTTCAATTCTCGGTCAGGGTATGTACTTAGGTTGAGGATTTGATCCCCAACTGGTGTGCATAGGAGAAACAACCAGTCCATGTTTCTCTTTCATCTAGATGTCTGTCTGTCTGTCTGTCTCTCTCTCTCTCTCTCTCTCTCTCTCTCTCTCTCTCTCTCTTTCTCTCTCTCCCTCTCTTTCTCTCTCTCTGTCTCTCTCTGTCTCTCTCTCTCTCTTTCTCTCTCTGTCTCTCTCTCTCTCTCTCTCTCTCTCTCTCTCTCTCTCTCTCTCTCTCTCTCTCTCTCTCTCTCATCATTTAAAGATATCCTTGGGTGAAGACTAAAAAAAGAAAAGAAAAACATAAGCCAGGTAACACAGACAACAATGTGATCACTTGTCTTGGTCCCTTCAGACATAATTGGTTCTTCTGAAGTTTCTGTAGCTATAACAGTTATTTCAGAAACCTCATCAGTCTGTCTCAGTGAGTCTTTTTGAATAAACAAAGCTTATCCTTTTGAATGTGACTCTATTAATCTATAAACAAATCAGGTCTCCATTAGCTACAGCAATGTTGGCAAGGACTATAAACAATTGCAAACCATTTCCTTCCTTTCTTTTTTCTTTAACTGGAACTAACGGTACTAGATCTTCTATACAAATTACAATTTTATTGTTTTTATTTTTCTTTATTTTTCTTTTTTTATCTTCACTCGAGAATATGTTTTTATAATTGAGAGAGAGGGAGAGAGAGAGAAAAACACTGATGTGAGAGAGAAACATAGATCTATAGCCTCCCATACGAACCACAACCTAGGCAGATGCTTGGACTGGAAATCCAACCCACCATCTTTTGGAGTACAGAATGATACTCCAATCAATTGAACCACCCAGCCAGGGCTTTTTAAAATTTGTTTTTAATAGTAGTAAAATACACAGACCATAAAATTTGCCATGTTAAGTATACAAATATGTACTTCTGTGGTATTAAGTACATTCATATTGTTGGGAAACCACTACCCATCTCCAGGTGTTGTTTTTCAAATGAGACATTAAAATCTAGGGGAGTTGCCCTAACCAGTTTGGCTCAGTGGATAGAGTGTTGGCCTGTGGACTCAAGGGTCCCAGGTTTGATTCTAGTCAAAGGCATGTACTTTGGTTGCAAGCACATACCCTGTAGGGAGTGTGCAGGAAGCAGCTGGTTGCTGTTTCTCTCATCGATGTTTCTTTTTTTTTTTTTTTCTTTTTTCTTTTTTTAATATATTTTATTGATTTTGTATAGAGAGGAAGGGAGAGAAATAGAGAGTTAGAAACATCGATGAGAGAGAGTCATCGATCAGCCGCCTCTTGCACACCCCCTACTGGGGATATGCCCGCAACCAAGGTACATGCTTTTGACCGGAATCGAACCCGAGACCCTTCAGTCCCCAAGCTGACGCTCTATCCATTGAGCCAAACCGGTTTCGGCTCTCATCGATGTTTCTAAGTCTCTTTCCCTCTCCCTTCCTCTTTGTAAAAAAATCAATAAAATGTATTTTTTTAAATCCAGGGGAGCAAAAATAATATAGATATTCTTTAAGAGTATTTGAGATTGAAAATTAGAGCAAATCCTTCCAAAATTCCCAAAAAAGATAAAATCACAAATGCTCATTAAGAATAGTACTTTAGCCCTACCTGGTTTGGCTCAGTGGATAGAGCATTGGCCCTCAGATTGAAGGTTCATGAGTTTAAATCCAGTTAAGGGCACTCAGTTGCAATGTCTCTCATATTAATGTTTCTCTCTCTCTCTCTCTCTCTCTCTCTCTCTCTCTCTCTCTCTCTCTCTCCCCTCATTCCTTCCCTCCCTCTTTCCATTCCTCCCACCCCTTTTACTCTCTCTTTAAAAAAATATCAATGGAAAAATATCCTTGGGTGAGCATTAGCAACAACAACCAAAATAACAGTACTTTAATTCCTTGTAAAAAAAAAAAAAAAAAAAAAAAGATGGATGCGTGGGGTCAGGCCCCTACACAATAGCAGCAGTTGATCATTCTGGAGATGCTGGCTCAGTGACCATAACATACTCAGAGTTAAGGGCCTTGCCTAGAACTCATCTCCCTCTGAGCAGTGTTATAGCTACTCTCCACTAAAGGCTTCGGAAGTGCTGGGCACTCTGATAAGTGAGTCACTGGTACCATTCCTCACAGCCCTTCTCAAAGTGGGTGCTGAATCTGTTTTACACACAGGAAACTGAGGTATAGAGAGAGGAATGTACTTGCCAAAGTCTCAAGCTAGAAAGCAGCAGATCTGGGACTGAGATCAAAGCCATCTGTTCCCTGAGCCAGCATTCCATAGACATGAGCAGCTTTTAGTGAAGGCCTGTGGCTTGGTATTGGGTCAGCCTGATGCCCTTGAGAGAACCCTGTGGGGCTCTGTGTTGCCAGAGTATGGACTATTAGTGCTAAAAGGAGTGCCTGGCACTCACTAACTGCCAGGGTTCAGTGATGAGCAGGCACTTAAGGAAGTGGTGAGCCAAGTAGACCTCAAAGCTGCCTCCCACCCAGGTTCACCAGGACAAAAGCACTCCCTCAGAGGACACTTTGATACAGATAATGATTCTTCTTTAAGGCCTATGTTTTTTAAAGTGGTCACTACAAGAAAATGAAACACAGTCCTTGTCCTCAGTATGCTTAGTAGTTGGACATGTAAACACATCACTACATTAAAGAGTTCTTGTGTTTTGCCAGAAGTAACCCAGGCATGAGGCCACACCTGCCCAGCAAAGCTGAACCAATACTAGGTTAGGCAAGAGGATATATATAATGAGGATAATCTTTAATCTATTTAGCATTATTCTTTTTCTTTCCTTTTTATTTATTTTTTTAAATATTTATTTTTATTGATTTCATATATATAAATGAAGATAATCTTTCATTCTTCACAGCGCTTCTGGGAAGAAGAAATCGAACTGAGTGTAGAAATGATTCACAAACCGCATAGCCATAGCGCTATATAAGGCAATGTTATCACTGTGGTTTAGGAGGTATTCCTTTACTATTCAACCTCTAAACCAGAAAATTCCTCAGGACTAGATCCTTGACGTCTTCTTTTTCTCCTTTTACCCACTTCCTATGATCTCATTCATTTCTAAGGCTTCTGTGCATCAATGATCTCAGAGACATAGCTTTTGTCTAGATCTGTGCTGTCCAATAAGGTAGTCATTTGCCACACATGGCTGTTGAGTACCTGAAGTGTGACTCATCTGAAGTGAGATGTGCTATAAGTGAAAAATCACAGGGAAATTTAAGAGAGTATGGGGAAAAAAAGAGTATAAAATATCTCATTAATTCTTTACTGTGATGAATGTTGAAATAATAATACCAGGGTGGGCAAAAGTAGGTTTACAGTTGTTTGTAGGTAAAAGACATGCAGGCTATGATTGTTACAATAGTTTTATTAACTCAAAAGAATTTCACAATGGCAGAGTGAACTTAGGTACAATCTCATTAAGTGCTCAAATTGCTAGCCTTCATTATTTACACATTGCTCTAATCTACTTGCTATTCTCAAGCACACTTAGGCACAGTTTTTTACCTACCTTGCCCACCCCTGTATTTTGGATATATTGAGTTACATAAAATACAGTTGAAAGGAATCAGCTTGACATGCAGGCAGGGCAGGGGTCCAGTGGAAAGCAAAGGCAGGTAGAACATAGGCAGGGGCAGACAACAGTTTGAGTACGCCTAATCACAGAAACCCACCAAGCAGGAATAACAAAATGTTTTTGGATTCAAAGCAGGAGGCATGTGAAACTAGGTGGGGTTGGCAACCATAAGATGAACTGATGCTTAGAAACAGGGGAAGTTCAGGTCTATGCTGGGCAAGAACAATGAGGGAGTCAGGCAGGTGACGCCTCAGATAGACATAGAGCAGCAGGTGGCAAACATACACCCCTGGACCACTAGGCTTCACAGGCAGCCCATTACTGGGCCCCTCCCCTTCCGGGGACTCTGAATCTGCTGGTAATAAATTTTCCACACTTTTGCTTAAATCTTCTGGTCCTCGGAGCTCATTCTTTGGCGTTCTGAGACACAACCCTGGGGAAAAAACCTCAGTTCACTGTCCCAGTTATCACAGTATTAAAGTTTCACCTTCTCTACTTTTTAAAAATGTGGATCCTAGAAAAATTAAAATTGACTTATAATATTCCTATTGAGCAGGCGGGTCTCCTCTCTGAGATCCAGAGCTTAATATTCAATTGCTTCTTTGACATTTCCACTTGCATATTCAATACCTCAAAAACAATTCTTCAAAAATGTAACTCAAAACCTTCGCCTTTTCCCAAACTACTACCGTATAATAGCCTTTTACCTAATCTCCTGTATCTGCTTTTATCCCTCCTCCCCCTAATTCACTGCAGCCAGAGTGATCTTTTCAAACACAAATCTGATCATGTTATTGACTTCCCATTGGCTTAGTATTAAAACTAAAAACCTTAAGCTGACTTGCAAGGCCCTGCCACCACCAACTCCCTCACCATCTTTATCCAACACATGACCCTTCACATAGCTCTCTCCAACCAACTTCCCGAATGTATCCAGCTATTTCCTGCTGTGGGATTCTTGCACTTGCTTTCCTTCTGCCTAGAATGCTCTTTACATCCAGCTAATTCTAATCATACTTCAGATATTATTGTTAATGTCATTTGTTTTTCAAGGAAGACTTTCTTGGTCCTCAAAACTTTCATTTGGTGGCACTCATCACAATAGTAACTAATAATTTGTGTCATCTATTAAATGCGTTTCCTTCCCCAGATGATAAACTCAATCATAGCTATATTGGATTCCCAATTCTGTAGCCCAATACCTGACACTCTATCAATTGATAGAGTGTCTACTACTAGACCCTGTGGTCTGAAGGGTCCCAGGTTCGATTCTAGTCAAGGGCATGTACCTTGGTTGTGGGCACATCCCCAGTTGGGGGGGGGAGGGTGTGGGAGGCAGTTGATCGAGGTTTTTAACTCTCTAAACTAGGGGTGTCGAACTCAATCAGAGAAGGGGCCAAAATCTAAAATCCAGCCTAAATCGCGGGCCGAATAGTTTACTGAACAGTCATAAACTGACAATGTTAACCAGAAATGTGAATTTAAAATGAGTGGAACAATCTTTTCCTTAACAGTGCTGTTAACCAACTCACATGCTATCAAGGATTTGGCCTGAGGGCCTTGTGTTTGACACGTGTGCTCTAAACAAATGTACCAGACAGGAATATCTAAATGTGTTATTTTTAACTCATCATTTTTGGAAGGAAATATATTTATTTAAAAAAAACTGCTCAAAACAGTTTAGTAGCTCATGATATTTGGTATTAATTTACAACCAACACATAAAAAGTCTCAATAATTATTCCAAATTTCAGATTTTAAACATGTTTTATCATTCACCTTCTTCATCAAACTTAGCTTTGAGTGATTTCAGAGAAACTATCAGAGAGTGTGTTCTAAAGCAGCAATGTCCAATGGAACTTTCTGCAGTGATGGGAATGTTCTGTGTGTGAGTTGTTCATTCTTTAGCCACCAGCTACATGAAGCTGTTGAGCACTAGAAATGTGGCTAAAAATGCAAAGGAAGAACAAAATTTTTTATTTGGTTTGATTTTCATTAACTTGGATTGAAAGAGCTGCATGTGGCTTAAGACTATTAAATTCAACAGCATACATAGCTTAAAGCAATCACCAAAGACAAGTTCCTAAATATATTTGCCCTCAATATATGCCAGGAACCTTATTAGAATTACTGTATAACCTCAACCAATGCATATATAAAATAATCTTTGAGCAAAATAAACCAGTGATATTGCTATAAAGATTCACTACAGATGCCATTGTCAGCTTGTCGAATATTTATACCTTTTATTTAAAGAATGCCAAAGACCTTATTCCATTTTGCCAGGCCAACACAACAACATGAGTCACAACAGACTTTAAGATGACCACTGAGGAGAGAAGGTCATCCAAGACAAGTATTCATTAGGAACAAAGAGCTCAAGTCTGTCATGGACTTTGCCTCCTTGGTGGTCCCCCTCTCCAATGATGTAATAAAGAATATGTAAAAAGGTCAAACCAAGAAGGCAATCATGTACTTTTGGAACTGGTAAACAAATAACAGAACTGAGATGTCATGAGGCTTCAACTGTGAGTGAAGTTTTGCCAAAAGAACCGACATCACACAACATTAAAAGGCAAGAGATCATTGCCAATGAGATAGTATCAGCTTTCCGTGCTGACAAAGGAGCTGCTGTGCCCAGTCCCAGTTGAATTTGTATGGCAAACAGATGCCAATGTAACATGCAGGCCTCTGCTGTGTAGCAAGTGATTTGGGTATGTGGCAAACGTTTCAGCAGCCTGGCATATGCATCCACATGCCAGGCTCACAATTTAATATCTTCAAAAATACAAAAAAAAAACACACCAACATACTTCTGCACATGTAGTCCAGGGCCTCTATGATTAAGTTAACTAATGTATATGTTACCACCCACATGCACATATGTGCTCATTAGCATAGCGGGATAGTCTGGTATATCCTTGTAGATTATTCACTGTAATTTCAGTGAAAGATTAAAATGGTATATTTACAACATAAGTTTAAATTTACCACATGCTTTCTAATTAATGAATTAAATAAAATATTGGCCATATTACAAGTTATTTGTGAGATAGTTATGTCTTTGAAATTTTACTTTGATGAGTTTGAAAGGAAGGAGAAATAAATTACAACAGGGTTAATTACCCTAATTATTTTTAATGATATTAACTAGCTCTTCAGATGTGGATACATTTTCACAAGAAATCTATCTATCCAAGAATTCATTTATAATTACTCTAATTGATACTTGTTTCTTTGGGCTTTTTGATTGATTTTGATTTGTTTTTTGATATTTTGAAGATGAAGACCAAATGTTCCCGACAATCTTTGACTTCCAAAGTGCTTTATACAAAGCTTTCCAATTATTTTGGTGACAATGTGGAAGTAAGGATTGTCACTAAAATAGTAAAGAACCTTCTTAACTAATAAGTAAGAAGAACAATGAGTACAGTGTTGTGACACATCCACAATGAAACAATGAGTAAGAAGTAGATACAGCACTAGATAGTAGAATATCAGCACAGTATAACACAGATGTGGATGTGGTGATAAAACCTTTGTTTCTATTATTTATTTAATTTGCTGAACAATCATAAAGACAGTTATCTTCCCACGGTTAATTGTTTTAAGTCATTCCCTCTTCCAGAATGAGCATCCATTTCCATTTTACTTCTCTAATCCAATAGGTAGTAACTTACTCCTGAAGATGCCAGAACTTCAACTCCTGTATGTTCTCACTTGTTATGACTTCCTTTTTCACTCTGCCCAGGCCTCCACACACACACACACACACACACACACACACACACACACACACAGATTTGAGTTACCTTAACATTTTGTGGCAATGATTGGTTCTGGGTCAGCCCCACAGCGATCAAAGCAATCACAGCTATGACACAGACGAAGCCAAGGATGACAACTTTATTTTTGGCACAAAATTTCTTCAGTCTAGAATCTAAAACCAAAAACAGAACAAAAAATATCAAAAAAGAAATCAACAAACATCAATTTCCCTACCCTTTCTGTATGGTCTAATGCTAGCTATCCTAAGACATCAAAGATAGATACAATGATCTTTATTTATGAGGCACTTGTAAAATATTTGGGTAATAACTCAAGAACAAAAGGCGCTTTTTTTTTTTTTTTTTTTTTTTTTTTTTGTAATGTGATGAGGGCCAAGACTAAGTTAGTGGCTGTCATAAAGAAAAAGGGCAGTTAGGTCTCTAATCAGATATGGAATGAGGAGAGGGAAGAATCCCAATTTGGCAGTTTATTTAGTATAATAGATAATGTAAGTCTATCAGGGTACAAGTAACAAATAATAAAAAGCAAGGATAGCCCTCTTCACTTTTAAAATCTACCACCAAGTGTTTTAAGATGTAAAAAAAAGTCTCTCAACACCATGACATTTCCTGGCTTGTCACACCCCTTGCATTTCAACCATATTTATTTATTCACTGGGGATAGTGTAGAGGCTGTGGGGTTTTGATTATTTCTTCATTCACATTATCTTATTATCTATTCTGCTCTTAGTCTCACCTTGTAGAGGGACCTGGAAAAATAAAACTTGAGGAGAATTATATAAAAGGCAAAAGTTACTTTGATCAGAATAAACAGCATATAGCGCAGGTGAACAGGAAATGGAATGGTTGCCCCATTCTTTCCACTCTGACAACTCACTCTCCTCAAATCCCCAAACTATCTCCAAATTGTTTTCCTTTGACTTTGAGGAAGAAGGCTAGAATCAAGTAATAAAGACCCAAGTGGAAATGAGATGGGTCCTCCAGAATAGACTGCACTACTCTAAGGACAGGCCATGGGATTAAAACAGCTAAAAACTGGACCCCAAGCCTCCTCCTCTTCCCCTCTTGGTCAGCAGCATGAGTACACTAAAACAGGTGTTCCTCCTCAAGCTCCTGAGCAGAAGCTTGGACTTAATCCAAAGGATTGTAATTGTATGGGTCTCCAATCTGCATCAACTTCTAGGATATTTATCTTTAATTACAGTTGACATTAAATATTATTTTACATTAGTTTCAAGTGTACAGATAGTGGTCAGACATTTGTATAATTTACAAAGTGATTCCCCCAATGTTTCAAGAACCCATCTGGCACTATACATAGTCGTTACAATATTATTGACTATATTCCCTATACTGTCCTTTCATCCCATGACTCTTTTATAACTAAGTACCTATTTGTTCTTCTTAATTCCTTCACCTTTTCCACCCAGCCCCTCAATCCTCTCCCATCTGGCAACTGTCAGTTTGTTCTTTGTGTCTTATGAGTCTCTTTCTGTTTTGTTTGTTCATTTATTTTGTTCTTTAGATTCCTCATATGAGTGAAATCATATGGTATTTGTCTGTCTCTGACTTGTTCACTTAACATAATATCTTTTAGATCCATACATTTTGTGACAAATGGTAAAATTTCATTCTTTTTATGGCCATTGTTTTTTTGTATCACCTCTTCTTTATCCAATCATTTATTGATGGACACTTAAGTTGCTTCCATATCTTGGCAATTTAACTAATGCGGCAATGAACATCAGCATGCACATATCTTCTCAAATTAATGTTTTGGATTTCTTCAAATAAGTACCCAGAAGTGGAATTGCTGGGTCATAAGGTAGTTTTATTTTTAATTGTTTAAGGAGATCTGGCCTTGCTGGTTTGGCTCAGTGGATAGAACATCGGCCTGTGGACTGAAGGGTCCCAGGTTCAATTCTGATTAAGGGCCCAAGTTGCAGGCTCCCAATAGGGGCATGCAGGAGGCAGCTAGCTGATCAATGATTCTCTCTCGTCATTGATGTTTCTCCCTCCCTCTCCCTTCCTTTCTGAAATCAATTAATTGTTTGAGGAACCTCCATACTATTTTCCATAGTGGCCAAAATTTGCAATCCCACCAACTAGTGCACAAGATAAACCTCTAGAATCTTGAACCAGTCCTTACTCATCATATAAAACAGTATAAAATTTAGGGGGAAAGTTTTAGTAACATCATTATCTACTGCTTCCAAACAAAGGAACAATAGATGAAGTATATAGCACTTCTCACCTTCTCCACTCCCTAAAGAACCTCAATACTGTACAGATGCCGGCTATTCCAAGTAATCCCCACACACCATGGGAAAGGGATACAGCCTAGCCAGTTTGGATCATGTATAGAGCATAGGCCTGAGGACTGAAGGGTCCAGGGTCATAGCCCTGAGGACTGAAGGATCCCAGGTTCGATCCTGGTCAAGGGCACATGCCCAGGTTGCAGGCTGGATTCCCCATAGGGGGCATGCAGGAGGCAGCTGATCAACAATTTTCTCTCATCATTGATGTTTCTATCTCTTTCTCCCTATCCTTCTCTGAAATCAATAAAAAGTATTTTAAAAAATAAAATATAAATAAAAAAGAAAAGAAAAACAAATAGATTCTAGATTAATAAAATGAAGATTAAAAAAAAGAAAGGAAGATTAATAAAATGAAGATTAAAAAAAAGAAAGGAAGACAACCCCCAGTTCAGGAACAAGCCTGATTGTTCCTCATAATCTCATTCCCTCACCAGTGACTTATTTCAACAATGGATATATACCCCCAAATGGCCCATGAGACCCTAGAGGAAGTCTACTGGGGCAAGTCTAGGGAAAGAAAGGAAGCATTCACTCTTCATTCTCAAACATTGTCCTGCCTGGATGGGATAACATGGAATGATGGCAGAACATAGATGGAGAGACTGAGTCCTTGATGGCATATTGAGCTGCAAAAACAACCAACTTTGATCCAGTCCTTCCATAAAACTCATGCTTGGACTCATAATCAGGATATTTAGTTATTTGTTTGTTTAAATACTAGTGCCCCAGTGCACAGATTCGTGCACATTAAAAGGAAATTAAATAGAAGATGGGTGGCAGGGCGGCACTGGGCAAGACATGCCAGACACACCCTGGTGCCAACCTTCCGCAGTCCCTCCCTGGCCAGCCGCACCTGGGGTATTGCACTGCCACTTGGGCATCTGCAGAGTGAACAGGGTCCCTCTGGCAGGTGGGGTCCCTCGGCCTGGCATGCAGGGATCAGGCTGAAACTGGCTCTCCTACATCCCCTGAAGGGTCCCGGATTGTGAGAGGGTGGTTTTCCTCTCTGGTTTTGGGGTGCATCTCCCAAGAAACCACAGCTGCCAAGTCACTGCAGCCCAGCAGCTCCTGTGTTGAGTGTCTTCCCCCTGGTAGTCAGTGCGTGTCATAGCTACTGGCCAGTCAGCCAGTTGGAGGGCCGCTTAGCCTTTTATATATATAGATTTTTATTGATTTCAGAGAGGAAGGGAGGAGAGAGAAATAGAAACATCAATGATGAGAGAGAATCATTGAACAGTTTCTTCCTGTATGCCCCCTACTGGGGATCAAGCCTGCAACCCAGGCAAGTACCCTGACAGGGAATCGAATGGTGACCTCCTGGTTCATAGGTCCACATTCAACCATTGAGGCACTGTGGCCAGGCAGAATAAGGATTTTAATACCTTGAAGCCAAAACATCCTGATACACCTAGTGTGACAGAAATGTCCTGTTTGATGCCAGCACTCTAGAATCTGGAAAAGAGCCCCCTATGTACTACCTACCTTAGGATTCCCAAAGTTGTGGTATTGACAAACATAGCTCATAAGAAGCACATGCTATAGATGAACAATTACAAATCTAATAGCTAATGGCAGCACATTGCAACAGTGTTTCTACTGTAGTGGAATTTAGAAGGCTTTACTCTCCCTCAAGCTGTTCAAAACGGTCTACCTATTTAGTTCTTTTGTTTTCATAAGTCTGACAATTGTGCTATCTCATTTTCCTTTCACATCTATCAGGACACTAGTCTTAGAATCCAGTGAAAAAAGGCCAATAAGGTCACTACTCTGGAGTTCACAATCTAGTTGGGGAGATAGATAAACTAGGGTAGCAAGATATAAATAAGTGACTTCAGATCTTGATAAGTGCTAAGAAGAAATTAAAACCAACAAACGTTGTACAGTGACTTGCAGTAGAGTTAGGGTGGGGAGACTCAATTGAGGGTCAGGAATGAGGGTCAGGAATGCCTCTCTGAGGAGGTGACATTTGCCCTGAGATCTGGATGATGACTCAACACAAGCTACGAGCAGTAAGAACTTTCAGGAAGATGGAGCAGCAACTGTAAATGTCCTGAGGGAGGCAGCCAGGTGTCTCTAATTGTTTCTTTCTTTTCCTACTGAGCATACTTACTAACTCATTATTTTCCCTGAGCAGTTGAAAAGTGTAGTTTTCCACATTCGCCCAGCTTTTGCAATGATATCCAAATTGTTAGAATATATTAAGTCTTTCATCATATTCTTCTTATTAAAAAAAATGATACGAAAAAGAACTTTGATCAGAGAGAAAGTTTAGAATTTTCCATATACAATTTTCAAAAGTTTTTAACAACAAAAAAGTAATGGCTAAGTTTGTTTTTCTTGTAACTGACTAGATAATTATCCAAAGAAGAGTAATTAAAATACTGTTTTTATGGCCTACGGCAGGTAGTTTTCAAAGACCCTTATTCATGCAGGAAGCAAACTAGTCTTAGGAAGTGGTCCTAGACATGGAGGTCCAGGTGGACTCATCCAGGATGTGCTCATGAAAATGGAACCACGTCCGTGACTGCCCCCTCTTCTTAGACCTTCAGAGCTCTTTTCAGATGCCCAAGACCTCTGCTACAGTCCCATTCTGTTGTGGAAAATTCACAATGACTGTCTTCCCCTGAAAATCCCTTCCTTTGCCGTGATCCCAGAAATGTGGTTTTTATCATACTAGTTAGTACAATGGGCAACAATTTCAAGAAACCTTATTACCAAAAATATCTAATGGCGAAGTGTTGTGTTTTCCTTGAGTTGTACCATTATACTGGAGAACTTAAGACTATTACTCCCCTCCGCCCTTTCATGTGATTAGTGAGAAGGCTTTTCTGTTTAAGGTGAGAGAGCTGGTAGAAATTTCCTCTTCATTTAACAGAGAAACAAAACAGAAGGAAACCCAAGTTTTTTGAGAAGAGACAGACTGATTTCAAGCTAATTAGTTATGTCAGAGGCACACCCCCCCAAAAAAATTATTGATTCTTACAGAAACAGTCATCATGACATCCTAAAGTAAAGATTGGCCCTGACCGGCATTTTCAATGGTTAGAGAGTTGACCGAGCACCAAAGGGTCTCAGGTTTGATTCCCAGTCCAGGGCATGTACCTCCGTTGCAAATTCGATCCCCAGCCCTGCGGCATGTACCCAATCAATTTGTCTCTTTTACACTGTTGTTTCTCTCTTCCCCTAACCCTTCCTTCCACTCCTTCTGGAAAAAAAAATCAATGGTTAAAAATATCAGGTGAGGATTAACAACAACAATAAAAGTGAAGCTCAGAATTATTTAATTTTGTCCTTAGTCAAATTTGGCTATTCAGAGAAATACTAACATATCAATTTCATGATATCAAAGATGTAATGTCTTACAATTTTACTCCATTAATAAAAAGATTTGAAGTGTTGGCAGATGTAGATTTCAGGTTAAAACAAAATTTTGCTCAGCAGATTTAATGTGACTCACTAGATTGAAATAGTTTCCAATTTCTAACAGGTCATATCCGGACTAAGTTTGGCTTGTTGTATAGAGAACGAAACAGCAAACATGGACAAGCACTGGCAAATAAACAGTGTAATGCTATGTTTACACAGCCCAGGGGTGGAACAGACTCAGAGAACTCGTCCTAATCTGGCCTTGTCATTCCCTCAATTCCCAGAGTCAGTCTCCTCACCATCTCTGCCATCTCCCTTCCTCTCCATCAGAGAGCTCTTCTCGGTGGCAAATCGTTCTCACACTCGGGTTTTAAGGTCCTTTCTCAGGTGCTTCATTCTAGCTGCCTTAGACCCACCTTCTTCTAGGCGCTCTCTACCTCCCTGTTCCAGTCACCCCACCTCTTCTACAACAGCCCTTTCTGGTGTCTCCCAGCCTTTATAATTACCTTGCCTTTCTGATTTTGGCATTGTCAGAGTACTTTCTGATAAAAAAACAAAATCCACGGTAGCTTCCTACTGCCAGGTGAAAGCCACACTGGTCTACTTGGACCTCTCAGCCCTTATGAAATTTAAGCTCTTCCCATCTCAGCATTCCAATAAACGGATTTTTGTGCCTAAGATCATAATGCTTAACATTATGACCACTAGAATGTAAATTCTCTGAGTGCAGGAACTCCCCCCTTTGCCCCCCACTCCTGGCTTATTTATTGCTGTATTCCCAGTTGAATGAATAAATAAATTTTGGATTCTGACTTTTTCTGAGAAATTTCTGAGATTTCCTTCCCTTGGAATTCAATTCCCCTCTTTCCCTACCAAGAGTTTTTCCTTGTCTCCTTCAAATTCAAGTTCGGTAGGAGGCTGTGTTTCCCTCCATATGCTTCAGAGCTCGGTTGTTCTGAATATTTAATGAGCTGACCCATTTCAGTTTGGGAGTACTATTGTTGGGGAGGGGCTGTGCTTCACTCATTCTTTAGTCATTCAACAATTATTTATTGAATGGATCTGCCCTTGGCTATGAGCTACAGCAGTGAATAAAACAAATGACCCTATCCTCATGGAAGTATATTCTAATTTGGAGGAAAAGACAATGAACAAGATAAAGAAATAAAATTTATAGTATCCATAATAATAATAAAAGGGCAATATGTTAATTAGACCAGACATCTTCCAGATGTCATTCTGGATGTCCTTCCTGTCAAAGCCAGGGCCCGGCACCAGGGACTACTGCTGGCCCAGGGTAAGCCATCCAGGGTCCCGGGTGCCTGCGGCCCACCTGGAGGGAAAGCTAGCCAGGTCCCTGGGGCCTGCAGGCGGCCAGGGGGGTAAGCCTGGGTCCCAGGTACCAGAGGAAAGCCGGTGCCAACAGCCCGGGGGAAGGAAGGCCTACTCTTACAGGAATTTTCATGCATCGGATCTCTAGCATTACATAATTATAACTGCTAAGGAAGGAAAGAAAAAGAAGAGTGAGGAGGATGGTTAGGGTAGATTAGAAAAGGCCCCTCTGAAATGGTGATATTGAGTATAAGGAGAATGCATGCATACCTCTAGGCAACTAAAGGTATTTAACACAACCAAAAATGCATGTGCAAAGGCCCTGAAATGGGACAAGGCCTGACCAGGAGGCCAATCTGGCTGAGTGATGAAAGGAAGAATAATAAGATATGGTCGGGAGAGGGGGGGTACCAGGTTGCCATGCTTTGTAGAGCCTTGTAGGTTCCAGTGAGGGCTTTCCGTTACCTAACGTGATCCTATTTCTAGTAATTTGTGTAATCTACACTCAGCACTACCATGGGGGCCTTTGAAGTCCTTGAAGAGGGAGGGTGTGGCCTTTTAGGTCACACATCTTGTGAGGAAGTACTGAGGCTACCCCAGTGAGGTCAGGTCCTGGGACAACCACACAGCCAGAGAGGGCCTGGCTCTGTGGGAGTGAAGCTTGTGCCAAGACCAGGGCTGGGAAGACTCATCAAAGAGGAGTAAACACCATCACATGAGAGGTCTTCTCTATTCCTTCTGGTCTTTGTAGCTCAGAACTAAAGAATGTTGGCAGAGAGAGCATCGTCATGAAGGATTGCCAAGCCAATAGTCAGCAGGATCCCTTAGCAGAAAGACAAACTCCACAGACTTTTGAGAGGTGGCTCAAGTTAAACAAAACCAGACTAATTCACCTTCATTCAGTCTCTCTAAACCTCCATTTTCTCCTGTGAAAAATGGGAGTCAGAATAGTACCCTACAATAGTACCTGTTGCTAGGTAAGATTCAATGAGCTAACAATACTTAACAGCCTACACTTAGAGCCTTCACTGTATTCCAGATTCTGCTCTTAGCACTTGAAATATAGCAACTGATTTAACCCTCACCACACTCCTATGAAATAAATGTGTTACATCATTCATATCAATTTCCTAGGACTCTCACAACAAATTACCACAAACTTAGTGACTTAAAATAACAGAAATTTATTCTCTCACTATGTGGAGGCCACAAGTCCAGAATCAAGGAGTCAACAGGGTCAAAAGTTCTGGAGATTTCTTTCTTGCCTGTTCCAGCTCCTGCTGGTTCCTGGGGTTCCTTGACTTGTGGCTACAACACTTTAAATTCTGCCTCTGTTTGTATATGGCCTTTTCCCTCCTCTTTGACTTAGCAGGGCAGCAGTCATTCAGTGGATTCAGGGCCCACCTTCAATCCAGAATGCACTCATCTTAAGATCCTTAATTACATTTGCAAACACATTGCTTCTAAATAAGGTCATAATTGTAGTTATTGTCACTTTACAAATGAGGAAACTGAGTCACAGAAAAGTAACTTGTCCAACATTACAGTTATGTAAATATTGGGATCAAGAATTAAACACAGGCATCCTGGCCCAGAGGCTAGGCTTTTTACCACTGTCCTACTCTATCCATATGACTGGAGCTTAGTATAGTTCTGTATGTGGGAGCCAATTTTATCATCCAGAAATGAAAAGGGACTGACTTTAATGTCTGGACTGGAGGGACTATATGGATTGTTGTCACTGATGACACCAGATGTTGTAACTTTTAAAATACACCAATTCTACACCTCCTAAATAAATAAATAAATAAATAAATAAATAATCAAATAAGTGAATAAGTAAGTAAATAAAATAAAATAAAATAAAATAGTCTTTGGTCCCTCATAGTAAGAAGCTTACAGCTAAATGCCAGATGCTGAGATTGTGATTCTCAGGGAGAGGTTGACTTGTTCAGTCATAACTCTTGCAAAGGGCAATATAAGGATTTGGTCCTAGTCTCTCCACTCCATACCACTGCTTCAAAGTCCTGCATTGGAGACATGTAGAAATAACTCGGGTTCATTCCTTCTCAGTTGATCCCATGCAAAAGAACTCACCCAAATGGAAATAGAAAAATCTTAGTCTACTTCACACGCACTCTCCCCACCCCATTTTTCCCAATTAACAAATTGAGAGTCAAGTTTGAGAATAAAAGTTTAATTTGGTTGGATTTTTTCCTGCCTTTTTCAAATCAAGAAAGTTAGTACATTGTCAATAAATACACAATTGCTAAAACTGTACTTCATTTGATAATGACCAGTTGGTTAAAGGGCAAGAGGCAAAGGAGACTGAGGGAAAACAAGATGGACGGGCAGGAGAGACAGTCAGAGAATAAGAGCAGAAGAAAGATGTGTATTGAGGGGAATGTAAAGAGAGGCAGAGAGACAGGTAATTGAGCAAATAACTCATGTCCTGTTCCACTGATTATTTTGAACCACAGACTTCAGAGGAAGTTGTTTATTTATGATCTCTTAGTTCTACTCCTTACAATGTTAATTAGTTGGCTATTCTCAGTTCACAGTTATCTTTCCCAAGAAAGGGGGTGCATTTATCTTAAACAAGCCTGACTGATCCGGGGTGGATGCCTCAGAGGTTCAGCTTTGGTTGGGAAGAGCCAATGTAGTGACACGCTGGCAGTGGAGACCTGAATTAGGAGGTGGAGGAAAAGCTCTTCCTGCCAATCGGATTCTGCCACCCCATGCTCCCCACGCCACAGTTCTTCTTGCTGTGGGTTGTGCTCTTCTCAGATTAGCAGTAAGTAAGTGACTTTGCACTTGGTGTGCCTGACTCTAAAAATGTTAATGACTGCAAAAATAAAATGCCAACATGGGCTCTGTATGCGGGGAAATAAGGAAGCAAAAAATTCCCCTTCCCCTGCTAGCCTCCTCACTTCCTCCTACCATACTTTCTACCTCCTTATCCACAACCCTCTGGCTCTTGCAAATTCTTTTATTCATAGATTGCATGAAGCACAATAGGTCTTTGTGGACATTGGGGAACCCCATATTCAAATATAGGAGGAAGGCTTTTCCCTCTAAGTGATATCACTGAGACTGCAGACAGGAATTCCCTGTGTCCCAGCCAACAAGCACAACAATCTCATGTATTGATGGTCTCTGCAGTAAGCACATTGCTTCCACTAAATGAATCCTCTTCCACATCTGAAACTAAAGAATTATGCCCTGGGGACTGTACGCTTTCTCAAAGCAGCTGCATTTCTCAGCAAGCCTTGGCTGTAAACAATGAAAAAGGCTGAGAAAATCTGTACTGGCCATACATCACTAGTGTTGGGGTCATGGTGGGGGTGGGGTGAACTGACCCACCCAGGTGGCCTAGACTTATATTAGTCCCCTGTCTTCTATACCTTATATTGATAAATCCTCTCATTTCTACCTGCTCATTTTTACACCCATGAGGTACAAAAGTCAGAAGGAACATAAAAATATTTCTGCAACAAAATATGCCATAAATAAAATTAAAAATGACATAATGGGAAAATGTTCATAACAACCATGAAATAATTGGTTTTCTTAAAATCATTAAGAAAATGACCACCCCATCTAAATAGAAAAATAGGCAAACACAATTCAAAAAAATAAATATGTATTCTCAATATAGTAAATATATTCTAATCACCCTTGAAAATGTAAATGAAAAAATAACAAACAAACAAAAAAATAACAAGATACATTTATCATTTAACAGAATAGCAAATTTTAAAAGTTTGATAAACATATAATAATGTTATACACCTATTGAAAATGGCCAAAATAAAAATAACGACATTACCACATGTTGACAAGTATTCAGAACAACTGGAACTCTTGTAAATTGCTGCTAATAATGCAAAATGGCACAGACACTTTTAAAAGAATTTGGCAGTTTCTTATGAAGTTAAACATATACTTACACTATAATGTGGCAATCCCACTTTTAGGTATTTACCCATGAAGAGTAAGGACATATGTCTACACAAAAAAAAACTATCTAAATATTTCTAATTACTTTATTCATCACCAGAAAACTCAACCAAATGCCCATCAACTAGTGAATGTACCGAAATAGTAACAGCCATACAATGGAATTCTACTCAACAATGAAAAGGGCATAAACTATTAATAAATGCAACAACATGGATGAATCTCAAAAGCATTATGCTAAGTTAAAGAAATCAGACTCACAATACTATGTACCATATGATTGCATTTATATGATATTCTGGAAAAGGCAAAACTAAGGACAAAAAATTAAAACAGTGTGCAAAGGTGCAGAGACAGAGAATCAACTACAAAGATCCAAAGGAATTTTTTGAGATGATAGGATACTCTTGATTGCAGTGGTGGTTAAATGACAGTTTAAGAAATGTATACATTTATTAAAATTCATATAACTGTATACTTGAAAGAGTGAATTTTACTGAAAATTCAATAAAGAAATTGTATATCAACAAGGATGTGGGAAAACAGGCATATCTTACATGTTAGTAGGACTATTTATAATAGCAAGACTAAAAATTACTAATGGTCCATTAATTGAGGTTTGACTGTATAAATTCTAGTACAGTTATACATAATATTATGCAGGCAAGGAAAAGATTGAGATCCATGAATGCTGATTTAAACTGTGTTAAAACATTTTGTTAAGAACAATAACAGAATAATTTGTGCAGTGTGTCTTCATTGGGTAAAGGCATAAACATGCCTGAAAGATTATATAGATTCACTAGGAAGACTCACAAGACTCAGTATGTGGTCATACTTGTGGCTAAGATTCATTAGAGTGAAAAAATATTAAGTGAAATCAGCAAAGAGGAAAAAAATGTATAAGACCAAGTCTGGGGAAAACTAGATAGATGCAAACTTTCAATGGTCTCCCCCCAGTAGAGAATATAGGACACACTTAATCCCCCCAGCAATAAATTGTGATAACACATTTGAAATGTAGTCTGTTAGGGAAGCACACAGAGACCCAGTTGCCAGGGCTTTCTTTGGGGGCCAGTCACATAGGCACCTTCCATCCAGCATACATCAATATTCCTACTCCCAAGAGGAAAGTAGGTGCCCAGCACAAATAGTCCAGGCACAGCAAGCCAATCTCTTCAGTTCTCCAGAATGGTCAGAACCCTTCTCATATCCCAGATCCCATCCCTAGCCATGGGCCAACCCAACAAGCAGGTCCCCCAAGGATAGCAGTCCCAAGCCTGCATGTTCCTTCCTCACTGAACAATTCTTAATATATTTTACCACAACCCCTTTTTACTTCCTCACTCCTCCTTTCCCTCCTTTCCCTCTTCTTCCTCTGGCCCTCCCCTATCTTCCTTCCTTCCTAATTCTCTAAGCAATTTGAAATTCTTAAAGAAATTCCTGATAATCCAGACTTTGAGTTGACGGTTTCGTTTGGAGTAAATGCCAAAGATTGCAGGAGCCTGGAAGATGGCATTGGGTGAATGGGAAGTGTGTGCATTGGTGGTTTGATGTTGACTTTGCTGATTTTCTGCCCACTTTATTACCCTACTAGTCACTCAGCAACCTGGTTAGTCCAAGCAGCCACCTCTGGGTCCCCATTCATTCATTCTTTCCAGATCAATGTCATCTCTTTTGTATACTTTGAGGTAAAATGATCAGGTCTCACTTGGTCAGGTTTTGAGTAGATTTAAAGCTTTATCTTGAGGGAGTTTTGGCACCTCCTCTTAGGCACCTCTACCTGCCCACCCCTTCAGGCCTGGTCCCCCCCAACTGCTCTCCTCTGTAGGCATGGGTTCCCCCCCCCCAACTGCCCTTCCCTGCAGGTCTGATCACCCCCAATTTCACTCCTCTGCCAATCTAGTTACCCCTAACTGCCCTCCCCTGCAGACTTGATCACCCCCAACTGCCCTCCCTTGCAGACTTGGTCCCCCCAACTGTCCTCCCCTGCTGGCCATCTGTGGTGGCCATCTTGTGTCCACATGGGGGCAGCCATCTTGTGTGTTGGAGTGATGGTTAATTTGCATATTACTCTTTTATTATATAGGATAGGGACCTGGTGCACAGGTGGGGGCTGGCTGGTTTGCACTGAAGGGTGTCCTGGATCAGGGTGAGGGTTCCCTTGGGGCATGGAGTGGCCTAAGCCAGGGGCTTGTGGTGGTTTGCAGGCTGACCATGCCCCCCAGGACCCAAGCAGAGGCCCTGGTATCTGAGATTTATTTATCTTCTATAATTGAAATTTTGTAGCCTTCAATGATTCCATGTGTCTCAAAATAAAAGTCAAACTCTTTAACAACAATTTTAAGGCTATGTTCCCACACAATTCAGGTAAGTTCAAGATATTAGTCTCTAAATCGGTTCTTCTTTTTTCACATCCTTATTCCTTGTACAATGTTCCTGGTTCTTCTGCTTAAAACACTCTTTTTTCCTCTATTCTTTATCTAGCTAACTCCAAATTGAGGAAATTGAGGCTGAAAGTCATCAATTTATGTGTCACAGCTTCTAGAAAGTCTTCCTGAAAGTCTCTTGCCCCTCTTCTAATAATGAATTAAATAATCTATGCATCTGTCTCAGCACCCCTCCCACAATACTACCATAGCCTTTCACTAGTGTCAGTCTCTTAGAGGAGAACACCTTGAGAACAGAGTGTACCTTTTAGATCTCCAGAAACCATCAAAGGGTCTGTCCTATGTCAGTATTATTCCCTATGTCAGTTGAATAAATGAATGGATAAGATTGATTTGAATTTTTATACACAATGGTTTCCATCAAGAAAAGGGGGGTGGATTTATTTGATTGTTACAAATGTGTTTTAACTTCTCAACTCCATGGTTCTATTTTTAGTGAGCTGCCAGGCAACCTCAACTTCAGTTTGCATGTGTTGTAGGAAGCCAAGAGGACAGATGTTTGGGCAGTAAATCCCAAACCTGGATCCCAGAGCTTAGTCATAAACTCCATGGAATATTTTCTCACTGAATTACCAAAAATAATAGATTCAAATGATATTTTACAATAGAAGGAACCACACATTTAGTCCTTTTTAAGCAACCATGGTTAACTCTGTAATTGTTTTGAAAAAATAAGTCACTCTAATTAAATAGAGGCAATACATTGGGTAATAATGCATCTCCTTATTTATGACTATAATGACCTAATAGGATGGCATTGCAACTCTGCCTTTTACTAGCTGTGTGGCTTGGGCAAGTTACTTAACCTTTCTAAATCTTCATTTTCTAGACAAATTCTATCACTTATGTTGGAAAACCAATGTGAGGACATAGTGAGCTCTGTATGAAAGGAGTGATTAGAGAGATCCCAACCAGTCCCATGGCCTCAGTGACTACTATCCTTATGTGGAAAATACTCTAATTTATATTTAGGAGAGATTTATGTGTTCTTGACCTTTCAGCTGCCCCCTCAACCTTTAAGCTTGGATAATTCATAGGCACCTCAAACCTATTCTGCCCAAACAGAATTCATGCTTTCCTCCTCCTCCCACACCTATTCCTCCTATAGCTTTCCATATCTCAGTATCTAGAGCTCAGTGAACTTCTCTATTAGTCATCCAGTTGTTACACCAAAAACAATGTCATCTTCCTCCTTTCCCTCCTCACCCTGGCCCTTCACATCCAGACAACCCACTCATTCAGCAAATGTTACTGAGACCTTGCATCCAGTCCCGAGAGTCTGTCTCCCAAAGATTCTGATGCCCACCCCTCCGCCAGCACACCACCCCCTTCTTAATGCAACCACCACCACCACCTCCCACAGCATGGCCCTAACTGGTCTCCCTGCATCCACTCTTGCCTCTTGACAATTTGCTTTCCACACTGCAGCCAGAGCGATCTTTTTAAAGTGTCTACATAATCACATCACCCACTAGTTTCTTAAAATACTTCTTAGCCCCCCATTACTTTAGAATAAAGACCAAAGTCCTTCATGTAAACCACAGGCTCTACATGTTCTGTCCCTCCTGGGTTTCTAGTCTCTTATTCACCATTTCCTCACTCTTCACATTTCACAACTTTTTTTTTTCTCATTTTTTTGGTATCTGTGATTCTTTACCATATAATTCCAATAGAATAAAATTTTAATCCCCACTTCACCATTCCACCTCTGCCAAAGGGTCCTAGAGCAGTTTTTCACTCTCCCTGGAATAATCTTCTTCCACTCCCTTTCCTTAGCTATTTTCTGCTCAGCCTTCAGATTTCAGCTAAAAAGTCACTTCCTCAAGGATGCCTCAGAGATCCCATCCCATGAATCCCATACTAGCTGCATTCCTCATATCACTCTAAATTTGTACTTCATATTACTTTAAACTCATTCTTTATATCACTCATTCTTCATACCTCTAAGGCCATTGTAATTAGTTATCTACATGTTTAAGTGTGCCACCACACCAGTCATTCTCAATCCTGGCTGCACATAGATTCACTGGGGAACTTCATAGAAAATACCAATTCCAGAGTCCCACCCCAGACTGACTAAATATGAATCACTGAGGTGGAGTCTCCTATTTGCTATTTTTTAATGGTTTCATGGTGCATCTAATGTGCAGCCAAGATTGAGAACCACTGGTTCAAAGCGGGAAGGACCATGTCTGCTTATCAGTAGTCACTCAATAAATTATAACTGTAGTTACGTCTATTGTTGTTGTTATTATGATGGTCAATTTGCTATGATTAAAATCATAACTTTTTTCATATTTTTGGCATCTGTTATTCCAAGCAAATAAAGTTGTAACAACAAAATCATCTTCTCAGAATTCAGCAAGTTTTTCTATTTTTCTGTCTACATAGAGCTTCAGTTAAGGACTTTGCCAGAATCCACTAGACATAATGTTTTCACAAGCCACCTCTCCAAAGTGGAACAAAATACAGCATATTAAGAAATTCAGTTCTTATCATGCAACTTCTTTTTATGTAATTATGTATCAATAACCATAGTGCCTTTCTAATTTTATAATGACATGAGTTAATTAGATTGACCACTGCCTGCTCATTTGGCTTTTACTCTTCTCTATTACAGATTTTCTCTCCTATTTGACTTTACTCTTCTCTATTACAGATTTTCTCTCCTATAACTGGACCTATTTTACTAAGCAAAGGTCAACCCCACTCCCTATTCTGGCTTAGTGGTTAAGACGGAAGTTTCTTTGGCTTGTAGTTTTCTTGTTCAAAGAACCTTCTAAAAATGTAGTTTCTGTAACCCAGTTTTCAACCATTAACTTGCTCAGAATCACCTGAAAGACTTGTAAAAATAGGAACTGCTGGGCCCCAACCTCAGAGTTTCTGATTCAGTCTGTCTGGGGTGAGACCAGAGAATTTGCATTTCTACCAAGTTGCCAGGTAATGCTGCTGCTGCTGGTCCACAGACCACACTTTGAAAACCACTGTTTTAACTCATAATTCACTAGCTACACCCTAGTTAATGACTGATAATTTTTTTAAAAAATAGAGAAGAGCAATTGTGAGGCCTTGTAGGGGTACAATGGTGAAAACTCCCCAGTTTATTCTTTACATTTAAAGCATGACCATCAGCCTTTCTCACAGGGTTTCAGAGGGATTTTCCTCATGCAATTTTTTTAAACAAGTCAACATAACTCATTCTTTTTATGAGAAAGAGATTATGAAGGTAGGTGGGGCCAGCACACCTCCCATCAGTTCCTAATGGGCAGTTCCCTCAGCCAGCTTTGTGAATTCACCTTCAGGATTATTGAACACAAGGGTGGGAGGAGGACTGAAATAGCAGCTATGGAATTTCTAAGAAGTTCTTCAAAGAAGCAAGCTTCAAAATCACTTTGGGAGGAAAGAGTAGGATAAGGAATTCTAAGTCACCCCAAAGGAAGTTACTGAGCCCAATGCCAGCACCCTGGCAAATTGCCAGGCAGGGGAGCAAGCCACTATCCCTGGAATAAACAGCTAGTGAACAGAATTTAATCTTTGCAGTTGCTCACTATGCCAATGTGATGCATTCAGATGCATACAACAACACATCCTCATTCTCCAAGGGGAGCAACTGGGATACGACAGATTTTCTGTGCTGCCTCATTTAGGAGCTTATGGGGCACTCTTAGGGTGACCAAACTGTCCCACTTTGTCCAGGACCATCCTGCTTTTAGCATTTTCTTCAGATCCCTATCTTCTCTAATTACCCTCTCTCTTGTCCCATTCCCACTCAACCTCATTGCTACCTTCATTGCAACTACCAGGTATACAGGTACCCTCCCCTCTAAGATGCACTCTCTTCTGGTGTGGTAGGCAGTTAGACAGACATGAGCAGAGCAAGGAGATAGGCCAGAGACAGGTCACTAGGGCAGAAAGCTATAGGTGCCTAGCCACGGGCAAAACTGGGAAAAAAAGGACCTTCTCCCAAGGTGACCTTTCCTCCTCTAGCATATCACTGGTCATTCAATTTAGACCCCTTGACCTTTCCTTCCTAGAGTTAACATCTAGGCCTCAGTTGTATTTCAGCTCCAGGCCCAGAAAATCAGCAAAACCCGGCAGATGAGGCCAGGATTAGATACATTGACTACCCACAGATCTGGTGCCAACCAATCAGCAGAGAAGGACCCTGAAAGGCCACACCTGGAAATCTGATGAATATTCTATTGAGATCCTCCCCTGGGACTTCCCCTAAAATCTCCACTCTTAAAAGCCCTTGGGACAAGGACCCTGGGCGCCCTCGCTCCTGCCCTCCCTTTCTCCCCAACCCCATATCCCTACCCCTGGCGCCAGTACCTTTACCTTCCTCTCTCCTAAATTCCAAGGGCCCCTTCTTTTGCTTCTGTAACTTGTTTACTGGGCCCATTTCTTCTGCTGCTTACTTCTACATACCTCTGTGACTTTCTAAAGTTTTAGTCTTGGCTCTTTCCTAGCCAGAACTCAAGTACCAAAGTTGCTGAACCAAGATCCAGTCTGGATATAGCTTTTCAAGATGAAAAAAATCTCAAAGTTGAAAGGATTCTTAGAATTCACACATTCCAAGGTTCCTAGTCCTGACTGAACAGGACAGTCACTTGGGACTTTTTCCAGCCCTATCCAGACAATTGCATTAAAATCTCTGGGGGCAGGGCCCAGGCACTGGTCATTTTTAAAGCAGTCACATGATTCTAATGTATAGCCAAACTTTCGAACTTCTAAGTTGCCAATCCAGTTCTACAAAATTCTTAGGTATTTAACTTCTGCAGTAAATAAATTGTTCTAATGGGGACAAAAGAGCATGTCCATGTAGTAGGGGACATTGCCAAACATCTGTAATTGCTAAGAAGCTCTTATCTTGACCCAAGATTTTATTTCGTTCCAACTTCCACTCATTGATCCCAGCTCTAAGCTATGAAGCAAAACAGAGTATATTTACTTCTTTAATAAAATTTTTTTTCACATTCTCAAAGATAGCAAGTATATGAATCCCATCCTCAAATTTCTTGTCTTGAGGCTAAGTAACCCAGCTCCATTACCATTCTTTACAAACAAAATTGCCAGATCTGATCTCCCTAATTACCCTCTATTTCATGCCGTATGTTAATATCCCTCTCAAACACACTGCTCTAAACTAAAAATGATACAAATATAGTGCAGTTATTACATTCTTAATCTGGAAACTTAACTTTAATTGGCACCCCCTAATATGTCTAGTTATTTTAGATACTCATATTGAGAATTTGTGGTTAGGTAAAATCTAGAGATATTTTTCACATGAACCTCCAAGTCAGGATTCTCACCCCGTGTGTATCATTTAAATGTCAACCTCATGGCTCCAGCCCATCTTTCCAGCTTGATGATACTTGATTATTTTACGTAATACAATGTATGCTCACTAAAAAACTATATATGGTTGGCAGATTTGCTAAACATGCTATCTATCTCTTCATCCAAATTTTTGATAAATTGTGCCTTATAAAACTGGGAAAAGGACAGAACCTTATGGTATATTCCCCTAATAACCTATCTTCAAGGTGAATTTCAAACCATTTGTCAACATGATATAGCCATGATTCGTGCCAATACCAAATCTCTTGATTGATTCTTATCCCGTCCATATTTCTCCAAGTCATCTTCAAGCATATCATGAAAGGCTCTGTAATACATTTTCTCATGTTGAAGTACTTATAAGTAAGATGATAAAATATCTGTGATTTGTTTTAAAATATTCCAATACCAACAACAAAAACACTTGGTGGAGGGGAAAGTAATAGAGGAAACAAAAATCTCAGGATATTGCTAATTATTGAAGATGGGTAAGTGAGTATATAAAGTGTATTATACTATTCTCTTCTTTTTCTTTGAAATTTTCTGTAATAAAAAAATTTCAGGAACCTCTTGCTATAAAATAAAATGCACTTTGAGAAACTGGCATAATTTATTAAGTCTAGCACCCTCCTACACATCTTTTAAATTGGAATAACTTGATATGCCCTGATTTAGCATGCCAGTTTTAAGTGATGCTAACAATTTTCCATGTTTACTTCAAGATTTTCTGAGAATCAGCTTCATGTGGAATTTCCTGAATCTGTCCTTTCCATATTTTATGATTTAGGTGAATAACTCTGAGGGTTTACAGAGTATCGTCTTTGTAAAGTTCTTAAAGTCATTTAGAAAAGTTAGGGGCTCTCAATAACTTCCCACCTGGTTCAATGACTTCTTAATGATGCATATTTTACTTTGAATTGATTGAGCTACATTTTTCTAGAATGAAGTAAATAGAAGATCAGATGTTCCAATTTCTTTGCATGATCCATTACATTGTGTCTCCCTCTTCCTGTTCATGTCTTAGCACTGAACCGTCACTAAAATAACATTTTTTGTTATCTTTAGCATTTTTTCCTGCATGCTTCATCTCCAAATGTCTAAACATTCTTCTCAGTTACTTGCCATCTTTTTTCTCTGTTGTACAAATCCTTAGGGGAAACTTTTTATTTCATAAAAGTCATGGTCATCATAGAAATTTTTAGAAAATAAAGAAATATGTGAAAGAAAATTAAACTTACCCATGATTTCTGAGCTTCTTATCAAAGTCCCTCTGATCAAATAAATGTTTTAAATGCCTTTCACTTTTCTTACCAATTAAGATACTTATGATTTCGTAATATATTTCTTGTTTGGTTGATATTTCACTTTTAGGCTCTTATCTTTTTGAGCCATATTCTTTAGCAAATCTGAGTATGAGATCTCACCTATCAGCTTTCTGATTTTTTTTTTTAATCTGCCTGTTTAGAAAATGAGGCCATGTGTCTGGTTGCCTTATATTTTCCTCCTTCAGGACTATTAATGCCTAAATGAACTACCATCTTAACTACAACTTTCTTTTGAATCAGAGTTAAATCAAGGAAGAAGGGTACCAATATCTTTGTCTAATTTGTATAAACTATCTGCAAGAACCTTGTCAGGTGGCTCAGTTGGAGTGTCGTCCTGTGCACCAAAAGGTTACAAGTTCCATCTTCAGTTGGGCATGTACAGGAGGCAGCTGATCGATGTTTCTTTCTCACATTGGTCCCTCTTCTTCTCTAATATCAATTTAAAAAAAAACAAACAAACAAGCCCTGACCCGTTTGGCTCAGTGAATAGAGCCAAGGTTTTGATTCCAATCAAGGGCAAGTACCTTGGTTGCGGGCACATCCTCAGTAAGGGTGTGCCAGGAGGCAGCTGATCGATGTTTCTCTCTCATCAATGTTTGTAACTCTCTATCACAAACAAACAAACAAATATATCCTTAGGTGAGGATTAAAAAAGAAAAAGTATCTTCAAAGAAAATCAGAATTTTTTTCATGCTTTATTTTTGGAAAATTAGGTTCCTATTATATATCTAGATAAAGAACAGTGTTTCAGAATTTCATAACTGAATGGGGCTAGGGTCGGAGATAATGAAGGAAAGTATTGCCAACATCTATTGAGGCTTTCTTTGCATTTACTATTCTTAAAGGTCCTGCAAGATAAGTACTGTTTTAATCTCTGTTTTACAAATAAGGAAAATGCACATGAGGTAGAATAAGTAAGTTCACCAAGAACAGGGTGGTAGAATTTCTTCAAAATACTAATATAGTTTGCAAAACCCTCTGTTAGTTGAAGTATTCCATTGATAGTCTATTTGGCTTCTGTCCTTGCTTTGTAACTTGTAATAGAAACAGTGGGGTAGTTTATCCTATACTCATACAACTATGTCCTTTTCACTTTCCCTTCTTTGTATTATTACCCAAAGCCCTTCATGGAGCTGCCAATCTTATGTTTCTGTATATTTTTACAGACAAGTAATATCTTTAACATTCCCTCTCTGTCCTAAAACATCCATATCTTTGAATAAGAATGACTTTATTGCCCTTGATCAGTTAGGAGCCCATCATTCTAAGTCTTTTGTGACATATGGAACCTCCAGTTTAGTATGTAGAGTAGAAGTAGCATATCAATTTTAATATGTTAAACTTTGATCTGAAAAAAAATGCAAATAGTCAAAATAAAGCTTAAAATACTAAACTGAATAAATTTCCCTAAAAGTTGTATCAATGAATCACATATGTACTCTCCTTTTTCTCTCTCAGTTCTTTTTCTGGAAATTAATAGTTTGTTATGCTTCACATTGGATGCGAAATAAATGGGGGGAAGGGGAGCAAAACAAAAGCTAGAAGTTACTAGATTGAGATCTTAAGTAAGTCACATTCTCAACTTTTGTTTCCTCAACTGTAAAATGAGAATTAATGGTAATACTTGCTTGACAACTAGGGTTGGTAAGAGGATTAAATTTAATTAAAGAATGTATAAGAAGCTGCCCTGTGAACTGTAAATTCATTTGATTATGATGTTTATGACACTGGTGATTATAGTTCACAAGGCCATGACTTCATTTGTAACCAATATATAAAACCAAATATGTAAATATACAATAACCAAGTAACCAGAAGCTTTTTATATCTGTAAATGATGTTGAAAAGTTTTAAATTTCCCAAATTTCCAGGATTCCTTTTTTCCTCGTGATAGGAAAGTCTAGAGTGGCCCAACTGGGATGGCTCAGTGGTTAAGTGTCCACCTATCAACTAAGAGGTCACAGTTTGATTCCCAGTCAGGGAAAATGCCCAGATTGTGGGCTTAACACATTAATCCCCATCAGGGGCCATGCAGGAGGCAGCTGATCAGTGATTCTCTCTCATCACTGATGTTTCTATCTCTCCCTCTTCCTTCCTTTCTGAAATCAATAAAAATATGTTGTTGTTTTTTAAAGGAAATTCTAGGGTGGATGAGAAGATTCCTGTCACTTTGACATTTGCCAGCTTTTGCTGCTAACAGAGGGAACTGGGGAGCCAGAATCTAGAACTAAGCCTGGCTTGGTGGGTACTGGCCCTGAGTTGCCCTCTTCCTTGGAGAGCAACAACAGCCTCAAATTCTAGCATCAGGGTTCATTTTCTCAGGCAAAGAAGTGCAATGCAATCAGGAAGCAGGGGAAGCTCACACCTTCTCCCTCCCCTGCTGGTCCTGCCCCTTCCTCCAGGCTTGCCTTGCAGGATCCTTTCAAGGCAATATAGAAGTCCTTGAGCTCAAAGTACCCTCTATCATCCATTGCTTCTCACTCTACTGATTTCCAATTTGAGGGAGTTAAAGAAGAAATACCTCTGGTGGCCTGAAAAGGAGCTGTGTGGTCCTTCACACCTTAGAGTGAATTGTTGAGATGGACTGTTTCCCAAAGCCTGGCTGTGACAAAGCTAAACAGAGGAGTTTGGAGACAGTATAGGAAGGGAAGGAAGGGGCAAACCACTCCTTGGGATGCTTGGAGAGCAAAGGGCTTTAGGGCAATAGGGCAGGAGAACATAGAGTCAGGAGGCAGAAGAGAGGCTCAAAAATGAGGCCTTAGACAACACATGTACTTCACCAGCACCCAGTTTACCAACTACCCTCCCTATCTCCTTCTTGCCTCCTCCGATGAAAAGAGCAGCATTGCAGGACCCCAGAGAAGAAAAACTCCTGTTATCCTCACAACCCTCTTCCTCGTTGTCTGTTGCATTATTTATGAAACCCTCACAGCACTGTAGACATCATTAATTCATCTGCACTTAAAGAAACCACAGCTCAGAAAGTTGAGTAATGTGCTCATGGCCACACAGAAAATGCAGAGTGGGATTTGAACACAAACCTGTCTGAACCTGGGAATTCTATACTCTTTATTAAATGACACCCATTTAACTCTTCTCTCTTCTATCTCTTCTACCCCCATCTTAGCCCCCTGCCCACTTCCTTCAGCCAAGTGTGGCCAGTTTACATAGCCACCTTCTGAGAAAGGTTGCTGTAAGTGGTTTCCACCTCATAAGTTGCTAGGTTGGGTTTTGTGGCTGACCTTCCTGTCCTGTGACCTTATGATCTTGGCCACAATAGATTGTTCCAGCAACTGCTGCTTGGGCTAGACCTGCTTTACCTCATTTAATCCTCACAACAAAGCTGCAAACTAAGTACTAATATTAATCCCATTATAGAGGTAGGAAAACTGACACTCAGAGAAATCACCTGCCTGAGGTTGTACAACTAGAAAGAGGCAGAACCAGATTAGAAGGTTGGTTAATCCAAACGCTTGAACACTCTGCTCTACCTCTTTGGGAGGAAGTCAAAAGGCCCACTTGAATGTAGTCAGTGATGGCAGAGGGAATTGTCCTGCCACTGCAGCAGGAGATGCAGAGTACAAAGTCAGAGGAGAGCTGAGTTTTTACAATGGAACAGTGATCAGATAGGTGATTTCCACAGTGGCTGTCCCAGCATTGACTTGACACTATGCCCTCATCAAAGGTGTTCCCTCTCAGCTAATAATGCAGCAGTAGAACCTGTTATCTGTGTTTCCTGACTTTTCCATGTGGGCCTGTCAACCCTTATCAGCTCAGGTAGCTAAACCCAGTCCTTGTCATCTGTGCCTCACACATATACACTCCCTTAGGCTTAAACTCCCTGCAACACACCCCATCATGCCTGCAACACACCCCATCATGATCTTGGTCTCATGGAATGGAGTTGTAAGAACCTTAAAGCCTTACAAATGCTTGAATCCTACTCCCAACCCCATCCTCCAGTTTTACTTCCTCCTCCAACAAGTAACTCTCTCCACTCCTTCTTTATTGTCTGCCAGCCCCGGAAGGAGCACAGAACTAGGGGTGCTTTCCAACAGGCCCTGAGTGTTCAAGGGTGTACATCTAATGTTTCCTGGGGGAACAGCACGTCAGATGCAGTGTGCTACTCAGAAGGCCATACAAGTATTGACCTCCAGAACTTCCACTTTCCATGTCCACCAAGGACTTAGGGTGGCTGGGGAACAAAGCTAGAATCTCCTCCAGGCTTCTAAACCCTGCAGATAGCACCACTCTCTACACAAAACATAAGAGCTCATAGGAGGCCACACTTCTGTGAGGTTGACCAGAGCAAAGAGCTGCTGGTGAGAGTCTGCCAAAATGCTAGCTAACACGCCAGAGACATTTTTAGTGCTCCCATAAAGTCTGTGTTTTCTAAGGAACTTGTATTCGTGAGAGCTGGTGCTTTATTTTTAGATGTCACACAGGATGGGCTATCCCAAGAAAGATCCAGGAATACAAAAAGCTGGATTTCCTGGCTGAATTCAGTGCCTCCTCCCTTTGATTTATCTTATGGCTAATCTGGCAAATGGTCAAATTGCTACCCTCATCTTTACTATAATACAACAACAAAAAAAGCTGGACAAGAAAATCGCATGGTTATATAAAGCATCCCACCATATTCCCCTCTCAGGAGGACAGGATACAGAAATAAAAAACACAAAGAAAACATTTTACTAGTAACTTGTATTTTACATAGATCTTCTACCTCTTTCTACCCTTCTTTGCAGGACTCCTACTGTTCTATTACTGAATCACCAAATTGTTTCTCTACGAATTTGACTTTCCTTTCCATAATCAGTAATATCTAGAAGCTAAGTTCCCAAAGCAACCACAAATATTTGTTCTTCTTTCTGCCATGTGACTTACCCTAAAAGTAAGCTCAGATATTTTTCCTACCATCAAAATGCCAAGAAGAATATAAATAGATAGTGGTTTTTTATGCATACTTGTGAAATAGAGAAAGTGTAACGCTACTTGAACAAAATTTCTAGGAATACTGTGAGAGTCCTAAAATAAAAAATAATATAAAAATGGTGGTGTTATATTATTATGTCTTGAAAATGGAACAAGTAAAGGAAGGCTTTGAGAAAATGGATTGAAACAAGCTGATACACATAGGCTCACACGCACTCTAACAGTAAAATTTGTTTTCTTTTTTTAGAAAGAGGGTAGCAAAGAGAAGAGTAAAATTTGCTCTGAGGTGTAGTCAAGATTAAACTTTTTCCTTTGAAATGCCCCCTTGATGTGCCAGCCAGTGACCCGGAGAGACCTCCATCTGAAGCTGACAGTACTTGAAACCAATTAACAAACAAGATTTGCTTTCTGTTTTCACATGACTCTGGGTGGGATGACCTTCCAGAAATCCTGGATAAAGTCTCCAATTTAAGGCTCCAACACTGTAATGACCCCACTACACAAATCAAGGTGAATTACAGAGCTTCCAAACTAAACAGGGGCTAGCAAATGGCAGTGTTACAATACAGTAGTGATGCTCATAAAACTTTACATTTTGATAGTTTCAAAAGTAGTGTGCTAACACATTTATGTTCACTCTCTTTTTTGATTCTTAGAGAAACTCCCTAGGACCATAAGGATACATATATACACATGCACACATATACACAATCCCATTTTGCAGGTGAAAGCTGAGGCGCAAGAGCAAGGAAATTTGCCCAACCTGTATATGGCTGGGTGTATAATTCAACCAAGGCTTCCACTTCCAGCTCTGTCTCTTCTTATCTTAGATGTTCTCGGTGTCTCCACCTTAACATCCCCACTATCATCCAAGAATCCTGAAACCAATAGGATTTGTGACACATAGGACCAGGAGTTTAAAAGGAAGCCTTAGAGCATTTAGAAAATCAATTCAGAAACAGATAAAATAATGGCAAGACTGACCAGGTTGGGTAGCTCAGTTGAGTATCATCCAATATGCCAAGGTTTCAGGTTCTATCCCTAGTCAGGGCACATACAAGAATCAACCAATGAATGCATAAATAAGTAGACCAACAAGCTGAAGTTCCTCCCCTCACACCCACCTCTCTCTCTGGAATCAATCAATCAATAAAAAACTTTAAAAATATAATGGCCAGGGAGTAAGGACATGAGGGGGGAGGGAAACAATGGAAGGATAAGTACACATATGCAACACCTTAATCAATAAAGAAAAAATATATGTAATGGCAAGACTGGCAACAACAAAAAAAAAACACCAGAAGAACTAAGATGAACTAATGCAAGACAGAGTCACTAAGGCAACAAAGAAAACAGAATATTCTCTCTCTTCCTCCTTCATATCTTTCCTGCTCATGATTATACTTCCTCCAATGGCCCTATAATAACCCCTCCTCCTATATTGGACAGTCTTTCAAATTCTTTGGTTAAACTTCCTGATTGACTAGGAGCAAGTTTCACATTTTTTTCTTGGAACTATCATATTAGTACCAGTCACATTCATGTCACTATCTCCTTTGACACATGTTTTTTCTTTGACATATTCTCTGGATCTTTCCCCATTCTGGACATACTCACGCAGTTTGTCAAAACCTCACTTCCAATGTAATGCAGAAGGAAAATGTACCACCTATCAGGTGATTTTCAGTTTTTCATTCAATAAATTGACCAAAAAATAGTTAGGTACTGAATCATAATGGACCTTTTCAGGGTAATGAAAATGCTCTGTATCTTGATGGGGGCAAAGGGTTGTTTTAATACTTATGTTGTGACTAGCACTCAGCACAGGGCCTGGCACAATGTAAGTCCTTTATGGATCCCTGCACATCAGTACCTTCATAGCACTACCTCTACAGTATTGTCTTCAGTTCAGAGCAGTGTATTTTGAGAGACAATAACAAACTGGAGGGCAGGAGGTCTATAGAAGGGAAGGAAGCTCCTACTCCCAGAACTTCCATCAGCAAATTTGTCCTCTTTTAGCCTCTGTCCAGCTTTGCCCTGCTGAGGATATATATATATATATATATATATATATATATATATATATATATATTATAATATACCCCAGAAATTAAGTGAAATTGTTACTCAGGATATATATATCCTGAGTAACAATTTCACTTAATTTCTGGGGTATATTATAATATCTTCACATCTTCACCCTGGTAGGAGAGCACCAGAAAACCCAGGATTGCTCCCATGTGGGGGCAAGTGTTCCAGAAGGAATTTTTTTTTTAAGATTTATTTTCATTTTAGAGAGAAAGGAAGAGGAAGAGAGGGAAACAACCTATGAACCAGGAGGTCAGAGTTAAGAGTCTTAGGTTGTTGTTTTTTTGTTTGTTTGTTTTTGTTTTAGTTTTTGTTTTTTTGTTTTTTTCAATAAAAGTAGTAACCAACAAAAACAACATACCCAAAACCCTAATTAAAAAAGGAATAAGTAGAAGTAAGTAGCCCCCAGTCCTGGAAATTAAAATTATGTGAGAGTGAAACATTGATCGGCTGCCTCCTTTACCCCCCCTACTGGGAATCTAGCCTGAAACCCAGGCATGTGCCCTGACCAGGAATGGAACCTGGAACCCTTCACTTTATGGGATGATGTTTAACCAACTGAGCCACTCGGGCTGATCCTGGAAGGAATTTAACCCACCCTTTGGGAGAATCTGGGCAAACTCCTTAGCTAAATCCATCCCAGAATGTGTAACAGGCTACCCAGGTCCTGGTCCTTTATTCATCACCCTAGTACTAGAGCCTGATGAAAAATGTTGAGCAAATTGGTAGGGGGCTGACTCCCTCTACTGGTTTGAGTCCACTCCTTTCACATAGGATCTGGTCTGTTTCCTGTGTCTTCCTGGTGCTCATTCAAACCTTCCTGTCCAATAATTTGGTCAGAGACCAAGAATGTACTCCCCAATGCCCCTGCAGCTGGACACACACCTTAGATCAAAGCCCTTGAATACAGCCATGGTCTAGATCAAATATAAGTTTATTCCTCTCCTTTGGTTGCAATGATCTACCCGGGACAACTTTCTTTTACTCTCTCCCATCTGCAGAGAGCTTCAGGCACATCTCATGTCTACAGATGTTTGGGGAAGGAAAAAATTACAAAGAGCAGACATATGAGCTCAGAAAACAAAGCAGTCTATTGAGGATTTAGTGTAGGCGCTAACAGACAAAAACTTTAATAGTCATTGCTGTCTTGAGACCGTGAGAAAAAA
This sequence comes from Pipistrellus kuhlii, assembly GCF_014108245.1. Classification (NCBI taxonomy): domain Eukaryota; kingdom Metazoa; phylum Chordata; class Mammalia; order Chiroptera; family Vespertilionidae; genus Pipistrellus; species Pipistrellus kuhlii. The sequence continues at coordinate 28,555,060 of NW_023425460.1, read as the reverse complement.
TAAAATAAATAATAGTCATTGCTGTCTTATAATTTCATTCATTCATTATGTACTCATTATATATTCATACTTGTACTGATATGGATCACAGATTGCCTGGAGTATGCTTGGTACTGGATATATAAATATGAATAAGACTTACTCAGAATGTCAATGTTATCACCTTGACCTAGCAAGTGAAAGTATTTATGTCTGCTTTGCTCTGTTAAAGAAAAGAGAAAGATGCAGCACATATAGTAAATCATATGTATACATTGTTCTGTGCCATTTCGTGTAAGGGACTTGAGCATGTTTGAATTTTCATATCCACAGGGAGGGCAAGAGGGGTCCTAGAACCAATCCCTTGCAGATATCAAGCAACACGTTAAGTTCTGAGGGAGTCAAAAGTTACACTTAGATTTTTTACTTTGTGGGCAATCAGTGCCCCTACCCCCTGAATTGCTCAAGGGTCAGCTGTGTAAGATAATACAATCAACACTATCAGCTACAATTAGCACAGAATGTAATGCATAAGCTTCATTTCTATAAGCCTTGAGTCTGGCATTTCTAGGTCTGCCATCACCCTTTGGCCCTCCGATTATATGGCCTTGGCCTCACTTCCTCACCTCTAATGGGACTATCAGTATTTCCCAGCTCATAAGATTGTTGTAAAGGTTAAATGTATACAAAGTACTTAATATGGTGCCTGGAAAACTCCTGTTTACATTCTGTTTTTCTTTTCAAATATTCATATATTTTTTATGCACATTACATTAACAAGATTATTCCATTTTTCAATATCACCTTAGTGCTTGTGTCTTGGGTTAATACAATTGTAATTGGTCTTGAAAAGGAGATTGAAAGTAAAAGCAGCGAGCCAGTGTTGCTTAGTGGTTGATTATCAACCTATGAACCTGGAGGTCAGGGTTAGATTCCAAGTCCAAGGCATATTCCCAGGTCGCAGGCTCAAGCCCCAGTGGGAACGTGCAAGAGGCAGTTGATCAATGATTCTCTCTCATCATTTATGTTTCTATTTCTCTCTCCCTCTCCCTTCCTCTTTCTGAAATGAATAAAAATATTTTTTTAAAGTAAAGCAGTAACCAACAAAGACAACATACCCATAACCCTAATTAAAAAGGAAATAAGTAGAAGTATGTAGCTCCCAGTCCTGGAAATTAAAATTGTGTGAGAAACTTAGTAAAAAATACCACCTATTAGGAAAGATGTTAGAGCTCATAAAACTTCCAGGGTTAAAACTAAACTAATCACAGGACACATTAATAAAATGACAGCATTCCATTCAGGCTCAGTCTTCAGAGCACATCTGGTCTCTGTTTTAAGTTATAGACACCACACTCAAAAGTGAAACCTTGACAGCCAGGAACTGATTCTAAGCACTCCAAAATGTTAAATAAGTAGAGCCTGACAAAAGAATGAACTGCTGCAGGAGAGCCTAGGCCTCTTTAGGCTGGGGAATGGCAAACATGGAAGAGTCATGACAATATCTTTTTTAGCATCTGTGGGACTAGCTTATAAAGGGGATTTAGATTTGGTCCATCTCTATGGCTCAGAGGGCAGAACTGGTAGTGCTAATAGCAGAGGGAAGGTGTACGGGAGGAGATGTAACTCAATTAAACGTTAAAAAGATCCGATCTTTTTAACAGAACTGTCTAATGTAGTAAGACATTGGTCTCTGAGGGTTAGGGGAGGTAGAGTATAGGAGGGCAAGAGACTGTAAGGGCTCAACAGAGAATCCAACTTGGTCAAGAAGCTGGACTGTGGATTTGGCTGGCACATGATCCATTTTCAGGCATTCATGGCAGGAAAAATAAAACATGATATATCCTCTAAAACCCATTAACTACAAAATGAGGAAAATAATAATACTGGCAGTATGTGTGAAGATCATAATATGTGAGAAAGTCTTTCACATGAAAGACAGAGGATAACAACAACAACAACAACAACGAAACAGAGGAGACTTCCATTACTATTCTCAGGAAGATGAGACAATATTGCATTTTTGAGACCAAGAGAGTCTACAGTTTTGTTTAAAGAAACCATCAGAAAATAAACACAAATGTTTAGATATTTAAACTATAATATCTGAAATAAGTTTTAACAAATGAGTTGAAAAAGTTGGCTCCTAGAAGGTAGAGCCAATTGTCCAAGACTATGGAGATAAAACAGTTTTTAATTAGAATTTTCATACAAGAGGGACAACATCTGAGTAATAGGCCTTCCAGAAAGAGAAGACAGAGAAAACGGGGAGAGGAAATTATCAAAGAAACCATATGAGAAAATTTCTCAGAAATGAAAGATCTAACTTGCCAGATGGAAGAAACTAAATATTCAACACAACAGATGAAAATAAACACACACCAAAGTACATTAATTTTTAGTGCATAATGGATAAAGAAAAAATCCTAAAAGCTTCCTAGAAACATTTATGGTGGGAGAAACAAATGACAAAAAATAATTAAAGTAGGAATAACATTGGACTTTAAAATTCTAAAAGACATAAAGCCCTCTTAATTTTTACTCTAGTGCACCTTTTCTCAGGAAGTTACTACAGGATGTGTTCCATCCAAATGAGGTAGTGAACCTAGAAAGAGGAAGAAATGTTATACAAACTGAGAATCAACATAGGAAGCTCAGGAAGACAACTATGCAACAAGCCAGAAAAGCAGCCAGAACAGGACAACAGCTTTAGAAAGGAGGTTTCAAAAAAATAAGATAAGCACTGCCCTATGTTGCTCAATGGTTAGGGTGTTAGCCAGCACACTGAAGGGTTGTGGGTTCAATTTCCGGTCAAGGGTACATACCTGGGTTGCAAGTTATATATCCAGCCTTGGTGGGGTTTTGTGTGGGAGGCAGCCAATCAAAGTGTCTCTCTCACATCAATGTCTCGCTCTTTCTCTCTTTCCCCCCCACTCTTTCTTTCCCTCTCTGTCTCTTATCCTTCTCCCTCCCTTCCACTCTATCTAAAAATCAATGAAAAAAATATCCTCAGGTGAGGTTTAACAAACAAAAAAATAAATAGAAAAGAAAAAGGATAATAAAGAAAAGATTGCAGACTTTGCAATAAATTATATTGAAGGATTTATAAAAAGAATTACTAATAGAAACATGGAAAACTAACAGATGAAGAAATGAGACCTTATTAATAATGCAAGTAAAAATAAAAAGTCATACAGGAAAGGAAATCTAAGGTACAAATAATACTGACCTAGACATGGTTCTAGTAAGGTAAACACTAGATATTGATTTAATTGAAAATTGTGATATCACTATATAAAAATAGTCTGGAGAGGGCAACCCCTGGGGAAATAATGTCAGAAAGCAAAGTACTCAGCTACCACAATATGAAAGCAACAAGTAACATCTGAATTAGCAGTGTAAGCATAAATACCAGAAGAAATCCTAAAAATAATAAAAGTGGCTATTCCAGAGAATAGGACTTAAGTGTAAACATAAGGTAGAAAGTGATTGGACAGGTGAAGGCAGTTTCTTTATTATGACTTATTAAACTTGACTTTAACAGGGCATGGCAAAATTAGGTTTACAGTTGTTTGTATGGAAAATAAAACAATTAATAAATAATAAAAGAATAAACTCTCTTACAACTATAAACCTACTTCTGCCCCACTCTGTATATGCATGTATCATTTTGGTAAAAATTAATATTGATTTTTTTAAAAAAGATTCTGCCAGTTCATTAATTTTAAAAATCCAGGAGCCACTGACCTAAGTAATTATCAAGATCTCTTCTGCTTCAAGACTGTTGTTTGATTTTATGTCTTCTAATGGAGCTGTTGTCATTGCTGGAAAACTTCATGTATAAGGCAGACAGAGGAAAAATTGCTGCCAATCTTAATAAGTTGATATTCCAAGAATTTAATGGTTTTCAAGGTTGTAAACACATTCTTTTTTTAATCCAAGATAATTTCTTCATTCCAGTTTCATTCTTATTTTCACCAACTTCTGTTATTTCAAATTCAGGAGTATTTCCCTTTTGTGAGGAATTAATTTTTTTCCAGGCTATTCATATCTCATTTTCAGATATTCTGTTATAGCATTGGCTCTAAGAAAGCAAGAATTAACACCCAAATTTTATTTGAAAATTTAAAATAAAGCTAACAGGTAATTTACTATCTTTTATATATTTATTCTAAACATGCTTAATTTTTTACTAGTCAATTAGTATTGTTGAAAGGATTTTTTTCCCATTTAACATTAAAATATTTCCATGACAGCCCTGGTTGATGAGGTCTTCCCATGTATCCAAAAGTTACCAGTTCAATTCCCAGTCAGAGCATATGGGAGGGAGAGAGCATTCCAGGTACGTACAAGAGGCAACCACTTAATGTTTTTCTCTCACATTGATGTTTCTCTCTAAAATCAATAAAAAATATATATTTTAAAAAATATTTCCATGACCAAGTTTTCTAAATAAAACTAATTGTTTTTTTATGATTGCAAAACTATTATATGCTCACTATTAAAAATTTGGAAGTACAATAAAGCATAAAAGAGGAAATATAAAATGCACTCTTATCTAATTATCCATAAGTATTGTTAGTATTTCACTGTATGTCTTGCTAGTCTTCCTCCTGTGCATATTTAATATCTACATTTACTAACTTTTTTTATAAAATGGGTCTTGGTTGTTCAACTTCATAATTTGTTTTTCTCTTAACAATAATTATTTCTCTTGTTATTGGAAACTCTTTTACATCACTTATCTTTGTTTCATGTATGGATATACATTGCTTTAGGTTATTTCCAGTTGTTTACTATTATAAACAAGGCTCTAATAAATATCCTGTGGGTACATCTATACATGGATCCAGGCTGCTTTACCTAGGTTCTCAAAGATGTGCTGGGTCAGTTTGTGGACTTTTTAAATAATAAGTCAAATTTCCCTCTAGGAAAGTTTACTCATTGCACTCTCACCAATAATTTGGGAATATTAATTTCCTCCATCTTTTCAACAACAAAGGATATTTTTAAATAAAAAAATTTTGACATTTGCCCTGGCTTGGGTTGCTCAGTGGTTACAGTGTCGGCCTGCCCACCGAAGAGTCATGGGGTCTATTCTCAGTCAAGGGGCACATGCCTGGGTTGCAGATTCGATCTCCAGCCGGGTCTGGGCGTATGCAGGAGGCAACCAATCAATGTGATTCTCTCACATCTATGTTCTTCTCTTTCTCCCTCTCAACTTCACTCCCTCTCTTTCACTCTCTCTACAAAGCAATGGAAAAAGTATCCTCGGTTGAAGATTAGAAAACAACTTTGCTTTTTGTTATGTGAGAAATATAGCCCTGATTGGGTGCTTGGGCATCATGGCAAGACTTCTAAAATTTATCTTGAGGATAAAGTGGGATATGTTCTATAGCATATTCTTGATATCAGGGATCATTTTACATATTAGGATGAATCTTAAGATATTGCCAATACTTGACAGTTTTTGACCTATAAAATTTTCCATTTCAAATGGTTAAGGCTAAGAAATATATTTGAAAAATATTGGGGAAGTTATAGGTTAAGAATTGGCCAAATGCTATTGCCTTTTTAAAATTTCCAGTATGGAAGAGCTATCAGGACAACCTGCTCTAACAGAAGCCCTGCTGTGCTTCTGCTAAAGGAGCTCGGAGCAGGCCTCCTTAAGATGTGCCAGGATTTTTTGTTTGTTTTTAAATATATTTTTATTGATTTCAGAGAGGAAGAAAGAGAGAGATAGAAACATCAATGATAAGAGAGAATTATTGACCAACTGCCTCCTGCACACACCCCAATGGGGATCAAGCTCACATCCTGGGCATATGCCCTGATCAGGAATCGAACTGTGACCTCCTGCTTCACAGGTCAATGCTCAACCACTGAGCAACACCAGCTGGGTAAGATGTGCTGTTTTGGCATGTAGATTATTTTGAGCTGAAGGCAATTTCCCTGTAGGCTCATGGGAAACTTTTACCTCTCCCTGAAAGAATTTAAATTAGGGTCCTAACTGGTTTGGCTCAGTAGATAGAGCGTCGGCCTGTGGACTGAAGGGTCCCAGGTTCAATTCCAGTCAAGGGCATGTATCTTGGTTGCAGGCACATCTCCAGTGGCAGCTGATCGATGTTTCTTTCTCATTGATGTGTCTAACTCTCTATCCCTCTCCCTTCCTCTCTGTAAAAAATCAATGAAATGTATTTTTTTTTAAAGAATTTAAATTAGGGGTCTTTCCCATAATAAGAGTTACTACCAGAAATAACTTTTTATGACCTACCTATAGTGCTAGGCAGACATATAGTTACTGAATATTTGCTCTTCTTGTCATCCTGAAAATGATCTTCCTCCTATTTGAAGCCTGACATGCCTTATCTCAATCTTAGCTCAGAATGCCATATATAACTCATTTTAACTTTCTTTATCTATACCTCTCGTGTATGTGAGGTCTCTGATTCTTTCATGTATGTAGGGTTCCCATATGTTTGTATGTAATTTAATTTGGTTATTTTCTCTTGTTAATCTAATGGTGATTTAGTTTTAAGACCAACTAGAAGGGTAGAGAAAAGTTTCTTCATTCCCCACCACCTCACACAGCCTGGTTAGATGGGTTGGGGTGAGTCAAAGTGAAATACAGCTAGGTTATGATGGAGATTCAATCATTGGAGTCCACTGAGAGATGGCCTTCCTATAGAGAAGTACTATTGTGAGGTAGGGTTTTTGGAGCAAAAATATAAAACCAGGCAGGTAAAAAAGAGGTTAAGGAAACCTCAGAAATGCTTCAGGTATATGAGGCAATGTCCAATGCACTTGACTAACACTGGCAACATTTATAATCCAAAAGGGGAAAAGTATCTGAAGAACACCATCTTCTCTCATGAAAAAAAGTCTGTCTCTAATTGTTCAGATTATGCCCATGGATGAATTAAAGAACGAGCCCAGCATGAGTGGGAACCGCAGAGTTTGCAGGAAAAATTATGTTATCAAGGTCCAAGGAGTCCTACAAGACATCAATAGCAAGAGCATTAAATGTAACAGGAAGCACGTTATCAAGAAAAAGGGACTTAAAAGGCAGAGGAGTTGTACTCCAAAAATCACTCAGCCACAAACCAGCTGGGCAAGTTGAGTATACTCCTTCCCAACTCAAGACTTCAGTGTTTCTGTCACTCACATACTACTGTAATTTGGAAAGCAATTTGGAAATTCTACTTTTAGGAACTTGTCCTAAAGAAATCTTCAAAGACATGCACTGAGATCAATTCACAAGCAGTTATTTATAACAGTAAGATATTTGGAAATTTCCCATATGTTCTACAAAAGGAAATAGTTAAATATTGATATATGTTCAAATGATACAATATTTTCTGCAGAAATTAAAAATTATGTGGTAAAAGCCATCCGATGGTCATGACAAATTAAAAAATAAAATAGAAGATTACAATCAGTATGCATAACATAGCCCAAAATTTTTAGAAAACAAATAATAATAATAAACAATTAAAAGTAGGAGAGAGGAGGATAAAAGAATGACTGGGAAGTTCCATGACAAAGAGTTATGAATAGTGAAATTACAGAGAAGTTTTATTTTCTTAATTGCTCTTCATATACTCCAAATTTTCTATAATAAAATTGTATTATTTATGTAATTTTAAAAGATAGTAATCATGCCCTGACCGGTTTGGCTCAGTGGATAGAGCTTTGGCCTGTGGACTGAAAGGTCCCAGGTTCCATTCTGGTCAAGGGCATGTACCTTGGTTGCGGGCACTTCCCCAGTAGGAGGTGTGCTGAAGGCAGCTGATCAATGTTTCTCTCTCATCGATATTCCCTAACTCTCTATCTCTCTCCCTTCCTCTCTGTAAAAATCAATAAAATATATATATATATTAAAAGATAGCAATCATGCCGAAACCGGTTTGGCTCAACGGTAGAGCGTCGGTCTGCGGACTGAAAGGTCCCAGGTTCGATTCCGGTCAAGGGCATGTACATTGGTTGCGGGCACATCCCCAGTAGGGGGTGTGCAAGAGGCAGCTGGTCGATGTTTCTCTCTCATTGACGTTTCTAGCTCTCTATCTCTCTACCTTCCTCTCTGTAAAAAATCAATAAAATATATATTTAAAAAAATAATAAAAATAAATAAAAGATAGCAATCATAATTAATTTTATTTTAGTAAAGAGATTTGAGAAGACTCAAGTTTCTTCCAGCATTAACATTCAGTGAGTCTTTTTGAAATGCCAAATACAGAGATACCTGGACCACATTTCAATAGAGATTTCCTACTCCTGCTGGACTCTAGATTCCCTTAAAGTGTAAAGTCTTCCAAATCATTGAGTTTTGCAAACAGATATACCCTCCGAAGCCATAGGGCAAGTCTGGGGAATGCAACAGTAGGTTGGGGTCTGGAGTTTGGGCTGTCTTCACACTCTTAAGTCCTGGATCAAGCTCACTGGGAAAGACACATTTGTGAAAGGTGCACTTCCTGGCCTTAGGGCCTCTGCTTTTCTTTCGCAGAAAATGTTTGCAATGTAGATGGTCTTTCAGCAGCAGGCTACACACCTTCCCATAAAAGTTTCCATTCCTAAAACACTTCACAGATAGCTTATGGTAGATGTTGTAAAAAGGATACACAGAACAGAAATGGGTTATTTCTAGCTGAAGTGAACATTGCTGTGTTGTCTGCCAAGAATGCGTTTCCCCTTCTGGTACCACGACTCTGAATTTCCTTTGAGGAACCAGGCCACCCGCACACTAAATCATGTTCTTCAGATGTTACTTATTTCTCCTTGGTTCAAGGAGACAGGAGGGGGACGAAAAGAGGGGGAGGGGAAAGGGGAGAGGAAAGCAATAGGATTAACTCCAGTGAGAATTTTGCTCCCAGTGTGTCACCAAAAGTGTGCCTATCAAGATCACCATCAGTGATCTGCTAAATTCGTGGACAGTGCACAATGTCATCTGATTTGACCCATGAGCAGCATTAGACTCAGCTGACCACTTCCTCTTATGAAATTCTCTTTAGTTGGTTTCCAGTTTACACCATGCTCTCCTGGTTCACCCCCTCTATTCCCCACCTCACCAGCCAAATATCCACCCCCTCTCTCTGTCATCTTGGATGGTTTCTCTTCTTGTCCCCAGACTTCAAGGCTCAGGACTTGAAACTTCTTTTCTATGTACATTCATTCCCTTGGTGATCTCATCCAATTTCATTACATTGAAATCCAGTCTCACTGAGTTTAAGCACCACCTGATGACCCAAATTTAACTCCAGACTTATATATTCATTTGCTCAATTCAAAATCTCCGTGTTGCCGAAACTGGTTTGGCTCGATAGAGCGTCGGCTTGGGGACTGAAGGGACCCGGGTTCGATTCCGGTCAAGGGCATGTACCTTGGTTGCGGGCATATCCCCGATAGGGGATGTGCAAGAGGCAGGTGATCGATGACTCTCTCTCATCGATGTTTCTGGCTCTCTATCTCTCTCCCTTCCTCTCTGTACAAAATCAATAAAATATATTTAAAAAAAACAAAAAAAAAACTCCGTGTCAAATAGGCATTTCTTATTAAATAGGCATCTAAAAAACCCAAATTGAGATCCTAATCTTCTCATTCAAACCTGTTTCTCTTACAGTCTTTCCATCTCAGCTCAATGCAACTCTACTATTCCAGTTTCTTGTAAAGGCCAAAACTTTGCAGTTAGTTTCCTTTTCCCTTTGTGTCCCAGCCAGATTCCATCAGAAAATACCATTAATTCTGCCTTCAGAATAGATCCAAAATCCAATAACTTCCTCAGTGCTTCTACTGCTACCACCTAGAATTAGATACAGTCATCGCTCATCCTCATTATTGAAGTTCTCTCCCAACTGGTCTGTCCCCTTCTGCCCTTACCCCCTTTGTGTTTATCCTTTATATAGCAGCCAGCATGATCCTATTGAAATGCAAATTGGATCAAGTCACTCCTGTGCTCAAAACCCACAGTGGTTTCCTAGTCCACCATCTAGAAATGCAAAGGCTAACCAGTGCTCTGCAAGGCACTAGAAGATGTTTAGATCAATGCCATCTCTCAGCTCTCGCCTCCTTGCTCTCTCCAACCCAGCAACATGGCTTCCTTGCTGTTTCTTAAACATCTAATTTCTCTTCAGGACTTTTTACTTGCTTGCTTGGAATGTACTTCCTGGAGATAGACACATCTTCACCTCTTCAAGGTCTTTCTTCAAAATCACCTTCTAGCCTTAACTGGTTTGACTCAGTGAATAAAGCGTCAGCCTGGATAAAAAGAAAGTGAGGAGAATCCAAGATGGCTGCTCGGGTAGGCAACTAGCCGCAGCCGCACACAACAATTTCAACAAAATACAACTAAAATATAAAATGGACATTACCCAGAACTACAGGAAAGTCGACTGACTGGAAATTCTACAACAAGAAGCACGGAGAAAACCAGAAGGAAGCGCAGAGGAGCTGTAAAAGCCCAAGGTACGGAGACACGCGGCGCACGCGGAGAGGACAGAGCTGGAGAGGAGGGAGGCCGAGTGCCTGGCTGGCGGTCCCAAGCAGGAAGGAGAGAAAAGCTCCGACTGTGCTGGGCCCAGCTCCAACTGCTCTGAACCCCAATTCTAGGCCAGACCCCGGGGACCCAGGCTCATCCATAGGGAGCTGGGCTGCAAGGCGGGACTCCGGGGAAGCGGCGAAAGGAGGTCCCGGAGGCGCGCACACTGCGCGCAGAAAAGGGCTGGCCGGCAGTGCCACGGGATTGCCCTGACGGGAAGGAGATAGGGGCTTCAGACTGCTCTGAACGCCACCTCCAATCCCACTACCAACTGAACTGAACCCCAATACCCGACTCATTGGGGGAGAGCATAGACAGTTTGGCAGCAGGCGAAAATCGAGGGCACCTTTCTCTCAGAGGCGCTCGCAACAAGTACTGAAGGACCCTGAGTCTCAGGAGTCGCATAGGGCGGGGCTGACGGAAGCCAAGGCTGTAGGCTCCACCCTGAAACCCCGCCCCATCAGGAAAGCTGCCTGCGAAAATGCCTAAACCAAATAGATCACAAACGAAAGAAATGGAGGACAAAAAGCGACTGGATATAGAGTTCAAAACCACACTTATAAGGTTGTTCAAGAATCTCCTAGAAAAGGCCGATAAAATAAACAAGACCTATGAGGATATGAAAAGGGATCAACTAGAAATAATAAGGGATCAACAAGAAATAAAGAATACATTGTCTGAAATAAAAAATATTTTATGGAGTCCTAAAAACAGAATGGAAGATCGCAAGAATCAAGTCAAAGATTTGGAACATAAAGAGCCAGAAGACACTCCTCCACAGACGCAAGAAGGCCAGAGAATCCAGAAAGTTGAAGATAATGTAAGAAACCTCTGGGACAACTTCAAGTGAACCAACATCAGAATTATGGGGGTCCCAGAAGATGAGAGTGAGCAAGATATCGAAAACATACTGAAAGAAATAGTGACAGAAAACTTTCCCCACCTGGTGAAAGAATTAGACTTACAAGTCCAGGAAGCGCACAGAACTCCAAACAAAAGGAATCCAAAGAGGACCACACCAAGACAAATCATAATTAAGATTCCAAGAGCAAAAGACAAAGAGAATATTAAAAGAAGCAAGAGCAAAGAAGGTAGTAATCTATAAAGGAGCACCTATACGATTGTCAGCTGATTTCTCAACAGAAACCATGCAGGCCAGATGGGAATGGCAAGAAATATTCAAGGTGATGAATAGCAAGAACCTACAGCCAAAGATAATCTATCCAGCAAAGCTATCACTCAGATTCGAAGGTCAGATAAAGAGCTTCACTAATAAAAAAAAGCTAAAGGAGTTCATCACCACCAAACCAGAATTATATGAATTGCTGAAGGGGGTTCTTTCAGAAGAGAAAGTAAACAAAGATAAAAATTATGAACAACAAATACGTAACTATCAACAAGTGAATCTAAAAACCAAGGAAACTAAAAAAAAAAAAAAATCTGAGGAACAATATTAACTGTTGAATATAATAGAATCAGAGGTATGGAAGGGGAGTGAACTGTTTATTCTTGGGGAAAAGGGGAGAGGGGGATGTGGGAAGAGACTGAACATAAACTGTGCACCTATGGATGAGGACAATGGGGGGTGAGGAAAGGGCAGAGGGTGGGGTGAGAAGGGGGGGGAAAGGAACATTTGTAATAATATGAACAATAAAAATTTATTTTAAATAAATAAATAAATAAAGCGTCAGCCTGTGGACTGAAGGATCCTGGATTGATCCCAGTCAAGGGCACATGCCCGGGTTGTGGGCCTGACAGCTAATCAATGATTCTCATCATTGATGTTTCTATTTCTCTCCCTCTCTTCCCCTCTAAAAACAATAAAAATATTTTTTGAAAATCACCTTCTATTTTAACATCCTTTCTAAAATGTAATCTCCCAACATTTCTTACTCCCTTTTCCCTGCTTTAATTTTCTCCTTAGTACTTATCACATAATATATCATACATTTTACCTTTTTTTTTTTTTTTTTTTTTTTTGCTTATCTGTATCCCCTCCACCCAGAATAATAGTCCTACGAGGTTACCAATTTTGTTTGGTTTCCTCAGTGGCTAGAAAAGGGCTTGACACATACTCTTTGCTAAACAAATATTTGTTGAATGATGAGTACATATCCTTTTTGCTGGCTCTTATCTATCAAAGATAAGCAAGTTCACTCTAGTCTTAACATTCTTCCCTGGATCTGACTCATCCCACAAGTCAGCTCTCTCCTTCCCTCCACCAATTCACTGCTCCTACTTTCTTACATTCTGCTCTTTCACCTCTTAATATGGCTAAATAAATCTGTTTTCACCAAGGACACTATAAGCTCCAAATTTTCAAACACAATCATCATATTTATCTCACTTTAAAATGTACCATTTGAGTTTTGGGGAGTTCTTTGGTGGGTGGAGGGATAAAGAAACTGTGGGTAGGAAACGTTATAAAATGCATCTCAATTCCCAAATACATTATTTACACTGTGAGGTAGATGTAGATGGCAGGAGAAAGTATGCTCGAAGAGGAGAAGAAATTTCTCATTTTCTTTCTTGCCTATTCGGCAACTCTGGAGCTTCTTCTTGATACTTTTCTCAAAACACCCTTTCCCTTGGCTACAAGGTTCAGACTCTCTCCTTGGCTTCCTCCAGAAACTGCCTTTCTAGCACTCTTTCTGAATCTCTTAAGTTCTTTCTCTTCTGGTTCTTTTATTAATATTGGTATTTCTTTAGGTCCCATTCTGCATCCTCTTTGTTTTCATTTCTATACTTCCCAGGGTGACTTATCCACGCCCCTACTTTTAACCACTGACTCCATGCTCCAACTCCCAACTCCTATTATCTCTCAATTTCCACCAGACCTTTCTGAGCTCTAGGCCCAAATTTCTAGCAACCAACAGAATATCTCTTCCTTGATGTCTTCTTATAAATATTCAGATTGAGCATGTGCCAGGATGAACTTACCTCCCTCCTCCCCTGCCAAATCTACACCCTTCCCCCACTCCCAGGCTTATATATAAACATTTATTGACCCAGTCATCCAAATCTGAACTTGAAAATGTCTTGACATCTTTCTCTCTTTTCCTCCCAACATACCACCAAACCCTGTACCTCGGGAATATCCCCTACATCCAGTCCCTCCCATTTAATGCCTTAGGTGCAGGTCCCCATCATCTCTCACCTACTGGACTTATAGCAGGAGCCCAATACTTGTCTCCATCCCACCTCCCAACCCCATTCATTGCTCATTAACTTTTTGGTTCATTCCCTAGAGCACATGTGTCAAACACAAGGCCCGCGGGCCAAATCCGTCCCGCCAGGCCTTGCAATGTGGCCCGCACCGCGCTGTCATCACTGCACTCCGCTGCGTTTCCATCACAATGACAGTTTATGACTGTTCAGTAAACCATTCGGCCCGCGATTTAGGCTGGATTTTAGATTTTGGCCCCTTCTCTGATTGAGTTCGACACCCCTACCCTAGAGGCTACTGAGTATAACGATAAATGCAAAAGAAAATACTTGGCCACACCCTCCTAGAAATGTTTTTTTCCCCTCCAAATAAAATGCCCAGGCATTCAAATTAAGAAATGGTATTAATGGCCAGTATTGCCTCTTCTGAGACATAGCGACATGACCAGGGCCAAATAAGTAGAGGACTTAGGTTGGCCCTCCCAGCACCCATCAGCTTGGGAACAACAAAAGTGCACAATGGGAGAAGAGCAGCAGAGCAGGATGGGAACTCTTTGGGAAACCCTGGGCTTATTGTTTTGTTTGTTTGGGTGTTGGTTGTTGTCTTCGTAAACTGGCAACCATGTGTCCACCATGAGTATAAAGAGACTTGACAAGTGATCTCCAACAAAAGGCATTACTTGGGCAAGACACTAAATGAAACAGGAGTTCACTTCCCAGTTCAACAGAGGTTGGCTTTCAGTGGGAAAGGGGCAAAAGCAAGAAAATGGGCCCAGAGAAGGTTCCTTCTAGAATGTCTGTATGTCTCTGCACAACAATATTGACAGAATTCTGACAGTCCTACCCTCTCTATCCTCTGAAGCATTGAAACATGGCTATATGATGACAGGACTTTTGTTTTCTTTCTTGGATCTGAATGAGCATTTTTGGCTAGAAGACCATCTTCTCACACAAAGAAGGGAAATATAGCATTTGGTGACGCATTCTTCCAGGATGCAAACAGAATCTGAGGGAGCCAAGGTTAGAATATGCATTCCCACCACTCTAATTCTGGATAGTAATGAATCTCCCCAAATGCTTCCTTAAGTCTTGTTAGAATAAGATGAAAACTCATATATTCATTTGCACATACTCGAAAGGAATTTCTTTTTTTTCCAGGATAATGGGTTAGAATTAGATAAATTTTTCAGTAAAGTAGAAAGAACAAGAGGAAAAGCTTTCCTCTAAAATAGATAAGATGTAGAAAAGAATAGGAAATCTTTCTTTGTTTATTTTTTAGTTAGACACAAGAGGATGTTGCTGTGAGAACAGAACAAACTAAGATAAAAAGACTTCATGGAACCAAAAACATTGTAAGTGAATGAAAGTTTATATTGGAGACAATTAAGGAAAATTGAATCAGTGATGTAGAATACAATCTTGGGAAAATATTCTCAGAATACAAAGAAAAGTAAATGAAGGAAAGGAAGGAAGGAGAAAAGGAAAGAAAGAAAGAAAGAAAGAAAGAAAGAAAGAAAGAAAGAGAGAGAGAGAGAGAGAGAGAGAGAGAGAGAGAGAGAGAGAGAGAGAGAGAGAGAGGGAGGGAGGGAGGGAGGGAAGGAGGGAGGAAGGGTATTAAATACAAGAAATTCAAATAATTGATTCCTAAAAAGGAAAAACAAACAAAACAGAAACATTGATCAAAGTTATGACAAGAGAAATCTTTTTTGCTCCTAAAAATTCCTGAATTTAGAAATCAAGCAGGTTTACCATATTGGAGGCAAAATTTATGAAAGGAAGTCTATGCTAAGCTATGCTACTGTGAAGAGTATAAACATCAGGAATAGAGAACAGAAAAAGACATTCAGGTTGAAAGCTAATTGTCCTCAAACTTTTTTCTAGCATCAAGTTTCTCAAGACAATGGAGGACTATCTCCAATTACTTTAGGGAGATAAGATTTCTGTATTTATACAAGTTGTCATTCTCTGACCACACTAATACCCCTTCTAAAAAATTACTTCAGTATTCCTATCACATCATTATGAAAGAAACCAAAATTAAGATCTCAAGAATGGCCCTAGCCAGTGTGGCTCAGTTGGTTGGGCATCATCCCATGCACCGAAAGGATGCAGGTTTGATTCCTGGTCAGGGCACAAGCCCAGGTTGTGGTCTGGATTCCTGGTAAGGGGCATGCAGGGGGCACCCCATTAATGTTTCTCTTTCTCCCTCTCTCCCTCTCCTTTTCTCACTCCTCTAAAAATCAATTTTAAATCTTTTTTTAAAGAAGAGATAAAATAAATATGTAAGCAAATTAACAATATATATGTATTAAAAAGACTCCAAAAATGAAGAAAGGCATAGTGAGAAAAGTACTTTTTTGAAGAATTCTATTCATGGAGTGTTGAATTTGATTATAAATATCTAAATAAAAAAGTAGAAACCCTGTGAAATAAATGACTAATAGAATTTTCAATATAGGAATGTATAATATCAAGTTAAATTAAATAAGAAAGGAAGGCACAGGGAACAAAAACTCTCTTTCATAACAAAGTCAAATGTAACTATTGTTCTTTACTTGATATTAAGATAAACTGAAGCTCAGGAATATTTTTCTTTTACTATTTAACTTATCCATAGATAAGAATAAAAATAAGATGCCTGTTATCCAGCTTTGTAGAAATATATACACTTGATCTTAGCCAAAAGGCCGAAAAGTGATGTGTAGAAATATATAAACAAAGGGAGAATAAAAGAAGAATGGCGAGTAAAGTAAATGTGAACTAAATTCCTCCACGAAGATAGACTCAAATTGGATTTGCAAAGCCAAAGTTTTACAAAGGATACATCAAAATTAAAATTAAAATCCTAGCCGTCTTGTTGGTAGAAATTGACAAACTGATCCTCAAATTCATATGGAATTCAAGGGACCCTTAATAGCCAAAACAATCTTGAAAAAAGAAAACAAAGTTGGAAGTCTCATATTTCTTAATTTCAAAAACTATAGTAACCAAGACAGTGTGGAACTGACACAAGGACAGACAGATTATGGAAGAGAACTGAGAGTCCAGAAATGAACCCTCACATTTATAGTCCATTGATTTTTCAACAAGCATCCCAAGACAATTCACTGGGGAAAAGATAGGCATTTCAACAAATGGTGCTGGGACAACTGGATATTCACATAAAACTGGGACCCTACCTCATACCATACTCAAAAATTACTCAAAAATAGATCAAAGACCTAAACATAATGGCTAAAACTGCACAATTCTTTGAAGAAAACACCAGTGCAAATCTTTATGAATCTGGATTGGGCAATGGATTTTTTAGATAGGACACCAAAAACAATCAACCAAGCAAAATATAGATAAACTGGACATCACCAAAATTTTAAATGTTTGTGCTGCAAACAGCACCCCTAAAAAAATGAAAATAATACCCATGCGATGGGATAAAATTTTTTCAAATCATATATCTAGTATAGGATTCTATCTAGGATCCTATATAATAAAAGGCTAATATGCAAATTGACCCTAACAGCAGAAGAGCCAGAATGACCACTGAATCAGTCACTATGAGGCACACTGACCACCTCTCGGTCCCATCACCAGGCTGTCAGGCGCTGACTGCCCGATGGCAAATGGAACCTGGGTGGATGGCGACGGGGGAGAGGAGGGCAGAATGGCCGACCTCTCAGTCCCTTCTCCCAGCCGTCAAGGTCAGGCTCCGATCACCCAATGGCGAACAGGTAAGGGGGGCACATGCGAGGGGGACAGGGCAGGGCCAGCTGCAGGCAGCGGGGAAAGATGTCCCTGATCACATGCCAGGACTAGGGGCCATACCCCCGCGTGAATTCTTATCTTTTATCTTTTCCAAGACTATTTCCCAAAACTCTTTCTCTGCATCTACTTTACATTCTTTTTATATTCCCAACTCTCCGTTACCCCTCCCTTTTCCAATAAGCCATTATAAAAATAATTCACAAATGCTTTTATCCTGAAACTTAAATTCTCATAGGTATCAAGAAAAGTACACAAAAGTGCATATATACTGTAATTTTACATAGGAGAAAGTTATTATATGACTGCCATATAATCGAAATGACTGAATAGATTTACAAATATCTAATTTTGTATCTTAAAAACAGAATATATCTTTTTCTCAAGTGTTCATAGATTTCTAAAAATTCACTACATGCTTGGATACAAAGAAGCCTCAGAAATTATAAAGCTATATTCTTTATTATGAGATAAAATTAATTAAAACTAATGGTTTAAACAAAATAATCACTTGGAACTTTAAAAAGTATTATCCTGGATTAAAGAGACAATAAAAATGCACTATTAGCCAGGCCAATGTGGTTCAGTGGTTGAGTGTCGACCTATGAACCAGGAGATTCCCAATGTAGGGCATGCAAGAGGCAGCTGATCCATGATTCTCTCTCTTCATTGATGTTTCCATCTCTCTCTCTCTCTCTCTCTCTCTCCCTTTCTTTCTGAAATCAATAAAAACATTTTTTTCTTTTTTCTTTTTTTTATTTTTATACTCTTTTTTTAAAAAAAATTTTATTGTTTGAAACATATTTTTTTAATGTAATATTAAACTACTTTGAAAACTACCACACCACATTTAAAAATGTATTGGCTCTATTCTTAACTATATGTCTCTGTATAAAAATACTCAGAGAAGCTGAAACCGGTTTGGCTCAATGGATAGAGCGCCGGCTTGGGGACTGAAGGGTTCCAGGTTTGATCCTGGTCAAGGGCATGTACGTTGGTTGCGGGCATATCCCCAGTAGGGGGTGTGCAAGAGGCAGCTGATCAATGACTCTCTCTCATCAATGTTTCTAACTCTCTATCTCTCTCCCTTCCTCTCTGTAAAAAATCAATAAAATATATTTTTTTTAAAAAAAAAAAACACTCAGAGAAGATTCAGAAAGCCAATTATGGCTGAAAAACTTGAATATTTTTATTTTATGGTGAGCTCACATAAATTAATTTAAAAACATAAAATCCAAATAAATAATAAACAAGCAAGAGATGTAAACTGACATAATATCTGTGGAAAAATGTCAAATTTACTGGTAATCAAAGAAATACAAACTAAAACAACATCAAAGTAGATAAGATCATTTTAAAAACAAGAACAAAAACACCAAAACTGTCAGAAGCTCAGCAAAAACAGTTCCTGCTTGTGGGAACATGAAGGATCTCCTCTTAGGGATAGTAACTTGGCAATAGCAATCAAGAACTTTAAAAAACATTTACAAATTTTAATCCAGTAATTCTACTTTTGGGACTGCATCCTCAGCATGCAAGCCTGTCTGTGGAACAGCGCCAGGCACAAAGATGTTTACTGGAAACGGCAACAACCTAAACGTTCAACAACAGGGGACTATTTTCTTTTTACTATTTTTGTTAATCCTCACTAGAGGATATTTTTCCATTGATTTTTTTTTTTTTTTCCTCTGAGAGAATGGAAGGGAGTGGGGAGAGACAAAAAGAAACATGGATGTGAGAGACACACATTGATTGGTTGCCTCCAGCACAGCCCCTGGTTAGAGCTGTGATGGAGCCTGCAACTAAGGTGCATGCCCTTCATCAAAATTGAACCCAGGACCCTTCAATCCACAGGCCGAAGCTCTAGCCACTGAGCAAACTGGCTAGGGGAACATTTAAATGAACGATATAGCTATAAAAATCATGCTAAGAAGACTATGCTTGTAAGATGGAAAGGACTTGTGCTTCACTGCTACCCTGAAAGCCAGGCTTTTAAATTGTATTGTACATATATACAGCTAATGATCACAATGCCACCTCATAAATTTTCAAGGTCCTAGTCAAGTAAATGCTGAAAGAGAGAAACAACCCAGCATAGTAAAAGGACTTTGCAAGGAAATACACCAAAGTGTAATCACGAGTGATTTTTTTCTTTTCTCCCCTAATTTATATTTTCGTATTTTCTTTAATGGACATGTGCCATATTACTTACATCCTCACAGACATGAAGGAATTGTCTACGTTATTCCTATGAATCAAAAGGAAACAACACCCTCGCAGACATGAAGGAGTTGTCTACATTCTTCCTGTGAATCAAAAGGAAATACCTCTTTATGTAGGGTGTGTGCTGCCATTGTTCCTGCATCTCCAACGTCATTTTTATATTCTAACACAAACACTGCAGGATGAAAACATGTTAGGCAAATTCTCCCAGCTTCTTTTCTCCAACTTATTTTTTCCTCATAATTCCTTCAATTTTCCAAATCTAAAGAAATTCAGTCCTCTCTCCCTTCCTTTGTAGCTGGGATATTTCCCACTTTACTTGGGCAGCCTGAGACAATGCCCAGGCACACTGGCTCTCCAAGTGTGCCCCAGGCCCCTGGCTCTCCAAGCACCCAGCAAAGGGCCCTGGAGGCAGCACGGCTCCAGCGCTGTTCAGGTCCAAGGAGGGAATGAAAGCAACTTAGGAAACTCCAGAGCCTTGGAGAAAGAGGAGAGATGTTTGGGAAAACCAACACAGGGCCTTCTTTGTGGAATAATTTGTGTGAAAAAGATTCAGACTTGTTTGCTGTATGACAAATTGGGGGGCCTCAACTTCCTGTTCTGGGCATATAGTGACTGAACAAACAATCAAATGCACAAACGAATGAATTAGGCTTCCCATTATCCTGCAAGGTCATAGCTGATCAGAGACTCCAAGTGATGGCTAGGGGAGGGATTGGTCATTTGGTACCAAAATAAGCCCTGAGGTTAAGGCATGCAATGACCCTATAACATGGCTAGTCAAAGTGTGGCCTATGGAAGGGCAGCATGACCATCACTTGAGTTTGTTAGAAATGCAGAATCTCCGGCCCCACCCCAGAGCTACTGTATCAGAATCTGCATTTTGACAAGATCCCCAGTGAATCACATACGTGTTAAAGTTTGAGAAACACTGCCTAGGAGCATTCACACACACTCACCACGACTGAGCTATTGGGTACTTCCACCAAACCATCAAGAGGCTTGATGATTCCTTACCACAAAGGTTGCCCTTAATTTTGCTTTTGCTGCCGAGAAGATACTCTTAAAATGCAGTGTAGCCAAGTAAAAGCAAGACCCGCCACTGGCATTTGTGAAATCTATTTATCAAATGTGTCTAATGAACATGCAAGATAATCATAAGGAAATCATTTAACATTCAGCAGCTGGTTGCTTTGTAAAGGGTTAGTGGATTACATGTCTGGTAATCCACTAACCCTTTAGAGCCAGGTCTATCTTTGGACTTCTGCCTTCAAAACTCCAGGATGGACATGTAAATAGGTTCCCTGCTCAGAACTTGGAAAGGGTGAAAGAGCTTTTTACTATTAAATCTGGACTCTGGTTTCAGGAAAGGAGAGAGAAAAGATCTGTAAGCATTGCTTAGACTAGGAAGGGCTTGCTGTCAGCACCAGACTCAACTCATCTTTCTAGAGCCACTGAAGTGTCACATCCTTTGAGAAGTTTTCTCAGAAATCATCACTCCCTATTGTGTTTCTCATGGCATTTTCTTTAGACTTGTATTACAGCTCTTAGGGAGGTAAGAGAACTTAATGCATTAGAAACCCAGGCTTTGCAGCCTAACTATATAGGTCTCAGTTCCCCCTCTGCCTATTATTAGCTGTGTGGCCTTGGCCACATAACTTCCCTCCACAGCTGTTATAATCATAGGTATAGTCTGAAGATTACATGAAACAATGCATGACATAATTACAGTGCCTAGCATATAGTAAATACTGAATCAATGTCAGCTATTATTACTAGCACTTCACAAAGTCTGGATTTAATTAGACTTGGTTGTATATACGTCTGTCTTTCCCACTAGATTGTAAGCAAACTGTTTATATCCCACACATCTGGCAAATGGTAGACACAATAATATTTGTCAAATTGGCTTGAAGGTATGCCAGGGAGACGAAAGCGAGGGTGCTGGAAGCAATTGTAACGTACTTTATGATTTCACCCAGTGCCAACCTTTATAGTGTTTGTTTTCTCTCACACCGCCCATTGTCTCAGACTGTGCCATAAATGGGGCTGGGGAGGGGGGAATTAAAAATAAAAAAAAATTAAATGGGGCTGGGGAGACATTGTTTCTGAAACCAAATGTTCCGTTCAGAGAGATTAAGGTTGTGCTATGAGGCATCTGAAATCTCCAGTTGTCCCCTGGCTGAGGGGTAATGAGGGCTGCAGTTCAGCCAGAGCTAGCCTGGCCAAACTGGGCACACTGGCATGGGGCTGCCTCAGCTTGGAATATCACCCACCGGTAGGGATGCATTTTGTTTTTCAGTGTATTCACTTAGAGCAGTGGTTCTCAACCTTTCTAATGCCGCGCGACCCTTTAATACAGTGCCTCATGTTGTGGTGACCCCCAACCGTAAAGTTATTTTCGTTGCTACTTCATAACTGTAAATTTGCTACTGTTAATGAATCATAATGTAAATATCTGTGTTTTCCAATGATCTTATAGACTCTACAGCAGCGGGGTCGCCTGAGACCATCGGAAAACACAGATATTTACCTTATGAGTCATTAACAGTAGCAAAATTACAGTTATGAAGTAGCAACGAAAATAACTTTACGGTTGGCGGTCACCACAACATGAGGAACTGTATTAAAGGGTCGCGGCATTAGAAAGGTTGAGAACCATGACTTAGAGAAATGTCTTTACAGATTGCACAAGAGCTATATGTACAGCGAACTCAAAGGTTCCCTTTTAAACCAGCCTCCTGACTCTTGGATGAACATCAACTAAAAGAATACTAAGTTTATAAATATTTATTGAGTGCCCATTGTGTGCTAAACATTGCTCCAGACGCTGAAGATCCAATGGTAAATAAATGAATTATGGCTTGGGGACAGGGAAGACAATTCAGAGGGCAGGAATGTGGACAAGTATGACAAGCCACCTTAGGCATTAAGTGGTGAGGTGGTGTAGAAACATTCAAGAAAGAGCCAAGTCTAACAACCAAGATGAGGCCTGAGGGGGGATTGGCAGGTAGCATTTATTGAGCATGTACTATATGCATGAGGCCCCATTCTGAGAACCTTGTATGGATCCCTCATTTAGTCCTTACAACAACTCTAAGAGGTAGGTATTATATTATCTTCATTTTATAGATGAGGCAGCAGTCATTAGATGATGGAGCTGGGGTTCAAACCCAGCAGCAAGGCTGCACATTAAACGGGAAGAGAGGCCTTAGAAGCAGAGGCAAGCTCCTTGCAACACAGTCTGGGAGGGAGGAACGAAGCAAAATCTTTAGGGGAACTGAAAGCGGCTGGGGGTGGGGAAGCAGCTCAGCGGTGACTGGGTTGGCTCTGCAGCTTAGAAACCAGAGGCGGGGGATTTCTGGTCTAGTCTGGTTGTATGATTCCTGTCACCTAACCAGTCCTGGCCTCAGTCTCTCCCTTCTGTGAAGGGCAGGATTGACAATGGCTGAGCTCTACCATAGAGAAGAGAAAAAAAAGTGAACTTGATAGGAAAGCACAAATTCCTCCCCAGCCTTGCAATTTCATCAGTAGCATTACCCCGTAGCTGCAAGGATTTGCAAATCTGGAGCAGGAGCACAGTAAGAGCGGTGGGAGCAGAGAGAGAGCAACAGTCCGCGGATGCTGTGTCCTCTGCCTGCATCCACCTCACCACTTACCGTGCGACCCACGGCAAGCTCCTCTCGTACTACCTCAGCTCCATCGTGCATAAACGCAGCACTCATCCCATAAGCCGATGTGAGTAATAAGTAACACACGGAACATGCTTAGCACAGCTCCCAGCACAGACTTAGCAAGTGTTAACGGCTATCATTATTATCCTTATTAAGAAATCTGTTCCTCATCCCATTCCTCCGCATTCTGTGTGATAAAAACGTGCGGAGTTCTTAGAAACGAGAGATAACGAAGAAGGTTTGCAACCCTCCACACCCACACGGCGGAAGGTTCCTCCTGGCTCCCTCCGACTGGCAAGCCGCTAGCTTTCCGTCCCGGCAGAAAAATGCCCAAAAGAGGTAAAAGACAAGAGAGACTGCACACCATTTCTCCAAAGCCGGCTGCTCTTGCAGTTTTTAGACAAGATCTAAATATAGTCCGTCCGATACGCCTTGCTTTTTAAAGATAAAACTGTTCTTCAGCCCTCCATCCCCTCTCGGCGCTGCCTCCCTCCACACACACTCTCTCTCTCTCTCTCTCACACACACACACACACACACACACACACACACACACACACACACACTCCTTCCAAGAAGTTTTCAGTCTTTTTTGCAAGAGGCTTCCTCCGGGGTCCTGTTGTGACAGCTTCTAGCCACATTAACTTCTCTGAAATCCCTGTGGAGAAGCCTTTGCTAATTTCACAACAGGAAAGCACGCAGGAAATTAGAGAACAAAACAAATCTGCACACTGAGCCCAGCATCTTCGAGCAAATACGCGGAGGTCCCGACCGAAGCAAATGACTCTGGACTACAAATGAGGCAGCTGCCTCTTAACTGCAGAGGGGACGGAAGAAGTCATTTACCTCTTTAAAAAAAAAAAAAAAAAAAAAGCCAGATCTGAATACAAATGGTAATGAATATTCATGAGCTCCTTCAGCTGCCTCAAGAGCCACCCTTGACTACAAACAACCCGGCTGGCTTCTTAAAAGTTTCCCCAAGTTCTTTTTCTGCCTCCTCTCAGAAGGAGAGGGTGGGAAAGTTCATTTAGGGCTCTGTGCCTCTTGCTCTTTCAAGTACTTGCTTTTGGTCTGGGCTTTGGGTTTGTTTGGTTTTCTCTTTTTTTTTTTTTTTTTTTTTTTTTTTTTTTTTTGTCCTTAAGGATTCAGATCAAATCAATTTTGCTCTTACCCTTTACATCTTCCATAACTGGCAGCTTTTGTGTTCTTCCTCTGCTCTTTAATTTTTTTTTTTCCAGCCTCTGCTTGCTGTGGTCTGTCTCAGTGAGAGAGGTACTCTCAAGGAACAGAGATATAACAGACCCTCGGGCTCGTGGGAGGGGCCAAGTGAGCCGGCCCGTTTAGGAAGGAACCTCTAACTCTGTTTCATTGACTGGAACAACAGATTGGCCTCTGCGGAGGAGTCTAGCTGCTCATTTCCGTAACGTTAACAAGAAGGCTTCCCAGGGTTGTAACTTTCTGTATTTGTGTTCAAATATTGCTCTCCCGCTCTTTCCTTTCTTGTTAAAGAAATCCACTCTCCCCCTTTGGGGGGCGGGGGGGGAGGGGGGAGTACCTTGGCTGCAAGCAAAAATGCTATTATTTACTTATTGCAATTTTGAAGCCAGATACCAAGAAACTTGTTACCTTGATACCCACTGGGAAAACTGGGCTGCAAAGACAGTTCTTCCCGCCCCATGAAGCTGATCACTCCGGGTCCCCGATGAGCAATCCTTTCAGGAGGCTTAATTAGACCAGAAGAGCAAAGGATCCTCCACGCGTCAGACCAGCCAGTGGCAGGAGAAGTGTTATTGGACAGAAGGCCCGTGCGACGGCCCGGGGGGCGGCTTGCTGGGAACAGCTCTCTGGCTGTACTGACTGACGCAAGTTGTACACCTTTCCCCAGACCGTGACTTCCGCCTCTTAACGTCTTCTGAGCAGAAATTGCTACACTTGGGCTTTGTCAAGATGACCCAAATACAGATAAGAGGCTGGCCAACGGTTTGAAAACTGTGCGTACGAAGTTATTTTGAAATCAGGACGAAAGCTAATCCTCGCAAGAGGAAGGTAAGTCCTCAAGTCCCAAGGTTGCCTGGGCAGCTTCTCCCTCCAAGAGGCTGTCAGAAACTTTAGCATTTTAGGTTTGAAAGAAACTTCAACCATCTAGTCTAACCAAGGTTAGCCATCTGGAAAAGTTAAGCCACACGTGTTCACAAAAATTAAGAGCAAGTAGGTGCTCCCAGCGTCTGATACAGTTTCTCCCAAAGAGTGGGCTGTCATTAAATATTTGAATGAATGAATGAATGAATGAATAGCAGCGAAGCAAGAATGTAGATCTGGTTCCTGATTCTACATTACTTCTCCAGCATGATAACTTTTGTCTGAAGCCAATTATACCATAAGGTGTTTTCATTACATAAATCAGTCAATTTGTGACTCTTGAAGATTGTAGTTGACCTATACAGAACATATATTCTTGGCTATACAGTCACCCGCTGCTTAATGATGGAGATATGTTCTGAGAAATGCAAGGATAGGCGATTTCGTCCTTGTGCAAATATAGAGTGCAGGTACACACGCCTATGACATACCTAGGCTATATGATATAGCCCAGTGGTCGGCAAACTGCGGCTCGCGAGCCACATGCAGCTCTTTGGCCCCTTGAGTGTGGCTGTTCCACAAAACCCCACGTGTAGGCGCGCACATACAGTGCGATTGAAACTTCGTGGCCCCTGCGCAGAAGTCGGTTTTTGGCTCTCAAAAGAAATTTCAATCATTGTACGGTTGATATTTGGCTGTCTTTACTGTACTAAGCAACAAAGATGAAATCAAGCACAGGAGAAAATAATGCAATCAAGAGACACTGTAAACACGGATGAGGCTGCTGTTTACAGCAAACTTTTTATTTAAGTAGAAAGAGTACACTATAACAACAAAAAGTATAGTAGTGAACACATAAATCAGTAGCATAGTTTATTATCATCATCAAGTATTATGCACTGTACATAATTGCACATGCTATGCTTGTATACTTGGCAGTGCAATAGGTTTGTTTATACAAGTATCACCACAAACAAATAATGTATTTTGTTATGATGTTTCCATGGTTATGACATTACTAGGCGATAGGCATTTTTTTACCTTTGTACTAGTATATGCAGTCTATTATTGACCCGAGGCATTGTTATTTGGTGCATGACTGTACTTTCAATCATTTTGTTTTTTAATAAGGGCTGGGCTGATTTTTTAGTTTACGCATCTCTGTTGTTACCTTACACCTCACCTGTCCTATTGTATATGCTCAATAAATGTTTGATGCCTTTATCTAGGCCTGTACAACAAGACTCTTTATCTTACTAAATGGTTCATAGTTATAGGATTTTGCATTCATGGGGAAAAAGGAATGCTGCCAAAACCGGGTTGGCTCAGTGAATAGAGCGTCAGACTGCACTGAAAGGTCCAGGGTTTGATTCCGGTCAAGGGCATGTACCTTGGTTGCAGACACATCGCCAGAAGAGGTTGTGCAGGAGGCAGCTGATTGATGTTTCTCTCTCATCAATGTTTCTAGCTCTCTATCCCTCTTCCTTCCTCTCTGTAAAATATCAATAAAATATTTTTTTAAAAAAGGAATGCCTCTTTCAAAGCCAATTATACTCCATCTCTAATAAAGAATATTTCATATTTATTCTATTGTGGTAAAATTGTTTTTTAGTAATATAATGAAGTATATGGGAAAACCAACAATTTTTATAATGAACAGTAATAAAAGAGAAAGACTCAAGTTGACCTTACCGTCTTGATGCCCAACAGCCAATCAGGAGTGAATATGCAAATTAACCCAACAAAGATGGCAGGTTAATTTGCATACGCAGGCGCTGAGTGGCCAAGGGTGGGGCAGGATGCTTGGTCATCACTATGATGATGACGCAGGCATTCCACACTGCCCCAGGCGCTCTGGGCCTCTGGGCAGCATGGGGAGGCAGAAAGGTGTCTCCAGGCCTGAGCAAAAAGGCAGCTCTGGCAGGAGCGAAGGCAGTGCCAACAGCCAGGGGAAGGAAGGCCCATTCTTGCATGTGTCTCCATGCTTCGGGCCTCTAGTGGGTTTATAACTGTCTTGGCACCATTGTTTTGGAGACAATCTTGAAAAAGAGCATGTCCACATCTTGGGAACTACAGAATGGAGAACAGATCATTGAAGCTAGAGGGAGAAGAGAATTGATCAAGGGGAAGATCCAGAGTGAGTGAGAGGGTAGGTGAAAGAAAGACAGAGCATGCCAAGTCTGGGGCAACAGTTCTCTATTTCAAACAAAATTAAAATTCCAAGATGCCTCTCATGTTCCACTTGGACACTGCATCATTGAGTGAAGGTTACTTTGACAATAATTGACTCAATCTCTTTCAATTTCATCATAGAGAAACTATCAAGTAAAGTGCTCAACTTCTAGTTCTGCCAGGGGAGTTAAAATCTCATTATAATAACTAGCACAGAGTTGAATATACAGTAATGAAAGCGTAGTTTTAGCCTCCCAACTCATTTTATTGTGGCCCTTTTGAAATTTAATGCTTTTATAGTAGCATGCTTTGTGCTATAATTTAATCACAGTGTGTGGTCTTCACACCCTCCTCAGCATCATGAAAACATGATAGTTAAGTAATATTACTTTTCTTTTTTTTTAATATATTTTTTTGATTTTTTCTTACAGAGAGGAAGGGAGAGAGATAGCTAGAAATGTCGATGAGAGAGGAACATCGACCAGCTGCCTCTTGCACACCCCCTACTGGGGATGTGCCCGCAACCAATGTACATGCCCTTGACCGGAATCGAACCTGGGACCTTTCAGTCCGCAGACCAACGTTCTACCGCTGAGCCAAACCGGCTTTGGCTACTTTTAATTTATCTAAGAATAATTACAAAAGTGATAGGATTTTTGTGCATCTTTTTAAAAGGCCCGAGACTTTATTTTAAAAGACAAATTCTAAATTTAAGCAAAAAATTATAATCATTTGTAATAGGAAGTAGAATATAAAAACTGCACTCACAGAGATAAAGGGTTGAAGATATTCATCCTGTTTTAATGATGAAATGGTCTTTGATAATTCTCAGAATGTTCAAAGTTTTCTTCTTTCTGTACCTTTCTTTATTCTTTCTGACGCTGCTGCCTAGATGATCTTTCTAAAGTGCAAACCTGATAATGTCATTCCTAGGCTTAAACAATCCTAGTCTCCTTATCATCCATAAAATAAAATTCAGATTCCTATCATGTACGACGTAAGGGCTCTCTCAGCCTCTCTAGCCTCATTTCCTGCTTTAGGTCCCTGCAGCATAAACACAAATTATAATTCCCAAACTATAGTCCTTTCATGACTGCATTTATACAAGTTTTTCTTCTGTTCAGAATGCTCTTTCCCCTCTTGTTTTTTTGGTCCTCCTACATATCCTTCATAAGTCAGTTTATCCAGTCCTCTGTGAAGCTCTGCCTGACCCCTCTTCAGTCTTTCCTCCCCCACTCCACAAACATGGCACCCACCCACTGGCATAAGAGATGCCAGTCATATTACCATGATGCAATTTCATTTATGCCTCAGACCATAAAACAAAGTCACATTTGAATTCTCTATCCTCACAATCCAAGTACAATTCTTTTTTAAAATAAATCTTTATTGTTCAGATTATTACAATTGTTTCTCCTTCCTTCCCCCCCCTCACCATAGCTCCCCTCCATCTTGTCCCCACTCCACCCTCTGCCCTTACCTCCCCCCCTGCTGTCCTCATCCATAGGTATATGACTTTTGTCCAGTCTCTTCCCATACCCCCGACATAGACACCTTTTCCCCCTGAGAATTATCAATCCCCTCCCATTCTATGCCCCTGATTCTATTATATTCACCAGTTTATTCTGTTCCTCAGATTTTTAATTCACTTGACTTTTAGATTCACTTATTGATAGATATGTATTTGTTGTTCATAATTTTTATCTTTATTTTTTTCTTCTTTTTCCTCTTTTTAAAGAACACCTTTTAGCATTTCATCTGCCCTTCAATTCTGAATGATAACTTTGCTGTGGGTTTTGTTTTGTTTTTTAATAGCAAATTCCCTGGTTTCTATCTTCAGAATCTATGCAGAACCTGACCTGACCTCATTTCCTCCCAAGCCACACCATCTCTCACCTGGTTTATTGTGATAACCCTTCTTCCAGACTGCTCATAGCCTTGCTCAGTCTGTTCTCAACCCAGAACCCAGAGTGATTCAGTTCAAACAAAACAAAAGATCATCACGCTTCTCTGCTCAAAACCCTCCAATGGCTTCCATCTCGCTACAAGCAAAACTACAGTCCTTCCAACTATCTTGTTCCCCTTCACTCTCAGACTTTCCTACTACTTCCCTCTCCTCAGAGTCTTTGCACCCGCCCGTTCCTTTAGCCTGGAATGCTGTTCTCCCAAATGCCTCATTTTATCATTCTCTATTATCAGTCTCATCTTTACCTTCTACCCCAGCTCAAGATTGTGATCTATAAATGCTATTTTCCTCTAAAACAAACCAAGACTCTTTGGAAAAATAGCCAGTTTCAAGTCTGACGCAGGAAGTGTGAAAGATGAGACTAGAATGTGTTGTCATGCCAGAAGCAAGATCACTGTCTAAAACCCCCATGGTGGTTGTGTCAAAAGGACTCAGAGACAACTAGCCAAAATAGCAAAAATTTGAGCAGCAATTAGAAATAA
Source organism: Pipistrellus kuhlii (assembly GCF_014108245.1). Lineage (NCBI taxonomy): Eukaryota > Metazoa > Chordata > Mammalia > Chiroptera > Vespertilionidae > Pipistrellus > Pipistrellus kuhlii. Next base: position 28,525,030 of record NW_023425460.1, on the reverse strand, counting down.
CAACTGAGATGGATTGAAACACATCAGACAGGCTGATACACAAGTGTTCATAAAAATGCTATAAATAAATCATTGTTCACCTTTAAAACCAATTTATTATTCTGAAAACAAGTAAATAAAAGGGGGAAATATCAACACCCAACATGCCTTTGCCGCACAAACTGTATCAGAAGACAACCAAATTAATTGATGAAAGTAAGTTTCCTTAACATATTCCAAATAATGAACGAATAAAATTAATAGCATTAGGGTATCACCATCGTACAAACACCTAACCAAGTAATGAAGCTAAGTGATAATCAATGACTTCTGGGCTCTGCTCTGGTCTGTTCTGTGCCAGTCTGCTCTAGACTGGCACTGCTCTGCTCAGAAGAGATAGCTTGGGCGGTTCTGCTCCACCTGGGAAAATTTGATTTTCAGTGGAAAGGGAATCTGTGCTCCCGAAGCCACAGGGGAGCTGACATATAGACAACAGTGTTAGACCCTGATCCTGATTGGTCCAAATGGAGCGACTCTGATTGGTCAGTGAAAAAGCTGATGGATATAGCTGTCCAGCTCTAATGGGGAACGTCTCAGTCCTATTGGTTGAAATAGGATTCCAGGAACTCATTTATAAGGGTTGGGTCAGATGATAGAAGCTCAGTGCAGGCAGGCAGCTCAGTGCAGGGGCAGGCTGCTCCGTGCAAGCTTCTGCCTGTGGTGCAGTTTGCATGAGAGGGCCCTGTGAAGAAAAAGCTGCTAAATTATGTTTTGTTTTGTTTATTTATTTATTTATTTTTAAAATATATTTTATTGATTTTGTACAGAGAGGAAGGGAGAGAGATAGAGAGTTAGAAACATCGATGAGAGAGAGTCATCGATCAGCTGCCTCTTGCACACCTCCTACTGGAGATGTGCCCGCAACCAAGGTACATGCCCTTGACCGGAATCGAACCTGGGACCTTTCAGTCCCCAAGCCGACGCTCTATCCATTGAGCCAAACCAGTTTCGGCTTGTTTTGTTTCTTAAATTGAACCCCCATTAGCCATCAGGAGTCCTTCTTAATAGGTGTCTTCTTTCTCAGGGTCCACACTTTCTACAGACATCCCTGCACATAGCTGGCACTCAACAGGTGGGAGTTCTTTCCTCTTCACATGTACATATGCTAGATCTGTGTTCAGATTAAACAATATGTTGTCTTCTCTTCTTGTGTCTCTTATTCCCGCCTCCCCCATCTTATATTTATTTTTCAGAAGTAACCCAGTGCTTCTGAGTAACTGAGGGAAATGAGCAGAAGACCCTTCTCTACCATAGCACAAAGGACCTCACCATCCCTTCCCTAAATTTAAAGTGATCTGACATATTCAACAGCAACTGTGGAACTAGAGCCATGTTGAGAGGGGATTGGGGAGTGAAGAATGACCTGGGGTCCCCCATGTCTTTGTCTTTCCAGGATAAGCCAGTGGCCTTGGAAGTCAGAGAGGAATGCCCTGAACTCCAAGGCAGGGGGAGCCCTTGAATGTTGCAGAATGGCACCTTCTTCCACAGGGGAAATGTGTGACCAAGCAGGCTTAGAGCATATAGCACAGCAACTTCAAGAAGAGCAGACACTTAAGGAGTTTGCAGGTCTGAAATGAAGGCCCTAAACTACAGGTAAATGTCTAACCTGATCCCAGTACTTACTGAAGTCTGTGTTGTGTAGACGTTGTTTTGGTTTGCATAATTATTTCACAATTTACACATAACCACTCTATTTGAGCTACAACTATTGACTCTTTCCCTGCACGAAATCTCTTACATTTCCTGTTGAAGCATCCTCTTTACCTTCTTCATCCTCCTACTCCACCCAAGTGCTCCGATTCCTCTAAAGGCCTGCAGAGATAATGAGTGAAATGTCACTTCTTTAAGAATGATAAAATGTGCCGGGACCGGTTTGGCTCAATGGATAGAGCGTCGGCTTGGGGACTGAAAGGTCCCGGGTTCGATTCCGGTCAAAGGCATGTACCTTGGTTGCGGGCATATCCCCGGTAGGGGGTGTGCAAGAGGCAGCTGATCGATGACTCTCTCTCATCGATGTTTCTAACTCTCTATCTCTCTCCCTTCCTCTCTGTACAAAATCAATAAAATATATTAAAAAAAAAAAAAAGAATGATAAAATGTAATGGCTACTTTAAGAGGCATGTCCCAAATCCACGAATTGCAGCTATGATAACTAATAAGTTGTAACTTCTTTAAGATCAAAGATGTTAATTTCCAAAGAAACTACTCACTATAAAGTCCCATCAATTTATAAAAGTTCCTAAACTTAAAAAAAAATTTTAATGTTAATATTCACCTGAGGATACTTTTTGCATTGATTTTTTTTCAGAAAGCGTGTAAGGGAGGAAGGGGGGTGGAGGGGAGAGGAACATTGATGTGAGAGACACATCGATTGGTTGCCTCTCACATGTGCCCCAACCTGGGTCAGGGATCAAACATGCAGCCCAGGTATGGGCCCTCAACCAAGGATAGAACCCACAACCCTTTGATACATGGGCTGGTGCTCTAATCACTGAGCTGCCTGCCAGGGCTTAACATATTTTTCAATTTTTAAAAAACTACATATTTGATTGAGTTTTTACAGAGAGGAAGAGAGAGGGATAGAAAGCTAGAAACATCAGTGAGAGATAATCATCGATCAGCTGCCTCCTGCACACCCCCCACTGGGGAAATGCCCACAACCAAGGCACATGCCCCTGACCGGAATCGAACCCGGGACCTTTCAGTCCAGAGGCCAATGCTCTATCCTCTGAGCCAAACGGGTTTCGGCGCTTTCTCAATTTAAATAAAGACAATAACAGATCAGTGGTTGTCAGAGATTCACTGGATGGGGAAAGAGTGGAATAGGTGAAGCACAGAGGGTTTTTTAGGGTGGTGACATTATTCAGTATGATACTCTAATGTTGAATGCATAACTGCATTTGTCAAATTTATAGAACTCTAGAGGACAACGAATGAACTTTAATGTATACAGATTTTTAAAATGTCATCCAGGGGGTTAAGGGACCCAGAATGGATGTAGATTATGACAAAAGAATCCAACTGTATTACAAATGTTATGAAACAACCGCATTGAAGCTGGTAGGGGAAAAGTGATGACCTAAGGCGAGGTTTGTAAAACTAAAGGCAAAAGGAATTGTGCAAAGCCACATTGCTTTACTTGATAAAGTTGTTTCCCGTGGGAATAAAGGTTCGTATTTCTGAGAGCAGTATGCTTGCATACTGGAATCAAACAATTAAGTAAACGGATGACATAGGAGACAGTTTTCTCACTATTGGAGCGAAAGGTTTCAGACAAGTCAGGGGAGATGGCCAGAATGATCCAGGTAGTGAGGGATTAGAGCTGCAGGCATCAGTATGAGCTCTCGTTTAATAGGCAGATGGATAAAGATAGCAATTTTTATAGTTGTGTGTATACAAGGCTTAGAATATTTGTTTCCTTGCTCTACGCCTTAAAAACAATGAAACCCAAGCAATGAGCATACATAGCCCCAGAACTTTGTGTTCTACAGTCACTCCCCAATAAAAGGAACCAGATTTCCCTGGAGGGATAGCTGATTCTAGGATTGGAACAGGAAATATGCAAGGTGAGCCTGGAGCATCGTGTAGTGCCAGAAAATAAGGAAGTAATAAAAAAAAAACACACCACAGCGATGAGGTGTATTAAGTTGACACAGGAGCCAATTGTACAAGCTCCCAATAGCCAAAACCAGAACGCTATAAACAACAAAATAGTATTCAATTATAACCAAAGTATAAAAGAAATATACATGAATATATTCTGATATAAATTGTTGAACATATAAATAAATGAGAGAATAAATAAAGAAGAATTACAAATATGTTATGGAGATACTCTGCCCTCTAGAAGGCGGAACATAACTCTCCCTAAGTGGGGGCTGCATGTATCGGCTACCTTCTGAAGACTGGAGTATGGGAAGGATGAAAGTAAGAGTGATTTTACGGTGGCAAAACCCGACAAACACCATCTCAGGCAGGTGACTTAAGGTCAACACCAACAGTGATAAGTAGTGTTGTAGTACATATCATCAATGTAATTAATGAAACACTTCACCCCTGCAGTCTCCTCCAAAAATGCCTGTAACCCCAATATAATCATGAGAAAGGCCTCAGGCAAATGCCAACTTAGGGTCAATTCTACAAATACCTGACCAGTATTTCTCAAAACTGTCCAAGTCTTCAAAACCAAAGAAAGTCTGAGAAAATGTCATAGCCAAGAGGACATGAGGCTTTTTACAAAAGAAAGAGAGGATATGAGGATTTAATATAATGTGGAATCCTGGATGGTATTCTGGAACAGAAAAGCAACATTGGGAAAAACTAGGGAAATTGGAATAAAAGTATCGGCGGGCGTTAGTTAATAATAATGTATCAATATTGGTTCATAGATTAGAACAAAGGTACCACTGTAATTTAATTTGCTAATAATAAGAGTAATTGGGTATGGAGCATATGGGAATTTTCTGTACTCCTTCACAACTGTTCTGCAAATTAAAATCTATTCTAAAATAAGAAGTTTATATTTTTTAAATGTTAAGTTACACATTGTATAGGAGTTTAAATGCAGCTGTTGTACCAAAAGCCCTTGCTGAAGCACATCTTTATTAAAGTAACTGCTAAATGGACATGGCTTTGCAAAAAGCATTTGTTACACATGATTTCTTGTTTAAACAGAATCCATTGTATTTACATCCAGCAAAGCAAAGTTAACTCGGGCTGTGTGCCAAGACAGGGAAATGGCCTTGTTATATAGACCCAGCGTGATAATGGTGGTATTCAAATCTTTCTGTCCATGACACACAATATTCCCATTGGTCTAAAATGAGGGGGGAAAAACCTCTAAGTTGGTTCTCCACTGGCTCAAAAAGTTTCCAAATAACTGTCTCTGGGGAGAAGTCAGAAACTCTGGGGCCAGGGTTGGGCAGGAAGGAGTTAGTGACTGCTGGTTCCAGAACTTGAAAAAAAAATAATAAAAGGAAGGAAAATGCCTACGCTTCTCCAAAGGGCCACCCTAACACGGGAACATTGCCAGAGAACTTGAAGTGGCTCTGAGAAGGAGAAAAGTTGGAGCTGAGAAAAGTTTACCGCACTTAGCTGACCCTCGGTGTCCAGGACTGTACATGATAAGCAGAACACCATCCAAAGGGTGTCAGTTTCTGTCTTCTAACTCCAGACATTGCTGGTCCTGGGAGGCAGGGGAAATTTTTTTAAAGAACACATGGCCTCCAGAACCTTATGTTCAAGGCCTTACCAGCATGAGGACACACAGCCAGTTTTTTAAGACAATAATAGCACACAATACCAGGCCAGTCTAGAGCAAAAAGCTTGAGAGTTACTGTTAATGCCTCTGCCTCTGTGGAGGTCAGCAGGGGGGCACAACCTTGGAGGCAAGGCCAAGGTCAGGCACTCTGCTCTCCCTTACATTGGGCCCTTCCTGCATGGAGGCCAGCAGAGCCTGAAGAAACAGGAGATCAGGAAAAGTTAAGAGTGATTCTCAGACTTGTTTTGTTTTGTTTAAGGTATTACAGACTTTTGGGATTATTACTTAGCCCAGGTGGTTCTCCCAGCTCATCCTTCAAGGTCTAGTTCAAGCTTTAATTGCCCCAACTGGTTTGGCTCAGTGGATGGAGCATCGGCCTGCAGACTGAAAGGTCCCAGGTTCGATTCCGGTCAAGGGCATGTACCTTGGTTGCGGGCACATCCCCAGTGGGGGGTGTGCAGGAGGCAACTGATCAATGTTTCTAACTCTCTATCCCTCTTTCTTCTTCTCTGTAAAAAAATCAATATAATATATATATATATATTTAAAATTTAGTCTTCCAGCTAACCCTCCCTCCTCCAAGTTCTGAGAGCATAACTCTCCTCTCTGAAGTGTCAAGTGAAGTGGCCCTTGCTTAACGCCATGCCTGGCTTGTTTCCTTTTGTGTATAATGTTTAATATACACAATCCAGAGTCTGACTTCATACTCTAGAGTGTGATTAAAATTCTTTTTCCCTCCTCCCCACCTACATCCTCCCATATTTCAGAGCACCTAATCCAGTGTTTTGTATAAGTGCTTAACGAATAGCTGACCTTGATTTGTTATACTAATTTCTCTCAACTATCTGTAAGAAAAATTAAACGTAAATCAGGCATTTTTTCACATCTTACATTTCTAGCTAGCCATTCGACATAGCTAGGAGATCGTCATCCTTCTGCCCAGCCTATTTATGGTAAGACTTGGTTTGAGGTGGTTATGCATTTCCTTGACCAAATTTGCCTTTCAGGACTCTAGTCACATGGGACTTCTTGGTTCCCAGCTGACTAACCAATGCATCCAGTTTGGGTACAGGGAGATGATGGTACCCAAGCCTCCGGACAGTAGCAAAATCATCTGCCTAGCATCACGGAGAGAGTATCCTATTGCATATTGCCAGCCTGGGAAAATATCAAAATTCAGAATTCAAAGTATAATTTGTACTAAGTGTGTATCGCTTTTACACCATTGTAAGTCAGGGACTGTCTGTTCAAAGTTGGATATTATAGCATTGTTGTTAGTGTCAAAAACAAAACAAAGTCAGGAAGACACCCGGAATGGTTAACAAAATTATATCAATCTGGGAGTAAGAGAGTACAGTTTATAGTTTGCCCTAATCAGTCACTGGCTCAGGGCTGGAGGGTGGGGCATGAATGCTTAGGTGGCTCTATGCCCTCTGCAGCACAAGCAAAGCATGTCCCAGCATCCCGAGGGCTCACTCACAGACACAGGAAAGGCTGTGGCGGCCTGCACCGGAGCTGGTGTACTCAGGGAGACTGAAGAGGTCTCAGGGCATGTGAGGGCACCACAGACAAGTCTGCTACCAGCGGTCTTGGGATTAGTATAGATCATGGCCATTTTAAAACAAAAACTTACGCACCTCACGCATGTGCACGGAACGGGCATGCGCAGGGAATGGAGGGTGGAAATGGATGAGGGGAGGCAAAGGCATTTTTGTTTATTTTTATCTATCCATTTTTACATTATTTCCACTGAAGATTAAACATCATCATAAAAACTGTAGGAGGGAAAGTTAGCTAGAATCCCTCAAGAGATGGATCATCCCCAAGTAAAATTCTTTCTCAGAACGTGAATTTGTCATACAAATCTCTCCCAACTCTGAGGTTTTTCTGACCTCGTTCAAAGTACGCGATAAGCCCTATTGTTTTTAAATTAATCGCTTGTCATATAACAGGCGACATTCATTTTTTTTAAAAGTTTAGGTTTGCTGAATTATAATATTTAAATGGTTTTAAAAGCCACCTAGGAGTCTAAAGTTAAAAGAACCTTTACAAATAGCTCATCTGAGTTGACAAGCAGATAAAACGATTATCTTCCACGCAACACTAAGCATGCTCACCACAATGACAGACACAGCATCACTTACAGTTCTGCTTGGAAAGAGATTTCTTTTGACATTGACTGCAAGGCACATTCTGAATTTCAAAACATTACAAATCTGTTTTAGAATCAAGGATATACAGACTACACATAGAAAATGTCTCTAAGCCTACCCCCTCGCCTGTTCGCCATAACTTCTTCCAGGAAAAACAGAAATTGCACAGAGGTGTGTGCTCTGAAGCCTCCGGAATGACAATGAGAGCCGTGAGTGCCGATGTGTCTGTGGGAGGGAGAGCTGGGGAGCAGAGGGATGGGCGCCTTGTGCCATCGCGTGCTGTGGTGTCTCGCAGACTGCACGTGGTTTGCTCTGTGTCCATGACCCAGAGGATGAGCAACATGGAACGACATGGTGTGCACACACGCGTGCCATCCGACCAGCGGGAGGTACAAAGAATTATCTAAAAATAATTCATTAATACTCCACTAAAGTAAATATCCACCACGTGTACCATTGCTTATTACTGCACTTGGTGTTAGGAAGAGAGCCAATGAGGAAATAATTCCCCCTTCTCTGTTTAACTGCCCTCTAGTTCCTTCCTCTGCCTAGCAGGAAAGGCTTTGTGAAAAAGAAACTACAGGCTCCCAAACAGCAGATAATATGTCATGGTTCCTTACAGCTGGGCCACATCACAGCCTCCCAGAGCAGCCTCCCACACAATCATAATTTGCTTTTTATCTCTGTTACCGATGCACAGAGCAGATCCATTCTTAAGCCAACACATTTAGGAGCCCATGATTTGTTATCTTTGTTTTCTTTACGTCAGCTTAACACCATCTCAGCTCCTCTGGGCTGGCAAGAAAGTCCATCACAATCACTACGGGAGTCCCCTTATCTCCCTGGCCTACACCAGAATCCAGGAGATGTACGAGGTCATAAAATAGGGAAAGGACTTCTGAGCTCTCGCCTACCTTGATCCCTTCTGATATTCTCATTGCCTAGCCTTGAAATGTGACAGGCTCTCTGTCCCAGTGTAAAGTAGGGAGGAGCTGAGTGCGATGCCAGGAGAGGATCCTCCCTGAGGCACCACACCGCCATCCTCTCTGAAATATTTCCAGCCAGGGCAGGACCACAGAACAAGAGAGGGTCCCACTGCCCGTGGCTCACCAACTTCCACCCCCTCCTCAGTGCTCCAGATTTCCCACCCTCTCTCCCGGCCCTCAAAAGCATCCCTTTTTATTCCTTCCCTGTTTATCCCATTGCTTCAGGGAGCCTTCCATAATTTCAACAATAAGCCAGGTTAGGATTGGGAACTCATAATAATGGACATCTTAACCAAAGTATCAAGCCAATTGCTCTGGTGTTATTCCTTCCCACCCCAAATTTCCCTTCAATCCCCACCCCACCCTCCGTCACTGTGAAACTTGGAGTTCTGGGAAGAAGGGACTGTTTGCTACTCATTTTACACCCTGTAAAATACCTCACGTGGGGATTCTCAACCTCTGTACTCATGGAATCAAATCGTTCCCAACAGCCCTTCCAAATTTTTATTGACATGTAAAAAGAAATTTGATTTTTGCTACAAGTTAGGATGAATATTATGATAGCAATGCCTAAGCTGTAACATGAAGCACATCAGATACTGGATGTGGAGCAGCTTTGCTGATACTCAGACTTATGAGGCTGGCATGTCAGCAGGTCGGCCCTACAGAGAAACTGCAAGAGCTCTGCCTCCAGGGCAGAACCAGCTCTTCTCAAGCAGCAGCCGTCCTGAAGAGCAGACCCTCATTCTTTTATTGACCCGGTGATGGCAATTGCCTTGTCATGGTCACTGGCCTGATTAGTGTTGCTTTCCATCATTTGGTTATCTCACAACATGTCTCCAAAAAAGTCCTGGAATTGGAAGCGTGCTTCTGTGGCAGACACACTACATGTTCACTCCTCTTGTTCTCATTTTCTTCCTTGCCAAAAGATATCCATTGTTCAGCCACCCAGCATAAAGAGTACATTGCCCAGCCTGCTGCAACTGTGCGTAGAGGGGATGGTGAATCACGCTGGGACTAGCAACAATGGGTTTCCAGGACTACGCCTGGTGCCTGGCCCTAAGGGGCAAGGAGAGGAAGGAAGTGGTTCCTGGAACCCACAGAGACAACCTCCTGACAAGAACTGTGGCTTCTGTATTGGGTTGGGGTCTGTCAGAAATAGACCTTAAAAACTAAGATTTCAGCACAAGTAGTTTATTTAGAAGCAATCCCAGGGGGCCCTGTAAGAGGGTAGTAAATGAGACGGAGCAGGAAGGAGGCCAGGAGAGGGTGCCATTGCTCAACAGATCACCACTGAGTGCCATCGAGCCAGTCTTGATAGGGACCTCTGGGAGATGGTCAAGTTCAGAGTTGTCCCAACCTAGGGGAAAGGAAGTGGGTTTATTTATCCACTAATTCCCCAGTATTACTGGTTAAGAGCTGCACCCTGGACATATCAACCGTCCAGCATTTCTGGCCTGCCCTGGGCATGGGCTGGGCATATTTGCATGACCAGAAAAAGGCCTCATGCAGAGAGTGGCAGGTGTTTATAAGGAGTGGTGAGTGGGGGCCACAGTGTCTGTTACAACTTCAGTTATGGTGTATAGCTACTGCCATCCGGAAAGGAACTGAGAACTAAATACCCAACCTCTCCCTTCACCCACTCTCCAATTCGTTGTTGTTGTTTTTTTAATATGTTTTATTGATTTTTTACAGAGAGGAAGGGAGAGAGATAGAAAGCTAGAAACATCGATGAGAGAGAAACATCGATCAGCTGCCTCTTGCACACCCCCTACCGGGGATGTGCTCACAACCAAGGTACATGCCCTTGACCGGAATCGAACCCTGGACCTCTCAGTCTCCAGACCGGCTCTTCCACTGAGCCAAACCGGTTTCGGCCACTCTCCAATTCTTGCTAAACCAAGCCAGAAACCCATTAATGCAGTTCACGCTGGACTTCCTCCCAGGACACAGAGCAGGGAGGAGGAGGTAAACTATGGATCCGTGGACCAGAGTGCCCAGTGCATCTGCCTTCTACTGTCTCTAAATGTCTTTGTTTAAAATCTCTGGCAGTACTGTTTGACTCTAAAAGTATTATAATACATTTATATGTTCCCTAAAACCAAAGAAACTTGTGACTGGAAAAGACCTTGGAAAACTCTGAGTCCAGCAATAGAACAAACACCACCTAAGAGAGAGGAGACTTAAGTTCTAGTTCTGGCTCTAATGACTAGGAAGGATGCCAGTTTGGGTAAGTCACTTAGCAGTTCCTGCTGTCTCTTCATCCTATGATAGGACAAGGTGCTGTTGACCTAACAAAACTTTTGTGAAAAATGCTCTGTAATTACAAAGGTGTTTACAATTACCAATGTGAAGTGATAGTACACCTTCCTGTTTCAGACAGATGAGAAGCAATGCCATGGTTAACCACATTAAGGAAGGAAATATGACTATTTTGTTTCGTTGTGTTTTTTCTCAACTAGTAAAACATTTACATAGTTATCTTTCACCACAAATTTTTTATTAAATGAGACAGAATATAAAGAAATAATATGTATTATATACAGGCATTTTCTTACCTCTAATCCCCCTCCCAAATGAGCTACATTCAATTAATTATACATCAGTTTCTAATGAATAGTCATAGTCTTTTTTTCTTTCTCTCTCTCTCTAGTGTCAATTAGCACAAAGAGTCAGGAGACTTTGACTAGAAATAAATGGCAAAAATTTATTCAGGGGTCTTAGGGATTGCAAACTGGAAACACGACTAGGCAATTCCCAGACTGTTCTGAAGAGAAAAAAAAAGCTAAGAGTTCTTACAGGAAAAGTACATTGTTGAGAAGACTCAGTCAGCCCTGCATTATTAGCCTCTAAATTGGTCTGAGATAGTGATCTTCCAGATGCCCCGTGATCTGGAAAATGGATGTCAGATGGTCTAGGGGAGGGATATCAGATGGTCTAGACACGTGAACAGTCTTCCCTAAGTTCTTTAGAGGTTATCTGTAGGATTTATATATCTCCAGGTATTGGTGCATAGCTGGAAAGTTCAAAAGTTTAAGTCATCTAGCTAGTTAAAGTAAAATAAGATCTGTTCTTCATGCTTCAGCCCATTTAGTCTGAACCAGTTTTGTCAGCTTGACTATACAGACTCGGTTTTAAATCAGCTTAGCTGTACTGACTCCATCTTGTTTTCTTCACTCATTCCTCACTAGTTATTTATTTTTGACAGTGTGCTTTTACTCCTTTAACCACTTCCTCTTTTATCTCCATGTACCTCAACATTTCTGATGATCCAGTAATTATGCCCAAGATTAAATTCATTCTCTTTTCACTTCCCTTTAAAGTAGAATTTTAATGATGGAGGCACCATTAGTTTATAGTAAGAAGTACTGGGCAGACATATTTATGTACATTCACCAAATCCAAGGAAGTAATAAAATTATAATTATTGTTGCTTTTTTATAATTCTCACCCAAGGACATATTTTCATTGATTTGAGAGAGGAAGGGGGAGGGGGAGAAGGAATGAGAGAGAGAGAGAGAGAGAGAGAGAGAGAGAGAGAGAGAGAGGAAAGAGAGAAACATGGATGTGAGAAGGAAACATAAATCGGTTGTCTCCTGTATAAACCCTGACCGAGGATCGAATCTGCAGCCTGGGTGTGTGCCCTGACCCTTCAGTGTACAGGATAACATTCCAACCAACTGAGCACACTGGCCAGGACTGTAATTATTGTTTCTAAACGGAAATTTCAGGATTTCTTCCTTGTTACAAACCAGGATATCGCTAACCCAGAGAAATTTATGAAACAAAGGCAGCATTTCCTTTGTGGGTGTCACACTGTTACTGCCTTAAGATCCCAACCAGGGTGATCACGCACTTGGCAGGCCAAGTTTACAAAAAGAATTTTTGGGTGGGGAGTTTGTTTGTTTTTAAATGTACCACCACTAGGAAAACAAGCATGTGTCAGTTCTTACCCACACGACAACAAGGCAGAGCAAGGTGAAGAAGACAGAGTCATTAAGGAAACCAAATAAGATATTTCATAAGAGAACATAAAGACATTCTTACTACTGACTCTATTGTGTCAAGTGTTTGCGGTGGGTGGGAGCGGGATGATTTATAAGTGTGAGGAAGGAAAAGGCTTTGTTCTTTTCCTTAAAGCGAGTCTACTCTGTTTTAATTAGCTTTCAGGTTGACATCAGGAAAACTAACACTCCATTATCACACCACCTTGAGGAAACAGACATTGCCCTCCTGAACTTTGGTAAGAAGCATATCAGGTACAGCAGCTCAGGACAGACCACTTCTGGAAAGAAAAACCTTAGTAACTTAAGGCCATCTACAGATTCCATGCAATCCCTATTAAAATACCAGCAGCACATTTCACAGAGCTATACTCAATTTAATTTTTACGGAATGCCTATGTGAATACTCTGATGTTTATACAACTGTCACTACAAATGTGAAAATTCTAGATTGGTTTGGGTTTTTACGTCAGATTGCTAGGAGTAATCAAATAAATAGGTAATACTATTTTGGTGTTACTTTAGGGTAGTATGAGAGCCCCAATCAAAATTAAAACACCTCTACCAACTGCCTGTTGCTATCTTAGTTTTCGTTAACTATGGACAAATTCTTTTTCTCCACAATTAGTTGAAAATAGCCATGGGAAAAGTAACAATAATAGGTACAATTTCTAGATTTATTTTTTTAAATATATTTTTATTGATTTCAGAGAGGAAGGAAGAGGGAGAGAGAGATAGAAACATCTATGATAAGAGAATATCATGGATTGGCTGCTTCCTGCAAGTCCCCCACTGGAGACTGAGCCCACAACCTGGGTATGTGCCCTTGACCGGAATCAAACCTGGATCTTCAAATCTTAGGCCAACACTCTACCCACTGAGCAAAACCGGCCAGGGCATCTAGATTTAAAAAAGAAGAAAATGCCTACATCTAAATGAATTCTAAGTATTGATATGATTATCAATATTGATCTGACCGATAAATAGTGAGAGAGGAGGCAGAGAGAATATTTCCACAAAGAAATGGGTATTAATTATAATAAAACTTATAAATATGAAGTATGAATTGCATACAGGTTATATGGAGAAAATTCCTAGACAACTTGAAAACAGGAGATAGAGACATTGAGGTCATCTCCAGACTGAATTTTAATCATCACCGTTCTCAGATATGGAGAAGAAATTTCTACAGAATAAATCAAATGAAGGCCTTATGTTTTGGAGGTTGTTTAGGCTTATTAATTCAAGAGTTTCTCTTGATTAAACAAGTCCTTTTGCCCACTCAAATAAATAAAAGAATTCAAGTGTACCAAAACCATGACTCAAATCAAAAGGTCAGGAAATCTTGTGAGGACCAAGTGTGATGTTAGAGCTCCATGTTTTGCCCAAATAAACCCCATAATTTGACCAGCCTCCTTGGACTAAGCACTGTTTGGGACAAATTGGCAGCCTATCAACCTCTGAACCCGAGCTAGGGCATAATTTACTATGGAACCCCATTGTTGAAGGAACTTCATGTTCTTGGAAGCCCCTGGGGTTACAAATTGTGAATTAGAGCTATCCATGAGTGTGGCCAACGTCCGAAAGCTCGTGCTCCCTGAGAAGTGGCACCACCTTCAAACCCACCCATGGGGCCCCTGCCCTAGTCCTGCTAGAGGGATGCTTAAACCGGAAAGCCACAAATGATGAGTTTGATAACAATCACATGGGCACCTCTGTCACTCAGGGCCCAGTGCTCAGTGATGGCACTGGGCAGCTCACCATCCTACAGGCCTGTGCTGTGACTCTCACCTGCCAAGCCTCATAGAAATGCTCTGCCACATATCTTGCCATGTCAAGGACAGAAAAGTTGACTGTGTCCAAGTGAAGAATCAAGGACTGTGGCACTGCTGATATCAGAAATAGATATTACTTCAATGTATGAGGAGGATTTGAGTTGGAGAAATAATTGGGCAAGAAAAAAAATTTGCGCATTATTCCTTTCCTCTCAAATGCCATGACTAGAACAGATTTTTTGAATAGTAAAAGTATTTGCCAATAGAGCATAGTGTTCACTTTCTTGAACTCTTTATATCTTGAACTATTAATGATTTAGCTCCGCTTTTACATCAGCTGTACATGGCAAGTAAGGAACAATTTGCAATACTAGACAATGCTTTCCTAAACTTGCATGTGTGTAAGTCTGGATATAATATATATGAAACACAACACCTATTCTTCACATTAGTAACATAGTTATGACATTTTATGTGTTTAGAAATATTTAATAAGACCGAATTAGATTTCAAAAAACAGAATTAAAATTTTCCATTGTATCTAAACAAATTTAAATTTTTATATTTATTAATTTTCACATGTTTTGCCTTTGAATTTAGCAAATCATTTTGATTATATTAGAAGAAAAATAATTCCTTGAAAACATTGAATATTTTACACATTTACATTTAATTGATATATTTTTTATTAAAAGGTATTCATATTTTACATGCTTTTGTGGAAGTTTAAAAAAATTGGCCTCAAATTTTTTGACCTATCTCCCATATTCTCTCTGGGTGGGCTTGTAACTGCTTCAATCAATAGAGTACAATGGAGGTGACACTGTATGGCTTTCAAGATTAGATCCAAAAAGGCCAGGCAGCTTCTGCCTTGTCCACCAGCACACTTATTCCTGAACCCCTTAGCTGCCATTTAAAAAGTCCACTGTCCTGAGGCTGACATCAGGGAGGAAGCTTAAGTCATAGGAGGCATTCCAGTTAATAGTCCCAACTACGGTAAGCTTAGCCTTCCAGTATTCCCAGTCCCGGTACCAGACGTGTGAGTGAAGAAACCTACAGATGATTTACAGTCTCCAGCTATCCAAGTCTTGGCAGCTGAGACCCCAGAGATCATGAATCAGAGTTAAGTTATCTCTGCTGTACCCTGTCCAACTTCCTGATCCAGAGAATCCATAATGATAATAAAGTGGTTGTCATTTTATGTCATGAAATTCTGGGGTGGCCTGTTACACACCAGTAGATAACTACCATGCTTTGAATAAAGTTACATTTTGTTTTGTAACTTAGATCACTGAGAATGATTATTAATTAAACTAGAAAATATAAAAATGGAGAGAAGGAAAAAATATTAAGAGACAAAAGTAGAGAGACTTCTAGTTATGGCAGTATGCAGGAGTTGACAATTCCACTCAATAATACAATAAAATGAATATAGAATGTACTTCCACTTTGAGGAAGATGGAGTAGGTATACTTTTCCATATTCCCATCAGCAAGTATAACTAGAAACCTTGGGCACTATATATATTAAAAATAAGAAGAAGCTAAAACGTGGAGAGAGGAAGACTGGCTAGTGACCTTGGAACCCCAAAATGACACAGAGCAGTGCGTTCCCTGGGCTTTCTTTTTACCCATATATCTCAGATCTGGAGAAAGCTGGCAGCCACCTCCGCCAGCAGCAACAAGCAGTGCCATTTCCTCTGGTGTCAACAGAGGCCAAGAGTGGAAATGGACTTGGATTGCCCCCTGGAGGTTATGGGGCAGCACCCTCTTTCCACGGCCGGAGTAGTTTCTTGTCTCATAATAAAATACCCAAAATGTATAGGTTAATACCAATAACCAGAAATATCATAAACCAAATTTTTAAAAAGACGATAGATGCCAACACGGAGGTTCTAGTTTAATTCTAGCTTAAATTCTGATTTCTAATAGAAATTCTAGCTTAAATGTGTACATATATGTAAAGTAATCATGTGAATTGGTCTTTCAGAGTTCTAATTATTGTGTAAGTATGGGTAATCCACTAAAATACGTTATGATTTAAATATCTGGTGTCTTTTATTAAATAATTTATTTGTATATGAAAGAAGTCCATAGGTAGGAAGTGCTGGGCAGGCCTGAAGTTTCTATGGTTGTCACTATCCAGGTTTCTTCCATTTTGCTGCTAACCTTTGATTAGCATCTCTTTTCATGTTCAAAAACGACAGCTCCAGCTCCAGCCATCTCACTAAAAATTTAAGCAGCAGGATGGGAGGAGAAAGGGGAACAGCCTTAATTTCGCAAGAGATTTCCCCAGAGCCCCATCAATTTTCATTGGTCAAAATTACTTGTAAAATCCCAACTAGCTGCAAAGGATACTGGAAAATGTCATCTTTTGGCTCCACTGTGTTCAGTTAAGAAGTAAGGTTCTGTTTATTTGAGAGAGACGGGAGAATGGGCATGTGGTAAGCAGTCTCTGTCACGAATGAAGTTTACACAGATTCAAACTGGAGAAAAGATGGAACCATAGAGAGTTTCCAAAGGATCAAATGAAGAAAAGCAAAACAAATCAAAAAACAACAAAAATAAATTCTCCCTCTTACATTAAGGAAAAAGATAACATTATAAATTCATAAATGAGTTTCAATTTAGGAATGGTAGGTAGTGTTTTGTTAGTGCAGTGCTTGTTATGAATACTCATAGCTAAAAATAATACTAAGAGCTAAAGAAAAAGTTTTAAGACATATTTCAAAGTGAAAACGTATTTTCCCTCTATAATGTATTCTTTGTTTATTAATCTAATAAGCAAGGAAATTCTCTCAAAGCTACTAAACTTTCATTTATTTTACTTACTTGGATAATTGCTTGTGAACCACTGTTGAATTTACATAGTTATTTTAATCGTGGTTATTACAAAGATTAATGATGGTTTAAAAATGCTTCCTAGAGAGGGAGTAGGAGGAGGGAGGTGGAAATAGTTATGAAAAGATAATAGAGTGATCTTTGTGTCAGTGGAACTGCTCTGTGTCTTTACTATGGTTGTGGGTTCATGAAAATGCGCATGTGATGAAATTGCGTAGAACTAAATACACACACACACACACACACACACACACGCATGCACAAGAGTCAAACTTGGAAAAATCAGAAGATAGGTGAATTGTATCAATGCCAATACTCTGGTTGAGTGTACTGTAGTTTTGCAAAGTGTTATCTTTAAATACTATACAGTGGTACCTCAATCAATAACTCATACAATTGTCCAAGGGCTCTATTGATACAAATAGCTTCTTACTGTGTGCTTAGAACATTCTTAAGATTGTATTAAGCCTCTGTTATGCAACTTTTATTTGTCCACCTTCGATTCAATTCCATCTACTTTCTATATTTCAAGGATTCTCATAATGTCTAGTCCATTGAGAACTCCCCTTGGTGTTTTTCAATATCAATGTATGTGCATGGATGTACCCTTGCTGTAATTTTCAGAGGTTTAGGAGAGGGGAGGAGTTCGGAGAGGATAGAATGTGTTCTCCATCTGCCATGTTGATCCAGTCTCTTGGCTAAATTTCTAAGCACACATTGAACTTCTCAGTACCAAGCACAGACAGCTGCTAGTATCATATGATCTAATTTGGAAACCTCTGCTTCTGAGGTGATGTCATATTAAGCTATTTCCATTGAAGACTTGGTCCCCACGTTAAAAGTGGCATCTGCATGACACATGTGAAAAGATTTAATTCTCCTTCCTCAAAATTAACTTTCAGATTTAAATATTAGATCTCAAAAGAATGTCAAGTTCTATATTACAAAGATTCCTACAAGCATATAACAGCAACAATACAAATAATATTTTGGTCCAACTATGACAAAGAAAGAAAAAAATTATTATTCCAAAAAATCTGTAAAGTGCTGATATTCAAAAATAAGAAAAAGCAACTCAGATCCTGAAATGTGATTTCCCTACGCTCAACCCTGAAATTACTCCAACCAATAGATTCTTAATAAATTAAGAAATAATTCTTAATAAATTTAAGGAATAATCTACCATTGGTTGAGAATTACAGTGTAAATTCCAAACTTTGAAATCTAACATACTCTAATTGGTCATGTCTATTAGCTGCCTCCTGAACACCCCCTACCTGGGATTGAGCCCTTGTTCTGGAATCGAACCAGCAACCTTTGGTGCACAGATGACGCCCAACCAACTGAGCCACACTGGCGATGGCTTTTACTAAATATTTAATGAACATATAACATGCCCAAGGCACTGGTCTAGCTTGTGATACAACAGTGAACTAAACAGACAAAACCTCCTGTTTTGGGGACCTCATATTCTATTTTTTTCCATAAGCTGAACTTGGCCTTTTCCTACAGAAATTACTCTCAAACACAAATATAGGTGTCTCTTTAGCATCACTCAATCATATAAAATGTTTGATAACATGACACAGAGATACATTTAGCTACTGACTTCAAAACATTAGAAGTGAATGTGAACAAGATCAGTTATCCTAAAATGTATCTGCCTAAAGTGATTCACTTGGGAAAGGAAGTATTATTGCTAAGTTTCACCTAAGTGTACTATATTTAAGATAACTCTTACCAGACCTTAATCTAAATCAGAAAACCAAGCCATGGAAATAATACAGATGTAAGAACTGGGCGGACTGAGGAAAACACTGGAGCAAGATTCTGATCATCTACATTCTACAGTTATACTATCCAACATGGTGGCTACTAGTCACATGTAGTTATTCAACTTAGAATGAAAAATTTAAAATTCAGCTCTTCAGTCACTCTAGCCACATTTCAAGTGCACAGAAGCCACATAGGGCCTGTGGTTGCTATATCCCAAGTGCAGGTATACCTAGTGAAACATTTCCAACATTGCAGGAAGTTCTACTGGTGGTGTTGCTCTAGAAAATCAGAAGAGGCACCCATTTCTTAAAGAGGATTACAAAAAGTAGTGGTTTGTAATAGCAAAAAGTAAGTTTTCTTCTCCATCCCTTGGATATTTCCATCCCTAAATCTTATTTTCCCTTCATCTCCTATACAATGTCTCTTTTCCTTAATCCTTCTCTATCTTCTCACATTTCCCCCACACTCTATTTTTTCAACCCCCCTCTCTATTTTTTTGCAGTAACAAATATGCCGTCCACATTTAATGATTTCATACATTTATTGAGGTTGATATGTTTTAGTAATTTCTCAGCGTTAAAATTTAAGGAGCTGAATCTTTCTAATATATTCTCTCTCCCCACCCCCGACACAAAATTTAGATGAGACTTTTTTTTTAAGGTATGTATCTTTGCTGTATTTTTCTTCATAGAATTATCCTTGCTTAGAATCCGAGTGGAAAAGATACGCAGTTCTGGTTGCAGACTCTGGGGTTTCCCTTCACCAAAGGAAGGGCTCAGGCCTCTGGGCCGAGAAGCCCGCACATCCCCGGCGGCTCTGGTCCTTCCGCTGAACCACTACTGCCACCTAGCGGAGAGAGGGGCGAGGGCGCCTCCGCCCGTTTGACGGTTGCCAAGCGACGGAGGCGGGGCCCGGTCTAAGGAGGGGGGCGCACACTAAACGATGCCGGAAAGAGCCGTAACAACGCCGCTTTCTATTGGCTTAAGAGATCTCAGTCATCACCATGAACCAATGAGCAGATGCAAACAGGATGACGTCAGAAGCTATGCGCCTGCTCCCCGCACCCCCCTCTTAGCGACGCGCCTGGCGACCGCCGAGACCCACTGTAAACACGTGGGGTTCTCGGCAGCCCCATGTACACCTCGCCGCTCGCGCTCCTGCAGGTGTTCTTCCTGCTGAACCCCGAGGGCGCGCGTCCTCAGCCTTCTTCCTCCCCGTCAGGGCCAGGGCCCACCCCCTCGGAGCCGGGGTCGCAGGGCGGGACCCTTCCGGCCTCTTCGGAGGGGACTGAAACCCCGCGGGCCGTGCCTGGGACCTCTTCGGTGTTCCCTACTCTGGGGACCCCTTCAGCGCCTGAAAATGGGGCCGTGGACCTCCTCCCAGGTGAGGGGAGGGAATGTGGGGGTGGAAACTACAGGCTTAGGTCTAAAATCCTGTGAACAAAGGGGATTGCTACAAAGTGAGGTTGGGGGGAGAGGGGAAAGGGCTGTCAGTTGAGGGAATTGGCACCTGGAAGAACTTAGGGATCCTCATCCCTTTCGCTCCCCTTTATGTTGTCCCTCCGTAGTCTTACCGATCTGTGTCTGTGACTTGACTCCTGGCACCTGCGATATCAATTGCTGCTGCGACAGAGACTGCTCTCTTCTCCATCCGAGATCAGTTTTCTCCTTCTGCCTCCCGGGAAGCGTGAGGTGAGCCAACTTGTGCCCTAAAGGGGATGGGGGCCCTAGAATAGGTGATAGTTGGAAGAGCTAACCTTCCTGCCTTCCTCGTTTCCACCGCAAGTGGGATTGCCGTGGTTGTTCCCAGAAGCGACATTGTTCTTTGGCATCTTTAGAGCAGGGCTGCCCAACAGACTACGACCTTCATGTTGCCCTGTGGCTGCCCGGAGAGTCATTCTTTGGCATCGGACGGACATCTAATGGGCAACTTTGGACTCGACCCTGTGCTTCTAAATGCATCTTCTTCATCCTATCTGTGTCTTCGCAGGTCTTCGAGTTGGGTTTGTGTGGACAACTCCCTTATCTTCAGGAGTAATTCCCCATTTCCTTCGAGAGTTTTCATGGATCTAAATGGAATTAAGCAGTTTTGTGTCCATGTGAACAACTGTGAGTAGCAGCCTGTTGGTTTTTATTGCCTAACATTTACACTGAGTGGCCAGATTATTATGATCTCTGAATGCATAATAATCTGGCCACTCACTCTATATCCTATATAATAAAAGGCTAATATGCAAATTGTCCCCTCGACCAGGAGTTCTACCAGCAGGCAGGCCAACCACCCGCCCATGTCCCCTCTTCCTGGCCAGTCTGGCCAGACCCCACCGATGCACGAATTCATGCACCAGGCTTCTAATACACACGCACGCACACGCACACACACACTGAGTGGCCAGATTATTATGCGTTCAGAGATAATAATTTGGCCACTCAGTGTATTAAAAGTTGGTTTTGTCTCTGCCCTTTTCCTTTCTTTGTTTTTTTTTTTTTTTTAAATTTTTTTGTTGTTGTTGTTGAGAATTTCTATCAACCTCTTTCCACCTGCCCCCTCTCTCTTTCTCTTATTAGTGAACATTGGTACTTTTTTAATACCCTCTTAGCTATGGGTCAGAAAACCCATACAGAACTTTAATTTCAATCATCCCTGTTGGCCCAGATAATTACAGGTAGATTCTATTCTCCTACTTGATACAATCAACATGAAGGCTCTCATTAACTCTCCAATAAGTGACACATAGGAGGCACCAAATACAATAGTACATGAAATGTTTTTGAAAAATGACCTATATACCAACCTTGTTTTTATTTTATGAAGCAACAGTGTAGGAGAAAGAGCATTAGAGTCAGATCTCAGCCTTGCTATTTACTTATCAACTGCTCAGACTTGGGCAAATCCCTTGTCATTTCCAGTCTCATTTCTTCAATTGCAAAATAAGCAATGATAATAATAATACTAACCCTGGATGTGAAAGTACTCTGTTAACGTTAGAGTGCAATAGCAATGAGAGGTGTTATTATTAAGGTTTTTAAATAGACTTGGGAATTTGCTGAGGATAGCTATAACAAATGAGCTGCGGCTGCCCTATCCTTTCCAGATCTCCCACTGCCTTCTAGTCCCAGCCTTCCTGCTCCAGAGCGATTGCAATAGCATCCAACTGGTCTCCCTTACTTTTGTTCTCCCCTCCTGCCTCCTATGCCCTCCTGCTACTGCTCTGGACCAGTAGTTTTGAACTTTCTTTCCTCAACAACACCTGAGAGTCATTCCCTTAGAAACCATAGAATACTTAGGATTGCTCCATTTATATAAACATGTATCTCCCAAGGTAAATTATCAGAATCTAGAAAGGATGGATTGTATACCCAGAAGTGGGGTTGCCAAGACATGTGGTAACTCTTGTTATTAATTTTTTGAGGAATCTCCATACTGTTTCCATTGTGTTGGCTATATTCTTACCTCCGATATTAACACTAAAACTAATTCATTTAACAGATTACAAATAAATTAGAAGGTGATAGAAATCAGAATTGTTAACTCAAGATGGAGTATTGATTGGGAACCTTCTGGGAAAATGCTTTTATAACTTAATCTGAGTAGTAGTAATAATGTTATGTAGATTTGAGTTTACACTTAAGATTACCGCGTTTGTATACTTAAGCTTACTGTGTATATATAATATTATGCTTCAATAAAAATATTAGTTACTTGGCATGCAAGCTGTTTAAAAATAAATATTTTGTTTTTAACTAAAACCCTTTTATTTCTAAACACATTTTAGCAAAATTAAACTATTTCCAGAAGCCCCAAACAGTCAATGCATCCAACTTCCAGACCCCAGCTACAGAGTTTGGAGGCCAGCCATTCGATTCAGTATTACAAACGCAGTCGCCACCACCTTTTTACAGGGTAAGCCTGGGGAAAGGGGCGGAATTGTTTGGTTTAATTATTCCCTCATAACCAACAATTGCCTGGGTATCTCTGAGGTATCTGGCTGTCAGTTCTTTTGGAGGGCAGTGTTTGTCCACATTAACGAGCTGAATTAATTTTTGTTTCTGCTTTTTCAGTTCCTGGTGGACTTCTGTCCACTCTCATTGTGAATAAATTTCTGCTATGCTTTGTCCAGGCCGGGGACCCCATTTTGACTTACTTATCCAAGTGGTCTGTACTGAGTTTGCTGAGGCAGCCTGCGGGAGTTGGAGCTGGGGGACTCTGTATCGAGAGCAATCCTGCCGGTGAGTCCAGAGCAGAAGTGCCAGCCTTTGTCTTCAAGCTAGAATAGGCTTTCTCATTTACCACCCCTTCATTCTTTGTGCGCTAAGGTTTCCTGGAGAGTAAAAGTACAACCTGTGTCCGTTTTTTCAAGAACCTGGCAGACAGCTGCACCTCGGACCCCGCCCTCAATGCTGTCTCTTACTACAACTTCACAGTCTTGAAGGTGGGTATCCCTTCTCTCCCACCGTCAGCCCTATGGGTTTAAAGTCAGCATGCTGCCCGCTGCTGGGTTGTGGGCAAAGTGCTAACTTGGAAGTCAGAATGCCCAAGAGCTACATAAAAGACAGAGGGCTTGTAAGACCTGTTGTCTGAAGAAAGAGGAAAGAATTAGGGCTATATAGCCATGATTAGAGATTTTCAACCTCCTGGCTAATGGGATTGGCTAGGGAGGGTGAGAGGGGTGACATCTCACTATTTCATCAAAACTTCTGCTTTTGTCATTCAGTAGAGCTCAGAGTAGATGGACATCACAGTCCATCCAGCCTCCCTTCAGCTTTCTCCTGGCGTTTAGCATAAAGAAGAGTCGGGTAGAGAGAGCAAGCAAATGATTGTAATATGTTGACTTATTCCCTCCCCCCTCAAATGTGAAAACGCAAGCTCCTGGAGGTTCTCTCTCAGATACGTGCATGCTCATTTTCTTGCTTTTCTCTTATTCTAGGTGCCAAGAGGTATGACTGATCTGCAGAATATGAAGGTAGGATGCTGCTCATCAGGAAAAAGTAAAGTGAATATTTGGTCCCTTTACATCTAAAGCAATTTCAGCCTTGCTTATAATATGAAAGAAAATGTATTTGTAATGTATCAAAGTGTCAAGTGTGAATCTAAAACAATGTTTTCCAGGTGTTCTATAAGATTAAAAAGCATCATATGAATTAAGAATTCAAAAGGTTGTTACTAGATAAGTTTGGGAAATATTGGGTTAAACAAAGTTAAACACTATATGTAGGGTGGACTTCTTGGAGTCCTTAATAGGCTTAAGGGCCTTCTTAATCTCTAAAAGGCAGGTATCAAATATAATATTTCTAAAACTTAATTGACTATGGAACCTTTATTTTATATCTAATAGAATCAGTGTCCTGAGAAATATGTTTTGAGATGTGCTGACTTAGAATGACATGACTTGGACTTAAGTTGTAGGCTGGCAGCGGAAGGAGAAAGGTGATAGTCAAATTGAAAAATACTCATTTTAGCATGATATGTAGCTAGAAGGGGAAATGCTGCTTTCAATTTTAGTTGATTTACTTCTTTCCCTTTTCAGTTCCAGGTTCCTATAACACTTGTCTCCCAGGCTGCTTCTCCTCTGTTGGCTGGAAACACTTGTCAGAATGCTGTTTCCCAGGTAGGGATGCTGACCTCAGGCTCTGGGTGGATGAATGTTGATCACCATTACCGAGGTGCCTCATCTTCAGTACCACACCGACCTCACGTGAAGTTTTGTGCATTACCTGAAAATTAACAAAGAATTGAACCCATCGCCTTACTCCCTACCATGTTTCGGTTGTTTCCACTGCTATTATCCTCCAGTATTGCGTGTCGTGAACATTACGAGTATTTCTGACTTCTCTGTTGATATGCAGTCTCTTAGGGTTCTTACTGACCATGTTTTCTTCTGTTAGCAAGAAAATCTGAAGTAGACTAATCAATTTTTCCTCTATTCTCTTCTAATCAACCTACAGAAGTAAAAATTATCTTAAAGCGTAACTTTAAAGATTATGTTCAGAAATCTAAGGATCACTTGTTTATAACTTTTAACTCCAGCTGCTATTTCTCCTCATCCTCAGACATGAGACAGCCAAGTAAACCAGGTTTCCATTCACCTGCCTGGGTTTCTTCTCACCTTCCTCTGCACACAATCAAAACTTATTTTTCTTCCCTTTCAAATCTTAAAACTCACCTCTCCCCTAGATCTTTTAAGAGTTCTATCCGGTCTTTTTTCTCATGTGTTTTTAAGTCTACTTGTTTATTCTCCCTCATTTAGCTATATTTTTAATTGAGATACAATTAGCATGTAATACTATTGAATTAGTTTTAGATGTACAATATGATTTGATATATGTAATGGGGTAGGCAAAAATAGGTTTACAGTTATAAGTTAACCATGACCACACGGTTCCAAATTTTTTTCTTGCAATGAGAATTTTCAAGATCTTCTCTTTTATCAACTTTTAAATATACAATTTTGTTCATATAGTCACCATGCTGTACCCGCATTCATTTATAATAAAACCTTTAAAGATAGAAAATATAAATTAAACATAATTGATCCACTAAATAATCTTTACTAATTGATTCTCCTTTTGTATTGCAGATCATCTATGAGATAGAGACCAATGGGACTTTTGGGATCCAGAAGGTCTCTGTCAGCTTTGGACAAACCAACCTGACTGTTGAGCCAGGCGCTTCCTTACAGCAACAATTCATCATTCGCTTCAGGGTAAGGGCCCTTCTTTGGGGGCAGCGGGGGGAGGAATATAGTTCCTCTGCGTCGGTAACACATGAGAAATAGAGTGAGAATATGAAGGCCTACTTCAGTCTGTCAGGTGAGGCATTTCTTTTATAGTGTGCTGACTTCCTGAATACATTTAAAAGGATAAATAATCCCGTCACTACAGAGGAAAAGAACAGCCATTGCTGTAGCAGAGTCAAAGCCAAGGGAACCATAAAGCACACTTGGTTTGTGGCCTCACCAAGAGGCTTCAACATCTAGTGTGCCATAATTTAACTACAAATGATAGGGATTCAGCAATGCCTGTTCATTAATTTCTCTGATTCTCTATTTGGCCCCCAGCAAAGCAGGAATTCAATGTCAAATCCAAACTCTTTTTTAAATAGTCATTTTGAAACATAAACTCAGCCATCATCCCATGGAAATTCTTTAATAAGCTTTTCTCATATGTCTGTGCATGCAGTAGATACTTTCTCACTTTTTGTATTTCTGTATTATTTGCTCTTACGAGCTTACAATGAGTATGAATTTTGTCTGTGTATTTATAAATGTTGTCAAAAAGGTAAGTGGCATTCAGGGTTTTAGTCGTTCCCCACTTAACCTACATTTCCAGTCTTGATCACCACCTTTGTCTTTCTTCTGCTGCTACTTTTTTAACCTCACCGAGTCCGGTTTTTTCCTCAGCTCTGCCTCCAGGTGATCAACCAGGTCTCATCTCTTAGAGTTCATCTCTGGAACATCTATAGCTAATTAAAATATATTTTCAGTTACATTTCTCCTTTCAGCCAGGCTGAACATACACCTAAATTGATACTAATTTTTTAAAAACAGGGTTGATAAATCTTTGCTTGTAATCCTTGGTAGCAGTGCCGTACAGTGAGTTTATATGGTCAATTTCAATATTCATATCACTCAGGACTTACTGCAGGGAATAAAAATGGAAGTCATTGGAATAGAAATTTTTGCCAAGCCCTACACTGTGGAGCGAAGCCCCAGTGCAGCTAACTTAAGGAAGGTGTGAAGTCAAGCAGCGGAAGGTGTGAGAGCATGCTTCCTCCGTAAGTGACTTCTTTTACTCTTTCTGCAGGCCTTTCAGAGCACAGCCACTTCCCCACCTGGTCCTCGAAGTGGGAATCCTGGCTATGTTGTCGGGAAGACACTCTTGGCTCTAACTGGTGACATAAGTCACTCTGTATCCTTTCTGGAGCTGAGTGGCCTGTTGCAGCCTAATGAGGAAAGTTGCAACTGCTGATCTTTTGGATTTTCCAATTCTGCAGTCCCCCATTTTTTTTCGGTATCCAGGACTCCTTTACCAAGCCATTAATACAGTGTATTCTCAAATGGTGATACGACCAAAAGCTTTAAAACATCTTAGACGGGCCGGGACCGGTTTGGCTCAATGGATAGAGCGTCGGCTTGGGGACTGAAAGGTCCCGGGTTCGATTCCGGTCAAGGGCATGTACCTTGGTTGCGGGCATAACCCCAGTGGGGGGTGTGCAAGAGGCAGCTGATCGATGACTCTCTCTCATCGATGTTTCTAACTCTCTATCTCTCTCCCTTCCTCTCTGTACAAAATCAATAAAAATATATATTTAAAAAAAAAAAAAAAACATCTTAGACGGGCTGAAGGTGAGGATCATGACATTGTTTTAATGAGGTATTTTATATCTGTTGTGTGATCAACCATTTTTGGAAAAACACTGTCTCAGTGTGCTTTTTAATCACTAGAGGAAGAAAACCATGATATTAATAAAATATAAGTGGTGTTAAGGAAACAATAAGAGCATGCCTTTTCCAGTCTGCCTATTTTCTTCTGTTATGACCTCCTTGACCAGCACTTTCTACCTCAGGTGACCCTCTTGCAGAGCCAGGGTGATGGAACTTGCTCTGTCAGGAGACACAAAGTACAATTTGGGGTGAATGCAATGTCTGGATGCAAACTCAGGTAATTCATTGCTCCCACATCATTTCTCACAATTTTGTCTCTATCTAGGGATTATGTTGGTATGGTAACTTCTATATTTTGAATGATAGTTCAGAGATTGCTATTTAGGAATAACCATAGAATCTAAATGATATTCATAATACTAAGAGCTTTCTGACAGTCCTCTATACTTACCGAAGATTTTTTTCCTTCCAATTCATTTTATACTATTACGGTATCCTATATAATAAAAGGCTAATATGCAAATCAACCGAACAGCAGATTGACTGGTTGCTATGATGCACACTGACCACTAGGGAGTAGACGCTCAATGCAGGAGCTGCCCCCTGGTGGTCAGTGTGATCCCACAGGGGGAGCGTCACTCAGCCAGAAGCCGGGTTCACAGCTGGCAAGGGCTCACAGATGGTGAGAGAGTGCAGGCTGGGCTGACAGACCCCACCTCCCACCCCTGTGCATGAATTTCGTGCACTGGGCCTCCAGTTTGGTTACTATGCTAATATGGTTTCATTATTAAGTTAGCATTGGACTGCAGCCTCAATGATGTTTAATTTCAGGCTGAAAAATGTGGATTGCAGCCACTTGCAACAAGAGATGTACCAGACTCTTCACGGAAGGCCCAGACCAGAGCATGTTGCCATCTTTGGTAACGCTGACCCCGCTCAGAAGTCAGAGTGGACCCGGATCCTCATCAGAAACTGCAGTGTTTCAGTAAGGAGAGAAATACCTGTCTGACCGGGACTCGAATTCCCATTTTGTTGAAATTAAAACCAGCCCTATTTCCATAGATAATGTGGTTATTATCCTATATAATAAAAGCCTATTATGCAAATTGTCCCCTCGACTGGGAGTTCAACTAGGAGTTCGACCAGGGGGTGGGGCTGGCTGGCCAGGGGTAGGTGCTGTGGGCAGTTGGCCAGCCAGCCCCACTCCTGATCGCCCCCCCAACCTTGATTGGGGGTGGACTGGCCTGCCAACTTCCCATGTCCCCTCCCCTGGCTGGCCCAGCCCAATTGGGACAGGCTGGCCAGACACCTCCTGTACACGAATTTGTGCACTGGGCCTCTAGTCTATGTATATAAAAGCCTAAGTGACTGTTACAACCGGGTGCTATGATGCATACCGATCACCAGGTGGCAGCTGCTCAATGCAGGGCCTGCCCCTGGTGGTCAGTGCACTCCTACAGCCAACCTCCTGCAGCCAGCCAACCTCTCATGGTCTTTCCCCCCAGTTGGCTAGCCTGATTGGCACTGGGCCAGATGGCCCCTATTGGCCCTGATTGCCCCCAATCGCTGGCCAACCCAAGGGACCCCACTTGTGCACAAATTCATACACCGGGCCATTTTAGAATTTTAATTTTCCTAAGATCAAGAATAGTAATACAGTCTATGTGAACTTTTGTGTTCTCTACACACATTGCTTTCTCTGTTAATGTACAATGTTTAAGAAATAATGGCTACTCAGTGCATGGTGATGGATTTATAGATAGCCATCAGAAATTCAAACAGATGCTTCTTTACCCCTCTGTAGGCTACACACTGCACTTCTTGCTGTGTCGTACCAGTGTCCCTGCAGACCCAGGTATTGTGGGCATATATAGGCCTCCAATCCAACCCACAAGCTCATGTGTCAGGAGCACGATTCCTGTACCAGTGTCAGTCCATAAAGGTAAGTCATGGTCATTAAGGACCGCTAATCCTTGCAAAGCCTAGACTGTCTTATCAGCCATTTGATGCCTATATAATTTTTGACTTTTGAGAGACAATGTATGCTACCAGCCAATGCTTGGTTAGAGTGAGCTGACACAATTTACTTTCAAGTAGATCCTCCCTGCCTGGTTACTGATTTTTTTTTTAAATATATATTTTATTGATTTTACACAGAGAGGAATTGAGAGGGATAGAGAGTTAGAAACATCGATGAGAGAGAAACATCGACCAGCTGCCTCTTGCACACCCCCCACTGGGGATGTGCCCGCAACCAAGGTACATGCCCTTGACCGGAATCGAACCCAGGACCTTTCAGTCCACAGGCCGAAGCTTTATCCACTGAGCCAAACCGGTTTCGGCTGGTTACTTATTTTTTTTTAAATATATTTTATTGATTTTCTTACAGAGAGGAAGGGAGAGAGATAGAGAGCTAGAAATATCGATGAGAGAGAATCATTGATCAGCTGCCCCTTGCACACCGCCTACCGGGATGTGCCCGCAATCAATGTACATGCCCTTGACCGGAATCGAACCTGGGACCTTTCAGTCCGCAGACTGATACTCTTACCACTGAGCCAAACCGGTTTTGGCTGGTTACTGATTTTTTAATATCCTAAACCCAGACTATAATGTAGGTTATTTTCTTTTAAATTATAATACACTATTATTAAATTGGTTGATTCAACCACAGAAAATAATTTTCCATAAATATATATTCAGTGTGACAGTCACACTTGAGTTTCTGAGCCTTTTTTTCTGAGAGATGTCTGAGATTTTACTGCCTATGTTTTCTTTTAGGAATGTTACACTTTCATAATTTACAGTCTTTTATCTGTGTTTATTCTTGTTTATAGTGTAAGTTGGTCTAGTTGCATATTCAACTGTCAAAACTCATTACACTGAACATTTGAGATGTATACCTTTTATTGTATATAAATTATACTTCAGTGAAAAAGTTAAAATGAAAAAAGAAGACCAAAATAAAAGCCACTGACTAGGGGATAATACTTGTAATACACTGGCAAAGTTCTTGTATGTAGAATAAAGAACTCTTACAACTCAATAATGAGTTACAAACCTGAGTCAAAGAGGAAGGTGTCCTAGTTTATGGGCTGAAATATGAATCTACAAAACATAAATCTGATAACTAGAAGGCCGATGCACAAATTTGTGCAAGAGTAGGCCTTCCTCCCCCCAGCTGCCAGCGCTGGGCTCCCTCTGGGCGCCAGCAGGCACCTTGCCTTGGAGCCCAGCTTCGTCCGGAAGGTCATCTGGTCTAATTAGCATATTATGCTTTTATTATTATAGATGAGTTTTTATTTGAAATGATTCAACATGCAGATTTACATAGAATGGTTTTAAAATTGAGATTACAAAAATGTAATATAATAATACATATATGTATATATACACATATATACATACATATGATCTACTTTTTATTACCAAAACCAAACAAAACCTACTGCAAACTTTTCATGTTGTTACAAAGTAAATCTTATTTGGGGAAAACAGGTTTTGCTGCATGTAAACTGAATTGAAGAAAAAAAAATTCCCTAAAATCACACAAAATGTTAAAACAGAATTGTTGGTAGCAATTTTTTAAGTAGACATCATAAAATATTGTAGGTTAAGATAGACATGAAATAAATCAACCATACATGATAACCGAATCCCTACTAAAAGAAATAAGCTGACTTGGCTATGTACCTTTTGTTGTCTTGATACTTCTGTGTTTCCCCGAAAATAAGACATCCTCCGAAAATAAGACCTAGCACATGGAAAGATAAGACATCGCCTGAAAATAAGACCTAGCGCAACTTTGGGAGAAAAAATTAATATAAGACACTGTCTTATTTTCGGGGAAACAGGGTAGTAAAAGAATTGAGTTAATTGGACTTCGATTGAGGTTTTTTTCTTCTTTGGTTCCATTTTTTGTTTTTGTTTTTTCACTGTTCTTGCTGCTCATGCTAAACAGTAAATTTTCAAATTTTGCTTATACATATTTTTAAAATGTAAATAGGAAAAAATTTAGACTTTAGAATTCAAATATAACACACTGAACTTACCTCAGAAATCTTGTACCTTATGAGGACTAAGAAAACAGAGATAAACTCTTAAGTTATTTTCATTGCGTTATATTGAAATACAGGGCTAAAAAAAATTTGTATTATATTTTCAAGTATGTTTGAGACCAGCTGGTTTTTATGTGTGAATAAACTTGGGTTCTTACACAGATGCTACTGAATAAGACCTAAAGCTCCAGGATCATGAGTGAGACGGCCTGATGTGTGGCCTTGAGGTACAGTTAGTTGCACAGTAGGTTTGCTTACACCAGCATTACCACAAATGTGAGAGTAATTTGCTGTGCTATGACTTTATAGGTGCCACATCACTGGGCAATAGGAATTATTCAGCTCCATTATAATCTAATGGGACCACCATCAGTAGGTGGTTGTCATTAACCAAAACATTGTGATTCTGCCAGCTGTCCGTATCTTTGTGTCTTTTTGTGGAACTACTAATTTTCTTCAGAAAAAGGCCCTCCCTACTGAACGGTATAGTTGTAAGACCATCTGTCAACATTTTGGAATTAGATGAGGAAAGGTATTTCATTACACAGAGTAATTTCCTTATTTTTAGTTCTATGCCTCACTCAGTCCTTCTTTATGCCCAACATCTCTAAATCCAGAATTTCTCTGATTTGAATTGTCCAGTCTCTTCTCGAGGTGCGGAAGAGGTTGTTGCTTGTTTGCATGGAGGGAGTCCCATTCAGTCACCATGTTCTGTCCCTACCTCTTCCTTGCCTCCCTGTAACCTCCTGTTACTGAGTCTTTCCGGGTTCTACAGAGACTTGCTTGCTCTAGTCTCCGGAAGCTTTTAGGTTTAGCCTCCTTTCCCTTTGTGGGCCTGGATCCTCTTGGAGCCTGATAAGGTAGAGCTGCTAAGCATGCCACAGCAGTTTTGCCATCTGGCCTCTCTGATATCAGACAGCTCCCCAGGTGGGGGAAGCTAGAGTCAGTCTTTAGGTAGGTGAAACTGTTCACAGTTCTGGACTGTTGCTGAGAAATTCATTTCCTGTGTTTCATAGAAAATAACATAGGACCAATGTGAGGAAAAGGTATATCTTGCTTAGAGCAATTTGGTTTTGGTCTTTCTGAAGTGAAAGTTATAAAAAGTCAAGCAAAGAGCTATTTAAATTGGTACCAAGTGCAGACCTGTTGTGGACTTTCTTCCTGCAGGATTCCCAGGTAACAGAAGTGTCTTTGACAACTACTGTGACCTTTGTGGACATTACCCAGAAGCCAGAGCCTCCTCGGGGCCAACCCAGAACCAACTGGAAATTGCCATTCGACTTCTTCTTTCCTTTCAAAGTCGCCTTCAGCAAAGGAGCAGACTCTCAGAAAGGCTCAGTCTCTCCCGTCCTTATCCTGTGTCTCTTACTCCTTGGAGTTCTCTTAACCTAGAGACTAAGTAACAAAAGGAGAGGAACCGGATTTTAATCTTCCCTATGGGAAGTCCTACGGCAGCCTACTTGTGTTGGCTAATGACCAGAGAGCATTTAGGAGAAGAGTGGACTTAACTGGAGGAGCCTTTGTACATGAGAGAAGAGATTTTAGAAAAGCAATAAAAATATCTTGTTCATCCTAGCTCTCTGCTTAGAACTTGAACATGCTGCAGTAATGTCAGTTGCAAAGATCTCCAAAAATTGAGTCCCTGGTATATGACCTACAGAATACCAGCTATACATCAAGTTCTGTTCTCCTCAAGCAGGAGAGTGCAATGAGCCCTTCCTCCGGCCCTTCAGTGTGTGATGCCTGACCAAAGGTTTGCAAACCTTCATCCATCTGCTCGCAGACACAGCTGGCTCAACATCAAAAAGGATCATGCTCCTACGCCCCCCACGTGAACTTGGGAATAGCTGCCCTCTGGACTTGAAAGAAGCTGACTGTTCAGAAAAGAAAACCACTCGCTATGTATTTTATCGGGCTCCTCCCTGCTCCCTTGGGCCAGTCTTCCCAGGCAAGCAGTTATTTCTATAGTTCCCAAAATGAATGTAGAATCCCAACCCCCTTTCCTACTAGCAAATGATCCTACTATCTGTGTTTTTCCTTTCCTCCACTGTGGTGGAGAAATAAAACTGATTGAGACTCAATTGTCCGAATCCCAGCAGCACATACAAGTTAAGTAACGTGGTCTGCCTCATGATTATTTTTCTACATATATGAGGGTTTAAAACAACAACAACAACACAAACTTCATCTTTTCACACAGTTCCCCAATACCCTCCCCTCTGGCATCCATCAGCCTGTTCTCTGTATTTATGAGTCTGTTTCTGTTCTGTTTGTTCATTTATATTGCTCTTTAGATTCCATGTATAAGTAAAATTATATGATATTTGTCTTTCTCTGACTAACTTATTTCATATAGTATAGCCCTTCAGGTCCATCTATGCTGTCACAATGTAAGATTTCATTCCTTTTTAAGGCCAAGTAATATTCCATTGTATAAATGTACCATCACTTTACACACTCGATAATGATAAGTACTTGGTTGCTTCCATAGCTTGGTTATTGTAAATAATGTTGCAATGAATATAGGAGTGCATATATTCTTTCAAATGAGTGTTTTGGGTTTCTTTGCATATACCCAGAAGTGGAATTGCTGGGTCATAAGCAATTCCATTTTTAAATTTTGTTTTTAGGAACTTCCATACTGTTTGCCGTGGTGGCTGCATCAATCTGCATTCCCACCAACAGTGCACAAGGATTCCCTTTTCTCCACACCCTCACCATCAGACTTATGTAGATCAATGGTACCGATAAAGAAAGCCCAGAAACAAACTCACACCTATATGGTCAATATTGGACAAAGGAGGCAAGAACATACAAGGGGATAAAGATGGTCTACTCAATAAATGGTGCTGGGAAATTGAACTCCTCTCCTGCCTTGTCCCCCATATGTCTCATGCCTCTGCTTCTTCCAGTCGCTCTTCCTGGTATGATTCTGATCCCTCTTCTAGATGAACTGCTTACTTCTTGTCCTCAAAGCACACTTCGAATGTCTATTCTCTTTTTAAAGCCTTGCCTGAATCCCTGGGCATCCCTTCCTCCTGAATTAATCACACACTCTTATTTGCTCTCGGATCTGTCTCTCCCAGAAGGCTGTGAACTCATTGGGGAGAGGACAGTGTCTTTCTCCACTCCTAGGGAATGCCTAGGAGCCAATGTTTAGTGAATAAATAGGCTCAGCAATGTTCTTAGGGACAACTACAGAAGGGGCAAGAAGGCTTCCTTGTCACCCAACTACACTCAAGTGCTGCCTCTCCTCCCCTCCCCTCCCCTGGCGCAGTCCCTGCAGGTGCAGGAATGTGCCCTTTGAGCCAAGCATGGGAAGTGGAGAGGGAGGGAGTCTGAGCTCTCACTTGTAGGGTGGATCCTCTTGCCCCTTTGAAATAGTTCCAATTATCTAGGATTAGACATAACTATTTAAGTGCAATATCCTCCCCAATGCCGTTGGCTGAGCAAGAGCTGGGCTGGGACCTTTGGGAAGACTTCCAGACCATTAAGGGGCAAATCATTTTATCTCACTGCCAAATTTTTTCTCATTTAAACAGCAAAAGTTTGTGTGAAACCCACACTGGAAAACACACCTAAAGAGTTACACCAACAGAGGCCAGTTTGGCTCAGTGGATAGAGAGTCCGTCTGCAGACTGAGGGGGTCCCAGGTTCAACTGCGGGTACATGCCCGGTGGGGGGTGTGCAGGAGGCAGCTGGTCGATGTTTCTCTCATCCATGTTTCTAGCTCTCTATCCCTTTCCCTTCTTCTCTGCAAAAAAATCAATAAAATATATTTTTTAAATGTAAGCAATGATAAATAAATCTAGATATAAATGTTTCTGTGAAATAACTTAAAAAAAAAAAAAAAAAAAAGTTCCACCAGCAGCTGAGCACCAAAGCATCTTTCCTGCCTCTGGGGAAGGCCCCCTGGCGGCCGTCCCCCGGGGACGTGCATGGGAGCGCTCCAGCCCCGCCTCCGGTGGGCGGGGCCCGCCACGTGGAGCCAGGGCCGATTCTCAGAAGGCGCCTACGCCGTCGCCGCAGCGCAGCCCCGGGCCGGCCCCTGGCCTCACGTCAACGGCGGAGGCCCC
Source organism: Pipistrellus kuhlii (assembly GCF_014108245.1). Classification (NCBI taxonomy): domain Eukaryota; kingdom Metazoa; phylum Chordata; class Mammalia; order Chiroptera; family Vespertilionidae; genus Pipistrellus; species Pipistrellus kuhlii. The sequence continues at coordinate 28,489,680 of NW_023425460.1, read as the reverse complement.
GCGGCCTGGCGCTACGCCTACGCCGCTGACGTAACGTCATCTTGCGGGACGTGGACGGAAGAAAGGCGACCGTGAGCCGGCTCCAGCATCGGCCCCGCGTGGACTGCGGGAGGGGCGCGGGGCGGGCGCGCTGCGGCGAGGCAGGTACGCGGCGGGCGGCGGGCGGCGGGGCCGCAGGGATCGCCTCTGCGGGGGGGGATGCGCCGAGGCGGGGAGGGTGTGCGTGCTCGGGCGGCCGTGGGGGTGGCGGGAGCGCCGCCCGAGCAGGAGCCGCGTGGCCCGGGCCCACGGGTGGGCGTGGGCTCGCGCCGGGGGCTGGCGGCGGGCCGGGCCGCCCAGGGGTGCACGCGGCCCCGGCGCGGTCCATATGGCTGGCTGGGCGCGGAGGCTCTGGGGTCTGCGGGGACCTAGGGTACCCGGCCCTCCTGGCCACCCACATGGAGGCGCTGGTCCAGGGTGATGATGAAGACTCGGCGGGCCCCTTCCGGTCCGGTGCACCTGCCTCGGTGTCGGGTTTACCGTGGTTTGTGACTGGCCACACGCCAACCTCAGGGGCCTGTGTGTGCAGTCCCCCGCGGACCGCCTGGCTTTCGATCCCCCCCCTTAAAACCAGTTCCCGCCGCCCTCCACCTGCTCACGGTGGCCTTTTTGCAGGATGGCGTGTGGTCTGGGAGTAGTTCCTGGCCTATCAGGGAGCACCCAGATCTGCCCACTGACACCCCCATCCTCCTCCCACCCCGGTTATTCCCGCTCTCTAAGACCCCAGTCTGCTCCCCCAGGCTTCCCCCCCCAGGCTGCTCCCCCAGACTGCCACCCCAGTCTGCTCCCCCAGACTGCTCCCCTAGACTGCTCGGTGACATTTATCATCGGATCTTTGTCTTGAAGTGAGCCATATACCTTTGTTTCTGGGTGAAGCCTGTTAGGACTAAAGTTCAGTTCTCCATCCAGGTCAATAAGATAAGGACTTTCTGCTTAGAACCTATGGAAAGGTACTTGAGAAAACCTGGAAACTCTTTTCAACTGATGACATTGAGTCTAGACACAGACACACACACATACCCTTTGCTCCCTGGAATCAGCTATCTGCTTTTTAAGGGGTAATAAACCGGCAGGGCGAACCATCCATTGCGATGAGGAAGGGGGTCAATCAGACGCTGTGAGGTGCAAGGGAGAGGCCCGGAGGCTGGTTTCCAGGTCAGTCTTCATTCCTAATAACTTATTGACCTTAAACATGCAGAGCTCTCAGTTACTCTTAGATAAGAGAGGGCTAACCAGTCCCTAAGTGTAGTTGTGAACTATATCCATCAGAGAATATTTATAGGATTATTTGTGCCTGCGCCAGGTCCTGAAGGAAATAAAGAAAATGGTTGTCAGATACCATTTAGCGCCTAAAAGACAGGAAGAGGGAAACTGATATGTATTGACCGTCTGCTATACCCTGGCATCCCATGCATTGTCTCATTTAATTCTCACAATAATCGTATGAGGTTCTTACTGTTACTGTCCCTGGTTTTCAAAAGAAGAAATGGAGGCATAGAAGGATTAAGTAATCCTCTAACAGGCACACAGCTAGCAAGTACAGAGCTGGAACTCAAATCTCTCCCACATCAAAGCCCATGTTCCCATCCTATTTACCGTGCTGTCAGTTTATAATCTAGCTGGGAAAAGCAACAGTAATAAAAGTTAAAAAGTAACCTGTAGGATGATACCCAACTTTGAATGCTATAGTTGCTGGAGAAGGTTCATGGAAGAGATGGAACTGGAATGTTAATGTCATTGCTTGATTATTTTACCTTTTGGCTCATCTATGAGTATTTTGAGAATTCATTTGGAAATAATTGTTTAGCAACAATTACTGAAGGAATTTACCCAAGAAGCAAACAGACCATAGGCTCCTGTCATGCTTCAGTATTATGCAAATAATTTTTGGGGGGAGATCTTCTCTTCTAAGTTGTCACAAACACAGAAGTCAATAAAGACAGCATTTAGCACTTTCTATTGCCTATTAGATGCATATCTTTTACAACAGATGCACCCTGCCGATCTCTTCTCTCTCCTTTTTGTGCCTATGTACAGTATAAATTGAAGAACAGTACACCCCACTCCTTATTTCTCTTCCCCATGGACCTAAATGCTAGTCTCTGAGGCACATTTAAGAGGGAAGGAATATGTCCACGAATCCATAGAACAAAAGTTGAAAAGAGGTCCCAGCTAGCAAAGAAGGGGCAGTATTTTTCTTATCTTGTGAAAGCAGCAATGAACCAGCTACAACAATAAATGGTTTATTCTCTGTGTGTATATATATAGGAAGGAGCTCCATAGCGTTTTGTGAAATAAATTATTCTTTGGCTAAAAAGTTTGACCTAGGGTGGGAAAATGCCCACAACCTCCATGCTCTTAATTTGAGGTTTCTGGAGAAGTACTTATCCTCCTTGGGATGTGCCCACAGTCATTTAAAACGCCAGCCACTGGGGACTTTTCCGCTGCCTCCCAGCGATGTAAGAATGTGCTGTAGTTTCCTGGGGATGGCAGGAAGAGAGACGTGGCAGCCGCCTCTGGCCTTTCCTCCTCCTCCTGTGTCTGCAGGAATCAAGCCTACAGTCACGAATGTGGTGTTTGGAGGTCTGTTGAGGGTAATAGCAGAAGGTGGAGGTGGCTCTTGTTGGATGTTGGATCTGATTTTTTTTAAATTATTATTTAATTCTATTTATTGATTATTTTAGAGAGAGAGAAACATCTATTTGTTGTTCCACTCATTGATGCATTCATTGGTTGCTTCTTATTTATGTCATTGCCAGTGATTGAACCTGTAAATATTTCTCTCTTTTTCGTGTCCTGCGAGGCTAGAGAGCAGTCTGGTCCTTGAGTTGGGACTGCTGGGGATTGAGAAAATGAAAGAAAGAAACAGACATAGAGAAAGAAGGGAAAAGCTGGGGCAGGGTGGGACCACTGTCCTCTAACAGGGACAGGGACCCTGAGCCAATTATACAGCAAAAACCAGGAAGTTTTACTAAAAATCAAGGCAAAGGAATTCATTCCTGGTGCTTGGCTTGATTTAAATAACAAAACCCACCCTCTGGCACCTGGGCTGAAGGTCAAGCTGACGTACTCCTGCCTCTGGCAAAGTGTGTTTCCAGGACGGTGGCTTGTCTTCGACACTGGATTCCGCTGACAATAATTAAAGAAATGCCCCTGTGCCTTACGAGGCACTCTATACAGAACCACAACCTTGGCGTATCAGAACAATGCTCTAACCAACTGAGCTACCCAACTCGGGCTGTTGGATCTGTTTTTGATCTGTTGGGAGACTCCCCAATGATGTAGGAATCTTAGTGAAGATAAACGCTATACCGTAAAGATTTTTCTTGTTGCTCAAAACATTCAAAATCCTTAATTGCTATTTACTTACACAAAAACTAAGGGAGTCTAGGAAGGGAAAGATTGAGTTGGAGTATGGGACGTAACCATTTGTGTTTTTCTCTTTTATACACTGCAGAGGAGGTAGGAGTTTCCTTCATACAGAGGAGTTTGAAGCAGGAGGGTCAAGTTTTTATTCTGAGTTTGGGGAAGTAGAGGAACAGGAAATTAATTGTCTAGTGTTTTTCATTATTCAATTTTTTAAAAATGCATTCTGCAGGCACTTTGATCTGTGACCACATCGCAACATGTTGAGTCAAGTCTGCCGCCCTGGCTTCCAGCCCTTCAACCAGCGTCTCCTGCTCTGGGCTCAATCCACAGCTCTCTCCAGATCTCGTATGTACCACAGGACACTTAGAAATGTGGGAAGCTTGGTCAGCCTGTGTTTCAAACAAGGTTTTAAAGGAGGGAAAAAATGTAAAATGGTGGAATTGGACAAAAACAGTAAGCAAGGAAGCAGCCTAGTGTTGAGTCTAAGTGTTTATACCAATAAAGTGAAACTTTGAGACATAATAGGTAGTTTTATGAAATATTCAATAGAACGTGGTGGTAGGTTCATGAATATATGCTCATCTCCAAAGTTATCAAGTTGTTTACATTAATTGTGTACAACATTCTGTATGTCAAATAAATAATTCGAAATGAAAATGAAAATTTAGCCCTGGTTCAATTGCGTGAGCATCATCCCATGTACCAGAAGGTCACTGGTTCCATTCCCAATCAAGGCACATGCCCCAACTGCAGGCTCGATCTCCAGAAAGGGACAGCCAATTAATGTTTCTCTCTCCCCCTCTCCTTTTTTCTCTCTAAAGTCAATAAAAACATGTTTTTAAAAATTTGTTTAAAGTGTCATCTATATTCATTCCTTCCTCCCAAATTTTTTACAGGCTATTTTTGTTCATTACTTTTTTTGTAATTAAGTATTTTTAATTTTGAGATAATTATAGATTCATTTGCAATTATAAGAATTAACACAGCCAAAGCCGGTTTGGCTCAGTGGTAGAGCGTCCATCTGTGGACTGAAAGGTCCCAGGTTCGATTCCAGTGAAGGGCATGTACATTAGTTGCGGGCACATCCCCGGTAAGGGGTGTGCAAGAGGCAGCCGGTCGATGTTTCTCTCTCATCGATGTTTCTAGCTCTCTATCTCTCTCCCTTCCTCTCTGTAAAAAATCAATAAAATATATTAAAAAAAAAAAAAAAAAGATTTAACACAGAGTCATTCCTCATACCCTTTACCCATTTCTCCCAATATGTCAGCCAGGATATTGCCATTGCCATTGAAGTTATAGGATCCTTCAGATTTCTCCTTTCAAGCCATCTCCCTCCTCCCTATCTCTAACTCCTGGCAACTTCTCCATTTTTATAGTTTTGTCATTTCAAAATCTTATACAAATGAAATTATATAGTATGTGACCAGTGGGGATGGCTTTTTTTTTTTTTTTTTTTTTTTTTTTTTTTTTAACTCAGCAAAATTCTCTGGAGACTTATTCAATTTGTGTGTGTAAACTGGTTCCTTTTTATTATTGAATTGTGTTTAATTCACCCATTGAAGGGCAACTGGTTGTTTCCATTGTTTGACTATTATGAACGTATAAGTACAGGATTTTGTGTGAACATAGTTTTCATTTGTCTGAGATAAATGCCCAAGAGTTCAATTGCTGGGTCATTGGTAGTTAGTTTTATAAGAAACGGCCAAACTGCTTTATATTCCTTTTTATATTCACACCAGCAATGTATGAGTGATCCACTTTCTCTTCATCCTCACCAACTTTGACGATGATTTCATTTTATCCATTCTGATAGGTGTGTAATGATATCTCATTGTGGTTTTAATTTGTTTTTCCTTAAATGGCTTATGATGTTGAATATCTTTTCATGTGCTTATTTGCCATTTGTATATTCTCTTCAGTGAAATGTCATTTGCTCATTTTTAATTGAATTGTTTAGTTTTTCACTGTTGAGTTTTGAGAATTATTATTTAGATATTAGTCCTTGGTCAGATATGTGGTTGGGAACTATTTCCTCCCAGTTTGTAGTTTGTCATTTCATTCTCTTAACAGAAAAGTTTTTTAGTTTGTTTATGCTTTTTTGTGTTTGGGTTTAAAAAAAAAAATTTGATGAGTTCCGATTTACCAGTTTTTTCTTTTATGGATTATACTTTTGGGGTCAAGTCTAAGAACTCTTTGAATAGCCCTAGATTTTCTTCATTTCTTTTTTTCTAAAAGTTTTATAGTTTTACATTTAAGCCCATGATCACTTTGAGTTAATTTTTATGTAAGTTGTGAGGGTTAGTTGTCGCAAGGTTCATTTTTTGGCCAATGGATGTGTAGTTGTTGCAGCACCATTTGTTCAAAGGCCTTTTATTATATTTTGAATTGGCTGTCCCCTTGATAACACCTAAATCTTATCAACAGTCTGGCTCCAAACCTTACTGCAGAAGACGTGCTTATCAACTAATCAAGCTTATTCTCATCTGGAAAAATCTCTATTTCCCAGTCTAGTAAAAAGGAGGTCAAGGTCTAGTTGTAGGCTCCCTGGGTTTGAAAACTAATTCTGCTACTTGCTTTGTAAGTAACTCAGTGACAGCATCTATGGAGTTAAGTCACAATTTTATGGGTTGGCATGATGGACTGGGCTCAGCTGCACAGTGGTTCTGTGTCTGGGTTAGTTTTCACATTGGCTCAGGGCTGACTGTTGGGGGTGGGGGGTGGGAGTGAGGGCTCTGCTGGGATGATAGATCATCTCTCTTCCATGTGGTCTCTCACCCTCCAGCAGGCTATCCATGGCTTCTTCACATCATGGTTGGGGTCAGAGTAAGTCATAGCGCCAGCTCAGATTCCAGGGGTGGGAAAATAGGCTCCACCTGTTGGTGAGAGAAGCTTCAAGTATTGAGGCCATTTTTACAATCTGGTAATGTTGGTGAGTTACTCAACTTCTCTGGGCCTTGGTTCCCTTATTTAAAAAATGAGGCTAATGATAACTAACTCTTAATTCCTAAGCTATGAGTATTAACTTACGAGAATTCAGTAAGATGACAATGATGATGATGACAACAATAGCTAACACTTTCAGCTAATACTTGAATGTTTATTATGTGCCAGTCCCTTAGTGCATTAACTCTTTCCTTCCCTCACAACTTTATGTGATACGTAAAGGTTACAGTAAGTAAGTGGACAGTTGAGATTCCTACCTAGGCAGTCTGGCTCCAGCGTCTACACTTGACCTTTTATATATCCTCTACCTTATAAAGGTGTATGAATAGTTAACACAGCTCTTGGTATGTAGTAAGTATTCACATCAATATTTTTTTAATATATTTTATTGATTTTTTTACAGAGAGGAAGGGAGAGAGATAGTTAGAAACATCAATGAGAGAGAATCATCGACCAGCTGCCTCCTGCACACCCACCACTGGGAATGTGCTCTCAACCAAGGTACATGCCCTTGACCGGAATCGAACTTGGGACCCTCCAGTCTGCAGGCTGATGCTCTATTCACTGAGCCAAACAGGTTTCGGGCATGTCAATATTTTTATTGGTGATATTATTTATTCTCAGTAAAATAGTATGAATGAGGCACTTTCTGATCTTGTCCTAGATTTATTTTTCTATATTTGTATCTAGATTTTTCTGGGTCCTGGAGCCCTGTATTCACTGACCATGATAAGCAGAAGAGAACTAAAGAAATTAAAAGGGCAAAGTGAAAAAGCATATAGATACAAACACAGAGGGAAGTGGAAAGCCAGAAAGGGAGAAAGAAATAATGTCAGAGTTCCTTCTTGTTCAGGCCTGGGACTCGGCCTCATTGATTGTGAGGCATAAGGGCTCTGATGCTGAAAAGGTAAAGGGCTTATCCTCCCTTGGAGTATGATCCATGTCACTTTTGAGGAGTATGGACAACCTTACAGTACTTCCCTACCCACAACCCACAACACGTATACCTCAGCAGCCCCTCAGACTTACTTGGAGGTGATGGCTATTCTCTGGGACTTAGAGCCTAAAGTTAGAAGATGGAAAAAGATTACTCATCCAAAAGCCTTAGATTTTTCCAAAGTAATCAAGGCCTTCTCAGTCTTCAGTTTGGACCCTAAAAAGTATAATACGCTGCAGAACATAAAAGAATGCCACCAAGAGAGGTAGGGTCCATCTGGGATGGTGAGAGCACTGGTAAACAAGAAACCCAAAAACCCTGGGTCCCGTAGAACTGTCCTTGGTGCTCCAGCCCCCTGGATGTGTGCGGCCTCCCAAACCTTCTCAGCCCTGATCCGCTGGGACCCAGTTGCCAGCAGCCAGAGCGACCCTCTGCTGATACAGGCTGTGTATCAGGTGTCTCGTTCATGCTAACCTAGCCTGACTGATTCTGCTAGGTTTCTGTCATCTGATCACCTGAACTGACATGTGTGCTACTACTTGTGTCTCTGAGGTGCCCTCTGAGGCTGCCCCACCCATGTCAGCACACTTCCAGGACAGGACACGCCCTGTGGTGATAGGAGAGAAAGATAGCCAGCAGGCGTGGTCTGAGAGCTGTCTAAGGGTGCCTGATACCTGGGTGTAACTCGGAGCTCTGAAGCCACTGATGATCCCAGGTCCAAACCCCAGGGCAGTAAGTCTCTCCCTCTATCACCTCTTTCTCTGTCAGGTCAGCGAGGCCAGACTGTTATGTATACAACTTTTAAGCTTAGACTTAGGTATATATATTGCTTGGGATATGTAATATCCTTGAAGACTGAGCCGGGGTCTCTATATTGATGAACTTAATGAAGAAAGGGAGCTCTCCAGGGAACTTAGGCCCAACAGCAAACAGTCCTTTGGTCTCTGGGATCCCCCAGCAGGAAGAGACAACCCATCTGTTAGCAAGGGTGCCAACCGCCAGGTGTAGAAGCCAGCAACTGGACTGCAAGCCCATTGTGAAAGGAGACATGTTATCTTTCTGGTATCTCCAGCAGACTTGAAACATAGTCACTTTAAAAAGTGATTATTTAAGCCAAAACCGGTTTGGCTCAGTGGTAGAGTGTCGGTCTATGGACTGAAAGGTCCCAGGTTCGATTCCGGTAGGGGGTGTGCAAGAGGCAGCTGGTCGATGTTTCTCTCATTGATGTTTCTAGCTCTCTATCTCTCTCCCTTCCTCTCTGTAAAATATCAATAAAATATATATATTTTTTAAAAGTGATTATTTAAGAGAGGGAAGGTTTATGTGTGAAGGAGGCAGAGAGGGAGGAGAATATTATACAATGATCTTCTTTCTGGTCCACAAGGATAAGACTGCCTGCTGTACCCACCATTGTTACAGCTTAGAGAAAAGGCTAGAAGCTGGATTACAGTTAGAGGAGTTACTGGTCCATAGTCAGGAGATAGAGGCAGTGTAAATATAAATGGAGGTAATAATGTTTGATTCAAGTGGAGGAAGTTTTTCTATAATAGTACAATTACAGAAGAATGGGCGGAAAGATGTCTTGGAGTGGTTCTTTAGTAACTCATTAATGCCTGTAGTGATACGGAGAGAGCTCTTGGTGTGGGAGGGAATGCCTAAAGTTTAGTCTGCTGAGAGCCTGTGTTGCCTGTTGCCCAAGCTGTCTTGCCTCTTACAATCTGGAATCCCACCAAGTGCAAGTCCATTCGTGGTGAGTGAGACCACCTGTCAACAACTCACGTCCACAGCCAGCTTCTCTCCCCATGCAGGCCTCACCTGTCCTTCTGCCTATTCCCTCGTTCTGCTTCTGTGTTCCGTACAATTAGACCAGGGGCAGGTAACAGAAAACCCAAAACATAATGGCTCAACCAGGATAGAAATCGGTTTCTCTTTCCCTGGAGAGAAGCCGGGGTCCTAAAAGGAGGGAGGCAGTCCAGGGCTTCCAGGTCGTACGTGAAAACATCAGGCTTCCACACTCCTTTTGCTTCACAGTTCTACCGTGTTTTCTGTGGTCCACAGTGGATGTTTGAGCTACAGCCTTCATCCCCACGTTCCAAGCAGCAGGATCGAAAAAGAGAAGAGGGAAGCATTTTTCCTTTTCCTTTTTTTTTTTTTTTTTTTTTTTGTTCACCTTTAATATAATTTCAGTCAAAGGCATTAGTAGGTAAATAACATTGAGTAAGAAGGAGAGGAGACCCTAAAAGACAGAATGGTTCTATGTGTAGAGTAATTGAAGGGCTCTGAGCTGTTGCACCTTGATTATTTATCTGGGAATAAGTAATAGCCATGAATTGGCACAAATAGATGTGGTTGTTGGCTGCCTGAAATCAGGCAGCCGTGGGTTCACATCTCACGCAGGAAGTTCTTTTCTTTTTAAGGAAATTCCTTGAAGTCCCACCTAACGTTTTCATATGTATTGTGTTAACCAGAACTTAGTCACATGGCCATGTCTAGGTGAGCAAGGAAGTCTGGGACCTGCAGTCTGACTGGTGGCAGTGTGCACCCTGCTAGAACAGGAAACCTAATTTGTGAGAGAGGGCACGTGGGTAATTGGTAAGAGTTTGTTGTTTTTGTTTTGCCTCCTTAGAAATCTTATACAGTTTTACCCACCCCGCCTCCACTTCCCCCCCACCCCCCAAAAAAAGAAAGGAATCAATAAGGGTTGCTTAGGGGCATATGACCCAAGGGATAGAAACAAAATGTCTGACTCCAAACATCACTCTTCCTTCAGAAAGCTGTCCAGTTCCTTTTATCATTACCAGCACCTGGATTCATGCTTCCTTGTCAGAGAGGAACTTTGTAGCTAGATTAGTTATAATATTTTTTTATTATTCCTACTAATTATTTTACTCTTAATTGTCTTTGCTAATCAGACTCACTGTCTTTTTATAGTGGTTTGGCTTTTAAAGCACATAAACTATTTTTATTATGAAAGCACTGCATTTTTACTGCATACATTTGGAAAACAGATAGGGATAAAGAAGAAAATTAAATCACTCTTAATCGTTTTGATTTATTTTCTGCATCTTTTTTCTGTGCATTTAGACATGTCTAGGAAACATACCATGAGCCTTTTCCTGTTTCATTAAAAATCTAAAAATGTTCATTAATCCATCTTCCCTTTTTTTAATTGATTTTTTGGGGGAGGGGGGAAGAGAGAGAGAGAAACATCAGTGTGAGAGTGAAACTTCAATCCGCTGCCTCTCACACGCCTCCTACTCAGGACTGAGCCTGAACCTGGGCATGTGCCCTGACCCGGAATCAGACCTGCAGCCTTTCCATTCGCAGGATGGCACCCAACCAACGGAGCCACACCAGCCAGAGCAAAGGTTTGGAAAACTTTTTAAGGTTTAAAAAAAAAAAATATATATATATATATATATATATATATATATATATATATATATATATATATATGTATGTATTTTTATTTATTTATTTATTTATTTTTTACGTAGAGGAAGAGAGAGGGATAGAGAGTTAGATACATCGATGAGAGAGAAACATCAATCAGCTGCCTCCTGCACACCTACCTCCCACTGGGGATGTGCCCGCAGCCAAGGTACATGCCCTTGATTGGAATCGAACCTGGAACCCTTGAGTCCACAGGCCGATGCTCTATCCACTGAGCCAAACCAATTAGGGCAAGGTTTTTAATATAATCTGCCAACACATCTTCAGGAAAGATCATTTTGTTTGAACTTTTCACCAGCAGTGTTTGAGTGTACCTGTGACCTGTGTAGTGGGTACATGCTAGATATGACTTTTGATATACTGGTTTAAGAATGCTGAAGCTATTTTTTGATGGCTAAACTAGTTAATACTGTGCGTACATATCTTTTTAATTATTTTGTGTGTGTGTGTGTTTTTTTTTTCCCCCTTCTTTTTTTCATTCAACTTTGCTTGGGGGCTACAGATCCTGTCCAGACTTCAACCGTCAGAAATGTCCGTTCTTGGAGCAACATCCCATTTATCACTGTACCCCTTAGTCGCGCACATGGCAAGTCTTTTGCCCACCGCAGTGAGCTGAAGCATGCCAAGAGAATCGTGGTGAAACTCGGAAGCGCCGTGGTGACCCGAGGGGATGAATGTGGCCTGGCACTGGGACGCCTGGCATCTATTGTTGAGCAGGTAACTGCCAAGATGGAACCAAAATAAAACAGTTCAGGTTTATCAGCTTGTACAAATAATCTTGATTTGAGTGTAATAGAGTTAACCCAATTGAAAACTCCCTTTCTCACTGAAGGTGCCAGTAGGAGATACCATCCTACAGTAAGCAAAGAGGTTGTCAAGGAGAGAGCTGATTCTGTAGTTCATCTCTTGAGCTTCTCAGTGACCAGGAGCTGTACATGTCAGTGATTCTCAATCCTGCTGCACATTAACATTCTCAGGACCTGGAGATGCCAGGGCTGCACACTCAGTCATTTAATACTAGAGGCTTGGTGAACGGATTTGTGCACCAGTGGGGTCTCTGGGCCTGGTCTATGCAGATTGGGCCAAAGCTGGCTCTCCAACATCCCCTGAAGGGTTCTGGATTGTGAGAGTGTGCAGGCCAGGCCGAGGGACCGCAGGAGGGCACCAGGTCGTGTCCAACCCATCTCGCCCAGTCCCGATCTGCTGGACCACAGCAGCAAGCTAACCTTACTGGTTTGAGCGTCTACTCCCTGGTGGTCAGTGCATGTCATAGCTACTGGTCAAATGGTTGGACACTTAGCATATTAGGCTTTTGTTATAGGATGTGTCTCTGGGGTGGGGCTCAAGCACCATTGTTTTTAAAGTTTCCCAGGTGCCTCTAAGATATAATTAGGGTTGAGAATTCAGGGGGATGTGTGTAAATATTGAGCTTTTTCCTGTTTTGCTGGGCTTTTTCTTTTTTAATTAGCCCAATAATCTTAAACTAAATAGGAGCTATCATTGCAAAGATTTTCCAAGGCCAGATATTTAAAAAGGACTCACCAGACTCCACGGAGAATACCCATGTAAGGCTTTCATTTAAGGCAAAGAATACAGGCAGCAGGAGAGAGTGTGTAAACAAACAGTGGGGGTCTGAGAGACAAGGACAACACTTAGTCCCTAGATTGAATCCAGGATATCTGTGTAAGGAATATTGACTTTAGAAGGGTTCAAAGCAGAACTTTCCGGTGGGGATTAATGCTCCACTGGTCATGCAGTCACGCCTGGCCGACCACAGGTTATCAGTAAAGAAACTGACCTTGGGGGTTGACAGTGTGAATTTTGGACTTTAAACCTGTCACAAATCCCACCACCCTTATCTTTGCTGAGAGCAAGGATCAGCAAACTTTTTCTACAAAGGGCAGATAGTAAATGTTTTAGGCTTTTAGGCCATGTCTGTGTCTCAGCTTCTCAATTCTGCTGTTGTAGCACAAAGCCACCGTAGACGATACGTAAATGAATGAGCATGGCTGGTTCCAGTAAAGATTTGTTTATAAAAACTGGTGCAGGACAGATTTGACCTGTAGGCCCTAGTTTGCCAGTGCCTGACCAAAGTCAAAACCAGAATCCAGGCATCCTGGAGCTAAAGCTAGAGCTTTTCCACTCTGGCTGTAACTCACCTCAATCGTATATAACCGTGTTTTCAGTTTTTAATAACTTTACCGAGGAGCTGGTATTAGGATACCACTAACCTGAAATTTAATGGCATCTTCTTTTTTTTTTTATTATGGTCTCACATAATTGTCCTTATTCCCCCAATCCCATCCCAAACCCCTCCCTAGATATGCTATTTTCTCTACTGAGCAATAATCAAATCTTCCAAATTGAGTCCATGAAATCAATTCAGCTTAACAAATATTTGTGTAAGGGCTACATTCTGAAGCGCTTGTTGAGCCAGGACTGGGACTCCTGAAACAATTAGGTGACTGTTTAAGGCAGTAAGTATTTAAATGAATTTTATATTCCTATAAACTGGGCCCAAATGACAGTCACTGATGGGTCCAGAGATGGGAAAGTCAAATGACAGTGTGGTTGCTTACTCTTTGGGCTTCCTAGGAGAGCTGGGACTCGGCCTGGGCCTTTACACCTGGCTGGATTTGCACCAACAGAGGGGAACTGTTCCATGCTGCTGTGTGCACAGTGTGAGTGGCGCCCCCGGAGTTGTGCACAGTGTGAGTGGCGCCCCCGGAGTTGTGCACAGTGTGAGTGGCGCCCCCGGAGTTGTGCACAGTGTGAGTGGCGCCCCCGGAGTTGTGCACAGTGTGAGTGGCGCCCCCGGAGTTGTGCACAGTGTGAGTGGCGCCCCCGGAGTTGTGCACAGTGTGAGTGGTGCCCCCGGAGTTGTGCACAGTGTGAGTGGCGCCCCCGGAGTTGTGCACAGTGTGAGTGGCGCCCCCGGAGTTGTGCACAGTGTGAGTGGTGCCCCCGGAGTTGTGCACAGTGTGAGTGGCGCCCCCGGAGTTGTGCACAGTGTGAGTGGTGCCTTTGGAGTTGTGCAGCCAGCGCTTCTTAGAAGCGGCTCTGCAGGTGGATCCCACATGGGAGACAGGGGGGAGGAGTTTGTGAGCAGTGGCAATGATCTCTTCAGGGAGAATGGGAAGTGGATCATTCCATCAGACAGGGCTTTGGCAAGGTAGAGGAATTAGGGTCCAATCTCAAAAGCTGTTTGAAGATTTTTGAGCAAAAGAGAAAGTTGAAACAGTGGGGAGAACCTGGTAATGATTTCTTAAGTCACCAGCTCCCCTTCTAGAATGCATAGACCTAACGGAAAGACTTTCTGGGTCAGGGCAGTGCTAATATGTCTCATCTAAAGCACCTGATCATGTACACTGGACGCAGGAGCCAACATGGCTTCCCCTGGCCAAAGAAGCAGCAATAATTACTGCAGCAAATTTAAACACATGAAGTGTGTTTAATGCATAAATTCATAATGATACTTTAAAATAACTCATTGGTCATCTTTGGAGGATACTAGAAGATCTACTCATTATTTTAAAAACTAGTAAATAAAGGAAAAGAGGCACACATCTGTCCTGCCTTTCATAAATAAATTATACCTCAAGATGATCAAGCACTTAATGAAGGAAAATTTCTATTTATGGAAGTGTTTAGTCTATGAATGAAGAAAAAATGAATAAATTTGAATATCAGCCTTTTGAAGCCCTAATAATTAATAGAGATCTTAGTGATTATCATAAATAGCTGTTAACATCACAAAAAGAGCGATAACCAGGAAATAAGTGTCCCCTTGATTGTCACCATGACCTATAAATTCTTGACAAAACAAATCAAGCCTCCATACCTAGTAGCAGTTTATAGGAATATAAAATACAGCATTAAACTTACACCACAAGCCCTGCCAGTGTAGGTCAGTGGTTGAGTATTGACCTATGAACCCAGAAGTCACAGTTTGATTCCCCATTAGGGCATCCAGACTGTGGGCTCAATCCCCAGTCGGGGGTATGCAGAAGTCAGCCAATCAATGATTGTCTCACTGATGTTTCTTTCTCCTTCTCTGAAATCAATAAAACCATATTTAAAAACAAACAAACTTACACCACAGGGACACAAGCAGAAAAATTGAGGCTGGGAAAACAACATCGATTCTTTAACAAAAAATGGAGGTGGGGGGAGAGTACCTATGGATTAAAAGAGATGTAAGAGATATTTCAGTTAATTGCAATATATGAGCTTCATTTGCATCTCAGTTTGAGCAAGCTGAAAAAAATGAAGAATTGTGAACACTGATTTGATATTAATGAATTAAATGTTTTAGATGACAGTGGTTTTATGGATGTGTATATATATATGTATATGTATAGCATGTCCCCAACAAATGTATACACAATTTAATGCTGATAGCTCAATTGATGTTTCTTTTCAGATTTAACTTATTGGAATGTATAATTATTCAAAGTGTATATACATTTTTGGGTGCACCCTGTATATTCCATGCATTTTAGCAATTACTCCTAGAATATTTACAGATGAAATCATGTCTGGGGCCTTGGGATTTGTATTGAAATAATGGTGGAACTATACAAGGAGTATTGGTAAGTGAGATATTGGCCATGAGAGATCATAGTTGAAGAGGGGTACATTGGAATTCATAATACTGTTCCTACCACTTTGGTTAAGTATGAGACTTTCTGTGGTAAAACATTATTTTTTAAAATAACTTAGCGAGTGGGAGGGAGGGGGGCAAAAACAAAACAAAACAAAACTCAATAAAATATGTTTAAAAAAATAAAATAAATAAAAATAAATAAATAAAATAAAATAACTTAGTGAGTTCCTGAACCAGGTTAAAGGGTTCAAGCATCAGGAATAAAAGACAGGTTAGAAATATTGACTGTATTTGCACCTTGACTCCTTGATTCTTACATGTGGATCTGTCCAATGTAGGGGGGAAGGGACTAGGTCGTGGGCAGAGCCGAAAAAGGTGAGCATCTGTCTCTGGTCCAGCCAAAGGTGACCATAGCAGACATATCCCCTTAGGATTTGAATTCATCCGCTAAGCTAATGTTGCAGTTCCAGCTCCAAACTTTTCTTCTGGCCTGTTTTTTCCTGTAACAACAAGGCCTTCTGCAGAGACCAAACTACAACAGACACCATCAAGCCCTGTAGATGCAGACCTGGCTACACACCAGAATCCCTTATCAAAAAGTTCTGATTTCTGTCTGCCACCTGCTCACCAGATTTGAGTCAGCATGTAGGAATCTAGATTTTTACCAAGTAACTTGGGTGATTCTTCCCAGGGCCAGCCCAGGGCTGGGCCATAAACCAGCATTTGTGATCCATTCAGTTGTCCATCTTACCTGCATATCTTGTGAAGAGAGGAAAGATGTTACAAGTGACTTGTGCCTTTTTGTTCCTCACTGTCAGGTGTCAGTGCTACAGAATCAAGGCCGAGAGATGATGCTGGTAACTAGTGGAGCCGTAGCTTTCGGCAAGCAACGCTTGCGCCATGAGATCCTTCTGTCTCAGAGCGTGAGGCAGGCCCTGCACTCGGGGCAGAACCAGCTGAAGGAGATGGTGAGTGCTGCTTCCCACCCCCTGGAGTGGGCCCTCAGCCCTCCTTCCCTCTCTCTCACCTTGTCTGTTGGTGTGTTCCAGGCAATTCCTGTCTTAGAAGCCCGAGCATGCGCAGCCGCGGGACAGAGTGGACTGATGGCCCTGTATGAAGCCATGTTTACCCAGTACAGCATCTGTGCTGCCCAGGTGAGAGGTTGGCCTTTGCAAGAGGGCATGGGACCCGTGAGGGTGATTCCCACGGAGCAAGAAGATCATGAGCAGGGCTGTGGAGCCAGACCACCAGGTGACAGTCGGGGCTTTAGCACTTGCTAGTTGGGAGATCTGGAGAAACTCTTTCACCTAACCTTTTTGTGCCTCGGTCTCTTCCTCAGAAAAATGAGGATAATATCAGTGCCTATGTCAGAGGGTTTCTGGATGGGCTTACTGAGAACATACTACATGAAAAGCATGTAATGCAGTGTTTAATAAGTGTTAGCTCTGGCTGTTATACTAGTACCTCTTAGGGCTGCAGCTGCTAATTCTTCTGAAGATAGATATTTTTATTTCATTGGCTTGCTTCACTTGGTAGCGGTTACATTGAAGGTTAAAAGGAATGTTGGTGGTTGGTTAGGTTTTTATTCATTCAGCAAATATTTTGGGGGTACCTATGGTGTACTATGGAATCTGTTAAGCATTGGGGATACTGTGGTGAACAAGTCAGCCATGGTTCCAGTCTCCATGGAATTTAGAAATTTTTAGTGATTACCTCTGAATGTTCTAGAATCTTCTTTCTACCTTATTTCTTTTTACTTAAATTTCCAGAATTTAAAAAAATTATATTTTTCATCAACTAAACACTACACACTGAATAGAAAGATCTAAATATCACGAAACAACTGAATGGTCACTTCACAAAACAACTGAAAATAATCTAACTCTCCAGGTTACTCTTTTCAGACTTTCTTGCTGCCTCTGACACTTACACGGGTTATTTTACACAGGTGCTGATATATGTGCATCTTTCACTTCCCATTGCTTTGTGTCCCCCTCATTTTCACAGTTGTTATTCAGGGATGTTCTGGAATTACACTAGCGTGTCCTTGAAAAAGTGAGCTGAAACAGGAGGGTGTGGACTTCTCCACCTGTTTCCTGTGGCTGGAGACCCCACTCTCTGTCATCTTAGCTTTGTGTGTTTTTCCTGTTAGCATAAATACAATGGAAATTTCAATTTCTGTCATTTTTTATTATCAGTTCTTCTCTGCTACAATCCCATGAACAGTTTTAATCTTTAATTTTTTAAAAATGCCTGGAGCCAAATGAGGAAACTTACATCTAGGAACTGTTTTTGTTTTGTTTTGCTTTTTCCCAGGTTTGATTTTTTTTTTTTTTTTTTTTAGGTGTTTTGGTTGTTGGTTTTTTGGTGTGTGTGTTTTTTTAAATATATTTTTATTGATTGCAGAGAGATAGAAACATCAAGACGAGAGAATCATTGATCAGTTGCCCCCTGCATGCCCTCTACTAGGGATCGAGGCCGCAATTGAGTCATGTGACCTGACTGAGAATCAAACTGGGGCCTCCTGGTTCATAGGTTCACACTCAACCACTGAGCCATGCTGGCCAGGCAATTGTTGGGTTCTTAATATGTTTTTATTGCTGTTAGAGAATAAGGCAGAGGGAGAGAGAGAGAGAAGCATCAATGAGAGAGAAATTTTGATCAGCTGCCTCTTACATGCCTCCTACTGTGGATCATGCTTGCAACCTGGACATGTGCCCTGGCCGGGAATCAAACCAGCAACCTCTTGGTGCATGGGTCAACAACCACTGAACCACACTGGCCAGATTTTTTTTAATGGAAGTCACATTAGAAGTCAGTGCACAGTAACCATCGTTTCCATTAATGTTGATGTGAAGAAAGAGCTCTGCCCCCTCCACTTTCCAGCAAGCATCCGCCCTGGGCCCCTTTCTTTACCTTCCCCACCGATCTTACCTGCCAGAAGTCTTTGCCCTTTGTACCTTATCCTGGGGTTCCTTGTTTTCTTTACTAATCTCATTTGAAGACCGATTTCAGGGGCTGTGGAAATCTCCAGTAAGTTGTCAAGTGAAAGACTTAAACAAGTAAAGCAGCTTATTTTTCTTCATAGACGTGACACGGGTTTGCCTGCTAACAGGTTGTCCTTCTCCAGGCACATACTTTTCTCTCTCAGGGCTCTTGTCTCCTCTCTCTTGCGTGTTCAGTTGTTTGAGCAATAGGTGTATTCACTGGACCTTTATACCTTCTGCTTGCCTCTCCTACATACATGTGGTTACTTTTATTGTTTGACCTTTCACCACCAGGACTAGAATCCATTGTTTGCCTTTGACTCAGTCCTGTTTCCTACAGGACTAAGCTTTTCTGAAGAGGAGTTTATGATCTATCTGTACAGAAACAGGCCCTATTCCATCTTACCCAAACCCTCAATGTTTTTTTTTCCATCCCGACAATTGATACAGGGCCTGGCATTCCAGAAATACTCAATAAATATTCTATGGAATGAGTGAGTGAGTGAATTATTTCCCTTAGGCATTACCATTTGGTCTTCTTCGTTGACATTTTGTATGTCATTCAGGCTGCTGTTACCTTAGTTACCATTGCCCAACCCTAGTTCAGGGCTCAGCCTTTCCCACTGCTTCATTCCCTTCCTCCTTGACCATCTGCCTCCTACCTTCCTACTTCAGCCTGCCTTTCACCGCAAGAGCCCCCTTCCTTACCCATCAGAGGGTTTTTGGTGAAACATTTTTTCATGAGCTTCAGGGTTTGTTGCCATTTGGTTTCTTGACACCATCACCATGCGCCTTTACCTCTCTCCCCTGCTAACCCTGCCGAAAACTTGGATTCAGGCAGGGAAACAGAGCTGACCACCGGCTCTCCACTCTACCTCTGAGCAGCATGTGTCATCCCCTGCCCTGAACTAAGTTACATTTAGCTTTTCTTTCAGTGTGTGACTCAAGAGTCACCTCCGCTCACCTCAGATTAGCCCCACATGCTCTCACACAGTTTTTAAACTGCAGTAGTGGTCGGCCGCAGAGCGAGAACAGTGATGACACAGCCCTATTTCTTTTTATCTCAGACACTTCCCAGCAGGGAAAATCATTCATTCATTCGCTCACCAGTTTCTATGTCTGAATCAGAAGCTAGGATACAAAGATATTTTAAAAGTTAATGACAGTCATTACTTTCCCCAAAAGCCCTCTAAAGTAGATACATTCTTTTTTTTTTTTTTTTTTTTTTAATTTTGTAAATTGGCGGGATTTGGTAGTGCTCTGAGAATTAAGTACTTTTACAACAATCCTGACCATCCAAGTCATTCTAACTTCTTCCTCATATCTAGAATAATTGGGTAGGTATCAAAGATGTGTGTTCCATTCCAATCTGTGTAGGATCTCAGAATCCTAATGTTTCACTTTTCTAGTCTTAGCATCTTTTGTAAGCTATACCTAGGAATTTCATCATTTTTCTCACCCCTGTGTTTTTCATCTATTTAAACCTTTTAGATTTTGGTGACCAATTTGGATTTCCACGATGAACAGAAGCGCCGGAACCTCAACGGGACACTTCACGAGCTCCTCCGAATGAACATCGTCCCCATTGTCAACACGAACGATGCTGTTGTCCCCCCAGCTGAGCCCAATAGTGATCTCCAGGGGGTAAATGTGGGTAAAATGCTCCGAAGGGTAGAGCATGCCAGAGACACTAACGCCACGCGATGCTGCATGCACTAACACCGGAAGTCTGGTTCTAACAAGGTGGAAATTGGGAGTGAGTGGTGTCCTGACCAGTGGGGGATAAGCTCTCCTAGAGTCAGAGGGTTTCCTTCAACGGGGTTAGGTGTGATCACGATTGAAGCTGCTGCTGTGAGCATGGCTTGTGTATGTCAGTGGATAGAAGGGTGCATGTTTGGAAAGGGGGGTTCAGAGGGATGGTGTTTTGCAGACAGAGGAGCCTGCGGAGCCTGGCTGAGTGTTTCTGCGAACTTCCTTTTGAACTGTGTAGTTCACTCACGACTTTTCACCGCATTCCAGGTTATTAGTGTCAAAGATAACGACAGCTTGGCTGCCCGGCTGGCTGTGGAAATGAAAACTGACCTCCTGATTGTTCTTTCAGATGTAGAAGGTACAAAGTAATGCCTTTTCCTTTTATCCAGCCTTTGCTGTAAATACGACGTGTGTGAGCATGGGTTTCCTCTTTGAGTCCTTCTGATCTTTTTTATGGGACATTATTTTCTGAGCCATGTGGTGTGAGGAAGGGTTTTATGGCTCAGAAGAAGGAGGGGGAGTCTGGGAGATGCAGTTTCAATGCTGAAAGATTGTCGTTTTCCAGCTCTTTCATTTTGTTTTTTTATAATAGCTTTATGGAGAATTAATTCACAGACCATACCATTCACCTACTTAAAGTTTACATTCCAGTGATTTTTAGTGTCTTCATACAGTTTTTCAACCCTCACCACAATTTTAGAACATTTTTATCCCCACCACAAGAATCCCTTCCCCATTAGCAGTCACTGTTCACTTCCCCAGAGACTCTCCAGCCCCACGCAACCCTCAGTCTGCACGGTCTCTGTTAAATTTCCTCTTCTGGACATTTTTTATACATGGAACCATGCACTAATGCTGCTTTGAACCTTTATGTACAAGTGTTAGTGTGGGTGTATTTTTTATTTTACTGGGGATCATAAGGTATAACTCCCTGAAAGAAGTGCCAGACTGTTTTTCAAACCATGTATATACCATTTAGCCCTGCAAAACATTTCCAGAATGGTTCAGAATGCACCCTTTACAGTCCCACTCACAGTATACAGGGGCTCTTGTTTCTCCATATCCACAACACTTACCTCTCTTCATCTGCCTTTTTTATCATAGCCATCCTAGTGGGTGTGGAGTGGTACATCATCTTATTTTTTATCACTTTCAGTTTTTATGTAATTCATGAGACATGATAGTTTAAATTGGAGCCACTGCAGAAAATCTAGGCTTTGTGGCCAACTTGGATTATGAATTACTCCCTCCCTCCTCAGGGAGGGGCCCCTCGTGGCTCCAGTTTGACTCCATTCTCTCTTCCACTTTGCTGAGTTGTACCCATTTACACTTTGACCCGTAAAGAACACGAGCTGTGTCAAAAATAGGCCAAATCTACAGGATCCCCAAAGCTCCCAATTACATTCCCAGGAAGTCAGAAAAGCCTGTTTAGTACCCAGCCAACCCCCCAGGCAGAATAACCTGTGCCAAGGACATGGCCCATGCTCTGATGCTGGCCAACATTCACTTACTAAGCTGGTTATATAAAGTATGCAAGGTGTGTCCTGGAGCTGTTCCTCAGGGAGGTGGACTCTCGGAATCCGCCTGGGTAGAGCAGAATCCTTGTGGATGGGTTAAGTACAGAGTAGTTGGCAGTGCCTGGGGAGGCCTCTTTTGAGGGACATTTACATCCATTAAAACAGTATGACTGACCCTTGTTTACTTTTTTAGGCCTCTTTGACAGCCCCCCAGGGTCAGATGATGCAAAGCTCATTGACACATTTTATCCTGGAGACCAGCAGTCTGTGACATTTGGCACCAAGTCAAGAGTGGGAATGGGAGGCATGGAAGCCAAGGTAGGAATCTGGTGCCTTGCCGAAACCGGTTTGGCTCAGTGGATAGAGCGTTGGCCTGCAGACTGAAAGATCCTGGGTTTGATTCTGGTCAAGGGCATGTACCTTGGTTACGGGCACATCCCCAGTAAGGGGTGTGCAGGAGGCAGCTGATCAATGTTTCTCTCGCATCGATATTTCTAGCTCTCTTTTCCTCTCCCTTTTCTGTAAAAAAAAATCAATAAAATATATTAAAAATAAAATAAAGAATCTGGTGCCTTTACCACCTGTGACAGTTATAAAGCCAAAATACCATTTTATCATTTTTACTTTTATAATTCTTACGGGCTAATGTGCACATGCTAGGCACATACACAATTACATATACACATATCTAAATATAGGCTTAATGCATATTGTGTACCTGTATTGAGTCGTTTATGTATGCTTTTTTATTAATATTCTATATTATATAAAAGGTATTCATATTGTAAACTCCTTAAGGGCAAAGTCTGTATAGTTTTCATAATTCATAAATACTGTTATCAGCTCAAATATTTTTTGATGACATCTTACAAAAATTCTTCTCTCCCATTAATTTTTCTAAGAAGTTATGCCCTTAATGTACAGCCTCATATGTAGCAATAGTAGGGATGAGGACAAAAGCCCCATTCACAAAAGCTAAAAGTACTCAGCTTCAGACTTGGCCAGACACCCAACAGGTCACTGAGTTGAGGCTCAGTGCGTCAGATGTGGACATGGGGAGTCCCAGTGTAGAGTCTTGGAGAGAGAACACGCTGAGAAGGAAGGGCAGACTGGCTCACCTTTCGGACTGGAAAGAGTGATAGGCTGGGTCTGTTTTTGGAGCTTCTGAAACAGTCCTTTATATTCTTAAATTGCTCGGCATCACATTGTATTTTAAATCTTTTGCAAATTTTAAGTGCGGGTGACAAGACCCTGCAAAGGTCTGAGTCTCATCTTTGGGTCTAACCTCTCCTCTAGGTGAAAGCGGCCCTCTGGGCTTTGCAGGGTGGCACTTCCGTGGTTATTGCCAATGGAACCCACCCCAAAGTGTCTGGGCATGTCATCACAGACATCGTAGAGGGGAAGAAAGTCGGCACCTTCTTTTCCGAAGTGAAGCCTGCAGGTAAGTATTCTTCCTGGAGTCCTGCGGCCGATGATCGCTAGTGGCCCCATGACTTAGATGGGACCAAGGCTGAGCTCTCATTCTGGGACCAGAGATCACAAAATTGATGAGCCGATGTTAGGAAATAGGGTGTTCTGAACACTATTTGCAAAACAATTTTGCTTTGCTTTTGTAAAATTTATCTAACCTTCCTAATTAGGCCTTCTAATTCTCTCTAAAATCACTAAATTAAAGAATATACGATAAGACCATTTTATCTACAAATACTGTGCTAGGCCTGGGCTGGATGCCGGATACTAATAAATATGAGAGACGCCTAAGATACGGTTTGTGCTCTCACATATTCACAAAGGTAGACCTGCATCACAATCTACGTTCAGACACCTAGACTAGTTAGGAAATGTCAGCCAAAGTGGAATTGAATGATGGAGACATGAGTTGTATTGTCTATCTCAGAAGTACAGGCAAGTTTCTTGTGTTTATGCCTGAGTTAATCTGGTATATCCTTTTGCCATTTTACTGGTCAGAGTGATCTCTGTATGTGCAACAGGCATAGCAAGATACCAAGTGTATGATCCGTGCATGTGAGGAACCTGTGCATGTGCTGAGATAGCGACAGGCAACTGCGCTGACCGTGATCTGATATTTGCAAATGTGCTTGCAGGCCCTACTGTTGAGCAGCAGGGAGAAATGGCTCGATCAGGAGGACGGATGTTGGCCACTTTGGAACCAGAGCAGGTAATAACCAACCTAGCTGATAGCTCTGTTGTTTTTAGAGTGGATCATGCTGAGGTTTAGTACAGTCAAACCTGCTATCTCCCTCTGTGTTCCTCGTGTCCCCCAGAGTTATCTGGGTTTAGCAGTAAAGCCTGGCATGCTCAGAAGAGTAGATTTAAAGGAGCAGGCATGCATTCTTCTTGAATAATGTTAGTTTGTTTAATTTTCACCTTTTTTTAGAGATCAGAGATTATCCATCATCTGGCTGATCTGTTGACGGACCATCGCGATGAGATCCTGTCAGCCAATAAGAAAGACTTGGAGGAGGCAGAGGGTAAATTACCTGGCAATTTGGAGTCAGTTTTAAGCAGAGTTTTAAGTTTTATATCATAGTCTATCTAAAGTCAAGATCGTTATAGAAGAACTTGCATATTCTGTATCCTATTTATTGAGGATTGGTGGTTAATGTTTATTTGGCTCTTTCAAACTATACACACTATTCCCACCTCCTTTCCAAGATATTCTAGCACAGCCCCCATAGGAGCTTTTTCCATTCCTTACATGGCTATTATGGCAATTTAAAGACCAAAAAAAAGAAAAAGATTGAAGACCTCACCATTTTAGACATTCAGCTAACAGTTGCTAACATCCTCCTAGAGTAGGACCTATACAATAAAAAACTAATATGCAAATCAACTGAACGGTGTGGAACAACCAGTTGCTATGATGCACACTGACCACCAGGGGGCAGACGCTCAATGCAGAAGCTGCCCCCTGGTGGTCAGTGTGTTTCCCACAGGGGTAGCACTGCTCAGCCAGAAGTCTGGCTCAGGACTGGTGAGCACAGTGACGGCAGGAGTGGGCCTAAGCGGACAACCCCTGAGGGGTCCCGGATTGTGAGAGGGCACAGGCCGGACTGAGGGCCCTCCCTCTACCCCCAGTGCATGAATGTCATGCACCGGGCCTCTAGTTTCATAATTTTCTGTGTTGCCAAGCATTGTGCTAAGGGCTTAACAGACAGAATCTCATGTGTCCTGACCAGGAATCTAATGGTGACCTCCTGGTTCATAGATAGATGCTCAACCACTAAGCCACGCTGGCTGAGCCAACAGGATCTCATTTTATCTTTGCAATATAGCACTATGAGGTAGCTGCTATTTATTATCCCGATTTTACAGAAGAAAAAATTGAAGCAGTTTTCACATGCATGAAACCATGGCCAGTGACAGATCCAGATTTAAACCCAAATGGACTGTGTCTGTAAAATAGTTGTAGAATAGTTTATGCAGCCTGTGATGAAAGACAGCTCATCTAGTGTGTGGTCTGCCCAGGGCTAGCAACAGGCCCCAACAGAAATGCCCTCAAGGTGCTAATGGTAGAGGAGTGAGATGGCTGACAACTAAATGTGTAGAACCAGGTAGGCCCTCACTCTGTCTCGGCCTTTTCTTAATTCTCTGTCCTTGGCACCCTAAAATAATGGGGATTGGTTTTAATGGGATTTTTTTATTTTCTTTTGAATAAATGTGCCTTAAATTAAACATCCAAGTTAGTTTTATGCCCTTCAAAGAAACCTTGCAAGGCTCATCAACATTATTTCCATTCTTTAATACATGTTTGAGCCATTGCTTTGGAACTTCCTGTAGAGTTTACATCTGGTCTTTTGAGTTTGTGTAGTATTGGAAAGTCATAAAATAAACTCTCAGAAATGGAAATCTTTGATGACATCCTATCCATTAATTTAAAGTAAAAGAATTAAAACCCACAGAGGTTAAAGCTGTTTTTCAAAATCATGACTGGTGGTTAACATTCCAGTTATCTCTGGAAATTCATGTGACCACATGGTGGCTTGAGAACAAAGTCCTGGGTATCCATGAGCATGGTAATCCCCTTTCACTCAGTAAGCCCATTGCAGGAAATTTATCCCAAGAAAATACTTCAAGAGGAGAAAACAGCGCTCTATGTGATGATTCTTAGAGCAGGATTACTTGTCACACTGAAATAATTTTTGCAACATGGAAAATGTACATGCATTGTAAGGTGAAAAACTAGAGTGTAACATTTAACGTGCACTATAAAACTTGTTTTTTAGTACATGGGAAAATATGAAGAAAATTCATTCATATATAGTTAAAATGATATTGGTATTGTTTGGTAGAGTAATGGTTTAATTTTTTTTCTTAATATAAGGTTGGTTTCTCCCCTCCAAAAAAGAAATATTTTTATTATCTAGCTGGCTATGGCTATTAAAAAGAAAGGGAAATCTTTCATAACCTCATGTCATCACTAACCACAGTGATGATTTGTGATGTGGTATTCCTTATGGTTTTCCTGAGTATATATCATGCATGTATTTGAACATGTATGCGTATAGAGAATCACTTCATGCATACCGTTGTATTTAAATTTAAAGAATTTTTTTTTTTAGTGGAAATTTTTTTTAATTATTATTTTTTTAATATATTTTATTGATTTTTTTACAGAGATGAAGAGAGAGGGATAGAGAGTTAGAACCATCGATGAGAGAGAAACATCGATCAGCTGCCTCTTGCACACCCCCCACCAGGGATGTACCCACAACTAAGGTACATGCCCTTGACCGGAATCGAACCTGGGACCTTTCAGTCTGCAGGCCGATGCTCTATCCACTGAGCCAAACCAGTTTCAGCCTAAATTTAAAGAAAATTTTACTTGTTAACTTAAAATTCTATTTAAGTTTTTATTTTAAAAGAAAACATCTTCATTGCTTCTAATCATTTCTTATAAAAGATTAAAATAATGCAAAAACATAGACAGTGTTCACCACTGTCACCTTCCAGACTTAGAAACATCTCATGTTTGATCAATAGGATCCTACCATACATACTGTTTTGTAGTTTTCCTTTTCCACAAACTATATTCTCCCTATCATTTAATATAGCTATTATGTTAACTGCATGGTAGCCCACTGCCAGATTTTATAGGTGGAGCCCAGTTTCCCACTCTTCTAAAAATGCTGTGATAAGTATCCTCCTTACACACAAGTTCACTCATGCAAATGATAAGCTTACACAAGGTGTAAGTTTACATACCTTTATATGGTGAATTATTCCCCCTCAGAAAAGCTGTGTCAGTGGCATGTCCTTATTTTCTTGAGAGCCCCTTAATTCCATGTCTGTCCGAAGACAGCACCACACGTCCAGCAGGACAGTTGCTGCTGCCCAGGTCTCCTCCTTTATCGTGCATTTTCACACCCCCAGGGAGACTTGCACCTCCTCTGCTGAAACGACTGAGCCTCTCCACGTCCAAGCTGAACAGCCTGGCCATCGGTCTGCGGCAGATCGCAGCCTCCTCCCAGGACAGCGTGGGGCGAGTTTTGCGCCGCATCCGAGTTGCCAAAAACTTGGAACTAGAACAAGTGACTGTCCCAATCGGAGTCCTACTGGTCATCTTTGAATCTCGCCCTGACTGTCTACCCCAGGTATGTGACTAATGCTGAGATAAATCTCCCAAAGATTTTTTTTTTTTTTTTAAGTAAGAACGATTTATCTTCCCCCACCAAAAATTAAAATTTTTAAAAAAATATTTTTTATTGATTTCAGAGAGGAAAGGAGAGGGAGAGAGAGAGACAGAAACATCAATGATGAGAGAGAATCATTGATTGGCTGCCTCCTGCACTCCCCCCACTGGGGATCGAGCCCACAGCTAGGCATTGCCCTTGGTTGGAATTGAACCTTGGGACCCTTCAGTCCGCAGGCCAATGCTCTATCCACTGAGACTTTATTCTCATGTTGTTCTTAAGGTAATTTATGTTGCTTGTTTTTCCAATAATTCTAAAGTAGGTATTTATTTGTGCATTTTACAGTTGAAGAAACTGAAGTTTATAGAAGGTAATACAATAGTATTGTGAAACATATTAATGTGGATCTGGGCCTTAAACCCAGATGAATCTCCCTTATCCCAGGAGCCTACTTCCAAGTATCTTAGCTCATTAGGCACTTTGTTCCTCACCCCAGAGTCCCTGCTACCCTCCCCGCAGGTCCTTCTTATAGTCCATGCAAAAACAGGGCCCTTTGTTATCAGTGTCTCAGATGGCTTCCTGAAGGTACATCTTAGAAAAAGAATGTCTAACCCTAGCTGGTTTGGCTCAGAGCATCAGCCTGCGGATGTAGTATTATGAAGTACTAGTGACACTACACTCTTTTCCCTTTGGCTCACTGCTCTCCCCTTTGACCTGCAGGTGGCAGCCTTGGCTATTGCAAGTGGTAATGGCTTGTTACTCAAAGGGGGGAAGGAGGCTGCACACAGCAACCGGATTCTTCATGTCCTGACCCAGGAGGCTCTCTCGATTCACGGAGTCAAGGAGGCCGTACAGCTGGTAGGTCCCTGAGAATGAGCCGTGTCAGGCCAGAGGAGCCTGGTCAGGTCTTTGGGCATTTGAAGCAGAGCTTAGGCCATGTGCGTCTGAGTCACTTCCATGGGCAGGCTTAATTGAAGTGGCAGCAGGGCCCGAGTGTCTGCTGACATTGGACAGTGCCCGGTGGGTCTTCGGTGGTTTTGGGAGGATACTCTCACATAACTGTGTCCCACACCATTGACTTCGTGAGAATGCCTATCAGCCCTTCATTGTCTAGCTCACAGGGCAACAGGAATACCAGCACCAGAGTGGGTTCTGCACACTGGCAGTCATTTAGGCCAAGTTGGATGAGGTCAATTTTTATGAAAGCTTATCATAAACCATCATGGGAGCGTGTAAATGTGAGGTCATGCTGTTATTATTATTGTTGTTACAATATTTTAACCATTGTCTTATACTCCTCAATTGTCAAGTAGAATTTCTGAACTAGGTAGTAAAAGTTGCAATTTATTGAACACCTGCTATGGGCAAGGCACTTTCTTATCTCTCTCTCTCAATCCTCTCAACAACCCTATGAGAAAAATATTAATTTTAGTCCCATTTTATATATAGGAAAAAAATAGGCATAGAGGTTAAGTAACTCACACCAAGTCACACAGTCTGTAGTGGCTTAGATTTGGACTCAGGCTGGCTCCGGATCTTTCCTGTTCCATCAAGGCTACTCGCTCCCACAGCGCAGGATTCTTTGGGCTGCTGGGCGAGGGTCTTCAAAACTGCTGCATCACATGCTTGCTGATGAGTCTGGGTTTTTCTCATGGCAACAGAGCAGTGGATTCAAATCCCAGCTCTGCCACCTCCTAGCTTAATTCAGAGGCTTCTGCTTCCCTCCTTCCTATTGATGTGCAACATAGATGTAGTAATATACAGATCCTATGTGATTTTGTCCATATGTACATGCACATACATAACACCAGCCATATCAAGATACAGGATATCTCCAACACTCAGAGGCTCCCAGGTGCCCTTTCCTGCCAGTATGCCCCCACCACCAGGTAACTGCTTTTTACTTCTTTCACGTTCAGTTTCTTTTGCCTGTTCTTGAACTTCATATAAATGGAATCACACAGTGCACTCTTTCCTGTTGTATTTCTTTTGTTCACTGTGATGTCCGTGAGCTTCATCCACATTGTTGCACCTAAGCAGTAGTCTTCTCTGTCACTATCATGTAGTATTCCATTTACATGCATACACTAGTTTGTCCTTTCTTCTGCTGACGAACATTTGGGTTGCTTCCAGCTTTGGACTATGCAGATTAAAGTTGCTATGAGCATTTTTGTAAACATATTTGTATTTCTCTTAAAGGTTACGTGACCATGTAGAGGACATAAAAAATAAAGAAGATAAAACGAAGCCTACAATGTCAGTGTCCTAACATGAGCACTGTCATTAGCCCCGCCAGCATCCCAGAGTTGAGGTTGTCAGCAGAAGCCATGAAGAACCAGACTCCCTAGCAAGACCCAGCTTGTCACTAAGGCTGTGGTTAGAGAATGACTAGGGCTGACACTTTCTCTTGTGACCCTCATCACATGACATAATCTGTGCCTCCTCTAACTCCAGAGGTGGCACTTTTACCTCTCCTGGCATTTAAAAAGTTATCTGCCCAGTGTATGGCTGCTTGTGTCCTAGCCCCCTCTTTCCCACTAGATTCTGAGCTGCTGGAGGCAGGAACCGGGTCATGCCCAGCAAAACACTTAGTGTGCAGAATTTGGTGAGCATTTGCAGGACAGCACTGATTCCCATGATCAGGGACTAGTCTTTTCTCACAGTGCCTGGTTAGTGCTCAGGAGGTGCAAGCACGTGACTGTAATGGGGATGTTGCCACTTCTGTATTTCATGGGATTAGAAGACGCCCTATTTATCCTTTTATTCTCTACCTCTTCAGGTGAATACTAGAGAAGAAGTGGAAGATCTTTGCCGACTAGACAAACTGATAGATCTGATCATTCCACGCGGCTCTTCCCAGCTGGTCCGAGATATCCAGAAGGCCGCCAAGGGGATCCCCGTGATGGGGCACAGCGAAGGGATCTGCCACATGTATGTGGACTCAGAGGCCAGTGTCGATAAAGCCTCCAGACTGGGTGAGCTGGACAGGGTCCCCTGTTCCACAGGCAAAACATTTGTCAGATCCATCATAGTGGCTCTGAATCATATTAATCGAAGCAACTCTCTGTTTTCTTTCTTTAGTCAGAGACTCTAAATGTGAATATCCAGCTGCCTGTAACGCTTTGGAGACTCTGTTGATCCACCGAGACCTGCTGAGAACACCCCTGTTTGACCAGATCATTGATATGCTACGTGTGGAACAGGTAAGACGAGCCCGCAGGATCGCACCACTTCCTGCCTCCCACATGGAGACTGAGAGCCTGTGGGACTAGACCAGGAGAACTCCACGCAGTGAGGCCGTTCAAGAGGCAGTGTTTTTGAGCATCTGCTATGTACAGAGCTCTGTGCTCAGTAGCCGAGAGGAGTAAGAGGAAGACAGGCCCCTGTCTTCTGACAGCCCAGGGGGTGGGAGAATCACACACACAAATAGCTTCATTCCCGAGTGGAAAGTGTTAAGTGCTAGGAGGGATTAGAGAGAAGACAGACCGCATGGCATCCCATTGAATGGACTGTGTCTGGCAACATTTATTCTGGCGGCATAGTTTAAAGTTTGTGAATCTGAACATTCCTGTTTGGATTCGGTTTGAAAAGATTGTGCGGAAATGTTCTCAAACCAAAATGTATTGCATCCGCCCCTCCACAAATGTCTTCAATTACCAGTATCAACCTACTTAATACAGTGGTATTGGGAATCAACAATTGGTGTAATATCCTCTTTTTCTGAGATAATTTTATTAAGGTTATAAACAATCAATACCAGTAAGTTTCCAACATAAACATATACTCCATCTTACATTCCTATTGCAAGGAAATAGATACTCCCCAGACAAAAACGGACAGCCGTAAGTTTTCTGTCAGAAGTATCGATGCCCTGGCAGAGTTCTGTGCAGCAGCTGGGGGAGTGACTGTTGGCCTTGGGCGCTTTGACCTGCAGCACGTTTTTCTTCCCATCCATCCTTTCCTGGAAAAGAGGCTCCAGTCAGCTATAAGTATGGCACGGACCTACTGAGAGCCTGAGAGCGTTGTTTGAAAATGCACCTCACAAATTAAAAGGGAGTTAGGGAACATGCTCACTTATGCTGGGGTTCCTTCATGCGAGTGGCCTCTGAGCGGACCGGCTGCTGGTCTGGAAGAGGTGTGACCCTGCTCTCATGTGGGTTTCTGTTGTTGCCCCTGCACTTCCTCTGTTCCAGGTGAAAATTCACGCAGGCCCCAAGTTCGCCTCCTATCTGACCTTCAGCCCCTCAGAAGTGAAGTCCCTCCGAACTGAGTACGGGGACCTGGAGCTGTGCATTGAGGTGGTGGACAGCGTCCAGGAGGCCATCGACCACATCCATAAGTACGGCAGCTCCCACACCGAGGTCATCGTCACGGAGAACGGTCAGTGCCCGAGGCTGCAGGGAGGCGCCTGCACTCTGCCTTCGTCTCCTCGTGGTTCTCTCCGTGCTGCCTGGCCTGTAGGAGACGTAACCGAACAAACTGATGAGATGCTGGCTGTTAGTTGCATTTGCTGTTTTGCTGAGTGCTCTCACATCTGTTACCTCATGATAGAGTGATGGTGGCCCCATAGGAGGAGGCAGAAAAGAGACTATTAGCTCCACTGTAAAGATGACTCCTGCATTACAGGCGCTACCATTTAATCCACACAACAGTCTCTCCAGGTTATTAGAATAAACCCATTTTATGGCTGAGGAAACCAAGGTTCAGGAGAGTAAGGGCAGAACCAATGCCACAGTCATTCATTTGCTCTACAGATGTGTATTGCAGAACATGCCTGGGTGTCAGGCCTAGTGATTAAGAAAGCCAGTATGGCCCCCCTCAGGGAATTTACAGTTGACTCAGGGAATCACAACAGCACTAATAGTAACAGCTAACTGTTATAGAGCACCTACTATGTGCTAGACTGTGATGAGTGCTTTGTGGATGTCAGTTCATCTTATTCTCTCCACACACTGTGAGCTAGGTCATTGTCAGTCCCTGTTTTTCTTAGGCACAGAGAGGTTCAGAAACCTGCCCAAGGTCATCCAGCTAGTGCGTGTGAACTTAGACTTCAGACTTACAGACTCTGGGTCCACAGCCTCTAAACAGTGTAGCAGCGAGGGTACCTCTGCAGTAGGAGCTCCCAAGCAGCTACTCTTCCCACAGCAGTCACTGATGAGGCCGGTCTGCCTTCTTCCTCTTTGGATTTTCCACAAATCGATGTTTAACACCCGGGGAGTCCCTTGGTGCCTGGACCCTGCCCCGGGCAGTCCCAGGTGAGGGCTAGAAGCAGGGTGTTCTCTGCGGATCATCCTAACTCAGTTTCTCTTTCTGCCACAGAGAAAACAGCAGAGTTCTTCCTGCAGCACGTTGACAGTGCCTGCGTGTTCTGGAACGCCAGCACCCGCTTCTCTGATGGCTACCGCTTCGGGCTGGGTAAGGACTCTGGGCGTGGAGAAAGGACCGCGGTGTGGTTGAAGGGGCACGATGAGGGTGGAGGAGACGGCTCACCTCTGTGGTCACATGCTTGGTCAAGATAAGAGACAGTTGTGAGAGGGTGGATACAGAGTTGTGAGAGGAAATCGTAGCTGATAAAGTGCTGTGCTCTGGGTGTTCCACTTATTAAGAAGGTAGGTACTTGTATTTTCTTTTTCATAGGTGGGGAAACTGAGGTTCAAGGAAGTGAAGTAACTTGCACAAAGTCACACGGCTGGCATTCAAACCCAGGCTTGTGCAAGCCCACAGCCCCGCCGTTCCCACGCAGTGCAGGCGGACCACAGCGTGTCTCCAGGCACAGGTGGTAACAGGGGTCTTTGCCAGTCCCTTGAGAGCACTGCTACTGCAGGCTTACTCTGTAGAGAGACTCAGCCAGGTTGCCTCGGAGCTAGGAATTCCCATGGGGCAGGACAGAGGTGTTAGTGACTATGCTGGGCTTATTGTTAGCATCAGAAACAGACAGGTTAGCCTGGGGTGCAAGGTTTACTTCTAAAAGCTTCTGAAAGACACCCTTCTCCCCTTCCATCTTTCACCCAAGCATGATTCAGTGGTTAAACATTGACCAATGAACCAGGAGGTTATGGGTTCGATTCTCGGTTAAGGTATGTGCTCAACTTGCAAGCTCCATCCCCAATTTGGGGGTCGGGAGAGCATGCAGGAGGCAGCCAATCAATGATTCTCTCTCATTATTGATGTTTCTATCTCCCTCTCCCTCTCTGAAATCAATAAAAATATATTAAAAATAATAATAAAATCTCCATCCCCAGTAGTCAGGGGTGCCATTATACAAAGCTTTAATAAGGCAATTATGACAAATCGGAGAAGTAGTTTAAGCATTTGAAACATTGTAATCCCTCTGAACTTTTGAATAGATGATCTGCATAGAGACAAATAGTTGTCACTGAATTGTTAAAAGTTATAAAGGAAATTTTACTCAGTTATTCTTAGTCATTAGACAAGAATGACTTATTTTTAGTTCCCTGTCTCCATTGTGCTGGGGTTGTGATTTAATACCACATCACTTCTACTGAATTTTGCGTTCTGTGGCCTGGAAGAAGAAATAGCAGCATGCATTTAAGGGCTGAGGAGCCCAGCTTTGAAGCGAAAGTCAAGATGCAGGGAAAGCAAGGGATCCCTCCATCGTCGTTCAGTCCCTGGCTCAGAGCAGAAGCTCAGGGTCTGTTTGAGTCAAATGCGCTAGTAACACTGACAGATAATACTTATTGGGCATTTACTGTATCCCCAGCACTGTGTTAATGTATCACATGCAGTAGCTCTCTTAGATCTCCATAATGGATCGATCATTTTATTCATTTTTTTAATGACAAAAATCAAAGCACGAAAGATGATCGAGGCAACACGTCCAGAGTCACATGGTCTCGATACATTAGTTAACAGAATTGGAATGTGGTGCTCACAGGCTCCTTGCCAGTCACTACCCCAAGCTCATCCCCACTCGGTCTCCTCACTCCTCTCTGCCTGCAGCACCTGTACCCGCCCCTCCCCGGCTGGCTCCTCTCCCTGCCCAGTGTGGGCCCCACCCACCCGCATAGTTGTCACAGGAGTTCTTGGCTGCCTTGTCCACAAGAACATAAGCCCCACGAAAACGGACTGTATAGTTACCACCTCATCCCCAGGGCCCGTACGTGCTCAGTGCAGTTGTGATGGACATGGGACCCTGCTTCCCCCGCGGGAGGTGCAGAACACTGGGCCAGACCCAGGAAGACTCCTGATGGCCGCATCTGAGCCAGGAGCGAGAGTGCGAGATGAGCAACCCCTTTTATGTATTCAGTTTAGTGCTAAGAATTTGGGGGGGGATCTTGAGAACTTATCCCTTTTTGGGATTTGAGGAATATTTAGGGAGATGAAACCTCCATACTAAACATTGTTATATAACACAGAAAATGCCCCAATGTCAAATTACGGTGCGCAGTCCACACACTGAACAGATAGCAGAGAGAGCACGTCTGGTAAAGCACAATTGAGCCCACACGCTGGGTTTCCTGAGGAGGAGGAGGAGGAGGAGGCTCGGCATGATGTACAGCGACCAGAGACACGTGGGGACAGCGAAACTCAAGCTGGCCGGCAGGATGGGCAGGGGAGGGCGAGGGGCTGGTGAGCAGACAGGAAGCAGAGGCGGGAAACACCACACCCTCATCCGTGCTTCTTTGCAGGAGCTGAAGTGGGAATCAGTACCTCGCGAATCCATGCTCGGGGACCCGTAGGAATTGAGGGACTACTTACAACTAAGTGGCTGCTGCGAGGGCAGGACCACGTGGTCTCGGATTTCTCAGATCACGGAACTTTGAAGTATCTTCACGAGAACCTTCCTGTTCCTCAGAGCAACACCAACTGAAAGCCGCAGAGGAGAGCGGTGTTCCGAGAGGTCCTCACGGGTGAGCTCGCTCCAGGACCTGGGCTGAGCCGGTCCAGCTCCCACGTCCCGAAGGCCTTCCTGCTGTGCGCTCATTCGGGCAGCATTGGTCTTGGCTAATGGCACAATCCAGCTCACCGTTTCCTTTTTTATTTTTTTTAGAAAGTAATTATTATGGCCCTAGCTGGTTTGGCTCAGTGGATAGAGCGTTGGCCTGCAGATTGAAGGGTCCCAGGTTCAATTCCAGCCAAGGGCACATGCCCAGGTTGTGGATTCAATCCCCAGTAGGGGGCGTGCAGGAGGCAGCCAATCAATGATTCTCATCATTGATGTTTCTATCTTTCCTTCCTCTCTGAAATCAATAAATATATTTTTTAAAAGACAATAATTATTATGGATAGGGACTTTGCTTAATTGCTCCAAATAGGGACTTTGCTTTTCATGGTCCAGTTTTCTTCAGTGATAGAAACAAAGATAAGGTGTCCAAGGTGGAGGCAATGGGGAAATCATGGCCGCTTCTCCCCTTTTTATTGCCTCAGTGAGGTAGAGTCTCCCTTGGCATTTGGTTGGTACCAGAGCCATACCTAATACATGTTTCCACGTTTCTTTCACAGTCATAGTCATCTTCAAAAAGGAAAGGTCTGGAACTTAGATGAGGGGCACCATTCTCATCAAAAACAATCATTTCCACTGGGAGGTTGATCTGTATTTATTTGTGGAGAAACTATTGTATAAGCATTCCGGACGCTCGCAGCCTCTCCAGCCCAGGAGACTGGCAGCACTTGCGATGCGGTTGGAACCTGGAGCTTAGACAGGAGGTGTAGGATCAGAGTGAAGTAGTATCTGACAATTATGCTTGAAATTTTTATAGGGATTTTTGTCATCCTATCCTTTCCCTCTGAAATAAAATTAGAGGTTTATTTTAATACTTTGGATTCTTCCCCCTTTTTGAGAAATAAAGTTTTTATGAAAAGCCTGTGTGCCAGATTAACGTTCTCTCCCTCATTGGCTATTCCCCTCCCTCCCTTTCCCTGTCCGGCGGCCTCACAGCCTCACTCTTACACATTGTCTCCCTGGGAGCTGGTGGGGAGGCAGCCGGACCCTCCGCCTCGACTGCGCCAGTGCAGGCAGCCCGGCAGTGCCAGGGGACCAGACCAGAGGCGGGAGAGGAGAATGCGAGGACTTGAAGGAATAAAAGCATGGTGATGGTCTGAAGTTGGTGTGTATGACACGAGCAGGCCACCACTGTGCAGGTCCACACAGTGTCCACCTGGATGGCCAGGGTCCCAGCTGACCTCCTCACCTCAGGGTCACCTGTTTCATTAGCAGCTCTCACCCCTCACCCTCCTCCCAGTTCCTGTTCTTGGGGTCCCTGGAGTCTACAGCTGAAAGGTTTCTGGTCTCATGGAGGCACTTACAAAAAAAATAGCCATCACTTACATGCTGCTGCTTATCCTCGGAGGATGTTTGATGAATCCTCAATGGTGTCATGTGGATCATGTTCCCAGACTGGCTCTAAACTGCCTCTCATCCGGACCCCGACACGGTCTGGCAAGTTACCCTGCGGTCCTCTGAGTGGGGGATTCGGCCATAGCTTGCCAGAAAAGGCGACCGAGTCCCGCCTGGAACTGCATGGTGAATCCCACCATCAGCGCACAGCCAAACGACAAACGTCCCTGACGTCTAGAATAGCAAGTGACCCACTCAGGCCTTTGGGGAAGACGCCAAGGGGGCAGGCCTGGATCTGGGCCCCAAGAAAGACGTCGGGAGTGAGGAAGTGACGGGCAGAGACTCGGGCAGGGGACCGTGCAAACAGAAGTTCAGGCATGGGGGCGGAACACAAGTGAAGACTCCAATTTGGGGCAGAAGTTCACGTGGGTAAACAGGAAGGTATTACTTCCAAATGGCTGAGGGTATCCTCTTGACTGGAGCTACTCTTCTTAGGGCAAGAAATTGGTTGGGATTTGGTCCGAGAAACACAGCTACAGGCTATATTGCAATAGGTGTTGTCTGCTCTGTCCCCCTTATTTTAGGGAACCTTCTCTGCATTTGCAGTACTTGGCCTCAGTCTGTGTGCTTCAGGGGAGGGATGCTGATATCCCAGGACCTGGCTATTTTTAGTGGTAGTCTCGTGACCTGGGTCTGAGAAGTCTGTTAGCCTGCGAACAACGATTGCTGCAGGGCCAGGCGTGTGATTAAAACTTGGCCACACAGCTTACTAGTGGAATTGGATTTTTACTGCGGTTATTAGAAAAAGCTCTCTGGAGTTGTAAACTCTAATTCTCAAGGACTAAAGCCGGTAATATCCATCCTTCCACGTAGAGAGGCTGTAAGCAGTATCCGCCCAGAGGAAAGGGAGCCAGGGGACATAGAGGGCCTGGGCCCCTGGCTCCATCTGTGCCTGAAACCACCCCTGGACTCAGTTCAATCATTTCCCTTCTTTGCTGAAGCAAGTTTGAGTTGGATTTCTATTGCTTTCACTTTAGAAGACTTGGGATGATGTAGCTGGGTTCAAACATCTGCTCTGCCACTTAAGTGACTTTGGGCAAAGTCGCCTGACTTCTGTGAGCCTGTTTCCTTGTAGGAATTTTGACACTTCCTACCACATAGGTGGTAATCTAAATACTTGGCACAGCCTGGGCACACAGCAAGCACCCAATAAGCCAGAGAAGGTCACTTGCGGCTTTCACATGTCCAACTCCATGTTTGACTGCACTTCACAGGAAACCAGACGTTTCTTCTGTTCCTCAGGAGGCAGTTTTCAGGAGTCGGGGTTTTCCCAGGCCGGCTGCATCTGGTCACCAGAAGACAAGCCTTGCCCTCCACAGGGAGGAATAGAGCGCTGGGTTTCATTAAACATTTAAGACCTGGAATATGTGGGTGGCTGCTACTGAAGAAGGCATGAGCAGTAAAAACGCTGTTTTGGGTCTGAGATAGAGAAAGGGGACTGTTTCTGGCAACATTTATTCAGGCGGCATGGGATTAAAAAAAAATTGTATTGCCCTAGCCGGGTTTGATCCTGGTCAAGGGCATGTACCTCAGTTGCAGGCCCCTACCCCTAGCCCTAGTTGGAGTGTATGCAGGAGGAGGCATCTAATTGATGTGTCTCTCTCACATTGATGTTTCTCTCTGTGTGTCTTTTCCCCTTTTACTCTCCACAAATCAACGGAAAGATATCCTTGGGTGAGGATTAACAACAACAACAGCAAATCTATTATCTTCCCACCTCCAGCAGGTGGTAGTGGTATCCCATCCATCAGGACAGCATCCTAGACAGCAGGAAGGAGAAATAACTGGACAAAATAATATTGCCAGCTGCCCCTTCTAAGTGACTTTCCAGGAAGGCCCAACCAATGGCTTGGCCAGAATTGGCTTGTGGCCTCCCCTGTCTATAAGCGATCTGGGCACATTGCAGCTCCAGGAAGTAGGAGTCTATTGGTAGGGGAGGATGGAAACGGTAGAGGGAAATTATCCTAATTGATCAGGGAGCTGGAAGTGGGATTGATTAGCCTAAATATGGCTGCTGGGAAGGAACTGTTTGTGGCCACATGGACCATTCTGAGTGCAAAGGAAGCTGGGAAATATATTTGTAGCTAGGCACATCCTTGTCTTAACAAAAACTAGGATCCTCTTTGTAAGGAAGAAAAAAGGATAAATATTGGGTAAGTTGCTGGCACTATTTGCCTCAATTACCCATAAGGCCTTGTGGATTTTCTTAGAAGGTTATTTTGTTTTCTTGAGCTCATTGATAGGTTTTGTAATTCAGGTTTTGTGGTAGGATGGGAATGCTAAATTGCTCTGTAAGAGATGAAGAAAAGGCTAAATTCTCGGGCAATTCTGGAGAGCAGAGGGTGGGTTGTAGATTGCCCTAGAACCAGGATCAGCAGGAAATTGGGCTCGAGAAAGCTAATTTCCAAAGTACAAGAAAAGCATTTGTTTTTAAACTGATGACTCAATGGGAACAATTCTCTTGAAAGTACTTGCATTTTAGAAAAAGAAACTTGTTATTCCAAAGAATTAGCCAGAGTGACATAGTGGGAAGAGCATGCATTTGGGAGTCATACTGGCCTGCCCTGCCAACGAGAAATTATGTGAACTTAGCAGACATACTTTTACTATTGATAAAATAAGTCTCAGTTTCCTTACTGGGGAAAAGTAGAGGACTAACACCTACCTATCAGGAGAGAACCAAGTAATGGAGTAGACACTTAGCGACGAAAGAAGCTCCACCAATATTGGCCACAGTTAGCAGTAGGAACACAGCTGGCATATCTGTCTTTCTATTCCCCACTGAGCGCAGCTAGGAGCAATGCATGTAGGTGCTAACTGATCAATAGTTTTTTATTGAGGTATAATTGACATAACATTATTTTAGTGTCAGGTGTGTGACATAACAATTTGATATTTCTATACATTGTAAAATGATCATCAGAAGTCTGGTTCATATCTGCCACCATATATAGTTACACATTTCTTTTCTTGTGATGAAAACTTTTAAGATCTACTCTCTTATCAACTTTCAAATATCCAGTACAGGATTATTAACTCTTGTAATTCACACCAAGCTGTTCATTACATCCCCATGACTTATTTATTTTAGAACTAGAAGTTTGAACCATTTGACCCCTTTCATCCATTCCACCCACCTCCCACACCCTGCCTCTGGCAACCACCAATCTGTTCTCTGAGTCTATGAACTTGGTTTGATTGGGGTGGGGGGCAGTGGGGGAGCGGTTTAGGATTCTACATATAAGAGAGATTGTATTTGTCTGGCTTGTGTTTTTTCCTTACC
This sequence comes from Pipistrellus kuhlii, assembly GCF_014108245.1. Lineage (NCBI taxonomy): Eukaryota > Metazoa > Chordata > Mammalia > Chiroptera > Vespertilionidae > Pipistrellus > Pipistrellus kuhlii. Next base: position 28,449,782 of record NW_023425460.1, on the reverse strand, counting down.
AGAATGTCCTCAATGTTCATTCATGTTGTCTCAAATAGCAAGCTTTTCATTTTTTTATGGCTGAATAATATTCTATTATATGTGTACTAGAGGCCTAGTGAACAAAATCTGAGCACTCGGGGGAGTCCCTCAGCCTGGTCTGTACCCTCTTGCAGTCCAGGAGCCTTTGTGGGATGTCCGACTGATGGCTTAACGCTGCTGCGAAGGCTCCCGCCACCACTGCTGCACTCGCCAGTTGTGAGCCCAGCTTCTGGCTGAGTGGCACTCCCCCTGTAGGAGCACACTGACCACCAGGGGGCAGCTCCTGCATTGAGCATCTGGCCCGAGGTGGTCAGTGTGCATCATAGAGACTAGTCATTATGCTATTTGGTCAATTTGCATATTAGCCCTTTTTTTTTTTAAATATATATATATATATATATATATATATATATATATATATATATATATATATATATAGAATAGGATATGCCATATTTTCTTTATCCATTCCTCTATTAATAGACACTTAGGTTATTCCCATAGCATGGCTAGTGATTATCATTCGAAATGGATGACTTGGGCAGAATTAGGGAGGTGGAGGGGGTCTTTTCTGAGAGCCATGAATCATTGCGGCTATTGGAGTGAGGGTGGCAACCTGAAATGACATTTGCTAAATTTCGAAACCGTGTGGGGCAAGAGACCAAAGAGCCGAAGCTCCTAAGAACAGAACTGAATCTTCCGCAGGCTTTCAGGGTTGAGAAGACCGGCGGGCTGTCAGTCCATGCCTTTGCTGACCCCGACTTATTTCTAAAAAACTGAGGAGTGTCACCGTTCTCTCCTAGTTGTGCACGTGAACCTGCCCTTGGGGTGTCCTGGAGTGGGCGGTAGGTTACATGTTATGATTACAGTGTCTTTTCTGCTAGGGCTTCTGGCAAAACTCAGTGAATAACCTTAAAACAGCTTTTACCTTATAACCCTTTTAGTGAGAATGAGGTTTAAAACTTCATTCAATACTCAGTGAGCACTTCAGTGTTACGTGCTGGAAATAAGAGACATTTCCCCTCCCCAGTGGTTCAAAACTTGTCTGAGAATGCTGCCCTACCCCCAGATAGTACCTCTTAATTCCCAGTTGTATCCCTCCTTTTATCCCAATTCCTAGGAGAACCCCTTTGGACAAAACAGATCTGTTCCAGTTTGGTAGGGAGGAGAGGTCACTGCCACCTCACTCTTTATTTCATCTTGCCCTAAGATGCCTCCAACACTAGGGGGCAGTCTGGCCCCACAGACCTAAGGAGGCCAGCCCTCAAGTCCTGGTGCCTGCAACCCCGCCCCACCACCACCCCGCCATGCTCACCTAGAGGAGTGCTGGCACAGTAAAACAACCCCAAGACCCACTCACCAGCAGGCAAGGACACAGGCTTTTAGGGGGATGAGAGACAGAGCAGGGTTTGGATCCTGGTTCCGCCACCTCCTTGCTGTTTGACCTGGGGAAAGTCTTAAGTTCTCTGACCTTTGAGAACGCTTATCTATAAATGGGCTCTGTAAGGTTATAGGTGAAGCACTCGGCACAATATCCGGCATATGGTAAGCCTTCAATAACTGTTTGCTGTTACTATTGATTCTGTTCTAAAGAGTAGCTTTCTCTTAGTTCTGGATATTAATTACTCTTTTATTTAAAGTCCAAACATCCATTTCTAGAAAATCAAGTGGAGACACTCTTAAGAGATACCTGCAGTGTACCAGGCGCTAGACTAAAAGCCTGATGTCACAACAATATGAGTGAGGTTATTGTGATCCTCTATTTGACAGGTGCAGAAAGTGAGGATCAGAGAGGGTGGGTAAATTGCCTAAGGCCACACCGTTGGAAGTGGTAGGACTCGGATTAGAACCCAGAAACTGGGTGTCAGTGCTCGTAACCACCACAACAGGCTGTAGCAGCAGTGTTTTCCCAGAAGCTTCTTGTACTTTAGTCCAAGGCAAGTTGTGAGGAAGGCTGAAGAAGGAGGTTGCCATAGCTACTAACTGGACCCCTTTGCGAGTAATCAGATCCTCAGTCTGCTCCAGTTTTGCAAGAGGAGATGCTTGTCTGGAAACTCTCCTCAACACCTGCCCCTGGAGGGAGCCGGCCACACCTGAATTATTTAGCGCGTCTCTAGACACTTGATATAATGAGCAGGTGTGGATGCTTCTCCAACGTTGCCCGACATGCCTTTACTTACCCCTTTTCCCCTCCCCCTTGTTGCCTGTGAGGAAAAGGGAGGCATCTGCTGTCTCCACATTGTGTGTCTACCTCCTCCGCTATCCCCCTCCTGAAAATTATTTGTTGGAAACGGACTGTTTTGCTGCAAATTTCAAATCATGTTGATTTGAGTTTAGATTGGTGATATAAACAGGACCCTAACTAGTGAGTGGATAACTTGTCTTTTTCTATTGATACACAGTTCCTTTTCCTCTATCCTAAACTTACACAGATAAAACCCAAAGACTGAATTTGTACAAGTGAAACAACAAAAAGTATAAAAATATTCATAGTTTAGATTTCACCTATGTAAAAGGAAAGAACTATCCTTAGAGAAAGGGAAGGGAATATGAATACAGAGGTGTCACATGGCCTATAATTGTTAGGCCATCATAGCACATGGAATAGCACGATAGCAGTTATACTATGATCAGGGCCGTGAGCTTTCTAGAGTCCGCTCCCTGCTCATGCACCTCACCTGTTGCTTACATACACCCCTCGCCTTGACGATCCATCCATCCATCTGTCCCTTTCTCTCGCTTCCTGGTTCAGGGGCCAGGGCTGTGGGCTCGCTGTGCAGTGGGGACTTGTCCTGGGGGGGAAGGATTGTTTCCAGGTCTGCTCCTCCTCCTCTCCATCTGGTCTGTGAATGTACTGTTATTAGCATCCTTTGTGGTACCCTGATTAGATTGTAATGTGAAATCAAATTGAATCCTAATTAATAACATTTGAATATCTCTTTATAGTGAACTATTTGAAAACAATGAGCCATTAAAAGTCAAAGAATATTGACATGGGTAGAGGCTAACCACAAAACGTTGAATAGAAAAAAGCTAGACTGTGAAAGAAATATAATTGACATTTCCCAACGATATTACATATATATGTTTGGTCAGGAAAAAGACTGGAAGGAAGTATATCAAAGTATCATGAATGATTCTTACTGAGAAGGGAGACTGTTAGTGACTTTTATTTGTCATTATATTCTTCTAAGTTTTCCAAACTATTTTACTGCTTGACTTATTTTTAGACTATTTTTCTTGTTTTCATCGCTACTAATCTTTATTCCTCTGGGAAATTCTTGGTACAATGGTGAAAATAAAATTTGTGATAACAGCCTTTGAAATCAAAAGAGAGGCTTATTTTTCCATCCCAGCCCCCTTTGCAGCCTGCCTTTTTCAGACAAGAAATCAAGGTGCAGGGGCTAAGTTCAGACAGGAACCCTGGCCACTGCCCCGTTTGGGGATTGTAGCCTCAGAGGAGAGGCTGGACTGGCAGCTGCAGGGAGCCCCTAGCCCGGGCTCTGTCTGTGGCTGAGCTGGTTTCACCCACTCTGCAGGAGAAACGCAGAAAACCAGAGGGGCATCTGCTCCTGGTACTTCACCAAACTCTGGTTTCCCTTCTCTAACTCGCTAATAAGGCTACATCGCTGACTGTGTTTCCAGATTCTGTTTCAATGCAGACAATTAGATGGTAAATAATTCAAGAGAACGGAAACTGGCAAAGTGGTGTGTGATGTCCAAATAGCTATCTTGTTTACCCGCTGGTGTAAACTTCAGGCTCGCCTGCAAGTGCGGAGCCCAGGAGTGGGTAAAATGTGCAAACACAGGAATTTCCCTGTTTGCATTCCTTCCCACCTGTGAGCATTGTCTGGTGTGAGGACAGTTTCCCAGTTTGATTCAAGTGAAACAGCATGTCTTTGGCAGTCAGATCTGATGACTTCTCAGGCAAGTCTGAAGTCCCTCCCAGAGGTGGGTTGAATGTCCAGAATCCAGAAGCATCCTCCTCTCTTTGGGGTGAGGCCTCGTGATCAAAGTGGAGGTCTCTGCGGTATCACCACCCATCCGCTCCCTCTTCCCTCTGCGCAGTGAGGGAGCGACTTTTACCAGGCCCTGCTAAGCCTGCCCATCACTCAGGAAGCAGTCTTATTTAAGGCTCTTTGAGTTACAGGTAACATAAGCCACCTCCACTTTGCTTAAGAAGAAAAGGATAATGTGTAATATGGACACAGGGTACCTCAGAAAGCCCAAGGCCAAAATAAAATAAAAAGGAAGGAGGGAGGGAGGGATGGGGGGGAGGGAGGGAAGGACGGAAGGAAGGAAGGAAGGAAGGAAGGAAGGAAGGAAGGAAGGAAGGAAGGAAGGAAGGAAGGAAGGAAAGCTCGCCCAGCCGCTTCAGAGACAGGAACTAGCTCAGCAAAAAAGAGTAACTAATGTGTGTAGCTCAGGTAAGCAAACCACAGTGAGCACCAATGATAGGAGTTGGAGCTGACAGCATCTAGCCCAGTGGTCAGCAAACTCATTAGTCAACTGAGCCAAATATCAACAGTACAACCACTGAAATTTCTTTTAAGAGTCACATTTTTTTAAACTTAAACTTCTTCTAACACCTGTCTGATGTAAATACAGAAAACTACCTATGAAGCATTCTTTAAAAATGTCTCTTATTTCCAACATGTAGCACTGAAGTGCTCACTGAGTAGAGAATGAAGTTTTAAATCTCAGTCTCATTAAAAGGGTTATAAGGTGAGAGCGGTTATAAGGTTATTTACTGAGTTTTGCCAGGAGCACCAACCACCACAATAGGCTGTAGGAGTGTCACCGTTACACAAGGTGATGTGTAACGCCACTTCAAAAGATTGAGTGGGCTCCCCCAAGGAAGGAGAGGACTCCAAGTTGGACTGGGACTATTAAAATGGCAATCCAGCCCCGACGCAGCTGAATCCCTGGCCAGATTGAGGTGATGGGTCCTCACCCCATTTGCTAACAGAAGCAAAAGAGAATCATCACTGAAGAAAACTAACATCATATACAACCCCGATGGTTATTTTATACAACTATGAGATATTGCAAAGAGCCGAAAAATATGACTAATAATTCAGAGAAAGAACAGACAGTGGAAGCAGACCCACGAATGATTCTGATAATTGAGCTAGTGGACAAGGACTTTATGATAGGGATTATAAACATGTTAAAGAAAATATGTTTCACACATATGAAAAGATTAAGAATTTCAACAAAGAATTGAAATTTATAAAAAGAAAAAATAAAAAAGAAAAGAAAAAAAAAAAGATGGAACTGTGAAGTCTACATCGTCTCACTTCAAACACTGACTTGGGATGTGTGAGCCAGAAGGACCACACTGCCCTGGCATTTGCAAAAGTGCCAATATTGCCCCATGTGTCATAAGACTAAACGCTTAAAGCTATACATGAAGGTACATTCACCTCTGCCCCAGGCCTCCACCCAAGCCTTTCTCTTCCCCCGTAGCCTCTGAGGACCTGGAAGCTAAAGAAATCCGGTGCTCAGCTCAGTCCTGCATCTGGCACCTCAGTCAGATGCAGCAGGGATGTGCTGGGGCTGGGCAGAGCAGAAGCTGGCCCCAGGCCAGGGACTCCTGGGTGGTGACTGGTGGTGCACCCAAACCCAGGAGAGGGAGTAACCCAGTCAAGCTCCTGCGGAGTTAGGGTGTCAGGTTACCCTCCCCTATTCCTTACCTTTCAGTCCTAGGTGCCTCTCGAAACTGCACCACCCCAGCTGAGGAGCAGGGAGTGGGGATGGGGATGGGCGGGAAGCTAGTTATCGGGAAATCTGTCTGCCTAGATTAGATGCTCATTTGGGTTGATGTGAGAGGCCAACTTTAAACTGGAGCAGGCACTCTGTCCCGGACTCCCCGGGCAGAAGCTGGGTTATTGTCACCATTCCCCATTCAGTGGCAGTCTCAGCCCTTCTCCGTGGGCCTGAGGGGACCCGTTGGTCCCACACACACACACATCCACTCCCTCCTTGACTCAATCGGTCACCCACCTTTCGGAGCGTTTTCCTGTGAGACCCCAAAAGAAGAAAAAGCACTTGGTGTCCCTGTGTTGCTGGTGTGAGGTCAGTGCTAACAAGGACCGTAGACATTAACTCAGAAGCTGAGCCCACGGGGAGGAAGAGCCTGTCACAAACTTCCAGGAACGAGATGAGCAAGTGCTGGGCTGTAAGGGACAGCGCGGTGACTGCAGTTACGAGTGCTGTGTCATGGGTTTGAAAGTTCCTGAGAAGGTAAATCTGGAAAGTTCTCAACATAAGAAAACAATTGTAACTATGTGAGGTGATGGATATTAGCTAAACTTACCGTGGTAATTATGTTGCAATATGTACATGCATTAAATCATTATGTTGCACACCTTAAATTAATGCAATTTTGTATGTCAGTTATATTTTAGTAAGACTGGGAAGAAGAAAAAAAGGAAGTAGGAACCTCAAACACCACAGGAGTTGGGCCAAAATGACCCCACAATCCCGGTGGCCAGTGATAGAATAATAAGGATTGTAACTTCATTCAACTCAAATCCCTTGCATATATTTAAACCCAGGAGTCTGTAATAGCACTCTTAAACCCTCATGTGTCATCTTTTGAAGGAGGCTAGCCTATTATTTTGAAACGGGTAAAGAAAGGGAAAGAAACAGCATTTACTCTGTCATCGCTTTCCAGCTGTGTGTCGGAATAAGGATAACCAGGTTGCTGAGAGGAAGTGGTTCTTTGTAGAAATGTGTCCATGAATAAATGAAGAGATGAAGCTTAGAAGTGAAGTTAGCGTATCAACATTTTTGCAACTTGTAATGAAATCGTGGATCTAGGCAATGATCATCAATGGTTGCTAACATTATATATATGTGTATACACACACACACACACACACACATATATTGGGTCGGCAGCTAAGTAATTGCGGGTTTCACACATATATGGCTTCAGTTGAATTTTTAGGTTTGCAGACGTAGTACAAATGTAAAACACATTTTGTTATTTGATAGTTGGCTATTCAGCTGTTAATCAGTAAAAAAAAGTTTTTTGATCTGTTTTGTAGTTTTCGTTTGGCGTTCATTGAAAAATGAAAAATCAAAAGGAACATTTTCGTCATATTTTGCTTTTTTATTTCCGCCAAGGGAAAAAACGCATCGCAAGCTCATGAAAAGTTATGTGCTGTTTATGGTGACGAAGCCTTAAAAGAACGGCAGTGTCAAAATTGGTTTGCCAAATTTCGTTCTGGTGATTTTTCACTCAAAGATGAAAAACGCTCTGGTTGTTCAGTTTAAGTTGATGACGCCCTAATCAAAGCAATAATCAATTCGGACTGTCACAGTACAACACGTGAGATTGCAGAGAATTTCATGTATCACATACATGCATTGAAAATCACTTAAAACAACTTGGCTATGTTCAAAAACTCGATACATGGGTTCCTCACGAACTGAAAGAATCACAGTTAACGCAACGCATTAGCAGCTGCGATTTGCTAAAGAAACGTAATGAAAATGATCCATTTTTAAAACGACTGATAACTGGCGATGAAAAATGGGTTGTTTACAACAATATCAAGCGGAAAAGATCGTGGAGCAGGCCAGGTGAACCAACTCAAACAACATCAAAAGCTGATATTCATCAAAAGAAGGTTTTGTTATCAGTTTGGTGGGATTACAAAAAAATTGTCTACTTTGAACTCTTACCACCCAACCGAACGATCAATTCTGATGTCTACATTGAACAACTAACGAAATTAAACAATGCAGTTGAAGAAAAGCGGCCCGAATTGACAAATCGAAAAGGTGTTGTATTCCATCATGACAATGCAAGGCCACACACATCTTTGGTCACTTGGCAAAAATTAATGGAGCTTGGTTGGGATGTTTTGCCACATCCACCATATAGTCCTGACCTTGCACCATCTGATTACTTTTTGTTTCGATCTTTACAAAACTCCTTGAATGGTAAAAATTTCAATAATGATGATGATGTCAAATCGTACCTGATTCCGTTTTTTGCTAATAAAAACCAGAAGTTTTTTGAACGTGGGATTATGATGCTGCCTGAAAGATGGCAAAAGGTCATTGATCAAAATGGGCAATACATTATAGAATAAAGTTATTTAGTTCCATGAAAAAATTGTCTTTGATTTTCTTTTAAAAATCCGCAATTACTTAGCTGCCGACCCAATATATATATATATATATATATATATATATATATATATATATATATATATATAGGCATTATATGCCTTCTGATGTAAATACAGAAAACTACCTATGAAGCATTCTTGAAAATTCAAAAAGGACCTAAACCTGATCAAGCCTTTTGACTTAACTACCATTTTGTAGAAAATACAAAGTTCATGTATTTCCTTTGAAATACTGTGGAGAGGCAACTAGCAATATACCAACTGTGGGAAACTCTGGGACAAGAGACCAAAGCCTTTCAACAAGCAAATCACAGGGTATGTGTGTGGCGGGAGGGATTACAGAAAACCATATACATATCGCCCAATTTCAATGTGTAGGTCCTAATGTAAACAAATTCTAAAAAAAAACAAAAACATTTTTAGGATACAATTAGGGAAATTTGAATACCGAATTGGCATGATATTTAAGAAAGCATTGTTCGTTTTTTAGGTGTGATGACATTCTGTGTGTAAAACACCCATCTCTCAGAGTGACACACTGGAATAGTGGTGGGTGAAATTATATGATGTGTGGGAACTGTTTCAACATAATCTGAGAGGAGGTGTAGAGGTCAGCGGGTGGGAGCTGGGTGATGGGCACATGGAAGTCTAGGCTGTGTTCCCTTGGCTTCCGTGTACGTTTGAGCCATAAAGAGAACGTGGGGAGGTGCCAAGCTGGGTGCTAAGGTCTCTTGGTTGGAGCAGACACCCATCCCTCCTCCAGAGTGTCCTACGTACAGACTGGTTCCCAAACCCTGAGCGCGGAGCCCTCTCTTCTTATTCTTTTTCCTGGCAAGCTCCATCTTTGAATGGTTCTGCTCACTAAATAAATGCATTTATTGTGTCAAAACCTAAAAATACTATACCTTTGGAGCGGTTCGAAACATCTACACATTTCTTCTTTGTGAGCCTTACAGGAGGTCTTGACTTAGAATCCCAAAGTCATCCAACTGTTTACTTTTACAGGGTGGAAACTGAGGTAGACGGGCAGACTGCCGAGATCACCTGTTGGCGGAGGTGGGTCTGGAGCATTGTCCTCCTGACCCTAAGCCCCCCTGCTTTTGCCCAGTACACCGCCCTCTGGGGAGAGGGGGTAGTTCTGGGACTGCGTGTATAACCTGGCTCACTGTGCAAGGCACAGTCACTTCGACAGCCCATCATCTTCTCTTCTGAAGGCTGAGCCATGCCAGTGCCTTCAGCTTTTCTTCCTAGATGTTGTTTACTGCCACCTCTGAGGCTATTCCAAAGCCGTCTGACACATTACCAGCTTGTTTAAATTCCCCCCTGTGACAGGTTGCTGAGCACTGATTTTCCTCACCCATCTTAAGGATGAAATTAAGAAGTGAAACAAGTCAACCCTTGTTTTTTCAGGGGCATGTTGGCCAATTTCCCATCACTCATGGTAGAAACAAAACCAAAACCCCCAAAACCACCATGCACAGCAGGAGAAGAAGAGCAATCAATAGATGCCACACTCGGTAATCTTGATGTCCCTTCCTTTCACCAGGCCACAGTATGAGCAAGGTCGCTTATTGAGAAATATCTATGCGCGAGTGTTTAGCACTTTATTTTGGATGCCTGTCACAAACACATTCACAGAGGTTTTCCCACATTAAAGTGCCCCTCAGCAGTGTTTCCATTGCAACTTCTCCTCCATCCAACAAGAACCTCCTTTCAAAATGGCAGACCGCATCTCCGCCCAAGCCTTCTGTCTCGCTGACAATGTAGAGCAAGGAAGGAACCAGCCTCACTGCCAGTGTTCTCACATGCAAGATTGAAATCTTTAAAAGCCCTTTTGGATGGTTCTGTGGTCAACTCTTGTCTCTATTGGGAATTATTCGGTTTCCTTCCTGAATTTCCATCAGGGGGAAAACGAGGCTTGATCTGCCCACAGCGAGAACAAGTGGCTTTCACAGCAGCTGATTGGAATGGGAAACTGGGATCAGATCCACCTCCAAAAAGCTTTCACGTGAAAAGGGATGAGGTTTCAGTTATCTGCTCCAATTCAAGAATCTCCAAATGCTTCTTGAAAATCCAGAATTGTTTATTTAAATCAATAAAAGAAGAAAAAGAACTATAACTAGAGCCAAGTTTTGCATTGCTACCCTCAAGGGCCCATCACGAGGGCAGAGCGTGAGGAGTGACTGTTAGTACCGTGGCCCTCCCGTGGGACAGGAAGCTCCATCATCCTCTAGCCTGCACGCTTGGCCTCAATTCTTTCTCCTGATATTCCCAGGCTACCTCCCCAGCCAACCTTCTTATCACCCTGCTTCCCTGATTGTCAGTGTTCTGCTTCCAGCCTAGAAACACAAGCCAAAAAAACATACAAAAAAATGACACTACATATTATATAAACTTAGCAAACCAGACACAGAAGAGAATTCCCCGCATTGGATAAAGGCTATAGAACACAAAATCTAGTGGGGGTGGGGGGGGAGGTTTGAATCATAATCAGTGGCAGAATATCAGAAGCATTTCCATTAAAGTCAGGAACAAAAGAGACAACTCTCCTGTAGTGTACAAATACAATGGGCTAGAAAGGGAATGAGAAGCATACATTTGGTGAGAGGGAAAGAGGGCTTCCTGGTTTTCCTGTTCTTACTGCTAACAGCTCCACTTCTGACCTTGATTTTTACATCTGGGTCTGTGGCAAGGAGCAGATGGGGATGGTCTGAGCTTAAGATCCTATGTGGCAACTACCAATTTTACCATTACCCAGTTGGTCATTTCCCTTTAGCTATCTGCAGCCAAGGCAGGAGGCAGAAGCCAATCTAATAAAGAGGGAATTATGCAAATTAAACATCACACCATAACAAAGATGGCTGCGCCCACAGCAGAAGCCAAGTTCCCCTAATGAGCCTTAATAAGCAATCAGCAGGGATCTGAGGCTGCATGGCACTGGGCTAGGGCAGGGGACCTGAGGCTGCACCTCCCCAACTCTGGTGCCAGACTGAGGCTGTGCCCCATGCCATGTGGGGCTTTATGGGGGACCTCAGGCCATGCACCCCCCCCTGGCACTGGGCCTGGGGACCTGACACTATGCACCCCCTGCCTGGTGGGGTTTGACAGTAGTGGGGCCCGCCAGGTCTGGATCTAGCCCTATGGGGGTGGGACTGGCTGGATCTGGGTCTTGCATGATTTTGAGGCGCATGTGGGTGGGTGGGTGGGGACTTGACTCTGGTTCCCATGGCATGCCCCCAACTCTGACAGGAGGAAGATTTTCATATATATTTTACTAATTTCCTTTCTTCTCTGACACTTCTATTATAGAGAAAGGGCAAATAGCAAGATTAAAATATTTCCTCTAATGAATTCCCTTTTAATGAGCACAAATTTTGTGCACCAGGCCACTAGTAAGAAATGAAAAGAACACACCACACTTAACTGGATAGAGTTGCATGATTTAAAAAAAAAGATGGGGGGAGATGGTGAAAGAGAGAGACAGAAAGCAAGAAAGAATTAAGTGAGCAAGAAGGACAAGTGAAAGAGAAAGGGTAGACACGTGGATGAGTAGCCAGGAGTAGGTCAGAGAGCAGAATCCTGACATGGAGAGTGATGATGAGAAATGGGAAGAAATAATAGCCAGGAAAGCATCTGGATACAGAACCTGGAAGCCTTATCATGCCTGGAGGAGTGTGGAGGTGTCTGTGAAGGAACTGGGTTGGCAGGAAGGTTTGAGTGGGAGGAAGTCGCTGTGGGGCCATGGAGATCTCAGGTCAGAGCAGAGTTTGGGGAAGCTCCCAGTCCTCCAAGATGTGCCAGGAACTCTGCTAAGTGCTTTACACCCATCGCCTTATTTAATTTAACCCTTACACCAACTCTGTCGTGTAGGTGCTCTTACTTCCCTCTCCCTCTTCTATAGACAAAGATTTTGTATTTTGCCTAAGACCAGTCATTTAAGAGCAAGTGGAGCTGGGATTCAACCTGGGTTTGCTGACTCCAGAGCCCTGGCTGGTATCTCTGCAGCTTCACTTCTCCAAATCCTTATCTGACTTGACCCAGTTTACCTTCCAAGGTTGGGTGTATTCAGGGTGCTGTGGGAGGGATCGCTATGCATTCCTTGTGTGGGTGGGTCAAAATAAATTTTTTGGGCTAGTGAAATTATGGAGTCAGTGGCTCTAAAATCCATGTCAAGTGAGGAACCTTTGGAGGCGCTGGGGCTGGTTCATTGGAGGAGAGAAAGGAGCAACATTGATCATCTGACATGGAAGAGGTGGCCATCTCCTGAGTTGGCCCAGAGGGAAGGGTGGTTGGTGTGACCCAGAAGCTGATTACAGCTCAGCCTTGGGTCAGACCCGCAGGTGAGGCTCTCTGAAAGTGGGATGACCTGTAGAAGCTCCCCATCGCTGAAGGTGTCCAAACCAAGGCTCCACTGTCCACTTATCTATTCATTTTTGTGGAGAACGCACAAAGTGCCGTCTCTACTCCAGGCATTGGGGTACAAAAGGTCACAAGTCAAATGTGCTCACTCTTTTCCCGGAAATTTCCTTTTCTGGGGAAAACAGACAAACAAATAGAGAGACAATGATATAAACTCCTTGTCGGTCATGTTGTGTGTTATGAGGGAACTGAGGTGGGAAAGAAGGGAGGAAACTGGAGCAGACCTAGCCCTGCTCCATCAAGGGTCCCTGCTATGGTTTGCGTGTGTCGGTCCCCCAGCTTCTGTGCACTTGCGTTATAAGGACCAACTCAGGCAACTTTGTTCCAAGGACAGGCAGCCCTTGGGCCACTGGGACTGGAGCTCTTTGCCCCAGGCACAGCACAGAGAGCTCCTCCAACCCCCTGAGCCAGGACGTAGCTGGGAAAGCCCAGCCCTTCGTCTTTAGGAGGGACAAGGCTGGATGCAGTCTGGGCCTCCAGGCTTCTTCCCTGCTTGGTGACCGCCGATTCCCTGCATGGATCCCCTCATCCACTGTGGATTTCGCACTTTTTATTTTATTTTTTAATATATTTTTATTGATTTCAGAGATGAAGGGAGAAGGATAGACAGATAGAAACATCAATGATGAATCATTGATAAGCTGCCTCCTCCTATGGATCGAGCCCACAAACCAGGCATATGGCTCTTGGTCAGAATAGAGCCTGGGACCCTTCAGTCCGCAGGCCGATGCTCTATCCACTGAGCCAAATCGGCTAGGACTCTTGGGGGCACTTTCTAGATAAAACACTTGCTCGTGAATCTGCTTGTCTCAGGGTCTGCTTCTGGGGAGTTCAACCTAAGATAGAGGGTAATGATCTGACTTTTTAAAAAGAGTACTTTTTAAAAGGTACTCTGGTTCCTGTAAGAACAGACTATAAGCATGTATTATAGGAGATCAGTTAGGGGCCAGTAGTCTGGGTAAGGGATGAAAGAGGGGACAATGGTCATAGCAGGAAGAGGAGAGCTTTAAGATCGCTTTTGAAGATGGAATTGACCAGGTTTGCTTGGACATGAAGGAAAGAAAGGAATCCAGAATGTCTCCTATGGATACAAGTCCTCTCATTGGGTGAGAGGTGACTTCAAAGGCCAAGTGTCCATTTGAAAATCCACCTGCAATGGCTGGGTTTAGTAACCAAACAAAAGACGGGCGCGAGAGATGGCTGCCCAGGAGGACAGACATAAAAACAAGGGACTGCACATAGATTGCAGGTGGCTTGCAGAAATCATTAAAGTAGCCCAGTGTGTTTCTATTTCCTGCTCCTATAGCTCCCCACCCATTGAATCCAGGCCATGCCTGGGGTTGTGAAATGCTGGGCCTTTCTCTGGGAGGAAAGTGGTGGCGTGAGAATCATGCTGACCTTCTTGGCTTCACTATCTCATGTTCTTGCTGTTCTTTTTAAAAAAAAAACCACATATGCTCAGCTGTTGTTGTTGTTAACATTTACTGAGTACTAACTAAATGCCATATATATACAATATATATATATGTGTGTGTGTGTATGTGTGTGTGTGTGTGTGTGTATATATATATATATATATATATATATATATATATTTTTTTTTTTTTTTTTTTTTTTTTTTTTCCCCCCGCAAAACATGTATCACACTTTAACAGGTGATAGATCAATTGGTATTTCTTTTCAACCAGACTTAGGTTTGAACAGAGGAAATTCATCCTAAAATGCTACTGGAAGTTTGAAACTGCAGTTGAAGTATAAGCACTGCTTTTATAATTACTCAAAGTGTGTATATATTTTGGGGACAATATATATTTAACCTTCATGACAACTCTTTGAGGTGGTGTTCTTTCATTTCCCTTTGGAACTCAAGCCATCTTGGCTTAGCCATTTGTTCAAAGTCAGGTAGCCTGAGAGTGGCTGAGCTGGGATTTGAATCAGAAGTCCCACAACAGACCCCAAGTTCTCCACCAGTATGATTCAGCTGACTGGAGATAAGACCATGTTCTCAGGGCAGCCTGAGCATTTCCACTGCCTTGACAGAACTCCAGGCACTCAAGGCCGTGAGCCCTGGGCAGATTCTCATGGTCTCTCGACTGACACGCCCACTGCCCTATGTTCCCACCCAATCCCAGCGTCGCAGGTTTTCAGGGCACCCATCTAGCTCTGCTCTACAAAACAGGGCTCCCCCATCCCTGTCTTGGATTCCTAGTGAACAATCCAAGTTCTTGAAGAAGGCAGACCCCTTTGTGGTTATGGAATTTCCTTAGGAGCCCAAAGACACTTGATTGGGGCACATCGGATCCATTGCACCCATGTTCCCCAAAAGGAAAGTAGGTGAACAATGTCGTTGACTGTAGGGTCTGCTCACAGTTAATGTCTAGTATGTTGTCCGGGTGGCACGTACCTAGAAGCCTGGATGTTCCCAATTCGCTGGAGACTTCAGGGCCTTTTTTGATTTAAGAGGAGCTCCCCAAGGCCAGAGAAAACGCTGCCACAGGTGAAAACAGCCTAAATGTCCAAGAGTATTTAACTATTAGTTCTCTCACGAGTGTAACATTCCACATCACAAAACATTCTGGGTCCATGGTTAATAATGACAATATCAAAATAGTGAAATTAACTAATAGTGAAAAAATAACTTACTCCGAAGGCTATCTGCAAAGGCTACATACTATGTAATTCCAACTATAAGACATTCTGAAAAAGGCAAAACTCTGGAGCAGTTAAAAGATTAGTGCTTGCCAGGAGTCTGGGTGGAGGGAGGAAGGGAGGTGTGAGGAATGAATAGGTGGAGCACAGGTAATTTTTAGGGCAGTAAAACTATGTAATGATAAAGCATGTCATTATATAATGGTCTAAACCTACTGATGTACAGCACAAAGAGTGAACCCTAATGTAAACTATAGTCTTTAGTTAATAATTGTGTATCAATATTGGCTCAATTTTAACAAATGTACCACACTATAGCAAGATGTTAATAATAGGCAAAACTGTGTGTGTGTGTGTGTGTAAGGAAAGGGTGGTGAGAAAGTATATGAGAACTCTTTGTACTTTCCACTCAACTTTTTGATAAACCTAAAACTGCTCTAAAAAATGAAGTTTATTAATTTAAAAAATGATCATCTATATTTCAAACATACAGAGAATATGAACACATATTGATTCACCACATAAGTTTATCTTAAGAGATTGCCATATTTGTTTTAGATCACGTTTTAAAGAACAACATGTATTGTAGAAACCAATATCTTTATATCCTCCCTAAATTTTTACCTCTTTCCTCCCTCCCCAGAGAAAATTCCTTCTATCCATTTTTCTATCTTTTTACACATCTGATGACTTTAACAGTATGTAATATTGTTTTTGACCTTTTACTTCTTAAAAATTGAATTTTATTTCTGACTCTGCTAATTACCTTTTTATTACTCTTATATTAAGAATTAGTATTTCTTGATACATTGCAGCTCTTGTTTATTCATTTCAAATGCGATATAGTATTCCATATGCATATACCACAATAAGACATTTTAAAGTAATATTTTAGACTATATCTTTATGACATAAGGAAGTACTCCTAATGTTAAATGAGAAAAACAAGATATAAAATGTTATTTAAAGCATGGCATTAAAAATATATATATACATGCAAAATACTCTAATGTCAAATACAAAAAAGTTAAGGCATGTCATTTTGGGGGGAGACAGTTCATATTTACTTATTTGCCAGTTGAAGTTAACATACAGTATTATATTAGTTCCAGGTGTACAACATTGTGATTAAATATTTATATGACTTACAAAGTGATCACCCTGATAAGCCTAGTGTGAGGCATAGTTATTACAATATAATTGACTACATTCCCTATGCTGTACTTTATACTCCTGTGACTGTCTTTATTGTTTGTTGTGTTTTTAGAGTGTGAAGTGAGAGCGAGTTTATTAGTGACGCAGTGAGACAGAAAGTGGCTGCTCCACAGACAGCAGTGGCTACCCCCCCCCCCCCCCCCCCACTGTCTTTATAACTGGCAAGATGTACTCCTTAATCCCTTCACCTTTTGTTATCCATGCCCCCACCCACCTCCTATCTGGCAATCATCCTTTTGTTCTCTGTATCTAGGAGTTGGTTTCTGTTTTGTTTGTTCATTTCTTTTGTTTTCTTAGATTCACATGGTATTTCTCTTTCTCTGCCTGACTTATTTCACTTAGCATAATACCCTCTAACAATGCCGTTTTTGCATTGTGGAATTATGAATAATTTTCCATATTTCCTAAACTTTGTACAGTGACTAAGGGTTGGTTTTCTAATAAAAAAAAAAAAAAAAAAAAAAAAAAGTAAGACTAAAAGCATGCAGTGCGACTGACACTGGAGTCTGAACTGTCTATCCCGCAAAAGTATGATCTCCCTTCCCGCCTCATTGGCGGAGCCCCTGGCGAAGCTGTGACCAGCCCTGCCTGTGTCACCCCGTCGCCTCTCTGGGGCAGCAGCTGGCCCTGAGGCTCCCTGTCCCCACAGCTGTGCCTCCCTGGTCTCTGCGGCACATTTGGTTGTTGGTTTTTGATGCCTGATATCCACAACGCAATTACGGGACTGGCTATAATTACGCCTGCAGCGGTATTATAGGACTGGATATAAATACACTTGCTGCATGTGAGGAGAGTTTATTTCTGTTCACAGTTTACCATCTGGTTGGGTACACCCGCTCCTCACAGAGAGGGTGAAGAGCACTGTTCCAGCTAGAGGGGAAATGGGAGTCAGATCAGAGGCTTTAAATAAGCAACTTCTGCACAGTCCGCTCAGCGCCTGTGATGGGGCCACCGAGCCAGGAGCCCCAGGGGAGAGGCAACAGCTTTGAGCAGCTTTGTGTCGGGTCTGTATTGTTCGCTCCCTGCCCCGAGCTTGGATGAGGCTCAGCCAGGCCAGCTCAGACCTTCCTAAGCCACCGTACGCCTATGCAGCCCCTCTCCCTGCAGAGGCACCCGTGTCACCACCTTCTGCCTCAACTTCCCTGTCCAGCTCAAGTCCTAAATATCCACCTGCCTGCTAGGCCATCTCATCTGCCTGTGCTACAGCCACATCAACAACACCCAGAATTATTTTTTAGATTCCCTGACAAGATATTTATTCTGAATTTTCTACTTCTCATAATGGTACTATCACAGTCCTGTCATCTAGGGGATCATTTTTTAAAAATATATTTTATTGATTTTTTACAGAGAGGAAGGGAGAGGGATAGAAAGTTAGAAACATCTATGAGAGAGCAACATCAATCAGCTACCTGCTGCACACTCCCTACTGGGGATGTGCCTGCAATCAAGGTACATGCCCTTGACTGGAAGCGAACCTAGGACCCTTGAGTCCACAGGCTGATGCTCTATCCACTGAGCCAAACTGGTTAGGGCATAGGGGATCATATTTTTGTGTTTTTTTTTTAAATATCTCTTCATTGATTTCAGAGACGAAGCGAGAGAGGAGGGAGAAAGAGAGAAACATAATGATGAGAGAGACTCATTGATGGGCTGTTCCTACATGCCCCTTACTGGGAACCAAGCCTGAAACCTGGACATGTGCCCTGACCAGGAATTGAACCATGACCTCTTGGTTCATAGGTTGATGCTCAACCACTGAGCCACACCAGCTGGGCTACATGGTCTTGCTTTATTTAAAAAAAATTCTTCATGGTGAGAAATTTGGCAAAATGTAAATAAAATTTAACAGAGACGATAAAAAAATTTCTTTGCTTATCAATAGTTTCTAATTTTTTCACAATGATTAAATTTTACTACTGGACTACTGAAGAGGAAATAAACTGAGTGGCACAAAAGTGAGAGGATATTAAAAACATCACTCTCTATTTTATGTGTTATACATGTGAGTTCATGACATAACACTTTCGTGACTTGCTGTCTTGAAAGTTCGCCGTTGTTAATTCCATCACCTGTCATGGGGTGGTTTAGACACACAGAGGTTCATGTTTACCTGTAACACAGAGAGGCCTCACTTCTCACAAACGGTGGCTGCCCAGACCCCTGCGTCACAGCCAACAAATCTTGGCTTTTTTTTTTTTTGCTTTTTTTTTAACCAGCCTCTGGACACAGGAAACCCTGGGCGAGGGAGTTCCCCTGGCCTGGCCTACGAAGCTTAGGCCGGAATTGCCACAGAAGCATCGGAACAATAGGATGTGCTGCCGTGGATCCCAGGAGGACATAGCGCTAGATTGAAAAGCGTCTTTGCATCACTGATTTTCCCCGCTGACTGAGCCCCGTGCCTCATTTGGCAGCCCCGCTGCAAAGTGCATGAGCTGTTGGTGCCCCAGTAGCTGCCGGTAGATTGATTTTGCTAGGATTGCGAGTTGGCCATCTTGAAGTGCAGCCTGCAGGAGCGTCCTCTGGCTCAGCCTCGGGTCACACACAACAGCCCCAGCGGCAGCGGCCACGGGAAGAGAGACGGAGAGCTGTCCTCTCGCCTCAGAGGCGGCAGGGCCTTCAATCCTTTCTGCAGCCAGGCAGGAGGAGACATGGCCGCGAGGGAAAGCAAGCAAGGGTCTCTTCTGCGCTTTCCTTCTCCCTCAAGTGTCCTCCGTGGTACGCTCTTCCTCTTTCCCTCAAATCTCTCCCTCTCTCTCTTTTTCTCCCTTCCTGTCATCTTAGCCCCCTCTTCAAAAGCAAAATACCCCCCAAAAAACACAAGGATAACATTTACAAAAAGAAAACATAAAATAAAGACTAGTTTGTAAAACAGCCAAGGGTGAACGATTTACAATAAAATGATCAGAGAGAAAAGCAGAATGTAAAACTAACCATGCAATAGGGCATTGCTTTTAAAAAAAGAAAAGAAAAGAAAAGAAAAAGATGAAAAGGAAGAAAGCAAGCCAAGTGGGAATCGTGGTAGCTTTGGGCAACAGGAATATAGATGATTTTTTTTTCTTTTCTTTTTTTTCCTTTTAAACGTTTTTGCATTTCAAAATTATCTAAAATGATTAGTAGCATACTTATCCTCAGGAAGTTTTTATAAAAATAAATACAGTAATAATACACACACAAACAACTAAAGTGGTCTTTGCTTTTCATTCAGCAAGGTGTATTGGCCTCTGCCATTTAAAATAACAGAAACCTGACACAAACAATAGGGTGGTGAAGGCCTGGGGGCAGAGATGGGGGTAAGCTGAGGACATCAATAGGGAGAGGGGGAAAGGGACATATGTAATACTTTCAACAATCAAGATTTAAACAAAAATAAATTAAAAAACCCAGAAACCTAACTCAAGCTAATCTGGCAGGTCCTCAAAAAGTTACACTTAGAGTTACACATAACATATGAGTTGGCAATTCCACTCCTAGGTATATACCCAAGAGAACTGAAAACATATGTCCACATAAAAGCTTGTAAATGAATGCTTATAGCAGCATTTATTCATAATAACCCAAAGTGGAAACACCCCAAATGAATAGGAACGGAAGGGATCAACAGACTGTGGTAACACGTACAGTGGAATGTTATTCAGTCATAAAAAGAGCGGAATGCTGATACATACTATAACAAAGGTGAACCTTGAAAACAGCATGCTGAGTAAAAGACCTACAAGGCTGTCTATGGTATGATTCCATTGATATGAGATGCCCAGAATAGGCAAATGTATAATGACAGAAAGTATCTTAGTGGTTGCCAGGCACTGGCAGGAGAGGGAAATGGAGACTAAGTGCCAATAAAATGTAGGGTGTTTTGTGTGTGTGTTTGTTTTGTTTACAGTGATGACGATGTTCTGGAATTCATTTCCAGTGATGGTTGCACAATCTTATGAATATACTACAAGCCCCTGGGTTGGACACCTTTGAAGGAGTGACTATTCTGGCATGTGAATTATATCTCAGTTTTTTTGTTTTGTTTTGTTTTGTTTTTTTAATATATCTTATTGATTTTGTACAGAGAGGAAGGGAGAGAGATACAGAGTTAGAAACATCAATGAGAGAGAGTCATCGATCAGCTGCCTCTTGCACACCCCCTACTGGGGATATGCCCGCAACCAAGGTACATGCCCTTGACCGGAATCGAACCCGGGACCCTTCAGTCCCCAAGCCGACGCTCTATCCATTGAGCCAAACCGGTCCTGGCATATCTCAGTTTTTTAAAAACAGGGTGTCGATCACACTGCCTTTGTCATTGCCTCTGTGCTCATTGGTCCCTCCTCCTAGGTTGGGACCCTCCTGTCCTTGTTCCCTGGGCCTCCAGCGCTGGGTCGAGGACCTAACAGAGCAGAACATGAAGCCCCTTAGCTGGGTGGCCAGAGTGTCACCTCCCCAAACCCCAGGGCCCCCTGGCTGGCTCTGCTCCCGCCCTCCTGACCCAGCCGGCTGTTAAGGTTACATTCGTTTAGTGAGGCTAGGTTGGCCCATTTCTGAAGTTTAATTTTTTTTTTCAGGCCATTTAATAATCTCTCTTTCTCTCTTGCCATCTCCCCTGCACCCCCTTTTTCTTCACCACCCTCTTTTTCCTCCCCTGTCTCTGCTTATTCCTTCTTCCTGGCTTTTTTTCCGCTAACCTTAAAAATGATTTTTTTTTTCCCCCAGGTAAACACTTCATTAACTACATTACTTCAGAGTAGTAAGTCTTCTAAAGTAAACGCAGCATATTCTCATTGGTGAATCCTTTGCCCGCAGCTGCCTTCAGATGCTCCCCACATCTTATGCCCTCCCCAACCCCTGACCTAGGGCAGGCCATTCTACTAATACAGTAGGAGTGGGTAGACTTGTCTTGTACTTCCGATTTCTTGCAGGTCACCATTTTAAATGTCTTATTTTGACTACTTCATAGCATGAAACAATCTCAAAGTCAAACCTTGCATACTTGGTCAAGATCAATGCAATTGTATAGAATGGGGATTCTATTATGTACACTTGTTTTTATCCATCCAACAACACGACGTGTTGGAGCACGTGTCTTTAGACTGATAAACAGAGGCCTGTGCCTAGACGTTTGGAGTTACAGGTTTATGTTCATTTTGGCCCTGTTTCCCCAGCGCAGCGATCCCCACGGCCCCTTTCTGCCCGACCCACACATTCCTCCTGACCAAACGCCACGAAGCTCACCGAAGTTCCCCAAGGCAGCATCCCCAGCATTGACCTCCCAAGACTATAGGATTCTTGGACCTGGCATTCCACGATGTTCAAATCAGTTTTTAACATTTTTAGATAGAGAGGGAAAGAAACATTGATGTGAGAGAGAAGCATCTATCAGCTGCCTCTTGTACCCATACTGACCGGGAATTGAACCCAAAACCTGGGTATGAGCCCTGACCCGGGAATTGAACCAGTGACTTTTTGGTGCAAAGGATGAACCGCACCGGTCACGGTTCAAATCATTTTTGGGCCCTCAGTAATCTACACAGCACATGCGGTAGATTCGCTTTTTCTCCTGCTCCCTCTTCTAATTCCTCACACTCATGGCCCACGTGCTCCTGCCTGTTTATGATCCTGGCTTGTGAGCGCCACTTGCTTGCCTGTTTTTACTTCTCTCCAACAGCAGAAGGACTGCTGGGAATCATCTGATGCACATGAAGAGAAAATGAGGGCTTACTAATAAGGTTAAATTAAATTTAAGCAGACTTTTATCAGTGTGTAATGATAACTGTTTGAGATGAGCAGACACAAGCCAGGACCTCAAGGATTTTACAATCTGGAGAGAGGATGAGGAATAAGACTCCCCATACATACATGAGTTCCTGCCAAATACGGTGAAGCCCATGAGAAAGGAATAAATGAAAGCAGGGGTGCTCACGCTTCCCCAGGGAACCAGGAAAGAGACCGTGCGATGTGAGCGAATGGCTGGGATGGAGAGCGAAAGCCCTGAGCTTCCCTCCAGGCTCAGTCACTGGTGAAATGATAAGCCTCCGTGTTCCTCCTTCCCAGGAGAGGCCCCCATACCATCCAGGGCCCAGTGCGAGATGAGCACGCAGGGCCCCTTGTTAAACAAATGGAGCGTTTCAGGACGGTGAGAACAGAGCAGAGGACCCTTCTCAGCACCGGTGGCACATCCAGGGGCCTGGTCTTCTCCACGGAGTCAAGTGCCACCAGTGCCCAGCGCAGGGCCTGCTACTCAGACGAATCAGTGAATGACTGGAAATAAGAAGGAATTGAAATGGCCGAAACCGGTTTGGCTCAGTGGATAGAGCGTCAGCCTGCGGACTGAAAGGTCCCAGGTTCAATTCAGGTCAAGGGCATGTACCTTGGTTGTGGGCACATCCCCAGTAGGGGGGTGTGCAAGAGGCAGCTGATCGATGTTTCTAGCTTTCTATCCCTCTCTCTTCCCCTCTGTAAAAACTAAAAAAAAAAAAAAATATATATATATAATGAATTGACATGATTACCTCTAATGATTTCTTGGGTTGCTTTCACTGTTAAAATATTATTAGACCATGATTCTGAATAACTTCTGGAGGAGACATTTTAGATGAATCTTAAAGGACAGGATTTTTCTTTCTCTCTGTCTCGCCCTCTTTCCTTCCTTCCTGTTCTTCCTGTATTTTTCCATTTAGCTCATACACGCTAATGGTAATGGTAGGCTTTCCACTGAGAAGCGCAACAGTCACACAGACGGGGACCAGCAGAGGCGTTCACATTTGAAGGCTATGGCCTCATTTAAGATTCCTTGAGGCAGTTTCCCACGTACATCAGATGCCCACGGTTTAGAGTCTGGTTTTTCATTTTAAAATTATTTTGTTTTATGCTCATTGAACAAGTTGATAGATGTTTTTGAAGGAAAAAAAATCAGAAAATTATAGAGGAGCAAGAAATTTGACATAGTTCTAATGGAATTGCCGTATAAAACTACTTTTTCATTCAATAACATATTATGAGCATCTATATGTGTTAATAAGTGTCACTATACTCCTTGTTATGGTTGTTGGTATTGTGTCATTTGGTTGTATCATAATTTTCTTATCCAATCCACTCAATTGGATGGATATTTGAGTTGTTTTGATTTTTTTTTTTTTTTCTGTCCTAAATGGTGTTGCTCTGGCCCTGGATGGGTAGCTCAGTTGGTTAGAGCGTTGTCCCAATAGACCAAGGTTTCAGGTTTGATCCCTGGTCAGGGCACACACAGGAATCAACAAATGAATGTATAAGTAAGTAGAACAACAAATCAGTGATTCCTCTCTCTCTCTCTCTCTCTCTCTCAAATCAACCAATCAATAAAAAGTTTTAGATGGTGTTGTCCTGAATTTTCTAGGTAGGCGGCTTACTTAGTCTCTCTACCTGTTATTTTCTTCCTGTGTGGAAAACCTCAAGATAATTATAGTATTCCTCCTGGGCTTGTTGGGTTGTGTCCGTGAGTTAACTTAGGTAACGCTCTTAGGACGTGTACAGAAGAGGGCATAGCAGACTGGTTGTGCTCAATAAAGGCCTTTTTATTATGTACAGGCCCAGAAGGAACTGTCTTTCCTATGTCATGGAGGAGGTTAGTGGGGGAGCCTGGGAAGCCTGATTCCTAGCAGGATGAGGTGGAAGTGGAGAGCAGCCTGGGCTGGATTCCCTAGGTTGAGCAGTTTTGTAGTGGTGTCTTGTCTCCTCAGCTGCAGGGTAAGCCCCCAGGTGGTGAGGGGTCTTCTAAAATTCTATTTTTTACACAGAAGAGGACAGCAGGTGCTCAGCAAAGGCTTGTCACCGTTACTTGACATCTAAGAATGTTAGCAGATGTGTTTCCCATCTAGGCTGGTCTTTACGTTGCCACACATAGCCTGTTCACTGGGAATGTGCCCTGGCTGGAGATCGCCAAGGGCAGCTGACCAAAGTCATTCTGTTCAGCCCACGGAGGACTGGGATGTCCAGGGATGTGGGAAGCTAAGCCTGAAGGGAGCAAGTTCCAGGCCAGCTATTCGCTGGCCCTGTGCCTTTGGACAAGCAGAACTGGAGGTCAGGATGGTGTTGTACAATGGTTAGCTCTGAGCTCAATCTATCAAAGTACTCTTTTCTCCTTGCACTTTACCCTGTTTTATTTTATTCACTCTACATTCCACATTGCAGGCAATCTTATTTATTCACCTGTTTGTCTCCCTCACTAAAAAGGAGGCTTCATGAGGGGAGGGGCCTTGCTTGCTTGGCTTTTCTGCAGTGACTGACTCAAGGGCCCAGCACATGCCTGCCACGCAGCCCTGGAATAAATGTGTTGCATGAATGAGCACTCGGAGCCTGAGTTCAAATCCTGATTGCACCACTTTCTATTTGACCTTGAGCAAGCCATTCAAACCACACCTCCGTTTTCCTGATATTAATCCCTGATATTAAATAGGGATTAATATCAGTGCCTCTCTTTTAAGGCTATGAGGATCGAATGAGAAAATATCCAGGAAGCATTCAGCACACTGGCTGGCACAGAGGGTAATACGGAGAGTAGCAAACATGTATGTATCTTGACAGCCAGACACTGACTTCCACGCTTTACCTAGGTTAACTCTACTCATCTTTATTGCATCTTATTATTATTATTATTATTATTATTATACCATTTTACAGAGGAGCAAACTGGGGCACAGACGTGAAGTAACATATGACCTCGAGACATGATAGCTGTTATTTTATTATTATTATTTTTGTCCAAGATTCCTTCTCAGCTTCTCGTGGGCGATCCTTCTGAAGGGCCGGAGGGATCCTTCGGCCTCGCCCGCCGCGGGCCCGATGGAAAGGGTATAACGGGGCCCGCGCGCGCTTCGTCTGCCTGAGAACCGCGGGCCCGCGCGCGCGCGCGCGCGCGCGCGTGCGAGGGGCTGACAATGCCGCGGGGCGGGGCGGCGGGCCACTTCCTCGCCTCCCATTGGCGCACACGCCCCTTCCTGTCACCCCGGAGCCCGGCCCCGCCCCCGGGCCCCGCCCGCCGCCCGAGCGCCGCCGGAGTGGACGGTTCCAGACGCATGCTAATGAGGGGGCGGCCGCCGCAGCCCATTGGCCCGCCGCGGAGTGTCGGTGAAGTCAGCGCCGAGTCCCAGAAAAACAGAGCGGGGCCAACTGCAGCGTGGAGCGCGAGCGGGGCAGGACGCGCGCTGCCCGCCGCCCGCCGCCCGGCGACCCGCAAGGTAAGCCCGCGCCGCCCGCCCGCCCGCCCGCGCTCCCCGGGTCCGCGGCGCCGGCGCCGGGGCGTGCGCCAGCCCGGCCCCCGCGGGCGGCGCCTTTGTTCCGCGCTCGGAGGAGGCGCGTTTAAAGGGCCAGCTATTGGAAGGACTTGGGGACCCCCTCCCCCCGAGCATCCCCTTCATAGTCACAGGGAAACCATGTCTCTCCCCCCCCCCCCCCGCCCTCCATGGCCGAACCCTCCCTCCTTCCTGTCACTCTTTCAAGGAAAGTTCCCCAGGGTGCGCGGGTTCTGGGAGATGCCAGGGTTTTGGGGTTATTTTTTTGGTGGGTCGGGGTACGTGCGATCATGGCCTCGGTCAGGCAAGAACGCCCGCCAGCTCCAGGCCGGCTGCAGTGTGGGCGGTGGAGGCGGCATCCACGCCCGGGTGGGTCCGCGGGGTGAAGTGAAACTGCCGGGGAGAGCGAGGCTCCGGTGCCGCGGCCCGGGGAAGGAAGGAGCGAGCGAGCGCAGGATGGAGGCATCTCAGGTGTTTCATTCATCAGCATCCTTCCTGGAGGAGAGGGCGGCGGGAGGGGCCGAGGACGCCGGCCTGGCCCAGGGCCCGCCCGAGGGAGCGGGTGCCCGTGTGTGTCCGCGTCCGGGGACCGCGTGCCTGCCACCCGCCCGGGCTCCGTCCCCCGGAGCGACCGGCCGGCCGGCAGCCCGTCCCCGAGCAGATGGGCGGAAAGCGCCTCCCTCCTCCGAATTCCCCGGGCATCCCCGGCTCTCCCCCGGCTGCTTTACGGCGTGGCTTCCTTGATAAGCGGTGGCTCTGTTCAAAGATAGAGGAGGAAAGAGGCTTGAAGTCATTTATATTCCTTTCATGGAGGAATGCACTGTCGAATTCTGCATCTCCCCCCCCCCCCCCCGCATCCGCTGTCGTAAGATGTCTTTGAAATTCAGCAGTGCATGCTTTCTTCAGGCAGACAGGATTTATTACGCGGTTACACTGCTCCGTAAAAGCAGAAGGGATCCCACTGAGAGTGGCTCGCTTTATCCAGACCCCCGGGGTCTTCCCGGCATGTTCTGGCTGAGCCTTTGGATTTTTTGTTTCAAACTGAGCGCTAGGATGCTCCTGTCTGTTGTCGCCGAGCAGACCTGCTGAAATTGGCCGCACTGATCTCACCATCAATAGGAGGGAGTTTATTTAGAGATACCGCGGAACTATCCCGGCCTGCCAGGCATCTGACATCACCCCCCCCCCCCGCCCCTTTTCCTCTCACAAGTGAAGGCCAGGGATGGCTTGTCTGTATCCTCTCCCCTCGTTTGTTTGTTTGTTTGTTTGTTTGTTCTAGCTCCTCTAGATTCAGTTTTGTGTTTTTGGCTTGGTAGTGATCCAAGAGAAGGGAGACATTGTCATTTCAAAGAGGGGTGGGCAGCCAATGTGGACAGGAACCTCAATGACAGAAAACACATCCTGGACATTTTCGGACTCCAGACGTACAGCCCTTAAGAGACATAGGTGAGAGGGGTGGCCGTCTAAGAGGTGAAGGGTGTGTGTATGGTGTGGTGTGGTGTGGTGTGGTAAGGCTGTGAGGGGGGGTGGGAGAAGAGGATGCTGCCAGCAATTTTCTGCCCCACCCTCTTGATGCTCCTTAAATAGCTCCATGCCAGCCAAGCTCTGGTGTCCCAGGCTCTTTCCCCCACCCCAGGGAGGAGTTGGTCCGTTAGTTAGGCACTATTAGAGTTGATGGTTGGTTAGTCAAGGGTTCCTTCTCCAGGATTTCTGGGAGCTCATTTCTCAGCTGGAGGTGTGTTCCCCCGCCCCCAGGAACTATTATAGCTCTGGTGACTTCCCCACAGGGTATTAGCAACTGAAAAGAAATGCTTCCTACCCCATAGGGTGGAGAGAATTGTCATTTTCCATTGGACACCCACCCCCTGTTGGCCCTCCCCTCCTCTGACCTGCTTTTCACTATTCCAGTTGGAGAGTTGCTGTGAACTTTTCTGAAGGGCTTGGGGATATTGGGGGGTGCGGAAGGAGTTAGGGAAAGGACCAGCAGATGGATGCTCCTTACTAGCAAAACAAAGAACTGTTCAGCTCTCTCCTCACTTCCCCTCTCCAAAATAGAGTTCCGTGTAGATAGCAGGGTCTGGGGTTTTCTTTGCAGAGAATGAATGGGCAGGGCTCTCCGGAAAGCAAGCTTTTATGAGGCCGTGTTAGTAATTCCTCTGGTCATTGGATTTAGTTCTAGACTCTTCCCCGGACATGGACATGGATTTGCTGTAGAGGGCACTCACTGGTAACTTAGGATTTATTCTGTCTCTGTGAAAGAGGCAATGGATGGTTTCAGAAAGCTTTGGTGGAGAAGTTTTGGACCAGAAGAAGGTCATTTGGCTTTGATCCTAGCTACCAACCTGCTTTGGGCTCTGGGCTAATAGTGGCTTTTGCTCTCTGGGCCTTGGTAAAGTGGAGGGCTTTGGAGCAGACTGTTTTCCGAGGTTCCCGACAGAATTACTGTTCTTAGATTCAAAAGTACAGTTTGTGGTGGCATTTTTAGATTTTTTTTTTTCTTTCTGTTTGCTAAACTGATGTTCACTCCACAATATTGCTCAATGGCATGAATGAAGCTTTTCAAGACTCAAGCTTCTGTTGGATTCAGACTCACCTTTTTCTTGATTAGTGTGATTCTTGAGGTTTTGTTATAATTATATAAATAATTCAGAACTAGATCTGCCCAGAGGAAGAGGCGCAGACCCTCAGAGTGGGTGGCTGGCTGGGCAGACGAGGGTGGGATGGGAGAATGCTGAGGGAAGGGAGTTGCTATAATTCATTCTCTTTCTCTGTGTGCTTAACTCAGAGGTTAACTTATGGTTACATAGGTGACTGTTAGATATGTAGAACATGAGAGTTGGAAGAGTTCCTCTGTGATTGCCAGGTTCAGCCTCCCTCACTGAGTAACCTGAAGGGTTGGAAGATTTGGTGATTTGTCTGATATCATACAGCTAACAAGATGCAGAGCTGGGCAGAATCCCTAATGGATATAGATTCTAGGTCTTGCACTCTAAATGTATCTCTGAAGCCCCCTCCTCTGGCAGAAGTGATTCTAAGATGGGATAAAGTGAGGAGGACATAGGGAGAGGTTGGAGAAACGGACTGAGGAGGAGGTTGAGGGCAGGTGGGGAAGGGGAAACCAGATATCAAGCTTTGAGGAGAAAGGATGGAACTGGAAGTGGGGAGTGGGGCTCTATCAGCTGTGAAATAGCAGATTTCTGCAGCCCTGAGAGTGAAGTTAGTACAAGAGTCTTGGCTTAGACCAGGGGTAGGGTAAGTGGCCTCAGAGTCCAGCCTGGGGCTGGGACTAACTCGGATCTCCTTGGGAGCGCTCCTGTTGACCCTCTGATTGCAGTATGGAGGCTGCTTCGTTTCAGGGCCAGCTGAGGCCTTTGGAACTACTGGGGCTCACTGAACTTGAACATGTGGCAAGTCAGGTGTGCTGGTGGTGATGCTGGAAAATGCTGAGGTTGGACCCAGTTCTGCTGAAGTCCCAGTTTTTTTTCTTCTTTCTTTCTAATGCAGAAAATGAAAAAAGTTTTCCCTGGAATTTCTTTTCAACTCAAGCAGCATTTTCTCCTCTGACTTCCATTGCACGTTTTTTGAGGTAGTGTTTCATGTACTCCTTTTCAGAGGAGATACTTGGGAATGACTGACTGACTGAATTGCAGCTCATTTGGGGGGAGAGCTAAGTCTCAGAATGTTTCAATGATCAATTAAAGAGCTGTGAATAGTTGTTACCCAACCTGTAACCATTCAAAGGCATAATAGGTGATACTGCTGGAAGTCCATAGCCCAGTACAACAGCTGACCACGTACAGTATAATCCACTTTGGCTAATTTGGAGGCCTAGGAAATATCTCTGGATTTTAGTTGCTCCTTCTTGTTGTGTATAGTTAGGCATGTGTCTGTCCCTTTGTCTCACTATCTTCCCATCAGTTTCCCACATCTTTCTCTTCTGTACATTTCTCTTTCTCTGCTGTTGTATCTTTCTCTTTTTAAAAAAAAAATATTTTTATTGATTTTAGAGAGGAAGGGAGAGGGAGAGATAGAAACATCAATGATGAGAGAGAATCATTGATTAGCTGCCTCCTTTACGCTCCCCACTAGGGATCGAGCTCTCAACCCAGGCATGTGCCCTTGGCCAGAATTGAACCTGGGACCTTTCAGTACGCAGGCTGACGCTCTACCCATTGAGCCAAACCAGCGAGGGCGTATCTTTCTCTTGTGACTCCTCCCCATCCTTTCTTTACTGTCAATGATGTGACTTTGTAGTGTATTTTAATGTGTTTATTATGTCATTAAAATTTCATCTTCCCTTTTTTGTTATTTGAAATCAACCGAGTTCACTCATTTTGAATACGTGTATATGTGGTTTACACACGAAACAAATAAACCAAACCCAATTGAATTGCTTTTTACTTCTGTGTGGTCTTCATTGATCCACCATCCTCTCTTTTGTGGTCAGTAGTGGCTCTTAAAAAAAAAAAAAAAAAAAATTCCCAACTCACTGTCATGTGGCTATTGTTATAACAAAAAACAGCTATAACAATGGAAAAAGTTTCCACCCTAGTATTGTGGACACAAGGGACACCCTCTCCCAAGAGATGTGCCCTATTTCTTGACTTCCTGCCCTAGAAGCCTATCTGCAGTGCATTCTCTAACAGACGCCTGCGCTGTAAGGGCTGGGGTGGGGGTTGGGGTAGCGTGGAACTGGGCTCTTGTTGGTGGGCAGGCTTATGGCCAAGAGAGCACTCTTCGGTCCTTGGAAGTGTCTCTGAGGATCCTTTATAGTGTTCCCTCTGAAAAATTCAGTGCAATGATTTTTCTTTGTTTCCCCAGGCTGAGCTAACCCCCACCCAGCAGGAGCAGCAGCCAGGCCCCTTTGGAAAAGAATAAGTTGCTTCCCAACATCCTGATTCTTGTGGGTTAGGACCCAAAGGGTATCTCGTGGTGGCAGCCACTGGTTGCTGGTGTGAAGTCCCAACTGCTTTGATGGATGCATGCTTCAGCCATTTAAACGTTTCTTCTGACTCTGATTAATCACCCAGAAGATTGAGTCTTGGTGCTCATGATCACCAAGTGAGCCTCCCAAGCAAGAAATCCCCTTGAAGTCTCCAGTTTTTTATGTTAAAAAGTCACATGAGTTTTGGGTTCTAAAATATGTGCTGGTTTTAGTATAAAAGCATTTAAAATGCTTTACTGTTGAGTACAATTGATGGCCCAGGAAAATGTGTTTCTCTCGGGCCTTTACCTGTCCATGTCTCTGCTAAATATTCATATCAGACTCTGTACTCCATCCAGAAAAGCCAGCTGTGGGGTAGGGTCACATCTGGTGGTGTTGAGAACTGCCCCTTCAGCTTTTCCGTTGGTTCTGGCAGGCCCAGCGAGGCCCCCTCCTTCAGAACTCCTACATGTCCCCAGAGACCAGGACTTGTCTGTCCCCTCACCAGAGACCTTTTCTCTTTTATCTGGCTGACTCCTCCTTCTCTTTTAGACTCCCCTGACATCTGAAAGAAGATTTTCTTCCCGAGTTTGCTTTTTAGCAACAGCTGGTTCCCTGTCGGTCTTCTCCACCAGATTGTGAGATCTGGCAAGAGAGAATCTATATTTCATCTTCTTAAAGATGTATATATGTATATACAGTTAAAAGTCAAATAATACCTCAAGGCTGTGCCCCTTCATGCTGGTGATCCACTTCCCAGTCAGTCACCGAACACGATTTTCTATTACTGAAGTAACAAAGTACCATCAACATAGTGGCTTAAAACAACAGATATTTATATTACAGGTTTTTTTTGTTAAGTGTGAAGAAGGGTCTCATTGGGTTAAGATCCAGGTGGTAGCCTGGCTGCATCTCCTCATGGGAAGAATCTAGCTTCTTCCAGCTTCTAGAGGTCACCTGCATTCCTTGGCTCATGCCCCCATTCCTCCCTCTTCCCAGCCCCAGTGGCCAGGTGAGTCCTTCCATTGCATCACTCTGTCCTCTAATAGTCACGTCTTCTGAATCCCTTCTTCCTCCCTCTTCCATTTTTAAGGACCCCTGTGATTACTGCCGGCTCGCCTGGATAGTATAGGGTGGTCTCCCTATTTTAAGGTCAGTTAATTAGCACCTTTAATTCCATTTGCAATTTTAATTCCCCTTTGCTATGTAACATGTTTATAGGGCCAGGGATTAGGACATAAACATCTTTAAGGGGCAGTTATTAAACTTAACCACAGTCATTTCCAACTCTCTTAGTCATTTCTCCTTATATTACTATAATTTGTATTCTATTATAATACTAGAGGCCTGGTGCATGATATTCGTGCACTGCGCGAAGGCGGGGGAGGTCCCCTCAGTCTGGCCTGAGCTCTCTCACAGTCTGGGAGCCCCGCAGTTGATTGCCCTGCCCACCTACCACAGCACCACCAGCCTCTCTCTTTGAGGCGATCGATTGTGGAGATTGCCCAGCAGAGGACGGCCCTGCCCACCTGGCCAGGGCTTTGTGGTTGATCGGCACACAGAGGGAGGCACTGTCCTCCTGCCACTGGCCAGGTAGCCTGGGCCTCCCTCTTAGGGGCAATCATGGAGACCTCCTATCCCCAATTGATTGCCCCACAGAGGGTGCGCCTGGGCCTCCTCTGTGGAGGTGATCGTGGGGTGATGGCAGGGCCCCCAACCAATTGCATTCCATCCCCCTTGGCTGGCCTAGCACCAGTGCGTGTCATAGTGTGGTCTTCCAGATGGTCATTCTGCTGTTCGGTCAATTTGCATATTACACTCTTAATATTATAGATACTAGAGGCCTGGTGTACACGTGCACCAGTGAGGTCTCTTGGCCTGGCCTGTCCCCTCTCACATTCTGGGACCCTTCGAGGGATGTTGGGCTGCAGGTTTCAGCCTGATCCCTGCAGGCTTGTTCCGAAGGACCTCAGTGGTGCACAAATGCATGCACAGGACCTCAGCAAATAAGATCTTTGGTTAATCTCTTCCTGCCGTCCCCTCTCCCCCCTTTCCTCTGAGATTCATCAGTCTGTTCCATGTTTCCATGCCTGTGCATTGAGCGTCTGCCCCCGTGGTGGTCAGCACATGTCATAGCTACCGGTCAATTGGTTGAAAGGTCGCTTGGGGCTTTTATATATATAATTTGTAAGTTGTCTGTTTATAATACTGGTTTCTGGTTGTTCATTTTAGATTTTATTTCTTCATGTCATACTTCTGACTAGAGGAACCCTTATTGCCCTCTTTCCTCCTCCCTTCCCCACATACCGTACTTCCCTTCTTCCCGGTCATCCCATTAAGGTTATCTCACAGTTTCTATGCTCTTTTGAACTAAAGATTCACATCCTTCAGTTTTTGGAAAATTTCTTTGACAGTTCCTTTTCTCCATTTTCTGTGTTTTGTCTCTGGAACTTACATTAGTTGGATGTTGGACTTACTGGGGGTCGAGTTAGTAATTTTAAAATCTTTGATTTTTTTGTTTTGTTTTCCATTTTATTTTTGTTTTACCTGTTGAGAGAAATCTTCTTTATCCTTAATCAACCCTTTTGAATTTCTTGCTTTTATGATTTTGCATGAAACATACTTGCATATTTTACTTTTTAGAATTCCCTATTTTCTGAATGCTCACTTAAAAAAATATGTATATATATAATATATATAAATACATACATATATATATATATATATATATATATATATATATATAGATTTTTTACAGAGAGGAAGGGAGAGAGATAGTTTAGAGAGTTACAAACATCAATCAGCTGCCTCCTGCACACACTCTTCTGGGGATGTGCCCACAACCAAGGTACAAGCCCTTGATTGGAATCGAACCAGGGACCCTTCAGTCCACAGGCTGATGCTCTGTCCAATGATCCAAACCAGTTAAGGCAATGCTCACTTTTTTTTCTTTTCTAAATCCGTTCTTGTTTCATGGGTGCAGTAAGTTCACTTACAATGGGTTTTTGTTTGTTTGTTTTGGGCATTTTTCTGCGGTTCCCCACCTTGTTTTTGTTCCCAAGTCCCTTTTTCTGCTTGTTTTGGTTACTGTATTTCCCACTGGAGCCTTCCTTCCGTGTATGCTGATCATTGAGTTGTCCATTTGTACTTTAAGAGTGAACCCGAAAATGCTGATAGGGCATCAGTGCGACAAGGAAGGGGTTGTTAATTTCATTGTAGGGTAATCCCTTTTTTTGCTGGGGACACCTAGGTGTCAGTGCCTATAGACCTTTCTCTGGGTATATTGGGTTTTTTGGAGAGGAGTTTGCCTGGGGGTGTCATAGCTTGGTTGTCCCGCATTCTGGGAGCCTTGGTGGGAAAGGAGGATGGGTGGATGGATTTTCACTCAATGCATCTATTTTCTGAAAGTTGCCCCCCTTTCTGCCTACCCCTTCCTCCAGTTGTGTGCCCCTCTCTCAACTGTGTCTGAATTTAGAGTGTCTAATGTAATTTGCCTAAACAGGGAACCTCCACCTTCTGCTGGCTAAGGAAGGGGAATCACCAGACTGAGGAGATTGCAGGGGACTCTGGCGTCTGATTGCTCTTTGCACCAACTTTTAGCAGGCTGTCCTCTTTTTTATCCACTCCTGCTTCGTTCAGTCCTTGGCGCCTCCAATTCCTGCGCCTTCTCCTGTTTCTGTGGCATAAGTTGCCACTTGTTGAGTGGTTTCCTCCCGTTTGCACTTAGCAGAGCAGACGAAGCAGAAACCTAAATCAGCTACTGCTTGGTGGTCAGAACTCTGTCTTCCAGAGTTCTGTTGACATTTCTTGCCTGCTGTTGTCTCCTTTTCATTAAACAAAAGAACAGACCTCACTTTTAGTGGGGTTTGGGAAAGAGCAGAAATAAATACGGCTGTTCAACCCTCTGACTTGACCAGAAGTTTGTTTCAGCTCTTCTTTCAAGCCTTCAACTAGTGCCTGACATATAGTATAGTCCCAAGAAATGTTTGTTGAATAATTGAGTGCACGTTTCTAAGATGGCATGCATATGATAGTCATCAGATTTCAAAAGTCCCAAACACACAAGCTTATGAAAGTAAATCCATGTTTTATTCTGAGATAGACATAATAACAGGCAGATTTTGCTACTCTCTGCGCTATCCGATGAGAAGCACGGGGAGACAGTGTAGAGATTATTGAGCTGGTGAGTGACAAGGCCCAGGTGCTGTCTTCAGCCCCATCTCTAACTATTTGGGTCACCTTGAGAAGTCCCTTACCCTGTCTGTGCCTTGGTTTCTTCAGCCTTAAAATGAGCTGCTGGTCAAGATTTGATTCAGGGCCCTGGCTGGGTAGCTCAGTTGGTTAAAGTGTCTTCCTATATGCCAAGACTGTGGGTTTGATCCCTGGTCAAGGCAAGAATCAACCAATGAATGCATAAATATATGGAACAAAACAAATTGATGCTTCTTTCTCTCTTTCTCCACCTCTTCCTCCTTTCTCTCAAATCAATCAATCCATCAGTCAATATAAAAAAGATTGGATTCTGTTTATTGCTCTGAGTGCCTACTATGTGCAAGGCATGGTATATACACCTGTTACAGCATGTCAATGAATGGATTGTGCTTGGCTTATACTGTTCTCCTTACTGTAGTTCAGTGCCATGCACAGTGTAAGGCCTCTGTAAATTAGACCTCTTACTCTTTCTGGACTGTGGGCTCCTTGTATGGACCACATTGTAGTCATCTTTGTATCTCCTATATCTGCCATGGTTCTTGGTGCATAGAAAGAGTACGTCAAGGAAGTATGAAAACGTGAGTTGCTCTCTCGGAAACCCCAGACTCTACTCGAAGAATGAGGCCTCGCTCTCTGGGAGTTCAGCTGCGCATGCCCCGGCTCACCTACAGAGCCCGGGTCCAAATGGTTGATTTCAAAGTCGGCAGAGAGAGCAGTTCTGGTCTGTAGTCTGGACAGTAGAGATTATTCCTCCCAAACAGATTGTAGTTATGTATTTAATCGGCCTCACAGTGTTATGAGTTAAGATCAGATTCATAGACTAGGAAAATGAATGACAGATATAATCCTGCACTTATAGTGTTAAAAAATGTTTAAGCGCTTTTTCGTAACTTATTTTGGTTTTCCCAAACTTGTGAGCTAATTGCTTGGACCACTAAGTAGACTGCTCCGGGGTCTGTGCTGGGCTCTGGGAATGCAGTGATGACCAAGGAGAAGCAGCACCTGAATAGACTAGAGTTCAGTTTTCCAATATGCTACCACTAGCCACACGTAGCCATTTAAATTTTAAATGAATTAAAAGGAAACACAATTTTAAATTCACCTTCTCAGGCACACTAGCCACATTTCAAGTGCCTGACTGCCACATGAGGCTCGTGGCTGCCATATGGCAGCACAGGTCTAGAATGTTCGCATCGTCTCAGGACGTTCTCTTGGGCAGTGCGGGCCCACAGAGCTAGGAAACTGTGTTCCTGGTCCAAGACTCTGTGATGAGCTGTGTTTCACAGTTGAGGCAACTGAGGCACAGAAAAGCCACTTGTTTTAGGCCATGTGGCCGGAGGGGCCTGACGTGGGAACAGATCTCTTGTCTTGGAGTTTGGCTCTTCTCTTCCTGAAGTGAGTTAGGGGGAGAGGGTGATAAGAGTGCACTTGGTCTGCCTGGGTTCACACCCTGGTTCTGCTGCTTCCTGGGGCAGTTACTGCTCTGCGTCAGTTGCCTCGCCTATGAAATGGAGACAACAATGGGACCTGCCTCATAGGATTGTGCAGAGGATCAGATAATCAGTTAGGCAAGTCTTCAGAACAGTGACACATGGAAGTCACTCAGTGGTGCTGGTTGCTGTATTGAGAATGAGAAGTTATTGGCAGAGTCTAGGAGCATTATCGAACAGGAGACTGTGAAAGGGGAAAAGCACACAGGCAGGTGAGGTGAGGCTGTGTTTGTAGAACGAACTGACCACCTGGAGGACGTATAGCCGAATGTTTCTAAGCCAGGGGCTGCTCCCGTCATGTGAGCTGATGTAAAAATGCCAGCATATTCACCAGTCCCTCTGAGCCCCTGTACTCTGCACAAGGACCTTTTGATGTCATCTTCCTCCTTGTCTGCCTCTGCCCACAGCCCTTTCTCCTGTCCCCAAACATCCCTTCTCCCCTCTCTGTATCTTCACGTTGGAGAGATGGGGTCACAGACATGTACCATCACTCCTGTGAGCGAAGGACTTGCCAAAGGAGTGCAGAGGCAGAAGGGCCGGAAGCCCAGGTGGGTCAGCAGTTAGACCCTGGCCTTTTCTCCAAGTTTCTGCTGTGTGGTGATTTGCATTCCCATCATCCCTCAGTCTTGTAAGCAGGCCTGTTTCATGTAGCAAGGCGTCCTAGAGGCGCCCCATTTGTTGGGTGAAGAGAAGGAGAGCTCTGTGTTAGCCCGAGCGATGGGAGGGGCCCCGTGTGATGTGGCTCTTCACTTTAAGAAGTGCTCAATAGCCAGTTTCATTTCATTCATAAGCAAATATCGGTGAGCAGTGTAGACACGGTACTGCCCTCCTGGGGTTTGTTTCTTCATTAACACCAAGAGGGCTGGGCTCTTTCTTATCTTCCCCAGCAGGCATTCAGCAGTTTGCTTCAGGTTTTGAAGTAGGAAGGTTTCCGTATGACAGTGTGTGTGTGTGAGGGAGGGGCGGTGAGGGCACGCTAGACACATAATGCATGTGACATCTCGCCTTGCCCGAGTGAGGCACACAGGACAGCTACCCTGTTTCCCCCAAAATAAGACAGTGTCTTATATTATTTTTTTCTTCCAAAGTTGTGCTAGGTCTTATTTTCAGGGAATGTCTTATCTTTCCATGTGCTAGGTCTTATTTTCGGAGGATGTCTTATTTTCGGGGAAACACGGTAGTACAGAGAGGGCAGTGACGGGCCAGGAAAGACCTGTGAGGAGACGGTTCCTGACAACCTGGGTTCTCGGCGTGGCATGAGCCTGAGGACCAGCACCGTGATCAGGAGGGAGTGCTGGGGCCTTAACCTGTCACTGGCCCTGCCAGCCTCATTCCTGTGAGGGCTTTTCCAGCATGAGTGATGTTCGAGCTCACAGCAGCTGTTAGCAGGAACGAGCCCTTAGATCCAGAAGCACCCTCTGCCTGCTTGTCGATGTGAAAACTCATTGCTCATTTACTACTATATAATGCCTTACGCATCAATTGTTAACATCAGCTCGCAGGCCGGCAGGTAAGCTTGGATTCCTAGTCTGAAGGGTCACTGGGACGTACCTTGTGCAATCCAAACAGCTCCCCGTACTGCCGGGAATCTGTGTGGAGCCTGGTGTCTGTGTACACGAGGGTTTCCTTGACTGGCGTGTGATTCGTTGGCAGATTGCTTCTCCGCGTAGTGTTTGTCCTTAGTCGGAGCAGAGCTAGTGTTGGGTCAGTGTTTTCTGTGAGCGCGGCATGATGGTCAGGGGTTGTAAGTGCTTGTCACAAACTGACAGGAAAGTGGGAGCATTTTGGGGGGCATTGATGTCAGGGGGTATTTCCAAGATGATTGTAACCTACACGCACTGCTGACTCTTCTGTGCTTGGGTTTCTCTCTGTGGACAATGCACACAGGAGGCCGGTGGTAGGAGGCCGGGCGGGATCTAGAAGCCAGGGATGAGGTAAGAGAGGCCGGAACTGAGCTGGGAGATCTGAGCCGCTGCCCCAGTGGCCCGGGCAGTGGGCTTGAGATCCGGCCAGGGATCTGGACGGAGAAGCCAGGGCAACGTAGGAACTGGGCTGCTGTAAGGAACATGAGTAAGGCTCTGGAGAAAGCAAAATCCCAGCAGGGTCAGAAAATAGAGTCCTGGGGCTCGGGAGTGCCGAGGCCTAAGCAGGGTTTGGTGGTGGTTGCCAAAAACCAGGCTGCCCGGCCCACAAGCCTGGGCCAGGCAGTCTCAGGCCTTTTAGGACTCTTTTGCTTGCTTTGTGAGGCCTTTATGCTGGGCATGGCACAGGAGTGAGCCAGCACTGGCAGGTGTGAGGGGGGGAGACCCCCCAGGAACTGGGAAATGTTAGTCATGCCTGAGCTCTGACAGAAGATACAGCTCCTCCTGGAGACAGCTGCCGCGGGAGGAGGCCCGCCGCCCGCCAGCCTGCGTCAGGCTCTATGGTCCTGGTCTTGTCTTTAATTATTCAAGTCGTGGGCTATTTAAATGCTCACCTGAAGCCTCACTGTAAATAATGTTCCTTCTTGGAGCTCCGGGAGAGAAGAGTTTTGCGGCTGTGGTTCTGGATTGCCCAGGCTGCCCCCTTAAGGAGCAGGCACCTGGCAACCAGGAAGCCAAGGATGCCGTTGACGGTGGGTGCACACCCCCAGACTGTCTTTCGGATTGGCATTTTATTGGTGTGAGTAGGGAAGGAAGTCGCCGTGCTGTTACATGATGTGAAATATTTAACACGCTCTTTAAAACATTAAACTGCCCGGGAGCCTTTGATTGGTGGTGCCCATGGCAACGTGCATGGTTTTCAGAGGTGTCTTCCTGGGCTTTTGGGCTCCTTAGAGGGAGCAGGGGTCCTGTCTGGGGGAGGACCGGGCAGAGGCAGGGCTGAGTGACCCCTTCAGAGGTCTGCAGCGGGGTGGGGGTCCTGGCAAGTGGAGAGGAGAAAACGGGAGAGGAGAAGGCGTCATCCTTTGGGGGCTTGTTCGCTCCTTCACTTTGCTGGCCTCTGTGAGTCCTGGCGCTTACGCCTCTCCGTCCACCTCAGGGCTTATTCCCATTCCTTAGCCTGCAGTGCGTTTTCCTCCCTTCCCCCGGTTAGCGGTTAGCGCTGCTCCTCCTCCAGAGTCACCTGGAGCAGCGGAGGGGGCAGCCTCTCTGACGCTTCGGAGCAGGATAAACCCTCCCGTGTGAGACTCATGAGCATTCCTCACAGCACCATCTCAGCTGCGTTGTCCCACTTGGTTAGAACATCATTGTTTCTGCCCAGCCCACCGCTCAGTAGGATGGGTCCGTGATGACAGTGGCCAGGCTGTTTCTCTTCACCATTCTACCCGCAAAGCTGGCAAGTCCTGGCCCCAGTAGCTGTTGTCTATCTGTGGTGTAAGTTAGTTCATTTAGTAGGTTTTGGGTTCTGTACCAGAATCTGGGAAAACAGAGAGAATAAACCTCCTTTGCTGTCCTCTTGTTTGTAAACCAGAGCAGTGGGTGAGCTCTCAGGATACCCATTGAGGGAAGGAAGAAAACTTCCCAGTTAAAGCTCCACTTATTCTTTAATTCAGGCATAGAACAATGTAGCTTTCCTACTTACAAAACAGAGTTGTTAAGTTATAAGTGAGTTTGCTCAATGCTATTTTACTACCGTGTTTCCCCGAAAATAAGACCTAGCGCATGGAAAGATAAGACATCCCCTGAAAATAAGACCTAGCGCAACTTTGGGAGAAAAAATTAATATAAGACACTGTCTTGTTTTCGGGGAAACAGGGTAATAGAAAAGTGTGACCAAAGAGTTGAGTGACCACTGGTCTGAAGGGAGACGTAGGCACATGAAAAGGTTTTTGTGTCAGAATGTTATAAGCACTAAGTAAGGGCGAGTACAGGGTACAGTGGGGGCCATGCAGGCAAAGGCAGGGAAGCTGGAACTGGACCGGAAGAGGGGGGCATTTCTGATAGAGGGCAGAGGGACCACACATGCAGAGGCAGGGAAGGCTTAGTGCATTGGCTGAAGAGCATATATTTCATTTTATGTAAAAAAATATACATATTTTTATTGATTTCAGAGAGGAAGGGGTGGAGAGGGGAGAGAAAGACAGAGAGAGAGAGAGAGAGAGAGAGACAGAGAGAGAGAGAGAGAGAGAGAGATCAATGATGAGAGAATCATTGATTGTCTACCTCCTGTACACCCCATTTTGGGGATCAAGCCTGCAACCCAGGCATGTGCCCTGCCCTGGAATTGAACCAGGACCTCCTGGTTCATAGACTGATGCTTAACCACTGAGCCACGCCATTCGGGCTAGGGCATATATTTGAACAAGGCTGGCTGGAGTATAAGGCAGAGGGAAGGCTTGCTAGAAGCCCCTCTGGATCTGGGAGGGATCGAGATTGGGAATACCAAGGTGGATGAGCCTGGGTCCTGGTCTGCAGGATGGACATAGGGGAGAGAGACTGGTGCCAATGGGCCTTAGGAGGGCGACAGCACAGTGAGTGCCTGGAATTCAGAAAAAGATGGATATTTTTGGTTAGGAGGGATCAGGCCTGGTCATGATTTTTAAAAATCTCCCAGGCCCAAGGTCATTCAGCCCCCTCTCTTCATGTAGAAGTGGGAGGGGAGAGGCCTGGGGATTGACTGTAAGCTCTTTCAGGCCCGTCTCAGGGTTAGGCTTCTCTATAAAGTTCTCCTTCATCTGTTCCCACCCGGTGAGATTTTTACCATAATGTCATTTAGTTTCCTCCATATTTTCTGGGTCACAAAATTGTACATGAACAAGAAAATGGAGTATGGTGTATGTAAATATACATATTTGATGTGTTTATTTAACCGGTGTAATCATATATACACCTTTCTTTTCTTTTTTGTTTTTAAGTCCCAGGGCTTGAAGTAATTATGTAATTAGAATCCACACAGAGTATGGCCAGATAAGGTGTAATTAAAGAGGAAAGCCTAATTTTGGAAGAATGATAAGAGGTCATTTGACTCAGTCTGGGCCCAAATCCAATCTTGGAAGAACAGTAAGAGGTCATTTGGATGTACAGAGCTTGAGGCCACCCAGGAGCCCAAACTGGCCTGAGAGTTGGACAGATTCTGTTTCAGTTCACTGTGAAAGCTGTTCATTGAGCATTTATTGGTATAGGGTGTTGTGGGAGGTCCAGCCATGAGTAAAGAAAAGGCCTGGGTCCCGGAGGACACCAGGGGACATTGGCTGGAGAACAAGTAGGAGGTCCCAGGTGTAGAAGTGAAAACACCAAAGGGTGAGGGGTGCGGGAGGTGGGGTGGTGGGGTGGAGAAGGATTCACAGCGTAGGTAGCCTTTAATAAATGCCTTGAACAGTAAGGAGCATTTCAAGAGCAAGGATAAGAACTTTCTGGCATATTGGAGGCACTCAGATAATATTTGTGGAAAGAATGCCAGGCTGAGTTCGGAGGTAGAAGGAGCATGGCCAAGTAGCTGGGCAGCCATTGCCGTTTGGTGAGGGTAGAGCTCAGATAGCTCTGGTGGTCCGGTGACAGCAGGGGCCAGGAGGGCTTAGGCACCAGGCTTTAGGCAGTGGCGACTGAGCGAGAGGAGTCAGGGATTGCCGCGGACCGTAGAGATCAGGGGAGGTGTCCTCGTGGAGGGGGTCTTGGACAGAGCCTGGAAGGATCATTGGATACGGGAGAGGGGAGAAGGTAAGATTTGCCCAAGGAGGGGAGTGATGGGCAAAGGTCTAGAGAGGGAGCTGAGAGGTGATCATCCAAGAGAGAGGGGAGGGGGCAGAGGGGAGCAGGCCGGTGCTCTATCCACTGAGCCAAACCAGCTGCAGGGGTCCTCAAACTTTTTAAAGTGGGGGCCAGATCACGGTCCCTCAAAGAGCTGGAGGGCCGGACTATATGAACTATAGTACTAATTCCTACTGTAACACCTCGGCTACGCTCACTGCCCAAAAAACCTGGCGGGCCGGATCAGACTCCTCTGCGGGCCGCATGTGGCCCGCGGGCCGTGGTTTGAAGACGCCTGAGCTAGGGCTATCTGCAGCCTTTTTTTTTTTTTTTTTTAAATCACTGAAGGATTACTGGTCTTGGTGATACGAAGAGGAGAAAATAAGGCAAGGAAAGAGGTAGAGGTGACTGCAAGCTTCCTCGCCTGGGAGAGTGGTGACACCTGAGACAGGAGGGGCCCAGCTAGTGGGAAAGAGGGTGTGGGCAGAGGCACCAAGCGAGCCTCTGGTGGCTGGAGCCCGGAGACTACTGCTCTATCCCCAGCTCTGCCCCTGAACTTGCGGGGAGATCTGGGCCTATGTCTTTATCTCCCAAGCTCCGTGTTTTATCAGGAGGCCCCTCTGCTTGTGGCTCAAGCTCATCTCACACAGTGGAGTCGTTAGTCCTGGGGCTCGGGCAGGGGGAAGGGTCTGGGCTGGAGAACTGTGAGGCTGTTGCATGGAGGTGAGAGAAGAAACCGCCCGGTCCTCTTCCTTATTTTCCTGGAGTGTGGCCGAGGTCAGTGCTCCATTCTGGGGCGGCACAGGGTTGGGTAGTTAATCTTCCTGAATTCACTGAAAGGAGATTGTCAGGGCAGGGAACTGGTCATCAGTGAACCCCTTACCTTCCTGCTCTCCCCTGCCCCACCCCACTCTCCAAGCCCATCTTTGGGAAACTTAGGACTTTGGACCTTTAGAAATAGGGTTTTGCAGAGAAGACTTTCTGGCAGAGGAGGGCTTGGGCAGAGCATGGGAAAGGACTGAAGGAAGGCTTTCCAGAGGAGATAGACAGGGATTATGTTACAGAATTTAAAATAGTCCAGACAGAAGGCATATGCTTTTTGAGTACCTTGTGTGTGTACCAGCTCTGTACCAGCTTTCATGATCTTTGTTTCATAATCTTTCCATCATTTCTGCTCTCTACTGTACCAT
The DNA here is from genome assembly GCF_014108245.1 of Pipistrellus kuhlii. Classification (NCBI taxonomy): domain Eukaryota; kingdom Metazoa; phylum Chordata; class Mammalia; order Chiroptera; family Vespertilionidae; genus Pipistrellus; species Pipistrellus kuhlii. The sequence continues at coordinate 28,406,592 of NW_023425460.1, read as the reverse complement.
CTTACAGAAAAGGCAACAGGATTAGAGAGATGAACTAATCTGTCCAAGGTCTTAGGGCAACAAATACCCATTTCTGCATTCTGCAATCACTATATTCTACTGGCTTTTGGGGGAACCCAGGGAAAAAAATAGAATGATTTGTCTTTATGATCCTCATTCTTAGTTAAGCACTTACTTGAGATGTGGTCTGCCATCCACATGGCAGCATCCCAGTATAGGGCAGCACCTCAGAGACGGATAGGGCACTCGGAGCTCAGCGGCCGTCATTTTACAGACTAGGAAACTGAGGCCCAGAGAGGAGGAGGGATATGCCAAGGTGAGGGGCAGCATGGGAATGAGAGCTGGAAGAGTCTTGAGACGTTGAGACTTTTTGGCTTTTTTAAGGCCTCCCTGTGGGAAAGTTTGTGTATAAGCGACAATGGAAACCTTTGTCAGGGGAGCTGGTCTGGGCAGGGTTGGATCTGAAAGGTCCTCTGTGTGTGTGTGTGCTCTCGTTCCTTCACTTTAACCTTAGATGCCTTTGAACCAGCAGGAAAGGATTCCTTTAGACCAAAGGTTAAGACCAAAGGCATTTAACAGGTGGAAAGGGCAGAGGAAGGAGGGAGAAGATCAGAAGCCACAGAAATAGAAGACTTAAACTCCAGGCTTGGCTAAATGGAATGTTCCAGGCCTGCAAATAATCTCCAACGTTTATTGAATACTACTTACTCATTGTGCCAGTCAATCTTTATGTCATTTTATGTAACTGCCATGACCTCCCCTTGAGGTGTAGGGGCTGTTTTGTTTTTCCCATTTTACAGATGAAGGAACTGAGGCTCAGAGAGGTTGAGTGACCCACCTAAACCCACGAAGTTATAGGACATAGAGCCAGGACTCCAACCTAACCTCCTAAGCTCTCTGTAGGATTGGGAGCTCCAGCTGTCTTCGGTAGTAGTTCTTGGCCACAGGCAACCTTACCCCTTGGGCACATTTGACAATGTATGAAGACATCTTTGATTGTCACAGTTTAGGGGATGCTGGGTAGAGATGCCAGTAGCATCCTTAACATTTTACAATGCATAGGACAGCCCACAGCAAAGAGGTGTCCCACGCCAAATGTGGGGAAACCCTGTCCTTTGGGGACCTGGTTATATCTTTAGCTCGGAGTGCAGGGCTAGTGCAAGGCCATCTGGAAAGAACATCTGAGGAACCTGAGTTACTCCTTTAGCTCCAGAGACTTACGTTGTATGTTAGTGAATGTTTGCAGTGTGGGCCCCTTGCAAGGCTGAGTTCTGAGGGGCCAGGGTGGTGGTAGTGTGGATGAGGCCAGGAAGAAACATCCCAGCAAGGCGTGTCAGCCAGGGTGGCTCAGGGCTGCAGAGAGCTGGGCAGGTGGCAGGTGTGCGGAGTCCTGTCCAGGCTGCTGAGGATTGACTTGATTGTTTCTCTGTGTGTGACTGAAATAAGAACTCAGATCCAGTTAATCGTCTGTTTTATTTTTTCCTTCCTTAAATGCCTCTATTAAATGATTGCTATGATGAGGCACCATGGGAAAGGCCTGAGAAAAGGGTATGCATGTTATGAATGTACTTGGATTCAACTATGCTGCTGGCCAAGCGCCTTGGCTGCTAGTTACTGTTTAACTCTAGTCTGCCCCATGCCACTTAGGGCAGAAAGACAAACAAATTTGGGGAAGTCCCAGGACTTGGCCTTCACTTGAGCTTCTGCGAGCAGCTTTACCTGAGCATTGCTGTGGTTGAATAGGTCAGACCGGGTAGCCTCATGGCCTGAGGGATGCTGCTGGGGCAGACCTGAGGAAGGAATTGCTTTACCTCCTCTGCTCTTACTGCAGGTCCCTCTTCCAGGTCAGACACAGAAAAGGAGGGTCTGGGCCCTTCTCTCGTGAGGAGTACATCACCAGATAAGGTTTTTCACCTCAGTAGCAGGCCTCCCTTTGTCGTCCTGTAGCCCTCCTTTCCAAATTTCCTACCATGGTGCCCTTCGAAACCCTGCTGGCCTCACTGGTAACAATCACCCACTTCCTGTCCATCACCTGGGCCCCACCCAAAGACCTCCTCTCCAAGTGTCTAGCCACTGCAACATCAGGGTCACCTCCCTCCTCCAGACACCTCCGCCCAGTGACTCCTCTGGTCCTTTATCTAGTTGTTAGGTTCTCAGGGTCACCTTCTGACCTCTGCAGTGGCTCAGTCACTACCAGCTGTGTGCCCTTGGTGAGTGAGTCACTTAACCTGGAGAAGGGGCACAGTGTTGAATCAGGTGACTTCAGTGCCCGTCCAGCACCAATGTCGGGTGAGAGTCAAAGTTGTAGAACCTGGCCAGTGGGCAGTCATGTTTCCCTTTGATCCCTTTGATTCATGAGAGCTCAGAACTGGTGTAAGGAAACTGTTTTCAGATTAAATAAATAAGCTTTTTCATATTAGTTCTTTACTCAATAAATGTTTGTTGAGTGCCTGTTATATCTAAGGGTGTGTGATGTGTTCAGGGCTGGAAGATGGGTGTCTTGGGCTTTGCCTTCAAGGAGCTCACAGCCTTGTGGGTGGAGGGTGAGGTGTCTGTACAAAACCACGGCAGAGTAGACTCTAGCTTCTAGTCACCCTGTGCCCATCCTTGGTACCAGCTGTCACAATTGTGTACCAGTACACACACACACACACACACACACACACACACACACACGGATTCCACTACAGGTGGACTTTTTTCAGTCTTCTTCATTATGTGTCTAACATAATGAGCAGTCGGTAAAGATTTGTTAAATGAATGTAATAAGGAATGGTACCATTTGACTTGGGATTTGAAGGGGACATAGGAGGAGAAGAGGCACATTACTGACTGGCCAAGGATGGGGAAAGACAGAGGTAGGAGGAGAAAATGGCGTGAGCCAATGCACAGAGGTAGTGAAGCCTGAGGCATGCTGGGTAACGGCCAGACCATTGGGGTTGGAGCATGTGGTATGGTCAGGATGCAAAAAGTGTGGAAGGTAAGCTGGGCCAGATGGTGGAGTGTCTTGAGTTCAAGCTTATACTAAAGGGACTGGATTTGTCCTCTAGTAGGACGACCTCACATTCCAGTTCCTGGGGTGATTATGGATAGTGCCCCCTTTCACTCTCAAGTGCCCTGTTTGGGTGAACAATTATATGATTCTGTGAGGAGCCCTGAGGGTTCATAGTGGGACATGGTCAGCTGACCTCTGGGAGGCAGGAGTTGAGGCATTCTCCAGTCCCTGTGTTTCAGGCCTGAGCCCCAGGAGCGGCAGTGTGAAGGGAGGAGACGGTGTCAAAGGAGACTAAAGTGCCAAAGTGCCAGCAACATCTTTCAGGGGCTCCAGAGCAGCTCTCCCAAAGACAGACCGTCCTAACGCTCAGGCATCCTGGAGGCGCGCTTTCCAACCTGAGTTATGACTGATGAGAAAAAAATACGCGTGTGTCTTTTCTGAGCAATTAAAAGTCAGAGGAGCTTCTCCCAGGCTCTGAGACGTTCTGGTGAAACGCCCTGGCATTCACTCTCCCAAACCCCAGCATTGTTCCTTGGAATTTAAAATAGGTTATGAATGTGCCTGATGTCAGGAAAGATAAATCTGTGAGGAGGACTGTAGTCAATACATTTCCTTTTTAAGTAGAAACAATATAAAGAGCTTGATTCAGCCCGGAATCAATCTCACTTTGTTGCCATGATTGTGTAAAACCTGAACTGCTTTCTGTCTGTCACTCTGTTTATATCCCCGGCGTTCCCCATGCCCGCGGCCGCGCGGAGTCCAAGCCTTTTTAGGCCATGCACAGCGCTCCTCGCGGCTGCTCCCTTCGCCGCAGAGGGCTGTGCTGTGAGAGGTGACTTCATTACTGTCTAGGGGTGGCTATTCCTTAATCCCCCCAAAGGAACTTTTTTTTTTTTTGTCCAAGAGAGTTAGAAGGCTAAATTCTTGGGCTTTTTTTTTCCTTCTTTTAAAAAGATTGTTACATTTTCAAATAGTTGATACAGATGGTTCAAAAAGCAAAACACTATAAAAATGTACGCATGGAAAGTTTTCATTGTTAGCCTATGATGTCTACTTCACTCCCTCTCCCAACCTGGACCCCATTAGGTGGGCTGAACATACATTCCAGTGTGCCCATGACATGACAGTCCTAGTTTATGTTCTTTGTGCCAGTGGGTGATCAGAAACACCCTCTCTCATTCTCAAAAGTGTCCCTAATTGGGTGATAACTGATACCTTTCCCTACAGATGGATAATCACTTTTATTAGTATATATATATTTACTAGCATTATTATTAGTATACACACACACTAGCATTCCTCTAATAGTTCTATATGCAGACATACACATAAAGTGAGGGGTGACTGACACTGCCTTTGTCATTTCACAATAGGCCCTGGAAAACCATATCCGTGGAAATGGAGTGTCCTCATTCCGCTGAGCTATCTTTAGCTAGCAGTGTTTGTGGAGACTGTCAGGCAGTCTTTTCTTTGGTTTATCAATTTAATTGCTGTTTAGGAGTGGCCTCTGTTTACATAGGGAGAAACAAAAGGCTGTGGGAAATGAAGCTAGCTTCCTTCATTAGGAAGGCCAGTTCAGTAGTGAACTCATCCAGGAAGACCTTACGAAGCACCAGCTTTCTGCCTAAGATGGTGCCAGGCAGGTTGAACTCATCCAGGAAGACCTTACGAAGCACCAGCTTTCTGCCTAAGATGGTGCCAGGGCAAGTGCTTCAAGATCCAACTCAGATGCCCAGCCTTCATGAAGACATCCCGGATTCCATGGCCAGAATTCTTAGCATCTCTGTCCATCCACTGCTCATTCATCCAGCCATGGTCCATTTCAGCAGCCAGCATTTCTGGTGCTTCCTTCCATTCGCTGAGTACAACCGGCATTGCACAGGTGCTAGGACCTGTGCTAGAGATGTGGAGATGGACAAGTGCGCTCCTGCTGTGGGAGACAGAGACGTGAGCGCACGGGCAGTGGTTTATCTAGGCCCGTGGTCGCCAACCTCATTAGTCAACAGAGCCAAATATCAACAGTATTGAAATTTCTTTTGAGAGCCAAATTTTTTTAAAAAATATATATTTTATTGATTTTTTTACAGAGAGGAAGGGAGAGGGATAGAGAGCCAGAAACGTCGATGAGAGAGAAACATCGAACAGGTGCCTTTTGCACACCCCTTAACGGGGATGCGCCCGCAACCAATGTACATGCCCCTGACCGGAATGGAACCCGGGACCTTTCAGTGCGCAGGCCGACGCTCTACCACTGAGCCAAACGGGTTTCGGTGAGAGCCAAATTTTTTAAACTTAAACTTCTTCTAATGCCACTTATTCAAAATAGACTCGCCCGAGCCGTGGTATTTTGTGGAAGAGCCACACTCAAGGGGCCAAAGAGCTGCATGTGGCTCGTGAGCCGCAGTTTGCCGACCACGGATCTAGGCAACTGGTGTCCTGCAAAGGCCTTTCGAAATCAGCGCCTGCCCCTCCTTTCTATCTTTTTCCCCCATGCTAAGTGGTCTCTGTCCCCCCTCCATCCATTACCATGGCCATGGTGAGAAACCTCCTAACGCTGACTGATGTGGAAAGAGAGCTGTGTGAAGGGGAGCCCTGAGCCCCACCCGCTGTGATCGTGGTTTCTCCCTTGGAGTGAGGGGTGTGGGTATTTGACATTTCAAACACAGTGATTTCAGGAGTCAGCCTGGTGGCTCAGCCAGCTCCTTTTTTTATCTTCTAATAATACAGCTTCCCCTGCAGTTTTCTGGTGCCGCAGAAGGTGACCGGTTCAGGATAAGAAATGGCCAGGCCAGGGAAGTGATCTTTTAATAAAGTGGAAAGGGCCATTGGGATTGCTGGGTCGGCCAGCTGGATGGCCACGAGCCACTCTGGCCTGTGCCCTGTCACCAAAGGAGGCCCAGGCATGACTCTGGCTGTAGCTGCTGAGGGAAGGAGTCGTCAGTCGGGTTGTAAGGAAGAGGGTTGTGGCTGAATGTTAGCAGATGTTTTTCTATGACTGTGCAGAGCAGCCTTTTGTGGGAAGAGGTGAGATTTGACAACCACATTCCCCTCTGCTCCCCTCATCTGTTCTTCCTGCAGTAGCTTTTCACAGGAAATAGGCAGAAGGATGGTGTGTGTCTGGAAAGTCCATTTTGGACCAATGCTTAGTGTCAACTGTGTGCCTGGCCCCACTGGGTATCTCTGCCTTCCATTAAAGCAGTGGTCCTGAAACTGGGGAGCCCCACAGACAGTTAAAAAATGCATATTACTCCCTACTGGGACCCAATAATCGGTATTTTTTATGTGTTCTGTAGGTTTTATCCAGATATTTTAAGCTACAAGGAACAAACTCCAACTCAGATTGGCTGACAGGGAACATCAGTGCCTCTCAGACAACTCCGAGGCCCACAATTACGTGGACTGCAGAGTGAATTGTGTCCCCTGGGGGTGTACAGTGGGGCGGTTCTGAACCCCGAGATAGGGCAGGCCTCAGGATTGATGGCTTCAGTGGTTTCGTGATATCAACAAGGCCCCCGATTCTTCCCCTCTCTGCCATCTTGGTGATGCCTCGTCTGTAGGCTGGGAATATGATTGGCATTTCTAAGCACCTCAGGCACACTGCCATCCAGAGGAGGAAGGGAGGCGTAGATTGATTTCTGGCTGAAGCATGATGCCTCCTTGGCTGGGGCTGCCCCTGAGCCAATCACTGAAGGTGCTTGTACTTTGGGAGCTGTCTGGGGAAGGGGTGGGCACTCTAGCAAAGTGGAGGCTCTGTTGGAAGGAAGGAAGGAAGGAAGGAAGGAAGGACGGACGGACGGAAGGAAGGAAGGAAGGAAGGAAGGAAGGAAGGAAGGAAGGAAGGGAGGAAGGAGGACTGGGAGCTGGGAAAGCATCCACAGGCCCCGTGCACAGGTGGTTTGCAGACCACACGCCAAGGTACATTGCGTCACGTCATCCTGAGCAGTGGTAAGGTTATCTCTGCTGTGCAGATGAGGAAATGACACTCACTGAGCTTCAGGGACTTGTCTTAGATAACACTCCCGGAGGTTGTGCGGGTTGGGAGTGAGGGAACGGCTGTTTGAGAGGTCCTTTAGCCCTAGGAGAGCAATCATCCCTTTCTCACACCTTCCTGAGGTCTCCAGGCAGCCCCTTCATTCCTGATTTCTCCCCCACAACTGTGGTTATTCATGCAGCAGGCCTTCCTGAGTGTTTCCTAGGGGAAGACTTCTCCAGGCATAAGACAAAAGATATATTTGCCACCCCCACCCCCACATAGTCTGTGTGTGACCCAAAGCAGTTGACATAATGATACCAGCTCAAATTTTGGGGGGCTACCCACTTCAGCCCCCTGTGCTAGGTATAGTGCAGACATTATCTCTAATCCTGGCAACAACCTCTGAAGTTAGGTCTTTTTTATTGGTGTGTTTTTTTTGTTTTGTTTGTTTTTTGTTTTTTTAACGAAGTACTTTAAAAAATATTTTTATTGATTTCAGAGAGGAAAAAGTGAGAGATAGAAACATCAGGGATGAGACAGAATTATTGATTGGCTGCCTCTTGCACACCCCCCACTGGGGATCAAGCCTGCAACTGGGGCATGTGCCCTGAGTCAGAATCGAACCATGACCTCCTGCTTCACAGATCAACGCTCAACCACTGAACCCACCAGCTGGGCTTATTATTCGTGTTTTATGGATGGGGAAATTGAGGCCCAGGAAGATGAGCCAGCGAGGCTGGCTGATTGCCTGACTCAGATGGTGCCGCTTCCCTACCTCATGCGGGGGCTTATCAGCAGCTGCCAGCTTTCTTACACCCCCAAGGACGTTCTCAGGGAAGAGGGTTTTAGTGTCAAAAGAGTTCCAAAGGAGCTGAATGTTTCCTATGGGAATAATTCTCAGGGCACTAGGAAAAAATATCCTGAACATAATAAACATAAGAAAGAAACAGGAAGTCTGGTTTGTTATATGGCAGTAAAATGTGAATAGGAAGAACTCTCAACAAAGCCTGAAGGTTTGTTGGATTTGCAAGTGGAAGGCCATGGTTGAGAGGGTAGCACAGGCACCCTGAGTTCAGGAGACAATTGGTAAATGGTAGACTGCAGCTGCAGTAAGGAGTGCTGGGCGGAGAGTCTGAACACCCTGCTATTCTCCACTTCTGCCTTTTTTTAAAAAATAAATAAATCTTTATTGTTCAGATTATTACAGTTTTTCCTCTTTTTCCCCCCATAGTTCCCCTCCATCTGGTTCCCACCCCAACCTCTCCCCTTACCCCTCCACTGTCCTCATCCATAAATGTACGATTTTTGTCCAGTCTCTTCTCACACCCCCCACATCCCTTCCCCCCGCACCCCCGAGAATTGTCAGTCCACTTCCTTTCTATGCCCCTGATTCTATTATATTCACAAGTTTATTCTGTTCTTCAGATTTTTTATTCACTTGATTTTTAGATTTACTTGTTGATAGGTATTTGTTGTTCATAATTTTTATCTTTACCTTTTTCTTCTTCTTCCTCTTCTTAAAGAATACCTTTCAGCATTTCATATAATACTGGTTTGGTGGTAATGAACTCCTTTAGCTTTTTCTTATCTGTGAAGCTCTTTATCTGACCTTCAATTCTGAATGATAGCTCTGCTGGGTAGAATGATCTTGGTTGTAGGTTCTTGCTATTCATCACTTTGAATATTTTACTCCCATCGGGCCTGCATAGTTTCTGTGAGAAATCAGCTGACAATCGTATGGGTGCTTTCTTGTAAGTAACTGTTTTTCTCTTGCTGCTTTTAATATTCTCTTTTTGTCTTTTGCTCTTGGCATTTTAATTATGATGTGTCTTGGTGTGGTCCTCTTTGGATTCCTTTTGTTTGGGGTTCTGTGCACTTCCTAGACTTGTAAGTCTTTTTCTTTCACCAGGTAGGGGCACCTCTGTACCTCTGCACTTTACTTCGGCAGCTCCTATGAGTCTCCATGTGCTTTTCTCTTTCCTTTTAGTTGTAGAATTTCCACTCAGCCAGCCTTCCTGTGGTTCTGGATGATGTCCACTTTGTTTTTTAGTTGTAGTTTTGAAATTGTTGTGTCGCCATCTTGATTTCTCCTCCAGTTCTGCCTTTGAGACACATAAGATGCAGCTCCTTGGGCAGAGGGAGCAGAGAGGTAAAGGGTGGAGTAAGCCATGTCAGCTCTACAGGGCTTTGCAAAGGTGATGACATGTTAGGGGGAAGCTCCCGAGTTGACACTTCATAGTTTTGAACTCAGGGGCACGCCAGAGCCAGTGGAGGGCAGATGCTTGGCTTCCACCTCATCTCAAGGAGAAATCAGCTTTTCCTGAAAAGCCCCTTTTTAGCTCTGGACATTTGGAGTTCCTACTTGGCTGGTTGCCTGGCCTGTGCCTCGGGGACTATTGTCCACAGATGCTCAGGGGAGATAACCACAATGCAAAGCACAGAACTTGGCTGCTCTGGGGAAGGTCTTGGGGGCTCAGGAAGCTCTGGATACCTGGGAGGTGGGAGCTGAAGAGGTGTGGTGGACCATAGGTGTGTGTGTGTGGTGGGGGAGGGGGCATCCACAGGCAAGGCCCTTTCTACTTGTAGACAACACACCCCTGATCACAGTTGCTTTGGAGAGACAACGACTTGACTTTATGAACAGAGGAAATAACAGGGAATTTTCCCCCAGTGAAGTGCATCTGCAACCTTAGAATTTTGAGTCTGTAGCAAGATATTTAAAATAAATTTCTCCTTCCATCCTTTCTACACCACCTTTCTCCCCTCCACCCCCCATTTATAAAAAAATTTGTTGAGCAATTGTTGCATGGCAAGCTGAGCTTGGTACTGAGGTTTCAAAGACCAAAATCCTTGCCTTCAAGGAGGAGTCTTGTAGGTAAACAGACCCGTTATAAAGCTGTGTGATAAGTGCGAACAGGTATGTACAGGGTTCTCTGGGAGAGGTAGGAGGGAACACTTTATTGCGTGTGGTGGGAGAGGGGTAGTTATTTCTCAGAGGAGGTGACACCTGAGCTGGGGCTGGAAGGCGGGGAGAGAAGTGTGCCAGGTGGACCAGCTTCTTGGAAGAGATTCTAGGCAGAGGGCGGTAATAACTTCCATCTGACAATACGAAAAGTTCATGGACGCCTGCTGTGTGCTGGCGGTGATGCAGGGATGGATGGGACTCGGTCCGCGCCTGCAGGTGCTCGCAGTCAGCGGTGGATAGGAAATGACCATGCAGGTGACAGTACGAGTGGAGTGTGGACAGAGTCCTGTGGAGACATAGGGGCTCTGCTTTACTTAGTTATTGGCATTTGCTATGCAGTCTTCTGCTCAGGAAGGTTCTTTCTTGGCAGGTTTTTGCATTGGTGAGAGGCTCTGTTTAAGAAGCTAGCTGACTGCCTGCTGCCCTTTAATAATTTGGGTTATACTCTGACATTTGTGTATACTTTGATTTCTTCCTCCTGGGCTTTAGGAAGTTGGACTTGGGCAAGGCATTTCACTTCTCTCTTGGCTTTATTTTTCTCACTTCTGAAATAAAAGGGCAGTTGGACCAGGTCATTGTTTCTCAAACAGCAGTCTAGGGACCACCTACTTTACAATGGCATGGTGCCCTGGCGGGGTGGCTCAGTGATTAAGCACCTACCTACAAACCAGGAGGTCATGGTTCCATTTCCAGACAGGGCACATGACTGGGTTGCAGGCTCAATCCTCAGGAGAGGGCATGCAGGAGGCAACCATCAATGATTCTCTGTCCTCATTGGTATTTCTATCTCTCTCTTCTCCCTTCCTTTCTCAAATCAGTAAAAAAATATATATTAAAAAAAGAAAAAAGAAAAAAAAAGAATGGCATGGTGTGTGGAAGTCCTTGTGCGGTAGCTCTGCCCCATTCATACACCAGATGCTTGGGAGTGGAGCCTGGGAATCTGCATTTAACAGGCAGTGAGGTGATTCCTAGACACCTGGAGTTTGGGCACACCTGGACTACATTATTTCAACCCATTCCTTTCAGCTCCAAACTCCTCAGCCAGAGATCTGTGCACAGGAACTGGGAAAACAAAGTATTAGTTTCCTGATTTTTTAAAAAAAATATTTTTATTGATTTTTTACAGAGAGGAAAGGAGAGAGATAGAGAGCTAGAAACGTCGACGAGAGAGAAACACCGACCAGCTGCCTCCTGCACACCCCCCACCAGGGTTGTGCCCGCAACCAAGGTACATGCCCCTGACCGGAATCAAACCCGGGACCCCTCAATCCGCAGACCGACGCTCTACCACTGAGCCAAACCGGCTTCGGCATTTCCTGATGTTTTTTTGCCCTTGCAGTGGTGCCTGCAGCAGGCTGCTCCTGGTCGAGGTGTCCCGACTCTGGGCAGCTGTGCTTGTGAGCTGTTTGCAGGCGGTTTGAGATTCCTTAAGGAAGAAAAGCCTTGCTGCCAGGCACCTGAATGTGGCTGTCAGAATCTGTTTAGGAGCTGAATTGTTACAACAAACACCCGTCTCAGCTTTGCAGCTCTGGCTCTGCAGTGTTTGACTGGCTTCCCTGTCCCCAGCCCTTCTCACTGACCTCCTGCATTCTGACGAGGTCATTTGCCTTGTCGCACTGAAGCCCCGGTTTCATCTTCTCTTTCACAGATGGCGTCTCCACTCCGGTTCCCCTCAGATCATCTCTGTGAGGCTACTAAGGGAGGCTCACACTGGTTTAGTAGCTGCTGCACGTGTTCTCATTTTTTGAAGGTCTGAAAACAGCTTTTAATGCTCAAGTTAGTAAATAAGGGCTTTATATAGCTGCATGGAAGTTGCTCCAGTTTCTTGTCCTTTCCCCTCAGAAATCTCCTGGAAGCCCCTAAGACTTCACAGAGCCCGTGATGCTGAGAAGCTGTTTCCTAAGAACCTCTTTCAGCTGGCCCATTCAGGTCCCAGGCGAGGGCATTCTCGCCTGCTATAAAGATGAAACCTTGCATCTAGTATCTAAGATCTTAAAAACTGAGAACGCTTCTAAGGATTTGGTTCTCTTATAGTTCTGTTAGTCTGTGTTGTGGTTTTCTTTAATGAAATCAATCTGTAAACACAGGATTCTACCCTAGTAAATTCTGATGAACCCTTGGATATTACTCAGGTGGGAGAAAGAAGGCAGGGCTGGGCATGATCCTTCCCTCTACTTTCCAATTCCCCATCCATAGTGGGTCCCCAACATGTGGCTATTGGGAGCATGGATTAAAAAAAGAAAAGATAGGCTGGTAATTAAACTGGTCAAGGCCCGGCATTCAAAAATCTGATCAGTGTGAATTTGAATTGGCCCTTGGTTCTTCCTTAAGTTTAATCTTAATGGAAATATCCATTAGATGCAGGAGTAGTTGCAATGCAGAATGAGAGAGAGGAGAAAGGATAGGTGTTGTATGCATTTCAAGTACTTTGCTACATCTGTTAGTTGTTCATTATTTGAAAGTCATTTTGTTAGATATCCCCTAGAGCTTGATTAGCAAACTCCCTCATTTTGTGTTCAGGGAAACTGAGGCACAGGAGTGAAGTAATGAGTAAGTTTACATACTGAAGCTATTGGCAGACTAGTTGACTAACCATCAAGAAGGATTTATGGAGTACTTCCTGTCTGCCGGAATACACGTGAATTAAAATGTATCTTCGTAAATGATGTTAGAGAGGATGGAGTCACCTTGGAGTACATAGTTGCTTTGTGACATTTCTGTCACTTGGCTGTTTGGCTTTTGCTGGTATCTCTCCAAGGACAGGGAGCTCACTGTCTACTGAGGCTCTTCATGTTAATTTTTAATGTTTCTAATTATTATAGTTCTTTAATATGAGGTACAATCATCCTGTCTTATAATTTTCCTCTTCAGGACCCATGTCTCACTATATTTATACCCGGATTCCTTTGTTCATTCAAGCATATGGGTTGAGCACCAAGAATGTTGTAGGTTCAGGAGGAATAAGAGAAAACAAGATAGAAAAGGTTCCTGCCTCCTGGAACTTAGAGCCTGGGGTTGGTGCACTGGAAAGAACATTGAACTATGTGTCAGAAGACCTGAGTGCAAGCTAAAGAAAATGACTAAAATAGAAAGAAAGGAAAAAGAAATGAAGGTTTTTGGTTTTTTTGTTTGTTTGTTTTTTACCACTTGCACACTGTATGAACTTGACTAAGACACTTGATTATCTCTTTTTACTTCATTTTCTAGAGGATATTATCTCAATTGGACCTTTCAAAGCTATGACAGTTCCTTGGAGTGATGTACCTTATAAAATTTTAGTTGCTGTATATTTCTAAGAGTAGTACTAGCTCTTGCTTCCAGAGCAGAGTTCTCAAAGTGTGGTCAGCAGCAGCATCTGGGAACTTTCTGGAAATGTGAATTCCCCAGCACCCCAGCATCTCCTGGGAACTTGCTAGAAATGTAAATTCCCCAGCACCACCCAGAGGTGCTGACTCAGGAACTCATGGGTGGGGCCTGGACCAAGGGATCCAGGTGACTGATGACTTCCCTGCTCGGAGAACTATGCTGTGCGTGGACTACAGCAAGAGTTCTGTCATGGCTACACATTGGGGTCACCGGAGAGGGGGCTTTTACACCTGTACCTGCTGTGCCTGACAAGGCCGATGAGAATCTGAGGTGGGGCCTGTGCAGAAGCCTCCCAGGCCATTCTGTGCAGCCAGGGCTGGAGGGACTCCAGGTTGTGATAGTGAGGAGCTCAGTTTGGGTTGAGTCCCGGCTCTGCCCCTTATCATCTCAGTGGAATTTGGCAGGAGGACTCTGGCCTCAGTGTCCTTATCTGCATAATGAAGACAAAAATGCCCATCCCTCAGGGTTGTCATAACAATCAAGTGGGATATGTATGCAAATCTCTGAGGATGTGTCTGGCATGTGGTAAATGAAGTAGGACTGAACTTATGGTGTATCTAGATGTAGGTATTTGAAGCTGATGGAGCTCATCTCTTCTCTCAGCCCTCTTTCTCTTCCCCCCTCCCCCCCCTAGCTTCTTTACCTTTTTAAATAATTTCCAGTCCCCTCTTTTGGGAAACTCCATGACTTTCTTTGTAAAAACCAAGGTCTTGCCCAGCTGGTGTTGCTCAATGGTTGAGCATTGGCCTATGGACCGGGAGGTCAGGGCACATGCCTGGGTTGCAGGCTTGATCCCTAGTGGGAAGTGTTTGGGAGACAGAGGATCGATGATTCTCTCCCATCTTTGATGTTTCTATCTCCCTCCTCTGAAATCAATAAAAATATGTTAAAACAAACAAACAAAAAGCAAAGATCTCATTTGACAGTATCCATCAAAATTACAAATGCATTTGCTTTCTTTCCTTGTAATTCCAGTTCTTGGACTTTGTCCTACAGATAGATATACCTCCACGGGTGAGAACTGATGTATGTTTGTTCCTTACAACATTGCTTGTAGAGGCAAAAGACTGGAGCAACCTCAGTGCTCATCATCAAGTATCCCCATGCAATCGACCCTTGTGCGGCCGCAGGAAAGAACGAGGCTGCTCTTCTAGTGTACTGTGGCGGGCCTCTAGAATCCATTTTTCATGTGAAAAAAGTAGAGTGTGGAACTGCATGTATGATCTGCTACTATTTGTGCAAAAAGGGGAGAGAACAACATGTGTTTATTTGCCTGTATATGCATGCAGAGCCCGTGGAAGGGCACAAAAGAAATGGGTCATAGTTAGCCTTTGAGGAGGAGACTGGAATAGGACCTTTTCACTATAAACCACTGGGTGCTTTTTAAATAACCCATTTAAGAAATTTACTTTAAAAAGCTGTGGTGTCCTGAGCTGAATCCTCCACTTGTGGCCCGCCCGCCGTGAGGTGCAGTGGGAGTATTACCATTTTTCTGGGATTTGGACACCGTCCTACTTTTGATGCCACTGAAGATTGCATTACTCTTGGCCTGTGGGCTCCAATGAACCTTGTGGTCAGTGACAGTACCCAGCTCTGTTTCCCGTGAATGGCGGCCAGGGCAGGTCTGATAGACTCGAGGAAGTTTAGAACTGCCCCCAGCCTGGGCTTGCACAACCAGCTTTGTGTTTGGCCAGAATTAGGTTGCCGGGAGCATTTGCATCTTGATTCTGTCATCTATAGTATTAGCTCCTCTTCCCAGTCTAGTGCCGTCTGGGGGTTTGATGAGCCTGACTCCTGTGTCTCTTCAGTCAAGTCATTGTGAAGACAATGGACAAGTCCTGGTGAAGAACTGAACCTTTCTCTACCTTGTCATCAAGCCATTAAAGACATCAATATGCGCAGATGTTTAATGTGTGCCAGGCACGTGCTAGTGCTGAGGGTACACAGAGGAATGAGACAACCTTCCTGCCTGAAGAAGGATAGTCATCTGGCATAGAGGGGGGAGAACTTTTTCTCTAAAGGGCCATAGGAAATAGCCATATACATATAAATGAATAGCATGGTTCTTCCAGTGAAATGTAACAAAAACAGTTGGGGGGCTAGATGGGGCCTGTGGGCCATCGTGTGCTGACCCCAGCTCTAGAAGGAAGACAGCCTAGGAGCTCAGTCAGATTTAATATGTGCTGTGAGAGGGATATGTACAAAGTACAGTTGTGGCCCAAAGGAGGCAGAGATGTACATTCTGTCTGGGTAGTCGTTCAACGGGCTAGATAGGCTGCCTTGGTGTCACTAATTTACCTGTCAGGGAATCACTGGACATGTTTCTAGTTGCTTTGCTGAAATCCAGATGCATTTTCTCTCTCACATGCCACCTGGAGTGCCAACTTGGTAATCACAGCAGGAAACACCTGGTTGCTTTTTGCCATGACTTGGTCATCGTGTACCCACATCGCCTTTTCCCAGTGTTCCCATTCTTTTCTAAATGTCCCCCAAACCATTTGTTTTATAATTTTGCCAGGACTCTCTTACTTTGTTGTTACCAGGGCTTCTTTATTTGGAGATGTCAGAGTGGCCCCCCCTTTTCTACTCTAAAACTGGGACATGTCTCATGCTGTCAGACCCCTTCCTTCCTCCTTTATTTGATTTTTAAGCTGGTCAATCACAGTTCTAAGAAACTTTCATAGTCAGTTAAATATGCATGAAAGAATTATATGTTGTCTAAAGAAAATTTGGAACCACATCAAAAGTTGAAGGAATGCTAAAACAAACCAGTCATGGTGTGCCACTCCAACTTGGCCCCTGTTAACATTTTGGTGTCGTTTTTGCCAACTATGTGAAAAATGATCTGAGTTTACAGTCAGACTGCTTTGGAAGGACTGAGGTCTATAAGGGGAGCCTGATGTTTAGGCCCATTAGTAAAGTGTCAAAGGAGCATGATTCAGAGGATAGTGATGCAGAGAGGACGGAAGAGGTCAGCTTCACCTGGGCAAGGGGATGGCTGGGAAAGGCTGCATAGAACAGGTGACCCTGGATAAAGCAGAAATAGTTGTTGGAGGAACAGGAAACAGAGTTGTATATAAGCTATAGTCACAACCTTGTTAAATGTATGTGAAAAAATCTGCAAGGAATGTCCCCAAATAATACTGTGGTAGAAGTACTGGTGAATGTGGTTTTATTTTCTCTGGTTTTCCAAATGGAACTATATTGTCTCTTGTTAGTATTTTTCTTAGCATTACACATGTGTCCCGGTTGGTAGGCAGTGACTCAGGGTTACAGAGCTTGGCTGCAGGTTTGCTGCAGAGCCAGGAGCTCGGAGCCAGACCGGCAGTGCCCATGCACCCCTGGCATTGCCATCAGTGGTATCTGAGGACAAAGTAGAGAAGCTAATAATCCTCTGATAGCTCTGATCCCTGGGAGTCATCTGGTGTTATCTGTGAAATCTGAAAGTTTTAGACAAATCTTGGATGTAACTTGAATAAAACAGTACAGATTGCTTCTTTGCAAGCCAGCCTGATCAAGCCAGACCTTGCTTCTCTGTCCTGCAGTCTTACACAGTGAGAGCCGCATTCAAAATGTTCAAGTGCAGAACTTGAGATAATGCATTGGGAGGACAGTGACATTATTGAGTGCATGCAGAAAATACTTACATACAGATTTCTCCCTTCCCTCTTTCCTCACTTAAATCATGAAAAAACAAACACGGATGTACTGCCACCATTCCCCCTGATATTTCTGGTACACAGGTTTCTCACCCCAGCATTCATTATTAGGATGGGAAGGCTCTTGCCCCATGTGCTCCAGGCGTGAGTCCTGTCTGACTCTCCACCACCAGGAAGAGAAGAGTTCATATTTTGTCTTTGCCTCTTACTTGCTGTGTAACTGAAGGCAAGGTCTTTGAGCTCAGCTTTCCCCCTCTGTTAAATTAGGATGATAACATTGACCTCACAATTGTAAGGATTGAACCAGGTGATGTACGGAGCCCTGACCTAATGCCTCACCCATGAGCAGGTGCTCAGTACATCATGGTGGCTATCCCTCATTATTACTACTGGACTGACAGTGCCATCGGCTCATGTGTGTCCCACATGTGGTTGTGCAGAGAGAACTCTGGTCTTGCGTTTATTATTGGTACTTTGCACCCATGATTCTTTAAAAAAAAAAAAAAAATTAATTTCCAAGAGGAAGAGAGAGATAGAAACATCAATGATGAGAGAGAATCATTGATCACCTACCTGCCTCCTGCAAGCCCCCAATGGGGGATCGAGCCTGCAACCTGGGCATATGCCCTGACCAGGAATTGAACTGTGACCTCTGGGTTCATAGGTTGACACTCAACTGCTGAGCCATGCTGGTCAGGGCGCACCCATGATTCTGAGGATTGATGTGAAGTTGGTAGGGTGTCAGTCATTGGGGAAATTTCAATTCTGAGATTGTTTTTCACAGAAGACTTTCTACAAGATCCCCGGAGGGCAGACTTCATGAAATGTCAGGTTCTGTGTACAGTTGCATTGTGTTGATGAAGGCTATGTTAGGAAACGTGCATATGTTAAAGTAAGCGCTCAAGAAATGTGTTCACTAGAAAACAAAAGGGGACTACTTAGCAACAGGGAAGAAGAAAAGAGAGAGAAGGAGGCCCCACTGGGTTGGGTTTGAGACTGTGTAAAAGCTTTCTCACCCTTCCTGTCTCTAACCTCCCTGGGACCTGGCTCTGAGCGTTATGAGGGCCTGGGCAATTTGTCTTCTTGGAGATAGTAATGTGATTTCACCCCATTTTCAGGACAGCCCAGCTTTCACTTTCCTATTACTCTAAGGTCCTACTGAAGTCCAGATCACTGGTGATCAGAAACAAGATAAAATTAGGGGAGGAAGTTCTGTCCTCCGTCAGAAGGACCTGAAGGGTAGGAAGATTGACTTAGCAGCCACCAGAGAAAAGATGATGAAAGAATTTATCAGTCTACATTTGTCTGCCTCTTAAGATGAAAAACTCATCTCTAAATTAGGGCTGTCATATTCCTCCTTTATGTGGAGCACGAAGCTCTCTCTGTATGCTGTTCACCTCTGCCTGCTGTTAACTACCAGCTGAATCTGAAGGCATGGCGTTACCTTCAGTCCCCTTTCTCTGTTCCTAGCCTGTCACAGCTATTTGGGAGCTGGGAAGACAAGGGGTCAGGCCAAGGGGGACCTAAGCTCTGAGGTCTGGCACATAGTAGGTGCTTAATAAACACTCTTTATCTCATCATCCCGTGCAGGACCCATCTGTAGTAATTACATCTGGAAAGAACTGGAACTATTTTTTGTGTTTGTACCTTTTTAATATCAGAACAGTAGAGTAGGTGGTATTCAGAGTACTCAAATTAATAGACACCACTTTAAGTATCTTTTTGTAGAAATGTTCATTTTAAACACATCTTACAGGGTGAAAATCTATTGATTTTCATGAGCTGCCTATTACTCTTTTCCCTAATTTGTAGATCCGAAGCTTTACATCTATTAGATTAGATCTGTCCTCAGTCTTACTATGCTCTTAAGCCTTCCAGT
This sequence comes from Pipistrellus kuhlii, assembly GCF_014108245.1. NCBI lineage: Eukaryota > Metazoa > Chordata > Mammalia > Chiroptera > Vespertilionidae > Pipistrellus > Pipistrellus kuhlii. The sequence continues at coordinate 28,387,755 of NW_023425460.1, read as the reverse complement.
ATTTATTGCAAAATCTTGAGAGGTTTTCATGCCCTTTCATACAAGCACAATGCATCTGTTATTTTTTTTAAACCTAAAAGTTTGTATTTGATAAATGTATATTTCATAATTTAATTTGAAAGGATTTGTTTGCCTAAGTATATTTTAGAAGCTGGAAATGTCTTCATACCTGGTAGCTGGTATCTGACATGGTGGTGGGTCCACTCGACTTTGCTTTTCTTATGTTGCAGATTGGGTGCTGATGTAGTACAATTGGTTTGCAGGGGTTGTTATGTCTCTGATGCTTGATGTTTAGGGTGGAATCATGAACAGCCTTGGTAAGTAGTAGGTCTGGGGGAGCAAGATCAAGGCTATTGAGGCTGGGTCAGGTGGGGCAACTTGACATTGAGTTTCCTCTTTAACACCATTCGCTTCTCTGTATTTTTTCTTCTTTTCTTTTTGCTCTGTTTCCCTTGTTTCTTTCCACTTTTCTACCCCTATTTGTTGCTAGACTTAGTGCATCTGGGATTGTGGTAAAGAAGGGGGTGTTTCCTTCTCCACTCCCTCTTCTCCTCATAGTTTAGGCTTTATTTTACTGAACATTTTCCAAGATATCTTTGGCCACTTCACCTATGCCTTGCCATGCATATAAAGTCAGCATGGGTTTTACCAAGAGGGTGATAGCTCAGGGGTCAGCAGCCTTCCCCAAAGTGGAGGTCAGCTCTTTGTGACTCCTATTTTGGTGCCGGGGTGACTGTGTTTACTCTTGGTGGGACTGGCAGGAGGCGGTCACATTCATGGGGGTGGTGGCAGCGCAGCCCAAGTGCTGCTGAGGCCTGGCCAGCCGGGCTCCTGGCTACTGCAATGCAGCTGCTGACTCTGCGGTTTGGCCAGTGAGTTTTGGCTTCTGAATTGTCCTTGTATTGGCCGTTTAGTCTGTGCTGTTCCACAGCCTTTCATCATAGGAGTGATAGATACAAAGTGAACATTTTTGACCTTGTAAGGCTTTGCAGAAGAGGCTGTAAATTCCAGATCTCTCTGTACAGCAGTGCAGAGGCTGACTCTAGGGAGAGACTGTTTCTGGACAGTGGCCCTGACCTCTGAAGGCCGTTCCTGCAGTTGGTCTTGGGTATATGTTTTTTTTAAATTTAATTTCTATTATTTTTATATATTTTTAGTGATTTCAGAAAGAAAGAGGGCTAGAAACATCAATGATGAGTTAGAATCATTGATTGGCTGCTTTCTGCATAACTCCTCCTAGGGAACGAGCCCACAATGCAGGCATGTGCCCTGACCAGGAATCAAACTGTGACCTCCTGGTTTATAGGTCTATGCTCAACCACTGAGCCACATTGGCCAGGCAGATACGTTTTAATGGTAGGTTTGACTGGCAGGCAATGTCATATGCTGAGCAGCACTGGGTCTTCTCAACGGTCATCTGGTCTGCCCTTCTACATGACTGGGGGAGAAGTCTTCCTGGACCCAGGGAAGTAAATATGACTTACCCTGGGTCACATAGTAGTGGACTAGAATCCTCTCACCACTGCATTGGCTCATCAAGGCCTGTGCATCTTCAGCCTGAAGAAAATTTTACCCTTTGGGGAGAGGTAGTTTAATATGGCCAAGAGTACACACACTGTGCAACCTAAGTTGGATTCCAGTTCTGGCTCTGCTTACAAATGTGATCATCAGTATGTTTCTGATTTCCCGAGCCTCTGTCTTCTCATCTGTAGGATGGGAAATGTTCCCATCTCCTTGGGTTTTGAGGATTGTCCCAAATGGTTCCCCGATACATACAGACGCTCCGTAAAATGCAGGGCGAGCAGCATTTCCCATGCCTTGCTTCAGAGTTCAAGTTTGGGTGGTGCTGGAGTTTTCCCTCCTCTTTGACTGATAGTGAGGCAGGGAGAACTGTCTGGACTCCTGCACCCTCATCCCTTCATCCTGCACTTGCCCTGTGAGCAGACTGAGGCCTGGGGGATGGGCGCCCATTGGGAGAGGATGCCTGTAGGTTTAATAATCAGCCTTTATTGGCTGAGAGATAGAGCTGAGGCAGATTGATTTTTCTGGGGCAGAAAGAGTTGCATGCTTGTCTAGGCTATCCTGAGTCATAGACCTCCAACTTATGTCTTATCTACACATACACACAGCCAGCTGCACACAACCTCTTCTTCCCATTACTCATCCCTGCCCAGCTGCCCTGGTATGACTCATTCTCCAAATATTTGCATGCCTACTGTGTTCCAGACACAGGGCAAAGTACCAGGGAAAGATATTGGTGAGCAGAAAGAGATTTGAGTCCTGACTCCATGGAGCTAATGGGGTTGTGAACATAGACTTTAAAGATATAAGATTAATTATATAATTATTGTAAGGCTATGAATAGGGTATACTTGGGGCCATTGGGGCATATCCTAAAGAGGTCTGACCCAGTCTTGGAGGACAAAGAAGATTCCTCCTCACCCCACCCAAATTGAGCTGAGAGCTGAAGGAAGGCCAACGGGCAGGGGAATGGGTGACCTGATCTTTTGTGCTGCTCCGTAAGTCTGCCATCCTCCCTCTTTTTCATTGGTCTTTTAGGAGGTAGTTGATCCTTCTACAGTTAATCCTTTTATAATTTCAAATGTTTGCATTTAAAATTTTATATGTTTTTGTTTGTTTTGTGTTTGTTTTGTTTTTTTACAAAGAGGAAGGGAGAGGGAGAGAAGGATAGAAACATCAATGATGAGAGAGAATCATTTATCAGCTGCCTCCTGAATAGCCCCTAGTGGGGATTGAATTGAGCCTGAAACCTGGGCATGTACCTTGACTGAGCATGGAACTATGACCCACCCTAGTCCATGGGTTGATGCTCAACCATTGAGCCACACTGCCAGGTTGTTTGCTTTTTCTAATTGCATTGTTTTCAGGGCAAAAATATAGTAGGACGACTATTTTAGGAGTTAAACAACATAAATTTCAACCATTTGTTGAATGTCTGCTGTGTGGCAGGCACTATACGTATATGCGTACATTGTCATTTAATCTCTCAACAACCCTGCAAGGTATTATACTTTACAGATGAAAACATTGAGGGTCAGAAAGGAGTGACTTGGGCTTTCTCTCGTGTTGGTTAATGATGGGAAAGCTGGGATTTGAACTTTTTGTCTCACAGCCAAACTACCCGTGCCCTTCTGCCTCTCCCTCTTGCCGAGTGACTGGAGGTGGCTTGATCTGGGGATCCAGCCACCAGCTCCATGTTGTGGCCATGGGAAAATGCAGCCTGAGTTCCACCACTAGCGCTTACAAATGCACCTTTGGCCCATGGCCTTCTTATCAGTTGAGGATTGTTGTCTGTGTCAGGTCAGCATGAAGTCTAAGTGGATCTGTCTTGCAGTGGTTTTAAAATTGCTTTTTCAGTTCAAATCCAGAATTATTGGAGGATGCTCTTAGAAATAATCATTTGAGGTGAGTAACAATGGGCCAGATAAAAATGTCAGTTTCTGCTGCCAACAGTATTCCCTTGGGCTCTGGGGAAAGAAATTGGTGTGGGCTGATAACTCATTTACTCAGTCTAAGTGACTTCCCTGTGGCTTGTCAATGAGTGGGTTCTAGATGGGGGTAATGTGTCAGTCACTTCATCCCTGTAAGCCTCAATCTCCTTACCTACAAAATGGGATAATAATGCTACTTTATCTACCTCACCATTGCTGAGATTCCAGTGAGTTATTGTACCTTAGGATTAGAAGAGGGTATCCCTAAGATAATACATTCATAGTCTTTTATAAGCCTATGTAAATAGATACCTTTTTTGGTTGATTTATCATTATGGTTCATATTATTAATAGTGTTAACACACTGGCTCTCAAACGCTAGCTGCATCAGAATGACCTGGAGAGCTTGTTAAGCCACAGATTGCTGGACCCCTCCTCAGTAGCTGTAGAGTAGGGCCAGAGAATTTGCATTTCTAATAACTACCTGATACCGATGCTGTTGGGCTGGTGACACACTTTGAGACCACACTGGCACACACCACTTAGATCTGGAGCCGCTTGGCCCTGCCACTGCCTCAGGCCTACAGAGTGACAGGCGAACCTCCTGACCCTTGTGGGAGTGTAGATGCCAGTTCAGGGCCATGCTGTAGCCAGACAGAGCTAATGGGCACTGGCCACTCTGGGTCAGTAGCTGTGATGTCCGGTGTTGGGTGTTGCAGCGTCACCGTTTCTTTAGATCCATCAGGACTTGGGATGGTCTCTGCTGGTCTCCAGTTCTCAGGGTTGTGGCGTGTGGGAAGAAGGGACCACTTGCAGGGTGCTTTAGGCCAAACTTGGACAGTCCCATCCACATTGGTGAACTCCTCCATTCTTTAGACTGGCCCAGATCCACCGAAACGCAAGCCCTCTTTCATTCCGGAAAGAAATTACCTTTCTTTTGATCTTCCCTGAGCGGCTGAGTGGCTCATCATCATATTTTCTTTCTCACCCTAAGAGATTTCCCACTAATTGCTCCAGCCATGCCCTCTCTCCCCCACATATGTGGTTCCCACTTAATTTTCTTTCTTAATTGACACACCCAGCCTTTTCTTTAATTACCTCCATTTTGGAAGAGGACAGGCTGGGACAAGCTAGCAGCAATTTTTATACTTTTGGGGTCATGTTGAGTGGCTTGTTAAAAACGCAGATTCCGCCGAAACCGGTTTGGCTCAGTGGTAGAGCGTCGGTCTGTGGACTGAAAGGTCCCAGGTTCAATTCCGGTCAAGGGCATGTACATTGGTTGCGGGCACATCCCCGGTTGGGGGTGTGCAGGAGGCAGCTGGTCGATGTTTCTCTCTCATCGACGTTTCTAGCTCTCTATCTCTGTCTCTTCCTCTCTGTAAAAAAAAAAAATCAATAAAATACATTAAAAAGTATATATATATAAGTTAAAAAAAAAACAAAAAAAAACCACGCAGATTCCCTGGCCACACCCTCAGAGATTTTGACTTCTCAGATCTGGGAAGAGTCCAGGGATTTTGATGCAGGTTTCTGAGAACCACACTGAGGGAGAAAATTAAAGAGAACTTGATTTGCTTTTCAGTCTGCTAACATGTGGTGGGTACCACTTTTACTCCAGAAGCTCCTCTTGGACGTCTGTCCTTAGCGTTTACCACCTTCGAGTCTGTAATCCATGCCAGAGACACAAAGCTGTGGGCTGGAAGAGGAGGGGTTTGTTAATGGCTGCTTTCTTGGTCCAACAGATGGCCTGGCCATTGATTTCTCTGAGAAGAAAGCATCAGGCTTTCCATTATGATCTCTAAGGAGGTCTTTTACCTGGAGTGTCTTTATCATATTCTACCTACACAAACTTCCTTCTCCCTCAAGGTCCACTGCAGTCTGGGTGACCTTTGTAGTCCTCACTAGATTCAGTCTCACAACTTCTTGTAACTGATGGTGGCTTTAAAAAAATTATTCCTCTTTTGCTTTATATGGCTGTCTGATTAACTTTCATTGGGCTGATTTTTTTTTTAAATCGTCAACTGAGAATATGTTTAGAGGGAGCAAGAGAGAAAGAGGGAGAGAGGGAGGAAGGGAGACAGATATATATACAGTGATTGGTTGCTTCCTGTAAATGCTCTGACCAGGGATTGAACCTGCAACCTTTTGGTGTATGGGACGATGCTCCAACCAACTGAGCCACCTGGCCAGGGCTCACTGGGGGCTGGTTTTTATCGCTGAAATTATTTTGCAAGCATCACGGAAGTTGTGATGTCTACATGTGTGCTGCACATGCAGGCAGGTAATCACTAGTAGGATAGTTATTGTAGATTCACCATGATGCTTTTGGACTGGCTACAGCTCGATCCCTGCACAGATCTCAAAGCCATGGCATTGAGGGTCTAAATTGGCTTGTTCTTCAAGATGTCATTTTTAGTACAGACCCTAGAGGATGACCATCATCAAACAGTACTTCTAAGGAGGGAGCCCCAGGCATGTCTGAGCCCTATCTGAAGCCCAAGTTTTAACCAAAAATAGATCAGCCTCAGGAAGGGAGCTGGTCAAAAGCTATTCCGCAGCATCAGTGCTTGGCAGAGACTGCTGGCTATGACAGAGTTAGCTGGGCATCAGCCATGGCAGCGGATTACTCATAAGCCTCGTTGAGTATGTGTATGAGGTTGTGTGTGAGAGAGAAAAGGCTCTTACTTCAAACAGCATTCTTCCTGTGTCTCCCAAAGATATATTTGTCCCTTTAAATGTTTCCTTTTTTCTACATAATACTCAGTATTTTGAGATTGTGGGGAAAAAGAAATAGGGAAACAACTCAAGAATCCAGTTTTTCAAAAGGGCCTGGGCAGACTCTCAGCATTTTGTAAAAGGCCCTTTCTAGTCTGGACCCTTTCTGTGGTGACACGCCAGTTCCCTCCGGTAAGGCGACCAGTTGTTTTGCCATTCTTTGCTCTCATTTTAGTCCTTTTACATTTTTGTGACTTGCTGCAATTGGAGAGCTACATTTAAAGCAAGAACGTAGAACCAGTCAGTACAGCCACAGACGCAGAGACGGTGAGAGCTGCGAGAGTCCTTCCTAGCTGGGCCGCAGAGATCATGCAGCCCAAGTCCTGTGTGTGAATTGCGTATTCCTCTCCCTGCCCTGCCATTGCAGAGACCTGGTTCCCTTCTGCTCCTCCACTTGGCTAAACTGAGGTGTGGTCAGTGGAAAAAAGGGCTTCCAGAACTGAGGTTGCTGGAGCCATTTAAGTTCAAGGAAGCTGATGAGGAAAGGGGTGTTGTTCTGATTGCATTTTAAAATGGGTTGGGAATAACACTGGCTATGAAAACATTATCAAAAATCTGCAAAATCAACACTCATTCTTCCTGGTAAACATGAAAGCTCAGCAGCTGCACCTCCCTCACACGTGTTTGGCCAACTGCTGTTCAGGACATTGTGCCTCCCTTGGTGGCATATGGGAGCCGATTGAAGCCAGTATTGGCATTCCAGCTCTTTGCTGGGTGGAACTGGCCGTATCAATGATCTTAAAAGCTGCCCCGGTTCAGGTCTTTGTTGAACTGGGTACCCATCCGTCTGGGGTACGCAGACCCTTTGATGGCTCTTAGGTCCCTGGTCAGGCTTTCCAGATCAAGACCCAGTGGAGGCAGAAGAGCTGATCTTATTTATCAAAGGTGATTTGTGGGGATTTCTTTTCCGTTGGGATCCTCACCCTCTTAATCATCTCATAACCTCTGTTATACAAGAAAATTTTGTTTATTTCAGAGAATCGGCCCACACACAGGTTTGAAGCAAGTCCAAAAGGAACATTTGCCACTGTATAAAAACTTGACTCATCTTCTGCTCTTTGATGAGAACTGGTCCTTCTGTTTGCCCCCTCCCCCCCACAACTTCCCCCAGTTGCCGACATCATTTGTAGAAAATGCACTATTTAGTAATGTCATGGTTTATTTCTTAAAATTGGAACTATTGCCTGATTTTCTTGAGATCCTTGGGAAAAGCAGAACTGCCTCATTTGTGCTTCCATTTCTCTTTCTTTTTTTTCTTGCTTTCTTAATTTCATGTGTCCTCACAAGGAGATGACTTAGGAACAGTTAACGAGAAGAATGCAGGAGTAGTTAAGAACCAGTATAAGTTCCTGAAGTACGAGCCTGTCATTGGGTTATATTCCTTTTTTGACATGGACTCAGCGATGTGCGGTAGATACAGTACAATGCTTGCTGACTTCAGGCATCTAACGGGAAGGCTCCATATTGCATTCTAACTAAAAAAATAACACTTTGGTTGAAAAATATGGAGAAACAACATTTGAATACTATCAGTTATCTAGAGTATTACTTATTTTTTATATCTTAAGTTGGAAAATATATGCATCCTAGGTATCCTGGCCCATTATCCCATTTTTCTTTTTGTTTTTAAATTTTGTAGTGTTAATCACAGTTATACACGCATAGTTCTTTAGGACCACAGTCTCCTGCCCCATCTTCTCTATCCCAACTCCCCAGTGGCAGTCATTTAAAAATATTAGCTAATTCTCTTGGTATTTACTTCCAAATTTTTCAGTAACTTGTCTGTTTTGCTACTTTTGGGCATTATCTGTTGACTCCTCACCATGTAAGGTAAGAATTTAGCTCTACTCTCCTCCTCCTCCCCATGCACCACCTCTCTTTGTCTTTGAAGGAAGAAAAGTCCTGTCTTGCTTCTCTAAAAGTCATGACATACATTATCCTAGAGGACAAGGGCTCCTTACATGGGGTAACATGCACATCTTTTGGCCTTTTGTGAAGCCAATAAGATTCTTAAGGTCTGTCCAAAACTCTAAATTCTAGGTTTAAGTTGGGCCACATGTTATTTTTAGCTTTATGGACCAACCAAAACGAGGGTCCATTGGAATCTGGACTGAACCAGGGCATCTCCGGATGTTGTTTTCTTGCACGATCAATTTATTTTGTTACCCTTTGCTTTCATCATAAAAATAGATTGTAGAGAAAATATGGCATCCTAGTTCATTATGCCATGGTTTGCTGGACTTGGCTATCTTGGGGGTCCAACAAGGCATGGCTTTGAACTCTCAGTTCCAGGGCACTATCAAGGAGACAGCTTCTGTTTATGTTTGGCTGGTCATGTCCAGGGTTCATGGGGCAGTGGCAGAGATGCCTGTGTCCTGAGGCCCCCGGGGGGTTTGTATGTAGTTCTAAAAGTGCCATCTTTCTTAGAAAAGCTGCTGCAGTTCAGTCTCAAAGTAGGGCGTGTGGTCTCTACTCCGAGTCTCGGAGTTCCCCAGAGCCACCCACAAACACCTCTGAATTCTTTGTCCAAATCTAGAGGCCATTCTTCTGGGCTTCTCTGTTTCCTCCAGGCTCATGAGTGACTCTCACTCCTGACTTTTGCCTCTATTTATGGCCCTTCTGAGTTCTGAAAAAGCCTTCCCTGGAACTCACACCAGTGATCTTACCCTCTTTCTCATCAATGAAGAATGAGGGAAGGCAACAGAGCAATGTCCTCGTGACTTCCACTGTAAGAAACGAAGACTCTGACTCTTCAGGTTGTAAGCCATTCTGCTTGCATATCTCCAGTAGCGGGGGCTCACTCTCTCAAGGAGACACCCTTTCCAATGTTGGGAAGGTACTCTCAGGAAAGTTCTTTCCTACTGAACTGACATCCTTGTCTGGGATGTCTACCCACTAAACAGATAGGGGCTTTGAAGATACAATTTGTTGAAACTAGTCAACAAAAATGATTCTTCCTATTACTCTGCATAAATAGTATTGAAAATGGCTTTAAGAGGCAACCGTAAAAGATGCTGGTAGAAACTCATGTTTTCTAAGCACCAGCTGTGTTGCCAGAGAGGTTCAGTTTTGTTTTTCTTCTTCATTTTGATTTTGATTTATTTGAGTCTGATAGACCGTATCAGTGACATGAGGAATAATTACAGTACCTTTTGAAATTCTATCCTGGAACCCCACCAGGAACTGACCCAGATTTGTGCCAAGGAACACATCATGGATTTGTGTGTGTTTAAAAAAAAAAAAAAGTGTTTTTAAAAATGCTCGTTTGAAATGCTAGGCTTTTTGTTACTTAAAGACCATTGTTTTAGTGGGTGGAGTTCTTTTTTGATCTTCTAAGTTTAAACTTCTTAGATCAGGGTGACCATAGTGACCATCCTGGATGGTGAGTTGAAGTGGCAAGACATGCACATGTGTGTGTGTGTGTGTGTGTGTGTATGCATGCGTGTGCATACTTCTCTCCTTTTTTGTCAACCAGTTTTAATTTTTTCTTGATTGTTGTTGCTTTTACTAATTCTTCTGATCTGGCATCTTAGGAAAACTGTGATGTGATTCTTGCCATAAAAATGAATTGCTTTAAAAAATAAAGAAACTGGCAGCACTAAATGAACATGTTAACATTGGTGGTTGGATTACTGGGTTTCCTTTGAGATTTCGTTTGTTTTCCCAGCTTTCTGCGATGAACATATATTACTTTTGCATTAGAGAAAAATACTTGGACTTTCAAACTCATTCCTGGTCTGCCAAGAAGGTAGCAAGGCGAGTTCAGGAGGAATAACAAATTGGAACCTGGGCATGTTGGGAGCCAGAACTGCCCTGGGAACAGTTGTCCCAGGCTTTTTACCATCAAAGGTGCTTCTCTTTTATCTTTATACTTACTTTTCTTCTGAATGTCCTTGCTTTGAAAGATTTCATCTAACTAACTCAACATCGTGCCTATTAAGTAGTAATTCCCCATTGTTGATCAATCAAAGGTAGACTAGCTGCCTATTGGAGGATTACCCAGGTTACTTTGTGGAGTTGATGCTGTTCCAGCTGAGAGGAAAGATGTGTGATGGCTCCAGTCGGCCTTTCAGTTAGGCACTTGTCTGCGTTGCCCTCATTGCTGCCACAGTGGAACTCTCTGAGCTGAAGATTCAAGGTTGGGTTTCTGCAGTTACAGCTCTTCTGTGTTTTGAGTCCAGAACTTGCTATTTCCCCCCACAAATTTCTCGATTTTGTTTTTAATGAGGCAACATCTTAAAACCCCAACCAATAATACAGTACGGCTTCATCGACTGTGCTGACCTTTGCCTCATCCCTCAACATCAGCATAATCCTTGTACTGTAATGGTAATAGTGGTTGGCATCTGTTGACTGTGCTTTACAGATTTACCACCAGATACTATGTTAAATGTCTACCCAGATCTCAGTTGATCCTCATAACTCCTCTGAGAAGCAAGTTCTCTTAATGAGCCCCCTTTTTACTGATGGAGAAACTGAGGTTGAGATTTTTATTCAAAGTCATGAGGCCAAAGAGCAGCAGTTAAGATTTAAATTGTTTTCCATCTCTTACCTCTTTCATAACCTTTCTCTTTCATACCTTTCCTCCTAATCAGCTCTTTCTAGACAAGACCTCAGGTCTTTTTCTTAAACCAGCACTTCACCTTTCTGTGTGTCTGGAGTGAATTGACTCTTTTTTCTCAGTTCCTCAGCAAGAGGTCCAGGAAAGGTGGCCAGACACCGGGAATGAAGGCCCCATGCCAAGAGCTCCTCCTTCTCTGCCTCCTAACAGGCCAGGGTGGACAGGCTTATTCCTGGGTGTGTGGGGACCGGAATTGGCATTTGGTTCTCACTTTTCTAATTTCCCACTTTTAGATTGGGGCTCTAGAGGGTCCAAGGAGACATCTCCCAACCACAGAAACTGCTCAGTGCCTCCAGTTCTTTTTCTTGTGCCTTCTCAGAGTAGGAGGCATAGAAAGCCCCCAGTCCCTTTCTTCTGGGAAGGTGAGGAAGCTAACGGAGGTACCTCTCTTCCCACAGAATGACCTTAGTTCCATTCCGAGCATGTGGGGTTCTTACTTTTTATTAGGTCATTGACCCCTTTGAGAATCTATGAACGCTTTGGACTCTTTCCCAGAAAAATCATAGTGGTTATAACCAACATTTATTTTGTAGGCATTGTGCTAAGCACTTACATGCATTATCTCTTTTAATCCTCACCGTAACCCTTTGAGGTGTACGGACTGTTGTTATCCCACTCCTACAGACGAGGAAACTGAGGCATTGAGATGTTAAATGGCTTGCCTGTGGATACACATTTAGAAAATGGTTGAGGATCTTTGCATATGATTCAATTGAACCTCATGATCTACAGTATCCCATTTCTAGAGTACAAGCCACCCTACACTGCTTAAAGAGGGAAATTTGTATGTGTCATAGGGTAGCAGGTGGATACCAACCCCCACAACTGGCGATCATCCTGCTCGTCAAGGTGCCGGAGGAAGGAAAGGCTGCTCTTGGCTCCCCTTTGCAAAGTCCTATTGGCTCCGTTCTGCAAATCTGCATGGGGTTTCTGAGTGTCCAAGCTTTGCATGGATCCCACGCAGTTATCTAATTGGCATTTAACGGTAGGTAGAGAGTCAGACAATCTGGGCTTCTCTTAGTTCTACAAGCTGTGTGATTCATGGAGTCATTCACTCTCTGAGCCTGCCTGCTCATCTGCAAACCTGGGTGGATGACTCTGGGTGCCATTAAGATGGGGGGATGGCAGGGGGGTCCTTACCACTGTGTGAGAAAGGCATTGCTCTTAATGTGCTTTGGTGCAGCTCATAAGCCAAGGGCCTGTTCCTAGTGCATTGTGCATATCGTTCTGTTATTAAGATCAGTGGGCCCAGAAACTGACCCATGACCACTCACCATGCTTGTCAACTACAGCTTTTGAAGGTACAGTGAGTATATTCCTAGAGCAACAATCAGTGATCATAATACATCCAATTTTGGAATAGTTTGTACCCTCCTCCTGACTCTGCCTTTCTGTTCCCCACCTGTTTGTCCATGAATCTCATAGCAGGTGTCCTTATCATAGAGCCACGGGATATGTCAGTACTGGAAAGGAATGGAAATAGGCTCAGAGAGGTGTAGGAGTTGACAAAGATCACACAGCTCCATGGCAGAGCCAGAATTTTAGTTGTGCTACGTGGCTGTTCCTTATCACTCCTCTTAATACCCTTCACAACCAGATGCAACTCTTCATACCTTATCCCTTCTATTTGCTGGTCATTCTCTCCATTTCTTCTCCTTCTTCCTCCTCTCTGCCTCCCACACTGCCTCAGTGTGTGGTGAATGAAGGAACAGAGCCATTTGTATAAGCAGAGCCATCTCAGAAGTTCTTTCTGGTGCTAGGTTCACAGTTCACACGTTCAGATGGCTGTAACTTCTGCAGGTGTCAGGATGAATGCTGTAGACAGAGACCTTCCTAGGAAATGCCCCTCTCCATACACTGCTGTCTCCCCATTACAGTAGTGATGGGTGTACTCAGCCAACATGTTACCAGACATTTGTGGAAGCCAAGATGGTATGACTCATTTTGGCTGTGTGGGGTTCTCTCTCCAGCAGATGATGTAAAGAGCATCTTTTTGGGGGGCTTGGTCGGGTGTTCAGAGTGGTGACACTGAGCCTGACTGGACCCTAGCTTAGCACTCACTACTCCTTGCCACATGCCACTGTGAATGTCCATAGACCTTCTCTCTGCTGAAGAGAGTCCCATTGTCTGTTACACACTCAGCTTCCCCAGTTATCTTACCTTCTAAGGAAGTTTTCTGTTTTTTAACTTAGTTCCTGGACATGTTTTCATATAGAGTCAAGGCAACCAGTAGAGAGGCTGAGTTGGGGGACCAGGAGTTGGAGGATGGTCAGTGTGTGTGTGTGTGTGTGTGTAGGAGGGGCTCTGTTTACACTGAAAAGGCCCGGCATTTGTGAGAGAAGATGGAATGGTGGCTAAAGGAAGGAGATGGAAAAACCTTGATGAGCTGGGGATTGGGACAGTGGGGGAGTGGGTGATGGAGAGTAGAGGAGAGTTTCTAGAACAGCTGCTGTCTATGTATAGGGTATCATTTGTAGATAAGGAAGAAGGGCTTTAAAGATAGTTTTCTATGCATTAGGGACTTAATTCCCCCCCCCCCCCCCCAATTGGTGTCCAACAAGGTCACTCACATTTTGAATTATTTCTTATATGTGGGCTGGATTGTTTGCTTGAGTGGCTACCTGGAGATCCAGTGATGTTCATGTTACTGGTGTATTCTGTTGGCAGACAGGCTGAGTGTGGGGCAAAAGAACGTGAGAAGCAGACTCTGGAGGTAGGTGATTGGAGGAGATGCACTGCGGGGTGTGTGTGTGTGTGTGTGTGTGTGTGTGTGTGTGTGTGTGTGTCCAGAGCTGATGTGCCAGATTCAGCGTGTAGGTTGTGTTACTACACTCTGGACAAACCCCGGATCATTTTCCTGCATTAAAAATAAAGAATGATGCCAGAGTTCTCGGATTAGTGCTTATTCACTTTGTTATCCTATTTCCAAAAATAGTCTGAGGCAGTTCTACCTGGGGCGCAGTTCTACCTGTAGTGAGTCATTCACATTGTGTATTTTTTTTCCAAAGAGAGCAGATTTGTCCTAATGAGAAGGAGAAGGTTGATTTTCTTGACCATATTTTACTAAAATATTACTGGGGAAGGATATTTAATTTTTCCTCCAAGAAATTTTCCTTTGTACTGTTTTCAGATGTAGGTAGCTTAGCACAGAGAGGGATTAGGAGCAGTGACTATTCAGTTTAAGTAAGGAAAAGTGCTTTCTTTCTTTCTTTCTTTTTTTCTTTTCCTGCCAGTGGGCCTCCTAGGGTTGATTGATCTGTGTGTTCTATCTGTCCAGTCAAACCTTTTCCGCTGGCTGAAGGCCCCAGAACAGAGGTGCTGGAACTTGCAGGTCCGTGCACGGAAGTCCTGGCCCCTTTCTGGGCTGCGAGGAGAGCAGGAGAAACGCTTCTGCCGAAGAGCCCGAAAGGGTGGCCTGGCCTCAGGAGTTGGAGCCAGAGTAGGTGCTTTTGGATCCCGGGCAAGGGCAGAAGGAATACCTAGCTGGTCCCTCTCCTGTGCTGCTGGTGGTGATGCTGAACAGCTGTGTTCTTAGTCCGTTTGCCAAGCTATCAGGCATTTTTTAATTGTCCATAGTTTTTGATCCTCTTCAGGACCTTGTGTGAGCAGGGAGTGTCAACTGCCTTCTAGTGAAGCAGGAAAGCAGCCCTCTGCTGGGGACACCCTGATCAGTTCCTGGCCTCTCCAGAGGCCACACCTGCCTTCTTTCAGGCGGGCCTGTGTGCAGGCTGGGGCAGTCCAGAGGCAGCCCTGGCAGTATGGTCACAGTTCCTGAGTGTTTCTCAGAGGGACTCCTAGAATGCTCCACGGTTCTTGTGTGTAGTGTGCATACTGGATCCTTTTACCTTCTGGATGGAAAGCCACTGTGCCATCACCTGTCCCTGTGCCATCTGCAGTCACTATGCGGACTGGGCCTTGTGGTTAGTAAATTGGATGCCAGGAGATCTAGTTCCTTTTTTTATGACCGCTCACTCTCCGTTATCATGCTCAGATGCAGGGGAGGAAATGGATGCCAGGTTGGTCGATAAAGTCATGCGGGTGGTAGATGGGAGACCAGGCTTGACCAAGTTCTCATTTTTTCCTTTGAGTATAACCCCCATGCTAGAATGTGTCTCCTCCAGCATGGTGTGCCATAGAAACACGATGTCACCCATGTATGGAATTTAAGGTTTTCTAATAGCCACATTAAAGGTTAAAGGAAACAATGGAAATGATTTGTAAATATGTGTTTCTTTAACCCAGTGTTTCCAAACCATCATTTAAATACATAATCAGTATTAAGAATTATCAGTGAGCTATTTCACATTTTTTTATTTCCACAACAGAATTTTCAAAACCAGTGCATGTTACTGTCACAGTACACCCTCACCACATTTCCAGGGCTCAGTGGCCACGCATGGCTAGTGGCTGTCCTGCAAGAGAGAACAGCTCCAGGATCTGACCCAAGAGGTGCGTGCATCCTGAGGCTGCCAAGGATAGCTAGGGCTCACCATTTTTTAAGTGAATGGTTTCCAAATGCCATGGGATAAATCAGTCTGTGTGAATGTCACCTGAGGAGGAGGATATTAAAATTCCTCCATCCATCTGGAGCCCCAGGTGATTCTTCTGCGCAGCATGATTGGAAACAACTGCACCAAACACATTCACGGGCCAATTTCCCTGGGTTCTCTGCATCTGCCCGCCCCCTTGTCTGGGCACTCGCATTCCAAGCACATTCTGTGGGGGTGGAGGTGGGGTGTGATGGGAAAGGTGGGGGAATGCGAGCCCTGGGGGCCTTTTTCCTCTCCTGCATATAGAACTGTTGTTTCTATGCAAACAAGAAATGCTGTATATTTACCTGGATGTGATCCTGCATAAGGATTGGCACCTGCCCTTTTGGTGGCTTCGAGCAGGGTCCCGTGCTCTCAGGAACGGTGAGACCGAAGAACCAACATTTTCACGGGAGAATGGGACACTGTTTTCTTTTCCAGTGGTTTGGTTTTAAAATGTATTTGGTGACTTAGAGTAAGAATTTGTTCTTAAGGAGTTGTAGTTCTGAGTTCTAAACCTCAAGGTGAGGCTGGTGGTGCGAGACGGAGGGTGGGAGGTTGCAAATCAAACCGGTAGGACTGCTCTTCACTTTCACAAAGATGTGGCTGTCTCCCCTTTTTTTGGGAAATACAAGACCCTCTTGATCTTTCATTTTCCTACTGTTGATAGAAAAATATTTCTCTTCTCAGACAATAAAGCAGAACAAGCAAATGATAAATGGCAAGTGACACTTGACCTCGGTGTTTAGGGAGGTGAGTCTGAGAGCCTTGCCCGCCTAAGGGGGAATAGCTACTGCCCAGCTCCACCAGATGTGGCCCTTCAGGCCCAGTGTTACCAGGTCTTGGTATTTTAAAGGAGAAGCCACAAATCCAAAATATTTAAAAGGTAAAATCTTTGGCTTTTAAAAAAAGAATTAAACATTCTAATTTAGAGCTTTGCAGGCAGACAGACTAGCAAGTGCAAAGGGCCTTGAGGGAAAGGAGCGCAGGGGCTGCTCAGGGAAAGAGGGAGGGAACTGCCAGCTCTGGGGGGAAGGAAGAAAGAATGAAGTCACTGTGAATCATTTAAAGTAGGCGTGTTTTTTTTTTTTTTTTGAAAGCTAAAAATCATTTTCCTATTTTTAAACTAATTTTATTCTACTTTATGAACTTTTGTGTCATTCAGCAAACTTGGAAACATTCGTTCTCGCTCCTACTGGATTTGTGGAGTGGGTGGGAGAACTTTAAAAAGCTCCTCCAAACCCACTTTCCACTGACAAGGGGTGTGAAGGGAGGACAGCTGGGCAGTGGGACCAGAGGCGAGAGATGCTTGAGCCACGTTGGCATTGAGCGCCTTGGAAGCTTCCACGTCGTTCAAGTCCTGAGGATGTGGCACTGGGCATGGCCTCAATGAAGCTGGTTCTGGGAAACAGGGAAGTGCTCTTCAAGGTAAAAAACAAAAAACAAAAAAACCCCAGCTGAAACCGGATTGGCTCAGTGGATAGAGCATCGGTCTGCGGACTGAAAGGTCAAGGGCATGTACATTGGTTGCGGGCACATCCCCAGTAGGAGGTATGCAAGAGGCAGCTAATCGATGATTCTCTCTCATCGATGTTTCTAACTCTCTGTCCCTCTCTCTTCCTCTCTGTAAAAAATCAATAATATATATATATATTTTAAAAAAGCAATGTGATTTAAGAAAAAAAGCATTGCACAAAATAAATAAAAAGATAATTATTATTCTGCTTTGTTTCCTTCCTTAGTTGGTTAGCCTCAGGATCAGTTGAGGATTTTCTCCAATTCTCCACTAGCTTTCTAAGCAGAGTCATTCATAAACTTCACTGAATCAGTGGGCTAATTAGTGGCTGCTTAGATTTCAGAAGCTAGTGGCAAGACTACGGAGTTGGGGAATGGGTTGGCTTGATCATCTTTTGGCTGGATGATATGAAATTAGAGGTATATTCTTGAAACAACCTGGAGGTTTTGAAGGAAGTATATTGGGATACAGTGATTAGCCAGTCAAACAAAAGACCCCTTAAAACATGAAAAACAACAAAAAGGCAAGCATGAGTAGGTGCTTTGTGCCATGATGGAGTCATGCATGGTCTGTGAGAATATTTAACTGGAGAGGCCCCCATTGGCCCAGAGCTGATAGGATGGTCTGGATTGATGTTTGGTAGGAACAAAGGTGGCTAAGGTAGTGACTTACTGCCTCTAGTATTATCCTTTACTCTTGGGATGGGGTAGAGATGAAGATATAGATGAGGTGGATAGGTAATGGTTCAAGGTAGTTGGTAGGGCCTGGAGCAATTATTTTGGATGATTGAGTGAGAGAGAGGTCTTGTTTTAGGCAAGTTTATAATGGTTCTGTAGGGAATAATGGATCTCCTAAAAGTTGAGGACCACCAGAGTGGTCAGTTAGTATCTTGAGCTTTTTCTAGTCCTCGTGCTCAACCATGCTCTTCCACATTTGCATTATGACTCAGTGAAGAACCCTCACGTTGAAGGGGACTCTCGTCTTAGTGAAGGACATTGTGCATTGTTGCTGGGCCTTGCAAAATCCGGAAGGCTGACCTTGGTCAGCCATTGGTGTCTCTGGCACTGTGCTATCTGCAGGTCGCCTGGTAACATCCGGTGATGTCAGAGAAGAGATCTCTCTAGACTGGCCCATTCAAGGAACCAGCTTACTCTGATCTGTCATCTTCGTGGTCCACAGCTTTTACTTTGCCATTTTTGGCTTAAGATTGCTCAGGTTGTTACTTGACCACAAAGTGGAAATCTGGGAAGAGAAGTGCTCCGCTGGCTTGGCGGGTTTCCAGGCACTGTATTGATCCGCAGTGTCCTGCTCTGTGGGCAGTAAGGACCTGATCTGAGCGCTGTGTGCCTTGGAGCTGTTCCTCGAAGGCCACCTTGATGACCGAGTGCTCCCAGACCTTCTGTTCTGCCAGGATAAGCTTGCACAGGTGTATGAGGGCTCAGTTTTTGCTGAGACTGGACAAATCCAGCGGTTTATCCGGAGGCATTGGCATTGGGTACAGGAGGCCGCCTTCACTTACCTACTTTGCATCCTGGCTGCTGGCATTTGATGTATTTTTATTTACTTGAAATAAAAAGGAGTTAAGTGATGGATGTCATAATGCGATGTAGGGAATGGATAAATGTACTAAGAATGTTTAAATCCCCCAAAGCCTGGACCCTTGAGTACTGCCTCAGGGATGCTGAATTAATGAGCTTAAGGAGCTCGTTCAGGAGCTCCTGAAGCCTCTGGGTGAAAGATGCCCTTTTCCAAATGGTTCCGGAGTCTGGGCACCAGAATCACCTGAATAATTCTTGGGCCTTCAAATCAGAGACTCAGTGAAGAACCCTCACGTTGAAGGGGACTGCTGTATTAGTGAAGGACATTGTGCATTGTTGCTGGGCCTTGCAATCCGGAAGGCTGACCTTGGTCAGCCATTGGTTTCTCTGGCACTGGGCTGTCTGAAGGTCGCCCAGTAGCATCCGGTGATGTCAGGGAAGAGATCTCTCTAGTTGAGACTCTGATTTGATGGGTCTGGGACCCAGGACATTTTTTTTTTTTTTTTTTTTTTTTGAGAGAAGAGCTTGTCAGTTAGAGATCTAGGGAAGCTCTTCTCACTTTTACAGTGAATTCTGCCTGCTTGTATCCTTGTCCTGGCCTTGAACACTGAGCTGTGACCATGGCCATGTACTTGGTCTTCACTCCTATATATACCCCTTTCCAAAAGCTTGTCTTTGGGGGATGCTATCCTTGCTCTCAATACTCCTTCATCCCCCCACCCCCTTTGCCTCAGCCTAGATCAAGAGTGGTGCCTCCTCTCTCTTATCCATGAAGAACAGAACAACTCCTCCGGGGAAGTTGATGGGCAGAACAGGACAGAGCAACTTACGGGCAAGGACTGGGTCCTGTTCTTCCTTGTATCTCAGTCACCTTGCACGCTGCCTGGCGTGTAACTGGCTCAGCACATATCTGCTGAGTGAATGAATCAATACATCCGTTGGGGGATGATATAAATAACTCCCACCAAGGTCTTCTAGTTGTGAACATCATTCACTTATTACAGTGCTAGTACCTTGCACATAAGCTTATTTATAGCTTTGTAAAGGGGAATTTTTCTAGCAAAAAGAATATATTTTAGACAGTTTAGGACATTAACTGAACACTTTTGAAGTAGTAGATGCATTGTATTTGTGTTCTTTATTTTTGTATTTAAGACAGCAAAATTATTGAAAATTTCACATTCAGAAACAAACCCTTAAAAATCCTGATAGCATCTACTTTTTTTAATTAATTAATTAATTATTTTTTTAAATATATTTTATTGATTTTTAACAGAGAGAAAGGGAGAGAGATAGAGAGCTAGAAATGTCGATGAGAGGGAAACATCGACCAGCTGCCTCTTGCACACCCCCTACTGGGGATGTGCCCGCAACCAAGGTACATGCCCTTGACCGGAATCGAACCTGGGATCTTTCAGTCCGCAGACCTACGCTCTACCACTGAGCCAAACCGGCTTCGGCTAATTTTTTATTTTTTTATTTTTTTTAAAAAATATATATATTTTATTGATTTTTCACAGAGAGGAAGAGAGAGGGATAGAGAGTTAGAAACATCAATGAGAGAGAGTCATCGACCAGCTGCGTCTTGCACACCCCCTACTGGGGATGTGCCCGCAACCAAGGTATATGCCCTTGACCGGAATCGAACCCAGGACCTTTCAGTCCTCAAGCCGATGCTCTATCCACTGAGCCAAACTGGTGCCGGCTAATTTTTTATTTTTATTTTTTACAAATAAAGGCATGGAGAGAATTTTAGTACAAAGTGGGTTGGATACTTCAAATGTATTTCCTTGTATTTAGTATTAGCTTGAGAGAAGCACACACAGATTTCTCTCTCTCCCTCTCTCTCTCTCTCTCTCTCTCTCTCTATCTATCTATCATCATCATCATCTGTCTACCGTATTTTCCAGCGTATAAGACAACCGGGCGTATAAGATGACCCCCTAATTTTACAGTTAAAACATAGGTTTAGGCCTATATTCGCTGTATAAGACTACCCCCCACTTCCGAGGCAACACCAGTTCTTTTTTTAATAGACCACCTCTCTAACTCAGCCAATCCAAGCAGGCTTTTTATGCATGCAAATTATACATATTCTGTACCCGAAGCTACACTGTATTCTAGTAAAAAGCCTGCTCAGATTGGCCAGAGTCAGAGAGGTATATAATATTTAATTTTTTAGCTTCATAATATAATACTGCTATGCAATGGGGCATAGTAAAAGTTTGTGGATTGTCAGTCAAGAGACCTAGATTCTAGAATTAGCTCTACCCTTAACCGTGGAAGTGGGCAAGTCAGTTTCCTGCTTTACATTATAAAATGGGAGTGGTTGTACTTGCGCAGGGCTACAGGAGTGAGCTTACTAACTTAAGTTGCTGTATGTGCTCTACCATTTATTTTCCGCTTGGAACTCACAGCCCCCTTTTCTTCTGTTTTCCCACTTTTGTTAAAAATCATAGGTAGAGGGAATTATTTCTGTACCACAAGAAAAACAGTAATGCAAGGGCAGTGACATTACAATTACAGCTCTTCTCTGTAAATTACAATCCCAACTCTTCTGTTTGTTGAGACAGTAGGGAGTGATGGGGACTGTGGCATTGGGATAACCAAGCTTGCCTAGGAAAGGCAACTGCTACTTAGCATCAGCTGATCATGTTCAGACATGAATATGGGCCCATTTTGAGACCCTCTGATTTTTCTTTTTTAAAGAGAAGCCAGAGGTCTCGGTTCCAGAAGTCTGGCTTTTATGACGTCTCTGACTTTTTAGCTTGGCTTGCATTTTCTAAACATACTCTGTAATTCAATGTAATGCCTCTGCAGGCTAGATGTGACCCATTCGGCTTTCACTCCGTGTTCCCATAGTACATGATCTCTAGTGCCTCTTTCTGCCCAAGATCCAGTGACTCTAAAGGGGACCATTTCAGCTGGTGAGCTGAAGAGTCTTGTTCTCCTGGGGAAGTCAGAGCGGGAAGGGAGTGGGCTGGAAGAGGAGCAGGGAGCTTTGAGTGTAACAGGGCGCCTTGCAATTGGTGTTTGGGTGGCGTCCTTGGAGAGAGGCCACAGGTGCCGGATTCATACCAGATGTTGTATATGTTTGTCATTTCAGGACGTGGCGTTTGTCGGAAGAGTCTGTGAAGCCCTCTCTCTACCCGGAGCTCCAGGACCAATGCATCTGTCCATGGCCCTACACCGCTGGTGAATGTAGGTGTGATTTTCTTCTGCAGTGAAGGGGAATGTTTTCAGTGGACGATAGGATGTGATTTTCAGGAGACCACGCTGTCCTTCCTATTATGGAAGGAAAGGAGGGGCCGGACCTCAGCATATCTGAGTTCTGGTACCCTCTGGGTTCTGCCACTGTTACTGTGGGATGTTAGGTGACTTGTTGGACCTCTCTGGGCTCCAGACTGAAATGAATCCTGCCCTGCTAAAAGAGATTGCCTAAGAGAGAACACTTCCAGAGAATAAAATGCTCCTCAAATATAAGGTAATCTTATTTGGCAGGGCAATTCTAAGCTAAAAAATAAAACGGGACTATATGATGAAAACCTGAATTTTAAATACCTCCAGACCTTCAGATATTTGCATTTTCTTTTCTTTTCACCTTTATACCACCACAGCTGCTGTGTGTGTGTGTGTGTGTGTGTGTGTGTGTGTGTGTGTGTTTAAAGATAAATTAATTACATTTCATAGTTACCTTTATTTTTATTTGCAATCAGATAATTTCACAGTTAACAGATGTCCTCTTTTGGAAAGAAACTGATTTACTCATCACAACAGTAAACGTTTTGCCTCTGTGCAATTGAAAGACGCAAAGATATGTGCTTAGCAAGACTTTGTTCCAAAGCTGAGGTGAGACTGCCTTGAGGCCTGCCAGCTAGTTGATGTTGAAGGTCTGTGTGGGCTGTGGAGGAGCCAGGAGGCTGTCTGACCTGTGCTATGAGATTCCAGACGCTCTCTTTTGAGAAAGCTGGCTTGTCTGATGCTGACTCCCTGGTCAGCTCGCTCCATGTGGACCAGGTGCTCTTGTGTCCCTGGGAGACAAACCCCCGTGGTAAGGCCACCTGGGAAGCTTGCAGGGTGGTGGGTGCTGGAGCTGGAAGGAAGGGCAGGCAGTTGGGACTGGCAGACCTGGGGTTAGGGACCCATCTCAGACTTGAAGAGCTGATTGTCCAGATTACTGTGTCTTAAAGGGACATGGTGAACATTCTGGGCCCAATAACTGGAGTCCCATCTGGTAGGCATGAAGGCTCTGGGATGGGAGTCCCCAGGGGAGCAGATGACGTCAGGTGGCTGGGACACTTTACCCATTCAGCAAACATGTACTAATGCCCTCTCTGTGGCAAGGCACCGCTCTGGGCACTGGAGACAGACTGTGTGCATGTTTCCCTGGGGCTTAGATCTAAGAGGGGGTGACAGACAAGAATGTGGGCTCCACTGGGGCAGGAGTCTGTGCATCTCATTCACCGCTGTATCCTCAGCTCTGAGAAGAGCACCTTGCTCTTGATTGGTGCTCACTAAATATAATTTTATGAATGAAATAAATAGCTCAATAGATAATATCATTTCAGGTAGTAATAAGTGATGTAAAAAAGAAAACGGTGAGGGGCTAGACGGGGCTCTTTTTGAAAGACTGGTTTGAAAAGCTCTGTGAGGTGGGGGCTGGGAGGAAGAGGGGGGAGAGATTTTGTGCAGAAATCTGAAAGGAGTGGCGGGATCTGGGGAGGAGTGTTTAGGCAGAGGGGAACAGTAAGCTAAAAGAGAGGCTTTTGATGATGGCGGATCTCGGAGTAATAGAGGACCCAGAAGGCAGCCAGTTTGGCTGGCCATGAGCTGCGGGATATTTATAGGAGGGAGGGTGGTATGAAATGAGATCAATGTTAGGTGGGAGCCAGATCTTGTAGGCTATGATAAGGAGTTTGGATTTTCTTCTAAATATGATTGGTTACTGCTGGAGATGTTTGAGTAATCTAGTGATGTGATCCTTTTTGTGCTTCAGAATGGTTTTACTGGTTCCTGAGTGAAGAACAGACTTTGGAGCAAGAGTAGAATCAGTGTAGCCTCCAGGAGCCCCTTCTAGTGGTCCAGGCATGGCTTAGATTGATGTGGTGGTTCTAGAAAGATGTGAAGTGGTGAAGGTCAGGATGTAGTGAAGGGAGAGCCTGTTGGATTGGGTGTGGGTGTGAGCAAGGAGAGTCAAGGATGAGTTGGTGTTTCAGGGAAGATGGCGTTGCTCTTTATTGAAATGGGGAACGAAAAGGGAGGTTTAAGGGGATCCTAAGAATTTTGTTTGGGATTATATTACATTTAAGATGTTCACCTGATACCGTTGTAAAGATCTGGAGTTGCCTGGGGCTGGAAATAGTGCCTCTGAGAATTACCCAAATGCAGATGATATTTAAAATGAAGAGACTGGAGGAGATCAACCAGGGAGAGAACAGAGGGATAGGTATGGTGTGGACAGAAAAGAGGGAAGACAAAGCATGCACTTTCCACATAAAATCTCTTCTAAGAAGTTAATGAAGACACATGCTAATGAATATATGATTTCATGTAATGCAAATATAAATCATTTAAAAAGATAACATGATATAAGAGTATTAACAAACCCTCTTCTTTAAAAAAAAAAAAAAATATATATATATATATATATATATATATATATATATATATTCTGTTTATTTTTTTTTACAGAGAGGAAGGGAGAGGGATAGAGAGTTTAAAACATCGATGAGAGAGAAACATCAATCAGCTGTCTCTTGCACAACCCTTAACTGGGATGTGCTCTCAACCAGGGTACATGCTCTTGACTGGCATTGAACCTGGGACCTTTCAGTCCACAGGCTGACGCTCTATCCACTGAGCCAAACTGGTTAGGGCAAAGCCTCTTCTAATATAAAAATATTGGAAATACTATGACTCCCCTAAAGCAAGAAAATTAATTTTAGCTCAGACATACAGAGAAGGTTGGTGGTTGCCAGAGGTGGGAGGTAGTGAGGTAGGGAATGGGCAAAATGGGTGAGTCAAAATGCATAATCTTCCAATCTTATATAACAAAAGGCTAATATGCAAATTACACCCCCCCACCAGGAATTCAGCCAGGAGTTTGACTAGGGGGCGGGGCTGGCTAATCGCCTACAGCCCCGACCTCCTAGCAACCCCTACCCCCAGTCGGGGATGGGTCTGTCTGGCCAATTGCCTGAGGCCCCTACCCCTGGCTGGCTGGTCCCAATCTGCCCGATTGGGGGGGAGGGGGCAGCTGGACCCTACCCTTGCATGAATTCATGCACTGGGCCTCTAATTATAAATAAGTAAGTCCTGCCAAAACCGGTTTGGCTTAGTGAATTGAGCGTCAGCCTGTGGACTGAAAGGTCCCAGGTTCGATTCTGGTCAAGGGCATGTACCTGGGTTGGGGGCACATTCCTAGTAGGGGGTGTGCGGGAGGCAGCTGGTCGATGTTTCTCTGTCATCAATGTTTTAAACTCTCTATCCCTCTCTCGTCCTCTCTGTAAAAAAAAAATCAATAAAATAGATTTCTTTTTAAAAATAAGTAAGTCCCAAGGAAGTAGTATACAGCATAGCTACTATATTTAATAATATTATATTGCATATTTGAAAGTTTCTAAGAGAATAGTCTTAAAAGTTCTCATAAAAAAATTCTGGAAAAAAAAAAAGAAAGAAAATTCTGATGGATGCTATCTAGACCTATTGTGAACATCACTTCACAGTATATATTAACATCAAATCATTATGGTGAACACCTAAAACTAATACAATGTTGAATGAAAGTTATACCTCAAAAAATATATAAAATGAAAGAATATTTGTTTTAGAATTACACAAATTTTAAATCTGGTCAGCTAAGTGAATTAGAAACTGCATTTATACAGTTGGCACAAGGCTGTGCCTCTGGCTGGCAAGCAGAAAGATCCAGCATTTTTGCCAATAGCTTGTAAACGACACTGTTCTCTATGTGCACTGGAGTTTTACGAGCTATTTTGATGACTATTAAGTTGAATTCACTGTTAATGTTTCAGATATTTTTCATCCTATAATCATATCATCCAAAAGTTCATTAAATGAAGTTTCACTAAGTGAAAAACATGCCTGAAAAATCAGTCACTTTGCAGTAAGTTAGATGTGACAATATTTCATGAAGACAGCAAACAGGCACCATGATTTTGCAGTACCTCAGATTAGGAAGTAATTGGGATATCTTTGAAATAATAAAGAATATGTGCTGCAAGATGAAGAGCAGCGAATATATACTCTGATGCTTGTACTTGATCTATATGTTTCCAGTAGACCCCTCTTCTGCCATTGACTGAGGAGAAAATCAGTTTTGAATCCCACACATTCTCAACTATTTGTGGGCTTCTGGTATAAAACACAGCTGTTATATACTTTTTCTGTCCATTTTCCAGACAAACTGCCTTGCTGAGTTTCCTGCATAGTCTCATTGGGCTCCTTAGTTTTTCCATTTTGAGGTGAGTTTCTTTAGTCTTACTGTCCACAGCCCCCATGGACAGTGTGGTCCCCTTCCCAGAGTTACCAGCTCAAGGCCTGCCAGCCTCCTCTCTCTTGCTTTGAACTTGGGCCCTGTCTCTCTCCTGCCCGCCCTGCTAAGCTCCCCCAGTTTAGCTCTCCCTCCAGGCTTTTTGTTTAAAAGGTTTGGAAACATTTTCTCTTTTTGCCCAGGCCTGGTCTTCTCAAGCCTTTGTCAGGTATGACAAGAATAGGACCTAGTACAATACTGAGGGCAGATGGATACTGCAGCATTCTGCACTGTGCTGATGCAGATCACTTGGCAAATGGACAGCCCTAACTTGCTTTTTCATGCACCTCAAGACCCTCCTATTTCAGTGAAATATTCTCAGTGGGACTTCGTTAGCATCTCATCTCTGGAAAGCAAGCATTGATTATATAGTGTTCTATATCTGTAACCAGCCGTTTACGGCAAAATGAAGGTTTCAGTGAAGTGATATTCATGAAGATTGTCATCCACCCTGGTTTTCATTTGTCTTCTGATCCCACAGAATGGAACCTAAATAAGATTTGAAAAGAAATGAAATTTACAGACAATCATGTTGGGGAGATTTCTCCTCCCTGTTTACTTCTTCAGAAAGTGATTTTAGGAATAAAAGGATGGCACTTTCTTGGGCCCCTAGAGACTCAGAGTGGGGGGCCATTTAAAAAATGGTGGTGTCCTCAAGTTAAAAGCAGAACAATACTGCCCCAGCCAGGTGGCTCAGTTGGTTAGAGCGTCATTCAGTGCACCAAGGTTGTGTGTTGGATCCCTGGGCAGGGCACATATAAGAAGCAACCAATAAATGTAGAAATAAGCGGGACAACAAATCGATGTTTCTTTCTCTCTCTCAAATCAGTCAATAATAAAAAATATTTTTAAAAAGCAGAAAGCAGAACGATGCTTCAGTGCTTGTGTGCATGTAGACCAAGCATGTCAAACTCGCAGGCCTTGGCTGCAGCCTGTGAGCTGTGAGTTTGACATGCGTGATACGGGGCTGAAGATGATTAGCCTTGTGGGGAGGGCAGTGGTGGAAGAAGGAGACTTACTTTTCACTATGTACCCATTTATACTCTAATTTTATGGTGTCAGGTTTATGTATTACCTTTAAAAAGCATAACAGTATCCCTTTTAAACTTAATCCACGATCTAGAAATATTTAGAGTTCCTTCACTGCTTGGTTTTCTGAGTGCTCTTGCTTGGCGTGTGTTTTGATTGAGGTGATTGCCTGTTCACTGTCCACTGCCTTTGCTTGTTTGAGGCTTCATGTTCATAAGCAACTTGAGATGAGCGTCTTAAAAGTTGAATTTCAGATTTTTGCATGTCAGGCCAGTTTCTTTCCTTCTTCCTTCCCTCCTTTCTTCCCTCCTTTCAAAAAGGATTTAAGGCTGTTTCTAGCCAGTATTTTTAAAATATGTTTTTTATTGATTTGGGAGAGAGAGAAACATTAGTGATGAGAATCATTGATTAGCTGCCTCCTGCACACCTCCTACTGGGAGCCCACAACCAAGGCCTGTGCCTTGACCAATAATTGACCTGGTTCATAGGTCGATGGTCAACCACTGAGCCGTGCTGGCCAGGCTAGCCAATATGTTATTCAGCTGTTTTAGATAAATAATGGATTTGAAATGAGTTATAATTGCCATGAGCTGAGTCACAAATTCTGGCCATTTTGACTGGACAGCTCTCTGCCTCCCTCCTGAGCAAAGGCTTAGTGCATTGGAGAACAGACAGGGCATTGGGAATCTATTGCTTTTGATAGTTTCTGACACCAAAGTTCAGTAAAATTCAATTAAGAATGTCCACTACCATAGGAAAATGCTCGAAATGGAATTTGCATAAATTGTCATCTTTCTGAAAGGGGAATCTGGGATTCAGTGTCTAGGACCCACGCTGTTCAGAGGGTGTGCTGTTGGGCAGCTTCTCTAGGCGTCATTGTTGGAAGGACTTCTCTGGGCTGCCATATTGGGTTGTTATTGTGTCCTACAAAGACTTGAGACTCATTTTGTGTAGCAGTGATGTCTCTTAGGTGTCGGTGCTTCTCCAAGAGATTCATACATTTGATTTTGTACTTTTTCAACAAACAGGAAAACTGTATCACAATTATTGGCCATGTGTAAAGCCAAGATATTTTCTCCTTTTCCATCTAGTGACCACAAATAGAATGAAATCCATTTTTTGTCTTTCCTTTCCCCCCATGGTTTGGGGAGATAAACATCAGCTTGTACGTGGGGTGGCACTGAAACAAGGAGACCAACCTTATCTCCAGTGATTACTGAATGTCATGGGACGAAATCGTTGATTGCTCCACTAATTAGAAAAGGCACCGTCTGATTCCTGCTTCACAGCAGTTCCCTCATCCTGCATTCTCCTTATCAACATGGAGATGACTCACTCTGTTTTCCTCACTCAGAAAGGATCTACTCTGGCTTGCTGATTATGGCAGTGATTACATAAAAAATGGTTTCTGCAGAGGTATGCTTTAAAAATTGACTGCACTATGTGTGCTTGAGCTTCTGCAGTTGAACTTGCACTGTTATAATCAGACTAGAGGCCCACTGCACAACATTCGTGCACTGGGAGGGGTGTCCCTCAGCCTGGCCTGTTCCCTCTCGCAGCCCGGGACCCCTCACGGGATGTTCACCTGCCAGTTTAGGCCCACTCCCCTAAGCCAGCAGGCGGACATCCCCTGAGGGGTCCTTAGTGTTGCTGTGGAGGCTGGAGAGGCTTCCACCACCGCTGCTGCACTCGCCAGCGATGAGCCCGGCTTCTGGCTGAGTAGTGCTCGCCCTGTGGGAGTGAACTGACCACCAGGGACCAGCTCCTGTGTTGAGCATCTGCTCCCTGGTGGTCAGTGTGCATCATAGCGACTGGTCGTTCTACTGTTTGGTCAATTTACATATTAGACTTTTACTATATATGACTAGGAGCCCAATGCACAAATTTCTGCACCTTGAAAGGAACTGTGGGCCAAGAGGCTGTGGAGAGCACTGGGGTGGGTCTCAGTCCATCCCTGGTGCCCCCGCCTGACCCCTCCAACCACGGCCCCTGGTCCCCTGTCTGCTGGCAGCCCCTCTCCCACTGCTGCCCCCACGTGCTGTCAGCACCGGCTCTGCGAGCACCCACTGACAGTGTGGAGTGATTGGGGCCAACGCCAGCAGCAGGTGTGAGTGGGGCCAGTGCCATCAGTGGGTGCTTGCAGCAACTGCTGCCTTGATCGCCCTTTAGGAGCAGAGGGAGGTAGAGAAGCCCTCAGGGCTATTGGAGCCAGCAGCCACAGCTTGCACCCGCTGACAGCGCCAGCAGCAGGTGCAAGCAGCAGCTCCGGTGCTAGCAACGGGTGCGAGCAGTTCTGGCGCAGGCAGCAAGTGTGAGTGCTGGGTGGGACCGTGGCACATGGGAACAACCACCAGAGGCTCACCCCATGACAGCAACCAGCGCCCTGCCTTGACCTGGCACCCCTACTCACTTGCTCCACCATCCCGCTGCGGCAGATGCCTGCCATGTTCCGCACGTGCCCTCTGGTGGTCAGTGCACATCATAGCTACCAGTTGTTCAGTTGTATCGCTGTTTGGTCTATTTGAATATTAGGGTTTTTTATAGATAGACAGGTATTGGTTCATTGGTTCTTAAGCTTTTGGGGAATAGGGGTCAAGAATTCCTCTAAGACACATACACAATTTGCATATATAATGTTTCACTTTCAAGAGGTGACACTCCCCAGCTAATTATCAAGCCTTCTTACTTAGTCACACAAACCATTAGTGTACCATAGTAACAGTGATTGCATTTGGATAGCTATGAGGGGCAGATAACTGCTCTAGAATGGCATTTCTTTTAAAATATGTGTATATATTTTTTATTGATTTCAGCGAGTAAGGGAGAGGGAGAGAGAGATAAAAACATCAATGATGAGAGAGAATCATTGATCGCTGCTTCCTGCATGCTCTCCTCTGGGGATCAAGCCCACAACCTGGGCATGTGCCCTGACTGGGAATCGAACTATGACTTCCTAGTTCATTGGTTGACATTCAACCACTGAGCCACACCAGTAGGCTAAAATGGCATTTTTATTTGATGGAAAAATTTTAGGGAAGATAGTTATGTTCAAGGCAGCCTAATGTCAATGAAATTTGCAACTTCCAGAATTATCCCAACATGGACTCAAAACTTGGAAACACTCTTGTATGAATTGCTATTGTTTTTATTTTTTAAAAAGGAAACTTGAGCCCTGACCTGTTTGGCTCAATGGATAGAGCATATCGGACTGCAGACTGAAGGGTCCTAGGTTCGATTCCAGTCAAGGGCATGTACCTTGGCTGTGGGAACATCCCCAGTAGGGGGTGTGCAGGAGGCAGCTGATCAATGTTTCTCTCTTATCGATGTTTCTAACTCTCTATCCCTCTCCCTTCCTCTCTGTAAAAAATCAATAATTTTTTTTTTTTAAAAAAAGGAAACTTGATGCCTGTACCCTTTTTACTTTCTAACAGCTGATTTCATTTTTTTTCTCAAGTTCATTCATTCCCCTTTCACTCTTCTCCTGGCCAAGAGAAAGGATATTATAGGAGAATATAGTTTTGTTTGTTTTTTTAAAAAAGGATATAGAGACCAGTCTTCATTTTCCAACAGAATTTGTGTTTCTAGACATGTATGAGTTCTCTGAGTTAATCACATGTATAGCAGTCTGTGCTTTGTGGCAGTTTGCAAACTAGATGTCCACAAAACACCAGTGTTTTAAAAGCTTTTGAAGTGGCCAGCATTGTAAAGGTAAGGAGATTTTACATAGTTTGATTTCTAGCTTCACTTGACAATTAGACAGTCTAGCAGTATGGGCCATATTCTTGCATGGAACAGTGTGGGGTAGAGTGGAACCAGCAGTTGTCTCTGCATGTGGGGGCATACAAGCCCCCGTTTGCTGCAGTCCCCGCACCACCCTTACCTCTTCGACCTTCTCAGATGTTTTGTTTTATAACCCCTAATTTAGAGTTTCAGTTTAAAATTTTATCTTGAGAAAACAAGGGATCTTGAGGTTCAGCTAAACATCATTTTGGTACCCTTCTTTTAAAATAATAGAAACTAAGTTTAAAATGATAGGGAGAAAAATAGTTGGAGTAATGGAGTTGTGAAACCAATGTTTTCCTCCTTAAAAAAGATTTTTTCATTTTTAAGCAAGAGGGGAAGGAAAGAAAGCAATAATATAATTTTTGTATACTTTAAAAATATCAAATCATTATATTAGGTTTGAAACATATCATGGACTCTGTATAATGTGGTTTACTCATAAAATTACCATGTTGGGGACATTTGTACAAATCTACTAATTACATTTCCTTTTAAATATTTCCAGCGTTTTTCCCTTTCAAATAGAACTGAACTACTGAACTTGTAGTAGCTGGCCATTTCTTAGTTTATTTCCCTTTTTACAGCAAGCAGACAAAAACATAAAATGAGACAACAGAAGTCACCATTTTAGGGAGAGAAAGTCGTTAGTTTTTTGGAACCTGGTGCCTTCCAAAGCATCCAGTAGATCACAGGAAAGGAACTTACATAAACAATAAAAATCAACAGGCCAACCCAACCCTGTAATAGCATGTGAACTGAAGCCCTTTTTATGAGCTATTGTGATCAGCAGTTTCTGTTTCTTCTGATAATGCCCTTTCCCTCCTAAAATCATTATTGTAAACTTCTGGAAACTAAACGCTAGCCAGGATGGAGACAGCACCTTGATCTGTCTTCATTTTTAGCTTCTTGGTTTTAGGGTGAGAGCTCATGACAGACGCTTGGTATGCTGGGCAGGCGATGAGAAGGCTGGAATTTTCACCCTGGCCACCTGCCCAGTGCTGACTTGCCACCTACCCTAGGGCAACCTCGGGTGGTTTGTTGGTTATATAAAAGGAGATTATGTTTGGGTTTCCCGCACACTAACAGTCTGGAATTCTCTATTCTGTACCATGCTGCACCCCATGCTGGGCATGCACTCTGGGAAATGGAGTGCTAGCCAGAACAGTTTCTGTCGGATTAGAGGGGCAGAGTCTCGGTGGAGACAGGTCCGGATGCCGTGCTTTACTCCTCATGGTTACCTGTGGTGAACAAGGAAGAAGAACTGCATATCATGAGTTTTGTGCTCACAGCACTGGGAGAGAACCCAGTGCTCTGCTTAGTGGATGGCATAGAGGTGGACGAGGCAGACGGATCTGTATGTTCTTGGCATTCATACTATAGACTATTTCTGAAGCCTGTGTTTCCATGTTCACAAGCTGACCCATGTTCACTGGTTGACTACCCTAACACTTGAATTTTATAATTTTATTTTACTTTATTTTTTTAAAAATTACTGTTTTGACTTATTAAGTTATCTTCTTAATTTTCTCATTATAGTTGACATGGAATATTATATTAGTCTCAGGTGTACAGTAAGCACAGCGATCAGACATTTATATAATTTACATGCAGTGATCCCCCCTACTTTTCCTTTTTTTCTTTTTGGTAGATCTAACACCAGTTGCATACTATCTTGACTATTATGAGACAAAATTGTTTACCAGAACAAAAAGTAAATGGCAAAGTCGTTAGTAAAGTAAACAGACATGCTGTAGACTATGTCCAACACAGGATGGTGCCATGGGGGCTGCTAAGGGTGTTTCACGTGGGGGCTGTGTCAGCAGCTGGCTGAGTGTGCGATGTGCTTCTTTTCATTGGCTGAGAGCCTATAACGGCACTTAAAGCATGGAAAAATAAATACACAGTATACTATGTATGCAATATATATTAAACTACTGAGTATGTATTTTATATTAAACACACTGTGTTTGCTTTAGGAATTTTATTTAAGAAATAAATGGCACTAAAATGATTCAGGGCTGCTTGGGTTGGCATTAAATGGGCTGCATGTGGGAGGGAGGGGGCAGAGCAGGGGCCAGAACCTGTAGGCTCGTGAAGACCTTGCCATTGTGTTACAGAAAGGATCAATTGTAGGCTGCATTCTTGGTTCACGTACCTACCTGAAGACACTGCGTGTTTGCATCTCTTTAGATTGCCTCTTCAGCATCAGATTTATTTACTCATTTATTCAGCCAGCAGTTATTGAATTGCTAATAATATTTGCATGCGGAGCACATCCATAAGCCTTAGCCCACTGAAGTGCTTGTTTCACAGCCTGGTCAGGTGCATGGGCAGCAGCCTGCATTGGTTGATAACTTTGGTTTCTGATTTTCACTTTATTTTGTACTGTGAGCAGAGGTACCCACAGCCTGGCCTGCGTGGGCTATTTAGGAAGGATCTCGGGACAAGTGGGCAGAAGAGTTGCTATGGGAGCTGTGCTTGGACAGCCGAGCCCAGGAGCAGAGGTGGGAATCATCTACTGAGCATGAGTGGGGCGGGTGGGATGTGATTGCAGCTCTGAGGAAGGTGGAAACTATTTGGAACAGCTGCCAGGGTTTGGGCAGTAGGGGCTGAGCAAGCACCGCAAGCAAGGCCAGCTGAGTGCCTGGGAAGAAGCCATAATGCACAGCAGGTGTGGCCTGCCGCCTGGTCAGGGACAAAAGGAGAGGCTGGAGGCAGGGGTTGGGTGGTTGCTTGGTGGTTGACCTGGTGTTGGCATATACCAACCCTAAGAATGTGGCTGTACAGGGAGATGTTGAGGTGAACAGCAGAGAAAGTGGGGGCCAGTGAGTGCTGGGCAATAGTAGCTCTTCGTAGCATGGCTTATAAGACCCTTTATCTCAGAACTGTTCCCACCATGCATGCCCCATTGGGCCATTCCTGTGTCTTTCGTACATATTACTCTTTTGCCTTTTCCTTTGGCTTGATTACCTCCTACTTCAGGTAATGCCAGCCTGGGCATCATTCCTGGGATGCTGTTCTTGATTGATTGCCCTCTCCTCCATTCTCTGCTGGGTCAGCTGACCTCACCCTGACCACATGTCTTCCCCTCTGTACTCTAGAAGGTTCCTTGGGTGCAAGACTGTTCCAGTTAGCACCTTGCAGAGCACCTGACATGCAGAAAGTGTTCAGCAAATGCTTGCTGAACGGAGACGTAGCTGCCTTGCTGCAGTATTGGTAGTACAACAGAATGCTAGAGCTGGAAGAAAATGACAACAGCAGCTCACCCAACTTATTTTATAGTTCGCACAGATCTGAACCTCAGAGAGGTTGAGTGACCGATCTGCTGTCACACAGCTTGCTGAGGCAGAGCCAGGATTCAAGCTCACCTCTTCTGATTCCAAATGCCATGTTCTTTCCGCTCGACCACACCAGCCTCCCAATGTGCCTGCGGATGACATCTAAGTGTGTGGAGATGGCAGGCCCTGCATCCGCTCAGCTCCTGCTTATAGCCTCTGCCGCTATTCAGAGCCGTCAGTTCTCTCATTTTTCTGGCGGGAGGAAAACTGTGTCCTGACAACCGAGGAGCTTTTCCTCTCCCGGTGCCAGGTTTACAACAGCCCTTACCTCACTGCTTCCCCTTCCCTTTCCGGGTTTGTCCTAGTTTATCTTTGGTTGGGGTAAGCATCAGCAACTGTTTCTAAGTAAACAGAGGAACCTCCGATTCCGGTCTGTGGTTTAAACATTTAGCAATTTTTGCCTTAGTCTGTCCCCCTTCTGGCTGGTCTCCAAATGGCCCTGGGGGAGCATGTGTTCAGGCTGGTAGTTTCCTTGTTGGAGCCAGAGCACTGCAAAAGAGAAGCCCACAGGAGAGAAGGCGGACACTTGTCTGAACCATTTTGTATCAGTAAAAAAAAAAAGAAAAAAGGTCAATCTGTAGGTTTCCAGACCCGTCCATGGAGAATGGGACACAAGGGAGAATGTCTGGAAATGCTTGTTTGCATATTTTCTATCTCCAAACTTTGCCCGAGCTTTTGGACAATATTTGATGTTCATAGTGCTCTGTTGGGGGTTAAAGTCTCAGCGTGACAGGGCGGGGTGTGGCTGGATCCCTGACTGCCTGTTCATGGATGACGCAGTTCTGTGAGGTCGGTTCCAGCTCACTGCAGATCATCGGTGCTCTCTCCCCGTCACCCTTGGTCCAAAGTATCTCACCCTCCATTCCAGGAGGTTCACTCATTGAGCACTGGCTTAAACCTTTGGGCTCCTCTGTTATCTCACCAGACAGTCCATGGCAAAAATGCCCGTTTTGGAAAAAGTACTGTGGAGACTGTGGTCTTTTAGTTCTTCATTACGTTAGTGAGCTCTGCAATATTGCCGCCTGTTAGCACTTCCATATTCCCCTCCCTTTTTAATAAAAATATTAGGAATTAGAAACTCTAGCCAAAACAGGTTTGGCTCAGTCGTAGGGGTGTCGAACTCAATCAGAGAAGGGGCCAAAATCTAAAATCCAGCCTAAATCGCGGGCCGAATGGTTTACTGAACAGTCATAAACTGTCATTGTGATGGAAACGCAGCGGAGTGCAGTGATGACAGCGCGGTGCGGGCCACATTGCAAGGCCTGGCGGGACGGATTTGGCCCGCGGGACTTGTGTTTGACACATGTGGCCGATAGAGCATCAGCCTGCAGACTGAAAGGTCCCAGGTTCAATTCTGGTCAAGGGCATGTACCTCGGTTGCAGGCACATCCCCAGTGTGGGGCGTGCAGGAGGCAGCTGATCGGTGTTTCTCTCTCATCGATGTTTCTAACTCTCTGTCCCTCTCTCTTCATCTCTGTAAAAAAAATAATAAAATATATTAAAAAATTTTTTTTAAAGAATTAGAAATTCTAGCCCAGAAATCCTGTGGCTTGGAATAAGCCCAGTGCCTTTGGTCATAGGGGTTTCTGAAGCCACTTTGGACATTTTGGGCTCTCAGCCACATGGAGCCTGTTTCTGAATCTCCCTGGCCTGGTCTTGAGTTCCAGGTATTGAGCTGGAAGGACATCAGCCAAGGGTCTGGGCTGCGCCAGGAAGTATTTTGATTTGCTATAGTCTCTGGTTGGCATCGACTCATTTCCTTCAGGGACGTCCCCTTCCTTGGAAAAAAATACCTCCAAAGACGCTCGTCTAACTGATGAGCTAGGAAGGCGGTCCAACCAGGCGCTTCCATTCAGGGATCTTGGCTTGTTACTCACAGTGGGAAGGGTGGGAAGGGATTCACCACATGGAGGATGCTCCTGACACACACCCCTCCCTGCCCCCTCCCTGCTGGCAGTGGGACTTTGCTGGTTAGTTTTGAGAGTGACAATCTTGAGACAAACAGCTTTGACTATAGCAGGTGTGGAGCAGAAGGTGTTTTAAGATGTCAGCTATCACTGCTGGCTTGTGACCTAAACATGTATTCTAAGAGGTGACCTCTCTTCAGCCCCAGCCCCAAGCTCTCCTCCAGGTGTGTGATTTTCTGCGTGGTGCCATGAGCGAGCATTAGAGGAGATTCTACTGGCATCCCCAGAGTTGTGTTGGGGTCCCCTCCAGAAGTTCTCTGAGGATCATCACAAGGACCCTAAAACAACCAAGACTTAACTACTCTTTTCAGTAACCACATCTGCCTCTTCATTCAGGTGGACTATGGAGTTTCCCCCAGAAATAATGCAGACTTCACATACACCCAACTTACATTTAGTCCTGTAGGTTTGATTCATCATATGTCCTATGAAGAACTTTTAAAATCCAGCTTTTGTCATTTCACAAGCAGATGTATCCCTCATCTGTGTCACCTCTAGACACAAGTCATGGACCAGAATATTCCAGGACAGGGCTAAAGCCACGTGCCTGCGGTCTGATGTCCAGGCATCTATATATAAATCCATCTAATTGCTCATGTTTCTTTAGTCATATTCACAAGAATATCATGGGACTCTGTTAAAGGCTGGCTCAAGTGAAGTTACAATCATCTGAACTATTGGTCTAATCTAAGTTTAAGAAAGGAATTCGTTGCCCTGGCCAATGTGGCTAATTTGGTTGGGCATCATTCAGTGAACCGAAAGGTTGCTGGTTCAGTTCCCAGTCAGGGCACATGCTTGATTATAGGCTCAATCCCTGGTGGGGGGCATGCATGCAGGAAGCAGCCGATTGATGTTTCACTCTCACATTGATGTTTCTCTCTTTTTCCCTTCCCTTCTCTCTCCAAAAATCAATAAAAACAAAAAATAAAAATAAAGGATTTGGTTAATTTAGTACTTATTCATCGTGCACCTGTCAGTCCTTGGCGGTCACCACATTTTCTTTTCTTAGGCATTGAATATATATGTAATACTCCAGGCTAGAATTTTCTGGACATTGATGCCAGACCTCTTGGTGTGTACATCTAGAACTTCCCTCCTCGTCCTTCCACGTCGTTCCTTTCTGGAGGATTCTGACACTCGCATCTTGGCTGTCAGTGTATGGATTCATTCGAGCCTGAAAACCTGACTTGACTTAGGAGCTGTGGCTCTGCTTCTGGCTCCACACCTGACTTCTGCTTCGTCATTTCTTCCAGAATTGCCTTTTCCAGTTTGAAGAACGTGCTAGATGGAGGCGGTAGGAACAGCACGGTGAGGCAAGGAGCCCTTTCTCTTGTCTCTGCAACTGTAACCTTACACCGTCTGCCCCAAGCAGGTCTATTACTTCTTTGCTTTCCTTCTTGCTCTGATCGTAGCTTTAAACAACAACAGCCAAAACCCACTCACCCCAATGCTTATTCAAATTGCTGATATTTTCACTCACCCCAGGCTTTTTAGCCTTTTGGACTTGCTTCTGACTGATGAATTCCACCGACATCTTTCAGTGTTGACGGTTTCTCCTCCTGTGGCCCGGACATGCCAGCGGAGCCTCTCGTGCTAGGGGTGCTTTGCTGCCACTCACAGCGCTTTTCTGGGCTCTCCTGGCTCCAGTCCTCACCACCCCTTGGGGACCACACGAGTCTTTCAACAAGCTTGGACACCCCTTCTTGTTTGCCCATCCGAGAACTTCACTTTCACCACCAATTTCTCTAATTTTACTTTGTGACAGTCTCTCCAGGCTGCCTGGCATAACCGTGCAGGATCAAGTTAGTGACTCAGGACATGATTCAGCCCTGCCAACTAACTGCCCATAACGTATTCCCACCCCGACTCCCGGAAGACCATCAGAGCTCCCACCCAGGGCAGGGCTGGGCTGGGTCCGCCAGGATTGAATTCTCAGCATCTGGGCCTCTCCCTGTGCTGAGGCACAAAACCAAGGTCGCCCAGCCCAGGGTCAGAGAGCCAAAAGAAAGAAACAGGGCAGGGATGGGCCAGCGGAGAGACTGGGCTGCCTGAGCTGGACATCTGGGGAACAGAGAAGAGGGGGAGGTTTGAGTCTTGCTTGTGACGGCTGTGAGCACTGCATAAGCTGGGGCCCAGGCCGCGGGGGTCCCACTTTTCTGCAAGAGGAGTTTGAGGTGAGCAGAGAGCAGCTCTGTCCTGGCACCTGGAAGTGCCTTGCTTTTCTTCATTTGAATCTTGTCATTCCTATAAAGAAAAACTTCTCGCTTCATTATTACAGATTTAGGGTCCTCAGGACTTGGACTGGGTTGAAATGTATCTCTATTGTCTATGGACAAGGATTTACTAAGAAAAATCTCAGTGAGGGATGTTGATTTAGGGAAAGATTTTTAAAGGGCCCATTTTAGGAATGTACATTTGCATATAAACAATAAAAGTGTTAATTAAAATGATTCTCACATAGCCATTTCAGCAGTGTGGGGACTGCTGCTTGGCAACCCTTGTAGAATTGAAGCGAGTACTTGGGGATAATAAAATAGTGCGTCTTCCATTTGTCTAACCAACTAAGACGTGCTGAGCACCTATTTGCAAGGCACTGTGCTAGAACTGGGGGGTGGGGGTGAAAGGTCAAGAGTATAAAACCCAATACTCCTGGGACATGAGACTGCCATGAAACAGGGAGAACTGGGATCAGATGGTCATCCTGAGACGTTGAAAGTTCAGTAGGAATGAACAAAGTACCTCACATATGCTACCTTTGTGCATAGACCACACCTGTTCACATTGTTTTAAAAACCATGTTGGCATTCTGTCTGCTCCATAGAGCTTTTTCAAACCCTTCAAATCAAGCAGTCTAATTCCCTTTTGAAACTATATCCTGACATTTAAAATATTTCAGCCCTCGTCATCCTTGTTGGCATCAGTTATCCCGGGCACCTGCTGTGTGCAGGGCTCCAGATGCCCGGGGAGCGTGGGTGGGGCTGACTTAGCCTTGAAGTGATAGTCTTTCCGCTCCTGAGGGAGCACCACCTCCTCCTCACCTTTTTAAAAAGGAGTGTTTTAGAGCACAGTCGGTGCAGAGTAAATATTTGTGGATCGGAGTTTATTCACTATGTGGTTAAGAGTACAGGTCTGGAGTCACAAGGACTGGGTTTCAAACCCTGGCTCTGTGCCATCTGCTTTCTTTATCATCTTATCTGGGCTCGTGACAGCCTCTGAAGCTCATCCGCCTCACTGCGGCATTGGGTTTAATAGGGTATTCACAATAATAATGATGCTGCTGATGCTAGGCTGCATGGTACACTGTACAGTTGCACGTACTTTGGAGTCAGAGTTTTTAAAAAGATTTTTATTGATTTCAGAGAGGAAGGGAGAAGGATAGAGAGAAACATCGTTGAGATGTTTCTCTCATCAGATGAGAGAGAATCATTGATCGGCTGTCTCCTGCATGCCCCCCTACTGGGGATTGAGCTCACAACCTGGGCGTGTGCTCTGACCAGGAATCAAACTGTGACCTCATGGTTCATAGGTTGATGCCCAACCACTGAGCCATGCCGGCCGTGCGGTGCCAGACTGCCAAAGTTCAATCCCACTTCTTAGTTATGTAACTTCTTGAGCCTCTCTGGGCCTTAATGTTTTTATCCATGAAACAGGGATAACAATAGTACTTACACCAGAGGGTTGTTAAAGTGAGAATTGCACAGTACCTCATGCCTGATGTACAGTGTTAGAGTGTTTGCTAAAGTTTAAAAACTATAAAACCATCGTCAGTTATTTCATTTAGCTTCTTATAGAATTCCTGTGAGGTTAGACAGGCAAGTATTACTCCCCATGCCTTATTTTTTGTTACTATATCTAAGTATAAAAATTAGATTCTGAGGTGTTAAATGGCTTGCTGAAGGGAAGCTGGCAGGCAGATATGAACACGGGGACCGCTTCCTAAGGTCGCCAGTTTAAACCACTTCCAGATTCAAACTGCCAGGGTATTTGCTGTAAGAGAAGGCACAGGTGCCCCTGTACACATTTATCAAGGCCACGGGAGCGTGAGTGACAATCTTAAGGCTTCCATAGAGGAAACCTGGAGGCAAATAAATTTGAGGCAAGTGAATAGTGGGCCTCCTTCTTCTGCCCCCACACCTTCACAACTTACAACCTCCTGGCCTAATGCAGCATTGAGCTTGTACCCTCCCACTGGCTCTCTTCCAGAGTGGACAGCTTGCCCTCTGTCGGGTCCTAACTGCCGTGGTTAGTGTCCCCTGCTCTCTGGCTGCACCCCCTTTGGAGACAAGATTCTATGGTGTTTATGTACCTCATTTCAAGACACCTTCAAGCAGCTGTTGCACTTGAAGGCCTCAATAGGCATCCTGTCCCTCCCCTGGCCTTTATATTTGGTGTTGAAATTCTTCATCTCTTGTGAGGAACTTAATTATGAAAGCAGTGTATCAGGGACTGGGGAAATAGCCTAACAACATTTGTGTGTGCCAAACCTCTTGTCCCTTAGGCAGATATCTTTAGATTATTAAAATGTTTCGTGTTGACACTATCAACAAAAATATATATTTAAAATGAAAACAAAATGTTTCGTGTTTGTTCACAAGCCTGGGCACTTCTTGAAAGTGCTGCAACTTGAGGGTTAAAATGTAAGCATTACCCTATAGGAGCCGCGAAAGGTGCTTTAGTACTTAAGTCCTATTTTTGCGCGCTGGAATTCAGTTCCTTCCTGTTGCCAGCTGAACCTGGGGCTGGTGTATTACATGAAAATATATTCCTATCTTCAATCGGGGACAACAGGACATTCTGTCCTCCCAATGTCAGTGTTTGAATTGGGTGTTGCAGGAAACTTGGCACCCTGTCTTTCTTTTCAAAATAATAAACAGAGATGATGTCGCCTCAGGTTTCATCTGATAGGGCTTAGATGCTATTGCCTCATAAAGGCTGATTCATAGACAAATGGGGACTAATTATAGTAACTCAAAAATAATGTCCCCGTTTAAATTTGGCAAGGCAAGATGCCTTGCGTGTTTTGTAGGACATGAGAGATTCCGTTTCTCTGGTGGCATGGAGGTGACATACTCCTTTCTATTTTAGCCCCGCAGTGGTTGTGCTGGGTCAGGACCTGCCGTCGTGGCTTCATTTTTTAAGGGATTTCTCGTGCTCTGTCCTGTGTACTCAGGCACAGACGCCGAAACACCTCTACAGCCCAAGAAACGAGTCCGAGATTAAGAAAGTGGACGGCATGTTTTTCTTTTCTTTTCTTTTTTTTTTAGCTCTAAGCCTTTCAGAGTCTCTATTATGAAAAACTTCAGGAAATTATTAACTTTTCTCTGTGGAGTGAATAGAGAATTGTCAGTGTTCTGAATTAGGTTAGAAAGCAAATCATTGATTTTCTTAAAGTAGTTTTTTTAATGTTAAATTTGTTTCAAATAAATCGGTGATATGTGACCAGGTTCAGTGTTCAAAAATGAGAGAAATGTTTGCAGTGAAAGTAAATCTTCCATCTCTCTCTGGTGCCTGGTTCTATCTTCAAAGCAATTCTGGGCACCGGTTTCTTGTAGCTGTTCTGAAGGCTTTCTCCGAGTTTATAAATATGTGTGTTTCTATGTTTTCCTCACACAAATGACATCATGCTCTTCGCAGTGTTTTACACTTGGCATTTCTATTTAGCCACAATCTTAGAAGTCATTCCATCTCACATTTCAAGCTACCTCACAATCTCTCATAGTTTTGTTATTTTCATTGAGTAGATGTGTCCTAACATACAAACAGTCGCCGTGGGTGGTATTTATTTAGGCTGTTCTAACCTCTTTCCCCTAAAACCACGGTATAATGGTAATCTTGTACAGCTGCCAACAGATAGGCGATCCATCTCGTGGGTATGAGTGTGGGCTTTGGAGCCCAAGGGCCTGGGTTTAAAACGCAGTTTCTCCATGTACTGTTGAACTTTCTAGTCTTGGCCATTACTTAATCGCTGTGCCTCAGTTTCCTCTTTTCTGACATAGTATTTATCTCATAGGTGGTATGCCATGATTAAACACATTAAAGCTTAGTGTGTTAGTGTCGGGCATGTAGACAGATCTGTATGTTTTTACTACTATTATCATATTATGTGATGTGGAAATCCTGAATCCTAAGATGTTCCTGCCTCTGAATGTTTCTGAACCACTGAGTGGCTTTGAGAAGCCACAACACAGCTTTTGAGCCTGTGGGTTATCTCCTAAATTACTGAAATGCCATGTTCATCCTCCCTTCCCCCACTTCCTTGTAGCTTTTGTGCAACATCCTGGAGGAGAAAAGGCGGGATTCCAGGCCACTATACTCATGTGTCCAAACCTCTTCAAAGGCCGAAAATGTATTGCCCCCTGGTGATAATTTTTAACAAATAGTCCAGATATTTCCCTCCCCCCCATACTTAACTAATTTTGAACTTTATGATACTTAAATATTTTACATTTTGGCAAATACATAGCTTGTGTGTGTGTCCAATGTAATGATCTCACCATGTTTTAAATTGCAAATTAAATCTTTGGAAAAGACTGGAGAATGTACTTACCCTGATTTAGTTGACTTTGATGGTGGAAGTTTACAGGGTCTCATGTCACTTGTAAGTCTGATAGCATCAAAGACCACCACTTTCAGATTCAGACAAACCTGAGCTAAAATCCCCATGTAGGTGTTGCTAGCTGTTTGACCTGGGGCAAGTCACTTACGCTTCCAGGGTGCTGGTTCCCCATCTGTAAAGGGAGACATTGATCTAGCCCTTAGGACTTGATGAAGAAGACAGGAGAGGGTGTATGAAGGACCCAGCAGTATATGGCACAGAGCAGGTGCTTTCTAACCCTGTGTTCTTCTCATGGTCCCTCTCCTGCATCCCACTTCCTCCTGTCACGCCACGGGCCCCTGGGGGTAACCGCCTCCACCTTAAACTCCTCTGCTCTTCCTCTGCACTCTTCCGGGTTTGCCTTATGATGTCACCCTTGTGCTGTGCTTTTTCTCTGCCTTAACTGGGAGAGCCATGTATGTCTCAGTTGTCACTTGCATCCTACCTTATGCTAACCCAATGTCAGGTGTTCAGTGAATGCCAGCAATGGCGGGAGTGAGAGACAGGCTTGCCGTTTTCCTACCCCAGGGAGGTCATTACCGTTTCTTTGAAAAGCAGTAGCTAGCAACAGTATTACAAGATCGGGAGCCACAGGGAGTTATGGTAGCCCCTGAAGTGATCACAGAGAATGGTATTTTCATTCTTGGTTATTCCTTTGAGGAAATTCGCTATAGCCAACGCGTGAAAATTATTTTCCCAGATTTTTTTTTGAAGGGCAGGGTGGGGTGGAAGGAATGTCCAGAAACTGTTTCATTTCATCAAAGCTCCAAGCACCTGCAAGAGGACTGCTTTGGCTGTCTCCACTCCCCCCACTCCACTCCCCTCCATACATACATACATACATATATACATACACACACACTTCCCAAGGAAAGCAGGAGCCATTTGGCTTGTAGACTCAGTGGCCAGCTTTGCTTGGCCCTTGGTTTGTGTCTTGGGGGTGGGCTGCTGGGCATCCAGGCAGAGAGGGCAAGCAGGGAAGTACAGGGGAAAGGGAGTGGGAAGACCTCTGCTAGACCCTTCAAATCTCTTATTGGGAGGGGAGCGCCTCTATTTTGCATTAAGTGTTTTGCTGTGAATTTTTGAAATAGCAGTCACACTCATATTCAAATGTAGGAACCCGAGTGTTCTCCAAAGACACGCAGACCAGGTCCCTTCTAGCTACAAAAGGCTGGGATTCTACAAACAAATATTTGGATAATAGGAACCATTGTTGTCACTTGGAATGCTCTTCCCAATTCTTCTCTTTTTCACTCAAACCTTCCTGTTCTTTAAGATCCAGCTTTAGTCTCACTGTCCAGGTTGTATAGGTCATTGACTCTGGGCCATTTGACTGGCTGTTAGTTACTGGTAGATAGAGCTGAGTGTGTTGAACTGTTAGCTATTAACCCTGTTGTCCTGTAGGCGTTCCCCTGTGTTTATGCCTTGGCTTGCCCACTAGGTCTTGACTTTGTAGACCGAGGCTTATTCAGCCCCTGTCCCATTGCAGACGGGTGTGCTTCCTAGCTTAGCCAAACAGCTCC
This sequence comes from Pipistrellus kuhlii, assembly GCF_014108245.1. Taxonomy (NCBI): domain Eukaryota; kingdom Metazoa; phylum Chordata; class Mammalia; order Chiroptera; family Vespertilionidae; genus Pipistrellus; species Pipistrellus kuhlii. The sequence goes on along the minus strand of NW_023425460.1, from coordinate 28,343,537 downwards.
TTAGGTCTGGCTAGAAATGCACACCTAGCCCACTGCATGAGAAAGTCAGGGTGGGACTCAGCAGCTTAGCAAGCACTCCTGGTGATTCTGCTGCGGATGAAGTTTAGACAACCTCTGGTGTAGTGAGAAGAGGGGTTAGGGGTCTGTGAGGCTTGCTTTGAAGCCAGCTCTGCCATTGACTGGCTTGTAAGAGAGTGACTTTTTCTCTTTCTTCTCTCCCCTTCTCTGTTCTGCAGGATGTTAATGGGCGCCTAAAGGTGGGATAGGTAAGGAGTTCTGTGCCCCAAAAGCTAGTGAATGTGGTTTTAGTGATTTTCTTTATGGCAACACTTCTCCGGTACCTCAGGATGGATGTCATTGAGGGTCCCTGAGAATCGCCATGGAAAGATGGTGTAGACTCGTTAGCTTCTAGAACACCTTTTCTGCCGCGTACCTGCTAACTTCTGTGGCAGCAGTGTTTTGTGGAGCGTAGTTTGGGAGATGCTGGCCCAGGAGATCTGTAAGGGTACTTTGAACCTTGAGATTTTTTTGCCTGTAAATCAGTGAGGGATGCAGAAACCTCACATACAGGGAAAGTTAGTCACAATGCCAAATTTATCATCTCAGTAAACCAGACTCACAGAGCAACTTGAACATTGAGACGACATGGAAATAAAGAATAGTGTTATATTTTCCTTAGGTAGAAAGTTTTTCTTAGGTGGAAAACTGTATATTAGGAGAGAGGTGGGGAAGACAAGTTTAGGAAAATGACATTTACTGAGAGTATTGGAGTCCTGGCAGGAAACATATGGCATATTCAAATCAGGTAATTTAAGAGATTTAAATAAAGGAACAATTTCTAAAAGGTGTAGGCAGAGTTCAGGAAAAGCAACAATGGTTGATACAGGACTTGAATTCCTCTATGTACGCAGGTTTTATAAGTATCCCATTCACTCCTCATAATAACCCCAAAGGTAGGTGGTGTTACTTCACGCTTTGCAGAAGGGGAAAGTGAAGGTCAAAGAGGCAAAGTAAGTGACCTGCAGAGAAGAGCTAGGAATGGGGGCAGACGTCAAAGAACTTGCATACTCGCAGCCCCATGCTGTCCCTACATGGTTCATGGGGAGGAACGTCCTGTCTTCCTTCTGCTCTTTTCCATGTGATGGGGCTCAAACACCGCTCTCTACAAGCTCCTGTTCTGAGCTAGAAACATTGCTCTGAGCAATCAGGAGAAAGCCCCTTAGGGAAATATGTAAATTAGCAATTAAAGTATGTAGATTATGCCCAGAGCATTGATCCATGAACCAAGAAGTCACTGGTTCAATTCCCTATCAGGGCATATGTCAGGGTTGTGGGGTCCTCTCCCTTCCTCTCTCTAAAAATCAATAAAAAACATTTTTAAAAGTATGTAGATTATATATTATGGGGAAGAGACCGATGGTAAACATGTAGTTTCCATGTCTAAATGGGTTGGGGCTTTGGAAATCTGTCATCCATCTTTTCGGGAATTAGTCTTATCCTCAGAAATGCTTTTGGCAGATGTGGGAGCCATTTGAAGGACATGAATGGGCGCTCAGCTTGTCAGGCTGGGGGAGGTGGAGGGACGTTTTCTGACATACGGCCCCGCTTGGGAAGGCAAGGCTGTGGGAGTGGAATGAAAGGTGCTGTATTCACAGGTGCTGGAGCCAAATGGGAATGAGGCTGGCGGTGGGAGGTGGCGGCAGCGGGGAAAGAGGCCACGGCGGGATCCGAGGGGCCTCTGACTCGGGTTTTGATTTTGGGGCCCACTGGTCAGTGCAGTCTCTTTCCCCTACCATGTTTGTTAGGAAATGGCCACGATTGAATTGGTCTTATTTTTCTCAGGAAGTTTCAGAGTAGATGAATGCTTCATTTCCCTCCTGCCGCAAGAAAATGTACAAGTCTCGTTTCTGAGGAGGTTACTTTTCCCCATGTCATTTTGAATTTGGGTTGGCTGTTAGCATCTCATGGTTAAGTCCTCCTTATTCCAGAAAACAAAAACACTTCTCCAATACTGTGCACAAGCCCTGCCTTTGAAAACATCTGGTAAAAACACCACGTGGCTTGGAAAGCTATGATTCTCAGCTGCGACCCCTGCCTCTTTATTAGCAGGGCGTCGCTGGAGTAAACCTCTATTTCCTGTTGCTTCCACCCAGCCCTCCTGTACGGAAATATTTCGAATGTTTCTCTAGGCAGCAGGGAACCTTGAAGGGCACTCTGAGTGCTGAGGCCCCAGCCAGGGACAGAGATGCCTTCTTTGCCCGGCAGGGCCTCGAGCGTGCGGAGAGGTGGCTGGGCCTCTGAGCTCTGAAGCTGCGCCAGGTCCCTGCCCCAAACTGCTAAAAACAACCACCCCAGGCGCACGCAGCCCCAACCTGCCACACCTCCAGCTCTCCTGCCAGCAAGATCTTTTAAATAGTCTGAAATGTCAGACATGTTTTCTTTTTTTCACAACATGCCTCGGACATCTCATACATTATTCTGCAGTGAACCTGTAATAGCAGTGCTCGGAAAATGAAGAGTCCTAGTCCAGGGAGTATTTGCTAATAACCAAGACAACTGTCCGCCCCCAACCCTCCTGCTTTGGGCCCCCACCCCCACCCTGAACTCATTGAAGAAAATCACTGGGAAACAGAGCTAGTTTTCCTGAAGTTATGTGTGAGGCTGTCTTCCATGGCCTAGGTCTTATGTTCGTTCCCTCAGAATGCTGTTAGTTTGTATATGATTTTTCAGTATTTGACTGTTTTTGACTTTACAAAGGCCATGTGATAGGGTTCAATCTGATAATAATATGCAAAGTATAGGAGTTTGAGTTCAGTGTTTTCTGACTTCAAAATATATCTGAAAAATTATTTTTGGTGTCTTCGTTTTCTTAAGAAATCTGTGATAATCCACCGTTGCTTCTTTCTCATGGAAATGGGTAACGGCTCTGGTTATAGGGTTTGTGCTGCTGCCCGAGCTGTGTCTGCTGCACATTGGCTCCACTTGAGGCTGTTACTAATCCATGCCACACCTTCACTGCAGACATGCCCAGCTGTAGCCCATGTGGATATGCCTTTGGGGAAAGCCTGTGGCTTCCGTTTAAGGGTTTTTAATCTGTTGTGTCTTGTGGTTTTACTTATAATGCTTACTGACTTGGTTTATTCAGTTAGTAGTTTCTGAAAAACTGGCATTTGGGGAGAACTTCAAGTGCAAAGAGAAAATTTGAATTTGGGGCTGTTCTAGTCGTCTGGGATATGTGGTACAATACAGATGCGTGGCCACTGATGCCCAAAACAATGTTCTCTAGATGCCTGTTGGCCCATCGAAAGATAAATCACATTAAGGATGCTAATTTATTTCACTTTATGACATTTCTCATTCTTTAATTTATTTATTTTTAGTTAACCAGTGTCCTTAGTCTTTTCAGGTTGCTCTAGCACAAAACCATAGGCTTATAAACAATAAAAATGTATTGTCATAGCTCTGGAGGCCAGGAACCTCAAGGCCGGGGCACCAGCATGATGGTGTTCCAGTGAGGACCTTCTTCCAGGTTGCAGACTTCTTGTCCTCTCACATGGCAGAAGGGGTTGGGGTCTCTCTGGGGCCTCTTTTATGAAGGTATTAATCCCATTCGTGAGGGCTCCACCCTCATGACCTAATCACCTCCCAAAGGCCCTCAACTTCTAAGAACATCACCTTGGGTGTTGTGTTTTCTGCGTATGAATTTGGGAGACACAAACATTCAGACCATAGCAACCAGGATATTTCATTACTTGTATATGGAAAGTTAGAGTCTAGAAAAATTTTTCTTGCTGTAGTATTTTTCTTAGTATCATATACCTTTTACATAAAGTCAAATCAACAAAATATTTATTGCCTGTTTACTACATCCAAGGCATTGTATGAAAATCCAGTAAAAGTATTTGCAGCAAATAAAGACCTTTGCCCTCCTTGAAATATGACATTCTCCTTACAATTTGTTCTCTAGAAAAGTAGACGTTAGCCATGTCTTGACTCAAGGCAGCATCCTTGGGGGGAAACAGCACTGGACAGGGAGTTAAAAGTCTGATTTCATTCCTTTCCAGATCACAAGCTCACTCTGACTTGTGGGCAGGCTTCAACCTTCCCACCGCCCACCTGGACCGGTTTCTCAACCGTACAGATAGGTGTGAAGCGAGATTATGTCTAAGGTCTTCATAACAAAATAAACCCGACAATGATTTTTATTGAGTACTTTCCACTATGTAAGGTACTGAGATCCAAGTAAGTGTAAGAGAACCTCTTGCTTCTGGAAGTTTCTAAAGATCCCTCATAGTTAGATAAACCTACCACCAACCAACAAAAACATTTTCTGAGCATGCTGCACGAGCAGATCACTGCTGAGAGCAGAGAGAACACCACAGTGAGTGGAGTGCTGGGCACCCCCGTTAGAGACTTTCCCCTGGCTTATGGAAGAGTGAATGATACAGGCCAAAGACTGGACTAGACAGTGAGTGCCCGAGGCCTGAGCAACGGCAGTCATTTATTAAGCTCTTGCACCAGGCCTGTCTTTGTGCCAGGTGCTTACCTATACTATCCCAACCAAGCCTTGTAGGAGCCACATGAGAGGAATGCTGTGATTACCCCATTTTACAGTTGAGGAAACTGAGGTAACTTACCCAAGGTCGCACAGCTAGTAAGTGGAGGAAGTGATAACTGATATTGAGCCTGTATTCTCCATCACCATGCCTCTGAGGGAGAGGTGAGGGTGGGGGGGAGAGAGAGGCAGTAGATCTCTCATTAAAGAGAAGCATGGAATTGTCAAAGGTTAGTGATGGAGAGAGAAGGGGTCATTCATGATCATGAGCCACCTACACTGACCCATTTCTCATGGTGCTCTCCCCTTGATTTCCTGTCACTGCCTTGTGGACACTGGGGAATACTGCCTATCTGCGAAGACTGAAGCCCAGGCTTGGCCAGAAAACTCCCTCCAGCTCCCTCCAGCACTCCTACCCGTGCTAAAAAGAGCCGCGTGTTTACTGGAACTTGGGATATCTTTGCTACTTGAGTTGGCAAGAGTCACGTCAAGGGAGTAGGCAGCTGGACTCAATTACTTGGGAGTGAAGGTTGACCCCAACAGCATAACTATGAATAGGTTTAATTTTTTTTCTCAAATTTTCCAAACTTAATTTTACTTTAAACTAATATTTCCCTTCTTAATGTCTCCCTAGAACTAAAACACTGTGCATTTGGAATTTGTGCTGTGAAAGGCTCAAGGGCACAGTGTGACATTAACTAGCTCTCAGCTCCTTTCCTGGACCAGAGCGGCCCCTCATATCTGCTCACAGGCCTCAGTCCGAGCTCCTGTTCACTGTCACTCTCGGCAGCCAGCGGTGGACATTGTCCAGGCATCATGTGGCATTAAAAAAAACAAACAAAACCAGAAACCCATTATCTTGCTTTTAAGCAGGTCTTGGATTGTAAGTCCCACAAGGGCAGTCAGTGTTCATCCCTGGCGCTCCCACTGAGCAGGGTGTGTGGCACTAAGCAGACTTCAGAAAGGCTGAGCCCACGTGTGCAGTGATCTCTTGAGTATATTCTCTTAATAACTGTGACAATGAGTGCAATGGGAAGGTGTTTTAAAAATGAGCAGGAAGGTGGTGCACCGTACGACATATCTTTGTTGTGAGGTAGTAGCAAAGAGCCTGGATTTAAGGTCAGACAGATCTGGTTTATGTCACAGGTCCACCACATACTGGTCATGTGACCCTGGAGAGGACATGGGACCATTGCCTCCTCTCTAAATTGGTAGCAACAGTGCATATAGCATAAGCTTATTGGGATTAAATGATTTTATATATAACATACTAAGCATAGTGCCTGGGGAGCTCTTGATAATAACTATTTATTGTTAGGGGGAAAAGAAATCAGGTTTGGCTACCTTTCAAAAGAAATGGGTAGAACTTGAGTAGGTATCCCTCTCCCTCCCTCTCCCCCCTCCAAATTAAAAAAGTTTACATGGTGAAGAGCGGTACAATTGGAATACTTTGAGATACAAGCTCGCCAGGGAACAAGTGCTATTTGTGGAAGTTTGGTCCTATGGATTAAGAGGTGGTTAAAATGGTGACATCATGGGTCTCTTTATTTAATTTTCAGGTGTTTAGTCCTGTGCTTATATTTCTTTTGTACTTTAAAACATGTTTTAAAAAATAAAATCTATTAAGTCTAAAAAGTACACTCTTGAAATGACATGTAAGAGGGATTATTTTTAAAAAAGAGTTTAATGTTTGAACAGCAACCACTTTTGAGTTTGGGGGATTTTAATTGCCTTTGCAATTTCTTTAGATAACAAAGTATTTTCTGTTGCTGAATAATTAATAAGACTCTATCTAGTGGAAACACCTTGAGAAGTTAAGAGTGATAAAAAATGAAAACTTCCCCCTTACTAATATGGTAAGGTAAAGTGCTAATGGACTGCTGGAAATTAAAGCCTGTGTGATTAAAAATAAATCTTTGTTCTTTAGAGGGCATCAGCGAAAGAGTCCAAAGATATTCCTTGTTTAAGGTTGTAGTCACTATCGAGTGTGATATGAAATAGCCCTTACTTTAGGGTATGGTTGAATTCTTTGTGTTGGAACCCTGTGCCAGACTGTGTGCAGATGGACAGCAGTCACGTCTGGCAGGCCCTGCAAGGGGGATTAATTTGCACATTGTTTTATTCACTGTGAACATTTTGCAGAGAAAAAAAAACCCAAAAAACAACAACAACAGGAAAAACCGTCTCCCTGCTTAAATGAAATTCTGACACCATCAGTGCAAAATTATAAATTATATTTAAAGCAATGCAACAAATTCACGATCATTTCCAGCTTTGTGTAAAGTGTTGTGCTGCAGCTCTGGCCGGTGTGGCTCAGTTGGTTGGAACAGGAGGCAGCTGATCAATGTTCCTCTCTCACATCAATGTTTCTCTCTCTCTTTCTGCCTCCCTCCCTCCCTTCCTCAGTTAATATATCTGAGAGCAGAACTTGTCAAAGATTTAGTTGTTATCTGAATTAAAAATATTTTTAAACCCAGAGAATTCAAACTTATGATGAAAATTGAAATATAAGTTCAAAACTCAGTTGCAGGGCACATGTGAGAATAAGTTTTAAAATGCTTGTGCTCTTTTCAATATTCTCCAGCTCATCAGCATTGACTAGGAATAGCGTAGCAAGAAGTACTTTAAGATACTTTCTCAGTATCCACAGCAAGAAAGCTTACATTGATTATTAGGTCATTTGTGAATTTATAAAACAGTAACTTGGGAAGAAATTATTAAATTTAGAGGGAAAGGGATGAAAAGGTGTTACCCCTCGTCAAGGTTAAAGCCAATATTTAATTCAATAAAGACTCGTTATTTGGAGATACGGAGATACAAGTAAGGACAATAGCTGGCACTCCACAATAAGATAATGATGGTTTTATTAGGACCTTTAACCACCTAATAATACAAAGAAGCATTCTTGGCTTTTGAAATTAAGGCCAAAGAGGAGTCAGTTTGTGTCTCACTATACCCTGTATTATAGATATATCTGCTAGGAAACAAATCAGAACACAAGAAAAAGCACTTGGATTATTTCAAAATTTCTTTGACTTTAGAAATGATTTCACATAACATTACATTTAAATATAATGTCATGTCATTTGTGTAGATTTCAGGGGCAGAAAAAATCTATACTAATAAAAGCCTAGGTAGCCCTCGTGGCCTTGCATGACGCCCTCATGCCATCACAAGATGGCTGCCCCCACATCATCACAAGATGGCCACGCCAAGATGGCCAACAGGGAAGGGCAGTTGGGGGCAACCATGCCTGCAGGAGAGGGCAGTTGGGGAGATTGGGCCTGCAGGGGAGGGCAGTTGGGGGTGACCAGGCTGGCAGGCAGAAGTGGTTAGGGGCAATCAGGCAGACAGGCAGGCAGGCAGGCAAGCGGTTGGGAGCCAGCAGTCCCGATTGTGACATCCCTCAAGGGGTCCCAGATTGGAGAGGGTGCAGGCTGCGCTGAGGGACACTCCCCCATAAACGAATTTTATGCACTGGGCCTCTAGTGAATGAAATAAGATTTAAATAAAACTTTTAAACCTCTATTTAGTGAAGAATTTTATGTTTCTATCAATATAATTTTAGTAATGCTTGTGAAGAATTGACCTTTATTTTTTCCAGTTGAAATATTGTTTAGACTGGGAAACATTGGTCTATTCTTCATCCACATGGTTTTACTGGGCTTTAAGGACTCCTGCCCCTCCTCTGCCTTATCTTCCTCCATCTGCTCTTTCTCCTGAGGGCAGGGGGGGCCCAGGGTACTGGAATGTGGGCCCAACATATCACATCCTATAGAGAAACCACAGTTTATTTCCAGCCAGAAGCAGAGCAACACTCTAAGGAGGTTTCTGTATCTTCCTTACAATTAATTGCCTGAAATATCCCTTCTAGCGCTGTGATCTATGAGCTCGCGTGACCCAGGCACTCCATTTATTTTCTTTGCTAGGAATTTCCAGAGCCATGGCTGGGTCACCCTTGCCTTTCCCGGCAGCTGGTTTCACTCTGAGTTTAATGAGGGAGCAGAGTTGAGTGGCCTGGGAAGGGTTTCCCCCTCTGGCACCCCATTGGAAGAACTCGGCTGCTTGTCCGTGTTCACTGAGTAAATGCCAATGGTTGGGTGACTCCAAAAAAGGGCCTTCCCAGCCTGTCCTCATCTGGTCAGAGGCAGGGCACATTCCTGAGCCCCCCTTCCTTCCTTTGGTGTAAAATCTTATGTACAAGCACAAGTACTTACATATAAGTACCTTGGTGTAGCCGGCAGTGAAGTAGGAAGGTGAGTATTTAAATCACACATACATGTGCCTTAGAGCCACTGGGCTTTTCTTTTCCTGTTCACGGGTGGACTTGCCCGGGTAGCAGAACCTGCTGGCAAACTGCATAGTCCTCCTGGGTTTCCTGCCACCCAAGGCCCCGCTACACCTGGTCCTCTCTCCGTGTAAATTGCCCGGTAGGTTTTAGAGCTGTGATATTAGCAGATGCGAATTTGAAATGCTTTGTCACCATGCTGAGAATTCAAGTGTTTTTTCATTTCTGTTTTTAGAGCGTTAAACTCATGTTTTAGGTTTTTCTCCCTCATAATCTCATGTATATACTTAGATATTTTTACAGAAGAAACCCTTATTTATTTTTGCACCTTTTATTATTAAACAGATAGGAAGAAAGCCTACAATTATATGCTTCTTAAACTGCATGTCCTCCAGAAATGTAATATATTCAGCAAACTCCACCAACACCAAAGCTTCCTTTAAGAAGATTGGGAACCCACCCAAAAGTTCTAAATTTGCATATTTATGAAGGATTTTTGTAGCATACTTAAATGACAGGGGAGATTGTTGTATGGGACTTTTATTCTCTTTCCCATCTCTGTAGTTTTATGCCCTGTTAGAATTTTTGAAGCCCTGAGTTCCAGATGTAGCCATAAATTTAAATAGTGAGAAGACCCACTATTCAGTGCCTCACATTTAGTGAACTCTCATTGAATGAATTAATGAGTTCAGAAGCACCAAAGGGCAGGGATGGTGGACTTGCCTTAAATTAATGATTGATTTGTTAAAAAGGAGAAAACCATTTATTCCTCAACTTTGTATTCGTATGTAAGATTTCAGACCTTAGTTTTAGAGACATTTGGACTTACTATCAATGTTATGAGAATTCAGTTTTAATTTTCTGCATTTTTTTAAGTAGAAGGAAGAGACAGTCATAACAAAATTTTACAAAGCAATTTAGAATAATAATATTGTCCTTGTGACTTACAAACTCACATTGTCACGAGTGCCTATGCAGGGAGCTTAGCTTCTAGAAAGCACAGCAGGACCAGGTGCTGTCGTTGTACCACCTATTTCTGCCTTGGCTTGCCCCCTTGTCCTGTCGGAAGGGCTTGGCTGGGTGGGGTTCTTTCTGTTTCAGGGAGGATGTATGCCTGGATTTTGCATTTTCTCATCTCAATGTCAGGACTTCAAGGCTGCTAACATTTAGAAATTGTGGCCCTTTCCAGCCCTGAAATTCTATGATGCTCTGAGTCCCTTGGTCCATGAAACCTTCACAGACACATTGCATTTCTTTTTCTTCTTTCTCACTCCCTCCCTCCCTCCCTCCCTCTTTTCTCTCTCTGTCTCCCTTTGTCTCTCTCTCTCTTTCCTTCCAACCTGTTTTGCACATAGCCAAGGGCACCACTGTTCTGTCACCTGCAGAGTTCTGCGCACGTGTGGTGTTGAGTGGGGTCACTGCAAGTTTCTTGTTTTCTCTGCCCAAGGCAAAAAGCCTTCATTCCTGGCAGCGCCCTGCCTCCTCCAACATAATCTCAGTAAACTGTTGTTATAGTAAAACAGTGACTAATTAGAGCCTCTTATTAACCAGGATTTCCACCCGCCTCCAACTCACCTCATTTTTGGAATTAGAATCAGACAAATGGGAAATAAACCAATTATGTCGGTACATGGCTGTTTATTGAGCTCTTACTGTGTGCTACCTGGGTAAATGCTCGGCCCATTATTGCTCACAGCAGGGAAGTTGGTGCTGTTTTAATCCCTGTTTCCCACATGGGGGTTCACAGCTGTAAGGTCACTTGCCTAAATAACTATAACTCTGCTGATAGAGTTGGGTATGAGAGATTTAATATTTTCTTAATATTCTCTCAGTGTCATTATCCTATCCCCCCCTCTTTCTACAAAAATTTTTTTTTTAAATATATATTTTATTGATTTTTTACAGAGGAAGAGAGAGAGATAGAGAGTTAGAAACATCGGTGAGAGAGCGACATCGATCAGCTGCCTCTTGCACACCCCCTGCTGGGGATGTGCCCGCAACCAATGTACATGCCCTTGACCGGAATCGAACCCGGGACCCTTCAGTCCGCAGGCCGACGCTCTATCCACTGAGCCAAACCGGTTTCGGCTCTTTCTACAAAAACTTTAATTGAATACATAGTTCTTTTCTTCCAGTGTCTTACGTTGTGTTTCTGTGAATTGTGAAGACAGGGTCATTTTATGTGGAAAACTGTTTCCCTTTAACAATAGTTTGAAAATGATCTTAAACATCCCTGATTCTGTCATCTTTTATTCTATTTTAGTGGTTGCTATTGTAGTGTCTCTCGTTAGTAAGCTTCTTGAGTTCTGAGGGATTCTTGACACCTCCTCTTTTCTGATAATTTTATGTTGTCAGCCACCAAGGCAATTGGGCAGAAAAAAGATTCGCTGTGGGCAAAAGTGGCAGCATGAGATTTCAGCAGTAAGCTCAGAAAATCAAATTCTCTAGGAGCAGCAATTTTTGCTACAAAGAAGCAAGACAGGACAAATGTAGAAATTGTCAGCTGTGGTTGTTGTAATCAAGGCCTGGGTGGAGCTTTTCACAGCCAGATGGGCAAAACAAGTTTGCTGGGGAGAGAAGGATGCATGTGGTTGAAATAAATTGGTTGGCGGGTGGGGGGGCGGGGGCTCTGATAAAAATCACTAGGCATCAATGCCCTCTCTCTGGGTCTGGCCTCAGCTCACATGCTCTCCCTGCCCCGGTGCCCCACCTCTGTAGTTCATCCTGCATGCCTCAGTCAGATTTATCTTGAATCAGGAACCTTCTGAACTTACTTTGGGTTTTATGGCCTGACAGAGGCAAGCACCATGCCTTTGCCCGCGTTCAAAGCCATCTTGTGGCCTGTGCTCACCATCTAGCCGATGTTAGGTCCATGTACTCTTTAATACAACTTTTTTCCACCAGTGAACTGGACTCGGGTCTCTTCTTTGCCATGTACCAAGCACTACCTGGAAATCACCGTGGCAACTGTAGTTGAACATCTTGTTAATAGCCAAAAACATGGAAGACAGTAAGTTCTAGATGTAAATCAAGTGACACCTAGCTAGTAACGTCCATGAGAGTTAACTATTTGGAGCAAGAGTGGATGAATTTCTTTGTTTCTTAAGGGAAGTTGAGTTATAGAGGAGATTGTGCTTTTGAGGAAAGACAGGCCATGTAACTTCAGGAGAGAGAGGAAGTAGGTATAGTAAGCTCTTGAAAGGAGAGCCGGGGCTATAGTTGAAAAAATAACCATCTGCAGCTACTCAGGGAAGCCAGCTGAGGATGAAAGGTTTTGAGCCTCAGACGCTATGGCTGCTGCTGATCACGCTGATAGCAGCTACGGCTTACTGAGCACTTTCTAACACTGTGATGGGCATTTGATGTGCTTGACCTGATTTATGGCTCACCATAACAGTGACATTTGGGTGTTGTTATTCCCATTTTATAGATGAGGAAACTGAGCTTGGCAGGGTTAACCAACCTCAGAGCATGCATCCAGTACATGACAGAGCAGCAGCTGTGAATTCCAAGGTAGATTTATTCTTGAGTTCTTCTACACAGTTGTAAAGGTATTTGTGGGTAAAGGGGTGTGGATGGGTGTCATTGCTTCCTAAAGGCTCTTAGAAAATGCTGTGTGAGAGCTTACTCAGTTTAACTTAACCCCCCCAATGAACATTCTCTAATAGAAGTTAATATAAGATCTACAGGGGTCTTTCACCATCCAGAAAAAGGTGCTTTTGTCAGCACATCCCCAGGTCTCTGCAGGTTGGTCCTGAAGTGTGGCATCCTCCTGGCTGGCTCACCCTGCAGCGGAGGGCGGTCTGCAGAGACTCTCCCATGCTGTCTTCAGTGATTCGTCCAGGTTTTGAGGCCACTCGTCTTCTCTCCCCAATTGGAATCTAAGATTCTGAGGGCAGGCACCATGTCTTACGTTGGTTGATAAATTGGATTATTTCATTACCGTAACTGGATAAAAATGTCCCCTAGAATCATTCATGTCTCTTTTAGGCCTGTCTATTCTCTGAACAACCTTCAGGCAGGGACTGTTCTGTGCCTCCTTGTGTGAGGGAGGCTCAGTGGAATGAGCACATGGTTGGGAGCCAGTGCTGGGTTCTGTATCTCAGTTTTCCTGCTGGCTCCTGCAGGACTCTGAGCAAGTCTTTTCAGAAATGAAGAGACGGTTAATCTGTTCTCTATAGCATGGGCACAGGGCCTTGCACAGAATCTGCACCATAGGAATGGTTTGGTTCCTCGAGAACTGGCTCTAAAGAGGTAGCAACTCTGAAGTCTCTCTCTTTCTCTCTGTAAAACACACATAACATAACATTTAACATCTATCTCTCTTTTGAGCACACAGCTCAGTGGTATTAAGTACATTCACATTTTGTGCAACCACCACCACCATCCATCTCCTTAACTCTTCTCATCTTGCAAAACAGAAACTCTATATCCATTCAACAATAACTCCCCATTCTCCCCCTGCCCCCAGCTCCTGGCAACCAATCTACTTTCTGGCTCTGAGTTTGACTCTATAGCTACCACATGTAAATGGAATCATATACTCTTAGCTTACTTCCCTGAGCATAATGTCCTCAAGGTTCATCCCAGATGCCATTATTGAGTGTCCTTCATTGCCTGGCTTTGCATAGTAAGGCAGAGCCAGAGATGGATCTCTAGGTTCTTAGATGGCACTTCAGTGGGTAAAGCCTAAGTTTTGTACAGGTAAATGCTGGTAATATCAAGCTCACAATAAGATACACAGTGGTTATATTCATCAGTCTGTTAAAGCAGTAAACAAAAATATTAGGACTAGGCCAGCACCTTCTTAGCTAGAATACTTTCCTTTTATAATACAACAATTTACAGTGTTTCATATATTTTTAAATCTAACATTAGAAACACCTTATTAACTTAGGTATTATTAATTCCCTTCATTAAAATAAACTCTGAGGCTGAGAAATTATAGGATTTCTCAATTTGCACAGCCCTGGCAAAAATAGAATTTTGTATCCTATATATAAAGATTTGGAGAAGGGGCTCAGGGCTCTGGTGGAGCTTGAATTCAAACCCAGTTCTTTTCAACCTGTTTTGTTTGTTCCAACTATTCGCATGATATATTTTTCTCCGTCCATTTACTTTTCATCGTGTGTGCCATTATAGTTAAAGTGGGTTTCTTACCCATAACATACAGCTGGGTCTTGTTTTTTTATTTATATTGACAATGCCTTTTAATTGGTGCATTTAGACCTTCGGTGTTCAAAGTGATTCTTGATATAGTTGGATACACATAGAGCAAGTGTGTGTTTATGTATATACAATATGTATAGGCATACATATAAAGTTTTATTTATTAGTATATACATATATCATAATGTCATCCTTTTTTAAAAATATATTTTATTGACTTTTTACAGAGAGGAAGGGAGAGAGAGGGATAGAGAGTTAAAAACATCGATGAGAGAGAAACATTGATCAGCTGCCTCCTGCACACCCCCTATTGGGGATGCCTGATATATTAAAAAAATTGCCTAAAATCGGTGCAAGATCCAGTGACAAGAGAAGAGAACGGTGGCTAATGTGGTAGAGCTCACTGAGAGTGGAGCCCGGTTTTGTGTGTAGACAGCCAGGCATTGATGGCCTCTGCAGGCTCCGCAGGGGCCTGGGCTCCAGGATTATTGGTTCTGGGCCTGTCTGTGTGTGTTCCACCCCAGTTATTAAATAGATGCCACCAAGAAGAGAGGCCTCCTTAGGAAAGATAATGTTTTCAGTGTCTCATGTTGGCTTTTGGCGAGGTTAGTACACTTTCAGTAAAACTTCAAAACTTCTTAAAGAAAACAAACAATTCCTGAATAAGCCAGTATTATGAACTGAGGTATTTATGTCCTTTTGCTGAATGGATCTTCTGTTCCCGCATTCCTGCGCACGTTATGGGCCTGCACTGCAGATGTCTGTATGATACATGATGTGGTAAAACATAGCCCTAGGAATTTTGTGGTTAAAAGTTGAACTGTGGTCTGTCTGCGCGAGTGGACACCTCGCCTGCCATATTAAACCTACCCTTCTTTCCTGCTTTCAAGCTCTGTCAGACTCCCTTTCAGATTTTTTTCCAGCGGCACACAGTAACATCTCAGTTTCCTTTACTTATACCGTAGCCTATGGCCCAGCAGTAGCTCTCCTGAGAATTCAGAATGCTTCCACTCATGCTTTCTCCACAGGTAGACATTGTGTGGCGGCCGCGTCAGAAGGAAGACATCACCTCTACCCAGGGCTTGCCTGTTATAGTTTGAGACTATATGTTTACAATTTAAACAGAGCTAAAATGCTTTGCTTGTATCTGATGTATTTGGGAATCTGCCCTGGTTTGAATTATCTAGATTGTCTAAGTGGGGGATTCCAATGTCCTGGATGCTGCAATTAGCTTTGTTTGGGCTCTGTAGACACAGCCATATTTGGGAAACACAAATGGGCCAGTTTTTGTATTCAAGACTTTCTGGGTTAACAATGCATGTTTAAGAAACTTGTGTGCCCAGAGTTGTACATATAAAGAGTTTGCGAAGGAGCTCAGGGTTCTGGAATGCCATGAAGCTGGGTGAGGAGCAGGGAATTGGCAGCCAGCGGGCCCAGGGAGCAATGGGGTCCTGTGTGTTGTCACCTGGCAGCCTCTGCTGACTATTTTAAGACAAAACCTTTTGGTTCAATTGCTTCTTTAGGAAATCTGGCTGAACATTCTAGTCATTTTATTGCCCCTGTCCTCATAAGACACTGCATGGGAGTAGTTTGCTTCATTAAACAAAAGCAATCACTGGCGATCCATGCTGGAATTCCACATTTGGGGTGTTTGCCATTAGTTCTGTGGGAGATTGCATGCACCATGCAGGCCGCCATGTTCTAATGGACAAGACTATGACATTTTTAAGCTTGTCTCCTAGAATTCTTGCTCGAAAGTTCTAAAGATTACACAATTGGTGTAAAGATTACCAAATGCTAGGTGTGAAATTACCTTTTAATAAAAAGGAAATGTATTATAACTACCTTATAAAAGGGCCTGAGTTCAGGGATTATTGATTCTGGGCCTGTCTGTGTCTGCTCCAACAGTTTGGAAAATATGAATGAAATAAAGTTACCAATAACATCATGTTACCATCTTATTACTAGAATTTGGGCATATTTCCTTTGAATATATGCATGTATGTTGTTTCTTACATAATTATAATCACAAATGTCATAGAGACCTACACCCTGCAGGGTTTTGTTTTTTGTTTTTTTTTAAGATTTTAAAGATTTAAAAAAAAAGATTTCCCCCTAATCTAATGATAAGAAGTCTTTTCCCATGTTGCATGGTCCATATAGCCATTATTTCTGCCCCTAATGCAGAAAGGGTCAGAGGAGCATAGCTCCTGATGCAGTGTGCTGCAAACAGCATACCGTGGCTGCTGCACAGGAACAGGCCAGCGGCTCTGCATCTGTCCGCATTGAGTATTAATGTTTTTAAGTTTGTGGACTAATTTAAGAAGCAGGAAAATGGTTAGTCATTATTTGAATCTTTTTGTTTGCTTGCTTTAATTAATCAGGTTAAGTGAACATTTTCTCATAGATCTGTTCGTTGCTTGCATTTTTTCTTCTGGGAATGATTTCTTCATGCCTTTTAAATATTTTTCTTGGTAATAAATACGAATACACTATACAGTAAGGACATTAAACCTCTGTTAATATATAAATAATAAATGATTACAGGCTATCTCCTTAATTGTCTGAAGTGCAGATAATACTGCATTCATAAGACTTGAAGCTAATTTGGGCTCTTATTTGGTTGTTGGCAACTTTCTTTCTTTTAAATGTTTTTATTGATTTTAGAGAGGAAGAATCGGTTGCCTTCCACACACTCCTCATGGATATCGAGCCTGCAATCCAGGCATGTGCCCTGCCCAGGAATCGAACCATGACCTCCTGGTTCATAGGTTGACACTGAGCCATACCAGCAGGGCATTGGCAATTTTCTTGGCAGAATCAACTTTGTATGCTGACTTAAAGGCTCCATTAGGTATAAAAGGTAAAAAAAATATCTGCAGATTTATTGGTAGTTAACTTTCTAGCCCAGCGGTCACCAACTTTTTGGACCTCATGAACCACCAGTGGTCCACGGACCAATGGTTGGCGACCACTGTTTAGCCCTCTCCACATGGACCTGGGAGGAGAGTGTGATGGTTTTAGTGGGACTTGGGCATGGGATTTATGAATCCTGTGGTTGTAAATAGGTCTCATTAAAATGAGTTTCTTATCACTGTAAATTTTAATGGAGATTTAAAAACAAAACTAAATCAAAATAAAAACCTGTAATATTGTGGGGCATGTGGATCTGGCTACTTGGATTGGCCTTAAAGTTTGGGGAGGTGAGAGAAGGGGCATTAGAGGAAGTAACAAAGAGATCAAAGACTCAGAAATGGGAAACCTTGTCGGTGCTCAGTAGGAATAACACATGTGGAACACATGGAGTGTAGAGCTTATTGAGTATATGGGGGAAATGAGACTGGGGAAGTAATTGGAACCTCATCTGACAGTGTTTTTCTGGTACATTACAAAGTTTGGACTTGATGTTTTAGACTAGTATTTCCCAAAGTGTGACATTTGAGGTGATTTGAGAAGGCATGTCATTGAACATTTAAAAATGTTAGTGTTTATTCATTCCTTGATTCTATTGTATTTCCCATGCATAGTTCATTTCTTTTCTTTCTGTGCCCCTTAGGTCAGATTGCTAGCAGAAGGGATACCCATCGTGTTATGTTTCAGTGGAATATGTCTGTCTCCCTATCACTCTGATAGCCTCAAAGTCAACAGCTGTGTCTGATTCATGTTGAGTCCTCTAGGCCAAACACTGTCCTAGATGCTTAGTAGCTGCTAAAGAAATGCTGTTTGGCCTGGCTGGTGTGGCTCACGGCCCAGCCGTTATGGCTTAGGAGTTGAGCGTCAACACAGAAACCAAGAGGTTGCTGGTTTGATTCCCATTCAGGCCACATCTCTGGATTGCAGGCTCGATCCCCAGTAGGGGGCATGCAGGAGGCAGCTGATCAGTGATGTTCCTCTCTCATCAGTGTTTCCATCTCTGTTCCTCTCACTTCCTTTTTCTCTAATAAACCAATAAACACACACACACACACACACACACACACACACACACACATATATATATATATATATATATATATATGTATGTGTATATATATATATATATATATATATATATATATATATATAATTTTTTTTTTTTTTTTAAGAAATGCTATTTGAATGGTATCATTGGATCTGTGATTTAGGTACATTATTTTCCCCTAGGAGTCTCACCACCTTTTTTCTTTTTGCCCTGTACTACCGAGCCAACCCCTCTGAGCTCATAGGGATCCAGTAGATGTTTTTTTCCCATTGAAATCTGACTCAGGACCTCTTCCACTGCTAAAGATAGAATTTGGGAGTACTGGACTTTTAGGGTGATTCTGAGCCTTATTAGGCTATTTTAATGATCTAGGAATGAGGTGATGGACTAGAATGGTGAACATGCGGATGGAAAAGCAGAGATGGCTGGGATACATGAGTCATGAAGATGGAAGAGATGACAAGACTAGGCAACTTATCCACTTTAGACAGAGGGGGTGGCAAAGGAAAGAGGAGAAATTAGTGCACTCAGACACATGGGAGGGACAGATACCCTTTCCACCAGTATTAGTTGGGTGCTGACCCCGTGCTGGATGCGTTACTAGATGTTAGGATAGAAGCAAGCAACACTCTGACCTGCCTGAAGGTGCTCACTGTCTGGTAGGCTTTGTGTATGAGGCCTGACTGGAGCAGTAGAGACCAAGAGGGAAGGTGGGGAGAGATGGGTGATGGCCTTGGCTGGTCCTAGTAGTTTATCGTTAGAACTTTGCATTGTTTGGTGAGTTATGGGGCAATACCAAAAGGGAACATGGCACTGTCCAGTAATCAGCTGTGGAGGGCTGATTCTTATCTGGAATTCAGATTCTGTTGCCAGGTGGCCAAAGGTGCCCCGAGGAAGTTAGAAGAGGGATAGGAAAGTATTTTGATTGGAGGACTATAAAGCAAGACAAAGGGAAACTTTTTCTGAATCTGTTTTTGCACCTAAATACCAAGGGGAAGATTATTTTTCTGGCTTACAAACTTTTTTATAGCCACAGAACCCATTTATCCAAGGAAAACTCAGGAAGCATAAGTGGATGAAATCGGTAAAAGGACAGCTAGCCTGGTTGAAGTGAAAGGTAGGGAGAGGGTGGGCGGGCCCCGGCACTGTAGCCTGCGGAGACTCATGGAACCTCCTTCTGAGATGAGTGGAAAACCTTGAAAATGGGCTGTGTAGCTTGCATGGATTCTCTGGTTCTAATATTCCAGATGAAATCCTCAGGGAGCAAGTGTGTCCTTGGAAAGGAATGACGACCACCAACTCAGGGCCCTCTGGCTCTTAAACTCCCGGAAGACCCCGGAGGCCCCTTCCTAGAGGCAGGTACTTGTGGTTCACGGTAAACCGGTCCACAGTGACCCTCAGAAATCAGGACCCCAGAGCGTTTGTGGGAGGAGGAAGGAGTTAACTGTCCTCAGTTCGGTGGAAAGGTCAGCGAGGCCCTGATCAGTGCGGAATGCGTTGGGCTTGGCCGTGTGCATGCTGGAAACCTTTCTGAAGGCCATTTCAGATAATTGGTTAGAACGGAAACTGTGTTGGAAGGACTCCAGGAGGAAATGGGAGGACATGGGGGGTGGCCTCTTTGGTGTGTTTGCCTATAGCTCCCTCTCCAGAAGCATCGATCTCTTCACGGAAAGATTGTGCTTGTTGTGTTCTGAGCCCCTAGCTGTGCTATGGGATTCCAGACTGGAGTTAATGTCAGGGTCGAGTTTATCCTAACTTCCTCTCCATGCAAGGAAGTGTTCATAGCACAGTGTTTGATCCTTTCTGGCTTTCTGAGGAGCCTCTGCACCCTCTCCAATAACGTAGAGAGCGCACTTGGAGAGAAATGACATTAATAGAGATTGAGAAGAGGATGAGCTATGGAAAAACTGGAGAAGCATGGCTTTGCTGGTGGTTGAAAGCAGTAAGTTTAAAGCAGTAAGGCTCTGTGGGCTGTTCCTATGCTTTTCAAGCCTTTGGAAGTAGCTACAAATATATCAAGTCCCAGATTGCATTTCAAAGCTAGAGTTTAACCAGAGTTCGGTCAGGGAGCTAGCTTTCTTTTAAGCATCTGCAGTGGAGTTAAGGAGGGTCTGGTTATCTTGAAGATAAGACTCCAAAGTAGGTTCTGAAGGCTAAATAAAGACAAGAACAAAGTTCATGATAGAGCACCCACTGTATCCTTGCTCCTGAGGATGACATCTGGTCTCCACTCCTGTAACTTACAGTCCTTTGTTAGAGTGTGTTTTGGGGGGAGGGGTCATGAAGATAAAATTCCGCAGTGCATAGGAGAAGCTGGAGCATGCTGTGTTGAGAGGTCAACCAAAGGCTCATTCTCTTCCACAAACTTTCACTGGACCTTGAACTCACTCTTAGAGGCAAACTCAATTCTTCCCTAGTCACATATCCCTGAACCACCCATATAAGGACTTACTTTCCTTCCCCAACAAAAACCCATATTTAGTTATTGGATCCTATTTCAGCTGGAAGCGGGAGTATAACTTTTGCTTTTCAGTAATTATTCATTCTGTGTCATCTCAGAATTATAGGGTCGTGGAGTGAGGGAGGGACCATACCGAACTGTTAATTATCCAGATGCGTTCTTAACAAGTCTGGCTACTTCACATCTTGTTCTTCTGGTGGAATGTTTATGTGGATGCTGCGATGCTTTGACCAAGTATGGTAGGTCCCATGGCCCAAGGAGGGGAGTGGTGACTGGACCCTCAATGGCCCACCCAAGCTGGGATATTGTGTAGGTTCCTGCAACCCACTGGGAAAAAGATGTCTGGTTTTGTCACTAGTTGGCACTGTTCATCTTTTTGGCTTTTACCCAAAGGTTCCCCTTGGAGGGGACACATGGGAGAAATTCCAAAGAGGTGCCATCATGTGCACAACCAAATCAGCTCTCTACAGTCTACAGCTTAGTTTTAAAACAAATATTAAGTGTCATGGATTTTTTATGTAAAATAAACTCTCACATTCTACAATACATATGATTGTAATAGCTTGTACTATCTATAATAATAAAAACATAATATGCTAATTATATCTGACGTCCTTACAGACAAAGCCAGGGCTGTGAGGGCCGACCCCTTGCATGAATTTCGTGCATTGAGCCTCTAGTGTCTAAATAAACAGCAAGGACTGGATTGTGACTTTCTAAAAGCTCTTGGCGTTCTTCTGGTCAGGCTCAATTTGTGCAGCTTCCGGATGCAGCTTCGCTGACAAAACCATTTGCTGAGCCACATGGGATTCAGATCTGGCTGGTCTTACTGCAGAGGGATGAAGGTCTTTCTTGGTCAAGGTTTTTGGGTTGCAAACGATCAGAAACCACCTCTGGTCACCTCACACTGAAAAGGGATTTATTGGCAAAATCTCAGATAGTTCTGAGTTTATGGGAGGCTGGGGAATGGCACTCAGAACAGGACAGGAATTCAAGGAGGCTGAGTTGGCTGGAATCAGAGCCAGAATCAGTCTCTGGAATAGTCTGGATAGGGTGTCACTGCTGTTGCCACCCCTGTTGCCATCCTTGGCACAGCTGCCACTGCCATTCTTGCTGCAGTTTTTATTTTAAACGACCACTGCAATTTTGTGTCACCTGCTGCAGATTCAATCAATCACCAAGTGACAACAACAGAGCCTACTCCCCCAGAAGTCTTTGTGTGTACTCACCTATGCATCATCATTGACACCTACTGTCATACTAGTTCTTAAAATGTCAAAACAGTGTCCTACCTACCAGCCTGGGCCCATTCTCTTCCAGCTTCTTACAACCAGCCACTGCATGGTTGGCACCTGGCATAGGGAGAGGTGCCCTGAGACTGCCTTAGCTGGCGTCTGCTGTGGTTATGGACATTGTGGCAAAGTGATGGATAGTTTTTGGGTATTAGCCCTGACCATGTGTACTTAAGATTAGTTTGTAAGTAAGAGGGGCTGACACTTAGAAATCGCCAGAATCTATATTAAAAATATAAAACAGCAAAAGGCTATCCACTCATTATGTGTGAGACGAGGCAGCCTTTGTGTTTGGTTCATAGAATGTTTCCATTCATCTCTCCCCTACCTAAGAATGCTGTTGTGCTATGTACTTATTTACAAAATTAAGATGAATTAAACTAAATTATACAGAGGGAATTGGTAAATGAATTATGGCATGTTAATACTATGAAATACGATATAGCCACTAAAACGATGGATTTAATGACTGTAGAAGTCCAGGAAATGTTCATGAAATATTTAATTTAAAAGTTAGAACACAAAACTGCCCAGACGTATGGTTACAAGTATTTAAGTGTTAGGTGAATAATAGATGAAGGTAAAAAGGACTGTAAAGGAATAGAAGTTATTTCTGTTAAGATAGCTCTGTGATTGAATAATACCATTTCTTAAATAATGCTTTAAAAATAAGTAAAACCTTAACATAAAACGTTGATTACCAAAATAATGTTTTGCATGAAAATGTTTGGATGCTATTACCACAGCCCTTTTGGTCCTGGGAAGCACATTGATGTATCATCAAACCAGGGTTGGAAACCACTGGGACATGCAAAACACAGGTTGTGTTCTTGACTGAGAGGACACGTTTCCGCCGCTTAGAGAATGACCCGAGGGGGCTGTTGAAGGTCATGGGTCATCTCAGGTGTGTTGACAATGACAGAGGCAAAGTTCGTGCTGATTTGGGCTGCAGAGGACTTGGAGTGATTTCCTTGTTGACTTGCGCATTCTGCCCCATCAATTCCAAGGACAGCAAGGCAGCCACCTAAAAAGGAAACAGGTGTCCATGTTGGAAAGGAAACTAAAGCTTGTCTCCTTGTACAGAGCCTCAGGCCATACCTTGACCTCCTTGCTACAGAATGTACGGGCCTGGGAGTTGATTTCCTCTACATCATTGCTTATCACACCCTAAAGGGCAGAGGGACCATCTGGGGATCTTTTCAAAATGCAGATTCTAACTCAGTTGGTGTAGATTCAGAGTTTTCTGCGTTTTTAATAAGCTCCCAGCTGATGCCAGTGCTGCTGTGTTCAGACCACACCTGCAGTAGCAAGGTTCCACTTAACGGTACCCTGAAGACATGCTTTACAGATTGCCTTGCATATGTGTTCAGCAACGCCTGGCTATTGGGAATATGTGTAAGACCTGTGCTTTGAGCACCACAAAACCACTGCTGGAAGAAACTAAAGACTGCAGAAAGGGAGAGATTGTCTATTCTCATGAACCGGAAAATGCAACATGCAAATTTAAACATGGTTTAAATTTCCCCCAGCTTAATCTATAGATTCAACATGATCACAATAAAAATTCCGCCAGGCTTTTTGTTCTTGTTTTTGGTAAAATTTGAAAGATGATTCTACACTTTATATGAAAATGCAAAGGACCTAGAAAAGCCAAAACAATTTTGGAAAAAAAAAACAACGAAGTTAGAAGACTGATGCTACCTGATTTTAACACCTACTATAAAGCTATAATAAGTTATTGGATAACAAACTCAAGACACTGAGTTATTGGATAAAGACAGATCAGTGGGAAAGAATGAAGTCCAGAAATAGGCCCACATATTTGTGCCAAATGCTAAATTGTGTTATGCTGAGCAAGAGAAGCTGTACAGAAAATTACATGCACTATGATACCATTTACATGAAGTTCTAAGAAAGAAGAAACTAGTGGCATTACTGGTGATGAGATCATACTAACTGAGAGGGTTATTCATTTAGGTGTCAGGGGTGAGTGCAGTGCCTAAGTGCCTGGCTTTCAAGTCAGGCTGTCTGGGTTCCAGTAGCAACTCTCTGTTCACCTCTCTGCGCCTCGGTTTCCTCATGTGTATGAATTAACACAGTGTTAGTGCTTTCCTTATAGGGTCATTGTGAGAATCAAGTGAATTAATATAATTAAAGCATCTTGAACATTTCCCTATGCTTTATAAGATTTATTTATTGCTGCTACTCTTATTGTTATTATTATTAACCTCCAATAATATTGTGATTTCACCTTTCTCCTAAAACTTGGTTCTTTCCTCCACCCTCTCCATGACCCATGTGCACTCATGTAACTCTAGGGTTTTATTTGTATATTAGAGGCCCAATGCACAGCATTCATGCACGGGGGGAAGGGGAAGCGGTAGGGGAGAGGGAAGGGGTCCCTCAGCCCAGCCTGCGCCCTCTTGCCAGCCATGAGCCCAGCTTCTGGCTGAGTGGTCCTCCCTCTGTGGGAGTGCCCTGACACCAGGGGGCAGCTCCTGCATTTCAGTCTGCCCCCTAGTGGTCAGTGCACATCATAGTGACTGGTCGTTCTGCTGTTTGGTTGATTTGCATATTAGGGTTTTATTATATAGGATTAGAGCTGTGTGGATAGTATTGAAATCAAGTACAGGCAACAAAACTGTGGCCAAGATAGCTGAGTGACATGCCCACGGTCCTGTTAGTACGTAGCAGACCAGTAGCTTGGCCAAGTTGACTCCTGGTTCAGCTCTGTTTTATCAAGGATACATGTGTTGTTTTTTCCTTTTCAATGCGAGCCACAGGGACTTATCTCAAACTTGCCATTTATCGGTTTCATTGTGTGATTTTGTTTTTCTGCAGAGCAGTGCCGAGCCCCATTTGCAGAAGATTTGTCCTGTCACCACCATGAGCTCTGGTAAGTCATTTAAAAACCCTTTTCTTCTGGACAAATCTACAAAACTGGGCAGTTTCCCCAGATTTCCTACTTACTCTGAAGGTTCCAGCTACATTTCATTTTTTATTTTTGAGACCTGGGTAAGTGCCAGAGCTTTGTCATAAATCGTCATCATCAATATCATCACAGGCATTTTTGAGGATTTATTCTCTACCACGTGACAGGAACTATGCTATACACTTTACATGCACATGTCCTCATCTTTGTAATAGCTTCCTTTCTCTCTATTTTTAACAACTTTATGGAGGTATAATTGGCATTCAGTAAACTGTGGATCTTTTAAATATACAATTTGATAAATTTTGACATGTATGCACCTCAATGGCATTTCTTAATCCCAGTGAGTACAGCACAAATTAAACCGAAGGACTACAATTGCCCCTGGATGCAAGCTAATCTAACCCTTCCTTCATCCAGGCTGACAGAGCGGTTTGCTCCCCTTTGCTATGCCTCTGGTAGTAAAAATCAAGACCTACACAAATGAACCTTTTTGAGTATATTGAATTTAGAGCTGGGGTGGACAGCAGGGCTAGGGAAGATGGGGAATGGAACAAGCCCCTGCTCATTGTGCAGCCAGGAGTTTGAGGCAGAGAAGTTTCCATCTGGAGATTAAGGCCTATTAGCCTCGGCCACTGAACCCGCCTCGGCCACTGAGCCCACCTCAGCCACTGAGCTTGATTCGGCCACTAAGCCTGATTCAGCCACTGAGCCCGCCTCAGTCACTGACCCTGCCTCGGCCACTGAGCCTGATTTGGTCACTTAGCCCACCTCAGCCACTGAGCCCACCTCCACCACTGAGCCTGACTAGATCCTCCCGTGACCTGCAGGCAGAGGGGATTAGGGGAATGACTAAGGGACTAGCTTATTCAGGGTATTCCAATCCTGCATTATTTCCAGCATGTTCCAGAAATCTGAGGATGAGAAACAAGTCTTTCCACGTATTTACATACAGTGCTTTTAGCCAGGTCCTAAACTGGCTGACTTGTGTGCTTAGGACAGAGGAGGGCTCTGGGTGGATTAGCTCAGGGCCACACCTTGGCTTCCTCGGGTACCACTCTGTGACCTTGGGCCTGTGATTGACCTTTCTCTGCATTCTCTTCCATGAAACAGACATCCTAAAAGCACCAGCTCACTGGGATTGCGTGAGGGTTAAGTGGGGGCATTGCTCCCTAAGTACTAGGTGGAGGTTTGGCTGGTCTGTCCATGGGTTTCCAGCTCTAATGTTCTCCTTGCGAGGGTGGACTTGCCCCTGATGCCTTCCGTGCTCTTGTGCAGAAGAGGCTGCACACCTTTTCCCTCCCAGGGGCTCAGGTGCTGCCAGCAGCTCCTGGTTTGTAACGCTTTTCTGCTTTTGTTGTCATTTTTTTAAATGTTGGCTCTGCAGCCTAATGTTGTTTTGTTCTTCTAATGTCAAAATTAGCCCAAACAGGCGTTGCTACCTACTCCTGGCAAAATAAGGGCAGAGGAAGTAGGAAGGGAGGGCCAGGCCGGAGGCGAGGGTGTGGAAGTGCCCGCGGGAGGTCTCCCTGCTTCTCCCTCTTGGGTGCGGTGCTAGAAGGAGGCTTTTCATAGCGTCCAAAAGGTCTGGACCCTCTGGCCTGATAACCCCACTCTTGGGAATTTCTGTCTTAATTCCAAGAAAACAAAAACCACCCACATGAAGGTGGGGTCTTTCTAAGTTCATGCTGTGTATTCACATGGTGGAATATTATGCCGCTATTAAAAATGGTTATTAGGAAGAAAGCTGTTCTGTGGGAAACATTTTTTTTAACCTGCTGGACAGAGCGGCGTGAAAACAGCTTTTGCTTTCTCTCCTGGTCCAGACAACACATGATTCTCAGAATTCTCCCATGACGTCCAATAGGGCCCATCTCCAGGCCTGAGAGAGCCCACACATCCCCAGCACCTCCCACCAGGTAGGACTCAACACATGTTGGGGAGTCCTTATCACTAGCCTCATGCTTCTTTCTTTCTTCCAGAATATGACGTTGGCGCTTCTAAAGCCGTGGTGAACGGGTTGGCACCAGGCAGCAATGGGCAGGACAAAGGTAAGGCTTTTAGAGGGAGGTCCAGCTTGGTACTGGGAAGCATTTCTAGAAGGGGCAGGATACCAGGGCAGGACCACCTGTCCAGTGAGAATAGCCATGGTCCAATCGGGCCCTTCACTGGACACCTGTTTCCCACACTGAGTTTCTGAGACCGTGAGCGTGATCTTGCATCTCAGGAGTCTGAGACTGCTGCTCCCCACTGTGAGGTGACTTATTAAAAACTGTCCCTTGCTCACAGGGTGTTTCAAATAGCAGATCAAATACACAGACAGAGGTGTGCCTCCTGCCTCCTGCATATGGCATTTATCAGCCTGAAGTTTTCCTCACCGGCATTTCACCTCCATAGCCCTGACCCTGAGACAAGAGCCTTAGTTGCTGGAATAAATTATTTCCGTGGCATTCATTTCATGCACATCCTCTCATATTTTCGGTTTTAAAAAACATTAGGATGAAAGATTTAAGTGTGAAATGAGAGATGGATAAGATGACCTTTGAGGTCCCATTTGCCCTGTCATCTCTCATCCTGAATATCTCGATGGGGCTGCCTGAGTACCAGGCAGCAGGGCCTCCCGTGGTACTTCTGCAGCGAGGGAAGGGTTGCAGTGATAAGATACGGCATCTCATGAGGTCCTTTGTCCTTATGGGTGTGTCTAGAAAACATAGGCATTGTATGATCTGCAGGACTTATTCCTGCTTCAAATCCTGGGTGCCAGTGATTCTCTCTGTGTCACCCACCTAATTTTAGGCTAGCAGAGAAGGAGGGCAGGAGTCCTATCACTGGGCCTTTAAGTAACTTCAGAGAGTTTGACAAGTTTGGCTTTCATAATTTTAGGCCGGCTAAGCCAAGAGTTCAAGGCCAAATGCAGAGTCAGAAGGAAGAGCTGGAGAGGGAAGACTTAGAGAGCGGAGGGGCGGGGAGCGGGCCGTGGTTTGGGGCGGTTCCTCTGGCAAGAGGTGTCCTGCTGCCGGCCTGTTCTTGCCTCCCTGCTGGCCGCCCTCCTGCACTCAGGGGGTGGGGCTGTGTTCTCGGGGGGCCCTGGACAGTCGGGCGGGGTTGCTCCAGGGGAAGTTAAGGGCGGTGTCTGTGGAGTGGCTCCAGGGTAGGATTTGTCCTCCCGTGAGGAGCTCGGAGAGGGTGGGCTCTGATGCTTTTAAAATCTGTGGTGCCAGCAACACCATCCCTGTGAATTCACTTAAGGAAGAGGCTCAGGGGTATGGGGGGAGGCGGCAGATGGGGGTAATTTCTGTTCTCTCTTCAGTAAAAATCATCTTTGGTTGGGAGGAGGAGGCAGATGCAACCCACAGGTCATCCTGGTGGCCCAAGGAGGTCCCTGAACCCAGTGCAGGGACAGAGAGCTCTCGCCTCAGCTTCTTCCCTTGAGAGCCCGGTGACTCTGAGCAGCTCTCTGAGCCTCTGGCTTCTTCCTCTGAAAATGATAACATAAAAGAAGTCTCCCACCAGCCAGTCTCCCCGCTGGTCTTACAGAGCAGTGAATAGACAGGATTGCTGCAAAAACATGTTTGTACTTTCACACTGGCAGCCCTTGCTGCGCCCCATGAGTTATCCCAGCTCTTCAAGCTCAGCCGGGGTCAGATCCCGGGCTGCGCACTTGGGTGCTGCCCTTGTCTTGAACGTGCACTTGGACACTTGGCAACCTCCTGCCCGAGAAAGGGTGGGTTGAAGCAAGACCATCTGCTGCCCGACAGATGGGGGTTCTGATTTGCTTGGGGACAGAGAGCTATACTTGTCAGAGCAGGCTCAAGACCCCAGAAGGTACGATTCTATGGAAGCCGTTGAGATGGCTGAAAGAACCAGGCAACTCACAGACTGGTCCCTTTGCTTCCTCCTCTCACCTGGGGCCGGAGCCATAGCTCTCCTCGAAGCCCCTTCCCCCAACCCAGCACAGACACCCCAACATCCTTTCAGGGGCCCTTGGACCTTGATTCTCTCCCCTTCCTCTATTTGCCAGGCCATCTGCATCTCTAACTCTTGGCAAGTTCCTGGTGTGGCAGGAGGTACAGAGACACTGACCAACTGCACGCGGGCTCCGGTAGGAGGGAGGGTTCTGCCGTCTTGGCACAGAGCTCCAAAGAGAGAAAGCAGGTTATTTCACATCCCTGCATCTACTGCTCTTTCTATTGTTCCTTTCATGTGGGCGACTTCCTCCTATTGTCCCTGCCGAGTTCC
The DNA here is from genome assembly GCF_014108245.1 of Pipistrellus kuhlii. Classification (NCBI taxonomy): domain Eukaryota; kingdom Metazoa; phylum Chordata; class Mammalia; order Chiroptera; family Vespertilionidae; genus Pipistrellus; species Pipistrellus kuhlii. Next base: position 28,314,640 of record NW_023425460.1, on the reverse strand, counting down.
TCAACTGCCTGAGTGTTTCCCAAATGTCCTTCCTGGAGGCACCATTCACCCTTTTGTGTTTGCAGCAACCACCGACCCCTCACGCGCACGCTCTATCTCTGCCGTTAAAATAATTCCTGTGAAGACAGTGAAAAGCTCTCCAGGCCTAGTACTCCCTCCAGGTACCTCTCCTTGGGCTGGTGTCTTCTTTTAATTGTGAGCAGATCATGCATGGTGTTTCTTCTTTCCTTCTAACAAAGATTGGAGGCTAAATCCCTGCATGCTTAGGAGCCATTCCTCCTCACTTCCTCGGTTGGTTTCCTTTGTGTGTGTGTGTGTGTGTGTGTGTGTGTGTGTGTGTGTGTGTGTTTCTGTGAGCCAGCCAGTCTGGAGACAAACTGACAGCTACCTTGTGGCCCCTGCCCTCTTTAGGAGAAGGGTCACCCAGAAGGTAAGCATTTACTCTGTGCAGGTCTGAGGTACAGGGTCTTCTTAGGCTCTCCCTGGAGGGGTTCAGCTCCCAGTACTTCCTTAGAACTCCAGTCTCCCCGAGAATTCATGTGGCCGCACAGGGACCCTCTGAACTGGGCTGACCTCGGAAAAGAGGCTTCGCTTCTCTCTGCCTTCCACAGGCCTGGGGATGAGGTGGACGTCCGAGCCCACCTCCTGTCCACTGCCCACCTTACACTTGACCTCATAATCCCAGGCTTGAGGATTTTAGGTCAGCGATCCCAGCTGGGCTGTGGAATTCAGTTCAGCTCAGCCGCACAGAGAAAAGGTGAGCACGCGCGCCTGCCAGGGCTGTGCTCTGCGTGCGGCGCCTCCCGGGCCGGCTCTCCGGAGGGGGAGCAGCCGGCTCTTTTGAAGCCTGTTTTTGAAATGCTTCTCAGTGCGATTCTGAAGGATGACCCGGGCCTGTTAATAGGCCGTTGTCAGCTGCGGAGAGGTCGGGACCCAGTGACGGCTCAGCTGGGTGCCGCGCACATTGTTCAGGGGAGGGTTTAGCATTCCTGGTCCTTGGCTTTGGTGTGAATTTTCTTCATTAAGTTGGAAAGTGAGGCTCTCCCCTGGCGTTTCTGCCCAGGCAGCAGATCCCGTCTCATCTTTTCAGGGTCCTGACTTGCTGGTGCAGGTTTCCTTTTCCTTTTCCCACTAGAGAGTGATTCTCTGCAGAGAACCCCTGAATTCCTGATGTGCCTAGAGCTTTTCTAAGACAGATCGTCTGGAAACTTGAGAAATCTTTATAAACTCTGCGCCTTACTAATTGGTCAGATGTCTGCTCACCAACCTAAACTTCATTTAATAAAAGAAAGAACCCTGCTTTTATTTTGAAATGTCTTCAGCTGATATTGTAACTCATACATGTACTCCATTTCCCCCTAACCTCATGATGGGTGGTAAACCTCTGAAAATGGGGTTCATTCCTCTCCACGACCCACAAATTAATGTTCATTGACCATAAGGCTGCGTGGCTGTGAGCGGGTCCATCTCATTCCCCCAGCCATAACAAGTTGACTGCTGGCTGTTGCTTAATCCTTTAGGAGTTTTGCATTCAGTCCACTCTTTTGGGTCTTTCCTTTCCAGACATGGATCCTACAAAAGTCTGCACTGGGAAGGGAGCCGTGACTCTCCGGGCCTCATCCTCCTACAGGGACACCCCAAGCAGTAGCCCTGTGAGCCCTCAGGAAACCCCGCAATACGAAAGCAAACCAGGTGAGCCACCCCTGCGACTAGGGGCAGGTATTCAAGTCACGTGTGAAGAGCCACGGATTCAGCAGCTGCTTCCTGATTCTCCCAGGGGCCCCTGGGTCAGTCAGCTTTTTGTCCCACCAGGGACACATGGTGATCAACGCCCTGAACTGACAGGGTCCCCTTGGTTCTGGCAGAGGCACAGCAGAAGCCACCACTTTATTTTTGTTTTGACTGGACAGGTGGGCAGACACCCTGTCTCAGGGCTGGGGGCTCTGCTGACTGCGCTGGTGAGGACGGAGAGGCTTGGGGACATGGGGAGGCAGTGGAGAGATGGGCTAACGGTTAGGTGTCTCTGAGGGCTTGGCTGTGCCTAGCCAGGCAGGGCTGGGGCTGAGAGGAAGCCCGAGGGCACTGAGAAGTGCAGGCAGCTGACTGACCTGGCTCCCAGGAGAGCAAAGGAGGGGCAGGGCTCAGGCTTGGCGGGAGAGGGTTAAGGGGGGGGGGGGGGGGGGGGTAGGGAGGGGTATGACCTGGCAGCTCAGGGAGCAGGACCCAAAGAGCAGGTCTCAGACCAGTGCAGACTAGGAGCTAAGGAAACAAAGAAGCCTGTCTGAAGTCCCGCCCCCATGCACCTCGCCACTCTGGAAGCCTGGGTGTCTAGGTTTAGACCTCGGACTTTGGGAGCTGGTAGATCTGTGTTCCGGTCCTTCACCACCTGTTGGGTGTGCGAGCTTGGGGGATATGGTTAGTCTCTCAATGCTGGCAGTCTCACCTGCACTGCCTGCTGTATCCTTGTGAGGTTGAAGGGCGGGAGGTGTTTTGCACCACACCTGGTAGCATGGAATGGGCTGCATTTGTTGCAACAGTTGAGCCAGACATGGGCCCCTCATCCACTGCCTTGGTAGTGTTTTCATACCCTGGATAAGTCACACCTTTGAACACATGTGAAACCTGAGGGGCCTGGGCAGATGGTTTCCAAGCCATTCTAGTTTCAAATGCTCTGTAACCTTGGGAAGACGTGATTATTCTGGCCTCTTTAGAGAGAGCTTTCCGTAGCCCAAGGGTCCTGGGAGCTGGGAAGCGCTGACATTGAGGTTCCACAGGCACTGTCAGGATCGGGCAGGACGGTCCTCTCCACTCGGTGGGGCCATGGGCGGTCCTCACACTTGCGTTGCATCAGAATCACCTGGATAAAAACACAGGTTCCTGCGCCCACGTCAGAGCTTTAGAATTCCTGATTCCCACCCGAAGGGCTAGGATGCAGTCTCAGGTTCTGCATTTCTGACAGGTTCCCAGGTCATGCTGATGCTGCTGGTCCGAGGATCACATTTGAGAGCTACTGCTACAGGGGATGGGAGTATCTTAAAGGAAGGAAATAGGGGAGAAAAGGAATTGGGGTGATGACTACTCCCTTGGGACCAGAGAGGAAAGGAAGGGGGCGTGAAAACTCTTTGGCACAGTGGGGAGCAGTGTGTGGTGATAGAAGGGAATTAGACAAGATGGGGATGGTCAGGGCCCAGCATCCTGGGAACTGCTTTCTTTCTGTCCCAGCCACCCGTAGCAAGTGCCGAGGCAAATGTCCTAGGGCGAGACCAGGCTGGAGTGTGACTGCTTTTCCCTTGACTAAGGAAAGTGTGAGTGGCCTCCAGCACTAAAACTCAAAAGGGGCTTCTTGGCCCTAGATTCCTGAACTTATGCCTGACTCTCACCCCACTGCTGTTTGCCATCCATTCTCATCTCCAGGAAAGGTGGGGCCAGGAAGTGAAGGCAAAATAATTTCTTCCTAAAACAAGTCTAATACAACCTCGTCAGGACTACTTGGGTATATCCAGCTCCCAAGCTGGAGGACGTTTGGGGAAGAGAGAAGCCCAACTGCTGGTTAAAGAGAAAAACCTTCCTCCCGCCCAATGGCCCAGTAAAACAACCTGTCACCACCTGGCCCTTTCTCTGGTGGTGAATGAGAGGTGAAGGGAAGGAGGAGCCTTGAGCTCCCCCTGGTGGTTATAGCGTGGCACTATCAATGCAAATGTTCTCTTTTAATTTATTGATTTTAGAGAAAGAAGGGTAGGGGAGTGAGGAGAGAGAGATCAATGTGTTCCACTTATTTATGCATTAATTAGTTGATTCTTATATATGTACCTTAACAGGGAATCAAACCCTCAACCTTGGTATATCAGGATGACACTTGAACCAACTGAGCTACCCACCTGTCACGCTGTCAGGAGGCTTTCACTACAAGACTGTGCAGTTATTTGAGTCACTTTAGAAAACTTTCTCTAGTCCCCAAATAATTCTATGTCTTATACATTTATAACAGCTATTTTGGGTGATAAAAGATCATGTTTTAAAATGCAAAGACTCTGAAGAATTAGGGGATAGCTATCAGTCATTCACACTTTACGGTAAATCTTAGTAAATTATTTTCATCCTCGTAAATTGAGGTCACTGAGTCCAAATTATTCATTCAGCCATTCACTTAGCATCATCTCTGTCAGACTCTAAGCGAGTCACTGGGGATTGTGATGAAAAGCAGGGAGAAAGGAAGGAAAAGGGAGAATAATCCTGGGTGCGTTAGGTGAGGACAGAAGGCAGTTTGTTGTATAATACTAGGAGAGCCAGGTGTGGGCCCCTAATCCACCACCTGCTTTCTGACTGTGGTTAAGCCACACATTTTAAGCACATCTGAAGTATGAGGGACTGGGTAACATGGTTTCCAAGCCATTCTAGTTCCAAAATGCTCTGTGGCCTAACAAGTTTGGAAACTGACCTGACACAAACTGATTTCCATTCACTGGACAAATTCAGTATTGTGTGCTAGAGCAGTTTGGATGGGAAGGAATAAGATTGCTTTAAGTAGAGGGGGGAAAGCCCCGTAGTGATTAAGATACACCACAGGCTGGAACGAGTTAATACTGGGGGTGAGGTTAAAAAGATGTGACTCTAGAGATAGGACCTTCAGGCCTGGGGGTCTTGTCCCTGTTCTCTGCTGCTCATTGGCCAGCATCCTGGTTCCTTTGTCCTCCTCTCATCCCTGCCTACTCCCTCGCTCTGGGCCTCTGGACAACTTGCTGGCCCACACCAGTCTGCGTCCTGTCCTAGGCCTGGGGGGCCCTGGGCCTGGACCTGCCTCATGAAAATAGTCTTTAACAATATTTGCAGGTAGCCATGCTCAACCTGGCCTGGAAGCCCTACCAAGTGTGAGGTAATGAGTGGCTCTTGCCAAGGATTGGGCATGCTTTCTACTCCCAGTGTCTTCACAGAGAACTAATGCCAGATAATGTCCGGCTCCCTCCTTGATCACTAGGCCAGTATCTGTCCTCCAGCTGCTCTGTCTACTCCCCTTCCCACCTTGCTCCCTGCCTTTGCCACCTTCTTCCATTCCTGCAGGTCTCCAAGTTGGTGATCATTGGCCTACATAGTCTGGAAGCTCCAATCCCCCACACTGCCCAGCACTTGCATCTGATTTCTTCCCTTACATGGGCCTTGGACACCCAAGTTTTAGAGATACCCCCTATTTCCAGTCCTTGTTCCAACTCTCATCCTGGGCTTGTCCTTGAATCATAGAGCTCTCCGAGGCTCAGCTCTGCCACTTACCGTCTTTGTGATAGGGGCAAATCACTCAGCCTTAGAGAGCTTCAGTTTCTCATTTACAAAATAGGAATGATTGTAATAGAGTTGTTGGGATTCAGTGAGCTCTTTCATATCAACACTTAACACAGAGCCAGGCATGTAACCATTCTAATTACTGCAGACAGGAGGCCCTTCAAAGACATTCAGTAATTTCAGTTAGAGGCCACGAGGGCCTGGGCCTGGCATGGTGGCAGCAGGAAGAAGAGCAGCGGCCAAGGGTAAGTGGATTCGGAAGAGGGAATGGGCAGGGCTCGGTGCAGTGTGGGTAAGGAGCATGGAGGCGTAGAGCTTCGTGCAGAGAGGAGAATAACTGCCACTCATGGAGATGGAGGATTTATTCAGGAAGGTGAAGGGCTGTTGAATTCCTTTGTTAGAGGTGTTGAATTTTTTTGGCAAAAAAAGAACTTCTGGGAGGAAGTTGAAGTCGAAGTATGGATTTGGGAGCCACCTAATCAGATGAACATGGGAAGGTGGAGATGCTGGGGATCAGGGGCAGATGGAGCCTTTGGAGTCGCCCAGTTCAAACCCACAGTCCAGACTCCTACTCTCAAGTGGTAGCTTGACTCTGGGTCCCTGACCATGGCTTTCCAATCAGCCTCCTTAATCTCAGATCGTGGACCTTGGTTTTTGGATCAGAACCATTAAAGTTACTGCAGAAGGCATTACCTTATCCCTGCTTCCTGATGCCAGTGCCTGGCCAGTCTCAGTGTCGGCCCCATAGTTCAGAATGACCCCACCACATCCCAGGTCAGGGCATTTTTACTCAAGAGGAGACAGGAAGCCTGAACTGGTGATGGGTGTGATACGCTGCCTGTCCAGGGTAGCCTGAAGACCATCACTCTCTGCCTTTTGACTCACAAGCCAAAATGCAGGTCATATCTGACATGTTGCTCATTCTGTGCCAGTTGGCTCCACTCCTGCCTGGTTCTTGAGAAACAAGTCAGCTTTTGACATGAAGATTCCTGGACCTGCAATCAGCTCATTTCCTCTAGTTTGAACCTCGTATTTGCTTTCCAGAAATGGCAGGAGCAGAAAGGTGTCATGAGAAAATTAATATTGAAGCAGTTTAAGGCATTTCCTGCCCTTGTTACCACAGAGTCCTTTTTATGAGCACATGTGTGAGAATCAGGGCCAAGAGATGGTGGGAAAGTCCATAAAAGAGAATTCCCTCACTCTGACACCAACTCCAAGTTCAGGGGATTCCCAACACCATCCCCAGAGTTGGTCATTTGCTAGTACTCAGAGAGCTCATTGAAAGTTATTTTGCTCATGGCTATGGTTTATTTCAGATTAAAATCGGCCAGAAGCACAGTTTCCATTGTCCTCTCCTGGGGAGTCAGGATGTGCAGTTTCTGGCCCCAAGGGGTACACTATGCTCAGATGCTCCAACCAGGAAGTGCCCCTGAGCCATGTGTCCAGAGTTGTTGGTTTTTAAATATTATATTTTTATTAATTTCAGAGAGGAAGGGAGAGAGAAAAACATCAGTGATGAGAGAGAATCATTGGTTGGCTGCCTCCTGCATGCCCCCTACTGAGTATCAACCCTGCAACCCAGGGAATAGAACTGTGACCTCCTGGTTCATAGGCTGACGCTCAACCACAGAGTCACACTGGCTGGGCATGTGCAGAGTTCTTGTTGAGACTTCCTTACATAGGCTTTCCCACTGCCCCTGTGCTGATACCCTGAGCCACATCTTTGGTGTGACTCAGGGACACTCCTGTCAGGATGACCTTCCAGGGTTTAGAGAATATCTCCCAGAAGCCAGAGGGCAAAGCCAGACGTCTTTTTGAGTAAGGTTGAGTTCTTTACCACATAGCATGAGTAAAAAAATAAACAAACGAGCTCAAAACACTCTTAGAACCACTTTTAACACATCTCATCTATTAGACACTCTACCAGAATGCATCAGTTCTCTCAGAGAAAGTTATCCTAAGATTCCAAGAAGAACTGATCAGTAAAACACTGTAGAGCAGACCAAAATGAAATTAGCACAGAGAGAGATACAAAAAAAAAAAAAAAAAAGGCAGGGGGCTGTGGTCTGGTCTCAGGCCAGAAAAGATTGTGAAGGATGGATGGAGAAAGAGATGAGGCAATAAATATTACTTCCTTCTTGTGGGAAGGCTCGCGTCTCTTCCGAGCTGCAGAGCCTACCTGGGCTCCAGCTTCCCGACATTTATAGAAAGAAGCTTCCTGATAGTCTCCTCAAACCGGAGTTAGTAGTTGATGGTTATGTGCATAAGATTTCACGTGCTGTCCTGCGCACATAATGGTCCTGCTGCCGCCAAGCTTCAAGGTTCAGAAGGCGGGGTAACAGATGAAGGGAGATGAAACATCAGAAACACAGCTGTCCTTTAAAGGAAGCGAGGGGAGGGATGCTCAAAGAGATCCTGGAACCCGCAGGCAAGGTCAACCGTTTTAATGACTTGGAATTAGAAGAAAAAGTGGGTTGAGCCCCAAGAATAGTATGTTCTTGACACCATTTATCAAATGGCAGATGTTAGCAACTCTAATTTACTTCTATATCTGGGCAATTTTTTTTCCCCTTTTGCTTTGGATTCCTAGTTTACTGAGCTCATACTTTATGCCAGACATTTCCCTTTGATCCTCATGACTCAAAAGAAGTAGATAATGTCTCTTTCACAAACGAGGGATGTGCAGTTAGCGAGATAGTGAGGACTCCAACCTGGCAGTCTGGTGCTGACATGAGAATCCCTTTATGATTGCCCGGACCTTCGGCAGCACAGACTCTTCTCAGTTTTCCACGACATAATCTGTTTGCCAGTGTCACCTGAGTAGAACCAACCCAACTGAGAACCAAAGAAGGTGCAAAATAAGGTGCTCACAATCCACGTAGAAGGCTCACATCCTGTATGGAAAAGCCCCTCACTCGGAGCCTATGGGTACTTTAGTGTATTTGTAAATCTAATAAATTTGATAGAATGATTGACAAAGGTAGAAATAATGTAGGAAGGAGGGTAGGGTGGTAAAAGCGACAGGTGCCAGGGAGTAGGGAGAGTCATTGTCGCAGTGTGTCACCTGGTGCTTCAGGATCTGTTAGGTGTGAGGGCCAGGGTTCTGGATGGGTGCAACAGAAATGGTTGAAAATGATCACGTTGAGGCTACTTCACATCCCTGACCTCTGGATCTCCAGCAACCCTGTGAGGGGTACATGGAGTAAGGATTATGCTTTATAGATGATGAGAGTGAAGTTTCAAGTGATTGACAGCTTGCCCTTCCTTGGTCACACAAGCTAATTTTACTCACAATAATGTGAGTAAAATTCAAGTCTTGTAAATTTCCCAATTCTGTGGCTGGGAAGAGAAGACAAAATACCTGTGATTTGTCCATAAGGGAGGGGCAGAAATGCAACAGGCAACCTACTGAAGGAATAAACAACTGAAATCTGTAAAAACTCTGACCAGATTTGGGGGTCAGAGGCGGCGGGGCGGTGGCAAAATAAGCAAACAAAAATATGGTTTTCTAGAACAAGGATGTTTCTAAGTATTCCTTATATCAGTGGTTCTCAAAGTGTGGGTTATGGACCATCAGCTTGGCCTCCCTTGGGAACATGTTAAAAATGCAAATATTTGGACCTAACTTCCCATCATGAGTCAGAGGCTCTGGGGGGCAGAGCAAGGCAGTGAGCCCTCTGTGATTCTGATGCAGCTCTGACACCTGTGGCTCCCCACCTCCCTGAAATGTAGACTGTGCTTTGTGGCCCTTGTGGAGTTGCTGACTCTCCTATGGATAGTGGGTAGGGCGCCATACTTCATTCTGGAGACCCAGGCTGACTGCTTTGTCGCCTCCTGGCTGTGTGACTTTGGGCAAGTCAGGTGGCCTTTGTTTCCTTGTCCATGAAGTAAAGACTTGTGTGCACTAAATAGGAGAAGTGACTGACAGTGTCTGGCAGAAAGGTGTTCAATAAATGTGTGTAAATCTCAACAACATCTGGAAAGCCCATCTGTAGTCCTTGAGGGACGCACTGAAACAGAGCCTTGGGCCGGGAGAACTGCTGTGTTGTTCCCTCTCTTCTCTGTACAGAGTCAGACCAGAGCAGGCGCCCAGGAAGAAGAAGGAAGCTGAGGGATTGGCTAAGTCAGGGGGTTGGCAAATATACCGATGGGCCAGATGTGGCCGTGCCTATTTTTGTACAGCCTGTGAACTACGAATGATTTTTCTATTTTTAAACGGTTGAAAGAAAATCAAAACAGTATTATATGCCGCTTGGAAATGACATGAAATTCAAAGTTGTGCCCGTAAATAAAGGTGTATTAGAATGTGGCCACACTGGTTCACATGCATATCATCCATGCCTGCTCTTGTTTTGCAACAGAAGAGTTGAGTAGTCACCACTGAGACCATATGGCCCACTGAGCCTAAAACATTTACTGTGTGGCCTGTTCTAGAAAAAGCTCGCCAACCACTGGGCTAGATGGAGGATAGAGAAGAGAGGCGAGAGATGATGAAGATGATAAGTGTAGACATTTGCTGAGCTCTACCAGGCGTGGGCTAAGCATTTCTCATGCATTATATAATTTAGTTCTTAAAACAGCACTTATGAAGCAGGCATGTCATTATCTCCATTCTTCAGCTGGAGAAACTGAGGCTTATCACCAGGGACATAGAGCCCATAGGTAATAGAGTCAAGATCGGAATTGAGGTCCAGCTGCCTTTCCAGCCAAGCTCATGACCATTGGGCCTGTTGCCCCATGGCGTTAAGTGGGTCACGTTAGGAGAGGTTTAGGGTCTCAGATGTACCGGGCAGTGACTGGGAGGGCAGGGGGGTAGCTGGCTGGAGGGAGACAAGGGTGCCTTGTAGTGCAGTGAAAACTCAGAAAGGGGGATTAGATTTTAAATGTTTGTGTGGCTCGTTTCACAGAAAGAAGAAAAGCAGCGGGGAGAAAAGAAGCCCTTAGCACAGCAGATACCTCTGGGCTGAAATCATGTTGTCCGAGCCCAGCACCAGCAGCCACGGGGAAAGTGCGCATCTCCTCTCCCTCTCCGGGGTCTGCCCGTCAGTCCCCTGCCAGTGAGGAGGGGCACTCTGCGCCCACATCAGGCGTGAAGGAGGGGACGAGAGTTAGTGAGGAGGGACTGGACAGTGGAGTTCTGTTGCCTTTCAGTCTGTAAAATAAGAATGTCAAGGAACAATTGTTTCTTCATTGCTGTGAATGTGGGCCTTGTGTTTGCAAAGGTCAGCGCCTGTGAGCACATCGCGGCTTCGAGTGGGTTCCTATGGTAATTAGGCCGCTGGGACTGAGGGCATTCTGTGTCCGGCCGCGGGGCGCTGGGCTTACGCCTTTCTGTGGGGCACATGCTGGTTTCCTGCGAACGTAACCATTTCTGTCCCGCCCCCCTTTTCTCTTGTTTTCATCCTTTCTGCACCACACACAGTGCTGGAGTTGGAGAATTCCCCAGCAGGTATGTGTCCCTTGATTTTTCCTTCCCTGCCTTCCACCCCGGACCCTTCCATTAGAGGGAACCAGAGCGTTCCCTGCAAGTGAGGGTGTTGTTTTCTTTCCACGCAGATGAGTGGCGACTTTCTTCCAATGCTGATGCCAATGGAAACGCCCAGCCCTCTTCACTCGCTGCCAAGGGCTACAGAAGCGTGCACCCCAACCTTCCTTCCGACAAGCCCCAGGTAGGCATGTGCCCAGGGCGGAGTGGGCACCGGTGAGCGGTACCTGTTCCTAAGTCGTTTAGCTTCCGTTTGTACTGCCAGCTTGCTCCGCTAGGGAATGGGCTGGCTCAGAGTTGTGCCGTTGGCCACTTTGGGGAAACTCAGACACCAGCCTGGGGGAGAGTTGGGGCTGAGGGGAGCAGAGGTGTGGGACTAGCTTGGTCTGTCCCAGGGGATCGGAAATAGAGGCCCAATGTGTTATACTAGTAGCGTGTGTTTAGGAATGTTCTGGAACAGGGAAGCCATTTGGCCTTGGGTAGCGGGGGAACGTTCTGAGCCTGTTTGTTAAAAACTCTTTAGAGTGTAATATTCAAGACAAGACTGCACTCGTGTGTTTATCCCGTTAACCGGCTGCAGGTGGGGCTGTAAGAGTCCCAGCAACTCTTCTCTCTTCAACCTCAAATGGGGAGCAGTGGCCAGTCCTCAGGCCCTGGCCCAGGAGCAGCAGCTAGAAGTCAAAATGGGAGCACCTGTAGTCCACCTTCTCACCTTGCCTAGGAGAGAACCCCCAGGTGTACAACTGGGAGCAGAGATCATTTTGCTTCAGTCTCTTGCCCCAGATTGTTTTCCTGATGGCCCCTCGCTTCCCTGTGGCTGTTTGCTGTTGGGAAGAAAGCAATGGCCCTGTTTTAATCAGGCAGTTCGTGAAGGGGTTTACATTAGAGGAGCCGCAGCCACGGAACAGAGCTGTTCCTTCCTTTAAAGGAAGCTGTGCTGCCCGACGTGTGTGGCAGAAGTGTGCTCCTCGGGGTGGTCCTTCCCCAGGGCCTGCCTCTGACGGGGTGCCTCTCCCAGGACCCGCCGGGAGTTCTGCATTTCCTTCCTGGCTCCCACCCGCCTTCTCCAGCAGCCCTCTGGTTCCTGTTCCCGAGGACTGGCCCCTGAAAAGAAACCGAGTCAAAGATAACGTCCTCCTGCCTCTCTGCAGACCCCGCCTCCCCAGCGTTAGAGCTGGTCACCTAACGGTCTGCCCGTGTGCCCAGCGGCACCATCAGGCCTCCCGCACCGCGGCTGCCTCCCTGGGCCATGGCCGGTGCATCTAGGGCCACTGGTTAGAACCAGGAGCTGCTAATGCGCCTCCGGAAGTCTTCATTAGACACCGGGACCTGGATTGCCCAGTAGGTGGCGTGCCCTAGTTTTCCCTTTCTGTGACCTTCCAGGCGGGTAAGCATGCTGCCTGCTGCCTGCTGCCTGTGGTCCACAGGCAGGCTTCCTTCTCCAGAATAGGTACGGGCGGCTCGGCCCGGTTAGGAAACAGCGCTGACCCACGCCCTCTTCCCCTCAGTGACTTAGCTCAAGGATAGCTCACCGATTCCTTTTGGCTTCTTAAGCAGCTCTTCAAAAAAGATTATTTTAAAAGCATGTGAACTAAACAAAAGTCACTTAAAACACATTCATTTACTGCAGCTTTATTGGGCACTTGTATTCAGATCACTGTGTTAAATGTTGCCCTCGAGGAGTTTGTAAGCTTTTATAAGTGTGAATATCCTGTAATACTGCCTGTGAATAGCGTATTTTCTTACCTGACACTATCCAAGACATTGCTTTTTTTTTTTTTTTTTTTTTTTTAAAAAGGGATCCTAGTAAATGGCTGCTAAAGCAGTTGAATCCCGTATGTTCAGAGTAAAGTTGCCCATCCAAATGTCAAGAACCTTTAGGTCTTGCCTTACCTCTTGAATTTGTTGGCTGAATGCAACTTGTCTGTAGAGCCATTGCCAAAGCTGCGAGTATTCACTGGCTCGGAGCAGCCAGGTGGCTAGGGGACTGCCGGGCCTGGTTTCAGCTGTAGGAGGCTCTCCTATCCCTACAGACCTAGCATCTCTTCAGAAGGACTGCGTCAGGGTCCAGAAGCTTCAGGGGGAGCCTGTCCCTGTTGTTCCCACAGGCTTTCCTGGCTCCTGCAAGCCTGGACCCGCTGCCCTGCTGTCCTTGCCCCCAGTGATAGGGAGCCAGGGCTGCCCTCTCTCCAACAGCGTCATTGTGTTGGTGTCCTCAGGGGAGGGGGGGATTGGTGTAAAGTAGGAGCCGCTCAGATGCTTCCAAGCAGCCTCGCTTTCTGCTAAGAGAAATGAGAGCTCATTAGTAGCCTGCTGGGGAGGATGCGGACTGCCAGTGTGGTTCCTGCCACGTTTACGATGAAGCAGCGCCTTCCATGTAAGGGAACCGTGGCTACCCCCTCCTTCTTTGGGGCTAAAAGCAGCCCCAGGACAGGAAGGCCTCTGGCTCCGAGCGCGTTGTCAGCACTCTGGGGAGGCATCCTCTCCACCGGGTCAAGGCCCTGGGAAGGCTCGCGCCTGATGTAATGCAGCTGTGGCACCGTATATGGCCAGAGCCAAATCTAGTTAAAACCTCATTGCAATTGATTTCTATCTTTGGACAAGAAGGAATCACATGTGGGGCACTCCGGCTCAAAGTAAAAGTAAATCGGAGCCTAATTCAAAATTGTCTTTTATTTACTTCCCTGGCCACATTATCACCTTACCCCGCGGTCCCAGGGGTGCGTGTTAGTTCAGGCACTTTGTTCCTAGAGAGCATCCTTTAGTCTCTAAACTCGCCCCAGCTTCCAGCCTGCGCTCACGGGGCCAGGTGAGCACGTCTGGAAGGCTTTGCTTCTGGTTTCTACTGAACTGGTGCTGCTCCTTTTGTCTGTTTGGCCAGTATATATGTGCCATGTGGCCGCATCCCACCGGCAAGGTCTTGGGCAGCCTGTGGAAGGATAGGTATCAAGTCAACCCAACCTACCGAAGGAGGCTTTTCTCCACCCAGGTTATTTGAAAACCGAGTTTGTTAAGGGATAGGTCAGCTGCTTCTGGCTTGATATTCTAATCTAGGCTCATCAAACGTTTTTATTTCTCTTCAATTACCCTGGCTAATATTCCTTTACCCCTTACCACCTGCACTCCACAAAGAAATAAAAATAAAATAAAAAGCAACCTCAAAATAGACCCATACCCTTGTATCTTCCCAGTTTTTGGTCACAACCCATTTACCAGATATTGACCACACACTAATGATCTCACCTGTGCCATTTGGAGGGAGGTTATCTTTAAAGACTGGGGCCAGAGAAGGGCATCTAAGTGTCTAGGCTTGGGCTGCTGGAACAAAACACCATATATATTTATTTCTCACAGTTCTGGAGGCTGGGAGTCCAAGATACTGGCCTATTTGGTTCCTGGTTTGGGCTCTGTTTCTGGCTCATAGATGGCTGCCTTCTCACTGTGTCCTCACATGCTGGGGGACGGCGGGGGACGAGGGGGGGGGGGTGTGACAGAGGGAGAGGGAGAGGAAAAAGGAGAGAGAGAGAGAGAGAGAGAGAGAGAGAGAGAGAGAGAGAGAGAGAGAAAGAGAGGCCTCTGATCACTTCCTTTTCTTATAAGGACACTTATTCACATCTTGGGGGCCCACCCTCACGACCTTATCTAATCCTAAGTGCCTCCTAAAGATCCACCTTTAAAACTCATTACTTAGGGTTAGGGGCTCAGCACATGAATTTGGGGCGACACACACATTCAGCCATAACACTAGGAAAATAAATTGCACATTTATGGTCTAATTCCCAGGTGAGCCACAGGTTGACAGATGGCTCTCACAGGATCAGTCTGGAGATTTACCCCATTTCCTCCTGCTCCACGAGCCCCATGGAGGAGTCATGTGGAGGGAGAGGGAGGGAGATGTGACCTGTATGTAGCTTTCCAGCTCTGAAGCCAGGAGCCCTGGGCTGATCACATCCTTCCAGAATGCAGTGCCTCCTAGTGGGCTGGGTGGGAATGGCTGGAGTTTGATGAACCCAGTACAACCCAATCTGGTAGGCGAATCAAGTGCTTCATTGTCTGATCCCTTTGTTCCATGTACGTCAGAAATCGGAGATTCCATGCTTTTCACCCCACCCTGTCTTCCTTCTAATAATTAGTTCCATCGACTTGTTTCCTCCGAGGAGAGAGCACATGTGGATGCTAAGCCCTTAGCATTCTCTCCTTGGCAAGCTGTGATTGTTCTGCTTATGGAAGTGAGTGCGAGGGCTCAGGGATTCCGTTAGACCTCTGACTCCTGTGAGCACAAATAAGGATGGCTCTTCCGAGTCTCCATTTCCTAAGGGAAACACATGAAAGACCCTTGAGAGTTTCAGTGAACTTAAACTTTTAAAGCCAAAAGCATAAAGAGGAGAATCTTTGAGGAGAGGAGTGTAGTCATTGGGGGCCTGGGGCTTCTTCTCCTGGCTTAGCCCCTGCCTGGGCCCCTCTTCAGTCAGGAGGTCTGAGTGCAGTTCAGCCCAGGACCGGCATCAGCATTGACTCAGCGCGGGGCCTCTCCCGGCTGAGCTCACTCCTGCGGGTGAGGGGTCGGGCCTGCCCTTCAGGTGAGTGAGTTGGCTTGACCCAGAGAGAGGCGGAGACTCCATGAGAGTCTACGCTGAGATTTGCTTAAAAACTTGTCTAGAATTGTGGTGTTGTTTTTTCCTTCAGATCATGTTATGCTGCTGTTTCTAATGGTCGTCCTTCTTTCCATTTCCCCTCCTCTCTCTTTTTTCTGTCTTAATATTGTGTCTTGAAAATCTTGCTGAAGGCCCTCTCTCGCCCACGCCCTCCTCTCCCTAAAGTGGGCCACTTTGCATGGCAGCCCCCTGCCCTCCACAGTTCCTCCAAGGACTCGCTCTACCGGAGCTCACCAAAGCCTTACGCCCCACCCGGCACCCCCAGCCAGCAGAACCCCTCACCTCCCCAGCCTGTCTCTGCCCCCGTGGCAGCCAGATCAGCTCCCGAAGGTGTGGTGTGTCCGGGGCCTTCGCTTCCAGGTTTCACGTCCCCCAGTGCTTCATCCCAACCCCAGCGCCACCGTGCAGCCACCAGGACTGTTTATAGTGGGAATGTGAGCTCTAGCCCACGTCAGAAGGCAGTTGGGAATAAAAAGGTCAGCAGCTTATATGTACCTTGTTTAGCCAATAACATTGGCCCGGTGGCACCGGAAAGCTGCTCTCGTGTTGCACGTGACCCAGCCCCAGGCACTCGAGCACCGGCTCCCAGCATTGTCTCCTGCACAGCGGGCACGGGAAAGCCACGCTCTGCTCCTCCTCACTTTCCCCAGCTGTTCTCTGACCCCCGTAAAGATGCTGGTAACCGTGGCGAGAGTCCTCCCCCGGGGACTCGGCCTTCGTTCCCAGACGCAGTGGGACCACCTGTGCTAGGCCCCCAGGTTACCTCTCATCCCGAAAACCGGAGGAGAAAACAGCCTTACCTTTTGCAGCCGTGTTATCCAGCCAAGGCAAGGAACTAGGAATGTTTGTGTGTCTGCCCCGTCTCTTCTGGAACTGGTGTGAGAGCTTGTTTGTGTTCCGGGCTGCCCTCCCCTCCCTGTCCTCGTTAATACTGCTGCAGCTTGAACCCCCGAATTCTCTAAACATCTCAGCACAGTCCTTCCTGTCTCCCTGTCTGTCCTTCCTGTGAATATGTAAGTATGCCAGCGTGTGGAATACGTGGCCTGATACTACGACGAGACACTGCGTGTATGTTTTATAACAAGTGCCAAATAAACTGTATTTCCTCCCAAGCTTTCAGGCTCCACAAGCAGCTCTGGGGGTTAAACACAGCCTGCCTGCCTGTTCTCTCTCTGTCTCTCTCCTAAAGTGTTAAAAGGATTCAAAAATAGATGGATGGAAAGTCTAGTTGGATGGGGTTCCCTCTGTGTCATAGAGTGTCAGGAGGCCAGCTGGCTAGCACTGACTGTCTCATGCATCCTGAGCAAAGGGCACCGATTAAATAGTTCTCAGAGTACATCATTGCATGTCCACTCCCGACTGTTTAAATATGGAATTCCTTCTCCCCTGCTGCCGTACCCCTTTGCGTAACAACCCCCTTATTTCCTACAGGATGCTACTTCCTCCAGCCCAGCCCAGCCTGAGGTCATAGTTGTCCCTCTCTACCTGGTTAACACTGACAGAGGGCAAGAAGGCACTGCCAGACCTCCAGCACCTCTGGGGCCACTGGGCCCCCCAGTCCCGGCGGCCGCCCCTGCCAGCTCACCTCTGACCTTCCCGACTCTAGATGATTTCATTCCCCCTCGTCTGCAGAGGCGGCCCCACCACAGCCCGCCAGCCAGCGCTCCAGGCCCCCACTCCCCCGTTAGCCAGACACCACCATCCTTCTCACCACCGCCTCCGCTGGTCCCCCCAGTCCCGGAGGGCCTGCACAGCGTCTCGGAGCCTGACCTCACGGGAGCTGTTTCAAGTACCGTAAGCTTGCTGGGATCCCTCCCTCGCGGCTTTCCTGAATGTCTGCTCCGGCAGTAAAAGTCCTTCTCACTGGAGTACTAAGTTCCGAGGGAGTGCTAGCTGCCCTGTGCTTGCGTGATGGCTGGAGCCGGGTCTGCTCTCCCGAGTGCATGCCTCCCGTGTGTCCCGGGCTCTCATGGCTGTTCACGGGCTCCATCCCTCTTCCTCGCTGTCCTGTTCGGAATGCACATCTCTGTTCTCCGCGGAGAAAACAGCCTCCGTGGCCTTGCCTCTGGCTAGGTGTGCTCGCCACAGGCAGGCAGGTGTACTGTTGAGAGCTGAGGAAAGCTGACGAACCAGGTGGAAAAACCAACAGCCATTTCTCCTCCAGGGAGCAGGGAGGAAGAGATTCACTCTCTTGTGGATTTAGCAAGTAAACAAACTGGTGTCCACAGTCATAGCAGAGCCTAGGTTAAAAAAGAGAGGTGAGTATGATTGAGGAAATGGGTATAAAAGCCTTGTACGAATGTTAGGACTGTTTCCTCAACAGGCAGATAATTGCTGGGGACCCTCAGTACAGGCCCCCAACCCAGAGAGGGAAGCCCAAGAGAAAGACTGCATCGAAGTCTTTCTCTTCTCAGGAGGCCTGGGGACTGAGACACTGAAAGAACCTCAGTGTGAGCTGTAAAATGGGGGTGCATGTGTCTACACACAGGGTGGTGGGGTGCAGTGGACCTGAGAATATAAAAGTCCAATTGTAGTGCTTGGCACAGAGAGAGCACCCAATGAATGTTAGCTACGTTGCCCAGGACTTGCCCTAAAAATTAAGTAACTGGCTAATTAGCAATCACCGAGTCCCCACTATGTTCTGGCATTCTTCTCGATTCTCTACAAACAGGGCACAGCCTCTGCTCTCAGAGGGTTCATCTGAGCTGTGCTCTCAAGCTCAGAGTATGTAGCTCATTGAGTGGCAGGAAAATGCATTTAAATCGTCCTCTCCAGGCTATCTCATGGAGATTCTAACCAAGTGGATCTGGGGAGGGATCTAGGACTCAAACTACATGGCAATGTGCATCCTGGGGGATTCTGATGCTGAGGGTGCCTGGGCCACATTTTGAGACGTAGGGCCGTGCAATTGGCTGATGGAACTAATGTACACTAGCATCCCTTGTCCGCCTCCAAAACAGGCTCAGGTGGCTCGTTAAACAAGCAAGTCATGCAGTTTAATCAAGCAGGAGGAAAACTGGTGGGGGAAGGAGGCTTTTAAGAGAAATTATAGTGAGATATCAGATACAATGCTGGGCCCTTCTCAAAACTCTAGGTACAGCCCTGTGGGTTAGGTCAGGACTCTGTCAAACGTGGCCCAGGGGCTTGGATGTCCTAGTTTGACCTCTACAGCTCAGCCCAGGTGGAGAAAAACGCTAAATTGCTCCATGATGCACTTACCTTACCCTCACTCAACTTACAGGCGAAGTTAGCAGCTGCCCTTGTTTTGGAGAATAGAGGTGTTCTTCCCTTGGGCACAGAATGTTTCTCTAGCCTGTTAACCGGGAAGTAACCTTTTTAATTACGCAACCTCTAATGGGCGCGTACTCTTTCACTAGGACGTGTCAGTACGTCACGCCCGGAGGACGTAATTTCATATTATTATTTTTTTTATTTATACTTAATTAAAATAAATTATATATATATATTTTTTTCATTTATATATAAAGCACAAAGGAAAATACAAAATTACAAAAAAATAGAAAAAAATACCAACAAAAAATGGAAACATCGAATTAAACAATTATAAATTTTACAAACAATTATAAAGATTACAAAAAATATAAACCGTCCCTCTCAGGGCGCAACATATATTTTCAGGACGTATTCATACGTCCTACCCATTCCCGATATTGTTTACGTTTGACGTATTTATACCTCCCGCTCGGTCAACAGACTAGAGCAGCGTTGTCAGTGTGCTCATGTGCACGGAGAGCAGGTAGGCTGGGTAGATCTAGGTGTTCATGTTGAGTTTGTTCAGGTAGACCAGGGCAGGTTAGTTGGGACAGTCCTCAGCTTCTCAAACCCCATTGACATACAGACTTCCCGGAAGACTTCGCTTGGCCTGGTAGCTTCTAGTTTGGCCCAGGTAATGAGAAGTGGGAGGTGAAAAGGGAAACTGTTGGGTTCCTCCCCGAATGAGGATCCTCAAGAAGAGAATATCCAGGTGGACGGTGGCCAAGCAACCGCTGATATCTGCTCCATCTACAGCCATTTGATAGTAAGAGGGAGGAAGGAAATTCACGTTAATTGGTCAGGTTCTTCTAGTCAATAACCATTTTTGTCAAGTTCCTAATTGCCACAGAGTGAAATTTATAAAATGTGAAATGCTCACGTGATCCTTCCAGGCCTCATGGGCAATATGCACACTTTAAAAGGCTCTGTGCCTGACTCTCACGTTTCTTGGCTGCATTAGGGCAGTTTTCACTGACATGACATTTATTTGTGTACTGTTACTTTGGAAGTAAATAGGATGGTGTGATTGTTTTCCCACTTTGCAGATGAAAAATTAAGACAAGGCACTTTTGTACAAGACCATCTTGTGCCTCAAGTCTTGGGGGGAAGTTTCATTCACTGCCCTGAGCTGTCACTCATAAGTAGCAGCTGTGACATTGGGGCACTTTCAGACTAGGCGGACTGACCAAGCCAGTGGGTCCCAGGAAGCCGCCCCTACTGTGTGTCAGGAGCTGTCCGGGGTCCTGACATGCACATCCTCTCTTTTGGTGGGCATGTGTTTTCCTGAACCTCTTCTTCTTTTGAACACAAGTTGTTCAGAAGCAACTTTGTGGGTAGGTGGCTCCTGTCATTCATGTGGCATTTTACTACTGCGCACCTGCTGTCTGCAGGGCATTGTACTAGGGTAGGGGATAGAAGGAGAAGGATGGGGCTGTGTTTCTAATCCTGCAGGTACTTACAGAGCCATGATCTCTGAGGGAGCACAGAAATTGCTTTTATGCCATATTTTTTTCTGGATAGTAGCAAAGTCTTGTTCTTCAAACCTTTAAGAATGATATTCTGGCTTTAGGCACTGTAAATTCTAAAATAGAAACATTGCTAAATGTATAGGTATGGCAGAAGAAACTGTTTACATATCCTCACTACATTTCTAAGCCTTATTTCCTGTCTTTAAGAAGACTGCCCTTATTCCCATCGTGTAAATTGTATCGTTGGTAGTAATAATTTTATTGGTATTTCCGGCTGAGACCCCCAGGTTTTTAAAAGTCAGGATTTTCACAAGTCTTGACTTCAGAGATCTTTGTCAGTCGATATTGGAGTGAGAAAGCATCGCTGTAGAACAGGGTAATATCCGAATCTCAGCAGCAAGTTCTAGCAAGGCTGTTCAGTGATGTGGCTGATGAGAATAGCTTTCCAAGAGTACCAGTACTTAACCCTTCCTATTCTTACACGTGTGGCTTATCTCACATCCTCTCATGTTTCTGTCAACAGTGTACTAAACTTTCCTGATTTTTCCCTATTAAACCAGCTCTTGTGCTCAGACCCCATTTGGAATTGCATGCGTTTTGCATGTTTTTTTCCACTTTGATTTGAATTTGCTTTTTCAGTAACTGGATTGATCCACATTTCTTACCAGGTGAAAATAATGAATAATGTTGCTGAGACCTTCAGTGACATTATCTTCCCTCTCTCCCCTTACTAATACCAGCGAAGAGAATAAGCATTCCAGGTTAAGCTTCTAACCGGAATCAATGACGTCTCATTGATTACATTTCTTTTTCTAATTAAGGTCCTTGAACCGCCTTAATTTTCTTCTTAAAAAGCGTTAGCTCTAGGTTTTGTGTACTGACAGTGACAATGTTTGTCCTTTTGCAGGATTCAAGTC
The DNA here is from genome assembly GCF_014108245.1 of Pipistrellus kuhlii. Lineage (NCBI taxonomy): Eukaryota > Metazoa > Chordata > Mammalia > Chiroptera > Vespertilionidae > Pipistrellus > Pipistrellus kuhlii. The sequence continues at coordinate 28,293,567 of NW_023425460.1, read as the reverse complement.
CTCTGCTAAATGAAGTTTCTTCATCTCGTGTCAGAACTGATTCCCAAACTTGTGCACCAGTCAGCAAGCCATCCTCTGCCTACCCCTCCACGACCATTGTCAACCCCACGATTGTGCTCCTGCAGCACAACCGAGGTAAGGGAGCTGCGCCGCGCACCTCTCCCTCCGCTCGCTGTCCCGTACCCCGGGACAATAAGTCTGCCTTCCCACGGAAATTTTCACAAATCTCATTCTTCTCCGAGGCCATCTGCGCCCCCCCACCACCACCACCACCCCCCCCCCGTTTCCTCCCACCACCCACCGAGTAGATGGTAGCGGACAGACCTCTGATGTGGGGTGACGTCAGGTATCAGAATAAGTAAGCTTCCGCAGTGTGTGCTCCACACCTTGGGTGTTCACAGCGTCTTCAGGGGGTAGCACCAAAAAGAAAGAAGAGACGGAAAGGGAAAGTCCGGGCCCCTTCATCCCTTATGAGAATTCTCGTCAGAGCTTTGCTTGGAAGCTCTAGGTGCAGATACCTCTTTCCAGAAGTGCCCTGAATGGTTTAGCTCTTTGACATCATGAGTTCTCTACAAAGAGAACCTTGAGCAGCACCAGAACTGTAAACCTAGGGATGGAATATTTTCTAAAATGTCAATCATGTTCTTCTGCCTCTAGCACAGAGGCTACTGGACCTCTGGGTGTCTCGCCAGCCTCCATTCCTGCCAGCAGTTGGCACACCAGGCCACCTTTCAGCTCACCCTCTGGGGCTGCGTGGCTGCATGCCCCTTTCCCAGCGTGGCTCCAGGCAGCTCTGCCGGGGTTTTGTGTGTGCTTCCTGCAGTTCCTCGGGCTGGTTCTTCCCCTTCTTTACAGGACACCTTGGGGAAGCAGAAGTGCTTTGAGGTAATAATTGCATGTATTGGCCTCTGCTTTAAGATTCCAGAAGATGTTTCTAAATCCAAATGTTTTGGTTTTGGAATTCAAGAGAGGGATATGCTGTCCGTTCCCCCAAAGGTCTTTGCACTGTGAAATGTGAACTTTTTGAGCTTTTGGGGTGTTTCTGAGTGAGGTTTTATTATTTTATTCAGAGCTCACAGCTCAGTACCAAATCTTCCTTCCCTCACTCCCTGCTTGCCTACTTCACAGTTTCCCTCCCCTTCGCCTCTCTCTGCCTTAACTTGGATGAGAATGAGGCTGAAATCTATTTTTAATTGTCTTCCATATTAAATGGAGTTTTCTGTTTCCTGCTTCTAACTTAAAAAACAGATGAATGAAACATTTTCCCTTACTGAAAGTCTTCCCACTCCAATCTTAGTTATTTTAGTAATTTTATTTTTTTCCACTCAGTGTGGCTCCCATATTAATTTTCACCCATGAATCTGTGTTCTTCAAAAAATAAGAAGTGCCCCTACCCCCCACACTAAATTATGTAAGAGCCCATTCTCCTCTCGCCAATGGCTTTCCCTGCCCAGAAAGTGTCCCTAATGCAGGACAAAGTGAAGTTTTGGTTCTCTATGAACTTCTTTATGACTCATCTTTTTTAAAAATGCAGTCAAACAGAAGCAAGTGAGTTCCCAGAAGGAAAAAGCAGTTTCTCTAAAAATGGGACTTATTCCCAAGGCAACTCGGGTTTTGAGAAATGCCAAGTGTAATGTCAGCTGCTTCTGCCAAGTCTTCTGACACCGAGGGAGACATCTTTGGGCGCAGGCGTGCCCGTACTTCCTTTTAGTTTCTCTCCTGAACAGGCGTGTCCTTCTTATTTGCCCAGATGCCTTTGGTTCTAAATTTCCCTTTTGTCCAAGCCCTGCCCCTGGGTTTGAAAATCAGAATTGTGCAGCCCGCAGCACACATCCTTCAGGAAAGGATACGCGTATGTGTGTGTTGTGTTTTGTAATGAAAAGTAGCTTCCTGTAAAGAGCACACCAGATGTGCCCAGGGAGGTGCGGCAGGAAGAGTGCAGGAGAATGGAAGCACCTCGCTGGCCCCGCCTCGGGGGACTGATGGCCAGTGGGGTTTAGGTCAAGCATTTTTGGCTTTGCTTTGGAATGGACCCAGCCTGGCAGCTCTGCTTTGCATCATAGATAATGCCCGTAAAAAGTTTCTTAACTGTTGCAAAGTCTCCTGAGGGAATGATAACTTTACTCCACTTTTGGAATTCTAGTTCAGTCATCCTAAGAAAGGGTCCCGTCTTTCCTGCCTAGACTGGCCCAGGGGGTGGTGTGACAGTAGCCCCATAGCCCCATGTCACAGCCAGCTCCCTGCACTGCAAGCAGACTGAGGGCTCCTCGGTCTGGCTGGTTCGGAAGGTCATGCTTCACACAGCCCTTGCTCCTCTCTTGAGTTTTCACTTTACATGTATGTCTGAGGGCAGATTGCTTATGATCAGTTTGGTAGGAGCACTGGAATCTGAAAACTGAGGACTGAGAGAGATGCATGAGTTACCTAGCTCCAAGCTTCTCGGTGTTTGTTTTGTTTTAAGTTAGAGAGAGAGAGAGAGAGAGAGAGAGAGAGAGAAAGAGAAGAGAGAGAGAGGTTTGTTGTTCCATTTATGTATTCATTGGTTGATCCTCGTAGGTGCCCTGACCAGGGATCAAACCCACAGCCTTGGTGTATCGGAACAATGCTCTAACCAACTGAGCTCCCGGCCAGGGCAGAGCTCCGCAGTCTCGATTGTGCCTGGACTCTGGGGGGAGGGGTCTTCTTGACTTACAGATGCAGGTGCAGACTCAGGAGCTCTGAAGCAGGGCTGAGGTTCTGCACTTTTCAGCAGCTTCCAGGTTGTGTTGGTGCTGCTGGTCCATGGACCACACTGGAGATAAGAGCTTTTGGTCCCCAGACTTCTGTCACATGAAACAGTCTGGGACAACCCTATGGTTGCTAATTTCTAACTTTGCTAAATAACACCCATGAAAAACAATTGCTATACCCTCATCGCATGCGATTCCAAGAAAGAAGGGCCTTTCACACTTGAGAAGTGGGAACAACATATTGTTTTAAATGGGATAAATGGGCTTTTGCCTGCTGGGGAAGAGCCTGCCCTAGCTTGGAGACCAGAGCGGGATCCATGGATCCAGTGAGCGCTTTGATTTTACAGATGAGGAAACGGAGGTGACAGTTAGTCAGTGTGGTCTGGTATGTGGCTGGCAGTGCGGTGCCTCGAGCTCTGCTGGGCTCTGTTCAGCGTGTGGATGAGCCCCCACCACGGGCCTGAGGTAGACAGGGCTGCTTCCACCAGCTGCGGGGCCCCCTGCTGCTCTCTCTACTTCTTGCCCACACCGATTCTGGAGGGAGGGTGGGGGCGCCGCCAAAGGGGAAAATGACAGCACCCGTGGCTGGCAGGCGCTCTGTGTTTATCTATGTGGCTGCTTTATATTTAGCAGCTATGGAAGGTGGAGGTCATTTTTGTGCATATGCCATAGCACGTCCACACCGGATTCTCCAAGGGAGTGCCCGGAGGGTGAGAACCCATAGCCCTCAGTGTTAAGGAAAGGGACTGGTGATTAGAGTTAAAAAGATCCTGGGCTAGAGATAAGGATATTCCAGATTTTAGACCAGTTCTAGTTTTCAGTGTCATCTTGGGTAGTTTTTGCCTCTCAACCACCTTGACCTATATGGTAGGGTTGTTGCGAAGATTAAAAGCATTGACCTGTGGGAAAGCTCTTAAAACAATGCCTGGTATCTACAAGTGCTCAGGAGGTGGTAGCTGCCATGGTTACTATTACCGATAAAAGGTATCAAGACTGGGTTGTGCGAAGTCCTCTCCCTTGAAGCCAATGGAGGTGGGAGGGTCTCCTTCAGTGACCAGATTATCCTGAGAATCTATGTAAACACCCAGAAAAACGGAGACCGTGCCCGAGTCCTGGTGCAGACGCAGGGGCGGGGGTGAGAGATACCGCACTTGGATGACAGGGCCACGTGAACACGCTCTGTCACTGGCTGCAGTGCTTCAGCAGCGAAACCCAGCGGACGGGGAGGACACAGACACTGGGGTCCTAATGAGTTGTGCCCGGATGTCTCGGTTTTACCACATCTTTGTAAACCTCACACTGTGTATTTTTTTCTTGTATTACAGAACAGCAGAAACGACTCAGCAGCCTGTCAGGTAGGTGAGAAATATTTATTTACACGTTAGCACCTGTCCGTGGTAAAGCTAGCTGGCTTCCGGTCACCACCTGATGTTCCATCAGCACAGACTCGTGAGCTCTTCTGGTCGCGAAAGATTGAGAGCCACTGCTCTAGAAGGAGCCACGCGTGTGAGAACGCACGCCTGGGGTCGTTTGCAGATAGTCCTGAACTCGGGGGTTAAGAGCCCCTGGTTTGGTGGATAGGAAAAGCCGCCACTTCCTGAGCCGCTGCGCTGTGATTCCTGTGTTGCTTCATCCCACTGCCGTCCTTGGGCTTCGTGGAAAGCCCAGGTGGGCAGGACACAGGGTTCTCACACCCTCTCAGCTTTATCAGGACTTGGCTGTGGAACCAGGACAGGCTGTGGTTGAGCACAAGGTGCCCTGCGCTGCCCCCTCCTCAAGGTGCCACTTCACTCTGTGGCCCCAGCCCAGGCTGCTGAGAGCAGGGTGGCTCGGGGTGCGGGGGAAGGGGAGGTGGCACCTGTGGGCTCCTTCCTGCCCCTGAAAGAATGAAAGGAGCAGTGGAATCGACTTTTAAAAGGCACCCAGACACAGTTAGACCCAGAGTTTGGTCCTGGCTCTTCCCTCTTGTGGCTGTTTGTCCCTGGGTTAGTGACTTCACCTCTCTGAGCCAGTTTACTCATGTGGGAAGTGGGGTGACAGTCCTTGCCTCTGCAGGATTGTGTGGGTGACAGGAGGCTTTGGGGTATTCCCTGCACACTGGAAAGTGCTATTAAATGTCAGGGCTTGTCTGCTGTGCCACCAGGCCCAAGCCACTTCCCGGCTTTGAAAGAGCCTCATGCTCTGTCCTCTTTGAGTTTGGGGACAGATCCACTCGTGGTTTTGATAGGGTGGCACATCCCTAGCTCACTAAATGTTAGTTTTGGTTTAAAAAGAAGCACCACTGTGTTCAAAGCTCTATGAAACAGTCTGGTTCTAACATCCTTTAAAGCTCATGGTGATGACACCGGGATCAAGATTTCTGAAGGGCTCCCTGAACTGAGTCTCCCACAGAATGTTTAGAAATCGTCCTATGGCCCTGGCTGGTTTGGCTCAGTGGATAGAGCTTCAGCCTGTGGACTCCAGGGTCCCGGGTTCGATTCCTGCATATGCCTGGGTTGTGGCCACAATCCCCAGTTGGGGGGCGTGCAGGAGGAGCTAATCAATGATTCTCTCTCATCATGGATGTTTCTATCTCTCTCTCTCTCTCCCTTCCTCTCTGAAATCAATACAAATATATTTAAAAAAGAAATCGTCCTATGGCCACAGATTAAACCCCCATTTCAGAAGTCAACGTGACATCCAGGCAAAGTCACTCCATGAAGCAGTCTGTGAAAGTCACAAACCCTGAGGGTACCCACCAATGTGATGCCCCTTCCCCCAGCCACCCCGCCCCCCACAACATCTCCATCTTCAGCACAACGTTGCCTGCACCCTCTGGTTCCTCCAGCTAGCACTCGAACCTTTTTCTTCCCAAAGATGAGAATCTCCTTCTCAATCAGTGGACAGATGCCTGTGGAGCATTTGATAATCTCCAGGGCACATCTCTGTCCCCTCAGCCTCACAGCAGGCTTCACCATCAGCCTGTCACTCCCCTGGCTTGGACCTTTTTGCCCCCTAATCTTGTGACCTCTCCGGTTGGCATAGTTCTTCCGTGCCCACCTCCCTACTTACTACCCCGCTTCCTGCTTACATATTCATTTCTTTTCCTGCAATCTGGCATCTAACCCCACTGCTCTCTCGAAATTACTCCCTGAGAGCAATTCTATGATTCTTCTTTTGCCTAATCTAATGCCTCCTCCTCTGCTTCAATTTCTGTTTTGAGGTTTTGTTTTGTTTTGTTTTTGACGTATTTAACCACCCATTTCTTGGCATTGTTTTCTGGTTTCACTGGCACCTCACTGTGCCTGTGGTTCATGTTCTGCCCCTCTGGTGACTCCCGCATCTTCTGGTGAGCCTAAGACTGTGACGTTCCTTGGTGCATGAGTTCAGCCCTTGACTCTCTCATTTACCTCCTCCACTGAGCTCTTCCAGCTCCTTGACCTCAGCCCTCACTTTTGTGCCAATGACTCCAAAATTGTGTCCCTGCTGGGGCCTCTCACCTGGGCTCCGCTCCCACATTTATTCTAGGGGTTCTGAGGCATTTCTTCATAAACATCTCACTGTCACGTCTAAGTAGCTATGTCTAAATGGAAGAGGCCATCTCTCCCTGCCTTCCCCAGCCCTGTTCCCTCTCCTTTGCATGGGAAGGCATAGCACCTGGCAGAGACTTAGTAAATGTCTTCCTGTAACTAAATGACATGGCTTGGAATAAAGTTAAACAGAGTAATTTTATAATCTGTAAACCACACATGGAATGTTTATTAGCTCTTTGTAACTTCTAATCCTGAATCAAATTTAAAATATTCTAATGTACACTAAGCAATGTAGAGCTTTCTGAGCATTTTGGCATGAGTTATCTTGTTAGGTCCTCACGTAGCATCCTGTGAGCTTGCTAGTGGAGGGATTATCCCCATTTTTGGATGAGAAAGCAGGGGCATGGAAACGTTCAGTGACTTCCCCAAGATGCAACAAGGACTTTCAAGGAATGTTTGGCCACCTCTTGATGGCTGTACCTGCTCCCTCACAGTCTGAGCCACTCGATGTCTGCAGCCCCTGGTGTATACCTCTGCAGATTTTTTTAAAGGGCCAGATGGTAAATATTTTAGGCTTCGCAGTCCATATGGTTTCCGTCAGTTACTCAACTTTGCCATTTTAGCTTGAAAGCAGCCATAAATAATTCGTAAATGAATGGGTGTGGCTGTATTCCAATAAAAGTTTATTTACAAAAACAGGTGGCTGGGCCTGGTTTACTGACCCTTGCTCTACATGAAACTTGTTCCAATTGAGAATTACCAAGCACACTTCCCCCAGCTGGATTGTTGGAGAGGGAGGGGGTTTTTCTTGGCTGGAGGGAGGAGGGTTGCTTTGGAGCCACCAGAAGAACTTCAGCTCACGGTTGTTTTTCACTTCCAGATCCTCTGTCAGAAAGAAGAGTGGGAGAACGTGACTCGGCACCAACCCAGGAAAAACCCACCTCTCCTGGCAGGTCCTCTGACAAAAAGGCCAAGGATGACAGCCGGCGGGTGGCTAAGAGCACTCAGGACCTGAGCGATGTGTCCATGGATGAAGTGGGCATCCCACTCCGGGTATGAGTCCCACCTAAGTCTTTCCGAGGCCTCCCCTCAGCCAGGGACAAGTGTGCACCCCTGCATGCATGTGGGCCCCATCTTGGGTTGCAAAGGCCTTGTAAGAAGGGTCCTCACCACTGACTGAGCCTGCTGAGGACGAGGAGCCTCGGAGCACTCCGAGCCCACCTTGGTCCTAGGCTCCCGGTGCAGCAGCTTTCCCCAAAGAAGTGCCGTAAGTCTCGTGAGAAAAGGGATTTCATGGTTGAATAAACACGAAGAAAAGCTTCGTGGAACAAGGGCAGCGAGATTTCTCTGCAACAGAACTGAGAGGCTTTGGGATGTGCGTGTTGAAAAGAAAAATGTTTCCGGCAGTTTCCCAGTCTGCCCCACCCATGGACACGTTATTACTGTTCCAGGGAGCAGATTCCGAAATTGTTAGTCCACGTTTGGAGAGCGATGGGGAGAGTGAGGCTCAGGGGACCTGTTCATGGGTTCTGGTAGCATTTCCCCTGATGGGAACAAGCCCGTCACCCAGCATGAAAGGGAAACTAAGGCTCAGCCTGCTGAGGCCTCCAGAACAGAGTGGTCTCAGGTTTGCCTGCCCAACCCGCCCCCCAGTACAGGCATGCCAGCCTTGTGCAGGCCCTCAGGAATTCCAGGGCAGCCCAACCCTAAAAACTGGATTAGGGTGAATTCTATTCCTCTCCATGTGCCCAACAGAAAACGGCTGCCATGTGCTTCTCAGTGATTCCCCTAGAGCAAGTGTACAGGTTTATGTGCCCAATGGAGAAGGCTGAGAGGAACAACAGGAGGCCCAGCCTCCAAAGAACTGTTGTCCAGTCTCATAGAATAACTAGAGGCCCAGTGCACGAAATTTGTGCACTGGGAGGGGCAGGGCCAGCCTGACCTGTGCCCTCTCACAGTGCGAGACCCCAAGATCAATCACCCCAAAGAGGTAGGCTGGAGCCAAGGGACCCGCTTCTGCACCTTACACGCAATATCAAGTCCCCGCCCACCCATCCACACCTCTTTGAACACATAGCCCCGCCCACCTGTGCACGCCCACTGCACACTTAGCTTCCTGTGATGGATTGTGACGGACGGGCGTGGGCATCATGACTGAGGGCATGATGACCATTTCCATATTAGCTCTTTATTATATAGGATAGTTGTACAATAATTATAATGAGAATTACCAGCAGTGATCACAGCTACCATTTGCCAAGTGCATTATCTCATTTAAGCATCATTCACTTCATAAGGTGGATAATAATGTTGTTCCCATTTTATAGATGAGGTGGCCCTTCTACTCCTCTTCTCACCAGCTCTGTCAGTTTGGATAGCTTTGACTCATTTTTCCTCATTTGTAAAGTAGAAGCGAACTACCTGCTCTAACTACCCATCTGTCCCTGTTCTTGTTTTATTTTTATCTTTAAAAGTAAATAAATAAAAATGAACCCAGCTGTGCGAACAGGATAACCGCTCTGGCATCGGCTGCAATGATGGGTCACATTTTAACATGTGCATTTTAAATCTGGCCCCCTGCAAGGTGACTTAGACATATTTCTACAGAATAACCTGGGATGGACAGGGCAAGGCCTGATAAGCGAATGTTCTTTGTCTCTTGTATGTTTCTAGGAGGTTTTAGTTCAGTTTAGTCATCTATATACAGAAAGAGATTCTCTGTAAAAACGAAGTTTTAAAAAGTTCTATAAAAATAGACACCTTTTCAAGTGTAGCTTCGCTAACTGTTCTCAAAATCTGTGTCCTGTGGGCCAAATGTTACTCTGCAGATTCAGGTCTGAAGCTCTTGGTTTGTCTGTTCTTTATGAAAAGTTTTACATTTTTTAAAGAAGATGTTAAATGTGAAATCACAGGATGTGTAGAATTACGTGAGTGTGGACTTGAGGTGTTGCCAGTTTTGATTTTGTAATTGTAGAAGTTCTGAAATATACCAGGATTTCCTTTTCATTTTACTCTTTGCCTTTGTCTTTCTCCAGAACACCGAGAGATCCAAAGACTGGTACAAGACCATGTTTAAGCAGATCCACAAGCTAAACAGAGGTACTGGTTTGCTCTTGTAGAAGCTGTGCTGTGCTCCCATGCTGACTGCTGTGGTGTGGGCATAAACCCACTTTGCTAGGATGCCAGGACTGGCCCTGCGGCTTGACCCCATTAAGTGCCAGCCTGCCTGAGCCCAGCAGTCATTTCCAGAGCCAAGGGGGGAGGGAGCACTTGGGTGCCTGCCTCACGCAGGGGATTGAGGTCAGCTCGGAAGTCCTCCTGCCCAGATGCTGTGGGATGCTACAGGTCCTGCTTCCTGTGCTCTGGCATCTGCTTGGCTGGAATGCGAGCAGCTCCAACTTCCACCTGCTTCCAGCTGTAGGGGCACCTCCCCATGTCAGCCCGTGACTGCCTTGTAGGAGACCCGGTTGAGAAAGCACTGAACTGGGCGTTAAAAACTGTTCTGACCTGGAGTCAGTTCCCCTGGAGTCAGGACTCATCTGATCTTGGACCAGTCACCTACCTCTCTTTGTCCCGCTTCCCTTCCTCCAAGGGATGTTGGCAATGTGCCTTGTGAATAGCATGCCTGGTCCCTGTAAGGTGGTGTTAATATGAAAAATAATCTTCCCGTCTGCAGCCAGCCGTTGGCAGGTAGCCCTGAGTCAGTCAGGAGCTGACAGTCCAAAGCCCATTCACGCTGGAAGAGAAGCGCTTCCTGGTCGGGCCCTCGCGTTGTGGGAGAGCCCCAGGCCATGCTCGGGCAGGTCATGGCCCTCCAGCCCCCATCCGCCTCTGCCGTAGTCAGCTGATAGGCAGGGATGCACTGCACCATGGGAAGGTACCAGCCTCCCTTAGGCAGAGCATCCTGTCCTTCCATGTGGCCAAATCCAGTCTGGCTGCCTGGCACAGGTGACACACAAAGGCAAAGAAAAACGTCCGGTCAGTGTTGGCCTAAGCCACAGATAACCAGTCTCCCTGATTAGCTGTGGATGCCAGTGAAGGTCACTGTCAATGACTCCTGTGGTGTTCAGAGGTGCCCCTCTCCAAACTCTCTAAATATTGAGATGCTCGTGTTTAGTGTTCCGGAGCCGAGAGGAAGTCCACTGTAGTTGAGTGGGTGAGCTCCGTCCGGATGGCGAAGCTAAAGGCCAGGTCTCTCTGACGGGATAGTGCCAGTTCCTCTGGTTACTTCCTGAAGCTGATGTCCATTTCCTCCAGCATGCTGTGTCTCACCTGTAGCCGTTAGACCAGCTCTGTCAGCCCCAATGCAGAGACACAGGCACACATGTGAAAAGTATGTGATTCTGCCTCACAAGAAGTAGGAGCCTCTCCTATGTTACAGTTGTTAACTGCTCAACTACAGGTCCCCAACAAAACTGTCCACCTTAAAGGTAGGCAGAGGTATGGAAAAATGAAAACCTCAGCTGTTTGCCTCAACTCTAATGTCCACAGCACAAGGTTTGATTTATCTTACAAAACATTTTACGATAGTGTTTTCATTACATACTATTTATTAGCATACCTAATATTCTTTGCCTATAAAAGGTAAAAACTTGACGCTTTGTGTTAAATGCCTCTTGCTTCCCGGAGCCTATATACACGTAATTCATTGTCAAAGAAGAGAAATGATATTGTCTCTTCTGGTGTGTCTCAGTACTGAAGGCAAAAGGACTGGATTTTTAAACGCAGTGTGAATTTCCTTCATGTCGCAAGTGAAGCTTATGTTCTGGAATTCAAGGGGCCTATATTGTGTGTGGATTCCTATTCGTTCATTCTCTCCGTTTGTATCTTCCTCTGTTCTCTCTCCCACACCTGCTCCTCTGCCTAGACACTCCTGAAGAAAACCCTTATTTCCCTACGTACAAATTCCCCGAACTTCCTGAAATCCAGCAAAATTCTGAAGGTACCATAAACTTAGACAGTATGTCTGTTGTCCTAGCCTTACATTAATTCCTATAGTCCCATTATAGGAATGAGACTTGGCTTTTAGATATTATTTTGATAGTTGGTTTTGGTTGGCGAAAATTTTATTTTACTCATTTGCATGACGTGCTATATTAAAATGACTAAGCCCTCTCTAATACATTAACCTGTTTTGGGTGTGATGCCCACGGGCTCTAATAACACTAAACAGGTAATCAGTCCTTTGCAAGAGTCAATTGGGGATTTGTCAGTTCCTCTGCTTCATGGTGGATCGTTTCAAAATCCACTGCTTTTCTCTGCGACAGAGGACAGTCCTTACACTCCTACCTACCAGTTTCCTGCATCTACTCCTAGTCCTAAATCTGAAGGTAATGAAAGGAAAATCATGTGCCTCTCTCTCTACCGGTGCTGTCTGTGACTTTCTCTCGCCATGGGTTTTTTCCTGGTGGCTAAGGGCTGTCTCCCAATCATTTGCTTCCCTCTGACCTTGTGTTGTGTGGAATTGTCTTGCTTCTTGCTGACTGTGTGATGGGAGTCTGTCTAGATGGTGTTTAGGTCCTATTTCCTTGGACTCTACATGATGAATGGGGTAGCCAGTGTAGCTTAGTTATGATGCTGTAAGCATGCGGAGCTCTGGGAAAAGCTGCCATACACAGCCACCCAGGGCTTTATGCTTGGGGTAGTCACATGGTATTGTGGGTGGCTGGGCATTGGCTCAGGGAGGCTGAGTCTTATGGCTGGTGGGCAGGAGGCAGCTGTGCCATCTGTCAACAGAAAAGTCACCCAACTCCTATATGTGCAACTAACTCCATCACTGGGGCCCTCTTGTCATAGACCCTTGGGATGTAGCTTCTTGGTAGGGAATTCCCAAAGAGGTATCCACTCATGAGATTCAATTATGGAGGGAAATGATATTTCTTGAAAATAAAAGCTATGAAATATTTCATGACTGAGTTGGCTAAGAAATTTGCACATGTTGGGGAGGATAGTCACACACCTAGAGATATTTTTTTCTAGGGCAAAAAATATAGGTGTCAAGGAAGGTTCTAAGAGGCAAGTTCTGGTCAACATCCTGGGAATTACTCTAGTCCCAGGGGTTGTCTGATCTTTGGGGAGTGACCCAGAAAGAGGAGAGCATGGGACATGCAGGAGGAGTTTCCCTCAGTGCTCTTCCAGGACGAGATGTCGGATGCTGTGACCTTCATCCATTCAGGCGGGGTGGAGCCCTTGCATGTGCCATTCCCTGTGCTGGGGACTGAGGTTAGTGCCACGAATAAGATAAGTCCTCTGTTCTCAAAAGTCTACATATGGCAGGGAATCAGGCAAGGCCACTCCATCGTACTCTGAGCAACGTGGTAGCATCTGCAAAAGCGTGTGTCCAAAAGGCCACAGCAGGTCCTCAGTGCATACCTGGCGAGTGTTGATGAGTGAAGGTTTGGACCATGGAGTCAGAGTTGTCTTCTAGGATGAACTACCTCGTTGGTTCCACTCTGCTCTAATTAGGTCAGCAAACCTTCTCACCATTGGTAAAGTCATCCATTCAGTCATTCACCAAACTTTTTTTGATCAGTTAACATATATGAGATGACACACTTGGATGGGTTAAATACATCTTTAGTTAAAAGACCATATTCCCACTCTAGCCAGTTTGGCTCAGTGGATAGAGCATCGACCTGTGGACTGAAGGGTCCCGGTTTTGATTTGGGTCAAGGGCATGTACCTTAGTTGCAGATTCTTCCCCAGCCTGGGCCCTGGTCAGGGTGCGTTCAGAAGGCAACCAATCAATGTGTTTCTCTCACATCGATATTTCTCTCTGTCTTTCCCTCTCTCTTCCTCTCTCTAAAAATTAGTGGGGAGATGCTCTGGTTTCTCTTCAGACCGCATAAATCTTTCGCCTTTTACTAAAAATTAGTGGGAAAATATCCTCAGGTGAGGATTCAAAAATCATCATCATCATCATCATCATCATCATAAATAAAAGACCATAATCCCTTCTGGGTCTCCCTGTTGTTCGGTGATAGTCGTTGGTTTCCAACCATTTCATGCCTCGGGCATATTGTGAATGAAAAGAAAAGTCTACATTACTAAAACAGATGTAAAAATTAAAAGCTTATGATTGAATTTTAATCTTTGACCACCTCACTGCCAACAAGAGTCTACTTGGTGTGAGAAAACTTAGTCTTTTTTATCTTGGGGTATCAAGTTTAGCCAAAAGCACTGCTTACGAAACAGTTGACTGAGGACAAGGGGTTTTTACAGAATAATTTTGATTAAATGCACTTTTGTATTTTGGCTTTATTTGGACCTGGAAGCCCAACCCACTCAATATGATAGGGTTCACGTCTATAATAGGTGTACGCCATGCCTGAAGGCATATTGTCCCATAGACGTGGGCAGAGGAGGGGCACCTGGAGAATCTGTGAAAGGAGTAGTGACTCCTGTTGAAAATTGCTGGAGGCCTGGCACAGGCAGTGCCAGCAGTTGCCACAGTCAGCCTGGCTGTTGGTCTGAAGACAGGGTTTCATGGCTTCACACCCAGAGCTGCCACATCACCCGCTCCCACACCTGGCAACCCTGGCCACCGGTGACATCTGCCTTCTGGTACACATCAAGTCAAGCCCATGGGGGAACTAGGTTATTCTGCCTAAAGGCTTAAACAATAAGGGATGACTTGACAACTCTTCATCTATAATTTAGGAAGCAGACTATATATATTTTTTTATTTTATTTTTTATTTGTGTTAATCCTCACCTAAGAATATTTTTCCCATTGGTTGTTTCTGTTTTTCAGAGAGAGGGGAGGGGAGGGGTAGAGAGAGAAAGAAACATCAGTTGGTTGCCTCCTGCCAGGGATTGAGCCGGGACTTGTCACTCCTTGAGCCAATGCTCTGTCCACAGAGCCAAACCAGCTAGAACCAGATCTTATTATTTTTTATCTTTAAAGACCAAAAAGGAAAAAAATTCATAATACCCAATATGATTAAACTTGAACACACATTTCTAAGAAATTCTTCTTCCCTGGAGATCTTTTAAAAATAGGGTATATTTCATGTCTTGCCCACGCTCCTGTCTAGATGACAGATTTTAAGATGGAGCACAGATGCATTCAATTAGATGAGGGCTTTTTACAGTGAGTGAAACGTTTGACTCCATCTCTTTTGAAAACCGTTTATTTTATTTCATTTTAATTTTTGTAACTAGTAAGAGATTCTCTGGCTTGTGGCTTGTGCCGTGAGCCCAGCAGGTCCTCCTCAGCCTGTCCTGGGCGCAGCTCCAGCCCTGCGCCTGCACACCCTTCTCCACATGGGCAAGATGTAAGCCATAGGGAGAAAGGTGTTAAAGACAGATTAGCACCTCCTGGAGGCTCTACCCCTAGTTTTTAATGAGCAATAAAAAATAGACAGCTTGACTGAGATGTGAGCCCTCATTCCAGAGTTCATCCCCCGGGGAGGAGGAGACAGTTGTTGCTGCTGGTTTTTGTTTTGTTTAATTCAGAATTTGAAATTTGCGATAAACCTCTCAAAACCTAGCCTGCAGCCGCTGCCGCTGTCTAGATTCTGGTTGTTTATACAGTATATAAAAAAAAAGACATTTCCAAGTGTCTCAAAGCTGGTTCTCCCGAATAGTAAAAGACCACATGAAAGTTTGTTTATGCTGGCTTAGCAATCTTCTTTTTCCCCTCAGGGCAAAAGTAAACTTCTGGCCAGGCTTTCGGAAGATAAGTAGGATTAGCATGTCTTAGTCAGTGAGGTTTAAAATACCCTTTTAAAGAAACCTGTGAATTCCAACAAGGAGCCCCTTCTAGTTAACGGCTTTGTAATCTTGGAGAGTGCTCTTTGGGACAAGAGCAGTGTGCCGTTTGCTACTCCGTTCCATGAGGCCGTCAGGAAGAATTGGGGCTAGGAAGTCCTGTCATTTTACTGCACCCCCTGGTCCTTAGGAATCTAATAGAAAATAATAATTTACCAGAAGTCCATTGGGAATAACTTTTAAAGAAGACTAAGCAAATGAGTTTTACTTTAAGAAAACAAACAACTTTCATTTCACCTCCTCCTCCCCATCATTCCTTCCTCTCTGACCCAGAGCGACTTGCCTGGGAATTACACTCCATTCTCTCTCTCAAAAGCAAGTGTCCTTTCCTCGCCCCTGAGATACCACCAAGTCAAAAGATTGTGGGGTGGGGAGGAGGGATGTTGATGGAGCCCAGCACGCACGCACGCACACACACACACACACACACACACACACACACACACACACTGCACCCAGACCGTGAGGGGCTGCCAGAAGGAGCCTTCAGACATCCTGCCCAGGTTTCCTGCTAAAGCGGGAGTGAGAGGAACAGCTGTGGGGGAACACCTTCCGAAACGCCTCTTCCCCGCCCCTCCCTTCTGCTTTAGGAAATAGCAGTGTGACGGCCAGCACCCCAGCAGCTCACAATCAGAATCCTATTGATAATAATAGTAGCACAGCCACTGGATGACTGTGCCTCAACTGCCCATTGTAGAGCCCCTTCCAAATACCAGGCTCCTTGCCGAGTGCATCACAGTCGTTATGTCATTTCATCTCCCCACCAACCTCAGGAGGTTCGGCCTCATTCTATCAATACAGGGTGTGAGGCTCAGAAAGGTTAAGTAATTTGTGCAAGGTCACACAGTAGGTGGCAGTGCCAGGATTCAAACCCAGGTCTCTGGGGCTCATCAGACACGGGCTTTTATGCACTCTGTTCTGCCGCTCTGCTGCTTCCCGGTCCTCTCCGGCTGTTCTTGGTTGGCCCCCTTGCCCAAGGGCTCTCTGAGGCCTGGTTCCAGGCGCCGGGCCTGCCCTGCTTCCCAGTCAGTCACATTTCCCTGGCTGAGCCCGTGTCTCCCGGGACAGTGCCTGGGAGTGTGAAGTCAGGGAAGCTCCCTGACACTCGGCCAGGATGAGAACCACTGGGATGGAGGAATGCCACCCTTTCCACCCTCCAGAAGAGGAAGACACTCGCTAGCACAATTGAGGGATTTGGATATAGAATTAGAGTGGGGAATACAGATTCAGAAATTCCATGGGTGAAAATAGAAGCTATTTTCAATTGATGCCCCCAAATAAGCAGTAAAACCTCGTGGTCCATGGCCTGAGAGGACCCCCTTGCCCATGTCAGGATGAAGAGCTACCACATCAGCCAGGAGTGATGTCCCCCTTGCTGTCCGGCGCCTCTGCCACCACTGTCAGGCGAGTGGTGGCCACTGCCACCTCCTGGCGAAGTGACTGAAGACACCATCCCCAGGTCGCGGTGACACACTGTGTCCTATGGGTCTGTCGCATTGAGCTTTTCCCTCAATTCTTGATGAGATGCACTAAGACAAGGATTTAGGCAGTTGGTTTTCCCAGTCACGTCTATATTTGAGTTAAAATAATCCCCTACTGGCCTTACAGGATTTCTAAGAATAGCCGCCTTTTGCTTGAGTACAAGCAAATCCTTCTATTGTGAAGATCCCTGGCCAGGATCTGTGCGTCCTGCCCCAAACTCCAGCTAGTACTGCCCGGAGGAGGGACTGAGCGGCTCCCAGCGGTCACCTTTGCTCTCCTAACTAGAGCTGCCCAGAGGCCTCCGCCTAGCAAGCACGAGAGACCGATGGCGCGAGCTGGTTGAGACAGTGGCAGACTCCCTTCCCACTTTCAAGGGCCAGGAATGCCCCGGAGATGAGGTTGGTGAGTCTTTGTCCAGCTTTCACTCCTTTCCTGTTCCACCTCCTTCTCTCCTCCTCCTTCAGATTCTACTTTTCCCCCAATTTGTCTTCTATAGCTACTCTACCCCCTATATTGATCTTTGTTCATCCCTTAAAATTGGATTGCCTTTAACCGGGACCTAGACAACTTGAGGAATCTTCCCCCAAGCTCCCTGGCTACTGATCAACTTGCCCTGTTTTCTCTCTTGTAAATTCTTCCTTTTCCCTCCATCCAGACTTGGTCTCTACCTCTGCATAGGTCTCCTTCTTTGAATCTTTTTGTTGGTGGTGCGTGTCCTTTTCCTTCCTAAGTGTGTGGGTTAAAGTAGGAGAGAGAATTAATTTGAGCAGTGGGAAAAGACTGTGTTAAAACAAGCTGTTGATCCTGAGGAATAATTTGAACTTTCAAGGTCTAAGAAATGCATAAAATTGAAACTTCATTGACATAGGCAAGTGAATATGCAAATACTGCTTTTTGCCCATCCCCTTTGGATCAATTACATACTAGTTTTTATAGAACAATTATTCCCAACCAGCACTTTTGCCAGTGTGTAAGATTGTCATTGATTCTCCAGGAAAGTCTTTTTCAGAGGCTCCTTTTTAAAGTCATTGTGGTTAAAAGGCAATTATGTGCCTTCTGGCAGCTTTGAGGGAGTAGCTGTTCCCAGATGCGCCGCCAGGACAGACTGCCAAAGCCCGGAGCGGAGTCGCTGGTGTGCGAACAGCAGAGCCCAGCAGGGCCCTGGGTCCTGGGAGTGAGCTGTTCACCCAGTGAATCCCCTCAGTGTTAAGCTTCCTGGAAGTGGCCGGCACAGGAAGTTCTGAGTGTTGCTGCCAAGGTTTGATGTTTGCAGCTTTGAGGGACACAGTCAGCATGGGGCGCCACCACGAGCAAGAATCACAGATCCAAGCTCAGCTCTGCTCAGCCCACTGTGGCATTGTTTTAAAAACCCTGGAGAGCCCAAACCGGAGTTGCTCAGTGGTTCAAGTGTCAGCCTGAGCATCCAAGGGCCCTGGGTTCAGTTCCCCAGTCAAGGGCACGTACTGAGATAACCAGTTGATGTGTCTCTCTCACCTCTCTCTCTCTCTCTCTCCCTCTCTCTCTTCTCTCTCTCTCTCTTCTCTCTCTCTCTCTCTCTTTCTCTCTTCTCTTCTCTTCTCTTCTCTCTCTTCCCCTCCCCTCCTTCTACTCTCTGAAAAGTAATGGGAAAAATAGCCTCAGGTGAGGGTTAACACACACTCACACACACACACACACACACACACACACACTCACACACATACACACAAAAAAAAAGACCCTAAAGAAAGAGTAAAAGCAGGATTTCAGACACTGACAATGTCCATGTTCTTGGACAATTGAGAAATGTTTTATTTAATGTATCTGGACTGTGGTTTAACTCTGTCTCTCCATCTCTCTCTGTCTCTCTCTGCCTCTCTGTCTGCCTCTCTCTCTTCCTACCTCTTTGTCTCTCCCTGGTTAACATATAGACAGGTAACCTTGCACCCAGTTTTCCCATTCACTGCCATTTTGAACTTCACACCCCTCTACCCCAGTGTGGACTTAGCTTGCCAGGAGCGGAGGGCAAGAAGCGGCAATCGGGAGATGTAGCAACAGTGACTCGGTTTTACCCGTGTCCCTGGAGACCAGCAGGAGGAGGACTGCAGGGTGGAGGGGTAGCAGCAAACTTGCCCAAGTGTCACCAGGGAGGGGACGATGCAGAAAAACAGAGCAAAGGCCTCAGGCCTGGGAGGCAGGCCAGCGCTGCAGGCAGGACTTGAGCTGCTGAACAACACTCTCCCTTGTCTCCTTAGCATGCTACAACTTATAAAGGGATAGCCACATTTCCCCGGCCTGGGCAGCCAGCGTGGGTGAACCTAGGACAAGGCACCACCCCATCTCAGAGCTAGAGGCGGCCCAAGGAAGTGGAGTCAGGAAGACGTGCTCTGTCTCTTACTGCGCGGCTACGGGCACATTTCCTGACCTCCTTGGACCTTCATGTCCTTGTCTGTAATGAGATATTTATGTATTTCCTATTGCAGAGATTAAGTGAGATGATATTGGTAAATTATTGGCTATTATTAGGCCAATAATAATAATGGGAGCTGCTATTATTTTTACTCGTAAGTACAGGCAAAATTTTCTTCCATTAGTTTTGCAAGACAAGCATAAAAACTTCAAGCATAAATTATATATATCGCTGAAACCAGTTTGGCTCAGTGGATAGAGCGTCAGCCTGCTGACTGAAAGATCCCGGGTTCAATTCCAGTCAAGGGCATGTACTTTAGTTGCGGGCACATTCCCAGTGGGGGCTGTGCAAGAGGCAGATGATCGATGATTCTCTCTCATCGATGTTTCTAACTCTCTAGCCCTCTCTCTTCCTCTCTGTAAAAAATCAATAAAATATATATATATTTTTAAATAAATTATATGTACCCTGGATATTCAGAGGAATCAGTACAACTTCAGTTTGCCCTCTTAAAGGTTTGATGAACTGAAATCCACATGCCAGAGTTAGATCCCATGGCCACCAGGTGGGGAATGCAAAGCTGCTTCGCTCTGCACAGCCCCTGCCCTGGGTCAGCCTCGAATGGGCGAGGTTTCTTTTCCATCTGCACCGAATAGGAAATAGCGCCAAGAACATCCTTCATTCATCTCTGTGGCCTTCACCCCCATCTTTCCTACTTCTGCGTTTCAAAATACATAAATTGTTTAATTCTCCAAGCTATTCCTTTCATCTTATAAGAACTGTTTCTCCTTTTCTGTTAACAAATCTTCTAACCCTGGCTGGATAGCTCTATTGCATTGTCCTATACACCAAAAGGTTTGGTCCCCGTCAGGACACATACCTAGATTGTGGGTTCAATCCCCGGTCAAGGTGCATATGGGAGGATCTCTCTCTCTCTCTCTTCCTCTCTTCCCCCTCTCTTTTCCTTTTCTTTCCTTCCTCTCTCCCTCTCTCTAAACATATCCTCAGGTGAGGACTAAAATTAGAAAAAGAATCTTCTAGAAATCCACATTAGAAAGCTCTAGAGAGAAAATATTTTTAAAGATCTCAGGGTTTTTAAATTTTTTCTTTGAATCTTTAAGTGCCTTTTTCTTCCTTATTTTCTATTACCTCAAGCACAGGTAACAGAAAATAACCCTCATGTTACCGTTTACAAAAGGCTGTAATTCTCCCCGGTTCAGAGAGGTGCAGTTCTGAGCCAAAATGCTAGGCTGGATGTTAAGCGCCATGTACATTGGTTCCCAGCTGAGCTAATTTTTCATTTGACAGGCATGATTATTCCCGTCAAATGCCTGCAATCAACGTTGATTTTTAGTTTTCTTTGACATCACAGCTATTTTATCAGTACAGTAATCAGAAGTTCTATTTAAAACAAAATTCTTCAGAGCAGTACTTCAGAATATATATTTTCTGATGCCATTTTATCTCTCTGGCCTGTTCTCAAAAGTTAAAGACACTCACCGCTCAGGATATAGCAGGGAAAGGCTTGGCTGTGTTGATAGAAGAACCTTAAGCCCTGCTCAACTTTGATGTTGACTAATCCTAGCCTTAACACAGAGAGAGGGATGGGGAGGAGGTGGGAGAAATAACTTGGTACCTGATGACTTTTCTTTATCTTGGGGGGGTTGGGGTGGAGACCTGGAACAGATAAAAATGGGGAGAGGGGGAGTTAGAAGGGGGGAGGGGGAGAGGGGCTGCCTTTGCAGAATACTTGACTCACCATAACCGCTGTGTTGGCTTTATTTACATTGCACAAAATATTATGACCTATACTACTCGGAGACTAAAAATGATTTTTATAGCAGCAAAGACTTAATTAACAAATAATCATTAACATGTCCTGGATTCTTTGACGTTTCTTTTCAGGTTAGTTCATGTGTTTTTGTTAAATTTGCTTCAGATTTGAAGGGAAGGTACTGGGGCTTCAGTCCACATTCATGAATCCTGAGTTTGGGTTAGCAAGATCTTGGAAAGTGGGAAAGGCCCACTGTTCCAGCACTTTGGAGGGGTCATCATGGGGATAGCGACCAAATGCCTGGCATCCTCAGGACATTCCCTGTTGTGAAATCTGTCCCTGTAAGTGCACCTGGAGCCTCGGGGTTCGTTCAGTGCAGCCACTGGCACGAGGGTTCAGATCTTATCTAGTTCCTGGGTCTGAGAGCCCAGTGCCCAGCTTCTTTAGGGGTGTGTCGTGCCCTCGGAGGGCATCTTACACTACAAAAACCCCCGGGAGTCTGACTTATTCCAGGGCCACAGCATAGACACTCCCCCAGCAGCGCCTTTTCGGAGCAAACCGCACAACTGCACCTGCCATGGGTGTGTTACATCCCAAGGCAAGAAAGTGCCTTGAGGAACCAGGTCGGGGTGGAATCAAAACAGGATTATGAGGGTTTTCCCCAACTGTTCTTTTAGCTGCAGAGCCTGTGTGTTAAATGATGTTGTATAGGGAACCTTAGCATGTAAAACAGGTCACAGCTGAGGTGGGGAGCTAGAAAACACGCCTCTTCCCCGACGACGCCACCCAGTGGCAGGCCTGGGGGACTCCGAGGACCTTGCAGGCTAGACCAGAGCCTCGGGGTGAGCAGCCAGGGAGGTATCTCAGCCAGACTGGGCCCCCTGTTCCAGCTCTGCTTGTGGAGACGCTCCCTGAGGCCCTCCAGCTGCTTGTCCCCACGCTTTTCTTGGTATCAGGCAATGGTCTTCTCCCAGGCCACGTGACTGTACCTTCCGGCCTGCAGGTTCTGTTTGGAGGGGGTGGGCTCTGCAAACCTGGCTCCACTCCTTCTCCTCCCAGGGGACCCTGGTGTGACTGGATGGCGGTGCAGGGCGGCGGGAGTGGGCACAGGTCGCTCGTTCTCCTGCCTCAGCCGGATTCCTCCTGATTGCATTTTGTTTTGTTCACTAGATGATGATTCAGATCTGTACTCTCCTCGATACTCCTACTCTGAAGACAGTAAGTGACTTAAAATTCCCTGATGATGGGGAGGAGGAGGGTGCACTGGATAAGGGGAAACATCTTCCTGTTTCCTGCTCTCAGCAGTTTTAAGTCTTTTGTACCCACTTCTCTTCTCCAGCAAAATCTCCCCTTTCCGTGCCTCGCTCAAAAAGTGAGATGAGCTACATTGACGGTGAGAAGGTAGTGAAGCGGTCAGCCACACTTCCCCTCCCGGCCCGCTCTTCCTCCCTGAAATCAAGCCCAGAGAGGTAAGTGCTCCTTCTCCCCGATCCGCTGTGACTTCCGGCTGCCACCCTGTGTGTGGCAGCCGGGTCCCGCCTCTCGCTGCTGGGCAGCACCCATGGGGTCAGGAATTGGGCAGCCCTGACCTGGAGTCCCTGCTCTGTCCTGTGTTAGCAGCGACGTTTGCTTTCGGAGTTCCCGTGTTCTTATCTATAGAATGGGGACACATTTTACAATACATTTGTTAGGGGTATTGCAAGGACAAGACAAGATAGTGCGAATAACATTTCTCAGTGCCTGGCCAAGTATGGGCTTACTTCACGTTGGCTATAACTCATCACTTTGTACCTTCTCCCCGGAGAAGCCTTGGTTGTAAGCTTTGTCATGTGTTTTTATACCGGTACTCTCTGTGTTTACTGACGGAGCCTGTAGCAGAGAATATAATTTTAGCACGAGCTACACTTTTTAAATATCAGTTTATTTGCACAGCATGTATTATTGAGACATAGGCGTGGATTAGCTGTAATGATGATGTTAGTCATGTCTTGACAACCACACAGAATGACCCAGTATTCTTTCATTGGATCCCGATGCCCGTGGAGCAACCCTCTCATGCCATCTGGACTGGTGTCCCTCGCATCTCCCACTGCTTCTCAACACAAAAGGGGCGCTTGCCAAAATGAATTACTTCTCTGAAAGACACACTTAGTTTCGCACCTTCCTACCTTTTCCATCTTCGTAGACAAATGAATAGCTGTTCTGAAAGTCCCACATATGCGTAAGTGGCATCTGCCTCAGGAGTTCGATAATGAATTTGAAAGGAAGGTTGAGTCTGCCTATAAATTCTTTGCAACTGCATTCATCAAACCGGGTGCATTCTGTGTGCAGATGGGACCACATGCTGTGAGGGAATCTCAGCATATATAAATCACCATCCCTGCCCGGCAGCAAAAGCTAAATATAATCACAGTGCAAAGGCAGCCATGTGCACGCATAAGAACTCTGCAAACTATTTTCAGGGATTCCTATCTCCTCTGAAACCCACCATTGGATCCAGTTGAATTTGTGTGCCAAATGGTGCAATTTGGGTGATTACTGGGGTGAAGTGTGGAAGAGGGAACAACAAAAGCAAATAACATTTCCTGAGTGGTTACTGTGGACCTGGTGATTTGCATGCACTTAGTCCTTTGCAACAACCCCATTTTTCAGATGGGGAAACTAAGGTAGCAATAGATAAGGTGTGTAGCCTGGATCACCAGCTAGCAAGTACTAGCGCAGGGATTGGAACCACAGCTGACTGGCTCCAGGACCTGTGTTCTCTCTCCTGCACGAGCATGAGTGGGAAGTGCAGGCATGTTTGGATGATAAGCTCAGGAGAGCAGAGCTTTGCTGCTGCTGCTTCCCTGCCTGCCTCCCTCTCTCCTCTGCTTCCTGGTACCTGGTTTCTGGTACCTCAGGCCTTTTGGGGAGCAAACCCAGAGCTTTAGCTGGTTGTTTTGAGAAGGGGACCAGCACAACTTAAACGCTTTGCACCGAGTCCGATTTTATGCTTTGGATTTGAAAATTCCTTGATTAGACTACAGTCAGCCAAAGTCAGAACGTGTTGGATGCCAATTTTCATGAAAACAGCTCTCATAGGATTCTTTTTCTACAGAAACGACTGGGAGCCCCCAGATAAGAAAGTGGACACAAGGAAATACCGTGCTGAGCCCAAAAGCATATACGAGTATCAGCCGGGCAAGTCCTCCGTTCTGAACAACGAAAAGATGGTAACGTGAATATTCAGGTCCCTTTGTCTCTCCCCGCGTGTTCTTTAATCCGGAGGCATTGTGCACTTGCATCACGTTCTCTTTCCCGGAGATAGATGTGCTTTGTGTAGGAGACAATGAAAAAATGAAGTATTTTTACCCTTTTCATTTTTGCAGGTGTTCATAGAATGAGTTCCGAGTCTGCTTTGAGAGAAGCTCGTCTTGTGGCTTTCTGGCGCTTTTATGCATGGTTTTAACGAATTTAGAATTTGCTACTAACATAAAGATTGATTTTGCTGCTGTCTTTCCTTAAACATCTAACCATTAATTTGGCAGGCTTATTACTAACTGGACTAAATTCGTGGTGGTTGTTTTTTTGTGTTTTTTTTTAAATATGCCTCTTATTTGAACACATATAAATTTTGTAGAAGGTACTACTAGTACATCACTAAAAGCTAAATAATTAATATGATGTTATGATTTGAGGGGGGAAAGCCCCAGGCTGTTAAAACAGGCGTTTCAGGCCTTCCTCTTCTGACGCGTGCAGTATCGAGGACGAATGTCACGGTCAGTCTGACTTACGGTTCACATCTCTTCTAAGTGGGGAAGTGGCCTGTGGGGCAGAGCAGACCACCCCGGAACAGGGAAGGATTTGTGCAAACCCATTAGTTTCCTATCTGCCAATCACACTTCCTTTTGTCCATCCTTCCTTTGAAAAAGCTGGTTCAGAATTCTGATCATGGTTAAAGGGAATCTCCAAAGCTCCATGACACCGCAGCCTCCGCCGGGCCTGCAGGATGGAGCTGTCATGCTGGGAACCGGATCCTATTAAAATGCCGTTACCACACTGCGCACACAGCAAGTCACCCCGGAGGTGCGGGGGCACGCTTTTCTCCCTCCGCCTCTCCCAGGCCACGTGCGTTTCAGGAGCGATTGGCTTCGCTTTGACTAAGATGAAAGTTTGACATCTTTGAAAGCACAGAGGGATCGGTAATTTTAATTAGGGTAAAGCAGCCTGCAGAAATGCTCCAGATTGCCGCTCCTCAGCATTTTCTGTGCACTGCAGTTATTTTAAGCAAAGAGTTCAGAGAGGAGCGGAGAATGATGCCTCTGCTCCACCTTTCGTTGGAGGCTCTCTCCGCGTTAAAAGATGGTAACCTCAGAAGGTAGCCTTCCGCACAGGTGTTCCAGGAGAGAAAGCCGTGCTCTGGGCATATTCCTGACCCTGGAATAACAAGTCAGGACACGCCGTCACATATCAACACATGTGAACGACCTCAGAGACTGTGTAGACCTGTGGGTGCTTTGTTTGGCAGAATTATTATTTACAGATGGTCACTTCTCTCGAAGCCTTGCCCCTAAAATTCCTTCTTTGTTTTCCCCTCCTCTCCTTAGTTTCTAATAATTTGACCACTAATTCAGAACTAGGGGGAAAAAATAACAGTTTTGTTTTATTCCTTGATACCACAGTGGTTACAGATTATCTTCCATGTGTTTACAAACCCGGGGAAGTAATACGTAGTAGCCCATAGGAGCTGTCTTTGAAGACCTGTCCTGATCACATGCGTGGATCACAGAGCACCATCTATGTTCCTGCCCAGAAGCCCCTGTGCTGTGCCAAGAGCTAGGCCCATCCTGTCGTGGGACGTAAGCGCCGGAGGGCCCATCACATTGCATCCGCGAGCTTCCACTCTGTTAAACTTCCTCCAGAGACTCCCTTTCAGAGAGAAATTTCAGTTAAACCTCATCTTTGAGCCACTCTTCACGGCAGTCAAGTCAGTCCTTTCTGTTTGATTTCTTTCTCAGCTATCTTTGAACAGAGAAGTTGGAACATTGGTTTCAGTAAGTGAGTCTTGCCTTTTGACATCCTGTATCAGGTTTGCCAGAATTTGAGGACAAACCTCCCACCCCTCGCTACCACACACACACACACACACACACACACACACAAACGTTAACTGTGGATGAGTGCACTAGCTAGCGACAAGTGTAGAACCTAAATTTGCTTTCGGGAATACACAATTCCTTTTTTGGGGGAGAAGGGGAACCATGCTTTTGCTTCCAATTTGAGGTACTCATGTCTGCTGAAGCCTGGCCATTTAAGTTGTGACCTCATTGGCACACCTCTCTGCAGTTTGCAGGAAGGTTGAATGGCAGGCTGTAAAGGCTGCCATAGAGCTCATCTTTGTCCCTGGAGCGAATGCCAACCACCCAGAGAAATAAAACACTATACCACCTTCAGAAACCCCACTACTTGGCAAAATCATATGAAGTTCTTCATTGCTGCTCGGCCCCTCTTACCATGGTGTGAATCCACGTTCTTCTCTTCTGGCTGTGGAATTGGAGATTATCGGTCAGGCCGTGCTTGGTCAGGAGTAGCCTTTTCAGGCTTTGTCCTTTTACTTTCCTCCCAAGCCCCTTACAGGACTTGGTCTCAATCCAACAAGTGCAGAGAGAGTGGCTTTCACATGCCACGCCCTGGGTTAGATGTTGGGGGAACAGTGGGAAGGAGGGACCTAGCGTAGGAATTACACAACTTACGTTTGCAAGTGTAAAATAAGGGGATTTTCCCAACTTGGTTTCTTGCCAGTTTGAGTTCCTCCCTGGCTTTTCAGGTCTGTCACTTAGCCCTGTTTTAGCTTCGTATCATTTGCAAACTGAGCAGGCCTGCCCCTTCTCAAGGGGAATGTGAAGGGTACAGTGTGGCTGAAGAGCACCGGGACTTAGAAGAACCGAGTTCTGAGTTCAAGTTTCGGAGCAGGTCCTTTAACCTTTCTGAACCTCCGTGTTCTCATCTGCAAGCAGAAGTATTACCTGGCCTGAACCGAGGTCATGAGTGAGAGGATCGAGGGCAAGAATGTGGGCAGAAGAGCCCCGAACATTATGAAGTGCTGTGCCAATCAACGTACCGCATTCAGATTACCATTTAGTTAAAAGTTGAAGCTGGTCTCTGGCTCCTGTTCAAGCAACAAAACTGTCCTTGAGGAGAATCAGGCATTTTCCTGGCAAGGGCCCCGCCCTTTCCGAGGGTTTTGCCAGCTGGAAAGAGAGGAGCCCCGGCCGGCCGCAGAGCACGGAGCCTGGCATTGTAGAGCCTGCCCTGCCTGCCGTCCCGAGATCCTGCTGTGCGTCCGGAAGGCCCCGCGCTGTTTGTCCGTCCCACCACCGATCCACAGCTGAGTTAGACATGGCCCGGTCAAACACAGACAGCACCACTGTGTGGTGTTCCCATCACTTCCTGGGCCAAACTGCTCGACATACCTCCTGCCTCAGGCCTGGCACAGTGTGACCCTCAGCCGTGAGACACTTTGCAATCAACCTTCAGCCGTAAAATGGGTTAATTCTTTCAGGACCAAGTACCAAAGCATTCATGCTGTTTCCTGGAAGAATTGGTACATTTTATTAAAAAAAAAAAAAAAAAAAAAAAAAATTAAAAAAAAAACCTAACCTATTCCCAGAGAGCAGCTTATAAATAGTCTCTAATAATAATAAACACGAAACAGGTTTCATGAAACGCCATCGTACAAGGACCTACGATGCCCCAATGCCTTAACTGTTTTTCCTGAATAGTATGGGCCCTGGGCCTCCTCTCCCTGAATAAACACAGAACCCATCACTGTACATGTTACAGAGCCCACCGAGGAGGAGCACCGTGACCTTCAAGACCTAAGCCGAAGTCCCTCAGGCGGTGGGGGGAGTTTTAAGCTGGACACTTCCCTCTGGTTTCAACTAACACATAGTCAGTGAACCTCAGTCAGAGGAACGTTCTCTGTCATCTTCCTCCATTTAAAACAAACGTAGGGAAAAGTTCCAGTGACAGTTCTGGTGGAAATAAATATTTTTATTATACTTGCAAGAAATAAAATAAAACGTAGAAATAATAGTAAAGGTTCTTCTAAGGATCTGAGAAGAGGGGAGTGGTGAAGACGTTTGCAGCATCCCTGCAAGCTGCAAAGGCCTGGACATTACGAGAAGGATCCCGAGGAGCTGCTTGGGAGCAGGCGCCCTGAGGAGGCCGCGGCCACAGCCCTCTCCCCCTGTGCGGGGGCCCGAGGGAGTAACATTGCTCACTTACCATTTTCCACCTCTGAGAAATGTGCATTTCCTTTTTCATATCCTTGCCGGAAAATCTCCCCCTCCCCTTAAGACTACCAAGGTTTTTGAAACATAGAAGTGTATGAATTTAATTAAGCCATGAGCCTCTAACACTTTGTCTGCTGTGAACGTATCTCCAGTTTATTAAGGGGAAACATGATTTGCTTTCCAGGCATTGGTTTTTAACTAAT
The DNA here is from genome assembly GCF_014108245.1 of Pipistrellus kuhlii. Lineage (NCBI taxonomy): Eukaryota > Metazoa > Chordata > Mammalia > Chiroptera > Vespertilionidae > Pipistrellus > Pipistrellus kuhlii. The sequence continues at coordinate 28,265,433 of NW_023425460.1, read as the reverse complement.
TATTTCCAGAAGCACACGTTATTCCACAGCAAGGTACCAGGACTTCATGAATACTTGATTAAATGTGGAATCTCATTGGTCCATTATCACTCTATGTGAACTACCTCTTAGAATCCTGAAAAGTGGGAAATCTAACTTATTTTTGTAACATAAGCCAGAAGGTTTTTCCTCCCCTGTTCTGCTATCTGTCTTGTTCAGCTTTTCCCTCGCTTTAATTTTCCCGGCTCTTTAACATTTACTTGTTAGAACATAAAGTATATTCTATCTGTATCCATCCCCTCTGGGGCTTGTTTAAGATGTTTCTTCACTCGTGTCCTCTGTTGTTACTTATATCATCTTTCTCTTGACTGTGTAAGGGACATGGTTTCTCACCTACTCATGTGCCATTAAAGATGCAGTATTAACAAATTGGCTTGTATAAAAGTGTCGAAATTTGCGTTTATTTTGAAAACCTTAAGGCAGCCTTGCAAATAAGTACTAAAACTGTACTAGCCCGTAAAAATTGTTTGCTCTACTCACCTGGCGTAAATGGCTCAATGTTTGGTGTGCTCACCAGGATATTTGCTCATAACTAATAGTTGTTTGTGAAGAGGCAATGAGATCCTCCTTTTCTCCCACAATATGGAGATACTGCTGTCCCCACATTCGTATTCGTGGTGGGGGCAGCAGTGTGATGCAGAGTTCCCCATCCACGCTCTGTCCTCCTGCCTTGGGGCTGAGCGTGATGCACCCACTGCGCCCTCGCTCAGGGGCCCTGTTTTATAAACACATCCTTCCCCACCTGTTTTAGCTTCCTGATGTTGCCCGTGTCCGTGGAAACGGGGGATTGCTGCTATTGAATGCAGTTCTCTCTATGTGTATATATATCTATATATATATCTGGAAACCACTGCATCTCTACTGGCCTGTTCCTATGTAATCTTTGCATAATGTTATCCTTCTCTCTCTTCCATTTCCCTGTCACCAACCCTTATAGAGTCGGGATATAAGCCCAGAAGAGATAGATTTAAAGAATGAACCTTGGTATAAATTCTTTTCGGAATTGGAGTTTGGGAAACCGGTAAGTTTAATAGCCTCGGTGGTTATAGACATTTTTAAAAATCATGCTGTTGCTGCATTGTCGCTGCTAAGGAATCATCTATTTGTAAGGACTTCAGGGAGTGGGGTGCCCCGTGTCGGTTGTCCGGTTGTCCGGATGGGATTGCCTAGTCTCACTCCCACCTGTAAGCTTTCTGTTGCTTTTCTTCACCAAGAAAGGTCAGTGAGCTCTGGATTTATTGCCAGAAAATCCTGAGAGACACCCCGAGATCCTTGCTGGTCTTAGTCCCTCCCACCAGTAGCAACGAATACCACGTGTCTGAGGATGACATTCAGTTGGCCATCCGTTCAGTTCCTTGGCCAGAGTCCTCATGGCATACTGAAGATAAGCGGGAAAGGGCACCACACAGCGATAGAGCTTTGAAAAGCACCTGTGCAGGGAAGTGCCAAAGCCGGTCTCAATGCAGGTGTGGCCCACGATGACAGCCCTGTGTCCTGTGACTTTCAGGGAATGATCTCTATGAGTTAGAAGAACATTTCCCAAAATTTGAAATGAGAGCTAGGAATTCCAGCAAGTTCAGCGTTGAACCTAATAACATCCTGCAGCTTCCCCCTGGTGTGTCTGAGTTGACTTTGGTACCAGAGGCTTTTTGGGCACTTAAAGGAGGGTTTCTTAGCCCAGTACTCCGAGGAGTATCCACCAGAAGGGAGAAGGGAGCTCATTTTCCTGCTGGAGATGACTGGAAACTGACTTTGAAACTCCAGTTACTTTAAATGTTCACCACTGCCAACTACAAAAAGAATTTGCAAGTGGAAGGTTAAGTGTATAAACGTAAAACATTCCATTAGATGTTTGTGTGAGACTTTAAGTATTGCCTCCAGTATTTGAATTACCGTGGTTTTATCTGCAGACAGGAATTAACTTTACAGTTCAGTCAAATGTTAAATTCCATATTAAGATGAAGACAAAGTAAGCTGGTGCTCTGGGATTTCTCTGTTGATTTAGTGATGCTGAGCTTTGTTTCAAAGTTCCTGCATCTTCTGAGAGGAGCACTGACTTGCAAACATGCTGCTTGTAGAACAGACAGACATATTCATTCCCACCCCCCCCCCCCCCCCCCCCTGTCCCTCCTTGGACACTGGCTCCCAATTGCAGCTAAGCTGTCCTGAGTGAACAGCGCCATCTAGTGACCAGTTGAGAGGGCAGCAACTAACAAAGTGTGCCCATCACTTCTTTCTCTCCCTTTTTTCTCTGCTGTCCACCATACAGACATCAATGGGTTCTACCCAGGCAGTCTCTTCCATATTCAAATATTTAACGGTATTTTAACCTTTTTCCTTTTCTTACAACCTGCTCAGTTATCTCACAGAAAAACCTATTGATATATGTAGTTCCACCCCTCTCCCCAATGATTGATATATATAATTATACCATATTTCCATCTGGGAAAACCAAAGCTATTTGCTTTAAATTATGCATAAGAAAAAGTCCATGCCATTGACTTTTGATGTCCACAAATTTCTAGCCATCTCCTCATTGGCCAAATAAATAAATTAGTTTTCCCTTTAATGTTAGCTTTTAGGAAACGTTTTGAAATGTCTCTAATTAATCATTTGTTTTACCAAATCTGTCACTGAAAATCATTCTGGTTTTGTCAACAAGAGACAGTTTTTCAGCCCCAGCACACACTAAGCGGGGGGAATCTGAGGAGCTCGGGGGATCGGCCCTGCTTCTACGGGAAGCTGGTCTGCGTGCCTCCATCCCATTCGTACGCTGAGACCTCCCGCCATTGGTACCGCTCCCCTGTTGTTCTAACTGCCTCTTACTTATTTAAAGAGATTCTTTTCCAAATGTCATCTCTCTCAAGCCACAAATTTTCCTTACATAGACTTAGAGTCCTTGAAGGGGACTCTCCTTTTTGTGTGGGTCTTTTAAAGTAGTGAAAGGTAAAACTTCTAAAGACTTACCAAAACCACGTAATCACTGTCTATCCTGAGGGAGCAGTGTTGAGACCACGGTTCCCATGGTCTGAGGCATTCGAAGGGTGGGCTCCTGTCTAGTTGAATGACAGGGTGGCATTACAGCCAATTTACAGCCAATTTAACTTGTAAGCACTGTCTTATCTTTTTGCAGTCAGTGCACGTAGAGAGACTGGTGTGACTTTGAAAGGTCCGCTTCCCATCCGAACCATCTATGCAGTGTGTAAAGTGCTTAAAGAAAAATGACTGTTAATAGCACCTGCTTTACAAAGTGCAGAATACATGTCTACAGGAATCGCATTGCTGTCCTGTTGCTGTGGGTGGTGAATGCATCTTGAAATCAGATTACTTTTCATTTGCAAATTTATTACTAAGAGCCTGGGTGTTAGCTTTTTTCTCTCTCCTATCCCCCCTCAGAAATTAATGTGATTTCTATAAGTAAGCTCAAGGCAAAATGTCACAATGTAAACCAATTAGAAAAAGCTTCCCTAATTGGTTATAATGAATATAATTACAATATTCCAGGAGCTGTTAAGTGACAGCAGAAGGGAGGGGGAGCTGTGTAAGAGCTTTCAAGCCTAAGTGGGCAGAACAGAGGGTTCCCCTGGGGCAGCTTGTAGCTTCCAGGTGTCCTACGTTTGAACCCCTCCCTCACTAAACGTACAACGGTTCTCCGGGCAGATTTCTGTTTTAGGCGTGTACCCTAATTCTCTCTTGAAAAGTTAAAGGGGAAAAAGAGAAGGGGGAAAAAAAAAAACCCACAAAATTAGCCTTCTAGGCCGCTGTTTAAATGCAAAGTAGAAACTCTGTTCTGTAAGGGAGATAGAGGATCTGGCTCTACCGCTAGCTGTGTTAACATCTAAGCAAGCAGGGAACGATTTTTAAAATTATCTCATCACCCATTTGGTACAGTTGCCACAAACCACAAAAAACACACTTCGTGCAGTTTGCCCTCCACTGGCCAGATCGCCGCATTGCTACATGGATGAAGCCTGCCTCAGAGATGTGGGCTCAGTGTCCATCTTAGTGTGAAAAGAACAATGGGGGATTTTAAAGTTTCGATTTTTGTTCAAATTGGTGTTAATGCTTTTTTTTTTTTTCTTCTTTGTGTCTTTTAAGTTTGCAATGTTTGGACTCCAACAGTGATCTGCTCTTGAGACAGAAACGTAGCCAGGAAGCTCCCCGTTAGCGCCCACGCCCGTGCTAGCTCCCCGTTGCTGAGCCCCGGGGTGCCCCCCTGTGTGTGAGCCGGTCTCCGTGTCTGTCTTTATGCTCATTTCTCCATTTCCTCCTCTGCTTCCCATCAGCCTCCCAAAAAGATATGGGATTATACTCCTGGAGACTGCTCTATCCTTCCTAGAGAGGATAGAAAGGTAATGCCTCTCCGGGGCGGTGTGTGTGCTCCTGGCTGGTTAGTGTGAGTGTGCTGTGGGGTTTGGCTCTTATTTTCTTCAATCACTTCTTTTTTTTTTTTTTTTAACTTGATAACTTTATTTTATTTTTTTGGCTTGGTGATAAATCTATTTAACAAAGTCTCTAAGATATATACTGATGTGTAGAGGGTGTGTGTGTGTGTGTTTTAAGCAATGACTTACTCTCCTGACATGTAGCGTTTGTCACAGTCACCAGACTCCGAAAAGGCAGAAGCTAGGTATTTCCTCCCGGCAGGTGCTGTGGTATCTGTAGTTCTCCGCAGCCAGGAGAACAGAGTTCTGGAGCTCTGGTTACTGCGGGGCTTCTGTTTTCCAGGCCTAACGCTGCATTCTCTGTCCTCGTGGCTTTTAGTCATTTCCAGGGAGCTAGCCTCTTGGTTTAATCATGCCATCTCTGCTTTGTTAAACTATCACCCTAAACAGGTTCATTTTTCAAACATAACCCTCCATTCTCTCTGCCTGTCCTCTGAACTAAAACCCTCTTTCCCATCTTTCCTTTCTTGTGCCAGACTAACCTAGACACAGAGCTCAACCTCTGCCAGACAGAGTTAGAGGCAGATGTAGGGGAGACGGAGACGCTTAGCAAAGCACCCCATGCAGACCTGGCGCAGGTACTTCTGTTTTCCTCCTGCTGCCCTGCCTGTCCCGGGCCCTTCGGTTTGGGCTGGCACTGAGGAGGGTGGGCTGGCGCTGAGGAGGGGAGTGTCTTGCTGATGACTGTGGAGCTGCATGGCTTTCTGGCTGCTGTTTTCCTGTCCCTTTCCCCAACTTGGTTTTTCTTTGGTTTCTTTGGAGCTTGGCATCTTCCTTAAAGGGGGGCTTTCCAGATATCCGTGGGGTGGCTGGTGATTGCTCTCAGGGGGGCCCTCTTCCTTTCCTGCCTTCGCCTTGGGGTGCCTTCTCGGGGTTTCAGGGAGCCGTGTTTGGGCAGCTGTCATTCTTGCAGCCTTGGGAGGCCCCAGCCTCGGAGACGGTTCCCCAAAACGTGGCAGTGATTCGATGCTGCTTATGCACAGAAACTGTCAGAGCTTGTGGTCTGAGAGGTCAGAAAGTTCTCAATGAAAAATGCGCTCCAGGGGCCAGGCCACATCACAGGCAGGCATCGGAAGCCCCATCTGTGCTGGCATTTCTGAGCGGAGCTGGGTCAGAGAGAGGGTCCCAGAGAAGCGGGCTCCCCGCGGAAGGAAAACACTCCGTGCGGAAACAAGAGGGACCTTAGAGGAAAGCGGATCCTTACAGGAAACAGGAAAGGAATGTGGGCCCTGCTCAAGGCGGGGAGGCCGCAGACCAGGGCAAGGAACAAGGGGTGTGAATGGATCGTGTTCACCTTCAGCCGAGCTGGAGAGCAGGAGGGTCAGACCACCGGCATGAGTGACGAGGGCACCAAAAGCCATGTGAGTGCAGGGGCGTAGCCCAGGGGAGGGGAGGAAGCAGGGGTTACCGTGGGGAACAGGATGGGGATAGACAACACGAGCTTTGTCCGGACAGAGGGAGCCTTGGGGACATCAGTATGACACGGGAGAACGATGGGAGAACTTCATGCAGAGGGTAGGGGAAGGACTTGGTGTCAGGGCATTTGTTTTGAATGTTGGTTGGGTATCACAAAGAAAATATGCAGGTGACGGTTTGAAACGTGAGGCAGGTTCTGTGAGACGGGCAGAGGCTTCCCAAGGCAGTTGCAGTCCCTGAGGAGAGGTGGTGGAGGACAAACTGGGGCAGACGAAGACACCCCCCCGGGACAGATGGAAGCCTGAAGGGAGAGTCCTGTGGGAAGGATGAAAGATCCATTAGTACCTATTGGACTGTTGGTGGCAGCGGGAGAGCAGGGGAGGGTCAGAGAGAGCATTCCCCAAGATGGAGGAGGAGAGAGGGGAGGTGGAGCGAGAGGAGCGGCCTGAGCATGACCAGGTGCTCCAGAGAGGCCCCCACACTGGACTCTGAGGAGAGGTCAGTGGGGTCGATAATCCAGAGGTTTCTAAAAGCTTTGGGGGCTGCTGAGTGGTGGGGGGGAGAGGAGTGTGTGGAGAAGGTCTGGAATACCCAGGGGTGCACACCGATTAAAATGTGATCCTGGAGGAAGGCGACGGGGTGTCCCCAGAGGGCTCAGCAGGTCGCGCAAACCTCTTCCCCGCGGGAAACCAGGACGTCGTCCAGAGGTGGGGAGACCCAGAACGGGGCAGAGGCCAAAGGTCAGGTTCACGGAGGAAGGAGGGTAGGGGAGAACAGGGCAGGCAAAGAGCTGGACGGATGAATGTGCAGGTAAGAGGGGTGCCTTCTCTGAGGAGCATGGCGGGGAGGGTGGGGACCTCCTGGGGTGGAGGTGCCCTCAGAAATGACAGCCCAGCAGGCGGAAGGCAGGTGGCTGAGCCCCTGAGGAAGGTCAGCTCCTTCCTTCGCAGTCTCTTCCTTTTTTCCTGGTGTTCCCTTTCCTCCAACATCTCCCCTCCAGGTACTTTGTTTCCCTTGTGATGGTCAGCATTAGAGATAGGAACATCTTTAAAAGTTAACTTTTTCATTGATTTATTCAACCACTACTTTATTTTTAAGAGCCAATATATTGAACCCTTTGCTTGTTTCCCTCCAAGATAACAGAAACCCTAAATAAACTACACAGTGTGTTCTTTTTCTCTGCATGTAGCTCTCGATTGTTCTCCTTTTGCACAGTGGTGTGTAACCTTGTAAAGCATTCCCCACTGAGGCTGAAGTGGTCATTAGCATTTGTAAATCTGCATTTCTCCCCCTTTTTGCACTTTGAAGTCTCTGGGGGCAGACAAACATCTAAACCCAGTGTGGTCTTTCAAAATACGTTTTTGTGCATTCTGTACCTAATGTTTTGGGTGACCCTCTCTCTGGATGTGGCATCTGGGGCGCATGAAGGAGTTGGCAGGGGTCTGAGGGTTGGGGTATGCTGGGGGAGGGTGTGCCATGTCATTAATGCATGTTGGCCACATGGTGGGCCTATCCCCCAGTGGGCCCAGGAGGCCACCTCCTGACCCACCCGGGGAGCCGCGATGCAGCCACTGGGAGGTCAAGGCCAGAGACAAAGAGGCCCCTCCCTCCGGGCCCGGCTACCTCTCCAGCCAGGCCCCCTCCACCCAGAGGCCCTGGCTAAATTAGGAAGCGAAAGGGACGCCCTTGGCTTAGAACATCTGAGTCCAAATAAATCACATACACTTTTCTTTCTCTTTTATACGTTTACAGAGCTCAGCAGTCAGCCCCACTCCGGACATGTCTTCAGAGCCTCCTGGATAGTAAGTTGCCCCTTTGTTTCTACGGCTCCCTGTATGGACTGTCCAAACGGGAGAAGCTGATGATTCGGACCTGTGTGTGTGTGTGGGTTGGGGGGGGGGGGGGGGGGGGGGGGGAGCAGTGTAGTGGATTTGAGTGATGTACAGTTTGGTGATAAATAGCAATTCAGTTCTGGTCTTCAATTTTTTTCTTCCATTTTCTTCTCCTCTTCCAAGTGAATTTTGTGACGATTCATATTAACCTTGATAAGCTTTACCTTTAGAACGTGAGCGGATTGGCGTGCGTTCAGGATCAAAGTTCACCTCATTTGCTGATCTTGTGGGGGGAGGTGTGACTTTGGGGGCTGAGGGTGGGGTTCGGGTCCTTGGCCTGGACCTGTCACAGGCAAAGATGGGGCCGAAAGGGGGCTCACTGGTCTGTTTCTCAGAGGTGTGGCTTCATTAGGGTTCTCGCTGGGTGACGGCAGCCTTTCCCAAACCTCCTGCCTCCTCTCTTCCAAATCAGCCAGCCCATCCCCCAACCTCCCGCGCCCTCTCCCAGACTGTGTCTCAGAACTTGGCCATGCAGCTGTTTTCCCAGCTGCCAATGGGTCAGTGCTGCCCGCCCCCTGCACACACGGTAAGGTGCCAGCATTGGAGCCTGTCTGAGAAGCCCCAGCTGAGCCTCTCTGTACCCAGTCTCAGGTAGGAGCTGTTAGGACCCTGACTTCCGCTGCTGTGCCCGAATTGTGTTATTATGTTTGTATAACTAATAAATCATAAATCATACACTCCTCGAGAGCCGGGTGCACCCGTAGGTCAGGGCGTTTGTTCTGGTGGGAGCAGCTCATCTCATCACCACGGTGTCTGTATCTTATGCTTCAAAATGTGACCAGAAGAGGAGGCAGCGCTTTGCTTGTTCCATTTGGGTTGGGCAGATCCACAGTAGCCAAGCTCACCTGTGCAGACTGAAGCCTGGCTTGCTCTGGATGCTGAGTGTATGGGTATGTGTGACAAACCGTACGGTCACTTGGGCATTTTGCAAGAGTAGTTTCATTTGAAAGTCGATTAACTGTGTTTGAAGTATTTCACTGGAAAATTGAAAAATACCCTTCCTCCTCTCAGGGAAGTGACCAATTCTCTAGCCAGATCTATTAATATTTCTTCTATAAATGTGTATATTAATGGTTATGATTAACAGACCCCAGAGTCTGAGAAGAAATTGGGACGGTGTAGTAGGACAGCAGTTAGGGGAAAGTTTCCTATCTTAAAGGACAGTTCCATCTTTGAGAAGGTCGGTATCGTCTCTTGGGCTCACTGTTGGGTTGGTCATCCAGCCACCAGTGTGACAGAAAAGAATCAGAGTTCAGCTATATCCTCAGGCTGCCTGCCCCTCCGCCCCACCCCACCCCCACCTTGGGCTGTGAGGCTCACTCTGTTTTAAGGAGATAGCTGAACTATGCCTTCAGCTCCAAGGATGACCAGTCCCAGGTCCTCCAGGCCCCAGACATGAACCCACAGACGACCTCAGGCTCTCTGCAGGTGAAGGGCTTCTTCAGGCCACAGCTCCCAGCAAACTCTCCTGGTCCCTCAGGTCACCTGCTGGTCAGCAACAAAGCTTGTCACTTTGGTGACCCTGACTGCCCAAAGCCTGGTTGGACCAGATCTCTCCCTGCCCCGCTGGTCCCAGGACTGCATAATGTAAGCCTACTGCTCGCTCTCCCCTCTACCTCCTTGCCCCATTCCTCTCCCAGAAATGCACAGACAAAAAGGCTGTTTCAGGTGGCCTTAGCTTCCCTGGACCAAGGCACTATGCTAGGTAATAAATAGGAGCATAATTGTCCCTTAGTAGTTTGGGGGGTAAAACCCAAAAAAGGAATGTTAAGTAAATAAGAATGTAAAGTGGGCCTAGTTACTTTGGCTCAGTCAATAGAGTGTCATCCTGCGGACTGAAGGGCCCCTGGTTCAATTCCGGTCAAGGGTACATGCCGTGTTGCGGCTCAGTCCCCAGTAGGGGGCATGAAGGAGGCAGCCAATCAATGATTCTCATTATTGGTGTTTCTGTCTCCCTCTCCCTTCCTCTCTGAAATCAATAAAAGTATATAAGGGAGGAAGGGAGGAAGGAAGGGATTAAGGATTAAGAGTATTCAGAAAAAGAAAGCAGTGCCCAGTCTGTCAGTTAGGCACACAGGTCTTAAAAGAAGTGGTGAAATGAACAACTTATTCAGCATATACTGTGCTCCAGGCACTATGCTTAGCTTCCGAATTCACCTCTCAACATTCCAGGACCAGGCATCTTTTTAACCTGCATTTTGCAGGTGAGGAAGCAGGCAGTGACACCCATGGCCTGCAGCTGGTGTGGGACTGAGTTGTTCCTCCAAGTTCTAGGCCAAGGCACTGGTGTCTGCAGTGCGCTCTCACTGCACCATACTGACAATAAACTAATAGCATCCCATAATTTACTGTCTTTCACATGAGTGAGAAAACCATTATGCAACTATTTGTAATACTGTATTAGCAGGATTGAGGGGCCTAATGCCGAACAGAGCAAATGGCTGTCAGACTCTGAGGATTTGTGTGCATAAAGCTATCTGATGTGTTAATTTTCCCACACTCTTATTTCTATCATCAGAACAGGTCTCCAAAGACCTCTTTTTTTCAGCCTTACTCTAGCTCACTTGAAATATGTGGCAGGGATAGATGAGGGTTTTTTTTCCTCCTGCTATTCGACCATTTGGGAATTTACTAGAAATTTGGGCTTGGTTTTCTCCCGCTTTGCTCAAATGAATCAGGTTTTCCTGTATTTGGAATTGGTGAGGAGCCAGCCTAAGTGCAGTGCCTGAGGCATAGCAAAGTGCACACTAAGTGTTTGCTGAGTAAATGAAGCCTCCGGAAGACTTAATTAACGAGAATCCAACTCAGCATCAAGGTCGGCAACTTGTGGATTGAATCTGGTTCCCTTCACCCGAGGGACAGGAATGACCTGCTGAAAGAAACATTGGCAAAGGCTCGACTTAACCCAGGGACTGAAGAAAGAGGAATCCTATGGCCCAGGTGCAAAGCTGTGGTCAGTGAAGAAGTGGTGGTGCTGCTTTGAGTCCACTTTAATATCTTGGAGAGACTTTAGTCTAGAAATTTATTATTAAGTTGATTACATATCACAATATTATTATAAAAGAACCTGGAAACAGAGAGGAAGAAATTCACCCCTTGTTCCAGTATCCTAATACAATCTACCAGTCCTTCCTCTCAAAAAAATATATTTTTTATAGTTGTGATCACAATGTATTTGTATTTTATTTCTGTGGAATTGCCAGATCTATTAATCAACAGTGTAGCCTACTCTTCTCCCTCATTGCTTAGCATTTCAGCATTCGTAGGCTCGAATACAGTCTTTGCCTAACCAAAGAGCTTTACTTTAGATGGCCAGTAGGTGGCACTCAAGCTGCAGCTTTCCTAAGTGGTGATGGTGCACTAGAAAGAAAAACACCCTTTCTCCTTAATCTAACTTAAGATCAAAACACAAATCATTGCCTGGAGAACTTGATGAAATATTAGAAACTTCCCAAGGCTCAAAAATGTCTCATAAATCTGTGTGTGTGTGTGTGTGTGTAGGCATTTAATTTTATGGAATCATTTATTTCAATAATATTTATTGAACAAAGGTGCTAGACACCAGCCGTGCAAAGGCTAGTCAGTTAAACTGCCTCCCTCAGAGGACGAACCCATGTAACGGGAGGCAGGCTTGTAAAGAGCCGTCAGAACCCAGTGCGGGCAGGCAATGATGGAGCCAGGAGGGAGGGAACGCCTGTTTCGTGGAGGAAGAAAGGTTCACTTTACAAAGGAGCAGCCAATAAAAAGTGATTAATAATGACATCATAACAAATAAGAAAAGGTAATTTTTTTTTTCATGCTATGAAAGGCTAGACAATGAACTGCCCTCCCCAAATTGTCTAGACGCCATCTCCCATATCCAGTTAAAAACTGTTATTTTTTGTTTCTTCCTGAAAACACAAGATGGTTTTGAACAGTGGATTCCATGAGGCTGGAATTTTTTTGTCTGTTTTGCTCCTTATTGGGTCACCACCTAAGAGAATGATGGATATGTAGTAGGTGCCCAGTAAATACGTGTTGAGTGAATAAAATGAGCCTTGGAATGGCATGGTGAGATCTTCTCTGGAAATATCACTGGCAGCAGTTTGCAAAGATGATTGGGGCCTGGGGGAGGGGTGGTGTGCAGAGTGCACAGGTGTCGGGGAGTGGCGTGAGGTGGGGACCAGGGAGGCAGAGACTGAAGGGATTAATGTGAGCTGGGTCAGGACGGAGTAAGCAAAACGTGCTGAAGTTTGCAGGGCAAGGAGGGAGGCGAGGGGGTGATTTTCAGGGCTCTCTGGCCTGGGTGATGGGAGGCAGAGGGATGGAGCTGGGTTTGGTTTGGAAGGTGTTGGGTTTAAGATGCCTGAGGAACATCTAAGTGGAGCTGTCTAGGAGGCAGTTGAGTGTGTGTATCTGGAGGTCAAAAGGAATGTCTGTGTGTATCTAGAGGTCAAAAGGGATTGGAAGGTGGACTTTTTGGACAGTCTCACCGCACCTGATAGTTTGGTAGAGGAAGGAAATGGAGGCAGAGAGAAACAGATTGTCTCTTCAGGTTTGTAAAGTGAGCGGTTTGCCTCCACTGCTCACATTTCCTGTTGGAGTCAGGCTGGAATCCCTACCCAGCCAGTGGATTGGAAACATTTGGCCCTACTATGATTGCTCTGCTCTCTCCCTTTATTCTTAGAGTGAGTTTCTGTTGAATCCCCTTGAAACTCAGCAGCCAGCACTGCCTCTTAGCCAGGGGGTCCATTCTCATCACTGCCTCCTGCTGGCCTGCTCTTCCCCAGCCCAAACCGCTCCGCCCTGCTGCAGAGCCGAGCTTCTGGGCCTGGCTCCTTTTGGTGACTCGGTCTTTCTCGGCCAGACTGAGGCACTTATCTCACCCGCTCTGACCTATTCGGACACAACTCTTTGACCTTTGAACAAATGCCTTCCCCACTCCGGTCCTCAGTTTCCCCTTCGGTAAATGGACAAATGGTGTCTGTCTTTCCAATGAGGGGGCCTGGGGAAGGTAATGCATTTGGAAACACTGTACCAGAGCTTTTAGACGTTGTTTTTAGACAAGTTACAGAAGTGTCACACATCTGGAAAAAGTAAGTCGGCTTCGGTATCAGAAAGAAAACAATTGGCCATAGCAAGTCCATCCTGAGAGGTTTCCTGAGGGCTTCAGGCTTGTCGTTCTGGTGGGAAGCAGGAAAAAAATGGTGATAATGGTGGAATAAAGCCAGAAAATGGGGTGGCGTTGACGGGGAGGGGGTAAGGGGGGTGAGTTCTGACAGTGGGTGAGGTAGGGGAGGTGTGAGGTGAGCAGTCGGTGTCATGGCTGAGAAGTTAGGAGGAACGAGGGGAGATGGGTCAGATGTTCTGTATGAGGGTAGAAGCCACTGTGGGGGGTCGCTGTGCTGAGGTCTGGTCGCCCCACACCAGAGCTTTCGAGGTGCTCCTCTCACAAAAGCGACCTCGGTCCACAGCTGATGGTTGGCAAGCCTGAAGGACACCTGTCTGTGGGTCTTTCTGCGGATGGAACGGACAGAGGAGACATGGGCTGAAGCTGAAGGACAAAATCAGGAACTGCAGCCAAAACTAGAGGGTGGATGGTGAAAGGGAAGTTTCAAAAAGAGGCAGATTTCTTTTCAATTAAGAAGTTCAGAGGGAATTCCAGGTTAGATGACTCGAACTGGTCTAAATCGGCATGGCCAGCTTGCCAGTCTCCTGAAGGTCCTCCCCTCGCTAACTAGAATGGGTGGCTTTGGTCAGTCAGAACGGGACATCTGTGAATGCCCCTCAGGCAGAAGCCACAGAGCCCAGAGCTGTGTGGGCGGCAGCCCTGTCCCTCGCCTGGGAAAGCCAAGCCTGTTTGTCTCCAGGCGGAGCCTCCAGGCAGAGCCCCGCACCAGGAAGGACAGCCCGCCTGAGCCCAGGCCACCAGCCACCTCGTCCCGCAGCCCTGCTCTCTCCACTGCGCCGATGGCCTGAAGTCATGGACGCCAGGAGCTCAGAGCCCCAAGTAAATGCACATAGTTCTTGCACTAGAGGAAGAATTCCTGAGTACGGCATTTCACAGATCAAACCATGTTCTTTGTTGTTATTGTTAATCCGCACCCAAGGGTATTTTTCCATTGATTTTTAGAGAGTCCAGTGGACCCTTAGAGACCAGGGCACAGCCTGGGGAGAGATCGCCCCGGCTGCTCTGTGGACTCACTCCACCCGTCTGCTTGTATGTTCTCAGCTGTGAGGGCTGATTCTCTTTTCCCTTCGATTCCATTTCCGTGGTGTATGAGCCTGGGTTCGGGACGGATTTGGGCGGGGGGGGGGGGGGGGGGGGGGGGGATTCCTCCATAGTCACGGAGAGATGTTCTAGAACGGCAGCTGAGAGCTCCGTGTGGTGCTGCACGTCCTGTCAGGGTCCAGACCTCTCATTCCACCACCAAACCTCACCCGCTCCCACCACAGCCCCAGTCGCTCCGCCCCGAGTGGGGCTCCCCCTCTGGAAAAGGGGGGACCGAGTTGTTTGTGAGGACCAGAGGAATCTGCCGCGATCGCTGGGGAAAGGGGAGGCAGGGACAGATGAGGATAAGGCAGATGCAGCCCAGTGGACCTTGGGGGGTGGGCGGGCAGGGCTCATGGGTGTTCACTATTACAACTCCTTAAGCATTTCTCTGCACGTGGTAATATTCATGATAAATATTGGGAGGAAGAACCCACCAAGCTGTTGACATCTTTGAGCTGAGAATTCCAGCAAATGGAGCTTCGTAGGACCGAGCAGCAGCCTGGCCGAGGCCTGGGCATGTGTGCGGGGAGGGAGTCCTTCCCGATGTGAGCGGCACCCCCGTCAGTGTGTCCGAGGCCGAGGGCACGGACACTGGGACTCGGGGAAGGGGCGGTTCAGTGTGCCAGCGTTCACCTCATTCCAGAGGGGATTTGTGGTGACTTGCCAAATGCCCAGGACTTCAACCGGATTAAGTAAGTGAAGGCCGTGTCAGTGAGTGAAGAATGCGATAGATGCGTCTCATGTCGTCATGTTCTGCCTGTGAATCTTTTTTTTTTTTTTATATATTTTATTGATTTTTTTCACAGAGAGGAAGAAAGAGGGATAGAGAGTTAGAAACATCGATGAGAGAGAATCATCGACCAGCTGCCTCCTGCACACCCCCCACTGGGGATGTGCCCACAACCAAGGTACATGCCCTTGTCCGGAATCGAACCCAGGACCCCCCAGTCCGCAGGCCGACGCTCTATTCATTGAGCCAAACCAGTCTCGGCTGCCTGTGAATCCTGAAAGCAGTGGGTGCAGAGGTGGCTGGCACCGTGAGAGCAGAGAGAGCTCAGGTTCCCTTTCGCTTGGTGGCTGGCTTTCCTGAAGCCCCAGCTAGGCCTCCTCTTTTCATGGTTGATTTTAATGCTTCATCAGCCAAAGAGAAATAACCCAGAAAACCAATCCAAGTGGTGGACTTAAAATTACCAACACTGATCAGAGGCTCTACTTAATTATTTTTATACATATGTATATTTTATTGATTTCAGAGAGGAAGAGAAAGAGAGAGAGAGAGAGAGAGAGAGAGAGAGAGAGAGAGAGAGAGAGAGGGAGAGAGAGGGAGAGAGAGGGAGAGAGAGAAAAGAGAATCATCAATGATGAGAATCATTGATCTGCTGCCTCCTGTATGCCCTGCACTGAGGTTCAAGCCCACAACCCAGGTATGTGCCCGGACTGGGCATCGACAGTCAACCACTGAGCCACACCAGCCAGCCCCCACCTATATTCTTGACTGCCCCATCCTGTGTGCAGCACCTGGGCCCCAGCAGTGTTTCTCAGTTATTCTGTCTGTGAAAGCACAAATACAGTCATTCAGTCAGGGGCACCCGTGGGCCTGCCTTGCCTGTCGAACTTGACCTCTATGTAGGAACACTCCTTGGAAAGGGCGGTGCTTGGTTAGGAAGCCGGAAAGTGTGTTTCTTTTCCTCAGCTGGAAATGTACTTTATAGAAAAACGTTAGAAAATACTAACTCCTATTCTTTTTTTCCTCCCTCTTCTCTCTTCCTTTTAAAACTACATTGTTCTTAGTATATATTCTTCCAACTTCCACGCAGTGAAGAGGGAATCGGATGGGGCTCCCTGCGACCTCGGGAGCCTGGAGAACGAGAGGCAGATTTATAAAAGCGTCCTGGAAGGTGGAGACATCCCTCTCCAGGGCCTCAGTGGGCTCAAGCGCCCGTCCAGCTCGGCCTCCACGAAAGGTAACCCCGCGAAGCCTGCAGGCCCCTCGCCTGTCCACCGCCATCGGGTGTCGCTCCCGTCCGCAGTTACCGGGTGTTGGCAGGGGGAAGCTCCCGCCACTGGAATCACTTTGGTCTCGTGCAGGTCCACTTCCAGGCTCTGAGCCTTCCTGGTCCCTCCCCTCTCTCACCGGCCATTTTTCTTTCTGGTATTAATAGTTCTCCGCCTCTAATCCCAGCCTTGCTCTCCCTGAAGCATCTCTCTCTCTCTTTTTTTTTTTTTTTTTTTTTTTGTTCTGATTCCCTTTCCTTAGAAATTAGCTGAGCTTTAGCTTTTCCTGACTCTAGCAAGGTGGCCATTTTTTCGTTGCATTTTGCACCTGCTTTGCAGCACAGATTATTTTGCTTCTGGACATCGACTGGAAATTTAAAATAAAAACACCTTATGACAAATGAGCATGTTACCTCTCCCTTTTTTTATTTTTTATTTTTTAGCAGCTTTTTGCTTTAACCTAATGGGTCTGTTTATTTTATTCTGCATGCTTTCCAGTGGATCGTAAAGGTGGGAATGCTCACATGATTTCTTCATCTTCAGTTCATAGCCGAACAGTTAGCACTAGCAATGCCTTAGGCCCCGTGTGTAAGCACAAGAAACCCCTGTCTGCTGCAAAAGCCTGCATTTCCGAAATCCTCCCCTCCAAGTTCAAGCCCAGGCTCTCCGCTCCCAGCGCTCTCTTGCAGGAACAGAAGAGTGTCCTGCTGCCTTCGGAAAAGGCTCAGAGCTGTGAGAACCTCTGTGTCTCCTTGTCTTTGAACGGCTCCAAGAGAGGGCTCCCCCTGCAGGTGGGGGGAAGCATCGAGAACCTGCTCATGCGCTCCCGGCGGGATTACGACAGCAAGTCCAGCAGCACCCTGAGCTTGCAGGAGTACGGCTCCAGCGCCAGGAGGCCCTGCCCGCTCTCCAGGAAGGCGGGCATGCAGTTCACCATGCTCTACCGGGACATGCACCAGATCAACCGAGCCGGCCTCTTCCTGGGCTCTGCCTCCTCCGCCAGCGTGCGGGACCTGGCCTCCCACTTCGAACGGAGCAGCCTGGGCCTGGGCAGGGGCGAGCTGGGCCCCAGCCAGGAGGGCTCGGAACACATCCCCAAGCACACCGTCTCCTCCCGCATCACGGCCTTCGAGCAGCTGATCCAGCGGTCACGGTCCATGCCGTCCCTGGACCTGTCGGGCAGGCTGAGCAAGTCCCCCACGCCCGTGCTGTCCCGGAGCGGCCTGACCGCAGCCCGCTCCGCCGAGTCCCTGCTGGAGTCCACCAAGCTCCGGCCCCGGGAGGTGGACGGCCTGAGCCCCGGGGGGGCCTACGCCTCCCCGACGTGCGGCAGTGTGGCCGACTCCCCCTTGGGGTTCAGGGGCCTGGCGCCCTCGGAGCCCCTCTCCACCTGCTCCGACGAGCTCGACCACTGCTCCAACGTCTCCAGCGACAGCAGGGAGGGCAGCGGCGGCAGCGTTCACGGGGACTTCCCCAAACACCGCCTCAACAAGTGCAAGGGCACCTGCCCCGCCTCCTACACCCGCTTCACCACCATCCGCAAGCACGAGCAGCAGGCCTCCCGGCAGCCCGACTGGCGCCCGGACTGCAGAGGGGACCGCAGCGCGCTGCTCAGGAACATCTACCTGATGAGCCCCCTCCCCTTCCGGCTGAAAAGGCCCCCCCAGCAACACCCCAGGCAGCCTGCCCCCGGGGACTTCTTGGGCAGGAAGCCGGACCTCCCCGGGCAGTCCCAGCAGGACGAGCCCCACGCCAGGGGGAAGCCCCTGGTGCCCAGGCGCCTGTCTTCCCGACACGCCATGGCCAGGCTGGGCCGGACCGCAGAGCCCCCTCAGGAGAGACCCGCGGCCCCCGAGGACTGCCCGGGGGCCTTTGATAATGGGAACCCCGTGCCGTACTCAGACCACGGCCTGGACAGAAACAACAACCCCCCCGGGGAGCCGGGACCGTCCCGCGGAGGTGGCCTTTTGTGTCTTTGCCCCGTCTCCGCTCCCGTCTCCGCTCTGCTTGCTCTGTCCCCTCCTCCTGTGTGCCCTTGGTGCTCATCTTCTGGTCCGTCCTTTGTTTTCTGTTTGTTTTGCTTGGCAATGAATCATGGCTCGTAGTGGCTGCACTTCTTCAAAAACAAAGCCCCCATGTCATCTAGACTAACCTCCAAACTGTTTCGAAAGAAAAATTGGCCGCTTAGCTCCCCTGAGAAATTGGTTCGTTGGAACCCTTGTGCCCCTTGCCGTTTGCGCCAACCCCGACTCCCCGTGGTTTTTTGAGAGGCAGCCTCTCCCGGTGGCCCAGTGTGTGTGTGTGTGTGTGTGTACAGTGTCCCTGTGAGATCCTGCACGCCTCTTAGCAGGGACACTTGTCCGAGAAGGTCCTCTCTTTATGCTCACCTTTTGCCTTCTAAGGGGTTTTGTATTACACTAGTTCACGAGTGAATCCAAAACGTGGGGGGAATTCGAGGGTTCTTTCGTTTGGAATTTGATTATTGATCACTGGTCTCTACAGCTGTAAAAAAAAAAAAAATCTTGCTATTTAGAATGGATGAAAGGTGAAATCTTTTCCCAGTTTGGTTTCCCACTGAATCTTTGCCTGTTTTAATTCCACTTTGTTCTTTTGAAGATTCAGAATCACCGAGACATTTTATACCAGCTGACTACTTGGAATCCACGGAAGAATTCATCCGGAGGCGTCATGACGATAAAGAAGTAAGTGCCATTTCTAAAACCTCTTGGCTCTGGGGCAGATAAAAACATGAAGGAAGTGAACATCCCAGATATCTGCCAGAGAGAGGACATGGCCTAGCAGTTGGAAGCAAAGATTCGCTTTGTCAGAAATGACTTTTTATGTGACATTGGCTCAGTCAGGCCTCTTTTAGTTCTCTTTCCCTTAAAGTAGATTTTCCCAAGGCACTGGGTTCTGAATGCTATGTTGCCCACCCTGTATTGCTCTTTGCTCTTTCATCCCTCCTCCATACCCCGGCCTTATTATTCTCCAGGGAAATCCTCTCACATGTTCCTCCAGTACTGCCATCCCTCTGTTGGCACCAGGCACGGTGCACGTTGGGAAGGATGCAGTAGGCGAAAGAGGAAACTGGAGAGGAATGATGACCATGTACATACTGTGGTCACTAAAAGGCAGCCATTTGAAGTTGCCTTTGAACTCAGAAGAAGAGATGCCCCAGTAAATGTTAGTAAACCCCCACCAAGAGCTTCAGGCTGAGCCCTTTCCTTGCAGCGGCGGAGGCATAGCTGACAGGGCAGGGAAAGCTGTGCGTGCCCTTGGGATTCAGGAAGCGGCCGCGCTGGCCCTCCGTTGACTGGGCCACATCGCAGCGTCTGCTGTACACAGTGTTGGTCCAAGGCGAGCTTTCTAGGCTTTGCGTCCCCAGGAGAATGTGTCTTGTAGCGGAAATGGGCTGCAGTGCCTGTTGCTGTCCTGAGTGAAGAGGTGGAGGAAGGCCGGAGTCCGGCGGCAGCAGGAGGTGGAGGGTGTTCAAGTCTACACAGCTCTTCCTCTCTCTGCAGAGTCTGAAGTCCCTGGTGGTTCTGTTTCATAGTGGTTTCAGGGTTTGGGTGGGTTTTCCTTAAGGATTGGGGGTGAGACCAACTTTGGGGAGAGCTGGATGGTGCATCAAAAGACAGAAAAGACATGGTCTCCCCTCTCCGGCATAACGCAGGCAGTATTCAGTAAGACTCTGGCCTGCGTCCACAGGAGAAAGAAGAGGAAGGATCTATGAATAGAGTAGTTGGTAATAACAAGGTGAAAACCTCGGACACCGTGAGTGTTCATGAGGCCACAGAGCAGATTCGGTTCTCGTCACCGTCTGAGCCACAAGAGCCGCCCTGCAGCCGGAAGCTGGGCCGGAGGAGGCATTCCCACGCGCTGTGTAGACCGAATGCCCAGCACGGAAGGTTTTGTGATAGAACGCCGCCTGCCACGCTGGAGGCGTGTTTTATGCAGTTGGTCTAACCATTTAGTATGTTGAGAGGTACATTCAGAAGGTGCGCAGCTCGGTTCCTGAATCACATTGCTCACAGGCCCTTAAAAACTACGTCTTTCCCAGGGTATTGGCTTATGTGGTTAAACTAGGAGGAAGGTGGATTTATCGAGGTCACATTCAAGTGCTCCATTCCCTGTCCACTTTCTCTGGCTTCACGTGACCTTGGCCAGAGCACTGTCACTTCACGTGACCTTGGCCAGAGGTCTGTCCTCAGCATCAATCCATTCCCCCTTCCCAGCTCAATCCATTCCCCCGTTCCAGCACCAGAGGTCTGGCCTCAGCATCAATCCATTCTCCCTTCCCAGCTCAATCCATTCCCCTGTTCCAGCACCAGAGGTGTGGCCTCAGCATCAATCCATTCCCCCTTCCCAGCTCAATCCATTCCCCCGTTCCAGCACCAGAGGTGTGGCCTCAGCATCAATCCATTCCCCCTTCCCAGCTCAATCCATTCCCCCGTTCCAGCACCAGAGGTCTGGCCTCAGCATCAATCCATTCCCCCTTCCCAGCTCAATCCATTCCCCCGTTCCAGCACCAGAGGTCTGGCCTCAGCATCAATCCATTCCCCCTTCCCAGCTCAATCCATTCCCCCGTTCCAGCACCAGAGGTCTGGCCTCAGCATCAATCCATTCCCCCTTCCCAGCTCAAGGAGCACCGGTGCTGGCGTGTTTCTAGCAAACGCTTTCTTATTCACATTGACATTGATGATGGTGGCATTCCAGGAAAAGGTCATGTCAGCCCTGGCAGGGACACCCGTGGTCATCTAGTCACCCCCTTGTTCATCCAGGAAGGGATGTGAGAGGTGGTGGTTGCCAGGCAGAGCCGGAGACCAGGGCTCCATGTGCTTACAGAGCACCTCATGGTCTTGTCTTATTTAATCTCCACAATAATTTACCGAGCACTGGAAATCCACAAATCAAACTCAGTTTCATTTCACCTAATGAAGAAACAGTAATGTTTAAAAGAATAGCAAGAAAGTAACAGATGCTCTGCCAGTCAAACATGGCCTTGGCTGAGGCCTCCTAAAAGCTGTGCCCAGAGAAGATCGCTGGCCTCGAAGAGGAGCTGTTTGCTGAAGTGGGCAGCTCCACTCTGTCCACCATCTTAGAGTAACAGGCATAAGAAGCACAGCAGTGACCTCGTTGGCCTTGACCCCACAGAATAAACACCCATAGCAGGTGTAGTAGGTCAGATGTGGGTAGAGGAGTCAGCCAGCCCCAGTCCCACTGTGGGAACAGCTGTGGGAACTCATTGCTGCCCCACGAGGTAAGGGCAGCACTGCCAGCCTCCTGCCACTGGCCCAGCATGCGTCTGGATGCATGGATGGACCTGGGCCACCTGGCCTTGCTGCCCGTGTGAGGAGGTCAGAGGCTTTGGGCTGTGCCAGGGGCAGGTTGCAGACTGTGTAACTGGGTGGACTTTTCCTTCGCCGTGTCCCACTGTCCTCCGGTTTCTCCTGTGCAGGGTTGTCTCCTTCCTACGCGGAGTGGCTCCAGGGGGGGGGGGGGTCATAGTGGAACATGACCATTAAGCCCTTCCAGCGTCTAACCCTTGAACTTCCCTCCTGTTGACCCAGCACCTTCTCCTCAGTTGTTTCTGTTGGCAGTTTTCCAGTGCCCTGGACCAGATGATTCACTGCCCATTTTATGCAATTTCATGGCAGAAACTTTTAGCGGACCAGCGACGACTAAAGCGCGAGCAAGAAGAGGCCGATATCGCAGCTCGACGCCACACGGGCGTCATTCCGACGCACCATCAGTTTATCACTAATGAGCGCTTTGGGGACCTCCTCAATATAGACGATACGGCAAAAAGGAAATCTGGGTCAGAGGTCTGTTTTGGTCGCCTCGGATCTGCTGCTTGACCCAACGCCATATTTGCCTCCCCTCAGCATCGCCCGCTGTAGGCCGGATTAGTTCTGTCATCCTGGCTTCCCTAGGCTCGCTTTGGCTCGCTGTGCCTGGTCCGTGGACATGAGTCCCATCATGTCCTATGCTCTGTATGTTCAAGCATGCCTGGCTGCGGGACCGGGGTCTGCTGGCACATGCCCTCTGCATGCCTAGAGCATCGGCTGCCTCCATGCGTCCACTCGTCCACATCCTGCCTTTCATCGTGATACAGTGTTGCCTGTGCGTTCTGCTTAGAAACCTTCAACCTTGGTCCCTGGGCGTTAGCTTCGGTGTGGCCAAGGACAAGGTTCTTCTAAGAGATGGGGGAGTGAAACGTAGGTTACAGAAGTTAGCTAGCATTGCATCCTTTACAGCACATGTGTCAAACACAAGGCCCGCGGGCCAAATCCGTCCCGCCAGGCCTTGCAATGTGGCCCGCACCGTGCTGTCATCACTGCACTCCGCTGCGTTTCCATCACAATGACAGTTTATGACTGTTCGGTAAACCATTCGGCCCGCGATTTAGGCTGGATTTTAGATTTTGGCCCCTTCTCTGATTGAGTTCGACACCCCTACTTTACACCGACCTCGAAATGTAGTCCCTTAACATTGAACTGTCAGAGCCATACTGCCTCGGTGGTTCAGTGAGGCACTGGGTTAAGTGCCCAACAGCCTCACTGGTGCATTTTAAAACTGAGGCGTTTTGCAGCTGGACGAGTTCATGGAGGGTGAGAGGCATTCCATTTGTTCCCTTAATTTTGACATTTCTCAGCTGAGGTTATGAAACTTAATATCATAAAACAAACAAAGAAGCAGAAACCTTTGAAGTGATGTTGTTCAGGCCCGGCCTCCTCCCCTGAGGTCGGCATGTTGAAATTCTCGTGCTGCCAAGGCTGCCTCTTGCGCCAGAGTTCGTTTTGCCACATGACCCTCCAGGGGCCCTGCTGAGGTTGGCTCCTTTTGGGGGCCTGCGTGTCTGCGGCTTGGGCTGTAGAAATGAGTTCCACCCAAAGTATAGACAGTTTTATCATCTTTCAATTTAATAGTAGATGAATACTCATTTTTCTATCTTTTGAGTGACAGAGGCGGCACTGGCTAGTGGTCAGATTGTCTGGGAAGAAGAGGTAGAGAAAAGGAGGAGCCAGATTAGAAGACGGGAAGCTAGAGAGAGGACGGAGACTCTAACATGATGGGGGAAAAGGTCATAGGAAGAGGCAGGAGTTCGCAAGGTTGGTTAGTTTCGAGAGAAGGACGCCTTTTGGCCTCTTGTGCCAGCTTCTCGAAGCCACCGGTTCTGAGGCTACAGTGGTGGCTGGTCCTCTCTGGGCGGGCTCTCTCGAGAGTGATGAGGAAGATGGGAACACGCCAAGGCACCGAGGCCTGCACACTCACACGGATAGACAGCACACGGGCGTGAGAATGCAGCTGGGGTAGAATAACCATGACAGAGGCAGGCACACTGCCCAGCCCTCCTGCCTCCCTCCACAGCAGTTGTTCTCTCACTCTGAGTTCTCGAATCCCCTAGGGGCTTGTTCACATACAGGAGGCTGGGCTCCGTCCACAAAGCATCTGATTCTGGCCTGAGAGTGTGCATTTCTAACCAGTTCCCAATGACGTTGGTGATACCGGTTTAGGGACCACACTTTGAAAATCACTGCCCTCGATGTTGGCCGACAGACATGAGAAAACGAACACCAACAAGTCCCAGGGCACCAGGCCATGTAGACACACTTCAGACCCGTCACATAGACTTTGGGTGACCACTGGTTCTGCGCAAGACCCTGTGGGGAGGCGGGACCGAGACTCAGGTTGTGCCCTTGGGAAGCTGGCAGTCCAGCAGGAGAGGCCCCTCCAAACAGGTGTCTGTGGTAGAAAGGGGTGTCTCTGCTGTGGTAGGGAGCACAGCGCTGTGGGAGCCAGAGCATCCAGCCCCAGGGAGATTAGGAAGACAGAGGGAGATAGTGTACAAGCAATGGTGGCTCAGGTAATACGTCCCAGCAGGTCAGTGAAATCAGTGTTGCTCAGCGTTGAGTAATAGATGGGTTTCTTTTAATGAAAAAAGAAATTTCACCAACCCCCAGTTTTGACCTAAGCCAGTTCACAAATTAAACAATAAACTACACTCCTGTACAACTTTATTCATTTCACTGATAGGTCATATCACTTTGCCTGAACCCAGTTGCCACCCCAAGTGTGCAGATGGCGCTGTTTGGTGCAAATATTTACCTCACACAGTTCTGGCGCTAGCTGTCAGGGGTGGCTACCACTTTCATTGCAGTCACTCTGCAATGTTTGTCCTTGCAGTTTCGGTCATTTTCTCTTGTCATTTATCATCCACCCACATCCGTTCTTTTCTTATTTGCCCACAGCTGTTCAGTTGTGTCCCTTGGTCACAGACACAGTAGGCATTGAGACTGTGTAGCATTGGTTGTAAGGTCATCCTTCAATTGACCTCTAATATGCATATAGATAGAAGGATGGAAGCATCAGCATGAAGATGAAAAATAAAAAATTCCTGTGGAGAGTTCATGCCCTTAAGAAGGTCCCTCCAAGACCCCAGCTTGAGGAGCCTGGTCACATGGGCGTCTCACTGAGGGGTCAGGAGCTAAAGCTTGATGAGGTTTCTCAGTTCCACCTTTCTTACCTAGAGTCGCCCATTTCCCCTGTACTTTGGCCATGGCCTCTAATATTGAAAGAGGAAGTGTGTGATTTAATTTCCGTCACATTGTTCCCCTAGACCAGGTGGTCATGGGGTCAGAATTATATTGGCAGCTATATTGCTCACATGATTTCTCTCCCCTACTTTTTTTTTTTTAATTAGTTAAAATAACTACTTTTTTTATATGTGTATATTTTATTGATTCTTTACAGAGAGGGAGAGAGATAGAGAGTTAGAAATATCAATGAGAGAGAAACATCGATCAGCTGCTTCCTGCACACCCCCCACTGGAGATGTGCCTGCAACCAAGGTACCTGCCCTTGACCGGAATCGAACCTGGGATCCTTGAGTCTGCAGGCCGACGCTCTATCCACTGAGCCAAACTGGTCAGGGCTAAAATAACTACTTTTAATGGTGGGGAAGACAGATGCGCAAATACATATGGGGGTAAGTAAAGGTGAACTTCTTGCTCTTTTTGCCGGAATTGGAAATGAAAACATTCCTGACCGAGAAGGCGGTTCAGCCAAGGTGTAGCAAACAGACTTGCCTGACGGGAAGAGTGTAATGAGAGATAAAGGCCATTAGGTGTGAGAGGGGAGACATTACCCACCGGCCTTCATAACACTTAGGAACTGAGATTTGATCTGAGGGCAGTTGAGAGCCTCAGCCAACCTCAAAGCCAGGAAGTGATGTGATGGAAGCATTTGAGGAATGTTCTTTGTGCTCCTGAGTGACAGCAGATTACAGCGAAGAGAAGTGAAGTCAAAGGAAGCTTTGTGCCTGTGAACCAGTCAGACCTGAGCGGGGCTGTGGAGGGAGAGGCTGACTTCATGGCAGACTGAGGAAGGCGGGGAGACGGGCTAAGGGTGCGCCCAGGCCTGGCGTCTGGAAGGAGAGGGTCACCTGACAGGCAGGGGAGCCTTGGAGAAAGGATGAGCGCAGGGCCCCCTGCATCTGGCTGTGGGCAGTCTCATGGGCTCGGCACACGGCGAAATGGACGGACGAAGTTGAAGATGACGTGAGAGGGGAATTGGGGTTTCATCTACTTGCAGGTCATAATTTAAGCCAGGCAAACAGGATATAAGAGTAGGACAGTCACAGCCCACACAGTCAGGCTTTCTGGCTAGCTCCCTTTTCCTTTTTTATTAGTTTGTTTTTGTCTTCATAGCGATGGTCAGCTGCGGGGAACTAGAACGTCAGCTTTGGGACTTTTGTCACCACCTCCTCCCCAAATCTGGCCCTCCTTGGGGAGAGTCTCACACATGACGTAGCTGACCAAGCATCCACCTAGTGTTCTGCTGAGGTCACACGAGAGGAATCCTGCCCAGATGTATACCCCAGAATGAACTGGTTAGATTGCGTCTTTCTGCTTTGCTTTCCGGAAACGCGTGAAAATGTGTCCTGTCCACCATTTGTGAATTTTGATTTTTAACTTGACTTTGTTTCTTGTGTTTAGATGAGACCTGCCAGAGCCAAATTTGACTTTAAAGCTCAGACACTGAAGTAAGTGCCACCGGTCCTATTTGTCTGTCATTTTAACTGCCTCTCTATACGCAGGCGTCCACTTCGAGAGAAGAGCAGGGGAAGTAGCAGTGATGAAAACCAGTCGTTCATGGCGTTCGCCGTGTGCCGAGCACTGTTCTGAGTGCTGTGCGCTATATTCTGCTGTGTCACGGAGCTCCCGTGGGCAGCAGTGGCCAGCAGCCATCCCGTCGTCCTGCTGGTGGGAGGCCCCACGTCTGACGATGAGGGAGACCTCCCATCCTCAGACACGGGAACTGCTGTGTGGAGGCTGCTAGGCCGCGATCTCCAGCACAAACCAGGCCACGACTTCCAGGACCTGGGCCCCAGTCTGGTGCCGGGGTATGTTTGTCATGACGCCTCCAGCCCTTTGGCTCAGCAGCTAACAAGAGGCGGTGGCATTATGTCCCAGAAAGAGCATGGGCTTTGGAGTCCTGACTGCCACCCTTGTCTCTGTGTCCATGGCCGTTCCTGCCTCAGATTTTCTCATCTGTAAAATGGGCATAAAGATGCCTCTCTTGAAGGGCAGCCAAGGTATTACACTTACAAAACGTTATGCATGATGTAACCAGAGAGGGTAACAAAGATTTATAAAATAGACTTTAGTTTAATCAAGTAGACACCTTCATCCCCCTTCTTTTTAATTAAGAAAGGTCCATGTAGTATTCATTGAATGGTATCGTATTGACAATATTACATTTACCTACATTTCATTTTTTAAAGTCTTAAAACAATTTTTTTTTTTTTAGAGCAACCCTGTCAAGTAGAAGAGATGAGAAATCTGAGGTAGACAGGACGGTCGCCACCTCCCACAGTGAGGGCTCTGGAGAGGGCGCCTCTCTCCGGACGGGGCTTTCGTCCTGCCCCGCTGCCGCCAAACAGTTAGAGCAGCGTCTCAAACGTCTGCAGTCACTGGGTTCTCTTTCCCCCATAGCCTGTTACTCAGAAGAGCTCTTAACAGCGGGGCCCCTGCGGCTCCCACCTGCCTGAGCAGCTGCAAGTCACGTAGGTGGCCGCGTTGGGCCTGCAGACCGCCAGCACCCGTGGCTATGCCGAGGGTCCTGCTCCCCGGGTGGCCATGGTTGGGTAAAGGGAGGGTGATTTCAGAGCACCCCAAGGAGGACGATGGCCAAAATCTGGCCAAACACATTCCTTCTCCCAGAGACGGATGCCCGATCCCTTCAAGGGCTTCTTTCGGATCAGAGTCCCGTCTACCAGTGAGGGACCACAAAGGCGGCCTTGTTCCTTCGTTCGGCACAGCGCTGGCTTTGTGTAAGGTTTTCCAGATGTGGCCCCACTGTTCAGCCAGCATCTCTCATGTCCATGGGACTTCCTGGCACAGGGTAAAGCAGCCACACCCCTCCAGACTGCAGGCAGAGACCTTGCTCTCGCGGCGGTTGGTGTGGCACAAATGGAAAAGATCTACGCGCGTGTGTTTTCAATTCCAGAAAATTTCAAGTTACAATTTTTGTTCTCACTTTATGTCTTCGTATTGTCTCTATTTTTTTTTAAAGGGAGTCCTGATTAGAGGTTAACATCATCATTGTTGAGGCAAACAAAGGGATGGATATGAAGAGGTTGGAAAGGGGGCATGAAGAACATTTGAAAACCTGCTTTTCTTTCCAAGATCCCTTTATGCTGACAGGAAGTGAATTAACATTTACTGAGTGCTAACTACATGCCAGGCACTGGGCTGGGTGTTTTATTTGTAGTTTGTTGCTGAATTCTCCAACAACTCTGAGTTAGCTCCTATTCTGATAAAGTATCTGAGAGAGAGCATTTGGCCCAAGGTTCCAGAGCTAGTAGATGGTATAACTGGATTTTGAACCCAGATCTGCCCAATTTTAGCCTCTCTACTGCATGATGATGGATGGATGGTGAGATGGATGGAACAATCGGGAATATTGATATCAGAGAAATAATTTGATGATAATTTAAAGCATTGAAGGCATGCCTCGGCAGGGCAGAGAAGAGGGTAGGGAAGGCAGTAAAAGTGTTGAGAAGGAAACGCTTGTCATCATTGAATGAACATCAGTTACGACTAGTTAGTGCGTTGCTAGGTGTTCTGTAAACCGTGAGCACAGCACAGCATTCTCAAGAACTACTTAGAGAAACCACAACAAGCGAATAGGCTCCTGAGCACTTTCCAGAACTGGTCAGTTTGAAAGTTAGCATCCAGCCTCTGAAAGCCCAGAAAAGTGCCAGAGATGATGTAATTTCCCGCCTCGAAGGGTTCTCACTTCCCAATAGGGAGCCCCGCTTGTGTCAGGTGGTCCTTTTGGCCTCACTTCACGTCTTTTGCTAAAAAAAAAACTACATGTCTGAACCTCACAGGCATTGAAACCTCTGCTAAAATGCGTACCCTCTGTTGACAGGGAGCTTCCTCTGCAGAAGGGAGATATTGTTTACATTTACAAGCAGATTGACCAGAACTGGTACGAAGGCGAGCACCACGGCCGAGTGGGCATCTTCCCGCGCACCTACATCGAGGTACCGCAGCCCCTTTCTTCTGCTAGGGAAAGGCCAGCTGTGCCCAAAGGGCCGTTTGTTTATTGAGAACATGTGTTTTGTTTCCTCTCATGTTCCCCCTTTCTTCCCTTTTACCTCTTTGCCTTTCCCAGCTTCTTCCTCCTGCGGAGAAGGCTCAGCCCAAAAAGTTGGCACCGGTGCAGATTTTGGAATACGGAGAAGCTATTGCAAAGTTCAACTTCAATGGGGATACGCAAGTAGAAATGTCCTTCCGGAAGGTAAGACCTCTCCCCTGTGCCTCGGGCTCTGCGGGCGGCCCTGTTCTCACGGCAGGTGGCATTACAGGGCAGCAACCCCGTAAAGATGCACCAGTCAAGGGGGCATGAAGGGCGCAACTGGATGATTTTGAGATACTTTTAAAAATAAACCTTAGGCTAGCGTTCGGGTTTAGCCGCAGTAGTCAGGGTTTGGCTTGCGTATTTTGAACATAATTAAGCTGGCAGAGACATGTTCTTCCCAGGAATTCCAACACTTTGCCTGTCAAAGTTCTCTGGCTTTTCAAAGTTATTCATTTCATTGAGGACTGAGGAAAGTGAGGACATGCCTTAGCTAAAGATGAGCTCCTCACAGAAAAGTAGAAATACTGGAAGCAACGAGTGTCAGCTGAATGGCAGCTGATTCGGTGCGTGCGTGTGCAGTGGGATGTCCCACAGTGGCCCAGCACGCTGCCCACACTTAGAAACGTAGTATTCTTTTTCTTGAGAAAGAACGAGGCTCACTACATGTTGTTAAGTATAAAAAAAAAAAAAATGAATTGGAAAAGGGAAATACAGTGCATACTCAGCTTTTATATAAAAAAAAAAATATATGTGCAAGTCCAATTCACAGATACAGAATTCAACCTGGGAAGTACATATATCAAATTATTAACAGTAGTTACCCCAAGTGATAATATTATAGGTGACAATTACTTCAGCTTTTTATTTGCTTGTGTCTTAATTTTTCTATAATGATACAAGGAAAAATAAAGTTAGAAAAAGGAAGAAAAAAGAGAACCCCTCCCAAAAAACCTTTGCCTTAGAGAAGAAGTTTGCATATCTGTCCGTTTTGCAATCAGTGAGTGAAAACACTCCATTTGCCTGCTAGCTTGGGGAAATGAGTCTGACCTTCTTCATGGAAATATCTACAGGCCAAGCTCAACTTCCAGCACCCAGGTAGCTCCACAGCTGGGAACATCTCCATCCCAGGAATAGTAATTCTCTCCAGGTCTAGCAAGGAAGGTTCATGTGAGCAAAGAGTGTGCTAAATCAGCAGCACAGCGAGGGGTGCAGGCAGGGCCGCAAGGTGCTGGGGCAGGGAGGGACACGGACCGTGCCTTGCTGTGTCTTCCAGGGTGAGAGGATCACGCTGCTCCGACAGGTGGACGAGAACTGGTACGAAGGGAGAATCCCGGGGACGACCCGGCAAGGCATCTTCCCCATCACCTACGTGGACGTGCTCAAAAGGCCACTGGTTAAACACCCGGTGGATTACATCGACCTGCCTTACTCCTCCCCAAGTCGTAGTGCCACCATGAGCCCACAGGTACCTACGCGTCTTGTCACTGGTTTTCACAATCGGCGTGACAGCCCCTCGGTGCTGAGGGCACAGCCCCCCGAGGGCGGCTCCTCAGCCCATGATTGAGAGCCGTGCTCAGCAGGGGGCATATACAGATCCGGGCCTGTCTTCATGCATACAAATGGCACTTGTCACACACTTGGTTGGAGAAATATTATCACACACCTGGTTGGGGAAAAGGGAGAGCTTCAGGAGATTGCTCTGGGATAAGGTGACAGAGGGAGAGAAATCGGAGCCTTTGGCAGCTGGTCCAGGACTCTGTGCCGGGCGTACCCGGTGAAGCGGGCGGGGTGCCTCCACTGTTCTTACGTGAGCAGTCGTCCTCGGTCACCACATGGGTCAAGATTGGCTGCAAAAGACACAGACCCAGAGTACCCTTTGCAAGCGGAGACCAGGTTAAAAAGTAACAGAGAACATGTCTGTGTTATATCAAAAAATGTTCGCTTTCCTGAACATTCATTATGAGCAAACTGGTTTTAAAACATGAATTATTTCAAATCCCCACTTCCCCAAAGCCACAAAAAGTGAGGACCTGGGGCTCGGGGGAGGCGTGTGGGCGACTTCCTGCCAGAGCCCCGCCTGCTGCCTCTGGGCTGTCGGGAGGAAGGAGCGCAGGCCCGGGCCGGGGGACAGTGGATGGTCTTCTCTCCTCTCCTCCTGTCACTTTCTCCTCTCTGATCCCCAGGGCTGACCCAGGAGATGGGTGCTGGCATAAGGTGCGAGATCGTGCAGCACCTTCTACTTTATATGACAGGGACTTCAACTCAATGTTTTGCCTGACAATAGCCAAGTGAGACTATAAACTGACCACCTGCTCATTCTCCTCTCTGGAAGGCTCTTTGCTGAGCCCTCTGGAGAGAATAAAACCCAGGCAAGGCCGGGGCAGTGGAAAGTCATCGTTTTTCCTCAATTCTGGTCAGGGCCCTGGTTCTGGGTCAGGGCCCTGGTTCTGGGTCAGGGCCCCGGTTCTGGGTCAGGGCCCCGGTTCTGGGTCAGGGCCCCGGTTCTGGGTCAGGGCCCTGGTTCTGGGTCAGGGCCTGGGTTCTGGGTCAGAGCCTCAATTGTCCAGGTGGTTGGTGGGACAGACAGGTAGCTTCCAGTGTGTCCCTTTGGAAGTGACTCTGCAGACCAGGTGGCATGCATGTAAGTGCCCAACGGGACCCCCCCCTTTTCCTTTACCTCTTCCCCCACTCCACTCACTTCTTCACCCTCCCCACCTGCACATGATCACGCATACACACACACACACACACACGTGTGCGCACACACACGCACACTCACATCCCAGCTTCTCTCTGAGCCTAAGCAGACAGCTTCCTTTGGACACCATGCCCCGCTCTCTCCATCTCAGCCTCTCCGCGTGTCCCTGTGGTTATTCCCTCCTTTCTTCCTTAAGCTGACTCTACCTTGTGCTTCTTTCTTTTGTTTTCCTCTCTCTCCTTTTCTTTTTAAGTTTCCCAGTCATAGCAAGCTCATCCTGCCAGCCTCCTCATCTCTGCCTCACCCCCGCCGAGCCCTGTCCCCTGAGATGCAGGCTGTCACCTCAGAGTGGATCTCGCTGACCGTGGGGGTCCCAGGCCGGCGTCCCCTGGCCCTGACCCCCCCTCTGCCTCCTCTGCCGGAGGCATCTGTCTATTACTCTGACCACCTTGCTTTTTTGACAAGGCCTAGTCCCCCCCTGTCCCTCAGCCTCCCCCATTCGAGTTGGTCGGGTCGTTCCACCCCCCACTCCATCGTCTCCCCACTGGCCCTCCCTGCCCCCCACCGAGCCTACTCCCCGGTGCCCAGTGCCCAGGCCTCCCTTCACGTCAACGGAGACAGTGGCAGCCACAGGCCCCCTCCAGGCTTCCCGCAGGGCAGCCTCTCCCAGCCTCTGCTCGGGAGCCCCGATAGCGTCATCTCGGAGCTTAGCAACGCCTTCAGCAGCCAGGGCCCATGGCGAGAGGAAAGCAGACAGTACGGCAGGAAAGCAGAGAGGGAGGCAGGTGAGAGGCGCCCGGGCGGACCCACGATCTCTAAGAAGAGCTGCTTGAAACCTTCAGACGTGGTCAGGTGCCTGAGCACCGAACAGAGACCCTCAGACCTCTGCGCCCCCGCGGAGAGCCAGCCCGGCCAGGCCCCGGGCAGCGCTTTCCCGGGAAGGGAGGCTGAGCACACGGCGCCGCGTAGAGGGGGTGAGCAGGCCGGGCCGAAGGCTGCTCCGCGCGGTGTGCGCCAGGTAGGCTGCAGCATGGCGTGTGTGCCCTGGCGTCTCCATCGGCAGGCGGGCCCGACCTCTCACCCACGGTCGCCTGCCGAGGCCACGGGATGCCAGGGAGACCCACTTGCTTGTCTTGGGAGCAGAAATACCCAGGAGGGAACAGGGGGGGCCTTGAGGAAGGGTCAGGGCTGGGAAGTCAGGGGCAGAAGACAGGCTCCATTCTGGCCATTGGAGGGGATTCCAAAGTCGTGTGTTCCCCCCACTCCCCGCCCCCGTCTGCCGCACCAGCCCCTGGGAAGGAAGGAAGCCTCCCCCACCCAGCCCTGCTGCGGAGATCAGCTCGGTTTGCTCGGACTAACTGCTAGAGCCCAGGCTTCGGTGTGCTCAGTGTGGTTTGCTTCTGTGCGAGAACTGCTCCGTGGCGCTGCCGTGCCCTCCGTGGTCCGCGTCCTGTCTGTCTGTGGGTGCACAGGCCTTTGTTCACCGTGAACAAGTGCGCTTTGCTTCGGGAGGAGCGTCCAGATTTGGGTCCCTGGATGGGCATGCCAGCTCCTCACGTGCCTGTCCTCTCCTCTGTCCGTGTCAGCTGCAAAGATCTCTGAGTGTGGACCAAGGTGGCTGCAGGGTGTCTGCACGCTGAGAATTTGTTGTTGGGGGGAGGTGAGCGTGGCAATTTTATCACGATTCTCATCGCCCTGCGTTCAGTACCCCAGCTGTCCAAGAATCAGGTGTGGATGCCTGCTTACCTCCTAATGTCTAGTGACTTGGGACTTACTTCCCTTTCAGAGCCTCAGTTTCCCCATTTTTAAAGTGGACCTGATGACACCTACCTCAGAGAGTGGTCGAGAGGGTTCCAGGAAGTCACGTGAGAGAAGTGCTAGCACAGGGGCTGGGGCGGAGCATGGTCAGCATTCTGTAAATGGAAGCCACCCATCTCGGGTGACCTAGAGCTGCTTCTGGAACTGAGAACATTCTAGAACGTCTTTAGCACCCAATGGAATTCTTGACAATGTTGCTCCAAACAGTTCGTTGTCTGCTGTGTATGATGCCCACAGGAGAATGCTTGATCTCAGACCTGGTGTTCCCATTTCCCTTTGAAGTTTCAGTTTTCACTCAACAAATACTTGCTCAAGACCTGTAGACACCACCTTGGGGCAGGGGGCAGAAGTCATCCATCCCTGTCCTCAAGAACCTGGGTCCCAGCGCCAGGACTGCAGTAATGGAGGGGCCCTTGGAGCCCACAGAGACCCAAATGCAAGTGAGGCCAGACCTCCAGCTCCAGCCCTCAGGGGGAGGGGCCGTGTGCTGCGGGAGGGCAGTGTGGGCAGTATAACCACCAGGCCAGCCTCACACTGGCAGCCACTGAACCTCCCAGCACGGGCTTCTCCTGTGCAAGGCGGTCCCTCCCCACTGGGTGGCTGTGAGGATAAACTAGGAAGAGTGGTGCCTGGCCTGGGGAGGGCTCCACAGGGTGGATGTGGTCCTGAGGGGAACAGCAGCACCTGGGGAGGCTGGGCCTGCAGGTGCTCCTGGAGCGTGTGTGCACTGGGGAAGAAAAGGGTGCGGCCGGGGAGGGAAAGAATAGCTCATTGGGGAGACGTGCTGAAGTGGCTGGTGGGACAGAATTGAATGTCTGACACAGGAACAGTTCTGTAAACGTTCCCGGTCAGTCGTGGTGCCCGGAGACCTCATTGTTAGCAGCGAGTCACGGCGACCTGCCTCTGGGCCCAGCAGCACAGGAAGTGCGTGGTGCCAAGCCCTGGGCCGGGCTGGGGGTGTGCCCTCTCCCTTCCTGATGGAGGGGACGAGAGGAGGAGCTGGCCATGCGGAGGCCGGGCTTGATAAAATTGATGTTCCGTTCTTGGTGGCCTCCAGGCCTCCAGTGGACCACTTCTCGTCCCTCCCTCTCTCCTCTCTCCCATGTGGCGCCCAGGCTGTGGGCCTTCTCCCTATGAAAGCGGGAGGGCAGTGGGGAAGGGGCTTCTGCCCACACACCGCCCTCCCAGCCCCTTCCCTGTCCCTCCTGTGCCTGGGAACAGGACCCCGACACTGGGGAAACAGGGTCCTTCAAAAGCAGCTCCCTGCCTTGCAAGGCCCTCTGGGTGACAGCTCAAGATGGAAAGGACTAAGTGACACTGTTCTTTAGTGGCCCGTCAGGGTGGTGCGAGCCCAGGCTGAGTCACTTGAGATAAATGTGCCCCAGACCAGCCTGTGTCACCAGGAGCACTGCCGGCCACTCTTCTGCTGTGGGAGCTGAACCAAAAATTCAAGTGTATCTGACCAGTGAGAGAGGGAATTTTGCCTGGGAGCCTTAAAACTGCAGATGTTCTGAAACGCTGTGATCATTTCTCTTCCATCCAAGCATCAGGGATGGCCAGGCCCCCAGCGAAGTCTGAGAGAGACAGAGGGGAGGTCATCAGGGCTCTTCCTGTTGTTCTGGGGAAAGCGTCCCTTAGGCTCAGCAGCCCATGTGCCGGGCTGTGCGCACAGCAGCCAGCCTCACCTCTCAGCTCCCCTGCCGTGTGCCTGGGCGTGTCCACCTGCCTGCACGCCTTCCAGAAGCGTTTCCTGGCGTCCTCCCGCCCTGCGAGGCAGAGTAAAGGCTCTGGCTTGTGCTTCCACAGCCCTTGCACCTCCCCTGCGGGGCACGTCTTCAGCTCTCCGGCATCTGCCCCTGTGCATGTCTGGGTCACCAGGGGCGTGAGAGACCTCTGGGGGGAGTCTGGGACACGTGATAAATGGAAGGCGCCCCATGAATACTTGTTGGATGAAAGAAAAGATAAAAGATGACTGACCCCAACTAAAGGAGTGTGTGCTCTCCACGGGGGAAATGGCATGTCCACAGTAATTATAATGCAGAGAGGAGGACTCACACAGCAGCTCCCTCGGAAGGTTCAAGGTGCGGAGAGATGACGAGCACCAGGAGGGGAGGGCCATCTGGAAAGGCTGCATAAGAGGTGGGGTCTGACCTGGGAGCTCTGTGGGAGGCAAACAGCAGGAGGGTGGCATTCAAGACAAGCACATGGGCCTGCCACAGCCAGGGGTGGGGATGTGAATGGGATACAGGGAGTGGCGAGCTCCCGGTTGGAGTGACTCGTAGGGCGTCTGTAGGCAGGGAGAGGGGGGTGGTGTTGAGAAGAGGCTGGAGCAGAGCGTGGAGGGGCTCGTTGGTGCCACGGTGGGCATTCGGCGGGCATTCGTCAGCACAATGTGGCTAGTCAGCTTCCTCACGGTCATGTGACCCTTACGACTGGGTCGTCAAACTTCCATTTTTGGTGCTAAGTCCCTGCTTTACTGCTTTCCTTCCCCTTAGTCACCTGTCCACTCCTTCCTGCCACCCCAGCTCTGCAGATGTGCGAACACTCCCTATGACTTCCCCCCCTTTGTAGCCTCCCAAACTGATGTCACACAGGTCCGTCCCTCGTGTGTGTAGATGTGTATTCTCTGAACAGCAGAAGGAGGTGGGCCAAGTTGGGGAGGGGCCTGGGGAGATCAGGGTCCTGGGGGAGTCACACTGTGCAGACAGGATGCTGGGCTCCAGCTCCAGCTCCCATCAGCCTGTGTGTCTTTGGATGAGTCACTTCCCTCCTCTGGCTTTCCAGTCCAGTTCAGTTTGAATGTTAACAAAACATTCAGACGAAAACTAGGGTTCTTTCTGTCTTTGCTGGTCTTGATTAGCTAAAAGTCCTAGGTGTATTTCAGTTGAAAGAAAAAGCAAAACAAAAGTATGGCATTTGTTATGAACATTTGAACCTTCTCAATTGAAAAGTGAAAGTTTTCCCTTTTATTATTTGAGGGACAGCTTAATTGGACCAAAACATACACACAAAACGCCCAAGAGTTAAGAATATCAACCAGGTTCTTGGATTTGAGGGGCATGATTTTGGCCAAGCAAGTTTAGAACAACCAGGCCAGAGGGTACAGGAGAAGGGCCTCTCGGAAACCTTCATGAGCATCGGCAGACATTCACTGAGCATTCCCAACCCAGGGCCCTGTCTGCTGACTGACGCCAGCCTTGGTTTCTGAGCTCCTGTAACCTGTGAGAGCCTCGTGGAATTTCTGAATTTAAAAGCATCTTTAAAGATCGCCTATTTCAGTGACTCCTAGCTTCCTGTGGGAATCTGAGGTCAGCCAGGGATCCGGGCCAGCATCCACAGTCCACGTGAAGTTTCAAGAGGGCCTCACTTGAGGCCACCTGGGAGCTCATGGGCCCCAGGTTAAGAGCCCCAATCGATTTGATTTCCATGAGGAGATGAGAGAGCTGAGGTCTGAGGAAAGTGACACACTTTTGTGATGTCAGTTTGGTTCCTAAAGGGAAGGAAGCCAGTCAAACAATAAAACCTGAAGGCGTGACATTTAAAAATAAAAATATTCAGGAAAGCTGCGTGTCCTCAAAGCATCTGTCTGAGAAATGCAAGAACTGCGGCCTAGAGGAAGGAAAGCTGCTCGGCTGACGACAGAATGATGTGCTTTGGTGGCTTGGAACATCTCTTATCACGTGGGAACTAGGTTAGTCCCAGAGAGATAAGAACAAAGACACAGGCCTGCTTTGGGCACTGACATCAGAACCAGAAGGAAAAGCTTGTGCTGCACCTTGTGAGGACCAAAAGGAAATTTAAAATGTTAAGATAGCCAACTAAGAATGGGAATCATTTCCCTTCGGCTCCCTCAGGAGGGAGAGCTCTCAGTACCGAGGGCATTTAACAATTTACAGGATGCGAAGAGACATTGGCCAAGTTCTTACACAAACAACCAGCATCTCAGCATCTAAGACAGGGAACTAAGACCCAGCATTGAAGTGTCTCCCCTGAAAAGTGTTAGGAGAAGTGGTAGACAGCAGACCCCCTAACTCCAGAGATCAGGGTGTGGTGTAGTGGAACGCGCAGGACTCGGAGTGCCAGAGACCGGGCTTCAAATCCTGGTTCTTCAAATTCCCAGCTCTGACATATTGGGTCTTAGTTTTGTAATACGGGGTCCATGGCTATCACTCTGTTGAATTATTATGAGAATTAAATGAGAGGCCATGAGACTAAAGCACCTATCCCCGAGCACATAATGAGACACAATAAGTACCCGTGGTGTGATACTGATGTAACAGGGAAAATAGCTGTTCCGGGTAATGTACTTTGTCCTCCTTACCCCGTTCGGCCAGAGAGAGGAAGGTGGGAGAAGGAAGAGAAGAATGTAGGTGATGGGAGAAACCTTTACTTTGTGTTGTGTGGATCCAGAAGTTAGAAATTCATTGACTCTGCCAATCCCTGCTTCTCCTTATTCTCTCTTGCCCGGAGTACAAAGCCTTCATCTTGGGAAGCCTAACGCGTTTGGTTTCCTCATGGCTGAGTGCCATTTGCCGTTACTCCTTGGCTTGTTTGGGAAGGAAACAGAAGTCCACATTCCCGACTCGGAGAGGTGGCTGAGCATGGGAGTGTTGTCATCAGGTTTACACTACAGCAGAGCTAATGTGTAATCTGTGGGGGAATCTGATGGAGATGAAGTCCAGGTGGCAAGCAGTGGAACTAATCGGTTGTCACTGGTTTTATATTTAAGCTGGGATCGTTTGCTCAGTAAAATCAGAAGAATCCGTGGAGTCAGAGACGGGAGGGCCACAGAGCAGGGGCACTGCAGGATGGCTCTAGGTGTCCTAGAGCCAAAACCCAGGAGCCCGAGAACTCGTGGCATCCTACTCCTCTGGCAGAGTTTGCCCAGGGTGTGCCAGGAGCTACAAACCTGTCCCCTCACTTCCCACATGGCCAGATCCCCCTCTACATCGGGGGCTACTGTCGTCTTCAGTGGGCGATGAGTGGGGTGCTGTCCCCTTCAGCCAGTTCTCAACCATAGGGTGCTTACACCCCAGTCATGGAACATTACAGCCACAGGACATGGATGTAAATCTTGTCCAGCCCTCTGATTTCACTAAGAACTGGAACTCCAAAGAAATTAAGCATTTTGTTCAAATGACAAATTGGTATCAGAGCCTGACCTGGAAGCCAGATTTCTCATCCATAATCCAGTGTCCTCCCGGGAGGCCAGGGTAGGTCACCAAAATGAAGAGATGGGAAGGCATGGGGCCTGAGATGAGGAAAAGAATACGGTCTCCGAGGGCCCAGGCAGGTTAGGAGGGCAGGTATTGCTGGGAGGGCCCTGCACTTTGAGGTCGAGTTCCTCTGTCCTTTAGCCTGCGGACCGTTATTTTGGGCCTCGGGCTTTGGCACACACCGAACACTGGAAGAAGGGGCTTATGGCTCCACAGTAGCACCAGGTGTTTTGAGGATCCGGGGGGATTAACAGTCCCAGGGAGCTAGGGTCGGATTTCTGAGGGACTTGCGTGAACTGGAGCGAGAAGGGCAGCAGGGCCACGGAGCAAGGGCGCTGCAGGATTGCTCACCCGGGAAGAATGAAGCCAGCCCTCCAGCCAAGAGAGGTGCTTGGCGTGTACATTTGCGAGTAAGAAAGCAAAGCTGTTTCTGAATCTGATTCTACCGCCTGTCTGTTGTTGATGGGGAAGGAAGGGGAATGCATTGTGTGTGTATGTGTGTTGGGCCAATTGCTGTTTTCTAAACATGTGAAAAACTTCACTGTATCTCCAAGAGTTCAACACGCACTTAGCATGAGATAATACCCTCTTTATTCTCAACCCTGGATGAGGTCCTCAACCCTGGATGAGAACGTGTATCTACTTTTAGGCCTGAATAAGGCAGACAATGAGGACCAGGGATCAGAGTGGCGCTGTCCAATGAGAACATAATGTAATCTTAAGTTTTCTGATAATAAAATAAAGCAGGTGATATTAATTTTAACATTTTATTTAACCCAATATATCAAAATAGATTAATTTTAACATGTAAACAATACAAGGATTACTGAGATATTTTACATTCTTTACTTTGTACTTTATTTTTTAAATCCATTGTCTATTTTATCCTG
Source organism: Pipistrellus kuhlii (assembly GCF_014108245.1). Classification (NCBI taxonomy): domain Eukaryota; kingdom Metazoa; phylum Chordata; class Mammalia; order Chiroptera; family Vespertilionidae; genus Pipistrellus; species Pipistrellus kuhlii. The sequence continues at coordinate 28,226,120 of NW_023425460.1, read as the reverse complement.
GCCAAGTCACATGTGCCTACTGGTGACCATATTGGATGGCATAGGTTTGGAGAAAGAGTCTAAGGAAAGCATTTCCAAGAGGGAGAAATTGAGCCCGGCTGGTGGGCTCTGTGGTTCAGTGTCGACCCAGGCACCAGGCGGTCACTTGTTCAATTCCTGGTCAGGGCACATGCCTGGGTTGCGGGCTCGATCCCCAGAATGGTGCACACAGTAGGCAGGCGATGATTCTCTCTCATCGATGTTTCTCTCTCAAAAACAAAAACAAAAACAATAGAAATATATTTTTTATAAAAGGGAAAGAAATTGAATCTTAGTTAATAGGGTAAGTGTTTATCTTGCCTTCTCCCTCACTAGTAAGATAAATGTTTATCTTGCCTTCTTCCTGCATTTTTCCACACACGATAAATAAGGAACCAGATCGTCCCTACCTCTGGGAGATGCGTTAAGTGTGTCCAGATGTTAAGCGTGTTTGGATGTGAAGGTTATGATGAGGATTGCCTTCTGGTTTCGATAGGACTGAGACCAAGGAAGGTGGGCCATCCGTATCCCTTTCAGGCCTGGGGATAGGATAGTGCCTTTAGTGCCCGTCACACCTTTCACGAGCTGAAAAGGTAATGAGGAGAAGGTCCACGCTGGTCTTCTGAAGAGGCTGAGCTGGGTGTGCGCTGGTGGCACCAGCTGCCCTTCCTGACTCCAGGGGCTGTCGTTGGCGATCAGACACAGAGGCTCAGCTCTCGGGCTTTACCCCCTTGTCAAGCTCTCAGGCTTCCCTGAACCTTAACATTTCATTTTCTGCCCTCCCCATGTCACCAGGTTAGTGCATGAGTCAGATGAGGGCTTGGACTTTTATGTGCTTTGAAAGCTGCTTTATTAAAATGCTTTATTAAAGAAAGGGTTTAGCAGAATATCAGTCCTTTTTTCTGACTCACCAACTATTTGTGGATGATCGATTCCAGTCACCACTTTGGGATTAAGTCTATTGAAAGATGCTAGGGACTTCCGTAAACTGTGCAGACTACTCTGAGAGATTGTCCACATTCTCTCTGGTCTGCATGTGACCGGAGGTTATCAGGCCCCCAGCTGGAGTTGGGAAATATTTTTATTTGTATGAGAACTTTCCTTTTATGAGGTGCGACCCATGTCCGTCTGGCACCGAGAATCAGTGTCAGATGGTTGAGCGCCTCTGCAGCCTGTGGAGCAGTGCGCGCACGCGCGCACACACACACACACACACACACACACACACCATGTGCCCCTCGGGAGCCTGCCTTTCAGCAGGATCCCAGGAGAGACCACGAATGTGAAAGTCTGAGAAGCAGTATCCCAGCTAGTGATGTCAGCGCAGCCTCAGCCCGGACAGCTGCTGGGACAGGCCGAGCACACTCACGAGGCAGCCCCTGCTGTTGCTGAACAGACAGCTCTTACTCTGAGAAAGTGTCCCCTTCGCTCCCCTTGCCTGTAGGCACGCCCCACTCCGGGTGCCCAGAGTGAGTTTCATTCTGCTGCTGTGTGAAAGCCCACCGAGTAGACTACTGGTGACCTTTGTTGCAGTGAAGCTTGGGCCCCTAGGCTGGTGGGACAGGAAGGTAGACTGGTGCCTGGAATGGACGTGCCTGTAAGGGCAAGGTCATGTCAGTGGCACCGTGCAGGAGGGGGCAGGGGTGGCCTGGGAAGAGCAACCCAGCAACTTTCCCTGCCTCTCGCTGAGCATAGCTTTCTGGGTCCTAAAAGAAAACGGGATTGATAACCCCTGCCCTGCCTGTCTCCAGGGTTTCTGCAGGACTCCGTGAAGATAAGGTCAGGGAGCACACTTGGGAAAGCGGGACATGGTCCAGGGATGAAAGGGAAGGTCCACGGGGAGAATCGATGACCCCAGGAACCAAGTGTCCCACTAGCTCACTGTGTGACCCCCGAGGAGCCCTCACCCTCTCTGGGCCTCTCTGAAATGAGTGAGCTGTGCACAGGTCTCCCTGGAGATGCGGAGGCTCAGTGCTATGGTGGTGAGTCGCCTGGGGGATGTCTCCAAGGATGACTCTTCAAATATTTATTTGGGGAGACTCCCTGGGAGCTTGAGATTGAGTCCTTTGGGAGGGAAATGATTTCAGATACCCTTCCGGTGCAGCCTGGCCTCTGCTGTGGGAGACCCACTTTAAAGAACCATGATCGCCCGCTCTGTGAGACCGCTGAACTCCTCTCCCACTAGCTGGAGTGAGTCGTGTGCTGCTCTTTCCAGAACAGTTGTGTTACTCAGGTGTGTGAGCACTGAAATGTGGGGTGCCTAGTAGTTTTGTGAGCCTGCTTTGCCAGCAATTGACGAGGTAACTGAAACTGGCTTCGGTCCAGCAGCCCGTCCATAGATGCTGGGCAGCGGAGAGCAAGGGGACCAAGCGTGGTAACGGAGGGACGCAGCTGTTCTTCAGGCAGCCCTTCCGTGTCCGTCCTCCACTCGGGGGGCCCTGTGTTGTCCTTCTCACCTCCCTGCAGCCATGTCTCAGCCTTCCATCTCATCGCCTGGATGCTTGCTTCTAACTCTGTACATTGCATTTTCTCCTGTGCACCCACCGTGTTGTCATGGAGACTCGGTGGCCCTAGGCTACGAGTGTCCGGTGTCATCGAGTGTGATGGTGTGGTACGTGTATTTGCTCACGCTTTTATTTTGAATTCTTTCCAATGTGACATCTGCTAAAATGTCTCCCTTATAATTTGCTTGATGATCACAGCCTTCTCATCATTCATTGAGCGCAGGACCTGATCTCACAGAATCTGAAAAGAGCTATGTGGTAAGACGCCTGTTGACTAAGACTGTAGCTTTTGTAAAGAGAGTCCTTACTGGCTTCCAGAGTACAGCCGGAAGTATTGCCTGGTTAACGCTCAGCCACTAGTTACAGGATTATAAGTGGCTACTGTCCTAGAGAGGTGTTAGGCCGCCCCTTCCCTCTCACCGAAGCAGAGGAATTTACAGATGCCATGTCTCCTCTGCCTCCATATGGGATTAAATCAATGTCTTAGTGCATGATTGGGGATACATCCTTGCATTTCTATCCTGAAGTTATTCTGTTTGTAACAGTTACTCACTAATTGCAGGCTTTTGTGCTGCTACCTTTTTTTTTAATATTCATACTAAATTCTGAATTCTGTATCTTACCTGTTTTCCATGCTTACGCCTGGATCCCTCCTGCACTCTACTACTGGAATATCTATTTTTTTAACCTGGATCTTCAACTCTGTTGTTTCCCTGGACTTATGTGCTTCGTCTGGAATGTTCCATCTCTTCCTCTCTTTCTTTTTTTTTTTTTTTTTTTTTTTTTTTTGTCCCCATGTTGACTGTTTTATGGGGGTTTCTGGATATCTCGGGGCCACCTCGCAGGAAGCAGTGTGCAATGAGATCATAAACATTGCCGAAAAGTCTGTTCATTACTGCAGCACTGTCTCTCATCCCTTTGACTTCCATCACAAGGTACCCCCTTCTGACAATAAATCATCTTTAATCATTTCTCAGCAACCTCAAGCCCAGCAGCGAAGAGTCACCCCAGACAGGAATCAAGCCTCACAAGATTTGTAAGTACATGTGGCAAACTGCAATTCTGTTGGGCTGAGAAAGTGGGTCATTGACTGGCTGTGGGGCAGCCAGGTGGGGGTATGAGTGACTCACTCCTAGCTTCTCTGAGAATTTTGTGTTTTCCATCAGCAAGTATGAGAACAGGTGGCAGGTAAGTAAAGGTCATGACCTACTGGGAGAAAGACAGGTAAAGAATGAACTGCTCTCCAAGGACAAATGAGGGCTATGCTGACGGGCTTCCCTCCTAGTGTTGTGGGAGTAGAGGAAGGAAATTAATTCTGACTGGAGCTGAGTGAAGGGTTGATCCATTCATTAAAAACAATATGTTGGCTCTGTCTCCACTTCTAAGCACAGAGGAGTAACTCCCTTCCCAGAGGGAGGGGATTAGAAATAAGCACTGAAAGACAAACTAGAGCAGGGTCTTCCCGGCTAAGGAAACCACACGGGCCAGGGAGGGCTTGGACAACCTCAGAGGTGCCCACGTGGCGGCAGGGCACAGTCCACGGAGGAAACAAAGCTCAGGAAGTAGGTTGGGCCCAGGTTGTAGAATCCATGATGTGACTGAAATGTGTGGATTTTGTTCTGCAGGCTGTCAGCTGAGAGTTGGAAATGAGGAGGATATTGATTCTGTTTTGTTTTGGGAGATAACCCTGGTAGTGGAGTGGAAGGTGGATTTCAGAGGCGAGGAACAAAGATGCTGGTCAGGAGATGTTAATCCAGGCAAGAAGTGACGGGGGCCTGAGCCAGGACCTGAGTGGGTGCCTTGTGACCAGGGAGGGGCACATGCAAGGTGACCCAAGGAGATTCTGGGCAGAGCGAGAAGGGAAATGAGGGTAGATCCTTAGAGAACAACTTTTTAAGGCCACAGAGGAGCCACAGGAGACTCGGAGACTCTAGGAGCGATCCCTTGTGCAGACTGAAGCATGGTGTTGGGTCAGCAGTGCCTCCTGCTGCAGAGCGGCCAAGGTGGGAGGAAATGAGACGTGACCTCTAGGTGTTCTGTTCAGCAACTGGAGACGATCATTGGTGACGGCGAAGACAGCAGTTAGAGAGGGGGAAGCACACTCCTCCTCAGAAAGGGTTGGTAGTCAGGGCCATGGTGGGTGAAAGGGCTCTAGGTGGAGGAATAGTAGGGTGCAGAAACGTAAGTACATTTGTACCAGACCAGATGGGGCTGACAAAGTCAAAAGATGTAAGAGAGAGCACAGAAGCTAAGGAACCAGCCCAGGGAAGGGAGTTAAGCATGACCAGAAGGACCCTTCCCCCCAGGTGGGAACAGAGCAGGAGGGAGGGGGTCCAGAGACTTAAACCTGAACGAGGCAGCATGACGAGCCCTGTGCACAGAGGCAGAGGTGGTGGGGGACTCCCAGCCGCGCTCCATAGTCTGGCAGTGGAGCAGGAAGCAGCATCAGAAGTTACCTCCCAGAGCTGAGCCAGGAGGTGAAGGGGAGCAGGCGTTCCAAGGAGGCCAGGTTGGGTGGGAGACAGCAGGCACAAACAGAAACAGCGAAGTGTGTTCCTTTGCCAGCTGAAATCTGTGGCCTCTCTTGAGTCCTCGTGGGAGACCCTCCGGCAGGCAGATCCACCTCCCACAAGACGAGCCCATTCAGACAAATACACACCATGAAGCTGCCCCTTGGGTCCCGGCAGAGGAGAAGGAGCCTCTTGTTCTGGGCTCTGGCTTCGCTTCCCTGGGTCTAGTCTGTCTTGCTCATACACTGGAGATCACAGCATCTGCTGGAAATGGTAGATGTTTGGCTCAGGGCAGAGTTCTTCCTGCTACTGTTGTGTTTCAAAATAGTAAGCGAGCAGAACTGTGAACTGGTGTGCAGTGGATGCGTCTTAATTATTTGTCAGAGGACTCGGTGAAAACGGAGCTTTTCCTTGTTGCCAAAGCAGATGCCAGGCTTCATGCCAGCTTTCTCCGAGGTTGCTGTTAGAACAAGCAGAGCAGCACACCCCAAATCGCCTTAAGCCAACTGCCACCTAAAGAAAAATCTTAACCCCCAGATCACTGGGGTAGGAAAAAAAGGCTTTCAATAGTTTCAGAAAAGTGACATCCGTATTTTAAAACAATGAATGAAATGTCTGTTGGTGGATTAAACGGTGAGGCAACTGGAATATATTTCATATAAATATGACAATTTTATAACATGACAATTGCCTTGGGCCAATGTAAATTACCAGAATATAATGTCTATCTCTGGACTTCAGTAGCCTCTGACTATTCTCAGTAACCTATATAAATTATCCCATGTTACGAAAAAGCCTTGGTTAAATTTAAAAGGGGAGGAGGATATCTAGACAAAATCCTCCGTTATGGTAACCAAATGAAACTAAGGAAAAGGATTGGTCATGACTTGCTCAGAAGTTCTCCATCCCTGCCTGTCTTAATTTATTATCCGACTAGAGGCCCAATGCTCAGATTCATGCACTGGTGGGATCCCTGGGCCTGACCTGTGCCCTCTCACAATCCAGGACCCCTCAGGGGATGTCAGACTGCCAGTTTCTGCCCAATCCCTGCAGGCCAGGTCAAGGGACCCCACCGGTACACAAATCCATGCACCAGACTTCTAGTATGCATATAAGATCTTTGGTTAATCTCTTCCCATGCTCCTCCCTCCCCCTTCCCTCTGAAATTCATCAGTCTTTTCCATGTTTCCATGCCTGTGCGTTGAGCATCGGCCCCCTGGTGGTCAGTGCAGGTCAAAGAGTCAGACAGTAGCTTAGGCTTTTATATAGATAGATGTCGAATGGATCTCCCCCAATGCTAAGTCATTAGAGAAATTGTCAATAAATGCCTCTCCAGCCCTCCCCTTATTTTTCTCTCCATTTATGAGCTGGAAACACTACCTAAATGTTGATTTAATTGGAATGGCTTTAAAAAGGTCCTTATTTAATCCTGTCAGTCACTTAATATTCCTTTTTCTCATTGATAGATTTAGCTACCAAGCATTATATAGCTATATACCACAGAACGATGATGAGTTGGAACTCCGAGATGGAGATATTGTTGATGTCATGGAAAAGTGTGACGATGGATGGTTTGTTGGTAAGTGATCTGGTCCTGCTTCTCTTACTAGCCATGTTCTGAGGGAACAACTAGGTGTAATAAACCATGCAAAAGCCATATTCCCCACAGGGAAGAAAAGCCTTCTCGGTCCCTGGACCACTGTGAGTGCTGGGCACAGTTCATGTTTGCTCTCGAGACTGTGTGGCTGGCAGTAATTAGTGTTGGACCTAAAGCTCAAACATGCCAGCATCAAATGCATGGGAGGGCACTTGTCAAATTCATTAAGTTCTGTTTGTATTTCTATTGTGCATGTATCTGTTGGAAATTTTATTTTTTAAACTCTAATGAAACAACACAAGAAAATCTGGCCAAGCCTAGGTCTCTACCATGAAACACACACATATGTGTAAACATTTTAAGATCTTATCTACTCCAGCCTTCTAATAATTTTAATCAAAGCAATCTGCTTAATTAAAACAAAGGATCCACCTTTATAAAATGGGGGAATAAGTGAAATTCTGTTACAAAGCAGATACTTGCTTGGCATACTTTCTTATTGATAGTCTTTCAACAAACTGCCCAAAAGCCAAGTCTAATCCTCATTTCACAGATTCAGAAACTGAGGCCCAAAGAGATTAAGTGCATAGCCCAGGGCCACCCAGGCAGCGAATAGTCGGGCCAGTGTTTGAACCCGGCACACCTGTCCCCAAGCCTCTGTGCTTCTTGTCAGGTGTGAGTATGAGTTGGGAGTCACCGGCTCACTTTCCCTCCATTTTCCCCTTGTACAATGGCTTTGCCTTTATCTTCTTTCCAAAGACTCTTTCCTCACCTCTGCACACGCTTACCAAAGCAAAGTGATGCCAGGGCTGGGGCAGTGAGAACAGCAAGGTCTCAGCAGACTAGTACACAGGAAGCCAGGAAGACTGGCCGTGGCCTCACCAGCCTCTTAGAAGCCGCCCATCCTCCCAGGCCCCCCGAAGCCTGCGGGCGCGCTACCTCTAGTGCCGTGTTCAGAGGGAAACCAGAGCTGAGCAGTCAGCAGTACACGATGCCGCGATTTTCAGCCCGTGTACCACAGGAATGTCTAAACCATGCAGTTTCTGACTATTTATTCAGGGACACTGACCTCTTTTCCCTTAGATTGTCAAATTTTTAAAATGATACCAGCAACACAACAATAGCCGCCTGGTGTGAATGATTCAAAATTATACCTTTTTTTTTTTTTTTTTTGGCAAATTAGCAAAAACTATATATTTTAGGTGTGCCACAGAATTTTCGTAATTAGTTTATGTGTGCCATGAGATGAAAAAGGTTGAAAATTGCTCTTCTAATGCAAAGTTCAGTAGAAACATAATACAAGCCATGTACGAAATACAAACAGAAACCAGTGAAGTGGATTTTAATATATTTTATTAAACCCAGTGCATTAAAAATGTTATCATTGGAACATGTAATCGGTATAAAACACTGTGAGCTACTTTACATTCTTCATTCTGTGCTGAGCCTTGGAAGTCGGGTGACGTGTCCCGGGGCGGCCGGCTTGGTTCGGAGCTCAGCAGATGTCCGTGGCTGCCGCGCTGGAGCCCAGCTCCCGGGCATTCGCGCTGCTAACCTCTGCTCTCCCAGAAGCAGTTATGGTTCTCACCAAAGCCTGGGGTGGGGTGAGGGGCACCAGTTCTCTAACGGGGCATCCTGGCAGCTTGGAAAAGGAAATATTTCAGATTCCACAATTCCTCAAACACTTCCAAAAGTAACCCAATATTCAGACTTCGAACAAAGTAACCCAGCCAAGCTCCTTCTCCTTGTCCATAAGGCAAGGCACTCACCAGCTCTGGGCCTTCCCGCCTTCTTGACGCCCCCTCCCCACAGAGGGTCAGGTAGTCGCTGTGTCACACTTTTATCTGAAAAGTTTCTCTTCGGGGGACAGCTCCAACCTACTGGTATCGGCTGCTTGAAAGGTTGTATTCGGCAGGATTCAGAGCCATATCCAGGCCAACAGGGAAAAGGAGGCAGTGCTCAGATTGTGTTGTCTGCTAATGAGAGGGTAATGTGGCACAGCGTCACGCATGCACGCACGCACACACATATACACACACACACATGCATGCACAGCGCCGTTCCAGAGAGAATCCCAAGGGCAGGAATTGGATAGGGGTGTGGAGCAGCCCAGGCAGGGCTTTGTTCCCACACCGTGTGCTGCTCCTGGCTCAACGGGAACCCTCCTAAGGTTGGTCCCAAAGGCTGGGAGTCAGCGTGGGGCTTCGGCAGGCTTAGGAGAGGAATGGGGGTCCTATCCATTGGGCTTTCCAAAACCCTGCACTTTAGAAATTGTAAATCCCCCAGTGAGTTGTGTTGGAGAGATGTGTCCATTCTTCCAAAACAGAGAAACATTGGGAAGAGCAGTGACTGGAGGTCAGAGGCCTGGGTTCAAGTCTGCCCTGGTGCTTGCTAAGCTGTGGGGCCTAAGCAATGTCACCTTAGCTCTCTGAAAAGAAGCTCATTTGACCAGAAAGAGGAGTGTTAACACGCCCACCCAGCCTGACGCTGAGCCTGAGTGGGATGGATAGGGGAAGTGCTGCAGAAGCGCATGCTGCACTGCCGGCTGCAGGGGGCGCTCTCCAGCCTCTGCACCCACACAGGTGTCTTCTCATTGTCCGTGTGTTTTTTTATAGGAACTTCGAGAAGGACAAGGCAGTTTGGTACTTTTCCAGGCAACTATGTAAAGCCTTTGTATCTGTAAGAAGACTGAAACCCGCAGAGGTGATTTTTATTGGAGGATGAAGCATCACCCATGAACTGGTCTCTTGATTTAAAAGTTGCGTCAGTAGGAAAAGTAATACAGTGGATAAAGAACGAAGCAAAAGAGCGGGACAGAGAAGTGTGTTGTGTTTAAAACCCGGGCTTGTCTCAGCTTACCGTGTATCAGACAGGCCCGAACCATGCGCTGAGCAGAAAGGAATGAGGCAAATCTGTATTTATTTAGCTGCTTCCGGGAGCCTCTCCAGCCCTCCCCTTCGCTCCCGTCTGAGGTAACCTGACCTGTGGCCGCAGAAATGCCTCCTGCTGCCGCCTCCCTCACCTGCCCGAAGCTGGCCGAAACCCCTGGCAGACCCCCAGCCATTCTCCAAAGGCTCCGCACAGACCCCCACCCCAGCCCACCGCCCACGCCCGCTGGCCCCCCAGAACCATCGGCGCCGCTGGAGGTCAGTCTGGGCTGCGTGCGAGGTCCTCCCCGGACGGTGGTGGAGGCCCCACCCTGGACCCGCTGAGGTTAGTGGGGAAATGGAGGTGACCCTTCGGTGTCCGGAGCATGCACACCCAGCCTGCGGCATTGCCACTGACCCCCGTGTCAGACAGAAGGGCACGGGAGGTTTGCCCGTGGGAGCAGGTGGCCAGGCAGACAGTTACATGTGTGTGTCCGAGTGACTTAGGTCAGGAAGCGCTGTGCCTCCTGAGGTCACATCCCTGTGCCCCTTCCCGGATCACTGGCTTCCGCAGGTGTTCCCTTTCAGGGCAGTGTCACTGATCAGACGCCATTGCTGATCTTTCTTTTCTGGATTGTTCTTGGCCAGGACAGTGTGGGGTTGATAGGCCTGTTCTCAGGGAGAACCACGGATGGAGATGTTCAATGATTCAGTTAGCACACCCGGATGGACCCTGGATGCCGGGCACCAGCAAGCAGAGACTTACCGCATCCCCACAGGAATTCTAGGGCCCCTCAGAAGGGAGCCCCCAGGCTGAGTCCTGGTGCCCCGGGCCAGGCTCCGCTTCAGAGCAGAGGTGCAGATGCAGGGCTCGCGGTGGGAGGGAGTGATTCTGCTGCTCCCAGCTGGCCGGAGCTAAGGGGCGAGGCCCCTGAGACACCTGGGTCACAACTCTGTCCAGTCAGCCTCTCTGTTGGACCCCTTGGAGAATGAAAGACAGAAATAGCCCATTCCCTGCCTGCCAGGGACTCAGGTGATTGGAGACAGACACACACACACACACACACACACACAAAGACTCACTCAAGAGAGACTGTGAAATGTGCTAAGAAGGGTGTGAGAGAGGAAGAGATGAATTTCCCTGGAGGGATCCTAGAAAGTACTGTATTTCTGTCCCCATGAGCTCACTGTTGAACAACCAGGATGCTGGACAAACCTTTGCCTGAGGGCACTTTATGACTGAACATACTTGGAGCTGCTTCCAAGTCTTCAAACTCTCACCCTCTCCACAAGTCCACATCCGGCCACAAGTAGGAGCAGCAATTCCGAGTGCCAGAGTGTGTGCAGGAGCCCCGGCTCTCTGCCTGTAGCTCAGACGTGCCCAGCGCCATTGTCCCAACATCTGAGCCTTTAGAAGTAAGCAAAGTTTGTCTTCAGTGTCTCTGCCTCCACTTCTGTCTCCACGACTCATCTTAGGATCCCACCGGCTGCCCACCCCCCATCAGACAGCTACAGTGCCCTCACTTCTCCCCCGTCCTCTTTTCAAATCTTGCTGGCTGACTTCTTCACACTTAAGTGCAAATGACTGATACAGGAATGTGTTACCTCTTCCCAGAGACATTTGTTTTTAACTAGAGCAGAGCCTTAATCCCCAGGGGAAAGACTGTAGAACTAATGGTGGGGATGGGGTGGGGTGGGGTGGGGGCGGAGGAAGATGGAGGAGCCTCCTGGGTAGAGATTCCTTAAATAAGACTCGTTGCTTTGGGAGGCCCACCTCTCCGCCCAGGGCACTGTGACTTGACTCTGAGGGAATAGAGTACAAGTGTGCGTGCACATGCATTCGGCCAGCAGCATCTCACCCGTTTGGAAATATAATTCTTGTATTGGCTAATGTGTTTCCCGGACTTTCTTAGATAAAAACCATTAATATCATGATCTTATCTAATAGTTTTCTGAGGGGTGCTTCTTGATTCCGTAGGTAATTGTGAACACCTCTTTAAATACAGCTAGAAAATAAAACCAATTTGTAAAGCCACATTTGCATATGACGCCAGCCTCCCGCCTTTGTGTATCAACAGAAACCCAGATATGCCTCACCGGTTTGCCCGTCTTTAATAAAATCATGTGTTCAAATTTGCATCAAACTTCAGCTTCCTATGTGTCACCAGACAAGGAACCAAGGTTTCCAATGCTCTCTCGTCGTCAGACATTTAGTATGATAAAATGCCTATTTTTATGCTGAGATGTTTATACAGGTTTATTAATAGCAAGTGCAGCGGAGCAGGCGGCATGCCTCACAGACAGTTTTGATATATATTAGCCACGCTTCTGGGGACAGGCAAGCCCCGAACCACCTCTCCTGTGCAGCCTCCCTGGGAAAAGCCAGAGGAGAGAGCCATATGCTTACGTGGGTCTGTAAATATGTACATTTAACTTTGTATAGCCCATGTACCTACTTTGTATGGAAAAATAATTTTAAAAATTGCAGCTGGAGGGAAGTAAAAGGAGGAAGTCGTGAAGTTTTTTGCATTTTTATTTAAGTGAAGGAATTGTACATAACGCACCGGCAGATTTTTAGCACAAATATAGCCATTGTAAAGTTAAAAATTTAAATAAATAACCATTATTTCTGGGAGAGAAGGTAGTAACTATAATCTCAGTTACAGTTTTTTGGTTTTGAGTTTGTTGGGGTTTTTTGTTTGGTTTCTTCTTTCTTTTCTTTTTTTTTCTTTTTTTTTTTTTTGGCAGTTCTAGCTATCTGAAATAGCATTAAGTCCTATTGCTGGAATAGGTTACTACAAAAAAGAGCAGAAGGTTATATTCTGAAAGAAGAAGAGTAACTGCCATTACACGTACGCAGTTAACGTGCTGCCATTTACGTTACACACCGAGAGCACGCACTGTACAGCCACAGTTCTCCTGTCGTTTATTTTTCCTTATTGCAGTGGGTTGATTTGATAAAGATGTTGAATTACCACATTTGCTGTACATATTATTTAATAAACTGTATTCAGAACCACGCGGTATCCAGTTGTTCTTACCTTTCATTGCTTCCTCCTTTTGCTAACCTTCCCAAAGTAGACTTACATTCACTGCTTCAATTTTTCTTATTCTTCTTTTTCATTCTTTTTATTTTTTTATTTATAGAGAGGGGGGAAGGAGGAGAGGGAAAGAGAGAGAGAGAGAAACATTAAGATGAGAGCCAAACATCAATTGGCTGCTTCCTACACATTCCACCTAGGGGTTGAACCCATAACTCAGACATGTGCCCTGACTGGGAATCGAACTGATGACCTTTGGTGCCAGAGGGCACATCGGATGGGGCTCCTTTTTCATTCTTACTCACTTGCCATCAGCTCCCACCCCACTCCGTGAAGACACCTCTTCTTCCCTTATTCTCTTCTCAGTAAGCTAACTTCATGACCTTCTTTGAATTATCATTGACCATTTCTCCATTCTTTCTGTGTGTTTTTATTTGTTCTGATTACAGAAATAATGCCTATGTCTTTAAAAGGAAAAGAAAAACATTATGAAGTATGTTAAATGGGTCTTGATTTGGTCCACCAGAGGCACAATAAATGACACACACTTGGTTTTTCTAAATCAAATTAAACCTAGAAAGTGAAAGTTCTCCATAATTACAGGTGACCACAGAAGTCACCAGTGCCAACTACCGATGTGTGGTCCTCCAAGCTCTCTCCTCTGCACATGGGACATGCCCAAGTCTGTAAACAAACGCTTTGCCTGGTTTTTATCTCCTTACCAGTGGAGCTGGGACAGGTTTTCATAATTCACCAACCCTCTATTGATGATGCAAACAATGGTGCATTGAGTACAATTATTGGCTCAAAGAGCAGGAACATTTCAAATCTTGAGATTCTGCCAAATTGCCTTCCTCAAAAAATGCTGATTTTATTCTAGGCCAAGTCCACGGGAGTGTCTATCTCCTCACCATCCAATTAAAATTAGCTCATTATCCGCTTCTACGAAATGTCCCTTGGTTCACCTGCCTTTTCTCCGATCAGCCCCTTCTCAGTCCTCTTTTTCTATCTTCGCTGGGTTCTCAGCCCTCTGTTGTTTTCTCTCTACACGGCGCTCCTTCAGGTCTCAGATCTCTCACAATGTAATATGAGGCCAAGAATCCATTGTATGTGGGCTCTTTTCAATGACGAGTGGTAGAAACCTAACACCACACACCACAGACCATTCTTGAATGACGTCACCGGGAAGAGGACAGTTGGAGCTAGCCTTAAGCAGGAAGGAATCTAGAGACAAAAGTTTCCGTTGGTGCCTGACCGGTTTGGCTCAGTGGATAGAGTGTTGGCTTAGGACTGGATGGTCCCAGGTTCAATTCCAGTCAAGGGCATGTACTTTTGTTGTGGGCACATCTCCAGTAGGGGGTGTGCAGGAGGCAGCTGATCAATGTTTCTCTTCCATCGATGTTTCTAACTTTCTCCCTTCCTCTCTGTAAAAAAAAAAAAAAAATCAATAAAACTTTTTTTTTTAATTTCTGTTGGTATCTGTCTTATCCTGGGGGTTGCTGGTCTTGTTTGGCTGACGTTCACCTGCTGAATGCAGCAGCAGCGCCCACCATTTCTCTGACTGCAGATGGGGCCAAAGGCCCTCCTGTTAAGTTCCTACTTGGTGCAGGTAGTTTATTGCATGGATTAGCCAAGAAAGTGGTTCAGATTGAGAATATCCAAAAACGTTTAAGATAAACCCAAAGATGCAAAAGGCCTTGATGAGATTATGAATGACTGTGTGACACCGTTAGTTTATGATGTCTGTCCTGGAAGATGACTACTCTTCCCTTCACTTAGCCATCAGCAGAAGCAAAATGCTGCCTAGATGGAATCTCTCTGGAAAACTTGTTTTCAAGTGAGATCTGACAAACTGATATGCATCTGCAAAAGAGAGCTGGATCTGAGACTCCTCTTCAGAGCAGTAGCATAAGTCATGTGGCAACAATGTTGGCGAGAGCTTAACGTATCGAGGTCTGTGGATCTCAAAGGACGGTCTGTGGACCCCTTGCAGCCCTCGGACCCTTTCAGGAGACTTGTAAAGTCAAAACTATTTTCACAAAAATGTTAAGATGCGTGTGGTGCCAGCTTCCAAGAAAGTCTTCAGCGCTCCTCACCTCCCAGGACTCAGCCCGGAGTGGCCCCTTCTGCATTCTGTCAGGGTCGGCCTGCAGGGCGAACAGATTGTGACCGAAGAGAGGGTGTGTCGCTTCTGAGTCCGGGTCATGAAGCCATGTGATTTCAGTCTCTTGCTCTTGGGGAGAGACAGGCTCTAATTTAGAACTTCTGGTGCCAGGTACCTTGCTGTGTCAGAGAAATGTGCTACTGCCTCCCAGAACGAGGTATTCGGCAGACAGTGGGCTGGGAGTCTGAAGACCTGGTTCGAAAGAGCCGCTGCCTCGGACACTTGTTAGGTTGTGAGACCTCGGAAGTGCCAGCTGAGCTCTCAGCCTGCGTTTCCTCGTCTGGGAGGGGGAGGTGCCCGGACCACAGTGGGGTTCTGTCAGAAGGAGGAAGAAGTGATGTTTGGAAGGCAACCTGCAAGGCCCACCACAGAGCTCTCCAGCTATTCCAGTGCCTCCTGTACACCAGCACCTTCCACGCACTTTCTCGTGGCTCTTGCCAATCCTGTGAGGCAGGTATTCTTGTCTCCGTTTACAGGTAGGAACCTGAGACTCAGGAATTCAGCCTGAGGTGTACAGCCAGGAAGTGGTTTCAGTCTGACTCCAAGGCCAGTTCTTTCCCTTCATCAGACTCTGCTGCCTCCAAGGGACAAGTCTGCAAGAGTGACTTCCTGGGATACGAATAGTGATAACCGTCTGATAAACACCTACTGTGTGCTTAAATATCGAAAGTTCGATAAAAGATTTAAGTCCTTCCTCAGTCTAATGTCAGAGCCAAGACAGCAGCAGTGGCACAGAGGAAATCTTCGTGTGCCCTGCCGATTCCATGTCATCCTATTCTTTACCCCTCAAAAGCCTCTCTGGTCCAGCCCCCTGCCTGTCTTTCCTCACCCCACGCTAGCCCTTCAATGCCTGCACTGCGGCTCCCACATGTGGTGTCTAGATCCGCAGAGCTCCTAGGCACCAAGAACCTTGTGCTCCATATTTTCTGTCAGTTAAACATAACTTCAACAGCAAGAGCACGTGGCCCAACAAGTGACAGCTTATGTGACACAGATGTCTCATTTCACAGAAAAGAAGGCAGGCGTCTGGGTTAGCATTTCTGATTCCCCTGGCCTTTCCCAATTAGGAGCTGACTACTACCATGGCAACTCCAAGCATACGCCCTCATACAATTGCTTCTGAAGGCAGGAAGCGGGGAGCAGCCCAGGCCTTGGCAATGCATGCTCATCTCTACATCGATGCTGCGGCGATTCCGTGGTGTCCACAGTGTGGAAGCACCGCGGTACACCCAGCAGCTCCCTCTTGTTGACAGTTAGGGTGTTTTCAATATTGTGCAATTATGCGCAATTCTCTGACGGACAACCTTTGACATACTCTTGAGTACATTAAAGTGCCTGCTTTTTTTCTAGAATAAATTCCTAGAAGTATTGGTGTGGAGAGTCTGACCTTGCCACGTGACTTGCAAATGAGGGGAGAGGCCACTGTGAGTGTTTCATTTTCTAATTTATACTATGGAGTGATCCCCCCACCCCCGACAAGTTTTTACCCTGTGGGTACTAGAGTGTTTATTTCATCTATTAAAATGTTATGTTTCTAAAAAAAAAAAAAAATCCTAAAAGTGGAATTATTATGTAGATCAAAGGTTATGATATATACTTTTAAAATATATATATATGTTTATTGATTCCAGAGAGGAAGGGAGAGGGACAAAGAGAGAGAGACATCAATGATGAGAGAGAGTCATTGATCGGCTGACTCTTGCATGCCCTGAGAATCGAACCGTGATCTCCTGGTTCCTAGGTTGATGCTAAACCACTGGGCCACCCCAGCCGGGCATGATGTACACGTTTGACAGCTACATAGTGTCGCACAGCTGTGGACAAGACCAGTCAGGTCTTTCTTGGAGGTCATCTTGGATGTGTGCTTTCCTGTCTGTGGCTAAGACTTCATCATCTTGGGCTCTTCCGCAGCTGCCCCCTCTTCCTGAAATTCCTTCCTCTGTGGCAAGGAATTTCCCACTCACCCAGTGAGTGTGGAGTTAGAGTGCCCTCGCCATCTTCCGCTTGGGGGTCCAGTTGTAGATGAACAGGCTTTAGTTTTTTTGGTGTGTTTTTTTTTTTTAGCCTGACCAGTGTGACTCATTGGTTGAGCATCGATCCTGGTCAGGGCACATGGCCAGGTTGTGGGCTCCATCCCCAGTAGGGGGCGTGCAGGAGGCAGCCGATGGATGATGCTCCTCTCTCATCCATGTTTCTATCCTATCCCTCTCCCTTTCTCTCTTTTTAAAAACCAATAAAAACATTTTTTAAAGTGTTTTTTAATAAGTTTCCAAAGAATGCAGTGTGGCTCCTTCACCTAGGAGTCCGGGGGAGGCAGCCTGCGGAGGGGTGTGCCGAGCAGTCGCGGTGGAATCAGAGGCTCTCCCAGAGAACGGTGGGAGACGCAGGCAGAGGACGTGGGGGCAGCGGCACTCCGGGGGGAGAGGAGAGCTTTGGGGAGGAGCTTGTGCAGAAACACGCAGAGAGGGCGCTCAGCTTCAATCCGGGGGCTTAGAGAGTTCACCCAGAGCAGGCGGGGTCAGGCCTGAAAGGGAATCAGTAACAACTGTGTCCCATTTACCTAGAAACAATGAAGTCCCTTATGCACAGCAACCTTTCCATGACCCTGCAAAGAAGGCCTGGTCCTGCGTTTCAGTTAAGAGGAAACCTCTCAGTCCTGTTCCTCCTCCAGCTACCGCCTCCTTTCTCTCCTTTCCTCGCAGCAAAAGGCCCTAAAAGGGCTGTCTGGGCGCTGGGTGGAGGCGGCCCGGGGTGGGGTGGGAATGGGAACATCTGTAACAGTGTCAACGATAAGTGTTTTTAAAGAAAAGGAAAAAAAAAAAAAGTACTTATGGCCTGTCTGTACTTATGGCCTCCCAGTTCCTCTCCTCTGATTCCCCCGTGAGCCCACTCCTGTCAGGATTTCCTCCCACGCCCCAACAAAACCCGTCTCTTCAGCCAAAACCGGTTTGGCTCAGTGGATAGTGTGTCGGCCTGCAGACTGAGGGGTCCCGGGTTCGATTCCGGTCAAGGGCATGTACCTTGGTTTCGGGCACATCCCCAGTGGGGGGCATGCAAGAGGCAGCTGTTTCTCTCTCATCGATGTTTCTAACTCTCTATCCCTCTCCTTTCTGTAAAAAAAAAAAAATCAATAAAATGTATTTTTTTAAAAACACAAGAAACCTGTCTCTTCAGGCACCTTCCCGCCTCTAAATCTCGTGCTGGGTCTCAATGCTCAGCTCCCTGGATGGCAGCAGCATTTGACACACCAGTCACCCCTCCCTCCAAGAATCCCTTTCCTCCCAGGCCAGCATCTTCGTGTTGGTGACCCAAGGCCCCGTGCTCGGCCCTCCCCTGTTTTCCTGGTCCCGGGGCCGCCACCCACTCTCACACATCCACTGTATGTTCCTCCCCCCCCACACCTCTTCTGTGGGCTCCAGACTCCGAGATGCCACTGCTGTGCCACATCCCCGCTGAAGCCTAAATATGTCCCCACCTAAGTAATTCCTCAGCGCACCCCCAAAGCTGCTTCTCCCACAGGCCGCCCCGTCTTCGTTAAGGCAGGTCCATCCTTACAGCTGCGGTTCCGGCCAGAACACGTGAGTCATCCTGGACACCCCCTGGCACCTCCCCTCCCTTCCTGTCCGTCAGCAAAAGCCCACAGCACAGCGGAATCCCAGCACCGCCCCAGCTCCCCCGCTCTCCACCCTGGGTCCCCGCCAGTCATCATCTCTCGCCTGGCTTGTGACAACAGCCCCCTCACGGCTCCCTGCCCTGTTCTTGCCTCCTCCTCCATCTGTTTCAACACAGGGAGCAGAGTGTTGGAAACACAAGGCAGATCATGTTCACCCTCTGCCTGGGGCCCTGGGACCTTCCCTCTGGCTCCCAATGGTTCTCCGATGGCCCTCCAGGCACTGCCGGGTCAGGCTCTGTCTATCTATCTCTTACCTCATTGCCTACTCCTCCCGCCCCCGCTAACCCCAGCCCCCCGGCTGCCTTGCCAATGGACATGCTGGGAGTCCCCATCTTTGAACTTGCTATTCCTCTGCCTGGAATGCTCAGGTCTCCATTCAGATCACTTCCTTCACCACTTTTATTTCCGACGCTTGCAACCCTGCTTCATTTTTCTCCATAGAACATACATAACATTGTGCCATATGTTATCCCCTTTTAAAAAAACATAAGTTTAAGATCACAGAGAAGTTCCAAGAATAAGAACGCTACAAAGAACTTTAGCAGGGCTGCTATCCTTTAGCACATTCACCTGTTGTTAACATCTTATCCCATTTACTTCATTTGTCTTTCTTTCTCCCTCTCTCCCTCTCTCTCTCTCTCTCTCTCTCTCTCTCTCTCTCTCTCTCACACACACACACACACACACACACACTCATATACACATAGTTTTGTTCTGAATGTTTAAGACATAGTTACTTACATGCAGCCCTTTATTTCTTTAAAAAAAAAAAAAAAATGTTTTCAGCCAAGACCGGTTTGGCTCAGTGGATAGAGCGTCTGCCTGCGGACTGAAGGGTCCCAGGTTCGATTCCGGTCGGGGGCATGTGCATTGGTTGCAGCACATCCCCAGTAGGGGTTGTGCAAGAGGCAGCTGATCAATGTTTCTCTCTCGTCGATGTTTCTAGCTCTCTATCCCGCTCTCTTCCTCTCTGTAAAAAAAAATCAATAAAATATATTTTTAAAAATGTTTTCATTGATTTGAGAGAGAAAGGAAGGGAAAGGGAAAGACATGGATGTGAGAAAATATCCATTAACGGCCTCCTACACGCCCCCTACTGGATATTGAGCCCGCAGCCCAGGCACATGGCCTTCCTGGGAATCGAACCAGCAAACTTTCCGTGCTTTAGGCCAACTGAGCCACCCTGGCCAGGGTGCGGCTCTTTATTTCTAAACTAGAGGCTCAGTGTGCATGTCCTAAAGACAGGGCTCCTCCCTCACCCAGCCTCCATCTAGTTATCAACCAGTACATTTAACATTGATACAAGCCCTAACTGGTAGCACAAAATTCATGCAAGAGTAGGTTCCTTCCCTCTCCTCCCCCCACTCCCCCCCGGCTGCCAGCACCAGCTTCCCTCTCGCACCCGGAACCTGGGCTTCCCTCGTAGCCCCAGCTTCGTCTGGTAGGGCATCCAGAAGGACGTCCAGTCTAATTAGCATATTATGCTTTCATTATTACATATCATGGATTGATGACCAGGAATGTAACAATACATATACAAAATATGCCATATCGTTTACTTATTTATTTTATTGTGTGTCCATTACACTAAAATGTTAGCTCCATGAGGGAGGACCTTTTTTGTCTGTTAGGTGTTGACTAGACGAGAGAAAAAGAACCAGCCCCAGTCAGCTAAATGCCTCGCCAAGCCCTCTCCTTTCACCTGGCTTCAAGGACCCCCCAGAGGAGCTGGCGTCTGGCTAGGATCACAGACGTCTTCATGGTCATTTTCCCACTTCACTTTTTCTGACCTCTTTTACCTCCAGACTTCGTTATTCGTAACCGCTCTTCCTATGCTCTGGGATGCATAATGTCAGGTGGCCAGTGGGCGGGGGTGGAAGTCAGAGGCTCGGTGGCTAGGCCCAGGTGAAGACCCCAGGCCCACAGCACTCAACGGCGATGGCTGAGACCCCTCCTCGGCCTGGAATGGAACCTAATGTGAGGGGCTACGGGGACAGGTGGTGCTACCTGTCAGCACTGCATTTCTAGCTGTTCTCACCCAGCAGCCCCGATGCGACCCCAGGAGGACCACAGGGAAGCAGAATGCCCGAGGTAATGGAGAGAAGATGAACCCCGAGGGGGTGGGTGCACACCCAGCAGAGAGGAAGCCACCCTCTGGGAGGCCTGGCGTCATGGAAACTGGCCCTGCCACTCATCTGTCCCCGAGTGCTATAAATAGCCTCAGTATCAGCCATGACCAGACCAGGCCCGAAACGCAGGCAAAGCCCCAGAGGAAACGGTTGGGAGGGGGTGTCACAGGGAGAGCGCGGGTGGAATGGGTGGAATGAGGCTGGAGGAAGCCTGTGCCTGTCCCCCCTGCACTCCATATCTGGTCACTGGTGCTCAGAGCCCTCCCCACAGAATCCTCCAGCCTGCCTATTGTCCACTGACGTTCTCCCCCAGACCACGTCCCTCGCCGCCTACGACCTTGTTGTGTTTCTGCTGTGGATGAAGGCCTTTCTGCCTTCACATTTGCTGATACTTTTGAATTTTATCTCACATTCCAGCTCCTTCGAGGAGGAAGTCCAGAAGGCCATCCACCCAGGGCGTTAGTCTAATTGAGGGGCTGACACTCGGGCTGTGGGTGTCCCTGCCAGTGGGACAGGGAGATCTGGCCCTGGGACCTCCATGGATTGTGGACGTGAGGGGTTTTCTGGGATCCCAGAAACCTCCGAATAACTTCTCGCCTGCCTCTCCCTCTTCTTCACGGAGCCCTCCAGGTCCCTCAGGGGTCTGCCTCCCCAGCCCAGACTTTGCATCGGGACTTGGTGACTGACTGACTTCAGGGAAATCCATTAACCACTCAGGGCCTATTGCAGGCAGAGTTCCCTGGCCCCAGAGAGAGGATGGCTTGCAGGACGTTCACTAAGGAGGCCTTGGCCCGCACCTTCAGGCCCTCCCCGCCTGTGCAGGGGCACGAAGAGGAAGCTGCATTGGACTGAGAGAGAAGGTGAGCTGCCAGGTAGACCTGACAGCCTCCACCTATTCCACAGGGAGCTCGAGAGCCAGACGACCTATCAAAGTTGTCCCCTGTCGGCCAAAGCGGCCATTCCTTTAGCCCCAGCTAGAGCAGCCCGGGGGAGGGCCTGCAGGGTGGAAGCTGATCGCCGTCCTCTCAGCAGCTGGGACGAGTCCCTCCATGAAGAGCACTCCTGTAACAAGGGCTTAAGGCACCTCATTGGAATCTTGTTCCAACGACATGCAACAGAATAAGACACGTTCCTGGTACACACTCTGACTCACATCACTGCTCAGTAATGAGAACAATGTTTATTGTCTGAGTATTGGGTGAAGGCCTGTTGGGTAATCCTGACCCCAAGCCAACTTTCCTCTCTTGGGGAGGGGCCCAGGGGTGATTCCATGTGAGCTAGACTCAAATTTAAACTTTTAAAGTTTCTTTTTTAAAAAAATGTTTTTATTGATTTTGAGAGAGTAAGGAAGGGAGAGGGAGAGAGATATAAAAAAAACATCGATGAGCCGAAACCGGTTTGGCTCAGTAGTAGAGCGTCGGTCTGCGGACTGAAGGTCCCAGGTTCGATTCCGGTCAAGGGCATGTACCTTGGTTGCGGGCACATCCCCGATAGGAGGTGTGCAAGAGGCAGCTGGTCGATGTTTCTCTCTCATCGACTTTTCTAGCTCGCTATCTCTCTCCCTTCTTCTCTGTAAAAAAATCAATAAAATATATTAATTAAAAAAAAAATCAATGAGCCTGGCCAGTGTTGCTCAGCGATTGGGTGTTGAGCCAGGAACCAAGCGGCCCCAGGTTCAATTCCTGGTCAGGGGCCATGCCCAGTTTTGGCTTCATTCTCTGTGGGGGGCATGCAGGAGGCAGCTGATCAGTGATGTTTCTCTCTCATAGATGTTTCTATCTCTCTATCCCTTACCCTTCCTCTCGCTCTAAAAAAATCAATAAAATATATATTTTAAAAAATGGATGAGAGAGAAACATCATCATCAATGGGCTGAATCCTGCACGCCCCCTACTGGGGGATCAAACTCACAATGGGAGCATGTGCCCTGACCAGGTATCAAATCCTGACCTTTTGGTTCCTGGGTTGATGCTCAATTACAGAGCCACACCAGCTGAAGTTACCTATAAAGTCACAGAGGTACAACGACAAAAATGAAACACGTTCATCCCACAAATTTAATAGAGGTCTCAGATTAGCAGATTCATTACATTTTATTCATTTATTATCTTGTGAACAACACTGTCACATTACATTTTGTGTTTTTGTCTTAACTTCTCCAACATAAATGTTAAATATGAATCACTTTGTCCAGGTCCCTATTATGGGATTTCTTCTCAATATTCAGGCTTCTTCTGCCTTTGAGAACTCGGTGCCACGTGTCCAGGTGGGGCCCAGGAGGCAGGTGGGTAACGGCTGCAGCTCTGGGGCTTGGTCCCTCCATGTCGTGTCCATGAGGAACATGGCCTTGGACCCAGCAGCTCATCTGTCCCCAGCTTTTCCAGCCGCGAGGGAACCACGGGCAGGTCAGGTGCACACGTGTCCCTGTGGTGCAAGCGCCGAGGAGCATGCTCTGAAAGGCGCCCAATCCCGAGTGGCCACTTCAGGATTTCCTCTGGCTGGAGCAGGAAGCGGGAGAAACCCAACAGCCCGGAGCCAGGTCCCAGCCCAGGCACTGGCACAGCCCAGGGCACCGCCCCCAGCATCCCCGCCGCCCGCGCTGCCAGCCGCTGCGCGGGGTCCCGGGGGCGGACGCGCGGCCCCTGGGGGCAGGGGCAGGGGCTGGACCCGGCTGGGCCGGCGGGACAGGGCCGGGCGGGGAAAGACGTCTTTGTTCTGCGAACCTCTAGGCTTAGGTTTCATTTTTTTTACAGAAAAAAAAAAAAAAAAAAAAAAAAGGCATGTCGCTCGGCTGTCCTTGGAGCTGGGCGCCCCGGGCAGCCGCGCCGTTTGGGGACGTGGGAGTCACCGTGCGCCCTGCCAGGCGGCTCCCCGGCCCCTGGCGCCCGGGCACAGCTGGCCTCACGCTCCCACCTGGGTCCGGCCAGAACCGCTCAGCCCCGGGCGAGGGTCCTGGAGGCGATTTCTAGGCAAGGGAACACCCGGGCGAGTCCAGGACCCGGAGGTTAAAAGCGACCCTGGCCTCTGTCTCCACCCACAGAGTGGCCCTGGGGGTCCTGGCAGTGGCACCCTGGGCGTGGGGTTGCCAGCTCTGCAGACGCCAGGCTGGGGCGATCCGCAGGCAGAGCCTCCCACCCTGTCCACACTGCAGACCCGGACTGATAACTGGGAAAACCCACTGTCCGCCCCGCTGCCTGCCCTCCTTGCTTCCATTTCTCCAGCATTCTCAGCATTCTCTCTCCTGCATCCCCCCCCAACCACGCCCCACCCACCCCCTTCCAGGCGTTTGGCGGCGGCTGTTTAGGTCCACAGACTTCTACGGAATTCATTGTAATGATAACAAGGCAACTGAAGTTCAGAGAGGTTGCTTAAGGCCTCCGCCGGAGTCAAAGGTCTGAGGGACCTGGGAGGAGGGGTCACCAAGAAATGGTGTTTAACATAAGACAGGGTTGCTTGCGGTCCCAGCCTGAGCTGTCAATCGTCTGGGCATTTGAGTACGTGCTGTGTGGCCAGTTCAGGGCTCCCCGGTAGAAGAGATTAAAAGGATAGAAGATGAGATTTCCTACCCCCAGAAAGACTGGCCTTTAGTCACCAACCCAAGAAGCCGAGAACATTTTATTTGTTTTGAAAACTTTACACCATCGTTAGAGGAAATTTTTTTTAAAAAAATTCCCCAATTGCATCTCCCAAAACAAAGTTAGCTTTTTGTGCTTTCTCCTAATTTGTAGCAGTAAGAAGACATAGTTTCCATTTTTTGACATACATTTTACAAATAATAATATTTGGTTTACAAATAGTCTTGTTCCACTTATTTTTACCTTTTCTGAAAACACATTTCCCTGTCTCCTCTTAGTCCTCAGGGTCGTTATTCTCATGCTGCATACTATTCCCACATATGGCCACACCATATTTAGCCACTTTTCTGTTACTGGTTGATTCCAGTTTTGTTTTTTATGTTGTTGTTGTTGTTATTATTTTTTTTGGCATTATAAATAATGTGGCTATAAATATCTTTGTACATCCAGCTTTTTTTTTTTTTTTTTTTCCTTCTTTTAAATTATATCCTTGGGCTGAGGCTGGTTTGGCTCAGTGGTAGAGCATCGGTCTGCAGACTGAAAGGTCCCAGGTTCGATTCCGGTCAAGGGCATGTACATTGGTTGCGGGCACATCCCCGGTAGGGGGTGTGCAAGAGGCAGCTGGTTGATGTTTGTCTCTCATCAACGTTTCTAGCTCTCTATCTCTCTCCCTTCCTCCTCCCTGTAAAATATCAATAAAATATATTAAAAATAAATAAATTATATCCTTGGAATTGTGGCCCAGAAAGAGGATGTATGGGTCAAAAGGTTGACTGTTTCATAGCTGTTACTACATAGATCCAGACTACAACTGATAACCTTTAACAGCCAAATGAAGCAACTGAGGGCTCACGGCCCTCACAAATGCACCAGTGCCCATGCCTGTACAGATTATAGTGTAGCTGACTGGCGTGGCTCAGTGGTTGAGTGTCGACCTATGAACCAGGAGGTTGCCAGCTCCATCCCCAGTGTGGGGTGTGGAGGAGGCAGCCGATCAGTGAGTCTCTCTCATCATTGATATTTTATTTCCCTCTCCCTTCCTTTCTGTAATCAATAAAAAATATATATTTTTTTAAAAAGACTATTGTGGCCAAAACCGGTTTGGCTCACTGGATAGAGCGTCAGCCTGCGGACTGAGGGGTCCCGGGTTCAATTCCAGTCAAGGGCATGTGCCTTGGTTGTGGGCACATCCCCAGTGGGGAGTGTGCAGGAGGCAGCTGATCGATCTTTCTCTCTCATTGATGTTTCTAGCTCTCTATCCCTCTCTTCCTCTCTGTAAAAAAATCAATTATATATATATATATATCTCCAACAGTGCTTGTTCTACACAATAGTGTCCCTCTCTCTCTCCCTCTCTCTCTCTCTCTCTCTCTCTCTCTCTCTCTCTCTCTCTCTCTCTCTCTCTCTCCTTGGAATTGTGGCCCAGAAAGAGGATGTATGGGTCAAAAGGTTGACTGTTTCATAGCTGTTACTACATAGATCCAGACTACAACTGATAACCTTTAACAGCCAAATGAAGCAACTGAGGGCTCACGGCCCTCACAAATGCACCAGTGCCCATGCCTGTAAAGATTATAGTGTAGCTGACTGGCATGGCTCAGTGGTTGAGTGTTGACCTATGAACCAGGAGGTTGCCAAAGAGAATCAAGGAGAGAGAGAGAGAGAGAGAGAGAGAGAGAGAGAGAGAGAGAGAGAGAGAGAGAGACACTATTGTGTAGAACAAGCACTGTTGGCATCTATGAGTTTGAGGCCCATGCTGGCAGGCACACAGGATGAGTGAGAGAGAGGCAGGCCCCCCCTTGGGAGAACAGAAGCTGTGGCTTTTCAACCTTTTCCTCCTCCTAGGACACAAAGTACTTCAAACTGCTGCACACCTGAGGGCAGACTCAGAATTTAGCAATTCTCCCCACATTCCACAAGGACTTGAAACACTAGCATGTTTTCTAATCAGCAGAATCTTGAAGCCAGTGGATTTGGGGCTTCCATGAAGCTGGTGCTGGCTGGTTCTGGCTGTAAGTCCATTCCTTTTTTCTCAGACTCAATGCATATCAGGATGCTAGGGGATGGGAGGGATGTATAGATAACATAAACCCACTTTGCTTTCTAAATGTAAGCAAACCCTTCCTAAAAATAGACATTGTGCTGTGATACAATCAGAGAAGTAAGATGATCCTTTCAGGTGTAATCTGGTAGGTAGACCAGGAGACAGAACCCTGCTTTTATTTTAAATATATATTTATTATTGATTCCAGAGAGGAAGGGAGAGGGAAAGAGATAGAAACATCATTGATGAGAATCACTGATTGGCTGCCTCCTGCACGCCCCCCCTGGGGATCGAGTCTGCAACCTGAGCATGTGCCCTTGACTGGAATCGAACCTGGGACCATCCAGTCCACAGGCCGACACTCTATCCACTGAGCCAAACCAGCCAGGGCAGAGCCCTGCTTTTAACAAACGCATTCAATTAAGTTCCCAGACCCAACTGGATCATGGGCAACCCCACCCCAACAAACAATTTTTAGACACCAGCAAGGTGTTCAAGAAATCAACTCAATTTCGACACTATTTACAAGACTGGGCCCCTACACACACACACACACACACACACACTTCAGAAGCCAGCCTTCATCAGGCTCACACTTGCTATAGATTGGAAATTCCAATGCTACCCAGGAGGCTAAGCAATTTAAAGCTTCAATTGTTTATTTCTGAAACTTTCCATTTCATCTTTTCTGCCCGTGGTGACCACAGGTGATATAGATTGGAGGTTCCAATGACCCCCTCCAACTCAGAATGCGAATCACAAGTCCAGGTTGTTACCTGCACTTCCGACTGACTGGCTATAAAATCAGAGGCCCCCAAACCTCCTCCTTGGGTTCAATTAATTTGCTAGAACAGCTCGCAGAACTCGGAGAAATCTATTACGGGCTGCAGTCCTGGTTTATTGTCAAAGGGTATGACTTAGAAACAGCCAGATGTTGAGATGCATAGGGTAAGGGTTTGTGTGTGTTTTGGGGGGAAAAGGGGGAGGGGTGCGGCACTTCCAAGCCATTTCCACGTTCGCATCTCCTCGTGTCCATCAACCTGGAAGCTCTCAAAAGCAAATCCACGGAGCCTAATGAGGAGAAGGTTGTGGGAACCTCCGAGCTGAGGTCAGTCACTTTTTATTGGAGGCTTTTTATCCGTAGGCATGGCTGATGGTGATTGATTCCTCTCCAGTCCCTCCCCCCTGCCCGAGGTGGAGGTGGGGGAGTACGGGATTGAAAATCCTAAACCTCTAAATCACCTGGTCCACTCTCCTGGCAACGGGCCCCCATCCACAGGTGCTTTCTAACCGTCACTTCGTTCCCATAGCAGAAGACACCGCTGTCTTTCTCCACGCGGGACATTTTGTGGGTTTCTGCAGTCGTGAGCCAGGAATTGTAGGTGAAAACCAAATATTTTTGAGAGATATATTTTAATCATCCGAATGCGTACATATATATGGTTTATACATCTCTCTATCGCATACATCGAGCATGTGCTCTGTGCCAAGCACAGCACTGGGGCGCTGGGGCAGGGCGAATGAGTGCCAAGAAAACTATGAGGGACCTGGCCCCAAAAGGGTAAGTGGTCATGACTATGGCCAATGCATTGCATTGCTTAAGTACTGTGTGCGTGCACTCCTCTAGACACTGGGATAATCTGATAAGACTGATAAACACCTTACCCCCTCGTAACAAATGCTTAGGGGAAGGACAAGCAATAAGTAAAACAGCATGTCAGATGGCGATCAATACCATGGAGAAAAAATAAAGCAGAGGAGAGGAGGCAGCGTCCAAGAGAGGAGGTTTCGGTAGGGCGCTCTGAGATGGTGACATTTGAACAAAGAGAGCCAGGGTGAGCATTCCAGACAGAGGCCCCAGGGCAGGAACACTGGAGCCCGAGGTGGGGGGGGGGGGGCGGGGGGGGGGGGGAGAAGGGGGGCCGTTGGAGGAGGAGATGAGGTCAGAGAGGGTGTGGGCCTCCTTGTGGGTGGCCCCATAAGCACGTTAAGCAGTTTGGCTTTACTCAGCGTGAAGCAAGGAGCCCGTGGGCAGCGGGAGACTCGGGGCTGGGCTGGCACAGAGAAGGCAGGGCTGCAGAGGCCCCGGGAGGCTGGTGGCAGGCTGGGACCCGGTCTTCCTACGCAACCCCGTGCCCTTTCCTCTCGTTAGCTCGCTCCTGGCCCGCCCAGACAGGAGGCCTGAGTTGTGGAGGTCAGAACCTACAGCGAACTCCAGCCTGGGGGTGAGAGACAAGTTTTCCAGGGCGCCGGTTCTGAATTCCAAACACTGGACAGCACCGTGCGCCGGCCTCATTGGCATCACAAACGCGCCCAGACGGGCTTCCCTGGCCAGGGGAGCGCCAGCTGGGGAGCAGCCCCGGGCAAGTCTTTTCACCCCAGGCCGACCCCGCTACCCCGGCCTGGGGTGAAAATGGGGCCGGGTGCCCTGTCTGCGCCGCAGACTCCAGAGATCATGCGATTGCACCTTTTACACGTCATTACCGTCTGCAAAAAGCACAGCGCCTTTTTTTTTTTTTTGTAATCTATGTGTTATTTTAGTTTTACATTTAATTTTTAATTTTTATATTTTTTTTTACAACTTTTTAATTAATTTATTATCGGTGTACATATCTTAACATGCCCCCCCCCTCCCCATTCAGGCCCTCCCTCCCCAGAGCTTCTTATCGTCTTACAAAGCGCCCAGCCCGGGTCTGTCGGAACCTGCTTGCTTCTCCCGAGCGCCCTCGGCGGTGCCGGGGTGACCCTCAGACCCGACCCCAGGCTCTCTCTCGGGACACGGGGCGGGGAGGACGCGCGGGTGGGCGGGCGGCCTCCCCACGGCCTGGGCGGAGCCGCCCCGCCCCGCCCGCCCCGCGCGCCCTCCCCGCCCCGCGCTCCCGCCCGGCGCGCGCACTCGGAGAGCCGAGCCGCCGGGAGCCCAGCGCGCCCGCCGCGTCCTGCCGCCGCGTCCGTCTCCGCGGGTCGCCGCTCGCCTTCGCGGGGCCATGACCACCGAGCAAATAGTCCTCCAGGGCCCGGGGCCGTGGGGCTTCCGCCTCGTGGGGGGCAAGGACTTCGAGCAGCCCCTCGCCATCTCCCGGGTAAGGGCAGCCTGGGGCGCGCGGGAGCGGGGGCGCCGCGGCTGGGGAGCGGCGGGACCGGGGGGGGGGGGGGGGGGACCCGGGCGGCCGGGGCCCCGTGGGCGCTGGCGGGACGGCGGAGTCGGGAGCCGGGGATGGAGCGGGGGACGGAGCGGGGGCTGCGGGCGCGGCGGGCAGGGCCAGGTGCACCGGGAGCACCGCGCCTGGAGCGCTCCCCGCGCGCCCCAGGTCCGCCGCCCCTGCCCAGCGCCCCGGGGGGAGCCGCCCCGGGAGAGCCGGCGGCCGCTGCGCGCAGTGCCCGGGTCCGAGAGAAAGGACCGGGCACTTTTCTTCGTTCCTTCGCCCCGGAGGCGCGTCCAGGCGAGTGTGGACGCCTTTGTCCAGCGGCCGGAGGATCCGGGTGCCCGCAGCCCCCGCGCACGGGGAGCGAACACCTTTCGGTTCTTCAAAGGCTCCGGGGGCGGAAGGTCGTCTGGAAGCGCTCGGGCCACCTGCACAGGGAACTGGGTGGGTGAGAAGTTGACCGGGCGGTGAGGTGAACTTTAAACACCTCCCCAACGACTCGTTTCTCTCTTTGGACCTGGTCCGCGGCCAGGTCTCACCTCCCCAATGCCTTTTGGGAAAAAGGGGGAATTTTTGGGGGAAAACAAAAGCAAAAACACGAATAAACCTTTTGGGACATTCTCCTCCCCCTGCGGGAGTGGCCATGATCGTATTTCTTCCTGGCATTCCCGGGTTATCAGCCCATCTGCACTTTTCGAAACCCCGGGAATACTTGAATCAAAGGAATAAGTAAATTCTTAGAGAAGGCCCTCATCTCTTTGGAAGGGCCCAGATTCCGTCAGAGACCTCCAGACCCATCACCCTCAAATAAAGCGGAACCCGCGGGAGAACCGGCCTCAGTGTGGAGGCCCAGGCTTTGGTCCTGAGCCCGGCGTACAGGCGAGGCTGAGGCCCCACTGAGAGCCATCCCATCCACGGCCTGCTCCTGCGAGGCGGCCAGTCAACGTTTGTGGTCCGAGTGAAAGAAAGGAGCAAAAGCACTGCCTGGAGTTTTTTCCTCGCCTTCAGGTCTCATGTTCCATTCTTGGGCCCATCTGCTAAAGCGGACCCTAAACTTGCCTCTTTAGCGACCAGATGATCCTTTTTCTTGGAGGGCAGTGAGAGTGGAGAGAGAAAGGGAAGATCCCTATAGGTCCTTCTGACTTAAGCCCCTGCCACCAGCAGCTGAAGGAACACAGTGGGAGGAGCAGGAGGAAAAGAGGCCTCCTCTCGGCTTCTCCGCCCACACTTCCTTTCAGGTGGGGCTATGGGACTGAGGAGGTTTTTTTCTGATTCTCCCTCGCCTCCACCTCCCGGAAAAAGGCAGGTGTCAAGAGTTCTTAGGCCCTATCTTTACCCTCTCCCCCACCTGCTGCCCTGCAGGGACCGCTTTGATTATGGCAGGTGCAGGCTATCTCCTCAGGACCCTCAAGTGCAGAAAGGGTGCCTTCTCCTGATCTGGACTCCCCCCCCCCCCCCCCCCAAGCCTGGCACCGAGCTGCACCTGGCCACGCCCAGTGAGCTTTTCAGGCTTATTAATAAGTGCTCGCCCAGGGAAGGCACATTTAGACCCGCTGACCTCATAGTCCGTTTGTCCCCACTCTTTGTGTCTATAATTAACCTGTCAGCCCTCTCCGCTTCTGAGTTTGTGTATGACATGCAACCTTTTTCTTTTCTTTTTTTTTTAAGAAGTGGAAGATCTAATTGGCAATCTGTTAAAAGGGCAGTTACTTGCCTGGCATTTTAACTGCTTTCAGAAGTTCACGTGGGTGGCACTGCGTAGGTATGACAGAGTATAGGCTGGAAAGCAACACTGTGAATTCGTTAGTTTGTTCTTCCCGGTATTAATGGATTCATTTATGTACTGTCACATGTTTCATCAGCACGTTCCTTCCAGAAACCGCAAAGCGGGGGGCGGGGGGGTCTCAGAAATGAGAGGACACAGTCTGTTCTCCAGGTGCCCATGGCCTAGCGAAGGAAGCTAATCGTTACCTTGGCAGGTGTTTTCATTGAGAGGTGGAAGTGACTCAGAGGAGGCGACCTTCTCATGCTGACAGTGATTTACTTAGTATTTCTTCCTCTCATTAATGTTCTACGTGGAAAAACGGGGCCTGCTCCTGGGAATGGGCAAGTGGCCGCCTGAGATCTGGCGTTGGCCTGGCCTCTGCTGCTTCCTCAGCCAAACCCGGGGCTCGCCTTCCGTTGTGCAGGCCGCCTCCCTCACTGGGGGGAGATCCCGGCCCCCGGCTGTGAGGGGCGGTGCGGGAGAGCGCTCTGCACAGTGACCACTGGAGAGGAGGTGTGAGCGCTGAGCTGGCGAGGCACACACCTTCTGGCTGGTAGGTGTGTTACAGTTATCATCCTGGGCAGACAGAGTTTGCTCCTGTGGATTTGGATCTGTAGACTTTGAGTCTCCACACCAAAGCAAACCATAAAACTAGGCCTGGAGAGGAGTGCCTTTTTTTTTTTTTTTTTTTTTTTTGCTTGCTTTTGCAAGGATTATTCTGGTATTGGCTCCAGTCTTTTGTTAAATTGCTAAAGCTTCTGGATATAACTCTAATCCGTGTACTTGAAATTGTTTTTTACATATATATATTTATATACTTATTGATTTCAGAGAGGAAGGGAGAGAGAGAAATAGAAACATCAATGATGAGAATCATTGCTTGGCTGCCTCCTGCACGCCCCCTACTGGGGATCAAGCCCGAAACCCAGGCATGTGCCCTTGACCGGTATTGAACTTGGGACCCTTCAGTCTGCAGGCGAATGCTCTATCCATCCACTGAACCAAACTGGCTCAGGCTTGTGTTTTTTGTTTTGTTTTTAATTTATTGATTTTTTTTTTTTTTTTACAGAGAGGAAGGGAGAGGGAGAGAGTTAGAAACATAAACGAGAAACATCTCTCAGCTGTCTCCTGCACACCCCCTACTGGGGATGTGCCTGAAACCAAGATACATGCCCTTGATCAGAACCGAATCTGGGACCCATGAGTCCACAGGCTGATGCTCTATCCACTGAGCCAAACCGGATAAGGCTTGTTGTGTGTGTTTTTTCTTTTAACTTATTTTTTTGTGAAGTAAAGTCATAAAATATAATTGCATAGCAAACGATTATAAAGTAAATAATACCTGTAAAATCACCACCACCCAGGTCAAGAATAGAACATTGCCAGAGCCCTGAAGCTCACTGCCCATAACCCTGTCATGACTTAGGCTTATCACCTTGCTTTTCTTTATGGTTTCACTACTCCAGTATGTTTCCTGAACACCAAAGCTTCATTTTCCCTGTTTCTGAGCAGGATCGTGCAGAATATGTTGTGTGTGTGTAGCTTTGTTGGCTCCTCCATGTTTTCATCTATGTTATTGCGATGACTTAACATTTCCATCCAGCTGTTCAACTTTAAATGGACATAAATTAGCTTTCTTCCTTTCCCAGTTTCTTAACTAACTTCTACCTTGGACTCCCTGATGGTGCACTCATTGGCCACTGTCCCCTGCGGGTTTTTCCCTGCTCCAAATCTGCAGTTGACTGTCCCCTTGAGTTTTTGGTTTTGTGTGTCAATTTCCTTTAAAAAAAATACATTTTTTATTGATTCAGAGAGGAAGGGAGAGGGAGAGTCAGTGATTGGCTGCCTCCTTCCGGCCCCACACTGGGGATGGAGCCCCCAACTCTTACCGGAACCCAATGGTGACCTCCTGGTTCTCAGGTCAATGCTCAACCCCTGAGCCAGCCAGCTGGGCTCTATGTCAATTTCTTATTTCCTCCAGTTGCTTTCAAGGGAAGATTTCAGAGAATCCACACCCAGGTCCAAATTGCTGCAGAGTGGGTGGGTATGTTGACTGTTTTTCTCTCCCAGCAACTGACAAAAGACAGGAAGGGGCGGGGCCAGAGATAGGGGTGCTCTTGTGGGAGGAGCTGCTCCTTTTCCTCGCCTTTGCGGAGAGCCTGTGGTTTTGTGGCGAATTGCTCAATGTAACGTAACTAAGGGGTGCTTAATCCTAGGTACTCGGTAGCCAGAGGGTCCTTTCTGATTTTTCAAGAGTGTTACTTCCGGACTCAGTAGGTTTACGTCCTGTCCTAAAGGTCAGGGCTCACCTGTCAGGTTATGGAAACCAAGAAATACCTATGAAGGCTCATGAGGCGTTTATGGCCCTTGCTCTGTGCTCCCTCATCCTGTGAAACCCATTACCTGAGAAATATTAGCTACTCCAGCGGGTCACAGCTGATCTAAGGAGATGGGGGAAGAGGATGGACCAAAGGGAATGAGTGCATGCTTGAGCCTCTTGGCCTGAAATTTACCAAGCCATGTCATGACCCCTAGCCAGAGGCCCCTCCCCCTTTGTGGCTATAAAGGGGCTGGTTTGTCTTTGAGGAGGAGGAGGAGAGAGGGAAGAAGAACAGCTTTAAAAGGTATTGCAGCCTGGCAGGTGACTGAGAGGGGGAGAGAATCAGCTAACCACTGAGGTCACACGATGGTCCTGCTGGTCAGGACTGGGAAAAGCACCAAGGAATTGCTTTTGTGCTGGGACCAGGCTTGTCCTGGCTTCCACGTTGGCCTTCCACAGAGAGGAAGGCCAGGTCCCCGTAGCCTGGGTGATTGGCTGAGACTTAGGTTAGGGGTGGAGGTGGTTGCACATGGGGCTCCTGGCGGCTCCTTTGGAGACTTGAGAGACTGACTTCTTGATACATTAAGGTATTCTGTTTTGCTATTATATTCCTAAGAAATGATGGTGGTTCTTTCAGACAGAGAGCAAAAAGTCTCTTTGAACTGCCACGCTTTGTGCTAAGAGCTTTCGTTTGCATGGAGCAAGAAACGAAGCTTGGTGGAGGCACAGATCCTCCGATATACCTGAACCCTCTTTAGTGCCACATTTCCTTGAGAAAATGGCCATAGAGTAATCAAGAACAGTTTGACATGTTCTTGGGGTTTTCAGGCCAACCTACATAAAACCATACAGCTTCACCTTGCCCCAGCCACTGGTGGTTCGTAAAGGCCTATGACACCGAGATTCAGCTCGAATCCCAAATTTCATTATTCTGGTCTCGTTCCATATAACATGATCTTCACGTATGCTAGCTCACCTACTTATAAAGAAGATTTAAATGGATTTACAACACCAAACAGATATTTAGAGTATTTAAAACCTAAGAACACAAGTGATAAGATTTATGAACATAGAACGAAAGAGAGATGTGCCCGGACCTTTAAGTCAGGTGGCTTCTGAAATTGTGTCCTAAGTTTAGCTGTGAGTTTTCTGGCTAAGGCAAAACAGGGACCAGGTTGAGTTATTGACACATCTGGAATGAAATCACTTCTACGATACTCCATTTGCAAAGAGCTTCAAGGATGTTGAACAGCCTTATAGGGACTGTATTTTATTATTATTATTATTTTAAAACCTCTTTTGGCAAAGGTAGAGAAATACTTTTCTAATGTAAGGGCCTTCTGTGCACTTTTAACAGGAGGGTAAGCCCTTACAGTTGTTTTTGGAGGAGCTGAGATGGCGCTCTTAAGTATTTTTTTTTTTCTTTTTTTCTTACCTTGATGAGTTAACATCATTTAGGAAGGGAACTTTGGGGAAAGGATAGTCAACATCCCCCTTGATGTTTCCAAACCTGGTAAACACCAGAATTTCCTGGGAAGCTTTAAAAAAAAATAGATTTATGGTCTCACTGTGTAGACCTTCAGTAGATCTAAGATGGGGTGGGGAGATCTATGTATTTTTTATAACCCCTAGGGGATCTGATGACTAACTTGTTTAGGAACCATTGCCTCATCCTTGCAAATATTAGTTTTCCTGACTTATTGGTGAGTTGGGTCTATTTCTGGCCTAATTTTTAGATGCCAAATGCAAGGGTCGAGGTTAACAATGTTCTGTGACTATTCAGGAAATTGGCCTATTTTCTGTCCACAGGTAAAAAAGTCGGAGACTCTTCTGAATAGAGAACATTTCTCCCCTGGGCTGGGGGGTTCTGTATCAGAACTGTGCAAACTGATAAATACCTGGTTAAAATCCCCATTTCATCAGAAGGACAGCAGTGCAGTTGGTCATTTGGATGGAACACTGTTTAGAATGAAATGGAAGTGCTTTTGATAATCAAGATGGGAAAGTTGGTTACTGTCCTGCGCAAACCAGGGCATCTTATACTCTTAGTCATAAAATGTTTCCACATAGAATTTTGTTTTACATAGCTTGCTTTTGTTTGCCTGTCCTCACCTGGGGATATGTTTTTATTGATTTGAGAGAGAGGAAGGAAGGAGACAGAGAGAGAGAAAGATGTGAGAGAGAAACATTGATTGGTTGCCTCCCTTACACACTCCAACTGGGGACTGAACCTGCAACCTAGTTTGTGCCCTGACCAGGAATTGAACCTGTGACCTTTTTTGGTGTATGGGATGATGCTCTA
This sequence comes from Pipistrellus kuhlii, assembly GCF_014108245.1. Classification (NCBI taxonomy): domain Eukaryota; kingdom Metazoa; phylum Chordata; class Mammalia; order Chiroptera; family Vespertilionidae; genus Pipistrellus; species Pipistrellus kuhlii. Next base: position 28,190,465 of record NW_023425460.1, on the reverse strand, counting down.
ACCAACTGAGCCATCCAGCCAGAGCAGCTTTACATAACTTTTTAACTAGGCCAGTGGTTGGTTACAAACACATTTGCATGAAGGGGTCAGGAGGCAACATAAATGAGTTTTGACTCAAGAATGAGGTAGTAAGAAAATGTAATTAATAGCTTCAAGAATGATGATAATGGCAACTGGTACGAAGTTTCTGTGTTGAGGGCAATAGAGGGTGAGGGTGTGGGGGGTGGGCTGTGGCTGAAGGGAAGCTTATGTCCCATTTAGAGGTACAAGCTCTGTAGCTGGTGCTGAGGGTTGCCATTGGGAATACAGGTCCAGAATGCCTACGTTTTCTGATTTTTCACAAGAAGCTGAGAATCTAGGGGTTTTGTATGAAATTTATTGACATGTAATTATTAGCAAGTAATTTAAGTTAAAAATAAATAAATAAAACAACATTGCAGGCCGGATTCATTTCCTGGGCCCCCAGCTTTCCATGTTGAGCCTGGGGAGTTAAAGGAACCCCATCCAGCTGTCAGTGCAACATGCGCTTTTACTGGAACTGCCTTCTGCAAGGCTCCCTGGGGGAAGCCAGGCTCCCAGTGGTTGGCCTGGAGGCTGCCTGGGTGGCCCTGAAGGGGTCTATTTCTTTGAACTGCCATCAGGTGAGAGTGGTCATTCAGTCGCCTTAATCTCAGTAAAACGAAGGCTTGGTGGCTGGTTTCTTGGCAGTATCTGGGCAGTTGAGTCAGATGCTCTGTTTAGATTCCGTTGTTGTTCTCCATTGTTTCCCAGATAAGGTACACTCTTGTGAGAAGGAAAACAGCAGGGCTCTTGCAGTCTGATCTCCTTACATGTCCGGCCTCATCCCCTTCCTCTCCCCTCAGGTCCTATGCTTCATCCGTGCCAGTCCACACGCGGTTCCTGTAACTTGGTGTGTGTTTTCCCGCCTCCTGCAGTGTCTGCACAGTTTTGAGCAACACCACCTCCAGGGAGTCTTCCCTGATTCCACCCTTAAGCTCCCACTACCTCTTGGCTCACTTCTAGCACAGCTCTCATCAGCTGCTGTGCATGCCTGTCTTTCCTAGGAGGTTGTGATCGATCCTTCTCCATCTGGATCCCAGTGCCTGTGTGGAGACCGGAATCTGCAAATAGTAGCTCACGTTTTTAGAATTTGACAGTATGCTCTGTCTGAATCATCTCATGTGACCCTTCCAACAGCCTTCGGATGTCAGGACTGCCACCATCCCCATTTCAGAGATGAGAAGAGTGAGGCACACAAAGGTGAACTACCCCGCCCAAGGACATTTAGTTTATAAAGTGGCAGAGACAGGACTTGCACCATGACCATCTATCTGACTTCAGAAGCCACCTCTTAATCAACAAGCTACACTGCCTTTCAGAATGTACTCAAGGAATGACTATGTGATGAGTGAATGAGTGAGTGAGTAAGAGAGGAAGGATAAAGTAGAAACATGCCATTATCACAGAGGAAGGTTACCTCTTTGTTGGTCATAATTGGGGTGAGTGTGCATGCAGTTCTACATAATAGCAATACATAAGTATTTAGATGTATTGTACATTGAAGAAAGCAGGAGAGCCATATCAAAGTTCTGGTCTGCACCAGTTGGAAGTGAAATTAAACTCTCTGAAACCGATGTGCTCAGGAGCCTGTTAGCATTGCACCGGCTTTAAAGATGCAATGGGAGCTCGAGGTGTGGGCCGGGCGGGTGTGCAGGCCTGCCTCTGAGCAGACGTCTGCCGGGCAGGGCAGGCGTGAAGAAGACATGAGCGCATCCTCCGGAGAAGAGCAGGTCGGCCGTTAGTGGAAATCATTGTGCCTAAAGCCTATTCTTAGGTTGTATGTTCTCTGGGGAAGAAAGTGAGAGAAGGGGTTTTGAGGATGTGCATTCAGTTAATGGGTCTGTTTCTTTGGAGGAGGGGATAGGATTCCCCCCATTTTAGAAATCGAAGCTGACTCCATCATGAGCTGATTCCGAGGGTGCTTGATGGTCAGGAGGAAGTTAGAAAGGACACTGAGGCACACTGGGTCTCTGGAGCCCACCGCCTGCCACTCACCAGCTAATAACCTCAGGAAAACCACTTAAACCCCGAGCCTCCCTTTCCTCATCTGTAATGACGCAGGAACAGTCCCGCCTGATCTAAACACGAGAATTGGGAGGTTAACCCTTGACCAAACTGATGATTATGAAGAACAGGGAGTGTAGCCAGGATTGGAGTCCACCAGTCAAGATGGGAACTAACTGGGGCTGGAGATAGGTCTCTCTGAGGCCCTTTCAGTCTGTGTTCTGATTTGTATCTTTTTATAAGGGACGAGGTTGCCCGGACTCCAGCTCAGTTCAGAGCAATTGAGCTGATTGTCTTATGACAGGAGGCCCCTGGGTGGTGGCGGGGTCTGTGATGCTCCAGTACCTTTTGTAGAATGTGATGAGTCTCCTTAATTCTGGGTTTCTCTTTCGCTTTGGGCTTGGAGCATCTGCTTGTGGTTTTGTGGTAAAGCAGAAAGGGAGTCTGGTGTCAAGTTCAGGCTTAAGACGTTAGCTGTGTGAACTTGAGTCAGTCACAGCTTCTGTGAGTCAGTTTCCTCAGCTGTCATTGTTACGTGTTGGTGGTGAGGTCATTATTAAAAATCTCAAAAGAGGAGATTGGGTGTGAAAGGGCTTTGTAGAAGGTGAAATATACATATTTTTTATTTTTAAAAAATATTTTTATTGATTTCAGAGAGGAAAGGAGAGAAAGATAGAAACATCAATGATGAGAGCGGATCTCTAATTGGCTGCCTCCTGCATGCTCCCCAGTTGGGTTGGAGCCATTAATCAGGGCACGTGCCCTGATCTGGAATCGAACTGTAGCCTCCTGTTCATAGGTCAGTGCTCAACCCTGAGCCACACTGGCTGAGTGAAGGCAAATTTGTAATTTAAGTCATTAAAAACAAAACAAAACAAAAAAAACCAACAGCTCATAAAAGAATGAATTTAATCGGTTTATGTGTAATTTCAGCCAAGTCCCATCTGATGATGTTGTCTTGTAAGATTTCCTTTAGCTTCCCATCGATTTGTTAAAAAAAAAAAAGGAGATGGAAAGAGAGGTGGCCCGGCCTGTGATTACTCAGGCTCAGGGCTCTGGAGACCGGTTCTAGCTTGTCCTGGACCTGTGGGATGTTCTCAGCAGAAATGCCTCTCCCACAGGACAATTTGAACCAAATGCTGGAAATTCCAGAGCTCTCGGCCGCTGAGTATCTCAAGAGAAATACTTGAAAATCCGTAAAGTCAAGGGAAACTTTTTCCCCCTCATCTTTTCAAATCGTCCACTCCCATCGTTTAGTTCTGTGAGTGGTCACATTCCAGGGTAGCCATGCCTTTTTAAAATAGTCACATTTTTAAAGGACAAGATTAAGTAGCATGAATGCATATTTAATGACACTAGAAATTCTAGGTTCCACCATTCATTGGACGACTGTTTATTGAGTGCCTACTATGTGCTAGGCATGGTGCTGGGCCCCGGGGACACCACAGCGCCCAAGGCAGACAAAATCTGCCCCCACACACCTTCCTGTTTCGTAGGCCCTCAGACATTAAATAAATTAACCCACAAAACAAATCGACAAACCTAGCTAGCGTGGCAAGTGCCTCGACGACGAAGGATGACGGGGGATATGACTTAGATGGGCGGCGAGGGACGGCTTCTGCGAAGGGGCTCTTGAAGCTGAGGCCGGAAGGGTGAGACGTCCATTAGGCAGAGGCCATGGCAGGTGCTACTGTCCCGCCGTGGGGAAGAAACCAGGAACCCCGGTGGCCGGAGTGCAGTGGGGGAACGGCATGAAGTTAGTTAGGAGGGAGGCATGGTCGCTAGGCACCCACCCGGCTGGTGATTTTGGATTTGATCTTCAGCAGCATTCGATTTGGTCATGGAAACGAGTTTGATCAGGCTCCTTCCTCGGGAGGTAGAGTTTGCCAATCTGGAAGCGTTGCTAATCCCACGCGAAGTGATGCCTAGGGCCATTTTTTAAAGGCCGGGGTGGGGGGGGTGGGGGTGGGGGGGGGGGGGGTGTACTGTTCTTCCGAAGACACGGAGCTATACATGAAGTGACGTCAGATCCGTCTCCTCCGGAGAGGAATCCGTTTCCCCCGCCTGTGCTGCTGACTCAGAGGCGAGCTCCACCATGCTGGCTGGAGGAAAGCAGGCGCCCCCGTCTGTGTGTGCGTGCCGTTTCCCAGTGGCTGGAAGAAAAGGTCTGACCTTGGCTCGCTGGTCGATGGACGATGGGAAAGCCAGAAAGGAAGTTTAGGAGGTCAGGATCTCTGCCCTGGTTTCCACGTCCTGCTGCATTCCAGGGGAGTTTTGCCTGGTAAAGCCAGAGCATGCCTGAGCCGGAAAGGACCTCAAGGATCAACTCATCCACCCTTCGTTTTACGGGCTCGGGTGCTCATGGGGAGACGGGCCATGACAGCACCCCAGGCCCCTCGGAGGTGCCGGCCTTGGCACTGAGGTGACATTGGGAACGGGCTGCTGAAACCACGTCAGATGCGGAGCTTAGGGCCTGAGCTGTGGTGCCCGGAAGGGCCTCTTACCCCTGGTTCAGCTGCACGGAGCACACCGTCACTAGGTCTTCGGCAGTTGGCTCCCAGGTGTCCAGGGCTCTCTCCAAGGGGAAGCCTGTGGTCACTGGGAGTCTGGGTGTGTTGCCATCACTCTGCTGCTGGGGAACTAGACATTCTCATTAATAAAATTATTTTTTTTTAATATTTTTATTTATTTTTAGAAAGAGAGGATGGGAGAGGGGGAACAAAACATCCATCAGCTGCCTCCTGCACGCTCCCTACTGAGAATCAAGCCCCAAACCCGGGCATGTGCCCTTGACGGGGAATCAAACTGGCAACCTTTCGGCGTGCAGGACAACACCCAACCAACGGAGCCACCCGGCCAGGGCTGAAGGGAAGTCTTGTGTGTCACAGACAGGGAATGACACGGCATGGTATATGAATAATGTTAGTACTGAGCCTCATCACCAGAAATTACGCTGAGGTTAGTACTACTTCACACCGGGTTTTGTATTTCACTTGCCACCCTGCAGCATCTGTGTTTATTTGAATAATAGTTGGACATCTGTGTGTGTGGCATGATATTTACTCAGCCCACGTGGAACAGTCAGTAGGCAGGTGGGCTTTGATGACCCGCTGCAGTAATTGATTCGCTCCCCCAGGCATTGGGGGCCCAGTCATTTGGAGCCATGGGCTCAGGAGCATTGTCCTGCAGTAAACCGGCACCTATAGAAAATGACGCTAATATAGTCAACTTCTTGGGAGGGCGGGAATGAGCCAGTGTAAATACTAAACCCACTCTACAGATTTAAAAATACTCTTATTGCTTTTTTGGTTTTGGTTAATCCTCACCTGAGGATATTTTTTCATTGATTTTTAGAGAGAGTGGAAGGGAGGCGGAGAGACAGAGAAAATCGATGTGAGAGAGACACATCGATTGGTTGCCTCCCGCACATGCCCTGACCCCAGCCGGGGACCGAGCCTGCAACTGAGATATGTGCCCTAGACTGCAATCCAACCTCATTCTGCAGGCCAGCGCGCTCTCCACTGAACCAAACCAGCTGGGGCTATTGCCTTTTTTAATTACAGAAGTAATTCAAATTCATTGTAAGAACCGGCACCGTTGCAGAAATATATAACTGAACAGTTTGGTGTTCAGTGTTCCAGTTTGTTTCCGTGCATTAAGTAGCATTAATTACTAAGGCTTTTATGGACACAGATGCTACTGTACGTAATGTTCTCTGAGTGTGTGTGTTTTTAATGTAATGGGCAATTTATTTTAAGGAAGCCGCAAGGTTCAGTGGTCTGGTTTCCGGGTTTGAGTCTTAGATCTCTAATAAACTGGTTAGTTGACTAGTGTAATGCAGGGGAGGGCAAAGGTAAGTTTGCAATTATTGTTATGGGAAATAAGACAGTAACTAATAAATACTAATATGAGAATAAACTGTATGCTTCATGTGCTCACAACTGTCAACCTACTTTTCCCCACCCTTATAGCAATTCCACGCTGGCAGACCCCAGGTGAACCTCAGATCTCTCTCAGCCTCACTTTTCAGGTCTCTAAAATGGGTATTTGTCTTTTCTCCCGAGGTTGTGGTAAGGACCCCACGAGATAGCATGTAGAAAAGGACTTTGAAAACCATACTGTATTCCATAAATATAAAGGTTTGTTACTATCGACACTTAGGACTTTAGTCCCTTTCCGTTTTTTACATGCTTTGATCCGCATTCGTGAATACTCGGCCTGGTGATAACTTACTCAGGGGTTGCCTTGGAGGTGAGTGGTAACTCGCTTTTTCCCTTTTCCCAGGTTACTCCCGGAAGCAAGGCCGCGATAGCCAATTTGTGTATCGGTGATATAATTACGGCCATCGATGGGGAAAATACCAGCAACATGACGCACTTGGAAGCTCAGAACAAGATCAAGGGCTGCGTCGACAACATGACTCTCACAGTGTCCAGGTAAGGCTCCGGGAACACCCGTTCCTTTCGGGTCCACTGGAAGCTGCCTGTGGCAAGGACTGCCTCTCCCGTCTGAGTCCCTGACACCCCAGCTCAGCGCCAGGTATCCATAGGCAGGTCACAAGGTCTGTGGAATTGCCCTTGCTGGTTTGGCTCAGGGGATAGAGCATCGGCCTGCAGATGGAAGGGTCCTGTGTTTGATTCCGGTCAAGGGCACGTACCTCGGTTGCAGACTCCTTCCTGGCCCTGGTTAGGGTTCGTGCAGGAGGCAGCCAATCAATATGTTTCTCTCACATCGATATTTCTCTCTCTCCCTTTCTTTTCCACTCTCTCTAAAAATCAATGGGAAAATATCCTGGGGTGAGGATTAAAAAATAATACCGTGTTTCCCCGAAAATAAGACCCAGCGCATGGAAAGATAAGACATCCCCTGAAAATAAGACCTAGTGCAACTTTGTGAGAAAAATATTAATATAAGACACTGTCTTATTTTCGGGGAAACGGTAATAATTACAAAGGTCTGTGGAATTGGAATTTCAGTTGCTTATTTCCCCTCTAATTGTCATAGTGCTTCTTATATTGTAGGTGTCTTTCTGCATTGTTATTGTTGTTAATCCTCACCTGAGGATATTATTCCATTGATTTTTAGGGAGAATGGAAGAGAGAGGGTAAGACAGATGAGAGAGGAACATATCGATCGGTTGCCTCCTGCATGAGCCCAGACCAGGGCCTGCGCTGGGGAGGAGCACGCAGCCATGGTATGTGCCCTCGACTGGAATCAAAGCTGGGACCCTTTGGTCTGCAGGCTGACGCTCTATCCACTGAGCCACACCAGCTATGGCTCTGCATTTCCACCTGATCCAGTACCACTTTGAGGAAGTGAGATCGTTAACGACTGCCAAGTATAACGCAACGAAAACTTCCTGGAAGCCACTGAGAATCTGCTCAGGAGGCGGCCCCTGCCACCCTGCGCCAGCAGTGGGTGCTGCGCCAGGAGGTTACGTGACAGACGGGGAGAGAGCAGCCCGCCGGGCGCAGCGCTGAGGGTGCCACCGCTCAGGGACGCGGCGGGAAGGAGAGCTGACCGCGCTCAGAGGCTGGCGTGTGGGGAGCGTGCCCCGGAGTGGTGACGGGGGTAGAATTCCCGTTCTTTTGTTGAGTCTTGGAAGGAAAGAGCGTGATTTCAGAAGCGATTTGATTCAACCTCGATGGCTCCTTCTTTCCTGTCGGATCAAGTTCCCGTTCTTCATTCTGATCTGCTATGGCTGCTGCTCTTTAAGGACTCATTAACAACTTAGCTCTTCCTCACCAACCCTTGGCTCAGGCGCTCATCTGTGGATAGGTTCTTGGCTTTCTCCTGCCTGCACCACGAGACTGGTGGGAGGACCAAGTGCGGGGCAGGATAGCGAATATTATGTACACATCATGGGAGGTACACATTTTATGACTGCCCCCCTCTAAAGCTCATTTACCCCCTCGTTCCCTTTTCTGTTTCCACCTCAGTCCAGATCTCCTCCTTCAAGCCTTAGTTTGACAGTCACTCGTGTATTTATTAACGAGGGGCCCAGGGCACGAATTTGTGCACCTTGAAAGGAACTGTGGGCTGTGAGGCTGTGGTGGGCATAGGGCAGGTCTCCGCCCATTCTCCGTGCCCCCGCCTGGCCCATTCCTGCCGCTGCCACTCCTATGCGCTGACGGTGCCAGCCTCGCTTGCAACCCCTGGTGGCGCAGAGCAATTGGGGCCGGTGCCAGCAGCGGGTGTAAGTGAACGGGGCTGGCACTGTCACTGGGTGAGAACAGTGGCTGCTTTCCCTATTGCCCCTCAGGAGCAGGGGAGGTGGAGAAGCCCCTCAGGGCCGGCAGCTGCTGCTTGCACCTGCTGACGGCACCGAGTGATGGGGACAGCGCTGGGCTCTGGCAGCAGGTGTGAGCAGCTGGTGGGACCTTGGTGCATGCAGTAGCAAAGAATTTTCAGTAACCACCAGACACACTTGTCCCGATGACAGTGACTGGTGCCCCGCCTTGGTCTGGTGCCCCTGCTCACCTGCTCCACCATTCCACCACGGCCGATGCCCGCCATGTTCTGCACTCTGTCACCTGCTGCCAATGCCCACCATGTTCCTTGTGTGCCCCCTGGCAGTCAGCACATGTCATAGCGACCGGTTGTTCGGTAGTTCTGCCGTTCAGTCTATTGATATTTGCATATTAGGGTTTTATAGAGAGAGATAGTTTCATTGATTTTTGACCCAATTACCAACACATTGAAATAGATTTTACTTTTGTGCTTGAGTAAAATCTTTGTACTGTGCTATGCACTCTGACAGTACAAAGGTAAATAAAATATTCTCTCCCCATAAGAGAGAAAAAACCTACACTAATGAAAACTGAGACCAGGCTGAGATTGCAGTTGGTCCAGAGAAACCCTTTGCAGAATCTATAAAGGAGGCATCACTTTTATTTGGTCCAGACAAGCTTCAGGAATAAGTTGGCTATCGGGTTGGATCAAGAACACTGGGTCATGCCGAAACCTGTTTGGCTCAATGGATAGAGCGTTGGCCTGCAGACTGAAGGGTCCCGGGTTCGATTCCAGCCAAAGGCATGTACCTTGGTTGCGGGCACATCCCCAGTAGGGGGTGTTGTGCAGGAGGCAGCTGATGGATGTTTCTCTTGCATTGATGTTTTTAACTATCTCTCTCTCTTCCTCTCTGTAAAAAATCAATAAAATAGTACTTATTTTTAAAAAGGACAGAGAAATGAGATGCTTGTTCTGTTCTGAGCAGAGGTGGGCAGCAGGAGGCATGCTCAGGAGCAGGGAGGCCGCCCATGTGGCTGAGGGACCGCGAGACAGAGTGCGGTGAGGGAGGTCGAGGCTCACGGAGTCCCAGCAGCTGGAAAGCCCCTCGGGGCTGAGCCTGGGCCGCTATCAGACAAGACGTCATCGGACACGGTGCTTTGGAAAGATCACCCTGGTGGCGAAGTGGAAGGAAGGCGGGTGGCAGGGTGCTGGTTCAGAGCCTGGGCGTCAGGCCGGAGGGGGCATCTTCCCAGTCTGCTTTTGGTGGGCGTTACTGATGTAGCACGCACGAAAGAGCAGCTTTGTCCCTCTCTTGCAGGTCTGAGCATAAAGTCTGGTCTCCTCTCGTGACAGAGGAAGGGAAGCGTCACCCGTACAAGATGAACTTGGCCTCTGAGCCGCAAGTAAGTACTTGTCCGCGCCTGCCGCTCCTCGCAGGGCCCGGCAGGACGACGCCCGTGTTTTCCTGCCTCGGAGGCCGGTGATCGGACGCTGGGAGAGCCCGCCGCTGTCCGTGCCGGTGCTGGCTCCGGTTCAGGCCTTCCCGTAAGGGAACTGCCGGAGGAAAGGGCTGGGAAGCCCCAAGGCTGTGACACCGGCCCGGGCTGGGAGCTGGGGGCTGGAAGGCCTTACGGGAAGCGGGGGGAAGCCTTCCTGTGCAGGATGGGGTGGGGGGCCACGGAAAAGCCAGGAGCTGACTCAACTCGTTACGGGCGTCAGAGACAAATGAGTTATGCCGAGAGGGAAGGGCGGTTGAGTCTCGCTGGAGGAGCTGAGGGGAAGATTATGAGTGAGCTTTGCTTCTCTCCTGGTTTCCCACTGCCTGGCTTCCGTGATCCTGAGCGTGCAGGCCTCTCTCTCTGTTACAGTGAGACTTCTAAAGAGAGCTTACCATTATGAAAGTGAAGTAGTCCTTCACAATGGAGTCAGTGCAGTGTGAATTTCCTGGGAAAGCAGACTGTCCCACCCGGCCGGCGTGGCCCAGTGGTTGAGCGTCGACCTAGGAACCAGGAGGTCACGGTTGGATTCCCGGTCAGGGCACATGCCTGGGTTGCAGGCTCAATTCCCAGTATGAGGCATGCAGGAAGCAGCCAATCAGTGATTCTCTTTCATCATTGATATTCTTCTCTTTCCCTCTGCCTTCCCCTCTCTCTCTAAAGAAAAAAAAAAAAAAATTAATAAAAACATATTATAAAAAAAAAAAAAAGTAGACTGTCCTAGGATTCCGTATTTATAAATCTCAGTATTTAGAGTATAGGTGATTTATTACTTTCTTCCTTAATTACATCTTCTGAATAAGCTACAGTGAATGGGCATTCTTTTTTTAAATAAGGGAGGAAAAATTAAAGAAGAAAGTTTAGGCCATAGGTTTGGCTTAGTGGATAGAGCGTCAGTCTACGGACTGAAGGGTCCTGGGTTCGATTCTGGTCAAGGACATATACCTTGGTTGCGGCACATCCTCAGTAGGGGGTTTGCAAGAGGCAGCTGATGGATATTTCTCTCTAATCGATGTTTCTAACTCTCTATCCCTCTCTCTTCCTCTCTGGAAAAAATAAGATGCATTTAAAAAAAAAAAGAAGGAAGTTTAGGACAGTGCAAAATTCCGTACACTGGACATACTATTTTTCACAAAGTATGTGTCTGTTGGATAAATAATGAATTATTAGTAAGTTCATAAGTAAATTGACAACAGTTTTTAAAAACTTCTTTTAGAATAGTTTGTGATTGTTATCAATTTAATCCCACTTGAAAACTTGAATTTTAATTTTCCCCCCCTCTAAATTTGGGAAGCTAATGTTTATGGTGAATTGAGATATAATCAAAAGAGATAACGTAGCTAGCTAGCTTTCGTACATAAAACAGGAACTTGTATGAAACTGAACTCCTGGGTGCGCTCACGTGGGTGAATGGAGGGGTTGCATGCAAGCGATATTTTCTCAAACGGCTTCCATTTAAAATGTCAGAAATCTAATCACAAAATTTCCCACATTGATTTAATAAAAATCACACTTAAGCGTCCTAAGAGTCACATTAAGGATCATTTTGCAGCTGAGATTTCAAGACAGACATGAACTGGCTGCTCCGGGCAGCTCCTGGGAGGGCAGCTCGTCACGTGGGCTCCGTCTGTGAGCTGGCAGTTGTGCAAACTAATTGAACACACGCCACAGTTAATGCCAACCTCCCCGGGCGTTCCAGCCGCTTCCTTAAACTCACTGTAAACGCTGTGCCTTCAGTGTTAAACCCCATCCCTTTCATAATACAGAAGGAATGATTCTGTTTTAATTTGGTCTGCCTAAAATCCTAGTTTTCACTTAAAGTAATACTTAAATTTCAGTTATATTTTGGCATGTATTGTACTTGAATTTTCATTTTACACCTAGAATCTCGTTACCTGTATTCATTTTTAAAATATTTATATATTTATTTGAGAGAGAGAGAGATCAGTTTGGTTTTTAAAAAAATATATATTTTATTGATTTTTTTACAGAGAGGAAGGGAAAGGGATAGAGAGTTAGAAACATCGATGAGAGAGAAACATTAATCAGCTGCCTCCTGTACACCCCCTGTTGGGGATGTGCCTGCAACCAAGGTACATGCCCTTGACCAGAATCGAACCTGGGACTCTTCAGTCTGCAGGCCGATGCTCTATCCACTGAGCCAAACTAGTTAGGGCGAGCCATTAGTTTGTTGTCCCACCTATCCAAGCATTCATTGGTTGCCTCTTGTATGTGCCCTGACCGGGGATCGATCCTGCAGCCTTGGAGTATTGGGACGACACTCTAACGACCTGAGCCACCCAGTCAGGGCTGTGTTAAATACTCTGAAGGGAGTTCTCATCAGATTAAAAAAAAAAAAAAAATTCAAATACTTTAACTTCTAACCGGAGTACATTTTTCTTTTTGTTCGTATGAAAGTTTGCCACTTTCCATTTTTTTCATTCTCTACTTCCATTCGTTCTAAAATAGAGGCGTGGGTAGGAGCAGAGTTCACCTGCAGTTAAAAGATCTGTTAGTTCATATGAAGCCAGCCAACACCCCAGCTTATCTGAGGTCAGCGCACTCACACACCTACTTTATATTTCCTCATTATTGAGTTTCCTAGGCGACTGATAAATAACGGAGCCCAAACAATGACCTCATCCCTTCCAAAAGGCAGGCCCTGAATTAACCGCCTGACTTCTGGAGAGACCAGTGTTCACATGGGGTCACGGATACTCCTTTTATGTACAAAACAGACACATTCTGGGAAGGCTCTCTATGAAGGGAAAAGCAGGGTTTCCAACCTGCGTTTTCTGCCGACTTCCATTCGAACGGAAGACGTGTGTCTGTGGAGGGGGACGCTGGTGGCGTGTCTCTGTGTGACGGGCACCATGCTTGGCACCCCAATATCTCACAGCCAGCCCTCGTGAAAGAGGCTCCATGACTTCGTTTTAGAGATGAGAAGTGGGCTGAGAAAGAGGAATAACGTGCCCAGCGCTGAACAGGAAGCAGCTGAGCCGGCACAGAACGAGAAGGCTCTTCCCTGGTGCTCCGCACCCTGGGCTGCTCCCCGGAGCTGCTGGGGAGAAGCGGAGAGGAGGGAGGAGCTGCCCCCCTGGCCTCCGCCCTGCTCTCCCCGCAGCGCTGGAGCGCAGCCCCTACGGACGGACGGACGGACGTGGGCCCAGGGCCCGGGCCTCCCGCCTGCTCGGCTGCTGCCCGTAATGACTGCATAGTATTTCTTGGATGAGTGGTGCCGTGCAATTTACTCAGCCATTCTTTGATCAGAGCTAACGTTATTTCTTTAGCTAATTATACATGCTTCCCCTTTCGTGAGCCCTCTGAGCTTCGGTCCAAGGTAGACAAAGCGAACTCGGCGCCATTCGTAAGGTTAAAACCTTGCTGATTCCGACCTGCCGGACAGGGTTGTCTTCTGTTTTAAATCAGCGCTACTTTTTGTCATAATGTTTTCTAAGAAAGCGTGAAAAACTTAAAGGTTTAGCATAAAAAAAGAAGAGAGAAAAAAAGAGGAGGAGCAAAAAGGACAGAAACTCTTTGGGGGGAGGGGACGCACTGCTGTAGGCCTGGGTGTTCAGAAAGAGGCCAGGGTTCAGGAAGATTCCTGGAGACCCAGGAAATAGGGCGCAGCCGGCCTGAGTAGGTTGCACAGCCCGTACTGTTGCCGGGGAGGCAGGGAGACCCAGACCCGGGTAGAAAGCACCTTGCTCACGGAGTCATCAGAAAAGCCGGGATTTTTTTTTTTTTTTTTTTTTTTAAGATATGTTAGTTTTTTTCTTTTCTTTCTTTCTTATTTCTTTCTTTTTTTTTTTTTTAATATATTTTATTGGTTTTTCACAGAAAGGAAGGGAGAGAGATAGAGAGTAAGAAACATCAATCAGCTGCCTCTTGCACACCCCTACTGGGAATGTGCCATAACCGAGGTACATGCCCTTGACTGGAATCGAACCTGGGACCCTTCAGTCTGCAGGCCGAAGCTCTATCCACTGAGCCAAACCGGTTATGGCTAGACATGTTAGTTTTTAAACGTTAGGCTGTTTGTACAGAAGTGCTGAGGTGTTGCAGCTGTAGCAATTACCCATAACTCCTGGCAATTACCCATAAATCCTGGCAAACCAGCGTCGGGGTGGAGGGCAGGAGGAGGGGAACAGGCCCAGGAGGAACCAAAGTCTGTTCCTGCCGCTCCCCTGGGCTCCACCCCACGACAGGCAGCCCCTCGCCTTCATCTCAGCGGCCCTGTCCTTCCCCCACGAGAAACCACACATTCTGGGCTTGCCCCAGCCCCCTTCTGCGGGAGTGCCCAGCCCATCGCTGCCCCGGGTCTCCTCAGCCCTCTGATCTTGCTCGTGGAACCCTCTCTGTCCTGGGAACTTTGTCTCCACCTGCTATCACCTCTTGCTTTGAGCTGGCCCAGAAGTGACAGCCTGTTCTTGTCCTCCGGGGACCTTGGTCCCTCCGGAATGTATTGTTTCAGCTCCAGGGACCCGGGTGTCCTGCCCCGGGCTCCCCAGCAGGGGGTGGGCTTCACCGGCCTCAGGAGAGAACCAGGCAACGGGGCAGGGCTGGTGTGTGAACCTGTCCGCGTGCCCAGCTTGTGAGAATCCTGATCGTTGCCCTTTTTTTTCTTTTTTCTTTTTTTAAAAATATTTTATTGATTTTTCACAGAGAGGAAGAGAGAGGGATAGAGAGTTAGAAACATTGATGAGAGAGAATCATCCATTAGCTGCCTCCTGCACACCCCCCGACTGGGGATGTGCCTGCAACCAAGGTACATGCCCTTGACCGGAATCGAACCCGGAATCTTCCAGTCCGCAGGCTGATGCTCTCTCCACAGAGCCAAACCGGTTTTGGCTGATGGTTGCCCATTTCTAGCAGGTACGTTGGAGCTAAAGTTTGGCGTTGAGCCAGGGCCTTTGGAGGGCATTGAGAGCCCTGTCTCCCTTCGCCCGGCCTGCACTGTCCATGGAGGAGGGGGAGTAGGATGCCCCTCGCCTTGACTTCTCCTCTGACCTCTGCCGGCAGGAGGTCCTGCACATAGGAAGCGCCCACAACCGGAGCGCCATGCCCTTCACCGCCTCGCCCGCCTCCGGCTCCGCCCCCCGGGTCATCACCAACCAGTACAACAACCCCTCCGGCCTCTACTCCTCCGAGAACATCTCCAGCTTCAACAGCGCCTTGGAGGCCAAGACGGCGGCCAGCGGGCCGGAGACGAACGGCAGAGGGTGAGTGGGCGCCCGATTCTCCGCCGGGCGGGGCCCGGGCTGGCAGGCAGGGGGCGGCAGGGGGAGCCGCTGGGGCCAGGAGAAGGAGGTCTACGTCAGGATGGCTCTTCCTGCCTCCACTCTCCTCCTCTCTGTAAAGGAGGAGATGCCACCTGCCTCGTAGGGTTGTTACAAAATGCCCGGTATTGTGTCTGGTTCGGAGGAATCAACTGCTCGCTGAGGTCTACGTTGTGGTCTTGATATCTCTGGCCACGCTTCCCCCCTGGCAACGCCGCTGCTTCCTGAGAAATCGTTCAGATTTACCGTAGATCCCAGATCTGCCGTGTTCACCGTCCAGTCCGAGCAAAGGAAAAGGGCCCGTGTTGGTTTGCCTTTTCCCTGAACAGCCAGTCGACACGATAGAAAGGAGAGAAGTCTGTGAGGATGTAAACGTGTGAGGACACAAAGATTTGCCTGGGGCAGGGGTGGGCGGCAGGGGTGCAGCCTGGGGCGGTCATAGGAAGCGTCTTGCTCAGGCCTGGGGAGGCGTGTCTCCTCCTGTCACTGACCATTGGGCCACAGCTGCCTCTCTGTTCAGCAGAGCGGGCCCAGGGTCTGCTCCATCCCAGTCTCTGAGGATGAATCCAAACACTGGGGACACCACAGATGGTGGCAAAGAGCTGGGTTTGAGGATGGAGAGTGAGAGATGGGACCGGTTTGCTGGGGGTGAGAGGGCGGTGGGCCACGTCGCCAGTTGCCATATCAAATGCCCAAAGGTGGCAGAGGCGGTGCGGGCACGAGGGCAGAGCTGTGGTGCCCACGGGAGCAGAGCGCCCGAGGCAGCTGGCCCGGGCACGCCCCATCCTGAGGGGAACTGCTCCTCGGCTCCAGCCAGTGCCCCACATGCTGGCCTCGGAGCCTCACTTTTGCTGATGAATCGCATTGAAACCCAAGTCTGAATGCCTCTTTTTTATCTGAAACTTCCTGACCGTTAATATTGGTGCCAGTCACATTTGTTGGGAAATGTGTGTGGCCCAAACTTGTCTGATCTCTGACGATTGAGCGGAATCAGCATTCTGTGTTAGCTCTGAACCCATTTTGTTGTTCAGTATCTCCCCATTTCACTTTTTTGAAAAACATATGTATATATTTTATTGATTTTTTTTACAGACAGGAAGGAAGAGGGATACAGAGTTAGAAACATCAATGAGAGAGAAACATCGATCAGCTGCCTCCTGCACGTCCCTTACTGGGGATGTGCCCGCAACCAAGGTACATGCCCTTGACCGGAATCGAACTTGGGACCTTTCAATCCGCAGGCCGACGCTCTATCCACTGAGCCAAACTAATCAGGGCCCCATTTCATCTTTAATAAGAATCTTCCCAGCTCTGAGGGTGATTAAATTGCCAGTCCAGCCAAGACCGGTTTGGCCCAGTGGATAGAGCGTCGGTCTGCGGTCTCAAAGGTCCCAGGTTCGATTCCGGTCAAGGGCTTGTACCTTGGTTGCGGGCACATCCCCGGTAGGGGTTGTGCAGGAGGCAGCTGGTCAATGTTTCTCTCCCATCGATGTTTCTAGCTCTCTATCCCTCTCCCTTCCTCTCTGTAAAAATCAATAAGATATATTTTTTTAAAAATTGCCAGTCCAGTGCCTCAGATGTCGGGGAGGAGAGGTTAAGGCACAAGAGGTTCCAAGTGACTTCAGTGTTTGGAGAGGGCTGTTGTGGGGCCTCTGAGGACTCCATGGCCGGGTCGTCCGCATGGTCCCCCTTCTCGGAAGAAGACCCAGATGCTGTTGGGCAGCCACTGAGTGAGGTGGCCCCGGCCCGGCCCCGGGAGGCACTGCCATTTCCTTCCCGGTGTCTCAGCGTCCAGCAGGGGGACTTGGCTGGGTGACGGTGGCGTTACAAGCTGCCCCTGCAGTCATTGCAGCAGCCAAGGCAGAATGGCCACTGATGCGTCTTCCCCGGGTTCTGATTCCTGCCGTGCCTGCTGGCTTGAGATGATGATGTCCTTCGGGGTGGCTGGGGGAGCTTTGGGGGTGATGGAGAGCATGCTGGGCCGCCCCGGCTTGCCACTCGCGCACTCTGAAGGCGGCTTTCTCTCCGGCAGCGCGGGGGGAGCGGAGTGGTGGGAACTCCCTGGCCGCGGTGCCTGTGCTTGGCGGCCTCGGTGCTGGGGGAGGCTGAGAACGTGACCTTCTGTCACTGTCCCCGCGTGGAATGTTCCCTGCTCCGGAGTCCGTAACCCAGGAAATGACACATCCTCATTGAAAAAGAGCTGCTGTGCACGGGGAGGACTATGTGCCCGGAGGTGTTTTTAGTGCAGCTCCGGCCGTTATTCCTTCGTTAATGTCTTCTTTCCCCCCCCCCCCCCCCATGCTCCCCGCCGGCTCCCTCCCTCCCTCCATCTGAAACAATTATGTCTGAGACTGTCTGGACACTGTGCAAGCCTTTCCCCCAGCCCCCGTCCCCCCGTCCCCCCGTCCCCCTGCCCCGGGTCCAAGGCTTGCTGGCTGCCGTGGCCTCGGAGTCTTCATCCAAAGTCTCCTTTCAGATTTCCTCAGCAGAGGGCCAGGTCTGCTCCATCCCGGGCTCTGAGGATGAATCCAGGAGCCCACGGCCAGAAAGCACCGGACAGGCTGATGCCAGAGCCGCCCCTGTGGGCCCCCAGCAAAGGAAGGCGCCCCTCGCTTTCTCCCTCGGAGGAGCCCCCTCTCCCCCCTTTAGTCTGTGTAGTCTGTGAAATCCCGAGGCTCCAGAATTGCTCGCTTCATACTTGGCCTCTGAGGTCATCCCTGACCCCTTGGGGCTGACTCGGCGTGTCTTTGTCCAGCGCCCTTCAGAGGGGCCTGGTGTGTGTGTGTGTGTGGGGGGGGGGCGGGGGGGCTGTCTTGTAGGACTTCCCAGGGCCACGTCCCCGTCAGACAAGAACACAGACGGCGCTGTCATTTCCCAGTTTATTAACTGGGAAGGTGGGCGTGGGGCAGGGGGGCCGTCGGTCCTCCCAGCTCACAGGTAGCTGTGTGGGCGGGCCGCTGGAGCCGTGCAGTTGAACAGTCACGTAGTCGAACAGCCTCCTGTGTACCTGCGGGCGCAGGACATACTGCTCTGTGCAGCGCTCAGCTCTCACCTGCCGTCTGGCCTCCAGGCACTGAGTTTAGGGGCTGTACGGTCACTTTTTGATGATTCGGGGGCTAGATTTCATTATCTATAATATGTGTGTCCTGGGAACGTCCGTCCCGAGAAGTCATTTGGTCTGGCCCTGCCAAGGCATGAGGGGTGAGCATAGTCAATGTTTGACCAAATATAAAAGGCGCCAGGACCAGTTTGGCTCAGTGGATGGAGCATCTGCCTGCGGACTGAAAGGTCCCGGGTTCGATTCCGGACAAGGGCATGTACCTTGGTTGCGGGCACATCCCCAATAGGGGGTGTGCAAGAGGCAGCTGACCGATGATTCTCTCTCATCGATGTTTCTAACTCTATCCCTCTCTCTTCCTCTCTGAAAAATTAATAAAATCTATTAAAATATATATATATATATGTGTGTGTGTGTGTGTGTGTGTGTGTGTGTGTATATATATATATATATATATAAAACGCTAGTTTTTTTAAGTCGGTAATTTTGTATGGCTTGAGAATTACGTTATAAATACTCAAGTGGCTTCTGGCAGAAAAAAGGTTCCCCACCCCCAATCTGTGAGACGGTGCTCGATACTCTCCTGAAGGTACAGGCTGTGTAGATAGCGGGGCCTGGGCTCCGGTTCCAGCTCTGCCTCTGACTAGCGGGGAGACCGCGGGCAAACCAGAAAGCCTTCCGGAAACTTGGTCCTCTCCCCGCGAAGTGCGGGTAACACGCACTGCCCCCCAGCTGCTGAGAGAACAAAATGAGATGCGTGAAGGCGCTCCCGTTGGAGCCTGGCCCCTGGCGGGTGCTCGGTGACTACTGATCTCAGTGCCGGTGAGGAGCCCACGCCCTTCCTCAGAGCACAGGGCTTCCCCAGAGGAGCAGACGCTTGTCGACGGGCGTCACCGACAAGTCCCCTTCTGCTGTGGCTTCCGAGAAGCTTCTTTCTTTCTTTTTTTCTGTCTGTCTGTCTTTCTGTCTTTCTTTCTGTCTTTTTTTTTTTAAATATTTTTTATTGATTTTTTACAGAGAGGAAGGGAGAGGGATAGAGAGCTAGAAACATCAATGAGAGAGAATCATCGATCAGCTGCCTCTTGCACACCCCCTACTAGGGATGTGCTTGCAACCAAGGTACATGCCCTTGACCGGAATCGAACCTGGGACCTTTCCGTCCGCAGACCGTCACCCTATCCACTGAGCCAAACCGGTTTCGGCACGAGAAGCTTCTTTCTTTCCCAGCATCGCAGCTTACGTTCAGCTAACCCCTGCGGCCGGTCACCGTCCTGTGACCGTCCTGTGTACCGGTGGCCCCTTCGTGAAGTCATCGGTTGGGTTCCCATCACCAACACGACGGTCTCAAGATACTAGTTTCAAATTGTTTTCAGGCAGCCCTGCCAGGTACTCACCGGGCGGGTTTCTGAGCAGGTGCAGGGGAATTATGAGATGCGTTGTTCTGTCCAGAGGATGGGAGGGGTTACGTGAGGCCTGACTCACTGGGAGCCGGACCAGGAGGGAGCTCCGTCGGGAGATGGCTGGTGGCCCCTCCAGCTACACTGCCCGCAGCCACGGAGACTGGCCGAGTCTGGGTGCTCCTCCCCCTTCTCCCGGCCCGTAATTACTCCTCTGGTTTCTGATTACAGGCCCAGCATCCAGGCCTTTGAAGACTAAAACGGAGGGAGCATTCTGGCCAGGCTCCCCTCCTATACATGAATTGCGTTTTTTGTGATCATTGGGTACCAGGGCGTCTCCGACGTGAGGATTTATCCGCATCAGTGTACCTTCTTGACCCGAACCTGCATGGAAACAGGCTCTAAACCTTCCAGTGAGCACTCTGGGGGGCAGTTAGTATCATCTGCACATCGTTTGGGGAAAGGATTCTTAAAATGAGTTAGACTTTTTATTTTGACGTAATTCACTTGGCAGTTACAGGAGATAACAGCGAGGACCCCTGTCCCTTTACCCAGTTCCCCTCCATGGCAACGTCTTGAAAACCAGAGCACAACAAAACTACACTGCAGACATGAATGTGGTCAAGACAGAACATGCCCATCCTCCGGCTGCTCTTCACAGCCACACCTACTTCCCTCCTATCCCTGCACCCTCCCTACCTCACCCCACCACTCATCTGCTCTCCATTTGTCCTTTTGTTAGCTCAAGAGTGTTATACTGATGGAATCCTGTAGTTTGTAACTTTCAGGGGTTGGCTTTTTTTTTTAAATTATTATTATTACTCGGCATGATTCATTGGAGGTTTATTTCATTTCTTGAGATTAAAAAAAATTAAATATATACATATATATATATATATATATATATATTATTGATTTTAGAGAGAAAGGGAAAGGGAGAGAGAGAGATACATACATCAGTGATGAGAGAGAATCACTGATTGGCTGCCTCCTGTACACCCCCTGATGGAGCCCAGCACCCCCCCAGGCATGCGCCCTGGACTGGAATCGAATCCGGGACCCCTCAGTCCGCAGGCCGATGCTTTATCCACTAGGCCAAATCAGCTAGGGCTCTTGAGATTTTTGACATGTATCATTAGTTCTTTTTTTTTTTTTTTTTTTTCTGTTCTAAGAACTTATCTTTTTTTATTGTTTAGTTTAAAACACATAGTGTAACATATATCATCTAAACCATTTAAAAAACATGTTTTTATTGGAGAGAGGGGGAAGGAAGAGGGAGGTCAACGTTGATCAGCTGCCTCCTGCATGCCCCCTGGAGGGGATTGAGCCTGAAACCACAGGCACATGCCCTGACCGGGAATTGAACTCTGGACCTCTTTCCTGGTTCATGGGTCAGTGCTCAACCACTGAGCAACACCGGCTGGGCAGGGTGGACATTTTATTGGGCGTTTTAATAACAGTAACTCTCCCTTCCCATGAACCTGGACGCCTTTCCACTGACTTGCGTCTCTGCAGTGCCGATCCAGCTCCCAGAGGCAGGCTGTTCTCTGTCCTCCCTGACACTCCGACCTTCCCCCCAGCTGCTCCTGTGGCTGGAGCAGGCCCGTGTGTGTCACGTAAGGCTGTAGCTGAGGCCTCTGGAATCTTCCTCTGGGAGCCAGCTCAAGGGAGTTTCCTCTTACATCCTCAATACCTCTGGCATCCTCAAACGCCTGGCTGTGCCCGCCACCCACAGGCCGGGCGTGGCCTGTCCGTGAGGCCGCTGGGGAGACAGGCCCCATGGTCAGAGCCCGAAAGAGGAGGAGAAAATACCAAACGTGTAGGTAACGAAATGCACCAAACATGACTCGGCACCACATGTGACTCGGGAAGAAACGAGGGCGAGGAAACACTGCCGTAATGTGCAGTTACTCCGAAGTTTGTTAAACTCTTGTGTGTGGCTCCTACGATTGGGAAGATGGGGTTTAGAAGTGGTGACTCTTGGCATCTCGCCCTTACAAGTTTTCTTTCCTCCTGGTGACTCGGCCATGCATATGATATTTTTTGAAACCTTATCACTATAGAATTCTTTCCTTCAATGCTGTTACTATATATAAAAGTGACTGAGCCTTTTTTTCTTCTTCTTCTTCTGCATTTCTAATGTGTATTTTTGTCCTAGAATTATTTTTTTAAGAAATGTGGAGTCATTTATGAATATCTCCCAGTCTGATGTATGTCTAAGAGTTAGGCTTTGTGTCTCAGGATGCTCTTTCTGAACTAGCTGTATATCCGCGCTTCCGATAAGGCAGTATATATTGGAAGTGCTTTATAAACTGTCAAGCGGTAGAAAGATACTACCGTTATTTGAGAAAAGCTGTACATTGTTTTCCCCATTTTTAATCCTGGGAATGCTTTGCAGGGCTGTTTGCTGGGAGAACATGCGATGACCTTGTGGTTTGGGTTCTGTCGTTTTTAGCGTTCCCTCGGCGGCTTCTGGAATATCCCAGACATAACAACATACACCCAAGGAGGGAGAAAATTCCCCCTAAGCACATTCCATGGCCTGATCTGGATTTTAAAATAGTTCCAAGTGTAAGAGGAAAAAAGATTCACCAGCAATAATAGAATGCATTTATTGTAGGGCAAGCTCAGCCCTCGGGACCCAGAGAAAGAGTGAGGCCTAGGACGGGGCCCTCGGCGCTGAGGAGGTGGGCCGGAGGAAATGTGGCTCCTGGTTAATTAACACTCATTCCTCAGGGGGCCCTTGGCCAGCCCGGAGGCTCCCACAGCTCCCTGCGGGTGGGAGGGACAGACAAAGGCGGGGACCATGGCAGCCAGCAGGAGGGACCCTCTGAGGAGTCTTTCTTGAATTTTGACCTGGCCTGGCATCAGCAAAGCACATGTCATTGCTTGAGGGTTTCGTCCTCTATCGTGAGAGCCTGACTGTAGCCAAAGTGGAAACCGGGGGTTGCATTGGTGCAAGTGACGCTGCTTCATGACGCTGCTTCCAGCCGGACAGGAGCTTAGCCGGTGCCCCAGGAGGCGCACGGATGAGGGAGGGAGGGGGTAGAAGGGGAGGTCACCTGGGGCGAATGGCCCAGGAAACACACACCTCTGTTTCCTTTTTATTTTATTTTTAAAATATATTTTATTGACTTTCTACAGAGAGGAAGAGAGAGGGATAGACAGCCAGAAACATCGCTGAGAGAGAAACATTGACCAGCTGCCTCCTGCACACCCTCTACCGGGGATGTGCCCGCAACCAAGGTACATGTCCTTGACCGGAATCGAACCCGGGACCTTTCACTCCGCAGGCTGATGCTCTGTCCACTGAGCCAAACCAGTTTTGGCTCCATTTCCTTTTTAAAATGGGATGTGAACTAACTGCTCCATGGGTAGGAAGTGAGTGATAGAACATCATCACGGTAATTCATTTGCACGCATAACCGTGGCCTCAGCCCTCAGGATGAGGTGGTTAGATTCGCGGAGGAACTGCTGGAGCCGCTGCTGCGCCCGCCGCCTCCTTACCCGGAGGCAGCCTGCGGGCCGGGTGGCATCGTGGTGTGGTCGTTACTCACACACGGCACCTGCGCGCACCCTTGGCGCGCGGGGAGATCGCACCACCTGCTGGTGTCTGCTCTTGGTGCTCCGGGCACACTGTCCCTCTCCCCTAGGCGTGGGCAGCTTCTGAGAAAGCATCTGAGAAAGCATCTGAGAAAGCTTCAGAGGCAGGAGGTGATCTGGACCGGGAGGCTGGGCTGCCCCTTCCCCCGACCCCGCCCCGGGAGCCGTGGTGGTCGGCAAACTGTGGCTCTTTGGCCCCCTGAGTGTGGCTCTTCCACAAAATACCGCGGCCTGGGCGAGTCTGTTGTGGAGAAGTGGCGTTGGGAGAAGTTTAAGTTGAAAACATTTGGCTCTCCAAGGAAAGTGCCTCCCCGGAAAACGGGCCCCGCCTGTCTCATCCCGTCTGGAAGCCTCGGCCCCTCCGTGCAGCAGGACAGAACTTGGCAGTTGACAAAGCACTTGGGTTTTTCATCCTCGGGGCCAGCCCTGTGGGCGGGGCGGGCAGATGCTGTCCTCCTGGGCGGTGGGCGAGGAGACGGACGAGGGTTCGGAGAGGCAGCGAGCCGGCTGCTGTCCTCAGGAGCCCGGGCGCTGCGATCCCGTGTGAGGGGGCACGTGGCCTGGGCTCGGGGGACCCCGCTGGGGTTTCGTGGTCAGGTCGTGGCTGACATTTCCCCGTTTCTAAATTTTCTTTTGGCATAATGCTGTTTATGTAATTTAGAGAGAAGCAAAACATTCCCATTCCATGGGATTAGGCCAACCTGTAATTGAGCGGCTAAAACTCTTTTGAAAAATAGCTGCTGGCGGCATTGCAGCAGCAGCCAGCTCTGGCTCCGGGCCCCTCGCAGTGTGGGCAGGAGGCCGCCTTCCGCAGGATGGGGTGCCCCCACCCTTTGGTTTGGGGGTGTCCTCCCTTGGAAGGGGGTGCCTGGTGAGTTGTTGTGTGTGTGTGTGTGTGTGTGTGTTTTTTAACTTCTGACATGTCTTAATGAATTTCCAAACATTCCTTGCAGCTCAGAGCATTCTCCGTCTCCAAGCGGACTCGTCATCGACAAGGAATCCGAAGTTTACAAGATGCTTCAGGAGAAGCAGGAGTTAAACGAGCCCCCGAAGCAGTCCACGTCCTTCCTGGTGCTGCAGGAGATCCTGGAAGGTAAGCGGCTCGCTCTGCGGGCGGCCGGAGGCTCCTGCTCGAGGCCGGGCTGAGGGCCGGTCACCCAGGCGCTGTGCACTCAGAGGGGACTGCAGGGTCCCCCGCCCCACTGTGGAAAGAGCACAGTGTGCTTTGCAAAGCGTGACTTTTAAGATCCTAGAAGCTGGGAGAGGGGAAAGAGGGAGAGAGAGAAAGAGTGAATGAATATGAAGGAGCTCCCGCCACACCTGGCCCAGCTGTGTCCTGCCACAGGAGCGTAAGGAGTCAGCGTTAGGGGTCTGTGTGCTGCATCGGGAACCCCTGATGAGGGCTACCGTCATTCAAGAGGCTCCGGTTGGCAGAGCAGCACCTCACGGTAGACAAAACTTGCCCCCTGGACCCGCTGATAGACCTCCGAGCCCCCGTTTCCGCCTGGCGGGAACAGCACGTGGTCAGGTGCAGGTCACTGAGGTCCCCCCGGGCTGCAGCAGGATTCGTGATCACTCCAAAGGCTTGAAACGGGGTGTCTCTTTGTGAAGTGTACGGTTCAGAGGCATTCGGTACATTCACACCGTGCTGCAGGCACCCCCAGGCATCCCAGAACGCGTCATCCTGCAGAGCTGAAACTCTGTGCCCACATAACACTCACTCCCCGGTGCCTGGCAGCCACCATTGTGCCGTCTGGTTCCGTGGCTGTCTCGGGTGTTTCACATGAATGGAGTCAGACCACACTGGTCGTTCCGTGACTGGCTTATTTCACTCAGCACAGTGGTTCTCAACCTTCCTAACACCGCGACCCTTTCATACAGTTCCTCATGTTGTGGTGACCCCCAACCGTAAAATCATTTCCGTTGCTACTTCATATCTGTAATTTTGCTACTGTTAATGAATCATAATGTACATATCTGTGTTTTCCGATGGTCTTAGGCCAGTGGTCAACAAACTCATTAGTCAACAGAGCCGCAAACTGCGGCTTGCGAGCTGCATGTGGCTCTGGAGCCACTGTTTGCCGATTACTATTTTAGGTGACCCTGCTAGGTAACCTGTCACAACCCACAGGTTGAGAACCGCTGCTGTAGAGCCTAAGACCATAGGAAAGCACAAATATTTACATTACGATTCATAACAGTAGCAAAATTACAGTTATGAAGTAGCAACGAAAATATTTTTTTTTTGGTTGGGGGTCACCACAACATGAGGAACTGTATTAAAGGGTTGCGGCATTAGGAAGGTTGAGGACCACTTACTTAGCATAATGTCCTTAAGGTTCACTCATGTTGTAGCTTGCGTTAGAAGGACCTTTTCTCTTTCTTATTATTATTCTTTTTAAAAAGTATATTTTTAGCCAAAACCGGTTTGGCTCAGTGGATAGAGCGTCGGCCTGCGGACTCAAGGGTCCCGGGTTCAATTCTGGTCAAGGGCATGTACCTTGGTTTTGGACACATCCCCGGTGGGGGGTGTGCAGGAGGTGGCTGGTTGATATTTCTCTCTCATCGACGTTTCTAGCTCTCTATCACTCTCCCTTCCTCTCTGTAAAAAATCAATAAAATAAATATATATATATATATTTTTTTAAAGTATATTTTTATTGATTTCAGAGAGGGAAGGAGAGGGAGAAAGAGATAGAAACAGCATGCCCCTTACTGGGGATGGAGCCCACACCCAGGCCGGTGCCCTGACTGGGAATGGACCTCCTGAGTCATAGGTTGATGCTCAACCTCTGAGCTAAGCTGGCTGGGCCAGAAGGTCCTTTCATTTTAAGGCTGAACAGTATGATATGTGCATACCCCCTCTTGTTTGTCCACTTACTGGTCTGTTAAAGGAGGTTTTTAACGAGAGAGAATTTGTAAGGAGACGCCATGGGTTGAGACAACACAGCGAAATCACAGAGGTTCTGAGATGGGAAACCTGGACCTGCTCATTAAGTATCGAGGCTCATCATGGCAGATGCCCGGGGTCCCAGGAGAACCGAGTCAGATCGTGGAGATCGCCAGGTGCCATGTTAGGGGCCAGGAATTGGACTCTATCAGACCCCAGGGAGCCACAGTCAGCAGTGAGATGGATAAAAAAGGAAGCTGGGCGTTATTCAACTCATTTTCGTTTGTTTCTTCAGAAAGCTTTGAAAGTCAAGGCTCCCTGAAAGAATGAAGTTTTGGGAATGTTGGTAGTTGCCCAGAGTGCTAAGGGAGCTGGTATTTAAAAATATATATATATATTTTTAAGAGAGGAAGAGGGAGAGATAGAGAGCCAGAAACACCGATGAGAATCATCAATCAGCTGCCTCATGCACACCCCCCACCGGGGATGTGCCCGCAACCAGTGCACACGCCCCTGACCAGAATTGAACCTGGGACCCTCCAGTCCGCAGGCCGATGCTCTATCCAATGAGCCAAGCTAGTTTCAGTGTGAGCTGGTATTTTTACTGTAAGTCCTTTCAGAGGGGAGTACAATGAACTTGAGTCTGCAGAGTTGGCTGAATAAAAGAGAGATTAAAACTCGCATCAGCAGGTGGCGCTGCAGAGCTGAACAGGCTGCAGCTGGGATGGATTTATCCAACTGCCCTGGCAGGTGCCCAAAGTTGAATGTACTTCTTACTGCCCAAAGGCGTGTGGATTCCCCGCCTAGTAGGAGGCTCTGGTGCTCCCGCTTCCTTCTCTCCTCTAGCTTCTTGAGTTAAAGCATGTTGGACTGAGGTAGAGACCATCATGCATTTGTCACGACATCTCACCTTTCATTCCTAGGTACTTACTGAGCCTCTGTTATTTGCTAAGCCTCATGCTAGGCTCCGTGGGATATTGAAAAATACATAAAACCCGCCAAAACCGGTTTGGCTCAGCGGTAGAGCGTCGATCTGCGGACTGAAAGGTCCCAGGTTCGATTCCGGTCAAGGGCATGTACATTGGTTGCGGGCACGATGTTTCTCTCTCATCGACATTTCTAGCTCTCTAGCTCTCTCTCTTTCTCTCTGTAAAAAATCAATAAAATATATATTTAAAAAAAAAGAAAAAGAAAAATACATAAAACCCGGTCCTAGTGACCTATTAATTTGCAAACTGGACAGAGACATGTTGATAGCCAGTGAGCATAACCATACAACTAGGCCAGCCGAAACCTGTTTGGCTCAGTGGAGAGAGCACCGGCCTGCGGACTGAAGGGTCTCAGGTTCAATTCCGGTCAAGGGCATGTACTTGGTTGTGGGCGCATCCCCAGTGGGGGGTGTGCAGGAGGCAGCTGATGAGTGTTTCTCTCTCATCGATGTTTCTAACTATTCCTCTCCCTTCCTCTCTGTAAAAAAAAATCAATAAAATATATTAAAAACAAGCAAACAAACAAAACAAACAAAAAAAAAAACAATACAACTAGGCCACAGCAGAGTAGAAAATAGGTGATGTGGAAACATAGCCGGCCAAATATGTGGCAGTGACAGTAAAATTGGGAGCGTGCCGTTAACAGCTGCCGTGACATGGAGCTCTGAAGACGCGGTGAACGGGGCGGTGGTGGTGCCTGCACGAAGCTGAGCTCAGGAAGCTGCTTGCTGTGCTCGGGAGCAGGCGCTTTTCCTCCGGCTGCTTGTGTCGAGCGCGGCTGGAGTGTTCGTTGTGGCGAACTGGATTTTTTCACCCTTTATTTTATTTTATTTATTTATTTTTAATATATTTTATTGATTTTTTACAGAGAGGAAGAGAGAGAGCTAGAAACGTCGATGAGAGAGAATCATCGACCAGCTGCCTCTTGCACACCCCCTACCGGAACCAACGTACATGCCCCTGACCGGAATCGAACTTGAGACCTTTCAGTCCACAGACCTACGCTCTACCACTGAGCCAAACCGGTTTCAGCTTTTTCACCTTTTAAATACAGTTTTTGGATGATCAGATAACGTGTTTTGTTGTAGGTTTGGTTTTTTTTTTTTTAATTCTTTCTAAGGCATTTTATTTTTTTAAGTTGTTTTTTTATTTTATTGATTTTTTTACAGAGAGGAACAGAGAGTTAGAAACATCAATGAGAGAGAAACACCCATCAGCTGCCTCCTGCACGCCCCCCACTGGGGATGTGCCCGCAACCAAGGTACATGCCCTTGACTGGAATTGATCCCGGGACCCTTCAGTCCACAGGCTGACGCTCTATCCCACATGTGTCAAACACAAGGCCCGCGGGCCAAATCCGTCCCGCCAGGCCTTGCAATGTGGCCCGCACCGCACTGTCATCACTGCACTCTGCTGCATTTCCATCACAATGACAGTTTATGACTGTTCAGTAAACCATTCGGCCCGCGATTTAGGCTGGATTTTAGATTTTGGCCCCTTCTCTGATTGAGTTCGACACCCCTACAGTCTATCCTCTGAGCCAAACTGGTTTTATTTATTTATTTATTTTTATTTTTAAAATATATTTTATTGATTTTGTACAGATAGGAAGGGAGAGAGAGAGAGAGTTAGAAACATCGATGAGAGAAAGTCATCGATTAGCTGCCTCTTGCACACCCCCTACTGGGGATATGCCCGCAACCAAGATACATGCCCTTGACCGGAATCAAACCTGGGACCCTTCAGTCCCCAAGCCGACGCTCTATCCATTGAACCAAACCGGTTTTGGCCCAAACTGGTTTTAGCTTTCTAAGACATTTTAAAGTACCCCTATCACTGTTTGCATGTATTTAATCAGAATGGAACGTGTGTGGTGAGGGCTGACCCCATGACAGGTACGGTGGGAGGGCTTTCTGTGCATGGTAAAGCCTTTCTGTGACCCTGTGAAAGAAAACAACAGCAAAAGGAATCTGTTTAATAAAAGGAAACTGGGAAGCTGAGAAATAAGTGCCCGCCCCACCCAGGATGGCAGTCCGGTCTGCTTGTCTCCATTGCCCGTGACCGTGCTGGGACACGTGGATACATGGCTCTGAGAGAACCGAGGGGTGCTTATGCGATCCTGCCCTTCCCAGCCAACCCACCTGTGTTCCTCCTTGTAGGGGACCCCAACAAGCCCTCGGGATTCAGAAGCGTGAAAGCGCCGGTCACCAAAGTGGCTGCCTCGATCGGAAACGCCCAGAAGTTGCCCATGTGTGACAAGTGCGGCACCGGCATCGTGTGAGTATCTGCCCTCCCCGGGAGGGCACGGGGGCCCCGCACGTTGATGAGCCGGGACAGCGTGGGCAGTGCTGACGTTGCACGTGCTGGGTGTGGTGGGAAGAAGAGAGACGCTCCCTGGATGCCGAGCGGAGGGGCAGGGAGGTTCTGTGCCCCGGGGCCAGGCGCCCACGGTCTTCCTGGGCCAGAGACCCCTGAGGGTGTGAACCGATAAAACCAGGAGAAGCCCTCGCTGGTGTGGCTCCGTGGATCGCACGTCGGCCTGTGGACTGAAGGGTCCCGGGTTCGATTCCCGCCAAGGGCACATGTCCGAGTTGCAGGCTTGATTTCCCAGGAAGGGGCGTGCAGGAGGCAGCAGCTGATCCATGATCCTCCCTCGTCATTGATGTTTCTATCTCCCTCTCCCTTTCTCTCTAAAAATCAATAAAAAAAAATATGTTTAAAAGCAAAACAAAACCGAAAAACAGAACTGGTGCCATGCTGTTGACATGGGAGAGACTTCTGGAAGGTGTTAGGAGTAACGTGTCTGGGCCCCGGGAATGGGGAGGCCTGACGGGCCTTTTGGGGGCGCCCCCGGCCCCGGGGCCGCCTCTCCGTGCCCGTCACTCACGGGGCCGCTTCCTCCCCGCCCCCTCCCGCAGCGGCGTGTTCGTGAAGCTGCGGGACCGCCACCGCCACCCCGAGTGCTACGTCTGCACCGACTGCGGCACGAACCTGAAGCAGAAGGGCCACTTCTTCGTGGAGGACCAGATCTACTGTGAAAAGCACGCCCGGGAGCGGGTCACCCCCCCGGAGGGCTACGACGTGGTCACCGTGTTCCCCGCCAAGTGAGCGGGCAGACGCGCCCGAACGCGGCCGGCCCGCCCGCCCGCCCTCCCTCTCTCCCTCCCTCCCTCCCTCCCTCGCTCCCTCCCTCGCTCCCTCGCTCCCTCGCTCCCACGGCCCCTCCGCGCCCCGCCCGCCCGCCCGCCCTCCCTCGCTCCCACGGCCCCTCCGCGCCCCGCCCCGCACCCGCCCTTCCTCCCTGTCCCCGCGCGCGCTGCGCGTCCCTGCCCGTACCCACGGGCTCCCCCGCCTCGGACGCTGCCTTTCTGTAGGGGAAGAGCCTTTGGTGCAGGGCCCCCTGCCAGCATCCTCTCTTCACCTCCGTCCGTCTCCGCGGCACACGGACGGCGGCCCGATCGGAAGCAAGCCGGACTGACTGTGTCTGCCCCTGGCTTTGTTTTTACTCAATAAACGTATGGACTCGAAGGCCGCAGGGTGTTCTTTATCGCGTGATCAGGCCGTGACGGGGAGCACGCTTCCTCCGTTTCTCGGTTTCGTTGACATCGGTAGTCTTTGAAGGTTAAGCCCCAGCCTCCCTCCTGTAGACGGGCTCCTCCGATGCCCACCAGGCCCAGGATGCCGCTCTGCGGTGCCCCGTAGCCGGGGCGCGCCTCCCTGGCACTAACCACTCGTCTCCTGAAAGGCGTGACGCCCCCACAGAGCTGACCCCCGGTCTCTCGCAGCTTTGGTATTCAGCGCTGAGCAGGGGGAGAGTCCTCACACGTTTGGTGAATTGCCCACGAAGGAATGCTCCATCGCTGTTCAGTAGAAATGGGATGCAAGCCACGGACGTAATTTAAAACTTTCTAGTAGTCACATTGTGGGGAAAAGCAGGTAAATTCATTTTGGTAATATGGTTTTTAGTGCTGTGTGTCCAAAGTATTACCGTTTCAGCATGTGCCCCTCACTGCTGTCCTGGACAACATCGCCTTAACCTCAAGCAAAGACTCCTTGGATTTCTGCTCCCGCTCCAGGTACCGCGTCCTCCTTCCTTGTTCCCAGGCGTCCACCACGCCTCTCCCAGCTGCCTCGCCCTCCGGCCTCCTCCGCGAGGGCTGCGGTTTGGAAGGCTCCTGCTGACTCCTGCTGATTTCTCCGGCCAAACCCAAGGAGCTCCTCTCGGTCCCTCTGCATCGCACACACTCAGAGGCATTTCCGTGGCTGCCCACCCAGGGCCCTGCTTTGCCTGGTGCTGAACTTCCTCGGGGACTTTCTGCTTCTCCTGGCTGCTGGGTCTCTAGCTGTCTCCCTGCCGAAGCCAGGGACGCCTCTCCCCAGGTGACGCCTTCCTCTGACCTCGGGTAAAGCAGCGTGACCGAAGTTTCAGGAGATCAAAGCAACGGGCCTTTTAAAGGATCTTCTCCACTTTTATTCTCTGTTGCCCCTGAGGCTGAGCATTATTTAAGTTTGAGCTGCACGATGCTGCTCTTCGCTGCTGGGCTTTTCCCCAGACGTCTGAGCTGTGCTGAGTTCCCCCACGGTGATGGGGCTCAGGAGCGTGGGAACAGTGGGGTGATGGTCTAAAGGGGGACAGGAAAGTATTGGGGAGGGGGGGGCATCCGGTCACTGCTTTCCAATCTCACTGGAAGTGTTTAGGACTGGCTTTCATGAATAACCACATTGGAGAGAAAGCGTATTTTTTAGACCCAATTTAAAAATATATATATTTTATTGATTTTCCACAGAGAGGAAGGGAGAGGGATAGAGAAATAGAAACATCGATGAGAGAGAAACGTCAACCAGCTGCCTCCTGCACACCCCCTACTGGGGATGTGCCCGAAACCAATGTACATGCCCTTGACTGGAATCGAACCTGGGACCTTTCAGTCCGCCGGTTAATGCTCTTTCCACTGAGCCAAACCGGTTTCGGCTAGACTCGATTTTTAAAGGCTATTGCAAAAATTACATTCTCTTCCCTTGTGGACACATAGGTCTGATGCTGAGTCTGAACATCTAATTTGGGAGGATAAATGAGAGTCCTGATAATCTTTAGGAACAATGATTAGGATCTACTCCCTATTTTCCCCATTGCCCTTGGCCTGCCTTCACCTCACCTGCACCCAGAATCACCGCAGGGAGGAGATATGTGGCTCAAACCAAACCAAGCTCCTTCCTCCCACTACAGGCTGTGCTCCCTGTGTTACACACCGCCTGACCCCCTCCCAGGCCTGGACAGGAGCCTCTGATTGCACCTAAGGCAGGTCACCCTTAGCCTCCAGGATTTCCTGCAAAAGCAGAGGGGCGTCTTGCATTCGCACAGCAGCAGAGGCCTGAGCTGGCTTCTGGCATGGTTTTCAGATTCCCGGTGGGGCGGGCGCAGAAAATGGGGAGAGCCTCCGGCAGCTGGCGGCAGTGGTGTAATCTGCAGGGGGTTCAAGGTAGCTGTGCTGGCTGTTGGTTTAGTTGGTGGTGAAATCTACCAGGTTTGTCTGCCAAGCAGGTAGCTGTGAGCTGCAGTCACCTCCGCGGTGGGGCTGCTGTGGGCAGCCCCTGCTTTACTTCCCTGTTCCCGGCCATCTCCGGGCGTCTCAGCCTGGCTGGGCTGGGTGGGCTGACTCTGAAGCAGGACCTGAAAGGGTGGAGAAGCCAGCGGGTCTTCCTGTCCTGCTGAGGGGAACTCTGTCTCGCTGGGGGTGCCCGCTTGTGCTGAACACAGCTGGCTTGGGGGATAGGAAGGTTTTTAACAGGCACTTCTAGGTCCTCTACCTGCCCACATGCCTGCAAAGTAGATCCTACACTCAAATATTCCCCCCTTTTTTTTTTTTTGGTTAAGGATTTTGATGGTCACCAAGAAAAGAGACTATGTGTCTTGGATTAACAGGCCAGTTTCCTTTTGAGCTCTAATTGAGGGTTTCAGGTAGAAACAACAACAACAATAATAATTAATAATAAATGCTGCTCCCTAACCTCCAATGTTCCTATCGTCTGGGGTAAGATGGGTTATCACAAACTCTCACAATCCTGAAGCTAGCTCATGTTTATGTAGAGGAGAGTTAAATTTTAAAAGTGTTTTCTACACCGGATGTTATGTTTAAAATTTCTTTAGATATAGGTGATTAGAACAAATCTTATATTTAAGGAAACAGACCCTTCAACTAGCAGCTGTAGTTGTGTGTTGTTGTTGTTTTGGGTTTTTTAAAAATATATTTTATTGATTTTTCACAGAGAGGAAGAGAGAGGGATAGAGAGTTAGAAACATCGATGAGAGAGAATCATCGATCAGCTAGCTGCCTCTTGCACACCCCTTTCTGGGGATGTGCCCGCAACCAAGGTACATGCCCTTGACTGGAATCAAACCTGGGACCTTTCAGTCCGCAGGCCGATGCTCTATCTACTGAGACAAACCAGTTTTGGCCGTTTTTTTAAATCTGCTCTCCACGACCAGAATTGTCTTAGGCAGTGTACATCGCTGTGGGATTGGGCAGCTGATGACTAAATTACTTTGAAATCAAGTTCTTTGAATCTCTGAACCCTGGCTAACTGAAATTCTAAAGATTACAGAGAAATAAACTTGTCTGAACTCTCACTTTTATTTATCCATGGTGAAATCATTGACGCAGAAATGGTTTAATTTTAAATCAAATATTTAATGCCAAAGTGAGACTGCAAGATAATTAATTACTCAGCAAATGTTTGTGAAATACAATTAAATTAAAATAATTTTCAACACAGAGTTTATAAGTTATAAATCCAGAGCTGGTGCTTTTACCTTGCCTTAGATGTGGAAACTTGGGTGAATTTCTTCAGTTCTAATTATAATTTCCTCATCTGTAAAATGAATAAAATTACCTGTCTTGTGGGTTGATTATGAGATTCAAATAATGAGATACAAAAGTACTTCATAAAATTCACAGAATTCTATAAATAAAAAGTTATTTTTTAATTAAAGCAATTTACTTTCTTCTAAAATACTTTAAGATTCTAGGTACTTACTTAAAAATCTAATAGTGGTTTTACAGAATGTTTTTATTATTTTTTAACATATTTTTATTGATTTCAGAGAGATAGAAACATCAGTGATAAGAGGGAATCATTGGTTGGCTGTGTCCTGCATGCCCCCTGTTGGGGATCGAGCTTGAACCCCTGGCATGTTCTCTGACCAGGAATCGAACCATGACCTGGTTTATCGGTCAATGCTCAACCACTGAGCATGCCAACCAGGCCAAAAGACTGTTTATAAAGTAGATCTCTTATGTGGTGTAAAGTAGAATTTTAATTTTATTAGATACTGATCCAAATGTATTATGTTCTTGTCTGTGAAATCTAGGTATGGTTGTCTTCCCAGATTGAGGTGTTTTTGAGGTAGTTAGTTCCCCACCCTCCTACTGTAGCTTGAATAGCAGGTAACTGCTTGTTAGACTTGCTCCTCTGTGGCTACAGAAGCTGTGGAGGGATGTTCTCTCTCTCAGGACCTCCCTGCTGGCTCCCTTGAGACTGACCCTTTCCGCTGCAGGACTGAGCACTCATCTCCACTGTGCAGGAGACTCCGACAGTGGAGTCCTGTGTTGGGTCCACACTCCATGGCTCCTGAGGTGGGAATTCTCTACCCACAGGCTGCTGTTGTATTGGTACTCATTTTTTCTTTTTTTTTTTAAATTTTTTTGCTGGCCGAAACTGGTTTGGCTCAGTGGTCGAGCGTCGGTCTGCAGACTGAAAGGTCCCAGGTTCGATTCCGGTCAAAGGCATGTACCTTGGTTGCGGGCACATCCTCAGTAGGGGGTGTGCAAGAGGCAGCCGATCGATGATTCTCTCTCATCGATATTTCTAACTTTCTATCCCTCTCTCTTCTTCTCTGTAAAAAATCAACAAAATATATATAAAAATATATTTTTGCTGATTTCAGAGAGGAAGGGAGAGATAGAAACATCAGTGATGAGAAAGGATCATTGATTGGCTACCTCTTGATACATTCCCTAATAGGGATCGTGCACTGGGCCTCTAGTTGCTTAATAAACTTATAAATTTCAGGTGTACAACTTTAATACAACATCTGTATAGTGTGTGTTCACCACCAAAAAGCTAGTCTCCTTCCATCACCCTATGTGTGGCCCCCTTCACCTTCCTAGTCCTTGCTTTACCCTTCTGGTAATCACAACTCTGTTGTCTGTATCTGTGCATTTGTTTTCTTGTTTTGGTGTCCTCGCCACCAGCAGGCCAAAGTGCACTGAAGATAAAACAATATTTACCCAAAAGTTCAGCGACGTAGTGCATGTTGGGAGATGAGTTTGCACTTAGCGTTTGCGAGATCTTTGGGTTAGAAGCATTCAGTCGCGTTTATGCGAAGCGCAACCATGGATCTCTTCACAGTCCTGGTGATTTGTCTTTCTTGTTTGATTCTCCTTTTTCTGTGGAACCGAAGCTATGCCCGAGAGAAGCTGCCGCCTGGCCCCACGCCTCTCCCAGTCGTTGGAAATATGCTGCAGCTGGATATGAAAAACTTCAACGAGTCCTTAAGAAAGGTTAAGTATGATTCATTTTCTTCCAGTTGTTGGAAGTGAGTAAATAAGGCAGTCCTAGATCTAAGTAAAATATGGTCCCAGACGCCCTGTTAAAGAAGTGGTTGTAAAGGGAAGTGTCCTTAGGACACCCAGACATCATTTTATTTTTTAAATTTAATGACATTTACTGGGGTGACATTGATTAATAACATTTTACAGGTTTCAGGTTTTCAAATCTATTACCCTGTTTCCCCAAAAATAAGACAGTGTCTTATATTAATTTTTTATAATTTAAAGTTGCACTAGGTCTTATTTTCAGGGGATGTCTTATCTTTCCATGAGCTAGGTCTTATTTTCGGGGATGTCTTATTTTCAGAGGATGTCTTATTTTCGGGGAAACATAGTAGTATTGTCACCTATATATTGCATCGTGTGCTCATCATCTCACGTCTAGTGTCCTTCCTTTACTATGTAGTTCACCCTTTTGTCCTCTTCCTCCTCCCCTCAGCCCTCCTTTCTTTTCTTGTTTTTTTTTTCCCCTCCTTTCTTTCGGTAACCACCGTGCTGTTTGTGTCTATGAGCTTGTTTGTTTATTGTTTGTTGCCCTCTGCTTTATATTCCACATACAAGTGAAATCGTGCAGGCCTTGTCCTTTTCTGCCAGACATGATTCTAAGTGGGGGTATGGCTAGACGGTGGCCAGAAGGGAGTGAGATCCATGAGGTGATTGGTGAAATTGCCAAAAGGAGGAATATCCTGAGCATATTATGACCTAGGTCCTCTTTCTAGTAATTTTTCCACTTGTAATGAAACTACCTTCAATTTTTAAAAAATCCACCGATGTACAGAGTCCCCACACTAACATTTGTCTGAAAGCACACACTGAGGTGAAGTTAAGGAGCGGATGAAAGGTTCAGGAACTTCCTCGGTTTCTGTTACGTTTGCTCGGTGAATGAGTGAATGACTGCTCTACTCTTAGCTATGGATATAGCTGTTGCTCTAAACCACATGTGTCAAACACAAGGCCCGCAGGCCAAATCCGTCCCGCCAGGCCTTGCAATGTGGCCCGCACCGCGCTGTCATCACTGCACTCCGCTGCGTTTCCATCACAATGACAGTTTATGACTGTTCAGTAAACCATTCGGCCCGCGATTTAGGCTGGATTTTAGATTTTGGCCCCCTCTCTGATTGAGTTCGACACCCCTACTAAACCTTGAAGGGATTGTCTGAAATCGGTCTCTCCGGAGGCAGCTGGTTACCAGGGCTCACCCTGGCAGCTCCTTCCAGTGTTTTGGGCTGGATCCGAAGGCCTTGTGTCGGCACCCCAGCTCATCCATTCATTGACGTACAACCTTAGGCAAGTTTTAAAAATCTCTCTGAGCCTCGATTTTCATTTCTTTAAAAGGTGAATAGTCATTATTTTGCACAAATTATTAGTATAGCATGTATCCAACAAGTTATGGAATGCCTGCTTTGACGAGGCACTA
The DNA here is from genome assembly GCF_014108245.1 of Pipistrellus kuhlii. Classification (NCBI taxonomy): domain Eukaryota; kingdom Metazoa; phylum Chordata; class Mammalia; order Chiroptera; family Vespertilionidae; genus Pipistrellus; species Pipistrellus kuhlii. The sequence continues at coordinate 28,153,432 of NW_023425460.1, read as the reverse complement.
TGATAGGTACTAGAGATTCCCCTCTCCTGCCCACAGTGTTATTTTGTATTAGTTCCAGGTGTACAGCAGAATGACTTGATAGTCATACATTGAACAGTGTTCCCCCTGATATTTCCAGTACCCTCCTGGCACCAAACATAGTTATTGTAATATTATTGACTATATTGCCTATGCTCTACTTTACATCCCCATGACAATTTTGTAACTACCAATGTGTACTTCTTTATCCCTTCTTTCACCCAGTTTCCAACCCCTCCCTCTTCTAGCAACCACCAGCTGGTCTCTGTGTCCATGAGTCTGTTTCAATTTTGTTTGTTTATTTTGTTCTTTAGATTCCACATATAATTGAACTCATATGGCATTTATCGTCCTCTGACTGACTCAGTTCACTTGCTATAACACCCTCTAGGTCCATCCATGCTGTCGCAAACAGTAAACTTGTAGTCTTTTTTTTATGTGAGCTGGGGATTTTCAGTGGTGAGTGAGGAAAAAAAAAAAGATCCTAGCATTATGCAATTTACAAGCCAGAGGGTAGGCATGTATTTATGATATAATAATGCAAATAAGTGTGTGATTATAAACCATGTAGCATGGACCCGGTGGAAAGAGGCCATGTATCGATAGCTTGGAGGACTGAGGGAGGGAGGAGCAGTCAGCAAAGGTCTCTGAGGAACTGAATTTGGAGCTGAGCTCTAAAGGAAGATTAGGCATTAACCAGATAAAAGTTTGTCCCAGGCTTTTTCGATCTGGAGAAGACGTCTTGATAGAGTCTGAAAAAGGACCAGGTTAGTTGTAGTCCAGAGAGTAAGTAAAAACATGGCGTGAGGTGAGATTGGAGAGATCCACAGGGGCCAAAGCCTGCAGGTCTCACACACAAGGATTTTAAGAATATTGGTTTTTAGCCCGACTGGCATGGCTCAGGGGTTGAGCATCAACCTATGAACCAGGAGGTCACGGTTTGATTCCTGGTCAAGGCATATGCCCTGGTTTCAGGCTTGATCCCAAGTGGGAAACATGCAGGAGGCAGCCTATCAGTGATTCTCTCTCATCATTGATGTTTCTATCTCTCTCTCCCTCTCCCTTCTTCTCTGAAATCAATAAAAATATTTTTTAAATAATTTAAAAAGGAATGTTGGTCTTTAGCACAAGAACAATGTGATACCATGAATGTGCTCACAGGACTGTCATGTCAACATTTGCCATGTGAAAACATCACTCTGGAGAAGGAATTGGAGAATGAGTTGTATATGGAGAATGAATTATAAGGTAGTAGGACTTAAATACTGGACTATTGGAAGGTCCTATACATTTAATATACTGAATAAGCTGCCGTTAAGAGAAAGACCCCAATAATGCAATGACTTAAGACAAGAGTTTATTTTTGTCTATGATGTCGGAATGAAAGACCTTCTGTGAGGTCTTCAGAGAACCAGTTTTTCTCAATCTTGTTGACCATCCTGGGACCCGAAGCTATTGTTTGCATTTTGGGGGTCACAGTGGGACCATCTCCAGGGTCACAGTGGAGTCAACCCATGACTAGGGCGAGAAGCAGAGAGCATGTGTAACCATTTATGGACTGACACACACCACTCCTGCTAACATCAGTTCACAGCAGCCTAGTCACACGGCCACACAGAGGAGCTGGGAGAGGTCTGTAAGGAGGCTGCCTTGTCCGGATGTAGTAATGAAACATAGAGGTCTCTGGTGCTAAAGAGAAGATACAGAAAACGGATAAGGGGTGACGATTATTTGTCTACTCCTGGGGCAACATGAAGAAGCTTCCCTTAAACAGGAGACACATATCAGTTATAACTATAGGAAGGAAGCAGAAATGTGGAGCAATTAGAGGTTTGGCAGAAAAAAAGTAATAAAATAATATGAATAAAATTTATGACAGAGCAGAGTCACATAGAGGAAACTGAATAAAGGATGACTATTGGTGGTGATAATATCAGCAATATTATTAATAATATGATGACAATTCCCATTTAAGCAATGTGAATTCTTATTAAGTTATTGGATCTAGAAGTTGAAATATTTATAATGAGTGAATGAATATTGAAATATCTTTGGTAAGATTAAGAATATTTCTCTCATTTATCTACTTTTTTAGTTTTTTGTTAATCCTCACCTGAAGGTATTTTTTTTTGCTTTTTAGAGAGAGTAAAGGGAGCAGGAGAGAGAGTGAAACATCAATGTGTCTAATTGGTTGCCTCTGCATGCATGGATGAATATGCAGTCAAGGTACGTTCCCTTGATCAGAGTCAAACCTGGGACCCTTCAGTCTGAGGACTGACACTCTAGCCACTGAGTAAAACAGGCTAGGGCCACGTTTGAGACCTCACTCTTCTCGTGTCTCCTCTTTGTTTCCCAGCTGGCGGAGGTGTACGGCCCGGTGTTCACTGTGTACCTGGGCATGCAGCCCACGGTGGTGCTGCACGGGTACGAGGCCGTGAAGGAAGCCTTGATCGACCGGGGCGAGGAGTTTGCTGGCAGAGGCAGCTTCCCAGTGATAGACTACCTCTCCCGGGGATTAGGTATGCTTCCGGGTGGGGGTTAGGTATGCTTCCGGGTGAGGATTGGGTGTGCTTCCGGGTGGGGAATGTTTGCAGATTTGCAAGTTGCCAAGATTCTAAATAGGCGAAGGAACTGAGAAATGTTAAGCATGAATAGAAATTTATGGAAATATTATTATTCCAACATTTTCTGTAAAGGACAATTAATCCATATTTAAAATGATGAAGGCGACACAATGTCTCCATAAAACAACTCACCACAATGTTCTATTTGTGACTAAGCCATGTTCGGTTTAAATTATGGCCTGCTAAGAATGAGAAAGAGAGGGAAGAGATTGATTAAATTATTTTATTCACCAAATATTTTGCTCTCTTCCTGGGTCATGGTGCCAAGAAATTATTTTAGAAAAATATAGTATGCATGGAACCAACATAAATTTGGAATACTTTCAACCTTACCTTTAGTCTTCTCATCTAAAAAGGATAAGAGATATTTGAATTCAATAGAATACAAAGCATAAAGCATTAACATGCTCTGAAAAGATTATGGAGAAACACATAGAAAGGGTTGGAATTGATATTAGAAAAAGCTTTCCAATTTAAGGACTTGAACTATCTTCCATTTGTTTTTGGATCTGGACTTAGAACTGCCCATTCCCCAGGAGAGCCACTGGGTTCCGACAGAGATAAGGCCTGAATGGGGTTCTTCCCTCCTCCAAATTGTTCTCGAAGATTTTTTTGGACAAGTTTCCTACGAGCATTATTTTTCCTCCCTGATCCTGTCTTGACTCTGGAAGTCTAATGTCAAAGTTCCTTGGTGTTAAGGCACATTTCACGGAAGGTATTTCAAAAGAGAGGGAACTCCATGTTAAAATTCGAAGGCCTATGGCTATATCCCTTATCTGAGGAGTAGATTTTCTTTCTTTTTTAAAAAAAATATATATTTTATTGATTTTTTTACAGAGAGGAAGGGAGAGGGATAGACAGTTAGAAACATCAATGAGAGAGAAACATCAATCAACTGCCTCTTACACACCCTCCACCAGGGATGTGCCCACAACCAAGGTACATGCCCCTGATGAGAATCGAACCTGGGACCCTTCAGTCTGCAGGCAGAGGCTCTCTCCACTGAGCCAAACCGGTTAGGGCTGAGGAATAGATTTTCATGAGCTTCCTCCCATTGCATCAGAGTTGTCTCTCCTTCTAGGAACTGGCTCCATTTTCACTCACCATGCACAGAAGTTGGCCCTGAACATTTCATCGATTACTTGGGCTCACCATGATTTATTAGCTGTGTGACTAAGGCGTAAGCATTTTGCCTCCATGATCTTCAGCCTTCTTATCAGTTAAATGGGGACAAAACTGGTTCACAGAGTGACTGCGAAGTTTAGATGAGTTCATGGGTGAAGAAGGGTAAGTTCTTAGAAAGATGTCAAGCCAAGAGTCGTGGTAGCGAGCATCTAGGCTGTGGTAAGAGAGAAGGCAGGCGAGCAGGGCGCAGTGACATTATCATTTTCTGAGATAAAGACAGTCAGCTAGGATTCTATCTGACTGGAAGCTATCCTTTCTTATTTACTGTTTGTCCCGATAGGAATTGTTTTCAGCAATGGAGAGAGGTGGAAGCACACTCGGCGTTTCTCCCTCATGGTTTTGCGGAACATGGGGATGGGCAAGAAGACCATTGAAGACAGAATTCGAGAGGAAGCCTTGTGTCTGGTGGAAGCTTTACGGAAAACCAACGGTGTGCATTTGTGAAATGGACAGGAGTGGTTTGGGTGATGCTGTTACAGGTAGACGGCAGAGATGGGTGGCTCAAGTACGACAGAAGCTCACGTTTTGCTCCCGGACCAGTAGGAAGAGGGAACAGGTTGGCTTTTCCAGGCTCTTTGGGTCCCAGGTCAACAGGGGCTTAGATAGCTTCCCCGTGTGGCTTCCAGTGTCACCCAGGACTGGAGAAGTACAGAGCAGAAGTTACAAAATAGTCATGAGGATGTACAGGACAGCATAGGGAATGTAGTCAATAATACTGTAAAAAATAAATAAAATTTAAAAGATATTTTAAAAAGATCTTGTGAATTACCTTGTGACTCTTATTTGGCAAATACTGTACATAGAAGCCTACTTGAGGGAAATTAATAAACTGGGTTGGGTTAGACAGTTATGTGTGGGGAAACACAATACACTTTATTGTAGGCGTGCCGCGTTTATGGTGGCGGCAGGTCTAGATCCCATATTGAGTCCCCCTTTCTCGGTTATTTCACATGGTTAGTTTAAGATGCCGATGGACGTTCTGCTCTAACAATGAGCTCCTCTTGTGTTCAGCGTCTCCCTGTGACCCCTCGCTGCTCCTGGGCTGTGCTCCCTGCAACGTGATCTGCTCCGTCATCTTCCAGAGCCGCTTCGAGTACAGCGATGAGAAGTTGCTGACCTTGCTAAACTATTTTCATGAGAACTTCAGGATTATAAGCACCTCCTGGATTCAGGTAAACTCAAGATTTCTCTTTAAGTGAGGAATCATTTTCTGACTAATCTGCTGCTTATGCCTACCCCGTCCCTTGGCCCTATTTCAAAATGGCTGAAGTGATGTTCATCAAGCTATCACTTGTAAGTGATTGGTGAGTTATCAAATCAGCTCAGTGTGTTAAAATTAAATTTAAAACATGAAACATAGCAATAGAAATAAAAACATTAAACTGCATCAAAGGATGAGGTATTTTTTCTATAGATGAAGAGGGTAATGGTGTAAAATGCATGCATTTCTTGCTATAGGACACTGTCAGAAAATATCAGTAACCTCTGATATGTAATCATTAACAGCTAAACTTTTCTGTGGCTCCTAAGGTTTTTCAGCGTTTCACCTGGGAAGGAGACCAAAGAGTCAAGTCCTCATTTTTTTGGAACAGGAAACTGTCACCCACAGATAGGAACCTAGTCTCAAAGTATGCTAACCAGGACAAAGAATGAGCCAGACCTAGAATCCAGACTTCTTGATGCTCTATCGAGTTTGATACGTGCTACCAGCCCGAATAAATTGCTCCGGTGCCCAGCCGCGGTGTTAGGCCATGAAGGTGCCCGTTAGAGCAGAGTCTGTAAGCTCCAGGATTGGGAATGGTCCAACGAAAGGGCAGCATGCACTCTCCCGAGGGGATAAGGGCCTGAGAAAAACCAGCTGAGTGATTTGGGCATTCCCTTAGTCTTCCGGATGCGCTGTTTCTTCATACCAAACGTGGGTATGAGCACTACCGTTTCCCGTGACTGTAGAAATACGTGGCGGGTAGACCGGGCGGAACTCTGGGTTCGAGCTGTCGCTCATTTGGTGTCTTGGACCGGTGGACTCACCTTTCCGAACCTCAGCATCCTCCTTTGGAAAGCGGTGGCATGCTCCTGAATTCTTTTCAGAGAGCGATGACTCTAAAATGAACGTGAGTGGTTTTGGAATTGCTTTGTAACTTGTGTGTACTGTAACTCCAGCCATTTTTATCAGCTCCCTCTCTTTCAAATACCAAGTATGTTCTAGTTCAGGATGCACACGCCTCATTCACCTTCACCTACTCAGCAGATAGCAAAGTGTCTGGTACACAATAGAGGCCGGTAAAAGTTTGGTAAGTAAATTAATGAGTTATTCTTTACTCTTTCAGCTCTACAATGCTTTCCCCTACTTACTGCATCATCTCCCAGGAAATCATAAAGAATTCTTTAAAAACTTTACCGAACAGAAAAAATTTATTTTGGAGCAAGTAAAAGAACATCAGGAGACCCTGGACCCCAATAACCCTCGAGACTTTATTGACTACTTCATGATTAAAATGGAAAAGGTATCAGTGACCCTGATTTTGCAACTTCATCTTCTGTGGGTGGTGATGTGGCTCGGATTAGTTCTGATCTTCTCAGTGAAATTGGGATATTCAATCAGAAGCTTCTTCCCAAGGATGTATTCATTGCTTGTGCAACCTCTTACTTGTGCAAATCATATTGGGTGTCTTGAGAGAGTCCCAAATTCTCCCTAAAAATGACTTACATGATTAAAGCTGCATCTCTATTTGGAACAGGTTGAAATACATGCACACATACACGCGTTCACACACACGCACATGCAAAGAAGCACACACATTCAAGAATAATGATAAGCAAACATATATCTTTCATAAATAAGTTCTATGAATGCAAGATGTAACATGTGAGGAAACACAGGGATGGCTAGGCATCTCGAAAGGCTTACCTTGGGAAAGAAACTAGGAAATCTTCCCAGATTAGTTTTAGAGGAAACTCTGGCTTCGATGATCAGAGATGACAAAATAGGTCCAAATGGTGAAATGTGAGGAGTCCCCAAAGAGGTTACTGAGGAGCTGTCACTGTGTAATGACTGGCGACATTGGGGACAGTGATGCTGTGGGGGGGCTGATGGTTCTGGAGCTTGAATGCGAAATTTAGACGATGAAATAGACAATAAATGCTAGACCTGACGGAGGAGCCATAATGACTTGATTAAAAAAAAATTATGTTTGAAGGAACTGAATGGCTCTCGTGGGTGAGAAGGTGAAGAATCAGGAAGGACTTATTGAAAGTTCACAGCTCTGGTTTTATTTAAACTGAAGGAATCCTAACAACGTATCTGACCTTTACCTTTAGCTATTATACTCTCTAATGTCTGGCTTCATTGGTCAATTAAGCAAATGATGATGTTATATGGCGTTATGGATGGTATCTCAAAGGCTCTTCAATTTATCAAGTCATTCTAACGCATCGTTCCTAGGAAAAGCACAGTGAACAGACTGTGTTTACCATGGACAACCTGATCACGACGATATGGGATATGTTCAGTGCGGGGACGGAAACTACGACCTCCACCCTGAAATACGGCCTCCTGCTCCTGCTCAAGCACCCCGAGGTCACAGGTACGCTCTCAGATGTGGGGCAGGATAAGAATTCCAGGCGGAGCCCTAACCAGTTTGGCTCAGATTCTGATTCCTTCCTCTTCCAGCCAAAGTCCAGGAAGAGATTGACCGTGTGGTGGGCCGAGAGCGGAGCCCGTGCATGCAGGACCGAGGCCGCATGCCCTACACAGATGCCGTGATCCACGAGATCCAGAGATACATCGACCTCGTCCCCAACAACCTGCCCCACGTGGTGAACCAGGACATCAAGTTCAGAGAATACTTCATTCCGAAGGTGAGAGATGTTTCCTCTCCACCCCTCCATAGGAAGGGACCTCAGGTTTCCACACTCACGGTGGTTAGAGTCACAGGCTGCCTGACTTCCTACAGGCATGACTCATTCCTGGCTCCGCCTCCTCACCCTCCGATGACTCGCTCCCTTCCTTCCAGATGGTTGACACGACTGTATACAAGTCTGCTTACGTTCCCACAGACTTTCAGGACACTCTGCCTGTTCCTTAGCCCCGGCTGCTGTCCACTTACTGCTTCCCGGTGTATGTTTTATTTTTATTTTTTGTTTTTGTTTTGTTTTTTAAAATATGTTTTATTGATTTTTTTAAAGAGAGGAAGAGAGGGGGATAGAGAGTGAGAAACATCGATGAGAGAGAAACATCGATCAGCTGCCTCTTGCACACCCCCTACTGGGGATGTGGCCGCAACTAGGGTACATGGCCTTGACCGGAATCGAACCCGGGACCTTTCAGTGGGCAGGCCGACGCTCTGTCCACTGAGCCACACCGGTTTTGGCCCCGGTGTATGTTTGATTACTCTGATCACTGAGCCAGTATCCTACACTTCCCCCTGCCTCATCAGCTATCTGTTTCACTTAGTGGTCAAAATTTTCATGAAAAAAAAAAAAAGCAACAATTCAATTGAAAGTGGTAGGAGGGGATTCATACCAGCATTTCATTCTGTTTGGGAAATAAAGGGATTTCAAGAATATGGCCAGGCATAAAGCAACAAGCAGACTGTCAAATTACTAAGGGGAGGGGAGGGAGATCTGGGGGAGATAAGAGATCAACCGAAGGACTTGTATATATGCATATAAGTACAACCAATGGACACAAAACTCTGGGGAGGTGGGGTCTGGATGGGGGGGGGGCAATGGTAAAATATGTAAACATAATAATTGAATAAAAAAATTAATTAAGAAAAAAGAATATGGCCAGGCGGGTGGAGTTTTGAGGAAGGCCTCATACTTGGTTTCAAAGAGAATGGGCTGTTTCCAGTGACACCAGCGCGTCCAGACGATGTGCAGTTTCTGGGGAACAGTGCTCTCCAGGGCACGGCCTTCGAGTCCTGAAAAGCAAGGGCTGGTGTCAGGCTACAGACGGAAGAGGACGGCCTTGGGGTCCATGAACTGGCACCATATGACTGCAGACCTGCTAGCCTCGGTCTTTTATTTGTTCTGTGACATGAAGTAAATAACTCCTCCTTTTATGCCTCCGTCTCCTCATCTATGAATCAAACGGAGTAGACAAGGGACTTTTCCCCAAGCTCCGTAACCTCCTTGATAATCCAGTGTATCTGTTTCTTTTCTCACCAGGGCACAGCCATTTTCACATGCCTGACTTCTGTCCTACACGATGACAAAGAGTTCCCCAACCCGGGCCAGTTTGATCCCGGCCACTTCCTCGATGAAAGTGGCAACTTTAAGAAGAGCGACTACTTCATGCCCTTTTCAGCAGGCAAGCAAGCGTCGTTTTTTTCTCTCTCTATTATATCCAGGGGTCAGATGAGACGAGGAAGGGCTTTGCGTGGGGACTACGCTGGGCTGGACAAACTGTCATTTGCGTGAGGCCAGAGGCACCACCGCCAAAGTCCAGGTTATTTCTCTTTGGATTGGAGGCTCCTCACTGAGTTCTGTCCCATCACCCACCACTGAGATGCCTAAGAGCTCCTCCTAGAAGTTCAATGCCACTAAGACTTTCCTCCCCTTCGCTGAGAAGCCAGTTCATTCAATACATTTTACTAGGTTCCTATATGGAGAAGACTCATGTCAGATGCAAGGATTAAATGTGGGTAAGAAGCAGGCACTCTCTCTACGAAAGAGGAAGCCAAATGAATAGGCAGTGAGACCCCAGAGAGGAATGGTCTTTGAGGGGCTGCTGTGAGAGCCCAGGGGCAGAGAAGTTGGGGGGTAAGGGAAGGTTTCTTGCAGAAAGCATTTGAGTATCTTTCTTTAATTTGTCAGGGCCCTGGGGAAAAAATAGGTGGCATACTCAAAAGATCAACTAAAGAAAGTAGAATGAAAAGACTGTTTCAGAGGTGAGGGAGGGATGAGGGAAGGGACAAGGTATGTGGAGTTTCTGAGGGGCGAGTACCAGCAGAAAGACATTCCCATCTGGGGATGGAAGGAAGGAGGGAAGGAACCCAAATAGATTTTTTTTTTGTTTTTGTTTTTGTTTTTTGTTTTTTGTTAATTCTCACCTGAGGATATTTTTCCATTGATTTTTTTAGAGAGAGTGGAAGAGATGGAGTGAGACAGAAACATTGATGTGAGAGACACATTGGTTGGTTGCCTCCCACATGTGATCAGGGCCAGGGATTGAGTCTGCAATCCAGGTACAAGTCCTTGATCGAACCCAGGACCCTTCAGTCCGCAGGCTGACGCTCTATCCACTGAGCAAAACCAGCTAGGGCTAGATCTTTAGCAGAGACAGGATGCCTCAACTGGAGATGCATCTATAGGGGGAGAACAGCCGTGGGCTAACCTGTGGCCTGGCAGGGTGGGACTGAGGAAATGAATAATCTGGCTGTTGCAATACCAAGTCCTCTGAGTTTATTCGGAATCCAGAAGGAACTCACTTCAGGGTGTATGCAGTCCATAAAACCACCTTCCTCAACACAGAGCAAGCATAGAAGACAAACGCACCCAGAACGGACCGAGAGGCAGGGGAAACAGAATATCCAGCACGCTCCACTGGAGACACAGCGGAAAGAGCAGAGCGAAGGGCCTTTCCTATAGAAGTCACTGAAACAGAGACAAAAATTGGAGATTGGCTCTTGATTAAATATCTAAGAAAATCACTTGGTCTCATGGCAGCAAATTACGTGCAATTCCCAAGATCATTCCAAAGCAAGACACCACTCTCCTCCTCATCTTTCTTCCTGTATAACGTGCCTGCTGGAGATTTCTATTCACATCACAGGGCTTGCAGGCTTGCTTTTGACACAGTGGGTACCATTGCGAGATCTAAGGCCTTACCTTAAGAGCGTATGTTCCAGTCTGTGAGACAGGTGAATAGAATTAGAATTTCGTGTGAAGAGTGCTGTATTGGAAGCATTAGTGAGGGTTGAGGAAAACGGATGAGGGGGTGAATTACATACCCTGAGCATGTCACAGAAGTTTGCATAGGATAAATGACCTCTGAGCTGGGTCCAGAAAGACATGGAGAACATCAGCCGACAGGGCAGAGGGGAAGGCTGTTCCGTTTGGGGGAATGACTGGAATCTGAGAGAACACCTGAGGTTGCCTGTCAGTTTGGGAATTAAGGAACGGTAGTGCTTGTGGCTAGTTGGGATGTTTCTTTTTATACTTGGCAATGGTAAGCTCTTGAAATTTTGTAAAGCAGGGACATGACAAGGTTAAGATTATCTTTGAGAATCCAATGAGGAGACACAAACCTATTGTTGTGTTGGGTTGGAGGCAGATGGAAAAGTACAGAGTGTGTCTTATGTCAAGGTGAGTGTGTGTGTGTGTGTGTGTGTGTGTGTGTGTGTGTGTAGAAAGATGTCATTGACAGGTCTCAGCAAAGCCAATCCAACATGGGTGCCCAGAAAAGATCTTTTCATATAGCATGCACACAAAACATGTGCTGAGGAAATGAAGAAAACCAGGTTTCGATGTAGGTAGGAGAAGCCATGGGTTAATTCGGCTTTTATTAATATATTTATTTACGTATTCGTCCCATCTTTTTTAAGCCTCTTTGTGTACTAACTCAGACATAGGATGAAATGCATGTTTAATTTATGTGTCGTTTTTAGGAAAGAGAGTTTGTGTTGGAGAAGGCCTGGCCCGCATGGAGTTGTTTTTACTACTGACCCACATTTTGCAGCATTTCACCTTGAAACCTCTGGTTGATCCGAAGGACATTGACACCAGCCCACTTGTCAGTGGGTTCGGCTCGGTACCACCCTCCTATGAGCTTTGTTTCGTTCCCGTCTGAGGAAGGGGCAGGTTGCAGAACAAGACTCTCACCTCATCTGAAGGAGCCAGACGCTCTGTGTGTTGCATTAGCCGTTATAACAGGAGGAATGACGTTCCTGAGCTCTGTCTCTTCTAATTTCCCCATCCTTTACAAAATAAAACGATAGCCCTAACTGGTTTGAGTCAGTGGATAGAGCATTCGGACCAAAGGGTCCTAGGTTTGATTCCAGTCAAGGGCACGAACCTTGGTTGCAGGCTGAACCCTGGCCCGGGCCCTGGCCAGGGCTTGTGCAGAAGGCAACCAATTGGCATGTTTCTCTCACGTCAATGTTTCTCTTTGTCTTTCCCTCTCTCTTCCACTCTCCCTAAAATCAATGGAGAAATATCCTCAGATGAGGATTAACAAAAGAAATAAAACTATAAAGCCTCTACTGTGAGACATAAGAGAAAGTCTTTAGACCTTGAACTCTGCTAAAATTTTTCAAAAATGGGCCACAAAAAGTACTAATTATATGAGATCGATAAATAGGTCTTTATTTAAATTAGTATTTAAACTCCTATCTATTCATCAAAAGACACCATTTAAGATACTCAAAAGGCAAGGTACAGACTGGGAGAAATATTTCCAATGAATATATCCACAAAAGGACTTATATCCAGGTTTCGTAAAGAACTAAACACAACACAAAGACAGCCAAGTATTTTTTGAATGGGCAACATGTTTGAAGAGTCATTTCACAGAAGAGAGGTTTTATGTGGTCAGTAAACATGAGAAAGAGTCCTCCACTTTATTAGTTGTGGGGGGAATAAAAATTAAAACCACACTGAATTACTCATGTGTACCTACCATCTGCTAACACACATGTTCCAGGCGAGCAGGGATCTTTGTTTTGCTCACTAACAAATATCATTCGGCTGGAGGAGTGCCTGGCACGTATTGGCTCAGTAAATATTTGATTAAAAAAATGACTACTTGAATGAATTAAGAATGAGTGAGTGAATTTCTCTTTGAAGGTGGATTTGACCATGTCTGTTAAAATGTAAATGCAAATACCTGTCTTTCAAGTAATTCCACTTCTTAAGCATTTATTTCACGGGTATTCTTGAATGTGTCCCTTAATCGTATGGATGTGGATGTTCACTTCATGATTATTCATGATAGATTGGAAAAAAATTAAAGTGCTACTGGAGGTGGTAAGTACATTGTGGTGCATCTTTACAATATGCAATAGGTAAAAACAATCTTCACAGCGATATAATTTTGAAATCTTTATGAGGTGGTTGACTATTCTCATATGAAAACAACATATTTAGTTCTTATATTTAACCAATCTAAAGAACACAATATCTCTCAGCTGGTCCTTCTCCATCTGGATTCCAGTGTCTGTGGGTACCAGAACCCACAAGTAATAGCTCACGTTTTTAGCGTTTGACAGTATGCTCTGCCTGAATCATCTCCTGTGATCCTCACAGCCTTTGGATAGATGTCAGGACCGATACCATCCTCATTTCAGAGATGGGAAGAGTGAGGCACACCAAGGTGAACTATCCCGCCGAAGGACACTTACTTTATAAGTGGCAGAGACAGGACTTGCACCCTGACCATCTGACGTCAGAAGCCACCTCTTAATCACAAGCTACCCTCTCTTTCCGAATGTACTCAAGGAATAACTGTGATGAGTTAGTGGGGTCAGGGATTGAAATCGGGACAAACCAGGTGCCCCAGCCTGTTCCCAGAGCTCACGCCAGGAGTCCAGTGACATGGTGAAGTTAATCCTGGCGACGCCGGAGTAGCTCGATAAGTCTCACTCTCTCCCGGAGAACAACGTTTCAATCTGGAGAAATTACTGGGAAGCAGTTCACGGAAGTCCCGGAGAGTCCCCCACATCGGGCGGGACCTGGAGGGGTGGCTGTGAGGAGAATGTGCAAGCAGGGGGCTGTCTGAGGGCGAAGCTGTTCAGCCAAGAACAAGCGTGTAGTGGCTTCGCTTGTGTTCACTCTGCATCTGGACGGCGATAACAGTTTCCAGAAGTTTTATTACGTGGACATCATTTGTGTTGCTCTTGTTCTGTTGTGCAGTCTAGAGACTATAAGTAGCAGATCTCAATTCCACAGGGTCACCTGCTTTCCTCTAGGCTCACATTTTTTGTGAGCAGTAAAGGTACTAAAATCCCTTGATTTATCAAAACACTCTTCCTTGATGTTATTGTTATCTGTACCCCCATGGGAAGAGAAAGCAAAAGATGCTTCTGGGCCTTAATATATACCTGTTGATTAAAATAATAGCTTTGCCCTAGCCGGTAGCCCTAGCTGGTTTGGGGCAAGGAGCTCCCAGGATGACCCCTGGCCCCCCAGATTCTGGGGATAGAGCGTCGGCCTGCAGACTGAAGGGTCCCAGGTTCGATTCCGGCCAAGGGCACATGCATGGGTTGTGGGCTCGATAACCAGGAGGGGGTATGCAGGAGGCAGCCAGTCAATGATTCTCTCATCATTGAAGTGTCTATCTCTCTAACCTTCTCCCTTCTCTGAAATCAATGAAAATATATTTTAAAACAATAATAATAGCTTGTGTGGTCCAGGCAGCTGCGAGGCCTCGCCCAGCGGTGTAGGTGCCCTGGAGGGGAACATGCAGAGGGGATTCCTCACAGGAGCTGCACCTCGACAGGCTTTCCCTTCTCCACTCAGAGCTGCCCCTGTTCCCTGGAAGGTTCCGGGGTAAGAGCTCCCAGGTTGATCCCCGGCCCCCAGATTCCTGTGATCTCGAAGGATCTGCTGCTGTTACTCTCTCTGTCGGCTCTGACTGTGCTGAGGGAAATGGCCCGCTTCACCTAGGTGATTAGATTGTGGGCATAGGGTTGTTCAGAATATTCCCTTATGGTCCTTTTTATGTCCACGGCATCAAAGCAGCGGCCCTCCTCCTCACTCGGACAACAGTAATCTGTGTCTTCTCTCTCTTCAGGGGGCACTGGCTATATGGGTTTATCAATTCTACTGAACTTCCAAAAACTTTTTTTTTTTAAATTATTTTTCTCTATTGATTTCCTGTTTAAAAGTTGTTTTTTTTAATTTCTGTTCTAATTTTTATTTTTAGGTTTCTATGGCTTTCTTTGTATTTAATTCCTCGCTGTGACTGATCCCGGTCCCATTTTTCCCTACCCGCTGAAACTGCTCCTGAACGCAGTTTTTATCTTTTAAATCCAACACCTCAGGTAGTTACACACAGCCACACAGAGAGCTTTTCTCTGTGCTTCTCCTTAGGAGGACCAGCAGGCCTCTTTGTGTTACTTCCTTTCTTTTTTTTAATCCTCACTCGAGGATGTTTTTCATTGAGAGAGTGGAAGAGAGAGGGAAAGACAGAGAGAAATACGTCAACCGGTGCCTCCTGCACGAGTACCGACCAGGGCCTGGGTCGGGGAGGACCCTGCAACCGAGGTACATGCCCTTGCCTGGAATCGAACCCGGGACCCTTCAGTCCACAGACCCTTGCTTTATCCACTGAGCCAAACCAGCTAGGGCAACTTTCTTTTACTTTTTCACCTGGCTTATGCACGAAGGAAGGAAAGTCTGAGAACAGGCTCAGCAAATGGTGCTTTTTATTGAGAGCATGCAGAGGAGAAATGGCTCTGCCCTGGCGCACAGTAATCAGCTTCTCTATTCACATTGGCTACCCAGTACCACTCGGCATCGTATTAGCTCACGTGTGGCCAACACACATGTTTCCGAGTATGGAGAAGAGCAGATCCGTGTCCCAGTGAGACTCAGGAAATTCTCCTTTCATGGAGGCTGGCTATTCCTGGACCCTGAGTGAAGGGGGAGATGAGAAGTGGAGAGGTCAGAGAAGAGACCCCCAGGAAAGGGAGGGAGAGGGAGTTGCTGACGGAAGGTCTGTGCCTCCTCACACAGGAATGAAGCAGAGCTTGTAAGGAGGCGGCACAGAAGCAAACCCATTCATAACCGGGGTGATGTCAAGGTCCTTTACATCGACCACAGCTTTCAAGGTAAAATTCTGTAAGATGGCGGTCAGGAATAAAAACAGCTCCATGCGGGCCAGGCCCTCTCCCGCACACATCCGTTTTCCTGAAAAATAACACACACAGAGAGTAGATAATCCTTGCACACTGATTTTTCTGGATGTCAGAAAGAGAATGTGCAGAAATTATTGGATGGTTGGATGGATGGATGGATGGATGGATGGATGGCAGAATGATTGGATACCCAGATGGACATATATCCTGTCCACCCAATATTCTTATCCTATCAGGTATTCTTTCAACAAATATTTATTGAGACTCAGCACTATACCAAGTATCTCATTAAGTGTTCTCACTTTATAACTTCTCTTCCAGGTTTCTATCAGTCTTTTTCTAAAAACACGCATACATTGGTTGTACTTTCTGTTTGTAGCCTGATGTTTCATGGTCGTTCTTCACATTCTCATAGCCTTTGTTCTTGCTCCACGTATACTTACTCTTCATCAATCTCCAACACACCCTGAAGTTCTGGTTTTGTACCACATTGTTCTTTTTGGCTGGGATGCATGCACTTCTCATATTTTCTGTACTAAGCTCAGATTTCACTTCTGAAATGGAAGGACAACCTGGTGATCTGGCCTAATAACAAGAGTGGGCCATGAGGAGAGAAAGTGTGTGGACCTGGGAAGAGGTGCTTCTGGCCATGGACAAAGAGCAGTTCTACCAGTCCCAGGGTGAGGGGTACATAAGTTCCAACTGATTCCCAAAAAATATCCCGCCCTCTGAAGTACCAATGACAATAAATTTGTAGCCTAGTCAGTGTGGCTCAGTTGGTTGAGCATCATCCCATGCACCAAGAGGTCGCCGGTTCGATTTCTGGTCAGAGCACAATCCTGGTTGCAGGCTTGACCCTCATTAGGGGTCATGCAGGAGGCAGCCCATCAATATTTCTCTCTCATTGCTGTTTCCATCTCTCCTTCCTCTCTCTCTTAAAAAAAAAAATCAATTAAAAAAACATTTTGAAAAAAATAGAAGAAAATAAATTTGTATTACCTGCTGAGAAAGCCATGAAGTAGTCACTCTTCTTGAAGTTGCCTGCCTCATCCAGGAAGTGGCCAGGATCAAACTTCTCTGGGTTGGGGAATTCTTTGTCATCTCGCAGCACAGAAGTCAGAGATGTTATAATGGTCGTGCCCTAGAAAGAACAGAAGGTAAAGTGAGTTATGAAGAAGATGTGGAGCCCTAGCTGGTTTGGCTCAGTTAATAGAGCTTGGGCCTGTAGACTGAAAGGTCCTGGGTTCGATTTAGTCAAGGGCACATGCCTGGGTTGCATGCTCAATCCCCAGTGAGGGCATGCAGAAGGCAGCCAATCAATGATTCTC
Organism: Pipistrellus kuhlii; assembly: GCF_014108245.1. Classification (NCBI taxonomy): domain Eukaryota; kingdom Metazoa; phylum Chordata; class Mammalia; order Chiroptera; family Vespertilionidae; genus Pipistrellus; species Pipistrellus kuhlii. The sequence continues at coordinate 28,136,479 of NW_023425460.1, read as the reverse complement.
TCTCACCATTGATGTTTCTATCTCTCCCTTTCCCTTCCTCTTGGAAATCAATAACAATATATTTACACATATATATTAAAGAAAGACTAACTGCTGGCTATTAAAATTTGAAAAAGCCAAAACCGGTTTGGCTCAGTGGATAGAGCATTGGCCTGTGGACTGAAAGGTCCCAGGTTCGATTCTGGTCAAGGGCATGTACCTTGGTTGCGGGCACATCCCCAGTAGGGAATATGCAAGAGGCAGCTGATGGATGTTTCTCTGTCCCTCTCTCTTCCTCTCTGTAAAAAATCAATATATATATAAATTAATTAAAAAATGAAATTTGAAAAGAAAAAAAAAGTTGTGGAGCTGGAAAAAAGATTGCAAATCCTTTTGTCCAATTTTATGATCTATAGATGAGGAATCCTAGGTCCTAAGAAGGACGGTGGCATTGTGAGCCAGAGAGAACAATAAACAATGGGCAGTGTAAGACCAGTGACAGGGATGTTGCTAAAGTGAATCCCAATAGCATCTGGAGTACTGAGCACATGGGTCCTAGGGTGGCAAGCCTTCTGAATCCATTCTGCTCATCACCACGTTTGGACACTGCTGTATGTCTCCACACCTACTTTATTTTATGACTTCAACCTGCACTCATCTCATAGGTAGATTATGGTTTAAAAGGGAAGGTTTAAAAAAACAGAAGTTGGAACTTGGGATGTCTGAAGTTATCTGTTCATAGGGCTTTTATAAACAGACATCTGATCTAATCAAAATAATATTTTCTGTAATAATGACAATAAATACAAATATTAGTCTTATCATTGCCATGTGGATTGTTTGTAACAACTATTAGTCTTATCATTGCCATGTTGATTGTTTTGTCTTGTTTTAAAAACATAGAAGCAAAGAACAAACTGATGGTTGCCAGAGAGAAGAAGGAGAGGGCACAGGCTGGGCTAAGGGACTTCCCTTTACCCCCCAGTGCACAAATTTCATGCACCAGGCCTCTAGTTGAAAAATAAAATTCAAAAAATAAATGTTGAGTTCTAGCTGGTTCGGCTCAGTGGATAGAGCATTAGCCTTCAAACTCAAGGGTCCTGGGTTTGATTTTAATGAAGAGCATGATGCAGGCTCAATGCCTGGCCCAGGTCAGGGCACATGTGGAAGGCAACAAATCACTGTGTCTCCTTCACATTGATGTTTCTCTCTTCCTCTCCCTTCCACTCTCTCTAAAAATCAATGGGAAAATATCCTTGAGTGAGGGTTAACAACAACAACAACAAAATACTGAGTCACTATGTTATACACTTGAAACTAATATAACATTGTATGCCAACTATAACTTAACAATTTTTAAATAAATAAAAATATACAAGGGGGATTTAATTACAGATTAATCCTAGCCTACAAACACAGAATGTTAAAATTAGAGAAAAAAAGTCATCGTTTTACAACAATTTTAGAATTATTAATCTAGTCAAGTTTTATCAATTAACATTAAAACTGGGGGTGAATAATTAGTTGCCTCCCATGCTTGCTCACACCGGGATCAGATTTGCAACCTCGGTATATGCCCTGATTGGGAACTGAATCTATAACCTTTTGGTGTATGGGACATGCTCCACCCACTGAGCATGATCCCCAGTGTGGGGTGTGCTGGAGGCAGCCAATCAATGGTCTTCTCTCATCATTGATATTTCTATCTCTCCCTCTTCCTTATTCTCTGAAATCAATAAAAGCATATTAAAAAAAAAAAAGAAAATTAAAGAAAGCCCCCTTCCAATTGGGAGTGTATACCACACCTATTAATTGAAAGATTCAATGTGTCATGATGCTAAGACTTTACAAACTGATCTAATGACACCCTGGTAAAAGTCCAAGCAGGTTTTTTTTGGCAAATTGACAAACTGATACTAGCATTAGTTTAGAAATGTAAGCAACTAAGATTAACCAAACAGTATTAAAGAAGTAGGACAGATTTGCAAGATCTACACTGCCAGATGCCAGAACCTGTTTTACAGGTCGATAGTCTCAACTGGAAACACTTGAGTCCCTCAAGCAGCCACAAGTGTGGTTCCTGCCGTCTCTCATCTTGTTGGTGGAAAATGAACACCATACTGTGAAATGGGACCTTCAAGACCCCTGAGGTCAGGGTGGGTGAAGCACAGCTTACCTTGGGGATGAGGTAGTTTCTGAATTTAACATCACAGGTCACCGCATGGGGCAGGTTGGTGGGGAGGAGGTTCATGTATCTCTGGACCTCGTGCACCATGGCATCCGTGTAGGGCATGTGGCTCCGGTCCTGCATGCAGGGGCTCCGCTCTCTGCCGACCACGCCGTCAATCTCTTCCTGGACTTTAGCTGATAAGAGAGATGGAAAACAGGACAATGCATACCGTGTTCACATACTGATTCAGGGATACATGCAGCACTAGGGTGTTTGGATGTTATTATAAACATCAGCTATATGCCCAGAAATACACCCAGACATAGAGAAATAATTGCCATGTAGACACATACAGCTCTCCTACAAGTTAGACTTTAGATACATCAACCCTATATAAGCATACCTGATGATATAAACAGAAATGAAATGGTCAAGAAATTACAATCCTTATACAAAGAAAAATAGGAAATCAAACAATTTTATATCAAAATAATATGTGGGTTGAAAAGTTAAATGATAATATATGTTTTTGTGTATTTGTATGTTTAGCTCTCTTTCCCTCTCCCTTTCTCTCTGAAATCGATAAAAGTTTATTTCAAATAAACAAATAATGATTTCTATTTTTTACTTGCCCATTTTTAGACAATATCTGATTTCTTGGTATGGAAGGTGAGAATTTACTTCTCCATCCCCACCTCATACAAAACACACACAAACACGCACTCAGTTCCCTTTATTCTGTTTCCCCCGATATAATTAGATCACATTTCAATACCATTCTGACTATGCAGTATATCCTCTCTGGTAAGACGACTAAGACGATGTTTCATTTTTGGTACTTTCTTGGACTAAACCATGATTCTTTCATTCAATTCATAATTTTCTATATCTTGATTTAAAGTTCTTTTTTTCTTTCCTTTTTCTCTTCCTCTCTCTCTCTACCCCCTCTCTCTTTCTCCCTCTCTCTCTTTTTGCTACAAAAGCTTTATTGTTTCATTTGGTCCAATGCATGGGAGAGGGCCTCAGGGTGGTTAAAGGAATGGCTAGCAGTTTGGGGAGAGGCTCCGGTAAAAGCCAGACACCAGGGGATGCAAAGGGCCCCTTCAGTGCCTCAGGGCTCTAGGCTCCTGGTCGTGTGGAGGGTGAGCCTTTCTAAGAGACACTCGTCCACCAGCCGGGCCCGGGGGTCTGGGGGGCCGGCCAGCTGTGGGGTGAGCCAGGTGTCTCCCATCTTCTTGATGCGTTTCACCTCCTCGCCCGGAAGTGGTTCTCCCGGAAGAAAGTCACGAGCTGAGGGGCTGCGCGGGTAGAACCAGGGCCTGCAGCTCCCAAAGGGCCTGGTCGGGTTCCTCTCCAAGGCCCAGGCGGCCTCCATGGCGCCCTGAGTGTTACCCTCTCGTCCTGGGGAGGCTCAGCCCGTCCTGGAGAGGGTGCGCTGGATTTGCAACTTTAAGAGCTTCTTCTCCACCATCTCGTGGGAGCAGTGGCCGCGCCCGGAGAGAGGTAGGTGGGCGCCTGCAGGTGCAGGCTGGGCGGCTGGCGGCAGCTTCCTGTCGGTGGGATAATTCTGACGGCTTTGGGAGCTCATGGTTGTCCGGCAATAGGAGTTACGGTAGAAAAAAAGTGCTGGCTGGTCCCGGGGGTGGTTCTGAAGGGGGTTCTGAAGGGGGTGCCTGGCGAAGACGCTGGAAGGCTGTCAGAGGCTGAAAGAAGGGGCGTCCGGTGTCTGTGGGATCTGTTCCGTCCAAACACTGTTGAAGCAAGAGCCGGACCCGGGACCGCCGAGGGCATGATGGGTTCAGAATTATTTCCAGATACTGAGGCAGAGGTTTCCAACTGCTAATAACAATTTCCCCGTTATTAGGAAGCCTCGGGTAATCGGTCATTTCCTTTTTTCTTGGTGTCTCCCCTCACACCTGCTTTATCCGCCTGATCGTTTTGAAGTGGGTACTTCCTAGACCTGGCACCTAGCAAGCTCCCCGACAATCTCCTTCTCCTTTGAGCCTTTCGGATTCCTTGAGCCTATGACTTCCTCTGACATGAAAACGGACATTTGGATGTAAAAAGGGGAAGAAAAGGAGTGGGGTGTAAAGTTTTTGTCAGACGTACAGGTCTGAGGATATACTCTTGAGAATTCTGATGGTGTTCTGAATCCCAGTCCTTACACACGGATTGCATGATGCAGCTCTCTGGAAGTTTTTGTGATTTTTTTTTTTTAATCCTGGTGTTCTGACCCTGTGTCTTGGATGCTTTTCTTTCACTCTGATATTCGCGTGTCAAGGGGATTTTCTCTCTGCACGGCAACTATGGAGGTCTTTCCTCCAAGCCTGCTCTCTCTCCGGAGTTTTTTAAAAATCTGGCTGCTGAATTTCAGGAAGTAGGATGGGGAAAGAACCCAAGAGTCTCTGAATTCAAGAAATAGATTCTTACCTAATGTTTCTTTTCAGCCCTACACCTCACTCTTTCCCTCTCATTTCTCTAGAAAGTAAACCTCCCTCATGGTATTGAGGGAAAACAGTTACCGGGTAAAAGGTGTTGTCAAAGGGACTTGGGCAGGGAGAGCTACCTTTTCCAGCCTGTTCCTGCTTCTATCTTCTTTGACACTGGTACTTCTAAATACCCAAACTTATACACCCAGCAGTGTGGCTCAGTGGTTGAGCATCAGCCTATGAACCAGGAGGTCACGGTTTGATTCCCAGTCATAGCATATACCTGGGTTGCGGGCTGAGCTCCCAGTGTGGGGCTTGCAGGAGGCAGCCGATCAATGATTCTCTCTCATCACTGATGTTTCTCTTTCCTTCTCTCCTTTCATCTATTAGATCAATAAAATCAATCAATCAATCAATCAATCAATGCCAAAACTTATGGGGATGTAGGGACACAAATACATTTTTTAAACTTGATGGTTATTGTTGACACTATCGCTGATGTCCCCATTCTGCCCCAACTTCTCCCCTTACCTTTGCCTACCTCCACCCAGCCCTAGCCCTCACTTCCCTCTGGCTCTCTCCACACAGTTGTCTGTGTCCATGGGTTATGCGCATATGTTCTTTGGCTAAGTAATCCCTTCACCTTTGTCACCCAACCTAACCAAACCCCTCCCCTCTACCAGCTGCCGGTCTGCTCCACATATCCATGCCTCTGTTTCTATTTTGTTGGTCAGTTTATTTTGCTCATTAGATTCCACATATAAGTGAGATCATATGGTATTTGTCTTTCACTGGCTGGCTTATTGCACCCAAGGACCTGATACACACGTCTCCAAAGAGGACATACAGATGACCAAGAGATTTGGAAAACCGCTCAGCATTACTAATCATCAGAGAGCTGTAAATTGAAACCAGGTGTCAGCTCACACCTGTCGAAAGGGCTGTCGTCAACAAATTAACAACAAGTGTTGTCAAATAGACAAGCGTTGGCAAGGATGGGGAGAAAAGGGAACCATCGTGCACTGCTAGTGGGAATGCAGACTGGTGCAGCCACCGTGGAAAACAGTATAGAGGTTCCTCAAAAAATTAACAATGGAACTGCCTTTTGACCTAGCGATCCCACTTCTGGGAATGTATCCTAAGAATCACAAATGACGTTTCCTCCTCATGGAACTTCCTCTTCTGACACTGAGGTTACAATTTCATCCTCTCTACTGAGTTCATTATCTTCCCTCTATATGCTCTCTGCATTTCAGAAATTTGTTGGCTATTTCCTGACCTCCTCTTATCCAGCTTTAGAAGACTAATTCTCATTTGCAATAGGTTGTAACCATTTTTGTGGGATTTTAACTCAGGAAAAAATAATGTATGTTTCTAAACTGCTATGCATAACTGTAACTCTATAAAGGTATATTTCTGTCCTAGCCAGTTTGGTTCAGTGGATAGAGCATTGGTCTATGGGCCGAAGGGTCCCAGGTTTGATTTCGGTCAAGGGCATGTTCCTCGGTTGCTGGCTCCTCCCTGGCCTACACAGTGGTCAGGGCTAATGCAGGAGGCAACCAACTGATGAATTTCTCACATCCATATTTCTCTCTCTCTTTTCCTCTCGCTTCCACTCTCTCTAAAAATCAAAGGAAAAATATCCTCGGGTGAGGATTTTTTTAAAAAGATATATTTCTAACATAAAGTGCTTTGTAAAAGATCTTGTTTTGGCAATCAGCTCCTTTCTGGAAACAGACTTCTGAAATTACAGAATTCCTTTAGGCAATACCTTAAGCCTGAATAGTACCACATTTCTTGTGAATTTCAACTTTTAGGACACTTTCTAGACTGGAAATGATCTCAGGCAGCCTCGCTAAGCCTCTCGGATCTTCACTTATGCTTCAGTTTCCACTAGAACCCTGCATTTTCAGAACGAGGCGAGATCTCTGCAGGAAGCTACCCACTGTTTACAAAGTGAGTGGCCTTTTCATAATAAAAACACCCTGCAATCCCAGGCCAACCCACGCTGGCGTGTGCCTGCCACTCACAGCCTCCCAGGAAATCCAGACGGTGTTTTATGGCCTTGGCTGCTGCCCACAGTGTCTGCACTCCTCCCGGCCCTCAGCTGTATTTTAGAAAGACGTCCCAGTCCCATTGTTATCCCTTCTTTACACTTGGAGAAACGAAGCCGGTCAGAAGGCATTTTAATAATAACACTTCTCTAAGAGAAACAAGGTGGAATGTCCTTGCCATGACTTTCCAACGTCTTTCCCAAAATTCACCCTTCCCACCGCGCTGGGCGTACCTAGCACCTCCGGGTGCTTGAGCAGGAGCAGGAGCGCATATCTCAGGGTGGTGCTCGTCGTCTCTGTCCCGGCTCCAAAGAAGTCAGACACAGTGATTGTCAAGTTGTCAATAGTAAACTCCCCGTGCGGATTGTGCTTTTCCTAGGAATAGTTTGATGAAATTATAATATTTGACAAACTCATTTGCCAGAATTCCAGTTAATCCAAAATAATTCCATTTGTTATAAAGTTAAGCCAACATACAAACTGCAAGATGCAATTTTAGAAAACAAAACAAAACAGCTCAACAACAAAGATAAGGAATTGAATGACATTTATCCGAAGATTAGAAACAGGTAACAGCACAGGAAAACATATTCACTACCACTGGTCATCAAGGAAATGTAAATCAAAGCCACAGGATACTTCATAGTAACTAGAACAGCTTTAATCATTACAAAAATTAGAAAGTAAGTATTGACAGCTGTCATAAAATGGGAACCCTCATGCACTGCTGGTGGGTATGTAAAGGCTGTAGTCATCATGGAAAAGCTTGGCTGTTCCTCAAATGTTAGACATAAAATTACCACATGTCTCATCAACTCCTCTCCTAGGAATGTTCCCAACAAAAATGAAAAGAGGTCCATGAAGAAACTTGTCTGCATATTTTATAGCATTTTTACTCATAAGAGCCAAAGGCAGACACAACACAAATGTCTATCAATAGATAATGGAGTTTTCTGAGTACAGGTCCTCTGCCTCCTTGGTTAAGTTTATTCCTAAGTATCTTAATTTCTTTGTTGCAATGGTAAATGGGATTGTTTGTTTAGTTTCTCTTTCTGAGAATTCGTTGTTGGTCTATAAAAAAGCATTGATTTTTGGGTGTTTATCCTTTTAAAAAACCCAACTCTTGGTTTCATTGAATATATATATATATGTAATTTATTTTATTATATATATATAATTTATTTTTAAATTATAGGGTAAAATAGTTGATTGTTAATTTTTCTTGTCTTTTGAGGTAGGCCTGTAATGCTATGAACTTTCAGGACTGCTTTTGCTGTGTCCCAGAAGTGTGGGGTTGTTGTGTGTTCATTTTCATTTCTTTCCAGTAAGCTTTTTTAATTTCTTTTTTGATCTCGTTGGTAACCCATTCATTATTTAGTAACATGCTATTTAGCCTCCATGTGTTTGAATGTTTTTGGGTGTTTTTACATTAGTTGATTTCAAATTTCATTCCCCTGTAGTTTGAGAAGATCCTTAATATGATTTCAATCCCCTTGATCTTGTAAAGACTTGTTCTGTGTCCTAACATGTGGTCTATCTTTGTGAATGATCCACGTGCACTTGAGAAGAATGTATATTCTGCAGCTTTGCGGTTCTATAAAATGCCAGTTAAATCCATTTGATCCGGTGTGTCCTTTGGAGTCACTGTTTCCTTGTTTTTAACTGGAAGATCTGTCCAGTGAAGTCAGAGGGGTGTTGAAGTCCCTTACTATGACTGTATTGTTGTTGATCTCTTAAAGTCCTCTAGAACAGTGTTTCCCAAAGTGTGGTACGCGTACCCCCAAGGGTACGGGAAGAGTTTGGTGGGGGTACGCGTTGCACCGTGCTTAGCTATGCCTAATTCTACATTCTTATGAGTATGAGGGGTACTCAGCGTTATGAAAATTATAGAAGGGCTACACATATGTCAAAAGTTTGGGAAACACTGCTCTAGAAGTATTTTTCTAATATATTTGGGTGCTCCTATATTGGGTGCATATATGTTTACCACACTTATATCCTCTTGTTGGATCAATCCCTTTAGTATTGTGTAATGACCTTTGCTGTCTCTTGTGATGGCCTTCATTTTAAAGTCTATTTTGTCAGATATGAGTATTGCTACTCCAGTTTTTTTTCTTTTCCATTTGCATGGAAAATTTTTTTCCAGCCCTTCATTCTCATTCTGTGTGTGTCTTTTGTTTTGAGGTGGGTCTCTTGTAGATAACATATAGTTGGGTCACAGGTTTTTTTTGTTTTTGTTTTTGTTTTTAATCCATTCAGCTACCCTAAGCCTTTTGATTGGAATATTTAATCCATTTACATTTAGGGTTATTACTGACTAGAGGCCCTTTGCATGAAGATTCATGCAATAGGCTTTCCTTTCCCTGGTTGCTGGCACATATTTCCAAAAGCACCCTGGCCAGAACGATGAGTTCCACCGCCTCGGATTCTGGGAATTCGAGCCACAGCTCTGCAAGTACCCCAGGACTCAGCACTGGTTTGATGACCTGCCAATTCACTGAGGGCATAGGGCTGTCTATTGTTTTTGCACAAGTTGGTGTGAACAAAGTTCACAATATCTGGTTGAAGGGGAGCCTTGAACACAGCAGGCAAAGTGACATTTTTGCCAGATGTTTCCCCCCTTCCAGAGTACACGGATATCAGGGGACGACCACATGCCATGGCGGAGAGAGGAGAGGGCCATGTTCCTCTCTACCCGGCAGCTCCCACAGGAAAAAACAAACAAACAAACAAAAAAAAACAACAGTCAATTGATATTTGACGAGGGTGCCAAGGCAACTCACGTGCGAAAAATAGTCTTTTCAACAAATGCTGCAGGATTCGTGCCTACTGACACCAACTTCCAACTCCATTCCTATGCCAATTCATTTATTTTACACTCAATTAAGGCTTGTCTCTTCCATTCACCTGTTTTTCACCACAACCTCTACACCTCTATATACATCATTCACCCTTCCCTTCTGAAATCCTCTCCTCAGTCCTTCACTATAAATATATTAAGATTTACTTCCAACACTGGATGTGCAGGAAGCCCAGCAAGGTAAAGCCATGCTTTTTCATTCTCTTACACACTGTTGGCCAGGTCATGTCCATGTTCACATCATGGCATGCTGTTCTGTATTTTCTAATTCGTTTGTAATTGTTTCTGTTTCACCTCAGACATCGTTCTGTCTCTCCTCAGGTACATTATTAGTACCTAACAAACAGGATTAATGTAGCCCACTTATTTAACAATTCACTGTTCATTTAACAACCTGATAGTATAGCTTCCATATTTTTGGTGTAGATTCATGCACAGTATATTTCCTTAAGATGTTTTTCAGAATTACTTGCCTGACCATTGAAATATCTCTGATAAATACAAAAAGTATTTAGTAAACCACACGATGCACAAGCAATCAAATAACTTGAGTGCTTGGTGACATTTTACCTGCTCCATTTTGATCAGGAAATAATCAATAAGGTCTCGAGGATTGTGAATGTCCAGGGATGCTTTATGTTCCTTTGTTTGCTCTATAACATAATCTCTTACAAAAGCAATATTTTTTAATATGTTGTCTTGACTCCCTGGGAAATAGTCCAGGAGTGCAGGGTAAAGGTTGTAGATCTAGAAGAGAAAAGGATATCGATAAAAAAACACTTAATGAAGACGTATACCCTATGCTAAGCCCTAGTCAGAAACTGTACTGTAAATATGGTCTCTGTTTTGAGGGGGAATTCTATTTTACAAATATGTAACTTTCTGCACTGATGGGTGTATTTGAGGGAGAAAGTTCTGACCAGAGGAGCAAAGATGATAATCAGTTCCATGCACATACATCATGCTTAGAGTGTAAAAACAGGTGCCTATCAGTTCTCTCGGTTTTTTTTTTGTGTTTTTTTTTTTTTGTGTGTGTGTGTTTTTTTTATATCAATTCTTCCCTGAAATCTGGAAATACTGAAATCTGGGATGGCATGAAATACTGTGATGCACATTTTGTAGATGACAACAGAGGGGAAGGGAGTTTGGGCAATCTGATACAGGGCACAAAACACATCCTTGCTGTTTCTATTTCTGTCTAGTAGCCTCAGATGAATCAGTATCTTAGAGCTGAGATTCTGGTGATACCATGAAATACAACTCAGCATCTGTATATATAAAAGGCTAAGTGACCATTGCATCTGAAACAATTGAATGGACAATGGAACAGACTATGTGGAGCAACCAGGCTAGCAGGGAGATTAGTGAGGGGGGACCAAATGGCCAAGCAGCAGGCTGCGTGGGGTGACCAGGCCAGCAGGAGGGGTAGTTGGGGGCAACTAGACCAGCAGGGGGGCAGGGAGGGGCAACCAGGATGATGGAGGGCGGCACTAAGGGGTGACCAGGCCAGTGGGGGTAGGTATTTGGGGGCAACTATAGCTGCGGGGGGGGGGGGGGGGTGGTGACCAAGCCAGTAGGGGAGGGGGCAGTTAGCTGCGATTAGGCAGGCAGGGAGGTGAGCAGTTAGGAGCCAGTGGTCCTGGATTGTGAGATGGATGTCCTGCGTATTGGGCCTAAACTGGCAGTTGGACATCACCTGAGGGGTCTGGGATTGGTGAGAGTGCAGGCTGGGCTGAGGGGACACCTCCCCCTGCTGTGCACAAATTTCATACACCAGGCCTCTAGTTTTATATATAAAGTAACTGCACAGAGCAGTTACTAGTAAGTGACTTCTTTAAGACCACATCATTATCTTTTAGGCAGATTCCTCCTGAAGAAACAATCTTGGCCTCACCTGCATCCATGGAGAGCTCAGAATCTTGACATTTTCATTAAACCTTTCCATTATGTTTAGGAAAAATTTATCTCTATATTCAAAGCGTTTCTGGAAGATAATGGAGCAGATCACATTGCAGGGAGCACAGCCCAGGATAAAAGTGGGATCACAGGGTGATGCTAAAGAATCAGAAACAATTTTAAAACTCCGTTAGAATATACATATGGAACACTTTGGTTATGAAATAACAGGCAAAGGTAATTTAGAAACTATAAAGCAATTGTATTACCTACAAATTTCCTAACAGCAAAATATTCAACATGCATAAAATCAATGCATTACTTTTAGCTTAACCTGACTATATTTTTTCAACCTAGCTAGTTAAAGAATGGTTTTCTGAAAAAGTACTCAATTTATGCCCATTGTCTTTATTTGTACCCAAATACAAATTGTCTTTTCACCCAAGGTGCCTGTTAATTTGGAGGAAGAAAGGAAAAAAAAAAACCCAAAACATTTAAAGAGGTCATTTTCATATCATGTCATAATTAAAGTTAGTGCTGAATATCATTTGTCTGCAATGCCTGTAGAAAATTAAGTGCCGAGTGGGGTGGGGGGCAATGGTAAAATACATACACAGATAATAATTTAATTTAAAAAAAAATAAAAAAAATTTTTAAAAAGAAAGAAAATTAAGTGCCGATATAGAGAAAGAATAGGGACCTCACAATGTTTTATGTACGATGAATAATTGAAAGAACCATGTGTAGAAGCAACAGAGGGGGAGCCATAGAGAGGAAGATTGTGGGTGAATTCACATATTTGAAAGAACAAGTGTAAAGAAGCAAGAAGCATCCTTGTTGTATATCAAGAAAAGCTAATACAAGTAAACAATAATTATAAAATGGATTCTTTTTGCCTCAAATAAAAATGAAATGAGAATTTTTTTTAATTTCAAACATAAATCCCACATAAGTGAAACAAAATGGAGTTCTTTTAAATCTTTATTTCAATATTTAAAAGAATTTCCCTCCCACTTGGCCAGTGTGGCTCAGTGGATTGAGCATTGTCCCAAGTATCATGAAGTCACTGGTTTGAGGCCTCATTAATGTTTCTCTCCCCCATCTTCTTCTCTAAAATCAATAAACACATATTTTAAAAAAATTTCCCCTCCTGGAGGATCCAAGATAGTGGCAGAGTAGGTAGATGGTACACTCACATCCTCCAAGGACCAAACTGGAATTACAACTAAAATATAGAGCCATCTACCTGAATAACCAACTGAAGACTGGCTGAAGAGAAGAAGTCTTATAACCAAGGATTTACAGAAGAAGCCACATTGAGACTGGTAGGGAGAGTAGAGACATGAAAAGGGCTGGTAGCTGAGATTCTGAAGAGAGATCTCAACTGCAAAGATTCCCCCTGAGAAGTGTGGGGTCTCAACTCCAAGCCAGGCTACCCAGCCCAGAGCACAAGAGCTGGCTGTAAAAATTAGCAGGGATTTTGTCCACCCGGGGGAGATGCAAGTCTGCTAGAGACACAGTTGCCCTTTTAAAGGGCCAATACACAAAATCTCTTTCACAGCCACTAACCCTGGGCTCTGGCAGAGGGAGAGTGGTGTGGACCATAGTTCTATGAGGAGAGACTGGGTTTGAGTCATTCTCTAATACCGCAGGTGCCATCTTTCTTGGATGGCACACTCCTGTGGAGCTTGAACCCTACTGAGGAGTGAGCTGCCCGACACTGTACTGTATGCTTAATACCTTGTTAAGAGGGCAGATCTCATGTTATGTGCTTTATACCAGCAGTTGCCAACTGGTGGTCTGCAGACCACTGGTGGTGTGCGAGGTCTGAAAGATTGACGACCGCTGCTTTATACTATAAATTTTTGTTTAATATGGGGAGGAAATAGCAGGGCATAGGATAAAAGGAAATATCTAGTTAGTGGCTTCTAGGCCAGACTCTGTTAAGACATTTGGTTCAATGGTTAGAGAGCAGGCCCACAGACTGAAGGGTCCTGGGTTCAATTCTAGTCAAGGGCAGGTACCTCGGTTGCAGTTTGCCTAGGTCAGGAACCCTGAGGAAGGCAACCAGTCAACAATGTTTTTTTCTCTTTCTCTCCCCCTCCTTTGCACTCTCTCAAAACAAGAAAAAAAAAAATCAATGGAAAATATCCTCGGGTGAGGATTTAAAAAATACGTTCCAGGGCTCTAAGCTTTAAAAAACACCTCCCCCCCCCCCCCCCTTTTTTTAAATTCTCATCTGAGGATATGCTTTTACTGAATTTTAGAGAGAGAGGAAGGAAGAGAGAGAGAGAGAGAGAAACATTGATGTGAGAGAAAAACATCGATCAGTTGCTGCCTGTAGGCTCCCCCAACTGGGGACTAAACCTGCAACCTTTTGGTGTATAGGACAATATTCTAATCAACTGAGCCACCTAGCTAGGGCCAAGGGACCCCACTGTGAGAAATAAGGAAGGTTGATCAGCCATGGAGGGACCACGGGAGTGCTCTAGGGCATGTCCGGCCCATCTAGCTCAGTCCCAATGGGCCAGACCACAGCAGCAAGTTAATCTACAGATTGTGGCATTTTCCCCCTGGTGGTCAGTGCATGTCATAGCGAGTGGTTGAGTGGCCTTAGCATATCATTAGCATGTTATGCTTTGATTGGTTGAACAGCCGACTGGACACTTAGCATACTAGGCTTTTATTATATAGGATGCTTCTCTCTCTCTCTCTCTCTTTCCCTTCCTCTCTGAAATCAATACAAACATATATATTTAAAAAATAAATAAAACAGGGTAATTAGTAAACCAAACCAAAAATCCTTGTCATTTTGACAAAGCACTTTTCGGACATTACACCAGCTGTGGAAGGCAAATAATTGCCACATACCTGTTACCAAAGTCCAACAAAGTTGGGGCAAAGTTTAGCAAACTGAAAACAGAGCAAATTCTACTTAGAGAAGACAGGATAAGTTGTACTTGATAATGGTTTAAATCTAGTTAAATAAAACATTTTATAACTTGGCATTTTTTTGTATTTTGAAGAATTTTAATGTAGCATGTATTCAAAATACATAAATCAATACAGTAACAAAAAGTAACTAATGCCAATATGTTTATTTATTTTTATTTTTTTTTCAATTTATTTATTTATTTAATATATTTTATTGATTTTTTTTTTGCCCCCCTCTCTCCTTCCCACAAATCCCCTCCCTCCCCAGAGTTTTATGCCCATTGGTTGTACTTATATGCATGTATAAAAGTCCTTCGGTTGATCTATTATCTCCCCCAGATCTTCCTCCCCTCCCCACTGTAATTTGACAGTCTGCTTGTTGATATACTGTCTCTATATCTATCTTTTGGTTCATCAGTTTATAATGTTCTTTATTATCCACAAATGAGTGAGGTCATGTGGTGTTTCTCTTTCATTGATTTGCTTATTTCACTCAGCATGATGTTCTCCAATTCCATCCAGGTTGCTGCAAATGATGAGAATTCCTTCTTTTTTATGGCAGCATAGTACTCCATTGTGTAAATGTACCATAGTTTTTGGATCCAATCATCTGCTGACGGGCACCTAGGCTGTTTCCATATTCTGGCTATTGTAGATTGTGCTGCTATGAACATAGGGGTGCAAATATCCTTTCTGATTGGTGTTTCTAGTTTCTTGGGATATATTCCTAGAAGTGGGATTACTGGGTCAAATGGGAGTTCCATTTTCAGTTTTTTGAGGAAACTCCACACTGTTCTCCACAGTGGTTGCACCAGTCTGCATTCCCACCAGCAGTGCACGAGGGTTCCTTTTTCTCCGCAACCTCACCAACACTTGTCATTTGTTGATTTGTTGATGTTGGCCATTCTGACAGGTGTGAGATGGTACCGCATTGTTGTTTTGATTTGCATCTCTCGGACAATTAGTGACTTTGAGCATGTTTTCATGGGCCTTTTGGCCTTCCTTCTGTCTTCTTTTGAAAATGTTCTATTTAGGTCTATTGCCCATTTTTTAATTGGATTATTCATCTTCCTTTTATTTAGTTATATAAGCTGTCTGTAGATGTTGGAGATTAAACCTTTATCAGTGGTATCATTTGCAAATATGTTCTCCCACACAGTGGGCTTTCTTGTTGTTTTGTTGTTGGTTTCTTTTGCTGTAAAAAAGCTTTTTATTTTGATGTAGTCCCATTTGTTTATTTTCTCTTTAGCTTCCATTGCCCTAGGGGTAGTATCAGTGAAGAAGTTCTTTTGGCATACGTCTGAGATTTTGTTGCCTGTGGATGCTTCTAGTATTTTTATGGTTTCCCGTCTGATGTTTAAGTCCTGTATCCATTTTGAGTTTATTTTTGTGAATGGTGTAAGTTGGTGATCTAGTTTCATTCTTTTGCATGTGTCTGTCCAATTTTCCCAACACCATTTATTGAAGAAACTGTCTTGACTCCATTGTATATTCGTGCCTCCTTTGTCAAATATTAATTGAGCATATTGATTTGGGTTGATATCTGGGTTTTCGATTCGATTCCATTGATCTATATGTCTGTTCTTGTGCCAGTACCAGGCTGTTTTGAGAACAGTGGCTTTGTAATATAGTTTTAAGTCTGGTATTGAGATCCCTCCTACTTTACTCTTCTTTCTCAGGATTGCTGTGGCTATTCGGGGTCTTTTATTGTTCCAAATGAACTTTTGGAGAGTTCTTTCTAGGTCAGTGAAATATGTCATTGGTATTTTAATGGGGAGTGCATTGAACCTATAGATTGCTTTAGGAAGTATGGACATTTTGATGATGTTGATTCTACCAATCCACGAACATGGTATGTTCTTCCATCTCCTTACATCTTCCTCTATCTCTTTTTTCAGTGTTGTATAGTTTTCCACATATAGGTCCTTTACTTCCTTAGTTAAATTTATTCCTAGGTATCTTAATTTTTTTGGTGCGATGGTAAATGGAATTGCTTTTTTAGTCTCTGTTTCTGCAGTTTCACTGTTGGTGTATAGAAATGCCATGGATTTCTTGGCATTAATTTTGTATCCTGCTACATTGCCAAATTCATTTATTAAGTCAATTAGTTTTTTAATGGAGTCTTTTGGGTTTTTTATATACAATATCATGTCATCTGCAAATAAGGATAACTTTACTTCTTCTTTTCCAATTTGGATGCCTTTTATTTCCTCCTCTTGTCTAATTGCAATGGCTAGTACTTCCAGTACTATGTCAAACAGGAGTGGCGAGAGTGAGCATCCCTGTCTTGTTCCTGTTCTTAGAGGGAATGCTTTTAGTTTTTGCCCATTGAGTATAATGTTGGCTGTGGGTTTATCATATATAGCTTTTATTATGTTGAGGTATGATCCTTGTACTCCCACCTTGTTGAGAGTTTTTATCAGAAAAGGGTGTTGGATTTTATCGAATGCTTTTTCTGCATCAATTGATATGACTATATGATTTTTATCTTTCAATTTGTTTATGTGATGTATCATGTTTATTGATTTGCGGATATTGTACCATCCTTGCATTCCTGGAATAAATCCTACTTGGTCGTGGTGTATGATCTTTGTGATGTTCTTCTGGAGCCGATTTGCTAGAATTTTGTTGAGGATTTTGGCATCTATGTTCATGAGGGATATTGGCCTGTAATTCTCTTTCATTGAGTTGTCTTTATCTGGTTTTGGTATTAGGGTGATGCTGGCTTTATAGAAGGAGTTTGGAAGTGTTCCTTCCTCTTGGATTTTTTGGAATAGTCTGAGGAGAATAGTTTTTAGTTCTTCCTTGAATGTTTGGTAAAACTCTCCTGTGAAGCCATCTGGCCCTGGGCTTTTGTTTGCTGGAAGCTTTTTGATGACTGTTTCAATTTCTTCCCAAGTCATTGGTTTATTGAGATTTTTAGATTCTTCCTGATTGAGTTTTGGAAGTTTGTATTTTTCTAGGAATATGTCCATTTCCTCCGGGTTGTTCAGTTTGTTGGAGTAGAGTTGTTCATAGTATTTTGTAACAATCCGTTGTATTTCGGTGGGGTCTGTTGTTATTTCACCTCTTTCATTACTGATTTTGTTTATTTGGGTCCTCTCTCTTTGTTTCTTGGTTAGCCTGGCTAGAGGTCCATCTATCTTGTTTATCCTTTCAAAGAACCAGCTCTTGGTTTTGTTGATCTTATGTATTGTTTCTTTGGTCTCTACGTCGTTTATCTGTGCTCTGATTTTTGTTATTTCCTTCCTTCTGCTTACACTGGGCTTTTCTTGTTGCTCTTTTTCTAACTCTTTGAGTTGTAGAGTTAGATCATTTGTTACCCTTTTTTCTAGTTTTTTGCAATAGGCTTGTAAGGATATGAATTTCCTTCTCAAAACTGCTTTTGCTGTGTCCCATAGATTTTGGATTGTTGTGTTTTCATTGTTTCCAGGATGTTTTTAATTTCTTCTTTGATTTCTCTGGTAACCCAGTCCTTGTTTAATAGCATGCTGTTTAGTCTCCATGTGTTTGATTTCTTTGGATTTTTTTTATTGTAGTTAATTTCCAGTTTTATGCCATTATGGTCTGAGAAGATGCTTGATATGATTTCTATCTTCTTGAATTTGAAGAGACTTTGCCTATGTCCCAAAATGTGGTCTATCTTTGAGAATGTCCCATGTGCATTTGAGAAGAATGTATATTCTGTGGCTTTGGGGTGGAATGTTCTGAAGATGTCAATTAATTCCATCTGGTCTAGTGAGTCATTTAGGATTGATATTT
Organism: Pipistrellus kuhlii; assembly: GCF_014108245.1. Lineage (NCBI taxonomy): Eukaryota > Metazoa > Chordata > Mammalia > Chiroptera > Vespertilionidae > Pipistrellus > Pipistrellus kuhlii. Next base: position 28,118,395 of record NW_023425460.1, on the reverse strand, counting down.
CTTAATAACATTAAATGTAAATGGTTTAAATGCTCCAATCAAAAGACATTTGCCATAGGGTAACAGATTGGATAAGAAAACAAGACCCATACATCTGTTGTCTACAAGAAACCCACCTCAGAAAAAGAGATGCACACAGACTGAGGGTGAAGGGATGGAAAAAGGTTTTCCAGGCAAATGGAAATGAAAAGAAAGCTGGGGTAGTAATTCTTATATCTGACAAATTAGATCTCAGAGTGAAGGACATAACAAGAGATAATGAAGGCCACTTCATAATACTAAAGGGAGCAATCCAACAAGAAGAATAACCCTGGTAAATATATATGCACCCAATACGGGAGCACCCAAATACATAAAAAAAACTGCTGGAGGACATTAAGGGAGAGATTAATAGCAATACAATCATAGTAGGAGATTTTAATACCCTACTGTCACCCTTGGACAAATCATCTAAACAAAATAATGCCAATATATTTAAAATAGGGCTGTCTCTACAGAGAAATCATACGTGATGGGAATTGTACTAAGACATGCCTTAGCAATTAATACCATAGATGGCATCATTATTGGCCCGAACTATGGGACTGGGCCCTGAAAGGTACTCTGAGAGATGTCTGTGAGGCTGACCATACATACATAGGCCAATGAAATACAAGTACCTGCTACTTGTGACGTGCTCCGTAAGAGTGGGCTGAGGTCATTCCCAGCACATCCACCTGACAAGCATCACCTGGTGAAGTGCTCTGGCATAAATGACCCACATTTATGCTACAGCAAAAACATTGTTCCCTGACTTTGTCAAAACATGACTCAAAACTGTTCTTGGTGATTTCAGATTTGAAAACAAAGTTCAGAGAGGATAGGAATGAATGATCCTTTCTATCCACACTATGCACCATCATGGGTGTGCACACACAGTGAGCACGGACATGCAAAACCTCCCTAGCGCTCTGCTCCACACCTTCACTCCTCCACGGGAGGGCTGACACCACTGCCCCTAGGAAGGAGTTGACCACCCTGAAATGTTTCCAGGGGCCCATTCGAGAAGGGACCCGTCGGTTAAGGTAGGAGTTTATAGGATCACCCACCATTGGTTTTCCTCAACTCCTCCACCAGGCAGCGGGCTTCCTCTTGAACACGGTCCTCGATGTTCCTCTTCCCCATGCCCAGGTTCCGCAGGGTCATGAGGGAGAAGCGCCGGATCTCCTTCCATCTCTTCCCATTGCTGAAAAGGATTCCTGCAAGGAGGGAAACGGAAACTGGCAGGGAGGTCTCAGACAAGGAGGAGGAAGCTCTGACACTTGGCGTTCACACTGACCAATGGGCCAAGCTTTCTGAAGAGATCTTAAAATTCTTATTTTCCATCCTCCTCATGCCTGTTCCACATGCACACCTACCAAACCCTTTGTTAGCTCTCTCAGCCACTGGGAAGCTGCCTCTTCCAGAAAACTCCTCGCCCCGGTCGATCAGGGCTTCCTTCACAGCCTCGTACCCATGCAGCACCACCGTGGGCTTCATGCCGAAGTACACAGTGAACACCGGGCCGTAGGCTTTTGAGAGCTGGGAAGTAGAAAGATTCAAATGTTAGCCAAAGAAGTCACTATTTGGCAATATATTGTGCCTGATTCAGAATGATATTATCATCCTATTGTATGTTTTTACTAGAGGCCTGGTGCATGAAAATTCATGTACTGGAGGGGTGGTCCTTCAGCCTGCCCTGCCCCCTCTCACAGTCTGGGAGCCCGCAGGGGTGGGAGGCAACCCGGGGATCAGAGGAAGGTGATGCCCCCATCACACCTCTGCTGCTGCCACTGCGGTTAGCACAAGCTTCGGCCAGCCCTGGTTAACTGTGCCTCAGGCAACACAGGACGGCTGGGCAGCCGCCATCCAAAGCTTGCCTGCGCTTCAGGTTGGCCCTGGGAAGCTGGGGGGCTGAGGGCAGGTCCAGCCACACTGTGTGCCTGCCACCCTTCCCCCCCACGGGGCTGAAAGGACTGGGCACTCTGCCAGGGCTGAGGGACTATGGGTGCTGCCATCTTTGTGATGGCATGATGGTACATTTGCATATTCCCTCTTTATTAGACAGGATTCTTTGACATGGCCTAGAATATCTCTGAAATTAATACATAAACATGAGGGTTATTGTTAATAGCTGCCACTTACGTGCCCGGCAATGGCCTGGGTAAATTGTACATGTATTACAATTAATCCTCAAAGCAGCATCGTCAGTGGTTCATTTGCCCAATAAGGAAACAGATGTCAGGGAATTTCAGTGCCTTTTCTGCATCCCCTCGCTACTATGTACAGATTGAAATTTGAGCCTCTATTTACGCAACCTTGGATCCTTTAGCAATATGTCAATCTCCAATGATCCCACCTGCTCCTTTCGGATCACCCGGGAGCCCTTGCCATCAGAGTTCTGATTCAGTAGCCCTGTGATGAATACTGGAAGCCTATACTTCAGCTCTCCCTGGATGATTCTAAGGGCCAGCCCAGTTCACGATCCTCCGTGTTATGAAAGAGGGGAACACCACGGGGACAGTGCCAGGACATGCGGCATCTCATGGACAAGCAGTTTCTTCCACCTTCAGCAGTCCGGGCCACGGGCAGCCACAGAGCTGCTGACTGTGCCCAAACGATCCTGTTACCAGCAAGCTGGCCCCAGTAACTTCTCTCTCTCACTCACACTGTTCCTCATCCCAGTTTTTTCCTTGACCCACGGCATAATTTGCTTCCTTTGAGAAATACAGTTTGCCTAGCTATTCTGAACAAAACACAGTGTTTATATAGTAGACTAGAGGCCCAGTGCACAAAATTCGTGCAAGGGGCTCGGCCCTCACAGCTCTGGCTTTGTCTGGAAGGTCACCTGAAGGACATTCAGCAGGTTGTTTGGCTGTCTGGTCTAATGAGCATATTACACTTTTATTATTATAGAAGGCTTCCTTTTAAAATTACATTTATTGGGCATTGGTTAATAAAATTAGGTTTCAGGTATACAATTCTGTACGTCATCTGAATATTGCATTGTGTGCCCAACACCCAAAGTCAAATCTCCTTCCGGTGACTTCTTGAATGAAATTTCTAATAAAAAACATCTCCCTTACCATTTATCTTCAGCTAAAAATCTCCACAAATAACGGGGAAACTAAACAAGGCAGCAGCTCTCCCATCTTTTGCTACTTTATTTTTTTATTGTATTATAGCATGCAGAGACCTACTGTACCTCACTCATAAAACGCATTAGTATTTTATTTCACTGTTCTTGTGGATGAAAAACCAAAAATAATACTCTACGGGGAGTTATTTGCTTTACAATGACATGCTTTAATGATTTTATTTCAACACATATTTTAATACTCTATTGTATATAGAAGTCGGTGTTCATTTCCTTACCCATTGCAAGCTGCTGAAAGAACACAAAACAGCCCTAACTGGTTAGGCTCAATGGATAGAGTATCAGCCTGCAGACTCAAGGGTCCCAGGTTCGATTCCGGTCGAGGGCATGTACCTTGGTTGCGGGCACATATCTAGTAGCGGGTGTGCAGGAGGCAGCTGATCAAGGTTTCTCTCTCATCGATGTTTCTAACTTTCTATCCCTCTCCCTTCCTCTCTGTAAAAAAATCAATAAAATATATTATTAAAAAAAAGAACACAAAACGTACTTACATTGCATAAGGATTTGCTGATGTTCTTCACATCTAGCTGGAGTATGTTCCCAATAATTGGGAGAGGCGTAGGGCCAGGAGGAAGTTTCCTCCTGCCAGAGCTCTGTATCCACAGCGACAGGAGAAGCAAGCAGGAGAGACAGAGCACCAGGAGCGCGACCAGGCCCATTGTAGTGCGCTCTTCCTACCAAGTCTGCCGGGAGCTTACACTCAACACTCCCTGCTACGCAGAATGCGCCTCTTTGGTTAATCAGCGAGATCTAGTTACTTTAATCTTCCTCTCTCCGAGGGACTTTGGTCTGTTGCTCCGATACGAATCCCCACCCCTGAGATTCTGGACAATACGTTTGGGGTAAAGCCAAGCTGCTGTTATTTGTCTTTAAACAGCCCCATGGTTAAGAACCAGCGAAGTAAATATTTTGATTTTAAAAAGTTGCTCAACGTTCTTGCCCACCCCGACGTGGCTCAGTAGGTTGAAGGGTTGTCTGGTACACCAAAAGGTTGTGGGTCCGATTCCCAGTCACGACTGGGAAGGTGGTGGTTTCCACTCCAGTTGGGGCCCATAGAGGAGGCAACCGATTGGCATTTCTCTTTCATATCGATGTTTCTCGCTTGCTCTCTCAAATCAATAAAAACATCCTCAGGTGCGGATTTTTAAAAAAGTTATTCAATACTCTGGCTGAAACTGGTTTGGCTCAGTGGATAGAGCGTCGGCTTGGGGACTGAGGGGTCCCAGGTTCGATTCCGGTCAAGGGCATGTACATTGGTTGCGGGCACATCCCCAGTAGGGGGTGTGCAGGAGGCAGCTGGTCGATGTTCCTCTCTCATTGATGTTTCTAGCTCTCTGTCCCTCTCCCTTCCTCTCTGTAAAAAAAATCAATAAGATATATATTTTTAAAAATTATTCAATATTCTGGATTCACATATTAAGGACCAGTTGAGAATTCATACATTGGGGGCAAAGGGGCAATCCTTGTATATAAACAAGCATTTTTCTTTAATGCTTTATCAAACACGGACACTTGTCCTTGGAAATGAGAGCCTTTTTAAATACATATATATTTATTGGTTTCAGAGAGGAAGAAAGAAAAGGATAGAAACATCAATGATTTGAGAGAATCATTAATCGGCCACCCCCTGTATGCCCCACTCTGAGCCAGAAACATCGATGAGAGAGAAACATCCATCAGCTGCCCCCTACACACCTCCCACTGAGCATGTGTCCGCAACCAAGGTACATGCCCTTGACCGGAATCGAACCTGGGACCCTCCAGTCCACAGGCCAAAGCTCTATCCATTGAGCTAAACTGGTTAGGGCCATCTCATCTCTTTTGATACACTCCATCCCCTTTGCGGAAGGGAAAGTTATGCCCATTTGAATGAAGGGGCACTGGCCTCGACATTTCAGCACCTTGGCTAAGGACATGACGTCCTGACTGCTTGCTCGCCAGTCAACATTCGGGTCAAGGGAGTTCTCCAGCATTTGCTGAGTGTGAACTGTGTATGCTCCAGCATTCCGTGGCTTACCTTAACCAATGACTAGCCAGTAAATAGCTGAGTCAATACTGCAGCAGCTCAGGCTTCTGACTGAACGAGGGTCAGAAGAGTTTAGTTTTGTAACCTGCGAACTTGAGTGAGTTCAGGTCTTGGCAAGCCCTCTCAGTGGGACTAAGAGCAGACAGTGTTTGCTTTCTGACCACACAGCTCTGGACTTGACACGCACTGTGCTACCAGACCTTGGATGGAATGAACTCAGTGGCTGTATTTTCACATGACCACATCCGTCTTTGAGAAATTCCTTACTTTCTGACACAGCCATCACCTTGTACTCCTGCCCTAGCTCTCTAACTGGCCATTTCTCCAGAGAACCCTAGTTCTTAGGGCCTAAGCCACATTTTAAACTAACTGGTTTGGCTCAGTGGATAGAATGTCAGCCTGTGGACTGAAGGGTCTCAGGTTCGATTCCGGTCAAGGGCATGTACCCTGGTTGCAGGTACATCCCCAGTAGGGAGTGTGCGAGAGGCAGCCGATCAATGTGTCTCTCTCTCTTCCTCTCTGCCCTTTCCCCCCTCTCTCCCTTCCAATCTCCCTTTCTCTCCCCCTCTCTTTTCCTCCCTCCCTCTCTCTCTTTTCTTCTCTAAAAATTCAGTAAAACTATATGTAAAATGGACATAAGCCTTGAAAAGATAATTCACAAAGAAATAAAAGCACAGGGAGCACATGTGATCAGCACTACACCCCAGAGGGACACTAATGAAAAGAATGAGGTACCATTCGTACCCGTGAAAAAGACTACATTTTAAAAGGCTGAAAACAACAGGAAGGAATAGGCAATACTGTGGAGAAACGATAGCTCCCATACTCTGCAGGGGAGAATGTAAAAATATCACACCCATCTGTGTGACATTGGGGACCACAGAATACGTGGGGCCAGCTGGCCTGACCACCCTGGGCAACCCAGGAGGGCAAGTTCTGGGGCTTAGGGTTCAACACCAGTTCCCCCTCTGAGCTCAGTTTCAGTGTTTGGGCACCGGTCCCAGCTTCCCAAGACAGAGTCCCCTTTCTTGAGCTGTGAGCTTGGCAGGCATGACCCTCAAAACCTTCCAGGAGTGTGGTTTTTTCAGCTGTGGTTTAAGCTGCACGTGGGGAACACTTGGCAGAACCCACTGAGTTCGCTGGGCATCTCAGGGCAAAGGAAATTAGCCAGCCTATTCGCAGCTCATAGGATGTTTGTACCAAGCATTCCTGTTTTCAGAGCTCTAAAACATTCTGTGCTAACATTTCTTTATATATATATATGTTGATTTTTTACAGACAGGAAGAGAGAGGGATAGAGAGTTAGAAACGTCCATGAGAGAGAAACATCGACCAGCTGCCTCTTGCACACCCCCTACTGGGATGTACCCACAACCAAGGTACATGCCCTTGACCGAATTCGAACCTGGGACCTTTCAGTCCTCAAGCCGACGCTCTACCACTGAGCCAAACCGGTTTCTTACGTGTTTCTTTTCAGTTTCTAACATTTTTAGCCGCAGTATTGATTCATTTTCACATGCTTGTCATAAGTGTTCTTACTTAAAGTATTAAATGGTATGAATTGTCTTCATTGAATAATGTTATCTTTTTATTCAACATGTTTTCAGTGTACCCACTGTTAGTATTTTTAAAGGATTGTGCAGTATTGACTTTGGTACCTCCTTTGATCCAAAGATTATTGGGGAAGAGTTCAAACTTTCCCAAGCAGTGGTTCTAATTACATAACAGTTTGTTTTTAATTATCTCAAATGGGATTATAGGAAATTATCTCTATTACGCCATAAACTTTTTTCCAAAACATTAGAATCCTTTGTAGTTCAAAATGGTGAATTTTTCTTTAAATTTATTATTATTTAAATTCTTTGTTTAAAGTAGGGGTGTCGAACTCAATCAGAGAAGGGGCCAAAATCTAAAATCCAGCCTAAATCGCGGGCCGAATGGTTTACTGAACAGTCATAAACTGTCATTGTGATGGAAACGCAGCGGAGTGCAGTGATGACAGCGCGGTGCGGGCCACATTGCAAGGCCTGGCGGGACGGATTTGGCCCTCGGGCCTTGTGTTTGACACATGTGGTTTAAAGTATTACACAAGTCTCCCTCCTCCCCCCATTGATCTCTCCCCAGCCATCCCTACCACCCCAGTATATGCCCCTTGCTCATTGTCTGTGTCCATTGGTTATGCTCATATGCATGTATACAAGTCCTTTGGTTGATCTCTTACCCTCATCCTCCACCTTCCCTCACAGGTTCAAAATGGTGAATTTTAAATCATATTACATTGTCACATGCTATGGACATTTTTTCATCATTTACATCACTCCTCTATTCTGCTTCAACAGTTAGTATATGCTTTTTTTCTGACTGGTCTTTTTGACTTTGACTTTCTCACTAGGATCCTTAAGTAACCTTATAACCAGGGTTTTGAACTCGATATCCAAATTTGCTTGCTTCCATTTCTTTCATTTGTGACATGTTTGTTTCCCCATGTTGGCTACTTCCATGTTTGCTTCTAAGTATTAGAGCTGCTATGTCTCTTGAAATTGGCTGAGTGGCCTTGTGTAGTAGGTGTGCTGTGGGGCCCAGTGGCTTAGCCTCCTGTCACAGGGTGGGCACTCTAGGTGTGCCCCTGTGGGCTGTGTGCACAGTTTTATTGTAGTTGAGCCTTGATGGCTGTTGGGAGTCACTGGGAGGAACTGACCTCCAGGCCAATTGGCTGTGAGGACCCACTGCAACTTCAGTGGGAAAGCTACTGTCAAGAGTAAGTTCTGTAGTGCAGAACTTGCTTCTGTGCTACCCCTTGAGTGTGTCACTTGTAGAGGTGTAATCTGACATGGTCCGATGCTGTCCACTGGCTCTTGGGTCTTCAGGGAGGTGCAAAGTCAGCCACTGCCTGGGGCCACCTGGCAGGAGCTAGAAAGAGATCGCAGATTCCTGTTTGTATCAGGTTAGAAAGGGCCCAGATGGGGCTCAGCTGTGAAGCAAGGCAGGCTGGTGATAGGGCTGGGCCTTGGGCCTTTTATTGATAGGTTTGGGGCGCCTTGACCCAGCTGCAGCTTGAGAGATTTCAGCAGTCTGAAGCCTGAGCAAGGATAGGCCATTCATATGCAAAAGGTGCTGCACACAGGCTGTTAAGGCTGCAAATTGGATGCAATGACCCCTTTTAAGCACCTCCACGCTCCATGGGGAGAAAGCCACCCCTGAATTCCTGCCCCAATGCCAGACAATCGTTACTCCTCGTATGTGTTTAAGTCCCCCAGAGCCTTGCCCTGATGCTGGAGCTGAGGAAGCGGACCTGGTTAGTTCAGACCATGTGCAGGCCCTTTAAGAGGAACAGCCGAGTCACCAGCAGCCTCCTTGTCACTGAACCCCAATCCCTGCTGATTTTTAAAGCCCTTAGTCAAGACTTGTCTTTCCAGCTCTGGCAGCCCGGTGTAGGGCGATACCCCTTGTTCTTCACAGCCAGCCTCCAGAAACTATCTCCCTCCTGATTAAAAAAGCAGCACACACACACACACACACACCTGGCCAGTGTTGCTCAGTGGGTGAGTATGGACCTATGAACTAGGTCACATGCCTGGGTTGCAGGCTTGATTCCCAGCTGGGGCATTCAGGAGGCAGCAAAACAATGATTCTCTTTCATTATTGATGTTTCGCTCTCCCTCTTAAAATAAAAACAGCACATGTGGGTGCTGTTCAATCTCTCCTACCACTCTGTGCTCTCTTTACTTCTCTAGGTTTAAGACTTCCACTCAGCCAGCTTTCAGGCAGTTCTGATGGTTGTCCTGTTTTAGTTGTAATTTTGTTGGTTGGTTGGGGGGGGGGGGGCTGCGAGTATAGGTGTTTACCTACATCACCATCTTGGTTCTTTCTAGTTTTACATGACAAAATTTGTATGCTTAAAAACTTTGTTCCTTCACCTTTAAATATTAGATACTCTAAAACTCTAGGTTGAAATTTGTTTTGCTCAAGCCCTTGAAAATTTGCTTTTATTTCAGTTAAAACATCTGCTAACTGACCTTTGTAGGTAATCTATAATGCACCCAGGTTAGTTTTCATCTTTTCTGTACAGCACTTTGTAAACTAATCCACTATTGAGGTCTTTCCTTCATTATAGGAGTATTTATCCAGAGTGTACACTTGGTTCTTGTTAATCCATTCTTGTTTCATGTTCCCAACATGCTTAGTGAACAAAACAGATTAAGACCAATCAGGTGCTCAATTCCATGATTATGAGGCTGGATAAGATTAAATATCTGTAAGAAATACTGGGAAACTCAAGTAAAATGAGGGCATAGAGGTCACTGCAATGGGTCCAGGGGTAATAAGTGGAAAAGGAGAAGAAAAAGGGCACATAGAAAACATTTCAAGGAGTTTGCTATAAAAGAAATGAGGTGCTTCTTTGGTTCTAGCTAGGACAGACAGTATGTCCATAGTAATAAGAAAGGATGATGCATGGGCAGGTACTGGCAGACTTATAGACATGCAGTGGTGGAAACTTTCAAAAGTTATTTTCTGATTGTTTTTTTCTTAGTGTCAGCATGGGTGAGGAAAGAGGTGAACCTACTATCACATTCTCACTCGGAGAGTCAAGACTTAAACAGGGTATTTCTGTGATTCCTAGTTCCACTACCGTAAGGTGGAGATAATCTGATCTACATTTAAAGATAGATGGCAGCAATAGCATTTTCCCATGAAACAATCTACACAAAAATGTATGTTCAGGGAGCATTCAAGATTTCTCATAGCCTGATATACATACAGGGCCATAAACTATTACATTATGCTCCTCTATTAAAAATTTTACATTATTTATATTCCTAGGTCTTATTTTCTTCTGATACGACTCCCACCTCCAATTACTATAGATTTTAAGGGTCTCACCTCTCTTTGTTCTATTCTTATTTTGAATGATATATTGCAACTTCCAGTTTCTGGTCTCTTTAAGACCTTACTGTATATTCCAGAGTCTCCTCTGTATTAACCCAATAACAGTTGAAATTTTTATGGCATATATATATATATATATATATATATATATATATATATATATATAAAATCTTGATGAAAACCAAGTCAGGTAAATAATGTTGTCACATTGCATGTGAAGACTTATCTATTATTTCACCTGATCCATTCTTTCTGAAAAAATAACGAGATCATTGGAAAATGAATATTTATTTGGTAGACATTTTATAGAAATTATAATCCCAATCTTTCCCCCATTAAAAGCCTACTCCATAAATGAAGTACCAAAAACCCAGAAACTGTACTGCTAGAGGGGAAATGAGGGAGAAAGACATTAAACTTCCATAGGAAGACAGTATATCTCTGGCAGTGGCTAAGTACACATCAGGCTGTACCCAAGGCACTACTGAGCTGAAAACTTATCTGGAAATCTAAACTTAATACTTCCCTGTTCTTAATAAGGCTCAGAAAATTACCACCTATCAATTATGCAATGTTACATTATATAAACTGATATAATGATATAATATAAATCAAAAAATTAAGCAGGCATTCTGGATTTTAACACCAATATAGGTAAATCTATAGATGTATTTAAAACAAACATTCAGAACTGGAGTCTTCAGAGTTTTCTAATATCTTGAAAATTCCCATCTTCTCTTTAATTGGTCCTGAGGCATTCATTTGATCTAAGAGAAAAATATTAGGACAAGTATTCTTTAAAACGTGTTAAGAACCTAAAGAGGAATATTTAAAAAGATGTTGCTATGAGTCACCTGTTGAAAAATTTGAACACATAGAAATATGGCCCTTTTATTATTCTATTACAAATAGAACAGGACTACAAGGGACACACAACAAACTGAAACATCAGTTTGCTAATTAAAATAACTTCTAAATAAAAAAAGTAACTTCTGCTAAATTTAACAATCTAGAGAAATAAACAGAATATCTATTTGAATTGTGTCCTTAGAGATGTATTTTAAAGAGCCCTAGCTGGTTTGGCTCAGTGAATACAGCACTGGAATGTGGACTGGAAGATCCCGGGTTGGATTCCAGTCAAGGGCACAATGATCATGTTGCAGGCTCAATTCCTGCAACCTAGGAGGTGTGCAGGAGGCAGGTGATTAATAGGACAGCTCAAGGAGTGTGTGGGGAAATTAGCCCATTTCAGAATATAGGTCATTTTAGACCTATAAAACAAATAGGTTTCTCCAACAAATTAATGGCATTAAAAAAACAAAAGTGAGGATGTTATAGATCTAATGGGAAATAACAATGAAATTTTGTATCCTGATTCAAACTGTAAAAAGATATGAGACAACTGGTGCCAATGCTATTAAATGTAATAATTATATAATGGCTATATTTGAGAACATGTTCTTCTTAGTAAATGATGCATGAGAAAGATGTGGATAAAATTTCATAATTTAAAGATTCTGACAAAGAATAGCAATGAATGTTATGAACTATTGAGGATTAATGAACAATATATACACACACACACATACAGTGAGTGCTACATTAAACTATTCTCTCCAGTTAATGTCTATGTTTTAAAGTTTCCATGAAAATAAAAGCATAAGAGATATTTACCAATGAGATCACTTCGATCTAACAACAATTCTAGATCTTCATCGCTGATGACCTTTTCTCTTGATCCTTTTACTTCCCTATAATAGAAAGCAAAAATTTTTACTAAATGATAAATCAAAGCCATAAATTACATTTTTCTCAACAACAACAAATCATACCTCTCATAATCTCTAGATTTTAATAATTCCATTAATTCCTTAGGGTCTAGGAAACTCTTAGAAGGATTTAATCCAGATCGACCACCTTTGAAATGATCTAGAAAAAGTATTCAAGAAATTCAAAATTGTTTTTAAAACCAAAATACATTACAAAGCTTACATTAAAGACAGATAAGACCAAATGTTGGTAAAAAGTAACTGAAATTCTTGGGAAAAGTTTGGTAGTTTCTTATAGATTGTAAATGTATACCCACCCTAAGACTCAGAACAAATAAATGCATATGCCCACAAATACCAGATTTTTTTTTTGTTGAGAAAATATCTTTATGACCTTGGGGTAGGCAATGAGTTTTTTTAAATATAATTTTATGGCCTTCTTAGAGGAAGGAGAGGGAGATAGAAACATAAATGATGAGATAATCATTGACTGGCTGCCTCCTGGGATGACCCATACTGGGCCTCAAGCACAGGCACCTGCTCTTGAGCACAATCAAACCTGGGACCCTTCAGTCCGCAGGCTGACACTCCCCGCATTGAGCCAAACCAGGTTGGGCCAAATATGATTTTTATGAATAAGAATCAACAACTGGGAATAACTCAAACACCAATCAACAGAAAAATGGATTAATGAACTATTCAGAAATTATTTAAACAAACACCAAACTTCTAATACATACACAACACAGATGAATTTCAAAAATATTATGTTGAGCAAAAGTAGGTAAAGTACATAGACAAAGAATGCAGTAGAAAACCTACTTGAACATGGAAGTATCAGTGACTTTGACCTACACTAGAAGATTGATACATGAGTATAGACATGTCAAAATTTGTCACTGTACACTCAAGCTCTGTATGTATATTATACATCAATAAAACAGTCAATATTTATTAAACTAATTTCAAATTGTTTAAACTTTAATTTTCAAAGTACTGAAAACAGAACTTAGGAAAATGAGACTATAAACTTCACTAAATTCCCATCAAATTCCTAAAGCAGCACAGGCAAAAATTTTTAAATTTGTACAAAATTTTGTTGTGTGAGGACTTATCTGTATTTGCAAGTAGGAAAGTAGCATAATATAAACTGATTCCATCATAATATGGACCATATTGCATTTTAATTACTAGTGTATGGGTCTCATCAGATTGGGATTCCTTGAGAGCAGACTTTTAAGTTCACTTTGCCTTGAAGTAAATACCAAATTATTTACTTAATGATTAATATTCTACAATTTGATTTAGAAACTTCAAATTTAAATAAGAAACTTAAACCAATGCTTTGACTTAGTTTGTGCTAAATAATTTTTAAAATGTGTAGCTTTGGGACATTTTATTACAAAAAGCTGTTTTTTATATACATGACTAACAACTTAAAATTTACCATATATTTACTTCATTTTTTAGCTTCATTGATTTTTGGTTGTTATATTATATAAGGAGATCCTCCCTTTTCTGGGTGATTTAACAGCATAGTCAGTGAGCATCTCTTAGTTTTCCTTTATTGGCAGTAGGGCTTATACCTAGTATTAATGCTGCTTCTCATTTTGGGTTCAAACCCACCTCTATAATAGCCAACACTGAAAGGAGACTTTGAAAAAACCTTGTTTTACTTGAGGCACCATATGCTTCATGGCTTGCAAAGCATAAGTTCAACTGTGACCACTGTACTGGCCATGGCTCTGGCTCGGCTCCCCTGCCTCCACTGAGAACAGGGTTCATCCCAGCCCTCCCGCTGCTACCAGAAAGCAAGGGTGCCAGAGTGGGGACCAAAGGTCCACCGTCAAATATTTTTTGAATAGTTGAACAAAGTAAATTGATTTGTTTATAGCACTACTCAGTATTTTTAACATCCTAGAATTTAATATATTAAACTTGCAAGAAGAGGTTTGCAAGTTTTCTTAATTCTTTTGACAAACAAAGCTCTTATTAAGAATTAAGTATCAATGCTCGGCTGATGTGATCCACCAACCAGGAGGTCAGGGCACGTGCCTGGGCTGCTGGCTCGATCCCCTGTAGGGGATAGTGGGAATCAATGATTCTCTCATCATTGATATTTCTCTCTTCCTGAAATCAATACAAATTAAAAAAGAAAAAAAGAATAAGCATGAACATCATTTCAAATTCCTATGACATATTTCAGATAGGCACTTTGATATTATCCTTTTGTTCCTCATCTAGAAACTCCCTAATGTTTTCCTTTTATGTCTATGGTCACTAACTTAGGTCTTTCTTTACAGCTTCAAGTTTCCTTCTGCCTGTTTAATAAATCCTGCACTAACCATGCTCACTCATTTTTTTTTTACAAAGAAAATAACACAAATCCACAACACAACAACTGAAGCAAAAAAGAAAGTGGTATTTACTTTTGTGGATGATCAATTTTTCCAATTTTCTTTTAGCAGCTGCTCTTTCCACAATTTTCTGATCAACAGTGTTTGCTGTAACAAGACGATATACAACAACTGGCTTTGTCTGACCGATTCTATGACATCTATCCTGGGCCTGAAGATCAGACTGAGGATTCTTAAAGAAAAACAACATTGAACAAGGTAAGGTTTATATTATTTAAATTTATACTATGTGTGGATAAAGTCAACATGCATGATCTTTTAATAGTGCCTTAACTTAGACTTCTACATTGGCATAATTGATAGAGTATGTTCCAGCCTATACACACAGGACACCTGATTAAATTATTTACTTAAAATGGATACCTTTTCAAAACAGATAAATGAAACTGCAAAGTATACAATAAAAGATTAAAAAAAACTCAGAATGTAATGATACTGCAAAGTATACAATGAAAGATTTAAAAAACTCAGAATATAATGATAATCAGCACATTATACTTGCAACTTACCCAATCACTATCATAAATGATAACTGTATCTGCTGCAGTCAAATTAATGCCCAGGCCACCAGCTCGTGTACTCACTAAAAAGATAAACACCTCTGGATCTGTGTTAAAGTTGTGCATCTAAAAGCAAAAAAGGATGAGAACACAGGAGTTAACAAACTTCTATCTGGAAAGAGGTTAGGGTGCTGCCTGTGTAGCAGCCATCTCACAGCCATGTGTTTGCCAGGAAAGGAAGTGGGAGGTCAGTGGTGGGCTCTTCAAACTGGCTGTGAGTTCTTCAGCATCCAAAGGGCACTTGATGAAAGGTAAATACTGAAAACCCCAGAAGCCATAAAATGTGAAAAAGACCAATTTTCTGAAAAGACAAAATCGCTGAAGATGTTCTTCTCACAACACACACACAAAAAAATCATAGGCCTATTTCCCAGATTGTGGAAAAAAAAAAAAACCCGAGGGGCCCTAGGATATGCTGTATCAATTTGGGGCTTGAAACTGAACAGCACAGGCCAGAAACACCATGCTCCATGCCTACTTGACTGACCCTTAATAAAAACTCGGGAAGTCAAGGTTTAGTTGAGTTTCCCTGGTTTACTTAACATGTGTTATTACAAATTGTTGCCGGGATAATTGAGTGCTGCCTGTGTGAATCCACTAGAAATTCAGTTTCTTCTGGACTTTACCTACGTAACTTTTCTCTTTGCCAATTTTAATCAGTATTGTTTCACTGTAATAAACCATAACCATGAGAGACATTAAGAAAAATATAAACACTTTAAGTAAAAACAGATTATTTTTAATTAAGGGAGGTCAAATCAATCACTTGGATCTATGAAACAACTGTTAGGCTGGCAGGGTGGCTTAGTCGGTTGCAGCATCATCCTGTTCACCAAAAGGTTGTGGGTTGGGTTGCTGATTGGGTGTGTATGAGAGGCAACTGATCAATGTTTCTCACACCAATTTTTTCCCCTCTCTCTAAAATCATTAAACATATCCATGGGTAAGGCTTAAAAGAAAAGTTATGTTCTCAGGTCTTAAAGAAAATCTACATTACAAGGGAAGTTTAAGGGAGACCATTTACTATTAGAAAAGAATATTAAAAAATTAAAAAATATTAGAAGGGAAAATCTAGGCCACCCATTTGCAAAAAGAAAAAAAGAAGTGATAAAAGCCGAAATTGGTGGGCTAGGAGATGGGGCAGGCAGGAAAGATGGATTATTCTGAGGGAGCATGAGGAAATTTTTTGAGCAGATGGGTAATGTATCTTGATAGTTTAGGTCATCCTCATAAATGCATTAATCAAAATAACAAATATATAATTAATTTTATTCCCTCAGGGTTGTAAGTATCACCCTAAAAGACAAAATATGCTGAAGTAACTAGAAAGAGACTATCATCTATTATTTTTAAATACAGTAAGAGGATGGAACGTTAAATGGACAGGGTAACAGACTGATGTTATATTATAGCTATGCGATTAAAAATAGTAAAGTTTCAACCGCAGGTTCTAGGTGGGTTTACAGATCACCAAAAAATTCTTTTAATTGCTATTCTTAAAATTTCATAGTAAAACGTTAGAAGTGAAGGAAAGAGCCAAAATGGAGAAGAAATGTTATTCTATAATAGGTATAGTAGAGTTTAAGTAGGATATTAACAAAAGATACACTATGTAACTTGCTAAAGACTAAAAGGTTTTTGCTCTTTTGGATCTATCAATTTGTTAGGTCTATTTTTAATATTACTTCAGAAATTCAGGTAAGAATTTAAAAACAAAACAAAAAACTTTAGTATGTATGACATTAAGAAAACTTACATTTCTCTCTCTCTCTGAATAAGTCATGGATCCATCAAGTCTGCTAAAGTTGAAATTTCTAAAGTGGCAGTAATCAATCAAAATGTCCAACATTCTTGTCATTTGTGAAAAAAGCAGCACCTGAAATTTAAATATATTTTAGTAGCTATATTAATAAAAGAAGAATTAAACAATAAAAAAATCCAACCAAAGTACAACCTTATGACCTCTGGATTTTAGTTCCGGCAGCATTCGATCCAAAATTAAGAATTTCCCAGAATTTGTTATCAATTCTTCATCAACCTTAAAAGGGGACAAAGAAAGAGAAAAAATTATCAAAAAGTAATTATCATGTACTAATAATTTGGCTTTGTCAAAATAAAAGCAATGTGGACAGTTCAATTTTCAAAGACAAAACCTTATAAAATTTAAAAAAACACCCAAAAATAACAAAGTCAAATTAAAAATTTTTTAATCAGAAGATAATTCTTTCTCTAGGAAAGACATGCTCTGAAACTTAAAACACATTTTACAAAAATAAAATTTAGTTTAAGTAGATTTACTCCCTCTACTCTTTCCCCAAAGGCTTTGCATAAGAGAATAAGGTCAAACTTATATATGTTGAGATTTTTTTTTTTTATAACCAAGTATATTTTCAAGAAAATACAATATGTATGAAAATCACTGGTAGAACTCTCAGTAGAAATTAAAACCCAGGAGCTTATATATACCTAGTATTGAAGATTAAGAAATTATTCACTTTCTTGTTAACATAAATTACTTCATTAGATTATCTTTTTTACTTGAATGAAAAATTATAAAGCAGTAATTCTCAAATATGGGAAATTTTGCCTACCATTCCCAGGATGTATTTGGCAGCATCTGGAGGCATTTCAGATTGACACAAAACTGGGGGAAGGAAATACTGCTGGCATCTATTGGCTAGAGGCTAGGGATGCTGCTAAATGGCCTATAATCCACAGGACAGCATCACCTAAACAAAGAAATATACTGGCCCAAAATAGCAGTATTCCCAAGGGTGAGACACTCTGCTGTAAACCACTATGAAACAAGAGTATTAAAGATTACTTAGAACTTATTTCCTAATATTATTAAGCTATTTTTCCATCAAAAGCTGTTTATCTTGCTGCCCAAGAAAGTAATTTTATTTAATCTGAAAATCTGCAACTTATTATCAACTTTTCGGTTTTCTCCTGTGGCTCTGTTGAAATGTAAATGAGCAGCCAGGTTGGTTGCAAGGTGGACAACTAAAGGTGTCTCTCAAATAGACAGCAAGTGAAACAGAGGGGAAATCAGCTGAGTTACTAAACAACTGTATTTCTAATTTTTCCAATATGGAAAATGACCCAACATTTTAAAAGCACAGAAATCAAAATAGGGCATTATTCAATAGTATTTACCTTAAACTCCTGTGTGACTGGATCTATAGGGTACTCAATCAAATATGGATGGTTACAGCATTTACGGAGTAGCATCATTATGTTCTGCAGCTTCAGATCAACTTCAGATTCTACAGGAATATTCACTTCTGCAACAGCTCTATAAAAAATATATAATCCATGAATACGAGAAATATGAGAAATATGAAAAACTATCAGTTTAAAGGATACTTTATTTTTAAATTCACACCTTTCTTGGTCAAGCTCTGGCTGTAGCTGACTGATCAAGCTGTCCAATTCATTAGGGGAATCATCTCTTTCGCTGTAATTTATTAATTTCCTTGTTCGCCGTTTTGGTCGTCCAGTGGAACTTAACTGAACTGTTTCTTTCTAAAAAGAGAACAAATGAAAGGAATATCTTTAAAAAGCTACACCTTTAAATTCTAAATACATATAGAACAAGTCAGATCTTCCCTTTACAAGGCAAACGGGAGAACAGATCTATTGGTTGTACAAAAGAGAAATGCATAACCTTAAGTATTTTGAGAAAAAAATAGACACATAAAGTAGTGAAAAACCTGGGTAGTTAAGCAAAATTTAACGGTCTCCTAATTTTCACTGATAAGATAATCACATTCCACTTTATTTCTTAAAATATGGTAGGTGACTAAAGAAACAATGTAGGAGACGTCACTTAAATTTTAGGACCATAGTATTACTGGCCTTATGCCTTGCACTTCAGTTAGAAATTCACTCTTATTACATAAGTCCCGAAAACAGGTGATTAGCCCAAGACTGGAAACCACGAAATTTTCTATGCCAGCTGTCTGATACAGTGCATTTCAAACCACACTACCTCACTGGCTCCAAACATGTTGGCAATGGTACGGTTCACGATGGCTGTGTAAAAGGTCTCTTGTTTCTTTGAAAGTGGTGCATAAACCACTACTTCTCGTTTAGGGGGAACTTCAAGAGCAACATCAGATTTTAGTCTTCTCAGTAAGAACGGTGTTAGAATCTAAAATTTAGACATGAAGAAACACATGTGGATATTGTACATTCTTATATTTTAGGGAATACTCTCCCAAAAGGTCCCTTTCCCCCTTTTTCTTTTCTTCCTATATAATTATCAAATCTCAAAAGGTGAGGTAAATGTCTCCTTGAGATTTTCCCCTACCAGGTAACCACATGACAAATTTATAGTATTTACCCATAGCATTTCACAATTTGTTTTCTAATATATACTAAATATTTTAAAAAGCCAATATAGGTTTTGGATTAGTAGAAAAACCAATGAATCAACCAATCAATCCAGAGATGTGGACATGAAAACCTAATATAAATTTTAAAACTTTAGATTTAAAATTACTCTCTCATTAGATATGTGATGACAATTGATTTCCATATTTTTAAAAACATAGAAGCAAAAGGTAATTATACCATTATTAAACTTCTTAGATTTTTTTAAAGAAATTCACCAGAGATAGACAGCTCAGACATTTTACAAGAGAAAGAGAACATGACCAGTGGTGTGTTGGGGCAGGGGTAGGGGAAGAAAAGGAAGCACCTATGGAAATCAGCCCAGAAACAAATATACTTAAAGAAAATTAGCCAAATAAAAGGTAAAATTTTATAGGATACATGAGATTATTTTTACTTCCCATTTCTATACTGTTCCAGATTTTTATCATAAATATATATAAACTTTAAAGTAAAAAAAGTTTATAAGGATTTTGAATAAAATTGTCAAAACACAATCAAGCAGCTTTTTAGGCCCACATACAAAAATAATTTGGTTATTTTTAAAAGATTATGTTTGCTTGAAGTAAAGATAGTTGGATGTGTGGAAACTGATGAACATTAATAATGGATCATGCAAATAAGTAAATTATATAAATATTACTGGCAAACATTGTATTAAAAAAACCACTTAATTTTACTTTTTGAGTGACAAACATCAGTGACCATTAGGAGTCAAATGAATGAATATACATGAAAAAAGTAAAATTTCAAAGAGCACTTGAGTTCTGTTATAAAGCCATGGGGGTGGGGGAATATACATTAAACTTTGGAGGATCCTCATTTTTCAAAATCTACTACAATGAGTTGAAAACAGTTAATCTCTAGGGTTCCTTTTTAATTCTAAGTCTACAGTAAGCGAAATAAGAAAAAAGACAAAACCTGGTGCAGCATATGCAACACATTCTGTTCTCTTTCTTTAGCAATAATATCTTCAGCAGTTTCAGAAAGACTAGTGATATCAAACCAAGATTCAAAGCTGTAAGAGAAATGATTACAAGTTATCACAAATCAGTTATATTAACATGATTTGTTTTGCATTTCTCATTTTATTTTAACCTGACTCTTAAGAAGCAGATATTTTCTTAAAGTGGGCATATTTCTGATTTATATATTAACATAATCTTACAATAGTTAAAAATATATAAACACTAAGGGATATTTATTTTTTCCTTTTAAAAATGCAGACTGCCACTTGCAGCACCTCATGTGGCTGTGTCTGGAGTCTTCGAAGTTTGACCATCCTGTGTTCTCCTACAAATGGACCTGGAGAGCTTGTGTGGCAGGTCTAACAGGGGAGAGCAGCCACTGCGCCACACCTTGACTGAAAAACACCCCTACCAAGGATTGGTCTTCCTCAGCCTAGCGCACAGCTTCAGGAGGAATGCATATGGAGTGATGAGGTAACCTGCTAAAGAATCAACCTGGTGGTCAGATGGGGTGACAGATGTTGCAGCCAGATCAGCCTCACATCCTTGTAAACTAACTTTGAAATCTAAGGCAGTATAGATATAAATTCAGATTTTTACCACCATGTTTTAACTCGGCAGCAATGTATAGGACCTGAAAATGTCCTTAATAAATGTCTATACTAACAATCAGACAGCCTGGCTTTGGGCCAACATTTGGAAACCACAGGTTTCACCTGTATGAGCCCAGACCAGGGTCCGGGCGAGGGAGGAGCCTGCAATCAAGGTATGTGCTCTTGACTGATATCGAACCCAGAACCCTTCAATCTGCAGGCAGACGTTCTATCGAAGTCAACTGGCTAGGGCATATGTTCAACTCTTTGACACACATTTTGTGTGAATAAACATTTTAAAGGTTTATTTTTTTATTTTTTTTTATTTTACAATGATTAAAGGAAAACTATTGAATTGAGAACAATTAAAATATTTGTTAACTTTGTGAAACCTATTCAGATGGTTTTTCCTCATTTTATCCTCACAAAACAATTCAGGGGATAGAAGTTAAATATATCCTCTAACTCACAAGAAAACCTTGGTGTAAATTTACTAGTCAGTCCTCCTCAGTTTGGCTCAGAGGATAGAGCATTGGTCTGTGGATTCAACTGTGCAGAGTTCAATTCCGGTCAAGGGCACCTGCCAGGATTGCAGGCTCTATCCCTAGTAGGGGGCATGCAGGAGGCAGCAAACTGATGTTTCTCCCTCATTAATGATGTTTCACTCTCTCTCCCTTCTTCTCTGAAATTTATATATATATATATATATATATATATATATATATATATATATATATATATACATACACACACACACACATATATATATACACACATATATATATATATATATTTTTTTTTTTAAAAGAGGGAAACGGAGAATTGGTGAGAGGTGATTTAAAAAAAGTACAAACTTCCAGATATAAGTGAATAGGACTGTAATTGATTACAATTAACACTCCTGTATGATATATAGGAAAATTTTTAAGAGAGCGGACCCTAAGAGTTCTTATCACCTCTTTTTAAAAAGGAGAAATACTTTTTCTTATTACTGCAGGTGATAGATGTTAACTAAATCTACTTTAGTAATCATTTCACAATATATAGAGTGATGTATGTTTATTACCTTGCAGTAAACCTGGGGAGAAAACATCACACACACACACAAAAAAAAACACACAGTAAAATATATAATATATACCACAAAGAATTTGCCAAAAAGCTATTATCTTAATTTAGCTATCTAGAATAAAGGTATTAACTTTAACTAAGAACACAGTATTTGAAAAGATTAGGGAAACATAGAAAGAGTTCAAATGACTGGCTTACCTACCTTTTCAAGTCATCAAATACATCAGGCAACAAAAAGTTTAGCAGTGACCAAAGTTCTGATAAATTGTTTTGCAAGGGAGTCCCAGTCAAAAGAAGTTTGTTATCCGCATTAAATCGTTTTAACTCCCTGATTAGACGGCACTTCATGTTCTTAATCCGGTGTCCTTCATCTACTATTAAGTATTTCCAATAGCAATGCTGAAAAAGAATTTAGGAAAAATTTTTTTTATGATACTGCACAATTTTTCCTAAAAACAATTCTGAAAATAAAACCTTTATTCGAGATGAATGTTAGATTTTAACAAACTGCATTTCTGTTTATTGAGATAATGCTTTCCTTTGATCTATTAAAAGGATAATTTTCCTGCCCGGTTTGGCTCAGTGGACAGAGCATCGGCCTATGGATTGAAGGGTCCCAGGTTTGATTCCAGTCAAGGGCATGTACCTTGGTTGCGGGAACATCCCTGGTAGAAGTGCAGGAGGCAGCTGATCAATGTTTCTCTATCATCGATGTTTCTAACTATCCCTCTCCCTTACTCTCTGTAAAAAAAAAAAAAAAAAAAATCAATAAAATATACATATTTTAAAAAGGATTAACTTTCCTACACTAAATAGACCTCAGTTGGCCGGGAACTAAAAATTAAAGCCTACCTATTAAGTATTTAAGATTTTTTCCAGCCGAAACTGGTTTGGCTCAGTGGATAGAGCGTTGGCCTGCGGATTGAAAGGTCCCGGGTTCGATTCCAGTCAAGGGCATGTGCCTTGGTTGCGGGCACATCCCTGTAGGGAGTGTGCAAGAGGCAGCTGATCGATGGTTCTCTCTCATCAATATTTCTAGCTCTCTATCCCTCTCTCTTCCTCTCTGTGAAAAAAAATCAATAAAATATATATTTTTCCATTCACATTATATAGTGTCTTTAATTTTCCATCCTAATGCATTGTCAAATTTTGATTAAAGAACTAAAGAACTGAAAGCTTTTCTCTGAAAAATAAAACAGCATTACAATTTTTGTTTTTAAGATGGACACTATAAACTGTGGTATAAGTTTTTACATAGTGACTGGTTTACTTAGGTTTCCCCTTTCTTCTGGAGCTAGGTTTCATTTTTATCTTTGTGGAAAGCCATCCATTTAGTTTTACTGTGTTGTCATGAAAATTGTTTTAACTTCCCATTTTTAATAGCTGTATTTTCTCTTTTACCTTGACCAGGTCAACTTAAAGTTCATCTCTTTTATTGGGTCGGCATGTAAGTAATTGCGGGTTTCACACATATGGCTTCAGTTGAATTTTTAGGTTTGCAGATGTAGTAAAAATGTAAAACACATTTTGTTATTTGATAGTTGGCTATTCAGCTGTTAATCAGTAAAAAAAGTTTTTTGATCTGTTTTGTAGTTTTCGTTTGGCGTTCGTTGAAAAATGGAAAATCAAAAGGAACATTTTCGTCATATTTTGATTTTTTATTTCCACAAAGGGAAAAACGCATCGCAAGCTCATAAAAAGTTATGTGCTGTTTATGGTGATGAAGCCTTAAAAGAACGGCAGTGTCAAAATTGGTTTGCCAAATTTCGTTCTGGTGATTTTTCACTCAAAGATGAAAAACGCTCTGGTCGTCCAGTTGAAGTTGATGACGCCCTAATCAAAGCAATAATCAATTCGGACTGTCACAGTACAACACGTGAGATTGCAGAGAAGCTTCATGTATCA
This sequence comes from Pipistrellus kuhlii, assembly GCF_014108245.1. Lineage (NCBI taxonomy): Eukaryota > Metazoa > Chordata > Mammalia > Chiroptera > Vespertilionidae > Pipistrellus > Pipistrellus kuhlii. Next base: position 28,094,629 of record NW_023425460.1, on the reverse strand, counting down.
CATACATGCATTGAAAATCACTTAAAACAACTTGGCTATGTTCAAAAACTCGATACATGGGTTCCTCACGAACTGAAAGAATCACAGTTAACGCAACACATTAGCAGCTGCGATTTGCTAAAGAAACGTAATGAAAAATGATCCATTTTTAAAACGACTGATAACTGGCGATGAAAAATGGGTTGTTTACAACAATATCAAGCGGAAAAGATCGTGGAGCAGGCCAGGTGAACCAACTCAAACAACATCAAAAGCTGATATTCATCAAAAGAAGGTTTTGTTATCAGTTTGGTGGGATTACAAAGGAATTGTCTACTTTGAACTCTTACCACCCAACCGAACGATCAATTCTGATGTCTACATTGAACAACTAATGAAATTAAACAATGCAGTTGAAGAAAAGCGGCCCAAATTGACAAATCGAAAAGGTGTTGTATTCCATCATGACAATGCAAGGCCACACACATCTTTGGTCACTCGGCAAAAATTAATGGAGCTTGGTTGGGATGTTTTGCCACATCCACCATATAGTCCTGACCTTGCACCATCTGATTACTTTTTGTTTCGATCTTTACAAAACTCCTTGAATGGTAAAAATTTCAATAATGATGATGATGTCAAATCGTACCTGATTCAGTTTTTTGCTAATAAAAACCAGAAGTTTTTTGAACGTGGGATTATGATGCTGCCTGAAAGATGGCAAAAGGTCATTGATCAAAATGGGCAATACATTACAGAATAAAGTTATTTAGTTCCATGAAAAAATTGTCTTTGATTTTCTTTAAAAAATCCGCAATTACTTACTTGCCGACCCAATATTTTGTATTGTAAAATAAAAAAATATGCAATATTTCTTGGAAGTATAAAAACCAAACCAGCAAGGATATTCTTGGATAAAAGAATTGTCAAATTGGGGGAAGAGTGTGAAATGAGGCATCTTTAGTATTTTACTTTATATATTCATAGTAGAATGTATTAATTTTATTTAAAGATAAATTTTTTTAAAATATTATGACTAATAAAAATAACTTGGGACTTCTTTTTCTGATAATATGGCAAACCAGGTAACATGAAAAATTTCTCTCTGTAAGCCATCTACTTTAAAAAGCCAAACAAAATATAAAAATATCCTTTATAAATAGGCATAAAAAAAATATATAATGCAATGGAAATAATGATTTTGAAAAATAAATTAGTGAACTCAAGTATTTATACTAATCAGGAATAAAACCCTGCACAACCCCCAATGCCATCAACTGCTAAAACTAGGACAAGGAAGATTATGTTTCAGTATGGGCTGAGTAGGAAGAGCAAAATAATTAATTAGAAAGGTTTTCATGATGATTAGTCTATTATTTATGCATTAAGTAATTAATTCTTATATGTGACTTATCAGGAAGGTACTCTATATTGAGCACATCAGGCAAGGGCCATTTAGCTGATTCTTATTTGATTAAATTTAAGTAAGTTCTATCTATTTAAAGCACATGTTCCAAGACATACCTATAATATATTTACAGATTAGGCCTTATCTGATGGATTCTAACTCACTTAAAATTACATTATGGCTACAAAGCGCAACCAACCTTCATCTGATCTGTTAAAATTAAACAGCTCCTTCAGCTTCTAAGGGGATGTGCACAATACAATCTATTACTTCCATAAAAAAATTTTTTTTAAATGCTACTGGATGATGAGTTATAAAAATGTGATTAATGGATTACAAAGAATCCAATGAAGTTTATTCCCACCTGTAATGCATTGCGGTCTCTCATGGCTATTTCAAATGAAGTGATCACCACAGGATGAATCTGCAGTGTTCCTTTCCGTTGGTGAATCTTCCTTACCAATTTTCGACGTTCCTCCTGGGTCCCGTGATATAACATAGTAGGTATCTAAAAGATTTTACATAAAAATTTGAAAATATAACCACCATTTTTGAGATACTTGTAATCAATTAATTCTAATAAATTATTGGACTACTATGGGAGAATTAAAAAGCCTTAAGAATCAATCAAATGTAAGCCAACACAGATTACGAAGATACCTCTAAAATGTTTCTTATAAGTCAAAAATGTGACAAAAAAAATATATATGGAAGGAAAACAACCATAATAAGAATAGAATTAAAGAATAAAATCTACCTAGGTCTATTTCAAGTGAACCAAATTATCCAATACACAGAAAATCATCCATCGATATTTTTTGGCAATAAGTCCAATAGTACTAATACTTATTCATCTTTTTGAACTTCAACTAGGTATTGATGAGATTGAAATATAATGTATTTACTCAGAAATCAATATAATTATAGTAAGAGATCTATAATTCATACAACAAAACAAACATTTGAAATTATATATACGAAAGGAAACATGACTTACTTCTGGGGAAAACCTTTGGAATTCAGCTATCCAGTTAGGAAGGGTAGATAATGGGCCACAGACAAGAAAAGGTCCAGGTACTCCTCTCTCAATCATCAAGGCGATTGTAGCAATGCACTGAACTGTCTTTCCCAATCCCATTTCATCTGCTAAAATGCCATTAATTCCATTTTCCCAAAGCATCTGGACAAAATAATGAACACTGCATTTAAATTCTCATATAATCTCCTACTGAATTAGCAACTGTGTTTTTTTTTTTTTTTTTACCCAAAGATAGTAATGATGAGACTGACATATTAATAAGTTATAATACTTGCAGGCAGGACAGTATCAAAATCATAAATATGTTGGTAGCCTTGAGTAAGAATTTTCACTGAAAAATTATTATATTTTTAAATTGATTTCAGAGAGGAGAGGAAGAGATACAGAAACATTAATAATGGGAATAATTGATCGGCTGCCTCCTGCTTGTCCCCACTGGGATTGAGCCTGTGAACCTGGCACGTACCCTAACTGGGAATCAAACTATGACCTCCTGGATGGATCATAGGTTGATGCTCAACACTGAGGCACTCCCAAGAGGCAGATAATTTTCACTTTTAAAGATTTTTCTTGGAGAGAGAAACATCGATATGAATGAAAGCAAGCACTGATCTCCTGCCTCCTGTATCCCAACTGGGGATGGCGCCCAAAACTCAGGCATATGCTCTGCCTTGACCGGGAACCAAATCTGCAAACTTTAGATGCACAGGACCAACCAATAATTGAGCAACACAGGCGAGGGCAAGATAACTTTCACTTTTAAAAATTTACTCTGTGCTAAAACCGGTTTGACTCAGTGGATAGAGCATGCTTGAGGACTGAAGGGTCCAAGGTTCAATTCCACTCAGGGTCATGTACCTTGGCTGTGGGCACATCCCGTGGGGGGCGTGCAGAAGGCAGCTGATAAATGTTTCTCTCTAATCGATGTTTCTAGCTCCTTGTCCCTCTCCCTTCCTCCTTGTAAAAAAATCAAAATATATTAAAAAAAAAATTTTACTGAGTAAATAAGAAAACAAGTATTCACACACAAATGTTTTACATGAAATAGTGAAAATGGAAGAAACAACTCAACTGATGTTACATTAATTGGTTATTATATAGAAATTAACTGCTATCTTGTATTAAGATTAAGAATTCATTACCCTGAGCCATTCCATGCCTTCTACTTGGTACCAACGCATCACACCGCCTGTAAAATGTTTTGGCTGCTGAAAGGGTACAGGCTGTCCATTATATTTCCGAACTGGGTCAAAAAAGAGTTTAGTATTCTGCCTAACCGTTTGCGACAATCTATCTTTAATTATACTATTTGAGTCTTTGTTTTTCTGAAGATCTTCTACACAGAGATTAGAAGAGGAGCTTTCATCCTATAAAGAAAAAAGTTTTAATTAGAAGTTTGATACACACTGCTACTTGATACTCTCTACTTAATAAAGAATGTTAACTGTTAAAATTTACCCAGTGCTACAGCATTAAGTATGTAGAAATAAAACCCTAGCTGAAACCTGTTTGGCTCAGTGGATAGAGCGTTGGCCTGAGGACTGAAGGGTCCCGGGTTCGATTCTGGTCAAGGACATGTACCTTGGTTGCAGGCACATAACCAGTAGGGGGTGTGCAGGAGGCAGCTAATCGATGTTTCTCTCTCATCGACGTTTCTAGCTCTCTATCCCTCTCCCTTCGTCTCTGTAAAAAATCAATAAAATATATTTTTTTAAAAAGAAAAAAAAGAAATAAAACCCTAGACATAGTTACCTTTCCCCCAAATGCAAAGCAACTGGGGGGAGAAAGACACTTTTGAAAAGACTTTTACGATTATACCTCCTTCCCAAAACTCTTAAGTTCTACCAAATTTAACTATTTCCTTCACCCACATAATTGATGTCTATAAAAGAAAAAACAATTTCCTTTCAAGGAACATAGAAACATTTACTTCAAAATAAGTAATTACTTTCATTGCAGGGAAAGCGTAAAGTAAGTAAAGTTTAAAAATTCACACTATCACCCCCAAGAATGTAAATTTATCTGTTTGTGACACTCAGCACCAATTATGACCAATGACAGATTTTATTGGTTTGGGACCTCCACAACTCTATTTTAAGAATGTGAAAATGGCAGAAACTGGTTTTGCTCAGTGGTCGGTCTGAGGACTGGGACGTCCCAGGTTCAATTCTGGTCAAGGGCATGTGCGTTGGTTGGAGGAACAACCCGGTGAGGGGTGTGCAGGAGGCAGCTGGTCAATGTTTCTAGCTCTCTATCCCTCTCCTTCCTCTCTGTAAAACATTAATAAAATATATATTTTTAAAAATGTGAAAATGAGGATTCAGTTAATTCTTAGGAAAAGTCTAATATAAATGATGTCACAACTGGACATGCTATGGGAAAAGCAAATGGACACTTCTGAAAGGCTAGGAAATCAGGTAAATGGTGAGAAAAAAGTATACTGGTTAAAAGAATCAAAGAAAATAAAATTCTTAAATTTAATACCTATTTTAAATCTCTTACCTCATTCTTCTTATTTTTTTTAGCAACAGACAAAATTTCCTAGAAAATTGAGAAAACAAAATAAAAATGTATATGGTTCATTCATATACTTAACCCAACATTTAGTGCTCCGATTTTATGCCAGAAAAATGGGGATAAGGCTCTCATGGTAATTAAAATAGATCTCAAATTGAAAGTCCGCAGGCAAAATTAAACCTATAGTGTCTTATAAAATTGTTAATTAGGTAGCAATAAATTGGGATATTTACTCCTGAATTTTCCATTTTTTAAAGTCTAAATAAATGAGGTCCAAATTCACACATGGTCAACAGTGCTCTAGTAAAGAAGCTGACAAACTATACCCTGTGTACCAACTCCAGCTGGCAACCTGTTTTTATAAAGTTTAATTAGATAAAAGTCAGGCTCATTTGTTTACAGTATATCTATGCTTGCTTTCAGGCTACAACAGCCAAAATTCAGGGTTGAATAGTTACCCATCAATTTGTGACTACTCCTATTACTTAAGAATTCCCAAAAGTATTATAATCTCAACTCCAGCACACTTTAGGCCTCTGTGCAGACATCTGAATTTACAATCCTGCACAACTGGCAAAGAGAAGTTGAAAATACAGAATAAAAGAGTTCTGATTTGTGTGGAGACAGTACCTAGTGTCACCTAGTGACTTAGGCAATACTACAAACATTTGATGAATTAAATTTACAACGGTGTGATTGGCTAAAGGTCAACAAACCTCAGTAACATGTTTTCAACTGCAGGTTGAGTGTGTTCCATAATCAACTAAGTGGGTACTGACTATTATTTTTTAAATGGGGGCTGGGTAAGGAGAAATATCTGTAAAGACAATAATTATGTGAAATTTTAAATTTTACACTTTATTAACATGTAAAGAACTTGAATTTTTAAATTTCAGGTAAAAGAAAAAGTTTGTAGGTAATAAAGTTAGAATTTTTTAATAAAAGAATGTGATGCATTAAAATATGTTTAAGGGAACATTTAAGGTTTGTCATAACTGAAGACGTTCTTTTATTAGTTCCTATTCTGAGGCCACAAGTGAGAAGATAAAAAAGGGTCTGGTTTTAGAAACGAGTATGTGATCTTAGTTCCCTAATGGTCTTCAAGAAGGAAAAAGAACAAAATTCTTAAGGTTTTGAGGTTTCAATATATTATAATAATTTATGACTAGGCCAAGCTCATGTTCCTTTAACAAATAGGAAGATGATACCATCTTCTTCCCTCAAACACCTAATGTGCTCAAGTAGGTAACCGCAATCCATTCAGCTTTAATAGTTTAAAACCCACAAAAAGATTTTACTGAACACTGAATCTAATGTGCCCTTCCCCCTTTATTTTTACCTCTTTTGACATGACCTCTGAAATATTGTATGATTCATCTTCTCTTCCTCTTTTCTTTCTCACAACTGTAAAAAAAATTTTATTTAATTTTTGATAGGAAATAATGCAAAAATATAAACACATATTCTCAAGACGAGAATAAGGAAATTTACCTGGATTCTCTTCACTTGCAGCAATGGAACTTTTACCCTACAGGACAAGGATTTAGAACATTATTTTTCTAAGGAGTGCTGTGGCATTGTATATTAAAATGAAATTAAGTAAATGTTCCTTGCAGTTGAACCACATCCACAACTCTTTATTTTTATACTTACCAACTCATAACCTTTCTCTGTACTTTTCTAATATAATTTATTAGTAACCAAAACCCTCTATTTTCTTCATTTTTTTTATTTTACAAGAAAATTTTCAAAGTTAAACATAAAAGACATTTTTATTTTGAAATTCCCATGTACATCTTCTATGCTTATGCTGAAGATATTCAACTGGTATTAAATAAAAGTAGTACTCATTTTCAGTGAAATTAAAGTTAAATACAATGAAAAGTAGAAATAAAATACTGACTAAAAACATAGCAAGAGAAGATAAGGGAGAGGAAGAAATGTTCAAACACAGTTTGACACAGAGCTGGAAAAAAATTAAGAAGCAGGTAAACATGTATGATAAATGAAAATGACCAATAAACTCAAATAATGAGAGAAAAAGAGGGTTCAAAATGAAAATACCAAGAGACTGATGAGATGGAATAGACAAAATTTAATAATTTGCAACTTTAGAACAAAGCGGAGATGGGGGTACGGGGAACAAACCCTGGTAATAAAAATTATCTAGAAAAAAGTGAAGGATGAATTAAATCAATAGGCCTGAAGGGTATAGATTAAAAGGTTAAATTAGTAAAATTATCTTAGAAGTGCTTATTTTTTCTTTAAAAAAACAAAATAAGTCCCTGAAATCAACAACAAATTACTATATCAGTTTTTGAAAACCACTTTAGTTGCAATATTATCAACTATGTACATTAACATCATCACTAACCACACTAAGAATGAAATAACTGAACTTAAAAATACCCTACCTAATAAATAAATAAATAAATAAATAAATAAATAAATACCCTACCTATTCTCCTATTGGCATTTTGATATTTCCTAATAAAAGCAGTTTGGTACTGGAACTAAGTGTTGGGCCTGAAAGTAATCCTGGTATTTTTATTTACCAGATTTGTAATCTTCAGCAAGTAAGTTACAGTGAATTCTCATTCACTAGTTAGGTTCTATAAATTCACTGCAAATAATAAATTAGTGAACACTAAACCACTGCTTCTAGGAGAAATACACGTTTAGGTTCCTGCATTTTCTGGTCCCATTTTTATCAATAGATGAAATATATAACCTTGTTTTTATGTGTGTTGCTATTTTATCTTAACATATATGTTGAAGAACATTGAACTCGGGACCAAAAGCACTGTACCTATTGAAGAAAGCTTTAATAATCTAGGAATTTTCTCCATCATGCACAACACAACCTTCTCAAATTAGAAACACCAGAAAGCACTTTGGCACAATGTGGCTACAGGCCATTTTAAACAGCAAAATCAACAAAAATCACAGCATTAGATAGAACACAAAAAGAACGCCTGTTTATAGTGTGATGGCTTAAGGCAGATCACCACTTGTTTGACCTTAGCAGGAAAACACGTGTTGGGAGATTCAAATTTTTGGCCGTTCTGTACATGCACATGCTTATGAATGTCCATAAAAACACATGTTAATTTTGGGGTTACAAATACATTTTAGTTGGTATGCTAATTTTCAAATACATAATCTGAAAATGAGGATGGATTATAGTGAATCTCCTTGCATCAACTTCTTTAAACGGAGCCCTGGCTAGTGTGGTTCAGTTGGCTGAGCCAACGTCCCATGCACCAAAAGGTTGCAGGTTAGATTCCTGGTCAGGGTACATGCCCTGATTGTAGGCTCAATTCCCTGTAGGGGCCATGCAGAATGCAGTTATCAATGTGTCTCTCAAATAAGTAAAACAGGGATGATAACAGTATCTCTACCTAAAAGCTCTTTTGAGGATTACTAACACGTAAGTACTCAATACATATCACCCTTATTCCTCTTTTCATTAGCACAGGTGTTCTTTATACATTTCCCATCATTATGGCATTAAACAGCCTCACATTGAAACATAATCTTCAAAAAATCACATCTAAAATTCAGGCTAGCTGGATGGATGTGGCTGAGCGTCTACTTAGGAACCAGGTCAAGGTTCGATTCCTAGTCAAGGCAAAAGCCTGGGTTGTGGGCTCCATCCCCAATAGGGGGTGTGCAAGAGGCAGCCAATCAATGTTTCTCTCTCATCATTGATGTTTCTCTTTCTCCCTCTTCCTTCCTCTTTGAAACCAATAAAAATATATATATAAAAATAGAAACAATAAAATTCAGGCTACCCTTAAATGACTATTCTATCATCTGAAATATTATAAGACTATCCTCTCCAATCTGGCCAATTGTTACAGCTATACACAAGCTACAGATTTTGATTATGTCCTGTTATGGCTGTAAGTTGACATGATGAGGTTGAAGATATGAAGAAGAAAGTAATAATTACTGGCTCCAAAAGTACTGGCCACTAATAAAATGCTTTGCAGTATAAACATTTGTAGATTTTTCCCAAATAAAAAAGTAAAATTTTGCATATATGAAATATAGCCCACAGAATAAAACTGAGGTAATACTTTTTAGAGCTCTCCTTCCATATATAAAATATTGAAACAGTTTTACATGTTCCTATAAAGTTTATAACAAAGACAAATTATCAAAGTAAATATATGATCAATAAAGTTGAAAGAATACAAAAGAATTTCTTCAATACAATATGGTCTAGATTACTATACATTACCATAGTAACTTTGGAAGATTCCTTTTTCCTCTCTAATTTCTCTTTCTTCTTCAGTTCCTGCAAAATAATTTTTCTTAGTGTTACAAACAAGGAAATGACAGAAATGTTTTTTCAACTTGATTGTGCGGACAGTTACACAAAACTATATTTGGTCAAAAGTCATCATCAATCACATATACATACCTCTAACTGTTGTTGTTCCATTTTAGTCAATAAAAATTTAGAGTAGATATTGCTTTTTTCAAGCAAATGTTGAAGTCTACGGTACCGTATGTCCACGGACTCTCTATCCCAAGACTTGTGAGCCTATTCAAAGGAAAAGCTTCCATAAGTATTAAAGTTTTTTGTCATACATTGACTTTTTGCATAAGGTATAACCAACACTGGCTAAACAAATGCTCTTTAGATTTAATATACTTCATGTAATTAATGAAAATGTTAAAAGAAAATTAAATAATTTACTAATAAGATTTTATTTCCAAACCAAATACTATTATAAAACAAATAGCTGAAAAAGTGATTCTTGGGTTCAACAGGCAATCTGTGGTATTTTAAAATATTAAACATTTATCATTGTGAATCCACTATTGTATATACTTAGAAATCACTCAACAAATGGTGTGCAAAAGTGATATGTAGTGATTTAAAAATCAATAAAGCAGAACTTTGAAATCAGAAGTTGTACAGAAGTGAAAGGTAAAGTAAAAGGGGAAAACTGGGGAACACAATGCTGCAGGATAGAGAAAAGGCTTGTAAGAAATCAATAGATTTAACACGTTCCAATATTTTAACACAGCTTTACGATTCTGAAAGATGTTCTGTTCCCTCACCAATGGCATTATTTTGTAATTCTAATGTTCTTTCAAATAAAACTGGTATATAAATTTTTTCATTTGATTGTTTGACAACTAAATTCCAACTTGAATTAAGTACTCACTTTCTAACTTTAATTGCAAATACATATTTTTTGTATCCAAAATGTGTTTATTGGGATGGTTTCCCACTCATCTTGATTTGAGGTGCTTTTAGTGCTGCTTCCTTCTGAAGGAGCATCCTTCTGTGAGCCTTGCTTTTCCTCCTGTTGGCTGACAGAGAACAGTGGAGCAACCAACACACAAAACTACCGTTTAAAGACAGTGATGATTTTATAGCATCCTGGGCATTTGACATCCATGAAGAAGGAACTGGGGCTCTGCACCAGATGCTTCTTCTTGTGTATCCTCTTCTCTTCCGGAGAGGGATGGAGGAGATCCTTAGCGAGAGGCATATTGTTGTGGGGAGGTCATCACCACCGGAAAGCTTAATTGCAAATATTTTTAAAGGGACCTTCAACTTAGTAAATGGCAGTAACTGCACATCCAGTATCTGAAATTTCTAAGTATCTACAATAGTGGATTCACATGATAAATGTTTAATATTTAAAAATAGCATAGGACACAAGATAGAAAACATAATGGCAACAAATAGTATAGGTCAGTGGCCCACACACTTTTTTTGTGAAAGGCCAAAGCATATATATTTAAATATCACATGGTTTTTACTGCAAATACTCAATTATGCCTTTTTGCATAGCAGCAGTCATGTATAATATGTTATATTGAACACAAATGTGTTTCAATAAAACTAGTCAACAGGAACATGTCACATCCAATTCATAATTTGCCAACCAGAAACTAAATTCAAAGTAAAGCATTAGGTGGGCTGAAGTGAAACAATTGAGAATTGACTTCACCTACTGAAACCAAAAACTATATGCAAATCCTATCAACCATCAATTCCACTCCCAAGACAAAGACTGTGTGAGTTGGACATAGGTAGCATAATGTAATTAATTTTAAAACCAGGCACCATTTGAATATTGGCTTTTGTATTTCCTAGATCTCTCTAGAGTTTCTTTCAAAATAAATTTAATTTCTATTACAAAATCAAGACACCTACGGATAAAAATAACTAAAGCAACACATTGCAGTACCTGTGGATAAAAATAACTAAAGCAACACATTGCAGAAAAATATTTTTAAAAATATATATTTCTTTGATTTCAGAGAGGAAGGGAGGAGAGGGAGAGAGAAAATTAATGATGAGAATCATTGATCCGCTGCCTCTAGCATGTCCCCAGTACCCAGGCATATGCCTTTAGCTGGAATCAAACCTGGGACCCTTCACAGTCCAAATCAGCTAAGGCTACAGAAAAAATACTTTAAAATCGCCTATCTTATTCATGCAGTTAATCTATTGATACCTTATCAAATTCGATTTTCAGTTCTTTTAGATTTTTCAGTCTTTTACTATTAACAATATACTACTGTGATTACCATAGGCAGTCAATGAATGAGGTAGGCCTTACAAATGGGGAGATTAAATTACTTAGGACTTTATAAAAATGAATTTTTGAATTTTTAACTTTATATATTTGTTTAAAATTTTAGTGAAAATTATTCCGGGCTTAACTTACATATATTTGCTACCTGAAATCCTGTTCACAATAAATTAGCAGCCATTTTTTTTACATTAAAACTTTAAGATGCTATCATGAACAATTTACAATTTATCTAAGTAGAATACTATGCCAATGGTTAACCTTTAAACCCAGTCTCAAGTATTTCAAAGTAATTTTGCAGCAAATCTTATCATTACTTTTTCTTGTCTTAACTTCATTGTTATAGTAAGGTAAATCATAGCTTCATCTGTGGAAAGCTGTGAATGCCTGACAGTAGCGTTAAAATGTTTGCTACTAACAAGAGACCAAAGGCATAAACAAATTCCCTTTGTCTACCCCACGATCTCTCCCAATACAACCCCAGATTTTGGGGGTGGGAAGAGTTATATTTCAGTCTACACAATATAAACTATTTTTTCCTTTTACCTCTCCCGAGATCTCTCACCTTTACCCTCCCCCCACTTCAGACACATTAACGCTGCTCTTAAGTAATTCTAGACTAACAATGGCTTCTTTCTAAAGGAAATGGAGGCGAGAAAAAAAAAAAGAGAACAAGTGTAGCACGTGAATGTCAAAGGCATTGTCCAGGGTCTTTACAATCGTTAAAACCTCCTAAAGCAAAGTAAATGCTTCTCATTAAGGCTTAAGCGGGCTCTTCCTCTCCTAAGTAAATACTTCTAAATATATGCCCATAAGTACTGTGTTTTCTGAAAAGGAATCTTTCCTCTTCTATAGTGAGGTTTTTGGCCCCCAAAGACTTATAGGTAGAGACTCATTTTTAGAACTTTCTTCAAAATCACATAGGAAATACCTTATAAATGTCAAGAGCAAAAATTAATCAAATTATTTCAATACTTACATAAGACAACCTAATAACAATGGAGCACAATATAAGGTTTTCTTTGAACAAATTATACTCTTGTATTAAAAGGATTAAAAATAACTATATGCTTTATTCATGCATGGAAGGACTAAAAGTGGATTAAAAATTGCTGTTAATTGCATAACTGCTTTAAAAAAAAGCTAGCTGTACTATACTTATCTCTCAACAATAACAATTCTAAAAAAAAAAAGTGTAGAACTAATTGCAAAATGTTTGTTCAAAGGTTTAAAAATATCACTGGAAGCAGAAGTCATTTTGATTGCTAGTTTCATCAGCTAATACTCAAGGTACTAAAATTTTGAGTTTGTAAATGTTTCTTCCTCTTACTATGCATTCTGGTAATGTATTCTTATTGTACCTCATCTTTTTTTGAAATGATAGTTCCTTACCCAACAGTATTCATGGGTTATAAAAATGAAGATACATACTACACAAAAATTAAGGATTTATCACTCCTAAAACATCTTAAGTTGATACTATCTATTTTGGACACTTGTCCCAGGATTCCCCCTTTAAAAGGTACTCTATGATGTGCTATGTGATAAATTACAAAATATTCACCATACTTAGAAATTCAATAAAATTTACTATTTGCTACCTGCAGAGACAACAGAAACAAAGGTGATGTGCCTTCAATAAACAAAGTGAGAAAGTCAAATAAGTAATTTAAAAAATACTATGGAAATTCAGAAAATGAGGAAAAGTGGTTCAAGATCAACCTCCCACCATAACCGGTTTGGTTCAGTGGATAGACTCTATCCGATAGAGCGTCGACCTTCGGATTCAAGAGTCCCGGGTTCAATTACGGTCAAGGGCATGCACCTTGGTTGTGGGCACATACCCAGTAGTGGGTGTGCAAGAGGTAGGTGATGTGTTTCTCTCTCATCGATGTTTCTAACTCTCTCTCTCCCTTCCTCTCTGTAAAAAAATAATAAATAAATAAAAATCAATGAAATATATTTTTTTAAAAATAAAAATATCAACCTCCCAATTTTATTAGAATTTGTTAGCGTATTACCTTAACCGATTATTGTCAACTATGGATAATCAGTAATGGCAGAACCTTTGTTACTGGCATGCAGTACAGTATGGTGCTTAAAAAGTGTGGCTTCTGGAACCTCGCCGCCTGCATGACAACCTTGGCTCTGCCATTTACTAGCAGAGGAGAGGGGACCAGACCACCTGCAAGTGCCGCCGTTTCCTCATCCCTAAAATGAGGTGAGAACAGAACCTACCTCACAGAATATTTGCCTCTGGAGAGCAATAGTTCCCAAAACACGTGGTTTTGTAATTACACGGCGTCCAATACTAATATATGTATTTCCCTAGAGGGGTATAGAGTTAAGGACAAGAACGCTGGAGTCACACACAGTTCACATTGGAGTTGTTAGTGTGTGACCCCAACCACTTGTTTTGTCTTAAGTAAATGGAGACATCAAAAGTACCCATATCCTAACAGCGGGAGGGCTAAATGATTTATTATGAGAAAATCACTTCGGAGGCGGTAGGAAAGAGCTGGTGGCTAGCTATTCTTTTTCTTGCTTATGCAATAATTAAATAGCAGGGTAGGACTTCCTTATCGGAGAGAAATGTATTTCGGAAATGAGTTATCAAGAGGTTAGACACTTCTTTTACTCATCTACAACATAGTAGATACTCTGTACGTGAAAACCGCAAGGAGACCAACTTACGGAAAAAGCACACCACACTTTCACCTGCAGAATCTTAAGTGGTAGCCCCAAATACCAAAACGCAGGGGGGTCACTTAGGTGGCAAACGGCACTAAGAAAAGCACTCACCCTCAACCCGGGGAACATTAAATGGCCAACCAAGCAAGGCGACGTTCTCTCTCACAAGAGAGGAGAAGGCCAAACCTCCTCTCCTCGCAGCCGCCTTCATTCACAGCACGTGCCCAGGTCTGACCGATAAGCATCGTAAACAGCCGGGGGAGCACGGGCCCGGCCCACAGCTGAGCAGCCCGGCCGGCGGCGGCCCGGACACACCTGCGGAGGGAAGGAAGCGCCGGCCCCGCCGGCCCCGCCGGCCCCGCCGGCCCGTTACCTTTTCCAGCATCTGCCGCTCCCGCTCCAGCCCCGCGGCCTCCAGCTGCTCCTCCTCCTCCAGCATGGCCGGGGTGATGACCGCGGGCTCCGGCTGCGCGGCCCCTAAGAGGGGAGAAGGCTTCCCAGTTGCGGTTTCGAAAACATAACCCAATGACTCAACTTCCCCATAAGAACCTTCCTCTCCTTCCCAGACACATTCGAGGGAGACGCCGGGGACCCGCGGGGACGCCGGCATCAGCTCGGAAGGGACACCCTCCGCTTCACGGTGCCAACAAGTGGCCCGAACCCCCGCTTACAAACAGGGGGGTGGGGGTGGGAGGGCGCCGGGGAAAAGGCGGCTCTCGCGTGTAAATAAAACCTCCTGAAACGTGCAAAGACGCGCAATTCCGAGCACCCTCCCCTCCCGCCGCGCAGCTTCCATCTAACCCCTCTTTTCCTCCTCGGCCTCTGCCCGGGGCCAGCTCTGCCCCCAAAGCCGGGCTGCAGTGCAGCTTCCACGCTGCGGCCCCCTCCGCCCGGGACGCCGCCGCCCGTGCCCCGAGGAAGGTCCCCCTCACTCACCGTCGCTGCTCGCGGGCTGCTGCGCCGGCATGGCTGCACTCTCTCCGCGGCCGAGTGCCCTCCCCGAAGACCCTGCCCCGCCGCGCGCCGTGCCCTCCGCCGCGGCCGCCTCGGTCCTCTCCACAGGTCCCGGCCAGAGAAAAACGCGCGCTTCTCTTTCGCGGGAAAACACCGTCATCTCGCGATACTTCGCGCTCCTCGTCCCCGCCCCCCCCACCCCCGCCCCCGCCGGCGCGAGATTTGGCGCAGAAGATGCACCTGGGTGCTGGTTGGCGTTTCCTGGGACCGGTGTCCCTCGGCGGCTGGGTTCCGCTGCACAAGTCGGCGTTCGGCTAGCTCCGTGGCACCGGGCGCGCCTGCCCACCACGGAGAGCCCTGTTTCCTCCCGCACCGGAGGGTACTGGGTAGCGCTCTTAGCCGTTTGCAAGACACCTGTCCCCCTGGCTGCTGGGATTAAGCCCCGCCGGCCGAAGGTCCTTAGGTCCCAAAGGTGAGCACCCAGGTGAGGGTGTCAAACACGTATTGCCAAGCTCGCCCGCCGTTCACATTTAGAGTTAAAATTCCCCGAAATAAACAAGAAAAGGGCTCTTTTGTGAGTGGAATGGGAGAGAAAACTAGTAAATTAAGATAACGGTGGAATTCAAGAAAGTTGTTTCAGGGTAAGGGAGACCTGGATGCAGTGATAAATCGAGCGTTGTGACCAGTAATAAAGATCCCGTAATTCAATAACCAATAATTAGCGTGGGCGCCTATAGGAAAGCGCAGGGCTTGTCTTTTTGTGTTTTTTTTTCCAGCCTTCAAGCACCTCCCCCCTTGTAGTCTGCAGTCCCTTTCAACAAGTTCCTCTTTCCCTCCCCCCACCTCAGAATTTGTGGCGTGCCTGCCATACCATTTCTGACTACAACAACTTTAATAACTATTTGTACAAAGTTCAAGAATTTACAATGTACAGCAATCATAACCATCTTCAGCAGCCTTCAAAACACGTGGAGATTAGCAGATTACTTTTATTCCTACATTGTCATGAAAAAACCGGATGCTCAGAGAAAAATTGGCTTGCCCAGTATTAAGATAAAATGTTAATCTCAACAATTACTCTTAAATCCTACCTCCTTCTAATCAAATACAATTAGGTGTCAGTCTCACTCTTAAGTAAGATTGTTTTTCTTTAAAAAAGAAATTTTATTTCAGAGAGAAAAAGGGGAAGAGAGAAACATCACTGTAAGAAACATTGATTGCCTGCCTCCCGCATGCACCCGAACTGGGATAGAATCTGGAACCTGGACATGTGCCCTGATCTGGATTCCAATTCCCCACCTTTTGGTGCACGGGCAGCATCCCAACCAACTGAGCCACTCCGGCCAGGGCTACATAAGATTTTTTACCTTCATCAAACTATCCTCCAAAATTTCTTCCTCCCTGACTTTTCAAACACTTATGTCTTCCTCTTCTAAAAATAATTTTCATATCAGTGACTTCACCACCCATCCAATCATAGAAGTGAAACACACACACACACACACACACACACACACACGACAGCTCCCTCTTGCTTAAATTAGATGACTCCACTTTCTGCCTACCTCACAAACTAAACAATATTTACCAGGCAGACTTTCCTTTCAGATTCTCAAAACCAAATTTACAAATCTACCTGCGTCTGAACATCTTTTCCACAGTCCCTCCAGTTTTGCTCTGGATCCATTTCCTTACAGCTTATGCAAGAATCTCAGATGACACATTATCCCTTTCCCTATTTAAGCCTTTACCGAATACTTTCTATTCACATTTAAATATTCAAAACTCTTCCATCTTGAAAAACAAAGAGACAACCTCCTTTATTCCCACCAGCTATTTACTACCTACTCCGTTCCCTTTTACAGCTAACTTTACAATTACCTACATTAGCAATTTTTAATTCCCCTTCCTCCCACTGATTCTTCAATCACATCTGGCCACCCCACTCACTACACACAGAGGTAAATAAGGAAATCACTGATCCACATCAGTATTTGCCAACCTTTGACCTCATGGACCACCAGTGGTTCACAGACCACCAGTTGGTGAGCGCTGCTCCAAAGATTTCCTTAAACCAGTGGTCACCAACCTTTCGGACTTCACAGACCACCAGTGGCTAGTTGGCGACCGCTGATCTACAAGATGCTACGTTTAATGTACATCTCATAGTCCTCATCTCAACCTCATTGCCATATAAAACTATCAACCATTCCTTTAGGAAAAACACTTCTTCCTTCAAATACCAGATCCTTCCAATTCCTATTTCATTCTGTTCTACTCAACCTTTAAATATTTGAGTTGAACTTCTTTCTGGCTAAGTGCATAATCTCTCTAATAGAAATACTTTAACTAAAGGGAAAGTTCACTGAGGAATGGCCAAAATAATAGCCTACTCATCCATTACCATCATTGGTAGTGAGTGCCCAGTACTACAATATATTGGGCACTAGCAATTCAGCGGTTTAAAAACCAAACAAACCAGTGTTTCTGACCTGAGTTTAGACTGTAGTGGAAACAATACAAAACAACTATAGAAAACATTGTCAGCTAGTGATAGTACTGTTACTGGACAGGGACCTGACTCTGTGTGGGTTTGTCTAGGGTCAGCAGGTAGTGGGTGGATTCTTGACTTTGTGTAGGAAAAATTTCATAACACAAGTCCAGGTGACTATGAGCATATGTTTATTAAAGCTGGGGTCAGCCTTAGCTGGTTTGGCTCAGTGGTTAGTCTGCCTGCTCTGAAGGGTCCCAGATTGGATTCCGGTCAAGGGCATGTACCTTGGTTGCAGGCACATCCCCAGTAGGAGGTGTGCAGGAAGCAGCTGATGGATGTTTCTCTCTCATAGATGTTTCTAACCATCTCTTTCCTTTCCTCTCTGTAAAAAAAAAATCAATGAAATATATTAAAAATAAATAAAGCTGGGGTCAGTAAAACGAGAAAGGGCCTACCATAGAAGCAACAGGAAAATGCTAGGCTGGGCTGCCTTAGCTCTCTGGGAAGTCAGAGAAAAAGGGGCATTGAGGACAGATTCAGGGGATTAGCCTGGGATGAGTTGTTGCTGCCTATTGTGCTCCCTGGTGGGACTCAGAAGAGTTTCGGAGATTGTCTGTCTGTGGGGGAAGAAGAGGGAAAAAAGGATTCAGGCTGCTTGCCAGAGGGAGGGCGAGTGCTGGGTCCTTTGTCTAGAGGACTTTCTTTTCAGACGGGAATCTTAGGGGAGGTCTCGAAAAGGTTTTAGCAGAATATTCATCAGTTTTCCAGGTGTGTTCTTTCCGGTGTGGCCTTTACTGATTGGTCAGTGCCAGGGCAGTGGGTTGTTAAGTCACTGCAGCCGGTCCTGGTGGTTTTGCTGCTTTTCTAGGCCTGGAGCCCTGCATAGGGTCAGCCGGTAGTTGTTGGAAAAAACAAACTGAGATCTAGATGTTTTCTCTAAGGGGGTGACTTTTTTTTTTTTTAATCAATCTTTATTGTTCATATTATTACAAAGGTTCCTTATTTCTTCCCCCCTCCACCAGGTTCCCACCCCACCCTCCCCACCCCCCATTGTCCTCCCCCCCCCTCCCTCCCTCCCTTTTTCTCCCCCTCTCTCTCCCTCTTCCCCTCCCTCTCCCCCTCCCTTCCTCAATAATCAATGGGCATGTCCTCCGATTTAAAAAATATGCTCAGGCTGAAACTGGTTTGGCTTAGTGGTAGAGCGTTGGTCTGTGGACTGAAAGGTCCCAGGTTCGATTCCGGTCAAGGGCATGTACATTGGTTGCGGGCACATCCCCGATACAGGATGTGCAAGAGGCAGCTGGTCGATGTTTCTCTCTCATCGACGTTTCTAGCTCTCTTTCTTTCTTCCTCCTCTCTGTAAAATAGCAATAAAATATATTTAAAAAAAAAAAAAAAAGAATCTGGAGTGTTTAAAAAATAATAATAAAAAAATATGCTCAGTGGTAGTGTGTGGACCCATCAACAGGAGGTCCTGGTTTGATTCCAAGTCAGGGCACATGCCTAGTTTTCAGGCTCCATCCCCAGCAGGGGGCATGCAGGAGGCAGCCAATGGATGATCTCATCACTGATGTTTCTCCCTCTCTGACATCAATAAAAACATACCATATATATATTATAATATATATATATCATATATTAGATATATATAATATTATATATATCTAAAGGCCAAGGCTTTCTTCTCTCTCTGAAGTAGCTACTTTCCCTGAAATATTTTTAAAAACTTTAATTTTTATCTTTACATGTTATGAAGCAGTGAAGTTCTAATTAATTAAACTTTACTACATTTGGGAATTCATATTTTAGGTACTGCTCTGACAATATCAAAACAATATAGATTTGATACAAAAATCAATTTTTCCCCCAGAGGCAAGACTGACACTATGTGAACTAGTCATGGCAAATTAAAATCTAATTTTTCAATACTACCTCACATATTTTTTGCCTCTTTTATACCAATCTCTGGTATTTGAATATACTCCTGGAATACAAAATAGTTTTATCTAAACAAAAATAGGTTATGAAAAAATAAAAATAAATCATATGGCATTATGAAACTATGTGAATTATTCCATGATTATATGACTTAGAATTATAACGTCCAACAGTATAGACTCTAATATGTTGACTTCTCTAGATGAAGATAACATTAATTCCTAAGTTACAATGAAAGTCATTATCTTCAAGTCAGAGGCTTTGAAAATCTCAATGTCTTTTTGCAAATATTACCTAACTTTTGTAAGTCAAATATACTCAATTAAATTATATGAAGGTCATCAATGCAGAATAAATCAGCAAAAACTATGACTATGTTATGTGACTTCTGAAAACTTTGATAGTTAATGGGTTCCTCTAATAGCACTTAAACAACATAAACCTGGGCTAAAAGGACAATTAAGTGAGAAATACACATATTGATTAAGTAGAAATATATATATATATATATTGTATCATGCCTTGTACCTCCCAAACAGGCAATATGGAGTTATTTACATAGACAATATATGAGAGGTTTTCTTTTGGTTAAAGTATATTTTCAATTAAAATGTAACTTTTCCCAAGATACTGTGAAATTTAACATGGTGTTTCATTTTGTAATATTAGACATGGCAAATTAAATACTTATGTAATATTAGACTAAATGAAACACGATGTTAAATTTTACAGTATCTTGGGGACTATAGGAAAAGTTATGTTTTAATTGAAAATATACTTTAACCAAAAGAAAAACTCTCATACATTGACTATGTAAATAACTCCATACTGTCTGTATGGGAGGTACAAGGCATGATACAATACAATATTTTATCTGCCAGTACTGTCAGTCTCTCCCTTGGAAGAGAAATTTGGCAACAAAAAAGTGTATTCCCTTTTTCCCCCCCCTCCAACTGTGATTAAATAAGCCAGATATCCCCAAAGTAATGAAGACTCATTTCACGTAATTACTCTGCTTACAAGTTTTATTTACACAGTACTTGTTAATAGTGGTTTTTAGTGAATTCCTTATATTTACATTTTATATATACATTTATATTTGAAAGGTAAAGAAACTGTACAATAATAAAAATGAGAAAAAGAAATACAGTAACTTAGGTCCAACTCAGGAAAGAAATACACAAAAGGAAGGTTAAACTCAGGCAGGTAGAATAATCTCAATGAGATTGCTGCAGGGCTTACATTCCCTCTGTCAGGGTCACCAATGTGAAAGAAGCATTTACCAGAGTCAAAGTGTTATTATAAAACCTTTTATAAGTCCCTGGGTGCTCCCTCAATATTTTATTACACTACCATCACTAGCTTCCACTAAGGAAGCTCTGTGACAGGAGCTAGCTTCTGAGGGCTCCACCAGCGGTCCCTAAGCTAGAATGCCCCATGGGGTAAAAACATCCGGGCACATCTGGTCCCATACTCCTAAAAAGGCAGTCACAACACTAACAAGACCCTCAGGTTCGTTAGTTTGAAGACAATATACCACTAACAGAAACAGTGTGCTGTGCTGTTTCAAACTATATATGCTATTAACCAAACAGCATATTATATATCACTCATAATATTCAAGTGATTTATTTTAGGTATAAGAATTAAACATATTATAATAAATTTAATGTCAATTTACCAATAATTAATAATTTGTCTATCCACTCTACCATCAAAGTTAGACTCATTAGAAAAAGTTCACTTTATCTTTTACTCTTATTTACGTTGATTAGAAAATTATGCACAGTATTTTACAAGTCATAGACTTGGTTACATATTAAGATTTCAAATTTCAAACTGAAATTAAAAATTTTTATTTCTACAAACAATGAAGGAATTTTAACTAAAAAAATCTCAAGTTTTTCCAAGAACTGTCAAAATTCATACTTTTTTACTTTTACCAGTGGGGGGAAAAATCTCATTTATATTTATGGACTTACTCCCCAAATCAAGTCTTCAGTCCACTAAAGTGCAAAGATTCTACCAATTAGCTTTCTTAAATTACTAGATGAACAAGTTTTTAAACTATAAACAGAAAGGCTAAATTTCTTTAATAGGATTACTTAAGGGAAAAAAAATTCTCTTTAAGAAACAAATAGACATGATACAGTGGAAAAACATGAAAATCAACTTCCCAAGTATTTCCAGTTCCCATATAACCAAGATTTGCCCTGACCTGTGAATGAAGATAAACAACTTCAGTAACTTAAATAATTTACAACCAAAGTTGCTTATTCTTGGTTTATAAAATCTTCAAAAGGTCAGCACTTGAGATACACAATATCTGTACTAAGGTGTTTATTTCAAATAGTATTTTGGAAGTTAAAGTCGTATTTAACAATCCTGCTCTGACCTCCAAAGTGCTTTTATATG
This sequence comes from Pipistrellus kuhlii, assembly GCF_014108245.1. NCBI lineage: Eukaryota > Metazoa > Chordata > Mammalia > Chiroptera > Vespertilionidae > Pipistrellus > Pipistrellus kuhlii. The sequence continues at coordinate 28,072,628 of NW_023425460.1, read as the reverse complement.
GTGACTATTAAAAAAAAAAAAAAAAAAAGAAGATGTAAAGTTTAAAGTATCTTCAAAGCTGTTAAAAAATTTTTATTGCATTACTGTTCACTCCAAATTATGGAGTATAAACTAGTCATTTAAACTTTTTCTTTTGTAAAATGATGCTCCCTACAAAATACTTTTTTAAAAAATTAATACTGTCAATAGGTTACTTATTTCATTTACTTCAGCCATGGAATTCAAAATCAGCAGTTTTCCATGTCTTGATTCTTTTAGATTTTTCCATCCTTTTTACATAGGAAACAAAAACTTTTATCAAAAGACAGTTATATTCCAATTAGTTTGTTAATTTTGAAGATTAGCTTTTCAGAGTAGGACTATTATTCTTGTCTCCTTCTTTAATATCCTTCATTACAGATGCAAAGACCTGAAATTATACAGAGTAAAGATTAATCCTCAAAACACTACCATGTAGATTTAAGAGAATTAAATAACTACAGTATATCAACACTTAAGTTTGAGACTGCCATTCTCAAATCCTTTTGTTTCAACCCAATTTTATGATATATATTTTAGTTTTCAGTTTTCATCACTTGTTAAATACAGATTGGGGCCAAAGTAGGGTTACAGTTGTTTACATGGAAAATAATATAATAAAACAAGAATAAACTCTGTATTTTGTGTTCTCACAATTGTAAACATACTTTTGCCCCATCCTGTAGTCTTACATTACTATTTGGTAACAGAACATTTTATGGACCAATATCCTTACATTTCATTTTCATAAGCAATAAAACTGAGCTTATTTATAATGCCTAGCCTATTGTCTATCATTCATGAAGCAAATAATACTACTTACTGTCTTTTATGTTACTTAGACTGCCAATGTTTGCTTCCCTAACAAGACCAAGCATCTAAAAAGCCAGGATCATATATTATTTTCTTCTATTGCAAATCCTTAGTACATAACAGGTGTTTAATATAATTGCTGTCTATTTGAAATACAAAAATAATAATATATTTGCTTTGGCAAAGACTGACTATTGTAAGTTGTACTTCACTAAAATCATAAAATATTACTGAATTTACAGAAAAATAAATCCATAGATTTGGAGAGGTGAAAAAGAAGCAATCTGTTTTAAACTCTTGCTCTTTCAAAGTCAAGAATTACTTTTAAAAGATTTTTTTAAAAATTTAAGCACTAACATTTGAGAAATACATGACTTTTTTTTTTTGTTTTTTTTTTGTAAGAAGTCAACTGATTGTTTTAACACATCTATTAGAAGTAGGGAAAATGTCACTCTACCTGAGGCCATTTTTTGGTGCTATTCTGCATCTGAATTGCTGCAATACAGCTGAATAGCTTTTCTGATGTAATATCTTCTGGTAATTTAGTTAGAAACTGTGCTATATGAATAAAATCCATCTGCAGGAGAATATCTTCATATAATCGCAGGATCCCTAATCCAGTCCTAAATAAAAATTCTTCTCCATCTCTGCAAAATACATCCCAAACTCGACATGCCAGATCAAGTGGTAGTGATTTGCTATATAGGGTGAAGATCCTAAAATTAGGGGGGAAAATAGTCATTGAAAATTTTCATTTTATTCATTCACTCATTAGGCATCTCTATATTAAAACAACAACAACACAGTGCTTAATTAGGGATAGAAAGGCAAATGAAATACGGCTTCTTCTCGAAAACAGCTTGAGTAATACAAAATTAAGTAATACGTAAGTAAATTATGTGAATTTACAACCTTATGTAGAGACATGGCACAATACAACACTAGAGTGGCAGAACAGCCTAGCTGTTAAGGGTATGGCTCTGAAACCAGAATGTCTGAGTCTGAATCTTAGATATGCAACTTATTAGTTGTGTTACTTTGAGCAAGATTATTTACTCTTGTTGTACCTGTTTCCTTATTAGTAAACAAAAGATAATGTAACCTACATCTTAGGATTGTTTTAAAAAATAAAGAGGTTTATATATGTAAAGTGTTTTTAGAACAGTGACTGGCACATAAGAAATATTCAATAAAAGTTAGTTATTGTTTTTATATTGTAGAAGAAACCCAAGTATCATCTTTTAGTACCCTAAATACAAAATTATAAAGTCTTACTTCTCTCTTTTCTCTTCTCCTTCCACAAACATCCACTGGTTATTTTTTTTCCTCCTTAACCAAACTTTACTTACTACTTCTTTTGGAGCAATGTATACGCTCCAACAGAATCACCAAAATGGTTTTTTTCACATCCTTGCTGACAATGTCTGATCATGTAATTCATTATCCAGTGGTGCTTCAGGGTGGCATTCTGGTTGGGGAAGTAGGGAGAATAGGTGCTAGAGAACTTCTCCTTAAAGTTGCATTGGCAAAGAAAGTACACAGTTTTTACACAGACTGTGTCTTACAGTTTAGGGCTGATGAAACTTGAGAAAGGGAACTAAAAACTCTCCAACAACAACAACAACAACAAACAAAACTTACTAGCACTGCCACTTTTTTATTCCTGTTTTTCCCCACACAATTGATTCTACGATTTGTATATAATAAATTCAACAGAGGCAGTGAAACAAAAATCCATGTCTACTTCTTAAAGTAGAAACATATAGTGCCTAGGCAGTTTCTAATATGTGATATTCATTCATTATCAGTTCCATTCTGTTCCCTATATTAGTTGTAACCTTGATGTGCCTCATGTTCACAGTCATCAAGGCTGACAACCAAGTTATTTTTTTCCCCTTCTTTACAAATTTAATATTTGATCTTGATCCTCTGGGTCCCATGATATAATCCAAAGGAACTCTAACATTCCTAATGGGAATGAAAGAAAATACCTGAAAAATAACTTAAAAAAAAAAAAAAAAAGTCTAAATAAAAGAAACCCAAATAACTGAGAAGATATCATATTTGCTCAATGCCATTAATTATTTCTTTTTCTATATTAAAAATTTACATAAACCTATTGATTTAAATGATTAGGATTTAAGGTTTAAATGTTTCACATATATACACACACACACACACACACACTCTTAACCTATCTTAAGATCAACTCCTCTATCTCTTTGGCAAAATTCACCTGCCATTCTATAATCTACCGGCTACTGCTCACCAAAGTCTTGGGCAAACCCTCTAAGTTAAAACAGAGAAGCTGGAATTGTAAAGTTGAAAAAAGACATTAGCACCTAAATAAGACATCATTCCTGTCAGAAGCTGGACAAAGCCTTGAAAAAAACAGAGCCCAGTTTAAAAAAAATACCACACTATAATAGCTATCACAAGCCCTTGTGTGTTAACAAGATATAGCAACTAACGTTGAAAGCTTAGTATGAACTAGGCATTGCATGAGATAATCCATGTAAATCACTCTCACTACAACTCAAAATATGGCATTCCCCTTTTGTAAGAAATTAAAACACAAACTGAGAGGTTCTGATTTCAACCCCCGAGTCCATGCTCTTAATCAAATGCCTCCTCACAAAAATGTGAGTTTCTTTATTTGTAAGGGAAGAGTTTTTTTATATTTATGATCCTCTGCATGAGCTAACTTTAGTTCCTAAAACACACAAAAAGTTACCCTATGTTTCCTTTTGATTATTATATTTCATGTTCATAAGTTATCACTTACCAGTCTATCAAGTATATGTCTGGTGTAAGACTATAAGATTTGAAATGAAGAAATAGTTTGGAGAGATTTTCTTCAAAAAATACTTCAAATGTTGCAAAATATTTCAACATCTGAAAATGGAAATATCAATAATTAGAGTAGGCTATAGAAATAGAAATTAAATAAATCCTCAATTATAAGTTAACAGAAACTCTTGCTTAGCACCTCTTCAGAGTCTTCATCATGCATTCATAAAACTATTATTTCAATAAAAAGTTTATTTATTACTCTTTTATTAAGTTTATTGAGGTGACACTGGTTAATAGGATCACATAGGTTTCAGATGTAGGCTTCTATGTTACAAGATCTGTATGTTTCACTGTGTGCTCACCACCCAAAGTCACATCATCTTCTATCACTATACATTAGGCCCGTATCAATCCCCTATTCTCTCTGGCAACCACCTCAGTGCTGTGTCCACGAGTTTCAATTTTATATTCCACATGAGCAAATATTATATGGTTCTTGGCTTTTTCTGCCTGACTTACTTCACTTAGCACAAGAAAAGTTTATTTTTAGATCACATTACTTTAATCTTCTATTGTTTTCACAATCTAAAAGGGCATTCAGTCCAGCTGGTGTGGTTGGGCATTGACCCAGGAACTAAGAGACTAAGGTTCGATTCCCAGTCAGGGTATATGCCCAGGTTTTCAGGCTTGATCCCTAGGAAGGGGTAGGCTGGAGGCAGCTGATTGATGATGTTTCTCTCTCACTGATGTTTCTATATCTCTATCCCTTTTCCTTTCTCTATCTCTAAAAATCAATAAAAACATATTTAAGAATAAAGAGGAGAAACCAAGAACTACTGCCTCACACAACAATTTCAAAACTACAACTAAAAGGCAAAACGGACATCATCCAGAACCACAGGAAGGCTGGTTGAGTGGAAATTCTACAACTAGAAGGAAAGAGAAAAGCACACTGAGACTCAGAGGAGCTGCAGAAAGAAAGTACAGAGGTACAGAGGCACGTGCTGAGGTACTGAATACGCTGCTGGCTTTACCAATTGGGAGGAAGACACAAGCTCCTAACTGCTCTGAACTCCAGTTCTGGGCGTGACTCTAAGGACCCAGACTCAACAAGGGGGAGAAACTAGACTGGCAGTAGGCAAAACTTGAGGGTGGCTTTCTCTCAGAGGTGCTTGCAGTGACTACAATGGGACACTGAGACCTAGGGGCCTTTTAAGGCACTGTTAGCTCCACCCTGAGATCCCATCCAATGCTGTTTGCTCCGCCCTGAGACTCTGCCTCATCCAAGCTGAGCACAGAGGCTTTTGCATATGAATGGTCTGGTCCTTTGAATTCTAAACTTACCTAACAAACTGCAGCTGAGTCAGTGAGACCCAGAACATCCAAAAGAAGGCCCGAGGCCCAGTAGCAGTTTGCCTTGCTTCACAGCTGGGCCTCATCTGGGCACCTCCAAAACCCAAACAAAGAGGAATCTGCAGATCTATCTGTACTTCCTGCTGGGTGGCCTCAGGCAGAAGCTATCAATAAATTAGCTCCTCCTTGGAGATCCAAGAGCCAGTGTACCCAATGGTCAAAGTAGGACCATCCAGATTACAACTCCTCAAATCCATAAGGGACACACTCAGGGGGCAGACAGAAGTGAGCACCAAAGCTCCACTGAAGCAAGTCTTACCTCATAAGGGTATCTCCAGCACAGAAGTTCTCCCATCATAGATACAGCTGATCCTCACAGTCAATTGGCCTGGAGGTTAATTCCTCCCAGTGATACCAACAACAATCAAGGCTTAACTACAACAAGACTGTGCACACAGCCCACAAAAGGGTGCAACAAGAGTGTCCACCTCAGTTAACAGAGGAGGCTGAGCCACTGGGTCCTATAGGACATCTAGCACACAAAGCCACTCTATCAACTCAGGGAAGCAGCCAAAATGTGGAGAAAAAGAAACAGATCACAAATGAAAGAAATGGAGGAAAGCAAATGACTGGATATAGAGTTCAAAACCACAGTTATAAGGTTTTTCAAAACTGGTTTGGCTCAGTGGATAGAGCGTCGGCCTGCGGACTGAGGGGTCCCAGGTTTGATTCCGGTCAAGGGCATGTACTTTGGTTGCAGGCACATCCCCAGTGGGGGGGGTGCAGGAGGCATCTGATCAGTGTTTCTCTCTCATCAATGTTTCTAACACTCTATCCTTCTCCCTCTCTCTCTAAAAAAATCAATAAAATAATTTTTTTTAAATATCCGCTTGCTACCAAAGCAAAAAAAGTATCTTCTAGAAACTGTCAATAAATTTAGTGAGACTCTTGAGGATATGAAAAAGGAACAACTAGAAATTAAGCATACACTGACTGAAATATAAAATAATATACAGAGATCCAACAGCAGACTAGAGGATCACAAGAAGTAAGTCAAAGATTGGAAATACAAAGAAGCAAAAAGCACTCAACCAGAAAAGCAAAAAAAAAAAAAAAAAAAAAAAAAAAATCCCAAAATACAATATGAAGATAGTGTAAGGAGCCTCTGGGACAACTTAGAGCATACCAACATCTGAATTATGGGGGTGCCAGAAGAAGAGAGAGCAAGCCGAAACTGGTTTGGCTCAGTGGTAGGGCGTCGGTCTGCAGACTGAAAGGTCCCAGGTTCAATATCAGCCAAGGGCATGTACATTGGTTGTGGGAACATCCCCGGTAGGGGGTGTGCAAGAGGCAGCTGGTTGATGTTTCTCTCTCATCGACGTTTCTAGCTCTCTATCTCTCTCCCTTCCTCCCTGTAAGAAAATCAATAAAATATATTAAAAAAAAAAAAAAGAAAAAAAAGAAAAAAAAGAAGAGAGAGCAAGATACTGAAACCGCCCTGGCCAGTTTGGCTCAGTGGATAGAGCATTGGTCTGTGGACTGAGGGGTCTCAGGTTTGGTTCCATTTAGGGGCATGTACCTTGGTTGAGGGCCCATCCCCATGGGGGTGTGCAGGAGGCAGCTGATTGATGTTTCTCTCATCTATGTTTCTGGCTCTCTGTCCCTTTCCCTTCCTCTCTGTAGAAAATCAATAAAATATATTTAATAATAATAATAATAAAAAGATACTGAAAATCTATTTAAAGAAATAATGACAGAAAAATTCCCCCACTTGGTGAAAGAAATAGACTTAAAAGTTCAGGAAGTGCACAGAACCCCAAACAAAAGGAATCCAAAGAGGGTCACACCAAGACACATCACAATTAAAATGCCAAGAGCAAAAGACAAAGAGAGAATATTAAAAGCAGCAAGAGAAAAATAATTACCTACAAGACTGTCAGCTGATTTCTCAACAGAAACTATGCAGGCCAGACAGGAGTGGCAAGAAATATTCAAAGTGATGAATAACAAGAACCTACAACCAAGATTACTCTATCCAGCAAAGCTATCATTCAGAATTGAAGGTCAGATAAAGAGCTTCACAGATAAGAAAAAACTAAAGGAGTTCATCACGGACAAACCATTATTATATGAAATGCTGAAAGGTATTCTTTAAGAAGAGGAAGAAGCCAAAACCGGTTTGGCTCAGTGGTAGAGTATCGGTCTGCGGACTGAAGGGTCTCAGGTTTGATTCTGGTCAAGGGCATGTACACTGGTTGTGGGCATATCCCCGGTAGGGGGTGTGCAAGAGGCAGCTGGTTGATGTTTCTCTCTCATCAACGTTTCTAGCTCTCTTATCTCTCTCCCTTCCTCTCTGTAAAAAAATCAATAAAATATATATTTAAAAAAAAAAAAGAGGAAGAAGAAAAAGGTAAAGATAAAAATTATGAACAACAAATACATAACTATCAATAAGTGAATCTAAAAATCAAGTGAATAAAAAATCTGATGAACAGAATAAACTGGTGAATAGAATAGAATCAGGGCCATAGAAAGGGAGTGGACTGACAATTCTCAGGGGGAAAGGGATGTGGGAGGTTCGGAAAGAGACTGGACAAAAATCATACACCTATGGATGAGGACAGTGGGGGGGGGGGTGAGAGCTGAGGGTGGAGCTATGGGGGGGAAAAAGAGGAACAATTGTAATAATCTGAACAATAAAGCTTTATTTAAAAAAACTAATACACTTTTTTTTTAAGCAGAGAGAAAAAAAAAATATTTAAAAGGACATTCAGACTGAAACTGACAGTCAACAAAAAAACATGAATCATTCCCAATGTCCATACCATGCTGTGATCCACACGGAAGAAGGCCAACTGGCATGGCTTATTCAGCAGATTTGCAAACGCAATGAAGGCATCTGCCTCTTCCAAATTGAGAATAAGAACTGCTGCTATGAAGGACATCCCTTGGACCTTCAAAGGGAAAGGAAATTAATCAAAATGGTTTTATAATAATAATTCTATAGTGTTTATTTATTGCATTCCTGAAAAATTATAAAGTAATATTATAAGGTAAAATACTAAGATTTCTTTTCCCCCACAACAAAAGTAAATACAGAGAACTCAATTATTATAAAATCTCCCTATTTAAAATTTTCTTATTATATGGTGTAGTTTAAAAAAAATTTTTTTTGCCCTAGCTGGTTTGGCTCAGTGGATAGAGCATCGGCCTGCAGACTGAAGGGTTCCAGGTTTAATTCCAGTCAAGGGCACGTACCTGGGTTATGGGCTCGATCCCCAGGAGGGGGCGTACAGAAGGCAGCCGATCAATGATTCTCTCTCATCACTGATGTTTGTTTCTCTCTCTCTTTCTCCCTTCCTCTCTGAAATCAATAAAAAAAAAAAAAAAAAAAAAAAAAAAAAAAAAAAAAAAAAAAAAAAATTAAAATAATAAAAAGAAATAAAAAGAAAAATTTTGGAAAAAAATATCAGCTTTCACTTGCTCCAGAAGCCTATCTCAGTGAACTAGTTATTTCATCTTCCTCTGAAGTCTTTCAAAGCATAGAATCACAAAGTTAAATAAAAACAAGGTGATGGCCGGGACCAGTTTGGCTCAGTGGATAGAGCGTCGGCCTGCGGACTAAAAGGTCCCGGGTTCGATTCTGGTCAAGGGCATGTACCTTGGTTGCGGGCACATCCCCAGTTGGAGGTGTGCAGGAGGAGGCTGGTCGATATTTCTCTCTCATTGACGTTTCTAACTCTCTGTCCCTCTCAATTCCTCTCTGTGTAAAATCAATAAAATATATTAAAAAACAAGGTGATGGTCTTTATTGTTATTACACATCTGTTTGAGGCAGGAAGTGAGGACTAAGAATAAAAGAGATTACCCTGGCTGGTGTGGCTCAGGTAGTTTGACATCGTTCAGGGCACCAAAAGGTTTACCATTTGATTCCTGGTCAGGGCACATACCTGTGGTAGGAGGCAGCCAATCAATGTTTCCCTCTCACATTCATGTTTCTCTCTTTTTCCCTCCCTTTGTCTCTCTCTAGAATGCAATAAAAATATATATTTTTTAAAGGATAAAAGCAATCTAAAATCCCAAGAAAGAAGAGGTGGAGGTTGGGATAGTGAGGCTGGATTCCTGGAAAGGTAGGAGGAGGAAATAATAAAACAGCCATTCCAAAAAGAGAATGATGTATAAGTAAAGGCATATAAAACCAGCACAGTTAGAACATAAGACTTATAATGGGAATAATGGGAGAAATTAGAAAGGCCTTGAGTAAAAGGCTAAGCTATCTAGGTGCTTGCTTGAGAGTTATAGAGACCTATTTTACATTTCTGAGCAGGCAGATGAAACTGCTATTGTAAAAATATTCATTATTTCATTAAAAAAAAGTTTAACAAGCACTTACTTCTGGTAGGTATTTATATAATACACTTACACAGAGAGGCCACTAAGAATATTGCAATAATACGTCTGTTTCAATTTTCTTAGCAACCTTAAAATTTTTTTAGCACATTTTAATCTGGATTCCCACTCTGTTACTATACTATCTGAAATTTCTCTAACCAGGTTGACCAGTGGTATTTATTGTAAAACGCAATGGGTACTTTCCTACCCACTAAGCAGAATTCCTTTAGCTTCTGTGACTCATTATTTCTTTGTTCTTCTCTTACTTCTCTCGCTTCTTTTGTGACTGTTCAATTTGCCATGTTTAACCGGAACACCTTCATAAAACCTTCATCTTCTCACCTTTGTCTTAAAGTAGAAGAATCTTAGAGACCTCATAATAGGGTGGCTACCTGGTAGAGCTTACTCGATTTTGTTGCATGTTCATTTGTACATTTGTTCATTCACTCACTCACTCACCAAATAGTTATTAGGTGCTTATCACCACACTAGAGGCCCAGTGCACAAATGTGTTGGGCAGATCAGGCCAGGCTGGCCAGGGAGGAGCGGCTGCTGGTGGTTGGTGGGCCAGCCCCACCCCTGATGGGGTTGGGGAAGCTGATTGGGCGTGGGTCAGCCAGGGGGAAGGGGCCATGGACAGTTGGCCAACCAGTCCTGGTTGAACTCCCAGTCGAACTCCTGGTCCAGGGGACAATTTGCATATTAGCCTTTTATTATATAGGATGACAGATATTGTTCTAGGTACTTGGGATACCTCAGTGAATTAAAGACTTACAGTTTAGAAGGAGTAGCTACACAATAAACAACAAACAAGTAAATCATATGTTTTATTAAAAGGTGGTAAGTGCTGCTCTGGCTGGTGTGCTCAGTGGTTAGAATGTCAACTGTCACACTAAGGGTCATGGATCTGATTCCTGATCAAGGGTATGTACATAGATTTTAGGTTTGATCCTTGAGCTGGTTGTTGCACGTGTGGGAGGCAACCAATGAATGTGTCTCTCTTAAATTGATATCTGTCTCTCTCTCCCATCTCTCCCTCCCTTCCACTCTCTCTAAATATCAATGGAAAAAATATTCTCTGGTGAGTAAAATAAAATAAAATAAAACTAGGATTGGTTGACAATCCGTAAAAGGAACACATTCCCTCACCTATGCTTCCCTCAACCTGGAGGCACAGTCACGGAAAGGAAGGTTAGGAAGAAGGGGAGAAGGCAGCAGACCAACAGCAGCGGCAATAAATACAAGTTTACGAATTGAATGATGCAATCCCCAGCTACTCTCCCAGAATGCTGGCAGCTGGCCTTATAAATCTCTGGTAGGAGAAGGAAAGGTTCCTTTCTGGATAAGTTGATAGACCCGAAGGAAAAAGACAGAGATATACACATTTTGGAGCAATTACAATATAATAAATGTTTATATTAAAAAACAGATGGAAACAAATACTTACATAACCAACATCAGGTCTGTAACATGTATATGCCCCTAAGATACTATGTAAAACATCATGATATGGGCCACCCTTCGGAGAGAAAAATGAAATGTCATACTATACAAATAATTGTCTCCAAGTTACTTGTCAAATATCATGTTAATAAACTTTAGCATTTCCCAAATAATTAATTTTAGTTACTATATTTAATCATTGTAAGAAATATTCTAAATGTACTCTGCCAAGATGCTTTCTAAAGAAAATTTCAAAATCCTAAACAAGAAAAAGTCAAACAAACTCACTTGAGTGACATAAGCTATATAGTTTATATACAATTTTAAAGACTTCTGGATTTGATACAATAAGATTATAAGGAAAACAGAATGTTCCATTTTATATAATACAACTTAAGAAAAAAAAATACCATGAAGCTACACTAAATTAAGTTTACTAATCATTTTTATCTTAACAGTAAAAATGTTTGCCATTTTATCAATCTAAAGATAAATTCCATATATTTAAAGATTTGAGTCAAATATAAACTACACATAAAATGTAATAATTTTTCATAAAGTATAAGCAACTTTATTCACTATATTCCCTATGCTGTACTTTATATCCCTATAAGAAACTTCTTTTTTTTTTAAGCAATGTCTTAATAGTCTCTGCAGAAACCCCCCGCCACCATTTCAACAGTAATTCTGAAAATATTTTAAATTTGGAGACAAAGTCCTTTATATTTACACAATTTAGTAGGCAAAATAGTTAATTTCAAATATTTTACAGAATAAAAAAACAAAGAAATTCAGCTTAATGATAATTAACCAAGTACCTACTATATAAAATTATTATGTGCTATGCTCACTGCAATGCATTCAGTCAGTGGAATAAAACAGTAACATTTCCATTAAAATTTTCCTACTATAATAGTTTCACATTTTTTTAATATAAAGTTCCCTAATTTTTATAGTTTTACCTTTAAATAATAATAGCTATGAATTTAGAGAATTTGTTCACTTGGATTTTTTAAAAAGTAGTTAAAAACATGGTTAGAAACCCTCACCTTCTGAAAGATGTAGAGAGATGGAAATGTACGGGATATGTCCAACTTAATTAATTCCAGACTGGCCTCCCGATCAGCAATAGATACACCTATATTTGCCAGGTAAATAAAGTTACAATTATTACTTGGCTGTATCCAGTTCAATCTTACAAACACAGAATGATTACATGGAATATACGTTACTTAAGGAAAGTTAAAAGCTGAACAATCCAGAAACTTAAAGAAATGCCACACAGCTTTTGCTGAAATTTAGAGCTTCTTTGGTGAAGAATACATCTATGCATTTATCAGAAAGTTATATGGTGAAGGGTTTCTACTTCCTTTTTTTTTACGGTACGGTTTCTTTGTTTTTAATAGCGGGTAGGTAGATTGTCATTCCCACAATAACTAGATAAAAACATTTCAAGTATCATTTTTTAAAAGGGCCTAACAGAACTGTGTAAGAGAGGTCCAGAGAATTTAAATCCAAAAAGAGAAAAGCCTTTCCTAGGTGAGTGGATACCAATGCTCGAATTTAACAGGGATATTTACATACTCACAGAAAACCACTCTGCGATATGCACCATTTCTCTATCCTAAGCCATGTTCATTTTTAGAGTTGTACATACAGGCAAGAGAAGAGGGTTTGCTTTCTACTAAGTAGAACAAATACAGAAAGAAAAGTGACTGGCAGACAAAAGGCTTTCCATAATTTAAGGACAAGAGATGGTTGAACAAATTTATCTAAATTTAATAAATTATGATAACAGGAAAAAAATGATTTTTCCCAAAATGATCAGAAGAAAATTAATAAGAGTGGAGGAATAAAAGGAGCATATAAGTGAATTAAACAAAGATTAGGCATAAGAATTATAAAAAAGATGTATTGGGAAGTGAGTGAAAATCAGTGAGAGAGGAGACAGGAGGTCACAAATGAGGTATAAAGATCATCTATCTTTAAATTATAAGTTGGGTTGTGGTGGGTGTGTTCTATGGTTAGAGCATCATCCTGTGACCAAAGGGTCTTGGGTTCAATTCCTGGTCAAAGGCATGTACCTGGGTTGTAGGTTCGGTCCCTGGCCCAGTTGGGGCACATGTGGGAGGCAACCAATCAATGTATCTCTCTCACATTGATGTTTCCCTTCCTCCCTCCCTCCCTTCTACTCTCTCTAAAAACAATGGGAAAAATATCTTTTTTTTGGGGGGTGCGGGGGGGGGGGGAGGGGTGATTAAAAAAACACACACATTGGCCTAAAAATACTTCACCCCCATTATTCTTAACGGCTACAATTAAATCCTGGGCTCTGGAGTCCAACAGCTTGGGTTTACATCATGACTTCACTGCTTATAAATTAACTACTTTGAATTTCTTCCTATATCATCCAGGATATCAACTACTGAAAGAGTTGTTAACATTAGATTAGATAATATATGTAAAGCAATTCTATAGTTCCTGACACATGGTAATAATCAATAACCATGATATAAGCTTCAGTGACTGGACTTTCATACAAAAATTTTTGTTAACAAAAAATAATCACACCCTTTCTCTTCAACGAAGGTTGGAGCAGCCTCCCCTGTAGATCTTTGTGAAGACTGGCAAGATCATCACCCTGGAGGCTAAACGCAGTGACACCACTAAGAATGTCAAAGCTAAAATCCAAGACAAGGAGAGCATCCCACCTGAATAGTAGTGTGTGATTTTTATTTACTTTTTATTTTTTAATATATTTTTATTGATTTCAGAGAGAAAGGGAGAGGGAGAGAAAGATAGAAACATCAACGATGAGAATCACTGATTGGCTGCCTCCTGCTTGCCCCACACTGGGGCTGGAGCCTGCCACCCTGGCATGTGCCCTGGCGGGGAATCGAACCGTGGTCTCCTGGCTTGTGGGCCAATGCTCAACCACTGAGCCACGCCAGCTGCGCAGTAGTGTGTGATTCTTATGGGCAAGCAGCTGGAGGACAGCCACACCTCTCCGACTACAATATTCAGAGAGGCCACCCTGCACTTGGCGCTTCATCTGCAGGATGGTATCAAGCCCTCCCTCTGCCAGCTTGCCCAGAAGCATAATGACGACAAAATCATTTGCCACAAGTATTACACCTGCCTGCACCCCCTCCCGTCAACTGCTGCAAGAAGCATAGCCACACCAACAACCTGTGCCCCACGATGGTTAAATAAGGCCCCTCCACCACCACCACCTTGGGCCTGCCTGAACCCCATGGCCCTGGGGCCTCAACAGTTTCCCTTTCATTGAAAAGAAAAACAGTAATAATCACACCTTCTGTATCAGTCTCTGAACTTGTTTCACTGAGGCTTTTGCACCGTTCTTTTGCTCTTGATAGGAAGATTTCATAAAGTTCTGGGGGACAGAAAACAAAAATTCATAAATAGGAAAGAAATATATTCACATACAGTAGGTCCTCGGGTTACGTCGGAGATCCATTCCTACGGTGCGACGTAACTCGATTTTCGCTGTAAGTCGGAACCCACCTACGTCATTTACAAGGAGCACATACACAGCAGTAATGATGTGAAACAGTAAAAAATAAAAATTAAAAATTAAAAGGTAACAATTCCTGACCTTTACTTATGGTAAATAAACAATAAAAAACATAAAGCACACATACATCAAAATGACAGAACTTTTTTTTTTTTTTTAATAAATGGGAGATGGCGAAGTAACCATGAAACAAAGTACGTCAAGTCCGACGTAACCCGAGGACTGCCTGTATTTTTATTTTTATTCTTAAAAAAAAATAAGAAAACCATAATTCCACTATAGGTCAGGCATATCTTATGTAGCTGGCATAAAAAAAAATAGCAAATTGAAGTACTCAATTCTACCAAAACTATTTATTACACACAGAAAGGTAGCAAATGAAACTATTCCAGAGCAGCCATCCAAATAGCTACAATATAGAATGTATGAGGCAGGCAGAGACGCTTCTGCTAAAGGAGCTATTGTACAATAGCAGAAACATGATTTTTGGAATCAGTAAGATCTAGATTCAAACTTCGGCTCTGCCACTTACTACCTGTGGGATTTATAACTCTGGAACTTGGCTTTCTTCATCTGTAAATTGGAGAAAAATAATTCCTATTCATGTGTTACTGAAGATTAAACAAGATCATTTATGTAAAGCTTCTGACACCTTATAGACTCTCAATAAATGCTAGTTCTTGCTTCCTTCTCTCTTGAAACTGGTTTCTCCATTATGATGCAACTATCTTTTTAAAAATATTTACATATTTCATTGATCTTTTTACAGAGAGGAAGGTACAGGAATAGAGAGCTAGAAACATTGATGAGAGAGAAACGTCAATCAGCCGCCTCCCACACAATCCCCACAGGGGATGTGCCCACAACCAAGGCACATGCCCCCAACCGGAATCGAACCTGGGACCCTTCAGTCCGTAGGCAGACGCTCCATCCACTGAGCCAAACCAGTTTCGGCATGATACAGCTATCTTAAGCTACATAAACTTTAGTCAAAGAGTCACATACAAAAATCTTTACCCCTATCTTTTACTCTAAAAGCCCAATCACTGTAAAATACACACACACACACACACACACACACACAGACCCGATGCACGAAATTTGTGCAAGAGTAGGCCTTCCTTCTCCCAGCTTCCCTCTGGCACCCAGGACCTGGGCTTCCCTCACAGCCTGGCTTTGTCAGGAAGAACATCTGGTCTAACTAGCATATTATGCCTTTATTATTATAGATATTCCATTGTACGACTATATATAATAAGTATAATAAGTATTCTTATATTGCCAAGAATCAGATCATTATAAAATAACTTACTAGATATATTTCAAACAGACTCTTATTATTCTAACCTCTTCTTTCTGTTCGCTTTTCATTATTACTAATGATTTGGAAAGAAATCAAACTCAAAATTTCTATTTCTAAATGGAGTACCCTACTACATTTGGTATAAGAGCTAGATGAAAGTTTTAAACTTAGATATACAATTTTTTTGCAGTTATTAGGAACCAAGTTGAAGTTCATACATTTTATTTCAAATTGTTTCCAAGCCAGGTCCAGTTTCACTACTGCACTTAGTTTTAAAAACTGTCTTGTAAGAAGGCTCACCAAACAAATCTACAAAATTGACCCAAAAGTAAAATTGTGGTAATGCATTTCAAAATATCAAAGGACATCTCTTAAGGGAAGATGTACAGTGCTTATCTATAATAAAATCTATATCTCAGTTCAATTCCTTGCTTGACTCTGCATGTCATATTTGCCATGGCAGGCAGGCACAGCTCAGTTGGAGGGTAATCCCATGCACTGAAGGGTCACGGGTCAGGGTGCGTACAGGAGACAACTGATTAGGGTTTCTATCTCACATCACTGTTTCCCGTGCACGCCCCCAACCCCACCCCCCGTCTTCCTTCCTCTCTCTCTAAAATAAGATAAAACTATTAAAACAAAACAAAAAAATCAAAAGACATTTCTCAAAGAAAGTTACCTATATACAAGAAATCCTAAGCGACCAGTTAACTGTTTAACCAGTCACCTATTTGACCAGTCACTATGATGCGCATTGACTGCCAGGGGGCAGATGCTCAACGCAGGAACTGCCCCCTGATGGTCAGTGTGTTCCCTCAGCAGGAGAACCTCTCAGCTGACCAACGGGCACTGGCAAGTGCAGCTGTGGCAGCATGAGCCTCTCCCGCCTCCGCAGCAGTGCTACTGAATAGGGGTGGCAGGCGCAGTGGGGTCAGGATGAGCAGGAGCGGCAAGGTGCCCGGCCCAGGCCCTGGCTCCTCCCTGGCCACCTGCTGCTTTGCACACTACTACATCCCCTGAGGGGTCCCAGATTGTAAGAGAGCGCAGGCCAGGCTGAGGGACCCCACCAGAGCACGAATCTGTGCACCGGGCCTCTAGTCTATAATAAGAAGACCTGCATCTCAGTTCAATTCCTTGCTTGACTCTACATGTTATACTTATTTTATTTTGAATCTACAAATGTAGAGTTATGAAGCAGAGATGTATCTTAGAAACAGAAGATACTTTGAGATCAGTTTATATTTCATTTTCTGATTTTTTGACAATGATGTATTATACATATTTGGCAAATTTCACTTTCACTATAATGTTATACTCATTATCACACAAAAAAATGTTAGAACAATTCTGAGACAGCTAACAATCTTAATCCCATTTTACAGATGAAGAAAACTAAGACTATTGGATGTTAAGTAATTTGCCCAAGGTCACAAATCTAATATATAGTAGAACCAAGATTTGAACCACATTTGACTGACATTAGAACCCTTATTCTTAGTTACAATTGTTATAAATTTCATGTTTAAAACAAATACAATAGGTAAGGAACCAAACTATTATAGCCACTGAAAGTATAAAGTAAATTTACTATTCAAAATTTAGCTTCCTTTCCACCACTAATGAAAAAGAGATGAGTACCCAGTCCATTACTGAATTGGTTTTTTTAGAGAAAACATAAAATTATTTTGAAAATAAATGACCCAGTTACTTCAAGCTTAAAAAATTTTTTGAGTTATAGTAACACAATAAGTTAATACCAACTTAACCAATATTTCAATGTTTAAGTTATCAGGATACCTAACATTCTAAAGCCAAAATTCTCAAGAAAACAAGACTGCAAACAAAATTTCAAATAGCCACCAATGCTTCATAGTCTCACCTGTATGCAAAACCAATTCCTAAGACTTTAAGCAATTATAGTATGTTCAACAATCCTTATTATTTAGGATTTTAATGTTCTAACTGAAAGTTCTAACTACAATATAAAAACATTTCCTTTTTATCTGTTCTAAGCACAAAAGGCAAAAGAAACCTTTGTTTTATTGGAAAGAAGAGTTAAGTCACATAGGATATAACTTTTTCAAAGCTAAATTAAAAATTCTTAATTCTTCCTTTAAATTCTATTTTTTAGATTAAAAAAAAAAGTCCAGTTAAAAAAAGTGTTCATTATGAGATATCTAAAAATGAATTTTAAAAATCATACATAATCATGCTATTCAAAGCTGGCATCACTTTTAGAATTAAATATTTGTTACAATTCTGTTTAGTTATATATAATGCAGATTTTTGCAATGAACATTCTTACAGAAAAGCTTTTACACCCAATCCCGATTATTTCCTTAGAGCAGATTCTTAGAACTAGAATAATTAGGTCAAAAGTTATGCTTTTTAAGGCTTTTGTCAAATAATTCTAAATTATTTTCAGCCACAATTTATGTGGGTAATTTTTATTATTTTTAATAACTTTTGATTTGAAAGGTAAACAATAGTACTTAACATATGTCATTGATTTATCACTAGGGAAATGGCAAAATTAATTATAGTACAGCCAAACTGTGTAATAGAGTGCAGCTATGTAGTATGCTTAAGGTACACTTGTATATACTGACATGAAAAGATGGTTTAGGAGAGATTATTGCTTAAAAGCAAGCTACTGAATAATCTCAGGACATAAACTCCTTTTTGTGTGGGGAAAAAAAACCAAAAAAAAAAAACCAAGAAGATAGAAGCCTAAAAATTTATCATATGCAGGAACACACTTTTTTATATGACAGAAAAAGATCTGGAAGAATATACACCAATTTGCTTATTTGTACTTACAAGTATGATCAAAAGCTGGAATCTGAGTGGAAGAGTGGGAAGAAACGTACCAAATATACTTTCTTAAATTTTTTTCAATAAATACGTAAATAAAAATTTTAAGTAATAAAAGTAACAATATATTATTTATATTATTATACTGGAATCCTTAAATCTTTTTTCTTTTACCAGATAAATCCAAGAATGTACTACTTTTTATTGCTGCAAAGAATGAGCAACACATAAATAGGGAGGGGGCAGGCTGTGCAATTAAATCCCACTGTGGGAACACCTTCACTGGCCATAGCCGTTTTCACACTGGAAATTCAAAGGTGAACCAATATGCTTGCTGGAAGATAAGTTTCTTTTTCCAGAAATGGCCATGAAAGCATCTTTTTTGTTGTGCCACACAATATATAAAAATAAGTGATGTTATTTCAAACATTGTTCAATTGAAGTTTTTTATTTTAAAAAAACTGAATGCATTGGGATATTGATTAATAAAAGTATATAAGTTTCAGATGTATAATTCTATAATACATCTTCAGTATATTGTACTGTGTTCACTACCTGACTGTCTATCATTATCATTATCACTCAGACTGATACTAGCACCTTTTATTATTAACTATTTTAGATTTCCCCTATTTGGAATTATCCAAATTTTATTTATTTTTTTTAACTTCATCAAAACTACTCTACATTTTACTCCTACCCTTCAAAGTTTTAAGAAACTTAAAAAAATAATACAATTCCTTGGGAGTCCTCCTCTGTTGTTTTAAAAAATATATATTTTATTGATTTTAGAGAGAAGGAGGGAGAGAGAGAGATAGAAACATCAATGATGAGAGAGAATCATTGACTGGCTGCCTCCGGCACACTCCCTACTGGGGACTGAGCCCACAACTCAGGCATGTGCCCTGGGCCGGTATCAAACCCGGGAGGGACCCTTCAGTCCGTAGGCTGATGCTCTATCCATAGAGCCAAACCAGCTAGGGCTCCTCTTTGTTTTTTAAACTTTAGCATTTTCAAAATCCAAAAGGACTAGTTTGAGTAGAGATGAAGACAAAGAAACTTCTAGCCTTCCCCCAATATTTAAGTTTTTTTTTAAATAAAGGGGAAACCTTTCCACAACTAGACTATTTATTATTCGTGCAAGAATAGGTCTTCCTTCCCCCAGCGGTCGGTACCAGCTACCCTCTGGCATCTGGCAGCACCAGGACACAGGCTTCCCTCTGGCCACTGGCAGGCACCTGGGACCCAGGCTTTTCTTGCAGCCTGGGCTTCATCCAGAAAGTCGTCCAGAAGGTCATCCAGTCTAATTAGCATATTACACTTTATATATATGGCCAGTGCTACCTAGAATCTCTGAAGTTTTCGTAGTTACCTGAAGTTAAGATATTTGGGTGTCAAGAATATTACTTATGGTTGTAAACTAAAGGAAAACCCACAAATCTTATTTTTGATAGTATGGAATATAGTAAACTTATTAAATCATACCAGGTTTTAGAGAGAGATGGGGAATGAAGCATGCTCTTAAAAATCACATTATACTTGATAATGCCCTTTTAAATTGCTACTCTACTGATCTGCTTTGTAACTCTGGAGAAGGCTATTTGTACGTGTGGGAGTAACTGAATATAGAATACAAACCAGGAGTGATATTTAGTTCATTTCCTACAGCTAGACTCCAAACTTTCCCACGAACACTAGGGGGCAATCCCTGCCACCACAATTCTCGAACTCTTCTTGTACTACGCCTAGAATTAAAGGGGAAGAAAAAAGGAGAAAGTTACTTTTTAAAACATAGTATCCTAAAGAGAGATAACAGTAATTTAAAGGTAACGCCTTCTATAGCTGCCATTTATACTGATAAAATGAAAGAATCAGAAAAGTATAATTATGAAAAACATAATAATAAAAGGAACATAAGAATTTGTTGTCAATTCAGTAACCAAAAGAAAATCACAATGTATTTAATAACTGACAAGGCTCTCGTCTTTTGAGAGGCAGTATAGCCTGTTTAAAGAGTGTGGGCTTTAGAGTCAGATAGACCTGAGTTCAAATCTGATTTAACTATTAATTAATTGTATTACCTTGGGCAAATCACTTAACCTGTCTGACCTGAAGCTTCCCTATAAGTGGGAATAAAGGTTGTAAGAACCAAATATGATTACTTATGTAAAGAGCCTAATATAACATGTCACGTCCAATATTCAGCAAATTCCCCATGCATATCCTATATTAGACATTGCAGAAGACATTGCCCACCCTTCAGTCTAGAGGGAAGGTAAGGCATGCACAAAAATATTATCCAAAAATGAAAGACAAAGTAAAGCAAGAAGTACATTAATCTAGAAGTAAACTGGGACATTACATATGGAAAACATCATATATTTTATGATATACATATATCTCACATTCTTCTGAGAAGCAAATTAAAAATCACCTTTATAGTTAAATGCATCTTATAATGAATGTACATGCTTTAATATTTTATTTATAATAATCTGCTATGACATCAGTAGTGTACCTTGCAATCAATGATACGTTAGAATTAAGAAAATATGAATTAAGAAAAAAATTAAAAGTTTCATGAATCAACTAGCATTTTAAATGGTATTCAATGGATAGGTAAGATTCTGACAGGCACAGAGGGTAGTCAGTAAGGAAAGTAGGTATCAGAAATTGACGGTTTTATAAAAGCAAAGACACAGAAATAAGCATGAAATTTTCAGACAGTGCTTAACAGCATAATTTAGCCAAAGCATAAGCTACATGGTGGAAGTAATAAAAAAAAAAAGAGAGAATTGGAAACATGAGATCTTTGGAGAAAGACTGGCATTCAAGAAAAGTCTGCTTACTTACATTACTTCCCAATTGGGCAATATTTCATTGATCCAAATTACCATTGCATTTGCAATATTTTCTTCTTGTTTAAATCGTTCTTTCATTATTTTTTTCCTTTTATGTGCTTCTTTAATTTCTGTTTTAAACAAGTATAAAATATTTCAATACAAAAGAGCTAGATCAAAACCCCCTTCTCCTTCTACTTAAACCTACAAAAGAGGCATTCTCTAAAGGAAAAGAAGAGAGAAAGGAAAAGGGGCAGGGGAAGGTGATAAAAAGAGAAATAAAATGAATTTGATTAATATAATTTAAAAGTAACATCTCCTATTCTACAAAATGAAACAAAAGCCAAACAATCATTTAAATAGATTACAGTACCACATATCCTATTTATACTTAATCAATGAACTAAAATTTTTGCCATGAGTTTACTATATAAAAAATAAACTAACCCTAACTGGTTTGGCTCAGTGGATAGAGCATCAGCCTGCCGACTAAGGGGTTCGATTCCGGTCAAGGGCATGTACCTTGGTTGTGGGCACATCCCCAGAGAGAGGTGTGCAGGAGGTGGCTGATCCATGTTTCTCTCTCATTGATGTTTCTAACTTTCTATCCCTCTCCCTTCCTCTCTGTAAAAAAATCAATAAAAATATTTAAAAAAATAAACTACTGTGGCCCAGCAGCTTGGCTCAGTGGTTAAGCGGCAACCTATGAACCAGGCGGTCATGGTTCGATTCCCAGTCAAGGCTCATGCCAGGGCTGCAAGCTTGACCCTCAGTAGGGAGCATGCAGGAGGCAGCGGATCAATGGTTCTTTTTCATCACTGATGTTTCTATATCTCTGTCTCCCTCTCCCTTCCTCTCTGAAATCAATAAAAATATATTTAAAAATACATAAAAATATAAACTACTGTGAGCAACTAACCAACACTTTTTTTTTTCCATACAAGGGGTTTATGTACTTCCTCACATAAAACTATGTGACTTTAATAAAGTATGATGCTTCAGTTTACTAATTAAAATGTTAAAATCCCAATACACACAAACATGCACACAACACCCCTCTGAAAATCATAAGTCACAATTCTAGAAGAGATGTGTGAAAAATGGAGAAGTAAAATATATGTAAACTAGCCTATAAATAAAGAGGTAATATGCAAATGGACCATCACTCCAATACACAAGATGGCCACCCCTCATGTGGACACAAGATGGCCACTACAAGATGACCAACAGAGGAGGGCAGTTTGGGGGGGACCCAGGCCTGCAGGGGAGGACAATTGGGAGGGGATCCAAGGCTGCAGGAGAGGGCAGTTGGGGGGGGGGGAAACTAGGCCTGCAGGGGAGGACAGTTGGGGGGACCCAGACCTGCAGAGAGGACAGTTGGGAAGAGGGGATCAGGCCTGCAGAGGAGGACAATTGGGGGGGACCTAAGTCTGCAAGGGAAGGCAATTGGGGAGAACCAGGCCAGCATGGGAGGGCGGTTGGGGGCAACCAGGTCAGCAGGGGACAGAAGTTAGGGGCGACCAGGCTGGCAGGGGAGAACAGCTAGGGATGACCAGGCTGGCAGGGAAGGGCAGTTAGGTGTAATTAGGCCAATAGTGGAGGGCAGTTAGGGACAACCAGGCTGGCAAGGGAGGGCAGTTAGGGGTAACTGGGCCAGCACGGGAGGGCAGTTGGGGGCAACCAGGCCTGCAGGGGAGAACAGTTAGGGGTGACCAGGTCTGCAGGGGAAGGCAGGGGTTCCCAGGCCGGCAGAGGAGGGCAGTTAGGGGCAATTGGGCTGGCAGGGGAGCAATTAGGCATCAATCAGGCTGGCAGGGCAATGGTTAGGGGGTGATCAGGCTGGCAGGCAGAGTAGTTAGGGGCAATCAGGCAGGCAGGCAGGCGAGCAGCTGGGAGCAAGTAGTCCTGGATTGTGAGAGACAGTCGGACATCCCTTAAAGGGTCCCAGATTGGAGAGGATGCAGGCTGGGCGGAGAGATATATCCTCTCACCCCCATGCACGAATTTCATGCACTGGGTCTCTAGTACATATATACAGTTATATATAATTTTAGAACTAGTGTGGAATTCAGAGGTCAGCTAAAGTATTTTCTAGCCCTAGCCGGTTTGGTTCAGTGGATAGAGCCTTGGCCAGAGAAAGGCTCCCAGGTTTTATTCCAGTCAAGAGTACCTACCTTGGTTGCAAGCTAGATCCCTGGCCCAGTTTAGGGCATATGCAGGAGGCAACCATTCAATGGTCTCTTTCACATAGATGTTTATCTCTGTCTCTCCTCCTCTCTTCCACACTCCCTAAAATCAATGAAAAAATATCCTCAGATGAGGATCAACAGGATTTAGAAAAAAGTAAAGTGTTTTCTAAATTGTTCCACATATACCTCAGGAACTGTCTTTTAAAAAAAATACATATTTTGATTGATTTCAGAGAGCAAGGGAAAGGGTGAAAGAAATAGAAACATCAATGATGAGAGAGAATCATTCATCTGCTGCCTCCTGCACACCCCCTACTGGGGAGTGAGCCCACAACTTGGGCATGTGCCTTGACTGGGAATGGAATCATAGGTCAATGCTCAACCACTGAACCACATGGCTGGACAGGAACTATATTAGGAGGTAAGCAGGAAGCCAAGTAGGTAGATTCACTTTTAAAAATTTGTTTTATATATTCAGATTTTACATAAGATTTCTTTGGAGTGGGTTCCACTGCTTAAAAAAAAAAAAAATATTGGCTGAGGGACTTGAAAGTCTACATCTAGTTAACCTGCCCCCACATTTTATAGATGAGGAATCTAACATTTGGTCTATTTAGAGTGTCATATCTAGGTAAAGTCAAACAGGATTAAAGCTGTGACCTTCTGATTTCTCAATTCAATGTTATTCTATCATATCATGTTTTTAGGATTGTCTATCTTGAAAATTTAGGATTAACTATCTTAAATATTAACTGAACAGTAAAGCCAGTGTTGAGAGTCAATTAAAACTTGTAGTTAAAATTATGTATAGAAAAAAATGCTCAACCTATGTTTAAATAATTGGACCCTTTAGAAAGATATTGGCTTTATAGGTTTACTGTAAGATTCAAGATTAACTTCATTTCCAAAGTAGTACCAAAAATGTAACTATATACAATACTATTATAACATTCCATTCACGTAGTTAAGGAAAAATATAAGTTGTTAAAAAAGCATATGTCAAGCCCTAGCTGGTATGGCTCAATGGATAGAGCGTTGGCTTGTGGACTTGGTCCCAAGCAGGGGGCATGCAGGGTGCAGCTGATCAATGGTTCCCTCTTATCATTGATGTTTCTCTCTCTCTCTCCCTCTCCCTTCCTCTCTGAAATCAATAAAAATATATTTTACAAAAAGCATACGTCAAAAAGTGTGCATACTTTTTGACGTATGCTTTTTGTGTGTATACACACACATAGCTGTGTGATATTTTCTAAAAATATATCCTGAACAGTACTTAGTAAATAAATATTCTTAAATTATCCTTATGCTATACTTTTTGGTTGGAAGAGAGAATGAATGAATAAATGTGTGAATTTATGCACTCGAGAATATACATTTATGTGCCTGTTCAAATGACAAAACTTGGACTCTAGAGATACTCCATTAAGTCACAAAAGCATATTTTAATTTCAAATCACATTCTCACAGTCATATAGAAAGTTATTTTAAAGTATTAAAATTATTAATTATATATAAAAAACCTAAAAACTGTATAAGTGAATTTCATAGATAAATTAATAAATATTTTCATTTACAAGTTAGTAGTAGTCCAAGGTTTATGACTGTAATGACAAGATCTCTCATATAGTCTGCTGCCTTTCTCTTCTTAGTTTTGTAAAAGTACTTACAGAAGAACTATGATCTTAGTGTGACATCTTATTTCTCTTTAAGGACAAATGCAGTTATAAAAGAAATCACCATCATCATAAAGACTGACTTCATCAATTTCACCATCTACCTTCCTGTTGAAATTCAATAAACTGAATTTACCAACTAGAGTTAAATTTTATACCTCGTTTTTTAGCCTCAGCCACCATTTCATCATATTCTTGTCGGTGACGTAAAGCTTCTTCCACAGATTTGGCAGGAAGATTTCTGGAGGGGGAAATTTTTTTAAGTCACTTTTCAAAAGACTAACTTTTAAATGTATTAACTTATTTTTTAGACAGATATCAGTAATTTTTTTTTTTTAGATACCGAAATTTCATTTCATACATTAAGAAAGTAGCAGGTTGAAAAGAACTTTGCATTTTAGAAAAGAACCAGAATCTGAGTTGCCAATATTTATTATATATGTTATATTTATTTATATGTCATATGTATATGTTTATTCATTATTTTTGAATGTTAAATTTCAGCCAATATTTTTAGGTCTTATTAAATCCACTTACTACAGGGTTTTTTAAAGCAAACTTTCTGAAGATAGAATTTATATGTGATAAAATGAACAAACACATTTTAAGAGTACAGTTTGAAGAGTTTTGACAATTTTACATACCTTTGCAACTAACACCCCAATCAAGATACAGAACATTCCCATCGCTCCATTAAGTTTCCTATGATCTTCTGCACTCAGTACTTACCCAACTCCTACCCTGGCCAATCACATCTGTGATTTCTATCCTGTACATTAGTTGGTTGCCTTTTAAAGAGTTTCACATAGATTCTTTTTTCTCTGGCTTCTTTTGCTCAGCATATTTTAAAAATTTAGCCATGCTGTTCTGTATATTATGAACATATTCCTTTTAATTGGTGATCAGTGTTCCATTTATCCATATGGATGAACATTTAGACTGTTTCCAGTTTGGGGCCACTATGAATAAAGATACTATAAATATTCATTTCAAGTCTTGTGTGGGTATCTGCCTTCATCTCTCTATGCATATATACCTCTCATATAGGAGTAGAATTCCTAGGTCACATGGTAAGTACAGGTATATTTTTATAACAATAAAATGTGCACTTTTAGAGTTCCAAAATAGGAGAAACCCAAGATGGAGGCATAGGTAAACACCTATACTGCTGCCTTGTACAATTTCAAAACTGCAACTGGAAGACAGAGCAGACATCGTCCAGAACCACCGGAAATCTGGCTGAGTAAAGCTTTCCCAGGGAGCTGCATGCAAAAAGACACTCCCAGTCTTGTACCTGCAACTGCTCTGTCCTGCAAGATGCCAATCAGAAATTGTGTCTCTGGAGACAGAGGGTAGCAGAAGTAGGCTGCTGTCTTTCGAAGCCCCTCATCAGGAGGAAACTATCCCCCACAAAAAAAATTCTCTCTCCCTTATCACTTTCAGCAACCTTCCTTTGCCCCTTTCCCTGGAAGTGGAAGGATTGGAGCACATCTAAATATATATGAGAGAAATATGCAAATCAACCAAATGGTGGAACGACCAGAACGACTGCTTGCCCGGTTGCTGTGAGGTGCATTGACTACCAATTGGTCCCTCCCTGTGGCCGGCAGGCTCCAATTGCCTGATGGCGAATGGGGAACCAGGGATGGGTGGCGGCAGGGAGCAGGGCCAACTGCCAGCAGCCAGAGAAGATGGCCCTAATCACAGGCTAGGCCTAGGGACTGTATCCACACATGAATTTCAAATTTCATTTAGAATTTCGTGTGCTGGGCCTCTAGTAAAGGAGTAAGAGGGAAGATCTCAACAAAGACTTGACTTGATAGAAAAGATAAAGCTAATCTCTAAAGGCTTAGGTATGTGAGCAGTAAAAATAAGGTAACTGTATTCCAATAGAGAGCAATAACATGAGAAAAGGCATAAAGGTGAGACATAGGTTTGATTGTAAAATAGAGAAGGGTGTAAATAAAAATTTGTCTCACAGACTATCTAGCACAGAACTTTTGCATAGTATTTTTATAAACTCCTTCAGGGAAGAAATTAACATTCCTGGTAAAAAGCTTAATCTATTTTGAATGAATTTTAACAAGTTTTAGAAAGCTCTTCTGGGAACTTAGTTATCTACCTATTCAGCTGACTGTCAATCAAGAGTCAAAAGATCTTTTCTTGCTTATCTAACCACTCTTTGAATTGGCCTGATTTATTCGCCTCATCAACAAGGCAAATAAAACCAATGGGAAAATAATATGACTGTGTTCACCAGATCCTTTAAAAAAAAAGAAGCACTGGGATCACAATTCTTTAGCATAAAAAATGCAACAAGAATTAAAAAATAATGTACTTCTTCTCTCACAATGTCTAAAAAATATTCAACCTCTGACTGTTTGGTTCCAGATCCTTTTATTATGCTCTTTGGGAAAATAGATAGAAAAAGCTACATAGCAGGGAAATGAGAAAAAAGGTTAGAAATTATTACACTGGAGGAAAGTGAAAGGTAAAAGAAGAAAAAGAATAGACCTCAGAGCCTAAGAAGGGAAAAGGAGTTAAGAACCAAGAGATCTTGCTTTAGGGAAGGTGTGCTTTGTTTGGTGAGAAATCAGAGACAATATTTTGAAGATCAGCAACTTTGTGGCAGAAATGGGAAGAGAAGAATTTAAGATTTTTTTAGGGTATTAATAATGTATTCTTAATAACAGTAAACCAACTGATTGACAGTCAGTAGTTAACATTTCAAATTCCAATTTCAAAAATTGTTCAAAAGGCAAGGACAAATACACCTTAAGTACATATTAAATGTCAAGAAAGAAAAACAATTGCCTTACCATGTTAAGGTAAGACAGAGAATGAGACAAATTTCCAGAGAATGGTCAAAATAGAAACAAATATAAAAAGCCAAAATCTGTCTCATACATTGGCTCATAGAGACTTCTAGAAAGTATGCCTAAGCTTGAACATCAACAATATAGTCCTCCTTATTAATTTTAGGATGTGTTTCTGGTTTTTAAAAATTAAAAAATAATAAATTTCTCTAAGTTCTTGATATCTTTTGTGTAGAAAACATTAAAGTTTAAAATATAAACTGCGTGCCTGATGAGCACTAGACTACTTACGATGGTCGATCTTCAAGAATGAGGGCAGTGGTAGAAAGTGGCTCAAATTCAAAATTCTTACGTCTTGAAGTCTGAGGTGGTGGTTTACAGGCCCTCCCTGTTCGTGCTTCATATTCCTAGAGTAGATAAAAACATGTTTTATGCAGAAACTTTCCCAATTTTCATACAATCTTAAATTTGTATCATTAAGGATATTGTGCTATTAAAGGGACACATACGATTCATACATTAATCTGGTAAAAATATTAGGCAGACAAAAGAAATAAAAGTCACTTTTTTCCCTAAAGCAAACTAAAATGTGAATTTCTATTACATATCAAAGTATGGTAGGAGAGAGGAAGATAGAAATGCATTAGATTAATGAGCCAAGGTTTTAGGAAGATGTTCTTGATTGCCTTCTAAGGTACCAGCTGTCCAAGTCCAATTCTGAATAATCTACAAGCAGATAAACCTACTTTTAAAACCTTCACACAAATCAATGAAGGAAATATTGACACAAAATAATTCCATTAAAGTGTTGTGAAGATCTCTGAATTTCTAATCAAATGGTTTTAAATTCCAACCTATGTTGAATCTTGCTTCTATAAATCTTACTTACTCTACTTACTCTAAATTTAAACAAGTAACCATTATATCTTATTCAATAATATGTCCAAAGACTGTTAAAGATCTCACTGTTACTATTTAGTACCTCATTGTCTGGAGTTTCATTTTCTGTGGTTTCAGTTACCTGAGGTCAATTGTAGACCAAAAATATTAAATGGAAAATTCCAGAAACAAACAATTTATAAGTTTTAAATTGCACCCAGTCTTGAGTAGTGTGATGAAATCACAGCCATCCCGGTGGGACATGAATCATCCCTTTTAGCCTAGTAGTCCTGTGGGTTATCAGATAGCAGTCTCTCAGTAGTTTTCTAGTTTATCGTAAGGAAGGGCTTGTGTTCACAATGTTCAGGTTAGGCTTGTCGCCTTAGCCTATGTCACAATGCATACATCATTCACCTCTCTTCATCTTATCACGTTGGTTATTGTATCATCCTACAACTTCACAAGAAGGGTAAGTATAGTGTAAAAAAATATTTTGAGACACAAAGAGAGACTACACTCACCTAATTTTTATTATAGTATGTTGTTATAATTGTCCTATTTTATCATTAATTATTGTTGTTAATCTCTTGCTGTGCCTAATTAATAAATTAAACTTAGTCATAGGTATGTCTGTATAGGAAAAAAACATAATATATATACAGGGTTCTGTACTACCCATGGTTTCAGGCATCCATGGGGAATCATAAATAAATAGGGAACTGTTATGGCTTTTAATTTTCCCTTTCAAAAAAAAGTTTATGACCTTATGATTTAATGTGTTCATGTTGGCCAATGTTACCCCAATTTAATAAATATTTTTAAAAAATCAAGCTACTACTTTCTCATCACCAGGTAATACATATGTACATTTTTCATGAAATTCTCAAAGATTTACTCATTGATTTCAAGAGTAAATTTGCAAGCCCACTGGCAACTAGAGACGACACTAATTTAAATGAAAAAAGAATTCAATACACTTAAGAATAATCCATTGTTTCATTTATGGCTGTGCTTTTAATATATATATATATATTGATTTTTTTTACAGAGAGGAAGGGAGAGGGATAGTTAGAAACACTGATGAGAGAGAAACATGGATCAGCTGCCTAGGAAAGGCCCCACAGCTGTTTGTCATCTGAATCCAGTGGCGCCTGGCAGAGACGTGCCCTGGAAACATACTTTGCCAGAAGCAGGTGTGTTGTCAGTCTGACCTTTAGTTCAGGCACCAGGGGGTAGATTTCATTATCTAAAGCCAGCCAAACTACAGGAACAAACAGGATTATCCAGGTCCATCCAGAAGTAATGATTACAAAGAAGCCACAAGAATGTACGTATTTTCTTTATCTTTAAGAAAATAAAACTTCCTGGTATTTTACTGTATAAAATAAAGTGCTGTACTGGCTCTGGGTCCCTGTCTCTCCATCAGAGGACAGCTGTCCCACCAAGTCCCAGCTTTCCCTACTGTTTTTGTGTCTCTCTTTTTCATTTTCTCTATCCCCCATCGCTCCTACTCAGGACTCCTGTCCACTCTCTAGCCATGCTGGTCACGGAAAAGAGAGAAATATTTATATCTGGCGCCCAGATCCAGGGACCTGAACACTGGGGAACTCTCAAAAGTCAGGCAAGGGGAATGCTCTGGGAATGCGTGCACAAGAAACTCAAGAAGTAAGGTAAGGAGCGTAAGGTAAGAACTGGTGTAAAACATGGGATATTTCAGGGTCTCAAGAAAGAGACCTCTACTCTCAAATGCTTAAAACTATGCTCAAAGCTTCTTGATTTCTTAAGCTTTGTTCCTATTCCTACATTCACACTATGGTCTTTAATTCGCAATTGCCTTGATCCAGCAAAGGAGAGTTTAAGAATGTCTAAGCAGGGTGTGGCCACAGCTTTACGCCTACAGTGGAGGGGTATGAAACTCTTAAAAATACCACTTCCCCTCTCTGCGCCACCTCTACCTCTGCATGTTGCTCCTGTGCCCGCAGTCAAGAGCGCACCTGATAAAGATTTACCTCGTAATTATGAGCAAGAGCTAGAGTTTGAGGCAGAGTGGGACAAGTGTCACTGTGAGCAGGATCAATCAGGTGATAGAAAGATTTTGCTCACAGTGGCCAGCCTTTACCGCTGGATGCAGGAGGTTGACTTCATATCTCATTTTGCTGGAGACTCAAAACTACTTGTAGTGGGCTGAACACAACTAGAAAAGATTAAAGGAATTTCTCAGCAATTGCCAATAATTATCTTAAAAAATCTTTCCCTTCCAGGCCACCAGAAACTCTTAGCTAGTTAAATTTCTTTCTATGTGTCTGTATTGTAACTTTAATTTGCTTTTCTCTGACTTACGATTTTTATTGTGCTATGTTAAAATTTTAAGAATAATTTGAAGTGAAAAATCTATAAAAATTGCAACCCAGGGAAGTTTAAACAAAGATCAGCTAATTCCAAGCATGCCTGTGATGCAAAAACATGTGTAGGCCAGCCCTGGGGATGTGAAGCATATAAATGGAAGAGCAGTAGGCGTGTCCTCCCAGCTTTTTCTCTAAGTCTATTTCTTTCACCAGGTAGGGGAAGTTTTCTGTCACAATTTCTTCAAATAGGTTTTCAGTATCTTGCTCTCTCTCTTCTTCTGGCACCCCCATAATTTGGATGTTGGTGCGCTTGAAGTTGTTCCAGAGGTTCTTTACACTATCTTCAACTTTTTGGATTCGTTTTTCTTTTTGCTTTTCTGGAGGAGTGTTTTTTGCTTCTTTATATTCCAAATCTTTGACTTGATTCTTACAATCCTCTAGTCTCTGTATAATATTTTTTTAGGTCTCTGTATAATATTTTTATTTCAGTTAGTGTATGCTTAATTTCTAGTTAATCCTTTTTCATATCCTCGAGGTTCTCATTAAATTTATCGGCCTTTTCTAGGAAATTCTTGAAAAGCCTTATAACTGTGGTTTTGAACTCTATATCCAGTCTTTTGCTTTCATCCATTTTATTCATTTGTGGCCTCTTTGTCTTCACATTTTAGCTGCTTCCCTGAGTTGATGGAATGGTTTTGTGTGCTAGGTGTCTTGGCAGGGCCCAGTGGCTCAGCCTCCCCAGTTACCTGAGGTGGACATTCATGGTGCACCCTTGTGGGCTGTGTGTGGAGACTTGTAGTTAAGCCTTGGTGGTTGTTGGTATCACTGGGGGAAGTTGACCTCCAGGCCAATTAGCTGTGAGGATCAGCAGTGTCTCCGCTGGGAGGGCTTTCGTGCTCAGCTTGGGTGGGGCAGAGTCTCAGGGCTGAGCAGACAGCCTTGGTTTCCTGGCAGCTCTGCCCTACAAGGCCCATGTCTCAGTGTCCCATGGCAATGGCTGCACACACCTCTGAGAAAAGGCTGTCCTTAGTTTCGCCTGCTACCAGACAGTCTAGTTTCTCTCCAATGTGTCTGAGTACTCAACGTCTCACCCGGAAGTGAATTTCAGTGCAGTTGGGAGGTTTTGTTTCCCTTCTGAATGAGGAAGCTAGTCCTGCATGCATATGCATGATGCCAGCCATCAGTGCCGCGAGTCTCCAAGCACCACTGTGAGTCACCAAGCAGCGCCGTGAGTCTGCCAGCAGCATATTCAGCCGCCCACCCTTTCCGTGTGTGTGGATCTCTCCACACTTGTCCTTCATAGCTCCTCGGTGTTGCAGTGTCCTTTTATCTTTCCTTCTAGTTGTAGAATTCCCACTCAGCCAGCTTTCCAGTGGTTCTGGATGATGTCTGCTCTGTCTTCCAATTGCAATTTTGAAATTATTGTGCTAGGCAGCAGTATAAGTATTTACCTATGAAGCCATCTTGGTTTCTCTCTTCTGCCATCTTGGTTTTTCTGAATAGCTTTTGAAAGAAGTAAAATATGCCCTAGCCAGTTGCCTTATTGGAGTGTAGTCCCTAAGCGTTGCCGGTTTGATTCATGATCAGGATACATGCCTGGGTTGTGGGTTTGATCCCTAGTAGGGGCACAAGTGGGAGGCAACCGATCAATGTTTCTCATATTGATGTTTCTGTCTCTCAAATCAATGAACATGTCCTCTGGTGAGAATAAAAATAAAAAGAAATAAAATATGGAACTGGAGGAATAAAGAATAGGAACATCTCTTCCAAAGACAATAAGAAAACCAAAATAACCTAATATATATAAACCAAAATAGTCAATGTGAACATTTCTACCACCTCAAGACCATGTCTGCTCAAGGTAAAGAGGTTCTCTTCCTCACCTTGATCCAACAGCCAGGGAAACCACCTTGCTTGGAGTAGGTAAGTAAAGGTTATGCTGATTATGATACTTTTACTAATTCTCAATTTTCTTCCTTGAGGAGCAGCATTTCATATCTCTCTGACACATTTAATTGCTTGAGAAAACTTTATCTTGGTAAAGTTATTAGCACAATTTAAAAAAATATATTTTTATTGACTTCAGAGAGAGAAAGAGAGAGAGATAGAAACATCAATAATGAGAGAGATGCCGAGACCGGTTTGGCTCACTGGATAGAGCATCAGTCTGCGGATTGAAAGGTCCCGGGTTCGATTCCAGTCAAGGGCATGTACCTTGGTTGCGGGCACATCCCCGGTGGGGGGTGTGCAAGAGGCAGCTAATAGATGATTCGCTCTCATCGATGTTTCTAACTCTCTATCCCTCTCTTTTCCTCTCTGTAAAATATCAATAAAATATATTTTAAAAAAAATAATGAGAGAGAATCATTGATCAACTGCCTCCTGGATGCCCCCTACTGGGGAGTAAGTCTGCAACCCAGGCATGTGCCCTGATCAGGGATGGAACCATGACTTCCTGGCTCATAGTTTGGCACTCACCAGAGCCACACCAGCTGGGCAGTACGATTTTGTTTAGTCTAATTTAAAGTCTAACATACTATAAAAGTCTGACTGACATAAAGATAGAATGAATGCAACTTTTATTATAACTTTGGTACTCAAAGTGTATTTCTGGAATCAAATCACAGGTAGTCAGAGTGTTTTCAAACTGCAACCCCTTCCAAGTCTGTCTCTTATAAAAAGAAAAAATTCCCACTCCCAAATCCCACCCTATTCAATTTGAGAACTTGTTTTTATTCTTTTATTTTATTTTTAAATATTTTTTTTGAGAGAAGAAGGGATAGAGAGTCAGTAACATCGATAGGAGAGAAACATCTATCAGTTGCCTCCTGCATACCTCCCACTGGGGATGTGCCTGCAACCAAGGTACATGCCCTTGACCGGAATTGAACCTGGGACCTTTCAGTCCGCTCTATCCACTAAGCCAAACCGGTTAGGGCTGTTTTTACTCTTTTAGTTTACTAACTAATTTAAACTTCTCTCTTAAAGTTCACACTTCTTCCCTTTCCCAGAAGCTCAGGCCTAGAAGTATTATTATAAATTCCTCTCTGAATCTTCAGACCATACAAATTTTTATAAATTTATTTTTACATAGGTAAGACAATAATTTATCATGAACTATAAAGAAAGAACATATATGCAGCTGCAAAGGTAGTAATTTACTACCTTTCCAATGTGATAATACATTAGGTAAATAAAAGTGAAAATAAACATGCAAGGATCTAACATTTTTAAGGGTTTTTCAAAAATAAATTCTGAACATTATCCACCCCCTCCATAATTTAACAACCATGAAGGAAGTCACTAAGTCAAATTTTACACTCAAGATATCTAAATTTATGCATACTTAAAGCCAATGAATTCTTCTAAAATGTTCTAATACTACACACACCAATAAAGTCAGTAACCAAAATATAAAGCTTTCAGAATGTTATATATTTAGCTGCTGCTCATATTCAAATTCTTGTTATTGTTCCTGCAATAAAAAACTTCCAAAGCAAAGGTTTAACTGAGGAGGATAATATATTCTATTTTTATACAATTTGAAGTGCAGAGATTAAGAAATCTGTGTAATGTCTTAAAACTTTTTTCTTGCTTGTCAAAAGTTACGTGAAAGTGATTCAATCATTGAACTAAAACTTCACTCAGAAAAATACATGAACAATTAAAAACTTGAAACATCATCTAAGTACTACAATCTCATTTTCTCATTTAATATGCCAATATGTAGAGTGTCGGCCAGCAGACTGAAGGGTTTGATTCCAGTCAAGGGCATGCACTTCAGTTGTAGGCACCATCCCCGGCCTTGGATGGCACTTGGGAGGCAACCAGTCAATATATCTCTCTCGCAACGATGTCTCTCTCTGTCTGTGTCTCTCCCTTTCACTCTTTCTAATAGTCAAAAAATATCAAATATCCTTGGGTCAGGACTAACAAAAAAGATGCCAATATAAAAACAGTGCCTCGCAAAAAAATAAATTACTTTCTCCTGAAAGATGGTCAGTTTGACATATTAGGGTATATATTCAATTTGGTATGAAATCATGTTACAATTAAACATGACTCATTTATAATCATTTTCACTTGCAATTTGGTGCTCATAAGATAAACTATGTAGCTCTCTTCAAATTTTGGCCTATTAATTTAGAAAAAACAAAAATTTAAGGTCAATTAAACTACAATATAATTGAAATACTATTTATAATTAATTGTTGCAATTTTTAACAGGGCTCACCAACTGGTTGAAAAGGCCACAAGCAGGAATTTCACACCTGCAAAAAAACACATGTGATAATCCTCATAAAATAACATTATGAAATATTCACATGATTTGGGAAGTGAGTATCAAGTTAAGTCAAACTTGAATTAGTTTGATTTTGCTCTTATCATAAAGTAATTTTTATGTTTCTTTAATGTTAACATGGGGAGCTAAAATTGATGAGATCTTTAATAAATTTACTATAAGAATACAATTTAAAAAAATTTAACTTAGTTATCTTTTACCTATGAACTTCATGTATCTCTGAAAAGCTATAGATATACAAAATGTAAAGTTAAATAAAGCAAAACAAAACATATATGTGTATAGACACATACATACAGAGGTACTTTGTTTTAGAAATGTTACAGAAAGCCGAGACCGGCTTGGGGACTGAAGGGTCCCGGGTTCGATTCCGGTCAAGGGCAGGTACCTTGGTTGCAGGCATACCCCCAGTAGGGGGTGTGCAAGAGGCAGCTGATCGATGACTCTCTCTCATCGATGTTTCTAACTCTCTATTTCTCTCCCTTCCTCTCTGTACAAAATCAATAAAATATATATTTTTTAAAATGTTACAGAAAAATATTTGTAACACCATATATTAAAAAATATACACATATAAAAACAATTGTTTTCCACATTAAAATACACTTTATTATTTATTTTTATTGTTTAAAGTATTACAAATAGTAGTACATATGTATCCCCCTCCCCCATTGATAAAAGTACATTTTAAAAGGCCTAAAAATGTGAAGGGAAAGTGAAATGAGACATATCTTCCTGTAACGTTTTCTATTTTATAGAGAAAATATAGTCATGTGTTATTTGTGTAATTAACAATTATTAGAGAAAAAGTTTATAAATCAAACCTTACTTTTCTATATAATTATTTTATAATCTATGTCTTTCCACTGGAAAAAAGTCTGGCCCAATACATAATCATACAAATACTTAAAAATATGATAACTACTTTCTGAATATCTGCTTTAAAATAATTATTCTATAAAATAATACCTGTGGGAGGGAGGGCATGTATGAAATTGGGGGCAATGATAAGATATGTACACATATAATACCTTAATAAAAAAATAATACTAGTATTCTAATCTCCTATTAAATCTTAATGTTTTGTCATTCAAAAAGCAAGTAAGACAAATTTAAAAAGTTCAAAGGAATTTACTTTTCCATAGTACTTTTAACACTGTTCACTTTTTCAGGCAGATTTTTACTGGAATTACTAGCTACCTTCATTTTTCTACAGTCTTACTAACTTAAGACTCTACCCTAAAACATGACAGATATGTCCTAACATTTTTCATGGCTTTACTAACAACATTGTCATTTTTTATTTCTGATTCCAAATAAATAACATCCATTTGAAAAGAGTTGTGGTAAAGGATCTCAAAAACAATTTTATATTCATAACTAGAGACCCAATGCATGAAATTAGTACAAAATTAGGCCTTCCTTCCCCTAGCTGCCAGCACTAGGTTCCCTCTGGCACCCAGGACCCAGGCTTCCCTCCAGCCACTGGCAGGCACCCGGGACAGAGGCTTCCCTCACAGCCCTGGCTTCGTCCGGAAGGTCGTCCAGAAGGAAGAGCGGTCTAATTAGCACATTATGCTGTGTTTTTAAACATATATATATATATTTTATTGATTTTCCACAGAGAGGAAAGTAGAGGGATAGAGAGTTAAAAACATTGATGAGAGAGAAACACCGACCAGCTGCCTCCTGCACACCCCTACTGGGGATGGCCTGCAACTAAGGTACATGCCCTTGACCAGAATCGAACCTGGAACCCTTGAGTCCACAGGCTGACGCTCTATCCACTGAGCCAAACCGGTTAGGGCTAGCACATTATGCTTTTATTATTATAGATGTTTTACAGAGTTTAAAAGTCAGGCAAGGCTGTTAAAAAATGTTTCAGGTAGGAACAGAGAAATACTATTATGCAAATCGACCGAATGGCAGAACAACCCATTGCTATGATGCACACTGATCACCAGGGGGCAGACGCTCAATGCAGGAGCTGCCCACTGGTGGTCAGTACGCTCCCACAGGGGGAGTGCTGCTCAGCCAGAAGCCGGGCTCACAGCTGGCGAGCACAGCAGAGGTGGTGGGAGCCTCTCCCATCTCCGCAGCAGTGCTAAGGATGTCTGACGATGCTTAGGACTGCTTCCCCTGTGGAGCGAGCCTAAGCCGTCAGTCGGACATCCCCTGAGGGCTCCCGGACTGCAAGAGGACACATGCCGGACTAAGGGACCCCTCTCAAGTAATCAGGCCTCTAGTCAGGCTCTTTCTCTCTCTCTCTCTCTCCCTCTCTCTCTCTCTCTCTCTCTCTCTCTCTCTCTCTCTCTCTCTATATATATATATATATATATATATACATATATATATATATATATATATATATATATATATATATATATATGGCTAATATGTTAAGTGTCTGTCCATCTGGGTAATGACATCATGCAGCAATGCCCAGCTTCCTCTCCCTAGCAACTACTAGCCTCCTTGCAGTTTCTTCAGCCCAGGAACATGACTTGCTTT
This sequence comes from Pipistrellus kuhlii, assembly GCF_014108245.1. Taxonomy (NCBI): domain Eukaryota; kingdom Metazoa; phylum Chordata; class Mammalia; order Chiroptera; family Vespertilionidae; genus Pipistrellus; species Pipistrellus kuhlii. Next base: position 28,034,608 of record NW_023425460.1, on the reverse strand, counting down.
ATAGCCAGGTGGAAACATTTCACACTTCAACCAAATGTCTGTGAAGCATTTTCCCATGCTTCATTTCATTTGATTCTCACAGAAGTACTGGAGCAGGTAGATAGGAGACTCAATGGAATCCTATTTTCTTTTCGTTAGCCAGAAAATGGAGATTCAGAAAGTTTAGAAACTTGGCCTGACTAAAAAGAAGCAAGACATTGTAGACCTTGAAAATGACTTCAGGTTTTCTCACTGTGCAGAATATAGTCAAACACTGCTGTAATTAAATATTTTACCATTTGTTTTCCCTGCATGATCTACAATAATCTGCTTCGTGTTATTTATTGCTATGTTGCTGACAATTACCTGAAAGAGAAGTTGGGGTGCTTCACTGGGCTGGAAATAGTTTAGCTACATCAGAAAGCAGGTCTAATTAAGCAAGTTTATTCTATATATATAAAAAACTAAGTTGACTCGTGCATGCATGATACAGATAAAGCTCTCGCTGGTGCCAATTGCATGCGTATGTTTCAATCTGACATTGTCCATCAATTTGGTTGACACTTCTATTATAAAGGATAAATAGCAATATTAAAATATTTCTTCTAATTAATTTCCTTTCAATGTGCACAAATTTGTGCACTGGGCCACTTGTTATTAATGAAAGAAAATAATGCCCTTCTTGAAAATGACAATTGCAGGGAAGAGGACAGCAAAGATAGACAAATGGAGAGCAGAAGACACAAACAGAAGTAGGGAAAGAGAAAGCAGAAAGGGAGAGGCAGAAACAAGTCCTATCACATGGTGAAAGAGATACATATTTTGCGGGTATAAAGGATCAGAGGAACAATTTCACCATCTATCACACCTCCCCAAGATAAAGAGACCCATGAAAAAGGCACCAAAATACACACTAGTACCTACACACAACTTGAAAGTTCAAAACTTAGTAGTAGCTGGAGAAATCACCATCTATAAAAAGCCAGAGAAGGGGCTGTAGAGGACAGCAACTCCACTCTTTCTTCCCCTATGAAAATAAGAGTTGTTCTTTTCCTGGTCAGTCATCAAATATTCACATAATATATATGCAAAAGAGAATGGCTTTCCAAAATAGAAAGCAAATTAAAGGCATACAGAATATCAATAAACAGGTCATTATCCACCCAATAATCTATTTAGACACCTACGAGAAGATATTTCAAAATGATACTTTATATAAAGACATAAAAGTGTCTGCACATGCACTTTTTTTTTTTTTGCACATGCACTTTTAAGGTAAATTATCATAAAGTAGAAATACAAAACCTTCAATATCAAGACCACTGTTTTGCCTCTAGAGGGCGAACTTGGTCTTCTGAAAAACCTGACAGAGGTTATTTTCAGACTTTAGGAAAAAAAGTTAAGATTTAAAATCTTAGATAGTAAAGATTCACAAATTTTCTTGGTTAACAGTGCCCTCAGTGTCCTAGTAATTTCTTCATCAAGCCTCCCCAAATTAACAAAAATATCTAATAATTCTGTTTAATAACTATAGTAGTTATATCTAACAATTTAATAGAATTTATATCCTAACACTTAGTAGCCATTTGAAAACATGATACACATAAATTGAAGAGAAAGAGTTTTATTTCACTCCTAAATAACCACAATTACTAACTGAGCATGTATACTGTATAATTTCTCAAAACTTGAAATTCGATTAGATATTATCACCCTCATTTTTCCTGTCCCACACTACTTTGCACAGTATCTGATTTTTATGAAATCCTCAGAAAAATTAGATTCACAAAAATATGGAAAGAATATAGTGCCATTTAATGTTGAAATCGCATACTACTTCAAGCTAAAAGTCTACCATAACTGACAGATGTGTAGTATCACTGAATTTGCCATGGTTCCCCCATTAGCTGAAACACCTGGGTGCCTGACTACACCCCTTGGGAATCAGCACAGTTTTAAGTTCCAGCAGCTATTTAAACTAGTCAACATTTTAATTAATTGTAAATAAAATTAACTGTAAGTAATGTTTTTAAAGATCTAAAAATTATTTTCTTATATTATTTTTGGGAACAATCTTTTGAGCAATGAAAGGAACACTATTAAGTGCTTAAAGGAAGGTATTTTTCCAATTTGAATGATGATTATTGCCTTACTGTCATTGTTTTTATAATGCTGGTTGTGTTAAATCTGATAAACTATAATTGAGAAGCAGGTAAATAGGAAATTTATTATATATCTCCTGAGCAACAAATTCTCCTAATTTAAAAATGCTACAAATTGATCCAGTCTTGCTGTTTTCCAGTCTCATCGATCTCCTAGTACTGAGGAGCACAAATTTAGGAGTCAGGTAAGACCTGAAATTCTTAAATCTCAAGAATAGAAATATTAATACAGATATAAAAGAATTAGCTTCTATCGATAAACGACTAAAAAAGATTATATATTCACTCATCTCACAAAGTCCTTGGTTTAGACAGAACACCAGAAAAGTAATTATAGAGTTCAACCTCAAACTCTACTCCGTTTTTCTTTTTACTATTTTATAAGTTCACAACTACCTATCTCCATAAAATCTGTGCCACTGGCAAATGCTACTATGTTTGATTTGAAGTCAAAGTCTGTGATGAGAGTAGTTAGCTAACAACAATGATAACAAAAGGCTATCCAAGGAATAACTAGGAAACAAAAACAGTATTATATTACTTTCAAGAATTTTCACAACCTTAAGATAATTGAAAATGTGTCATATTTTAAAAATATATTAAGGTTGCTATAAATATCTATAATTCCAAAATTTCATATGTATAAAAATATAAATGAAAGTAGAACATGGTTAATTATCAAGAAAATATATTTGAAGAACTAAGATAAAACACATGGCTATGCTAGTACTTACCTGCTGAATAATTTTGGAAGTTTTCTGAAGATTCTCTCTGGGAGGAACTTGACCAAATAATTTCCAACCAGGAGCACTATGAACAACTGATTTGAGTTCCTTTGTCCTTTTTGAAAAAAGGTTTCTGAAATATAGAAAAGTTACATGAATTATGTTTTTTTAATGATAACCAGGGAACTACTTAATAATAATTTCTAAAGTAAGTTTACCGTATTTTCCGACGTATAAGACGACCCCCTAATTTTTACATAAGTTTAGGCCTATATTCGCTGTATAAGACAACCCACTTCTGAGGCAACACCAGTTCTTTTTTTAATAGACTGCCTCTCTGACTCTGGCCAATCTGAGCAGGCTTTTTACTAGAACACAGTGTCGTCTTATACGCCGGAAAATACGGTACTCCCAAGACAAACCACAAAATAACTTTAAATAAAATTATTTCTACTACTTATACTCTCATTATACTAACAAATATCAATTAAAAATACCTGCCTGTATAGATATATTAGAGAAGTCATCAAAAAAGACATTAGAGAGATAAATTGGAGAGAAAATGACAGCTTTCAATAAGATGTAAATATTTGCTTCAAATCACCTATAAAGTGACTTGAATTGAATATACATGCATGCACTTGACAATAAAAGACAAGAAATTGAGAACAACAAAGCTTAAGAGAACCTATATGAAAAATGTAAAGGATTAAGTAACACTCTTTTGGGAAAATGCTATTTAGTGATTTTCAGTAATAATTTGATACTGTTTGTAATAAAAGGGCATCTACTGACCCTTCACTGTCATAATACAGGCATATGTAAATTATTTTTTTCTAGGACAGGGTATGTACAAGGTAACTTACTGCAAAAAAGTATATAACTAAGAAGAAAAGTGTCTCTCACTGAAAAGAATAAAAAAGAAAAAAAGAAAAATAAAGGAATAACCTCAACAGAAAACCTTGCTCCAACATGCATCATCATTACAATCATAGTAAGTTCAGAATGAGGTTTAAAATCTCATTAAATAATAAAAAACAAAACAAAGTCAATACTTTAAATTTTCATATCTAAAAGACTTTGGTTACTATAAGAAATTTCCATAAAAGAAATATGAGCTCACAGGTATCCAATTACTAAGAAAGGCCATCAGATAATGTTCCACATTAATTTCTTATGCCACAAAGACATTTTGGATTGGGTTTTCAGTTTATGTCCTGCCACAAAAATGACTTAGAATGTAGCTAACTGGCATACATGTGCAATAAAAAGTAATTTTAAAATATTTTTCCAATTACAGGCCCTGGCAGGGTAGCTCAGTTGGTTAGATGTCATTCGGATGTGCCAAGATTGCAAAGTTCGATCCCTGGTCAGAGCCCATACAAGAATCAAGCATTGAATGGATAAATAAGTGGAACAACAAATCGATGCTTCTCTCTCTTCCTTCCTCTCTAAAACCAATCAATAAAATTTAATTAAAAATAAAATGACATTACAGATTAAATGGGCTTTACTGATTAACCTAGAAGGGAATCTCTACTTTATTACATTTTGAGGGGGAAAACCCAATGAAAAGTTACATAAATAAGCCAATAATGTGTAATACTCTGTTCTTTTAATGCACCATCCCTTATTCCCCTCCCCCCCATCCACTATCAGGGGAATGGTGAAGTAGAAATACCAATGCAAATAAATGTGGGGGGCTGAAGACAGACACACACACTTCCCTTTTTCCTATAGCCCCAAATATTCAAATTTCTTACACTTAAATCAATACTAAAAGCTTCTTAGCAAAACAAACCAAATGTGTTCAAGCACCCATGAAAGAGAAGACCATTCTCTCTCTCTATATTGCAGAGGTAGAGCTTGACTCTATGAGACTTATATGGCAGTGATGGGGATAAGGGTCATTCTTATTCTGTATTCTTCTAGTCTTGGGGTAGAGGCAGAAGGAAGGGACACTCCTAGCTTCTCTCAGCTACCTATTCATTCCCATCTGTGAGCTGAAATTTGGTGCCAGACATTGCTGCCTAATAGCAGAGAGGAATCAGTTTGTTCTGTGTCCTAATAGGAGGCTAAATTAGTGTCCTCTGCACTCCTCTGTCCCCTGTCCCCACAGGAAAGGCCTTGCTGTGTTAGCTGGATAAGCTTAAATCAGGTGAAGTATTAGGAGGCCCACTGCAGCCAAAGGCATGTCTTTCCATCTGGATTTCATCAATATTAAAGCTGATGTTGTGAAGTCCCATTTGTCTGCTTCCTATGTCTTTTTTCCTGTTGATTCCAAACTCAGAAGTGTTGAGAGGTGTTATTTAATGGTTCTGCCTAAACCCAACAGTCAAGTTTTTGTAAGTTGTAAAGTATCTTATTGTTTTAGATATGCTGGAAGTACTTCAAAATGTTTCCTAGTTGAGTTTGTTTTTCCTTTCTCATTCTGTACCACATTTTGTCAGTATATATAGAAAGCAGGGAATGACAATGGTCATCCATCTTAAAAAAAAAAAAAAAATTCCAAGAAAAAAACTGATGTAAGAAAGAGGAAGAGGAAGGACAGAAAAAAAAGCCCTAGCCTTCTCTCTTATGGCTTTTATAGTAAAGGTTGATAAATGAATGAATGGCTCTTACTTGTTAATACCTGTTAATATTTGCTTCACAAATCTATGTCTATTTCACTCTTCCAAGATTTCTTTTACCACACAGAGAGTTACACCCAGCCCTAACCTGTTTGGCTCAGTGGATAGAGCATCAGCCTGCGGACTGAGAGGTCCCAGGTTCGATTCTGATCAAGGGCATGTACCTTGGTTGCAGGCACATCCCCAGTAGGGAGTATGCAGGAGGCAGCTGAATTGATGTTTCTCTCTCATCAATATTTCTAACTCTGTATTCCTCTCCTTCTCCCTTCCTCTCTGTTAAAAAATAAATAAATAAAAATCAATAAATATATTTAGTTTTAAAAAGAGTTACATCCTACCTAATAAAGAGTGAATATGCTAATTGACTGTCATGCACTCACAAAGATGGTGGTGCCCACAGCCAATAAGGAGGGAATATAATTGACTGCCATGCCTCAAATATGGCAGCACCCAGTCCCCTCAGCCCCCCAGGTGCTTGAGCTGGCCCGAGGCACAGGCAAGCCTCAGATATCAACTGCCCAGCTGCCCAGGGCCACCTGAGGCTCAGGTAACCAGGACTGGCCAAAGCTTGTGCTGCCAACAGTGGCAGCAACAGAGGTGTGATGGGGGTGTCACCTTCCCCTGATTGCCAAGTCACTTCCCTCCCTGAGGGCTCCCAGACTATGAGAAGGGGCAGGCTGAGCTGAGGGAACCCCCAAGTGCATGAATTTTTATGCACTGGACCTCTAGTCCTATCTAATAAAAGAGCAATATGCAAATTGACTATGCCTCCTCTACACCCACAAGATCACACTCGCCAGCCAATCAGGAGCGAGTATGCAAATTAAACCAAGATGGCTACAGACACAGAGCAAGGAGGCGGCTTGGGTTTTCCTGGCAATGGAGGAAGCCAAGCTTCCTGCACACCCTGTCTGGCCCAGGCCTCCCCTGAAGGCTACAAAGTTTCAATTACAGAAGATAAATAAATCCCAACAAAAATGGCTGTGGCCATGGAGCAAACAGGAGGCTTGGGTTTCCCTGCGATGGAGGAAGCCAAGTTCCTGGCCTGCCTTGGCCTCCATTGAAGGCTACAAAGTTTCAATCATAGAAGATAAATAAATCCCAGATACCAGGGCCTCCGCTTGGGTCATCAGGGGGAGTGGCCGACCTACAAACCACCACAGGCCCCTCGCCCAGGCCACCCCACGCCCTAAGGGAACCCCCATCCTAATTTGGGACACTCTTTAGGGCAAACTAGCTCAACCCCACCCATGCACCAGGCCTCTATCCTATCTAATAAAAGAATAATACACAAATTGTCTGTCACTCCAACGCACAAATATGGCTGCCCCCGTGTGGACATAAGATGGCTGCCACAAAATGGCCAGCAGGGGAGGGAAGTTGGAAGGGATCAGGCCAGCAGGGGAGGGCAGTTGGGAGGGATCAGGCCTGCAAGGGAGGGCAGTTGGGAGTGACCAAGCCTGTAGGGGAGGGCAGTTAGGGGCAATCAGGCTGGCAAGGGAGCAGTAAGGCATCAATCAGGCTGGCAGGGGAGTGGTTATGGGGTGATCAGGCCAGTAGGCAGAAGCGATCAGAGGCAATTAGGAAGGCAGGCAGGAGAGCAGTTGGGAGCTGGCAGTCGGACATCCCTCGAGGGGTCTCAGATTGGAGAGGGTACAGGCTGGGCTGAGGGGGACACACCCCCGTCCATGAATTTCGTGCACCGGGCCTCTAGTATGATATAAAAGAGTCAGACCACTTGCCTACAACACCAAAGCTAACCTAAAGGGGCAAATTTTATTATACCATGTAAGCTCTCTGCTCATGATTTCCAACAGAGCAGAATCTCCAGTGCTTGGGTCTTTAAGAATTGGCAAACCGACTTATTAACTTGTGAGACAAAACCATGTAAATTCCATAGTTTCTCAGACTGAAATTTGACACTACAGAAAACTGGCTGACTTTTTACTGTCAACAATGTCAGCTCTAGCAAAATCTTTCCAGATTCATTAGATATATTCTGAACGTCACTAAAATGGAATTGTACATTTAAAAGGGGTCAGAATATTTACTTTTCCAAACGGGGGGGGGAGGATCATACTTCAATCAAAAGAGTAAAATCACTTTTAAAAAGTAGAAATCATGAACTGATCTTCCAACTGACTCAGTAGAAGTTGCACTGCTAAGAACACATCAACTTCCTGGACTTTGTACTAAGTTTCCACAAAGTATAATTGAAGGCCAAAAAGAAAACATTATCTAGTGATCATGGAATGCCACAGTTGACTACACAATTAATTCAAAGAAGTTTAAGTACTGTGTCTTAAAATGCAGTACTTTGGCTACCCCTGAATATTTGGGATTAAAGATCTGGCATGAAAATTACTTACATTCTTTCCAAACCTCAATCATTTTTCACTTGAAAAAGACTTTTAGCTAACTACACACACACACACACACACACACACACACACACACACACACTTAAAGTACTTTCTTTTTTTCTTTTTTCTTTTTTCCAGATAAACTTTTTAAAATTTTAAGAATTTTCTTTTCAGGCTGTTTCTGGCTCTTGTCTTTGTCCCTATTACAAATTCTAAAAATTAAAAAAAAACTAATACAGATTTTTATTTAATGCACACTGCTTAACTAATCTAAGTATTTCCACAGATAAAAACTATTTAAAAAGAACAGAATTCACTATCATTTATTCTGTGAAAAAAAATAGAATTTCAAGACTGAAAGTGATTAAGGTTATACTTAAAAAAAAAAAAAAAGTATTTTAGAGCTGCCAGTGACTTTAGAGAGTAACCAGGTCAAAGGTCTTCATCAAGAATCAATAAACCGCCAGGACCGGTTTGGCGCAGTGGATAGAGTGTCGGCCTGTGGACTGAAAGGTCCTGGGTTCGATTCCGGGCAAGGGCATGTACCTTGGTTGCGGGCACACATCCCCAGTAGGAGGTGTGCAAGAGGCAGCTGATCGATGATTCTCTCTCATCTATGTTTCTAACTCTCTATCCCTCTCTCTTCCTCTCTGTGAAAAATCAATAAGATATATTTAAAAAAAAAAAAAGAATCAATAAACCAACATGAATGGGCTAGAGAAGGTGCAATAAGCCTCAAATACCACGCGCACCATTTGAAGTAAACATTGTGCTTATGAACGTTTTTTCTTGGGCAGCTATGTAGAGCTTTCATCAACTTCTCTAAGGAGTTAACATGACCCCTTTACCCCCAGAAAAGTTCATGAGCCACTTGCCAAGGTCACACCACTAACTAGTGTTTGAGCCAGGTCTCTTGCACACATCCTTTTCTTCCTAATCACACCTATCTTGTTTATGTCCTCCACAGAACAATCAAGATGTAAGAATTTCCACAACCAGTTCTTTCATCATACATATTTGCCAAAAGACCTCTTGGTTTTTATTTAAACAGTTCAAAAATATAAATTATTTTCTTTTTTCTCCTGGATTCATGTCAGCAAGTCACCTTATGATATGTCTTATTTGTTATAGCAAATAAATTTCAGGCAATATCTTACTGATTAAGATATTCTTATTCTTTTGTTGCAGAAGAGGACAAAACTAAATATAATTAAGAAAAAGAAAAATTATAAAAATACAAGAAGCCCAGTGCATGAAATTCGTGCAATTCGGGGGTGGGGGTGGAGTCCCTCAGACCAGCCTGCACCCTCTCCAATCAGGGACCCCTTGGGGGATGTCTGACTGCTGGTTTAGGCCCGATCCCGCACCTGCAGTTAGACATCCCTCTGGCAATCTGGGACCGTTGGCTCCTAACCACTTGCCTGCCTGCCTGGCCACCTCCCAACTGCCCCTTGCTGGCCTGACTGGCTGCCCTTCAACTGCCCCCCTGCCAGCTGGCCTGGCCACCTAACTGCCCCCTGCCAGCCTCGCTGCCCCCCCATCTGTCCCCCTGCCGGCCGGCCTAGTCGTCCTCCAACTACCCCCCTGCTGGCCTGATTGCCCCCTAACTGCTCCCCTGCCAGCCTGGTCACCCCCTAACTATCAGGAAGGAAGTTGGATGTCCAGAAGATGTCTGGTCACCTGGTCTAATCAGCATATTCCCCTTTTATTAGTATAGGTGGGCCCAGTGTGCAAATTCATGCACCTTGAAAAGAACTGTGGGCGGTGAGGATGCGGTAGGTACAGGGGTGAGTCTCAGACCCTCCCACCACAGCCCCTGGTCCCATCTGCCTGAAGCCCCACTCCTGCCACCACCCCCACACGCTGATAGCGCTTACACCTGCTGATGGATGGTGCAGAGCGATTGGGCGTGGTGCCAGCAGCAGGTGTGAGCAGGGCTGGCGCTGTCAACAGGTGCAAGTGGCAGCTGCTGCCCTGATCGCCCTTCAAGACCAGGGGGAGGTGGAGAAGCCCTCAGGAATGATTAGGGCCACTCACACCTGCTGATGGAGCTGAGTGATCGGGACCGGCACTGGGCACGGGCAGCGGATGCGTGTGGCGGCTGTGGCATCGGCAGCAGGTGCGAGCGCTGGGTGGGACCACAGCACGCGGGAGCAAAGAATTTTTCAGTAACCACCAGAGGCTTGCCCCAATGGCAGCAACTGGCACTCCCCACTTTGGTCTGGGTGCCCCTGCTCATCTGCTCCACCATCCCACCTTGGCCAACAGGCGCAATGTTCCACACACGCCCCCTGCTGGTCTGCGCATGTCATAGCAGCCAGTTGTTCAGTTGTTCCACCATTCAGTCTATTTGCATATTAGCCTCTTATTATATAGGATTCTTGATTTTGTGCTGGATACTATTTACACCATCTATCCAATGCTTCATTAAGAGAATATCCATTGCTCTAAGCCCAGTATAGTATCTAACATATTCAGAGGGAAGATAGAAAGCACCAGAAAAAGAGGGAAAATATAGGAAAGAACTTTTAGGAAAAGAACAAAAACAGTAACAAGGAACAACACGCAAAATATGAGCAAAATATTCCAATCACCAGGAGTAAGCTATTGTCTAACCCTAAGAGAAAGGTGAGGAATAAAGGTAAGATACTGACTGAAGATGAAGAAGAAAATTAACCACATATGTGAATACTTTTCCATTTATGCCTACAGAAACATCTCCCAAAGAGAGATACCAAACATACTTTAAGAAATGACAACATTAAAGTAACAAATGAAGAGACTCCAAAAGGGACCAACTTCAAAAGTTCCAATCATTTGGTTATATAAATTCTGGTTCCTTTAAAAATTTTTTTTAATCCAATAATCTTGTGTATTCCTATTTTGTATTAGACTCTATGTCTCTATGCAGAGACAAAAAAGATTATGTTCCCCATCTCCAGGGAGTTTGCATCTTAGAAGAACGGACATATATACATACAAGGAATTAAAGAAATCCAATACTTTGTCTTTACCTCATTCAATCCTCAAAAATGGCTGAAGGGTGCTAATTCACTGTCACCATCCACTTTTACGAAGCAATGTACAGAACTTGTGCATTGAATGTAAAGACTTGATTTCACAATTTTACACTTTCAGGGTTTTCTGATCCATGACAGCAAAACAACTAGCCTAACAGCCATTCTGGCTCTTTTCTCCCTCATCAAATTCTTCACAAAACATAGTGGACATAATTTTTCAGGTGAGTCTCCATTTTCACATTATCGCACTTTTCCTCAAAACAAAAATCAGATTCAAAGTTTACCTTCATTAAAGCTTCACAAAAAGGCTACTGGTATAAGCATGTTATTTGAATTGTTAGTTATACTTCCAGGCAGGGACTAAATTTAATGTTACTTAAATTGATTATCTAGATATTACATTCTAACAAAGAGTCTGACAAGCATTCAAAAAATACCACAGATGGCCCTAGCTGATTTGGCTCAGTGGATAGAGCGCTGGCCTGTGAACTGAAATGTCTCGGATTCCATTCTGGTCAAGGAACATGCCGGGGTTTCAAGCTCCATCCATCCCTAGTAGGGGTGTGTAGGAGGCAGATGATCAATGATTCTCTCTCATCATAGATGTTTCTATCTCTCTCTCTTCCTCTCTGAAATAAAAATATATATTTTAAAAAGCCATCAACAGTCCTATGCACTGCCATACCTTATAGAATCCATTCAAATTGCTTATAGTTCTGTCACACAAATTCCATAATTTAGCCTTAACCTTTATGCCTCAGTTTTTGACACTATGCCTCACAATCTATGATACTATATTCCAAACAGTCATATTAATGAGCATCTGCAGTCCCAAAAGTACCGTGCCATTTCACAAATAAATTCTGCATATGCTGTTATGTGCTTGTACTGGCCTCAGCCTCATTCCAATCCAAACCCTCATTAGTAGAAGATTTAGTCTTCATGTTTAATCTCCTTGAAGAGTTCCCTAACTTCCACCCTGAAGTTAATCACTTCTTCTTCAGTGCTACTGCTGCATTCTGGTAGCTTCTTTTACAACACTAATCAGGTAATATTCTAAGTATTGATTTATATGACTCCTCCATCTTAAGTTTATTTATATCCTGTTTATCTAATTTCCTTAGTGCTTCATTCATATAATAAGGTTCAACAGCATTGTGAATGAATAAATGGTAAGAAAATTGCAAACTAACTCATAAGGACTGTACATGGTTAGCTAGGAGGATCCAAAAACAAAACCAAAAAGGCTCAATAGCAATCTTTAAATTTCTGAAGGGGAAATATGACAAAGATCTGACTTATTCTTTGTGGCTCTACAAGGCAAAATTAGGACCATGAATATTACAAAGAGCTTCACTGTACTCTCACATAAAGAACTTTCTAACAATTAATAACATTGCTCAACAGGCTGCCTTGCGGAAATTGAGCTCCTGGTTGGTGAAAGAATTCAAGCAGAGGCTAAACAGTAACACCCATCAGGTGCCTAAACACTAAGAATAAAGAGGCAGAAACTTAGCTCTGAGGTTGTTGTTACTTGTTTTGTTTTGTTAACATTTTGTACAAGCCTAACCTAGAAGTACTTCTTGAACTGATGATAGAACCTATGATACAAACTAAGATAGATGCTATATTCCAGAGCAAAATTGAAATCCTTCTTGTCAAACAAGATAATTGTCTTTTTTTTTTCCTACAGGTAGTTATGATGTTTCCATCAAATGGACAACTAAATTTAAAAAATGTATTTTGGTGGTTTCATATAAGAGCAAAACAAACTTATCTCCTCATTAAAACATGTATCTAGTCATTATTTTATTCAAGAATTATTTTATTCAATAAAGTTTTATAGTGATTATCCTCTAAGTTTTCCCTTCGGGCTGTATAATTAATTCTCTGCTGTTTTATTAGTATGCCCAATATTGAAAGTCAACCACTTTTCTGCTATTCTTGACTGTATTAATATGCTTCTGGGAGTATATCACAAAGGTGGACAACATCCTTGGGTTATATGTTCATTGTTGTGCCAGTTATGTTATATAATAATTTATCAATCAAAAGCTTTATTTTATTAGTTTTTATTTAACAGTTTTTGATGATTACCCAATTCTGAATCACAACAAATCCTTTGTTTTCCAAATAACACCAATGATTATTTTAAAAAACAAACAACTTAAATTTTAACACTCCTCAAAAAGCCAGAAACTTTCTCAATTGAGACCTTTTACTAATTTAAAACTTCAATAACTTATTTCAGAACTTAAAATTTTTACAATATATCTTTCTAGTAATGAACAATTATTTTTTTCCTCACGGGTGAGAGATTTTAATTCTGTCCCCTAGATTTACCATGGTGCTTGTAATAGAAATTTTCCTTTCAGCACTGGAACTTCAAGAAAGAAAACATTGGGTAAAACTGTATATTTTACATTTATTTTACCCTTTGATAAATGTATTTTTTAATAATACCTGAATCTATCATACAACTTAAACTTTTAAATCTAAATTAAACCTTAAATAAAACTGGTTATTAAAAAAAAGAAATTTCACTTGCATGCTATAGCCTATTAAAAGGCCATGAGGGGATGAGGGCAATAGGGAAGTAAAGAGGGGAGAGGCAGAGCAGATATCTTTAAGGAAAGAGGTTGCCAGAAACAGTCACAAAGGCACTGAGGTAAGCAGAAAAATAAATATGGAGATAATGTGTAATACTCTGAAGCCCACAGGCCAAAGTACAGAGCTAAATTCCAGCTAACAATTATTTCTGCTATCACTCTCTGTACAAACCTCTTCAAACTCGTTCTCTAACAGTTTCTCCTGTCTCTAACCATACCTCTACGCTCTCCAATTTTATCTTCTTTCTTACCACCTTAACTGGAATTGTATGAAAACAAAGTATTCATCTTCAGTTTTATTTTATATTTCCTGTCCTGCTTTTCAAAAGCAGATAACATGATCACTTTATGCTTGTTTTTAGTGATTTTGGAGGGATATCTATCTATCTATCTATCTATCTATCTGATTCCTCCTGCATGAATCCTGACTGAGGACCAAATCTGAGACCTGGGTATGTGCCCTGACTAGGAATGAAAACAGGTTACCTTTTGGTGAATGGTACTACACCCAACACGGGCCAGGGTAATATGTTTGTTGTTTTTTAACAAAAAGATTAAACTATTGTAGTCTTTAAATAATTTTTTCCTGGGACAACAGAAAAGTATTTTACCTACTTGACTAGAAGAAGACTACCAATAATCTAGATGAAAACCAGATTTGGAAATTCTAAATAATGGATAGTTGTACATTACAGTATTTGGAAAAATATGAAAAAATAGCACATAATTTGATTTCAAAACTTATTGAGTTCCAAACTTAGAATGTTTTAATCTGTGTATGATTAAAACAGGCAGATGAAATATTTTTTAACCAAGAAAAGTATCCCAAAATAAAATTCAAATTAAAAAGAAACCTACTAGCTGATGTGGTTAAGTGGTTGAGCATTGACTTATGAACAAGAAGGTCACAGTTGGGGCATAGAGGGGGGATTTGCAGGCTTGATCCCCAGTAGGGGGTGTGTGGGAGACAGTAGACCCCATGATTCTCTCATCATTGATGTTTCTATCTCTCCCGCTCCCTTTCTTTCTCTGAAATCAATAACAACATTTAAAAAAAAGAGAAGTCAACAGCAAAATTCAAAGGTAATCTAAACACATTACCAAGTTCACTGTCAAACTAGCTCTAAGTAAGTATATAACTTGTAGCTTGGTTTCCTAAAGTAAACTCTTAATTTCAAGAAAGAGCCTGCTGAAAACTCAAGTCACATGGTTTCCCTCTCTTCCTTTTGGCCACAAAAATAAGTGCGAGGAAGGCTGAAGCAGCAAATTCTAAAGGGGAATAAGCCATGTGTAACGTGCAGGAGTTTTTCTTAAAGGCATGGAAAAGAATTATAACTAGCAGCAGAAGGAAGGAAAATTAGCACCCTTTTTATTAAGTTGTAAATAAGGAGAGGTAAATGACCCCACATTGAAGAGACCTGAGTAAAGTTTTGTGCGCTAAAGTTAAAGAACAGGCAAGCACGGCTATCTAAATAGCATACAATGAAAATAAAAGACCCTTTCCACTAATAAAAAGGAAGCTCAGATTTAATTAGGCAGAGATAAATTCTCAACTAGTGAAGGTTAGGAAAATACTTCTACATTTGTATTTGCATCTGTTCTCTGTTGTATGTCTATACTCATCAATTACATTGTACATAACAATGACCCAATTTTAAATAAACAAAGCAATTTGAGATAAAATATATGCTGTAACTTCTTTCAGTAATTACCTCAGGAGACCTGCCTATCAATAATTATTTCAGTAATTATTGTCTGGGAACCACCTGTATCAGAATCACTTGGAAGTACTACTTGGTACATATTTGGATTCCTGCTGGACCTCACCCAGGATGTGCTTAATCAAAGGGCACAAGGCATCTGCATTCCTAACATGCCCCCTCTTCCCCCTATTTAAAACACTGAAGTTTAAGAATTACTGGAGTAGGGTCCAAGCAACTGTTAACTAGAACTACCTAGGGACAATGCTTACTGTAGCTAACAGAGTTCCTAGAAAAAATAGCCTCCAAAGGGAATGACTTTCCCTTTTGAGTAATACATTTAGAAACGGCTAACAGATGGATCACCTCAAAAGCTCCAAATGTTTCCATTTCCCCCAAAAACTTTCCTACCACAACATACTAAGTATGAAATGTATGAGTAAGCCAAGTTAAACATTTCATGAACTTAAACAAAAATTGGCTTTGCCTGTCTAAGAAAGGTCCTTAAAACAATAAAAGATACAAATAATTTAATCTTTCTCAACATTCCCTCCTTTTAGTTCCTTCTCAAATTTGTTTTAGTCAAAGCTTCAAGACTTCTGGAA
Source organism: Pipistrellus kuhlii (assembly GCF_014108245.1). Taxonomy (NCBI): domain Eukaryota; kingdom Metazoa; phylum Chordata; class Mammalia; order Chiroptera; family Vespertilionidae; genus Pipistrellus; species Pipistrellus kuhlii. Next base: position 28,018,815 of record NW_023425460.1, on the reverse strand, counting down.
ATTTTATATCACTACACTAGAGTCCATTTTAACATCCATCTAATACAAAATAAAAATTATGTTTAAAAATCTACTACACAAATTGTGTAATGTTTCTTCAGGTCGTATACATAAAATTCATTCGTCTCTTCCTTTCTTAAAACCAGCGGATTTTAGCGATGGGATTGGGGAAGGGACAGTGGTGGTCTTGCTGTAGTTTAAATAATGACATTTGAGCCGAAGCCGGTTTGGCTCAGTGGTAGAGTGTCGGTCTGCGGACTGAAAGGTCCCAGGTTCGATTCCGGTCAAAGGCATGTACCTTGGTTGCGGGCACATCCCCAGGGGGGGGGGGGTGTACAAGAGGCAGCTGATCAATGACTCTCTCTCATCGATGTTTCTAACTCTGTATCTCTCTCCCTTCCTCTCCCTGTACAAAATCAATAAAATATATTTTAAAAATAAATAAATAAATAATGACATTTGAATCCTCACTGTATGCCATATAATAAATACAAAGCACTTAGAATATTACCTCATTTAACATTCATGACAATCCCATGTGGGAGGTATCACTAATATCCCCATTTTATGGAGGAGTTGCTTAAGGTCCAGAGAAGCCAAGTAACTTGTCCATAATTACACAGCTAGTAATCGAATTTAATCCCAGGCACTTATCTAACTTCATAACTAGAATTTTTAACCACTATAATCTGCAGTTTGAAGATGTCACCTGCCAAAAGAAAGTTACCCTGAATTAGACTAGGTAGAGGTTGTGGATTCTGGAGAATCTAATTTTTTTAAAAAATGTGCTTCTAGGAAATTTTGAAGTTTAACAAAGGCTAAGAACTATTGCACTACTAGGCTATTAGCTCACTGAAGTCAAGCAGTGGCCACCTTTGAGAAATAACTCATGGTGATAAAGTTCAAGCCTCAAGTTCTAGTTCATTGATTAATTAGAATTTACTTACTACTCCTGTCATCCCTCTGTACCCCATCCCATTCCAAAGAAGTAGAAGAAAAAAAATCTAGCATTTTCTAAAGAAAAAAATTAGATCTGCTAGCAAACCAAATATTTCATTGGCAACAGCACTGTCGGTTTTCCATAGGGTATTAAACAATGCATAAGTGATCCCTGAAGTTCCTTCTACTTTAAACATTTTTGACTTTATAGTAAAACACAACTGCTCCCCAAATAAAAACTTTAGTCAATAACTCCATGCCAAATAAAGTGTGAGGTTTAAGTAACAGAATATAAGGCAGGTCCTTGAATAACATCGTTTCATTAAAACATTGATGAGATGCCAAGATACTGTAGGAACTTAACTCTTGTTTATATCAATCAACCTGGAGTAAAATTGGTTTTGTTATGCAACATTTCACTTAAAGTTTCGCAATCTATTGAAGATGTTAAGTGAGGACTTACTGTACAGATGTTGCTTTCTAATTTGTGACAAATGTACTCCAGTAATATGATGTTGACAATATGGGAACAGGGTGAGCAGGATAGCAGAACCATCTGTATGTAATATCTGTGTAACTTTTTTGCAAATCTAAAACTATTCTAAAATAAAATAAGATTTAAAAAAAATATATGTCCATTTTAAATAATACAGAAAATTTCTACTGAACAACAACTAACTCCAAGTTAATATTGGATGAATAGTCTGCTTTGCTTACTGGGCTATAATGTTAAAATATGAACACTTTTACATTTCAAAATGATGTTTGAGCCAGGGCTGGTTTGGCTCAATGGATAGAGCATGGCCTGCGACTGAAGGGTCCCGGGTTCGATTCCGGTCGAGGGCATGTACTGTGGTTGTGGGTGCATCCCTGATGGGGGGTGTGCAGGAGACAGCTGATTGATGCTTCTCTCTCATTGATGTTTCTAGCTCTCTATCCCTCTCTCTTCCTCTCTGTAAAAAAAATGAATAAAATATATTTTTAAAAAAATTATGTTTGAGCTCTTAAAATTCTTAGTCCCACAAAAATTGGAGTTTCCCAAAACCTTTCTACCATATTTATATTCATACTAGAGGCACAAGTGCATGAAAATTCATGTACTTGAGGGGGGAGGGGTGTCCCCTCAGCCCAGCCTGCCCCCTTTCACAGTCTGGGAGCTCTCAGGGTCAGGAGGCGACACCTCTGCTGCTGCCACTGCCAGCAGTGCAAGCCTCAGGCAGCCCTCGGCGGCTGGGCAGCCGCCATCCGAGGCTTGCCTGCGCCTCAGGCCAGCCCTGGGCAGCTGAGGGCAGGTCTGGCCACACCATGCGCCTCTTGCCCCCTCGGCTGGGCTGAAAGGACTGTGGCAATCTGGTGGCAGGCACAAGGAGCTGTTGGACCTGCCTGAAGGCGGGTCTGGCCACACTGCATGCCTGTCAAGCCCCCCAGCCAGACTGAGGGGACTGGGTGCCTCCATCTTGTGGCTATGGGTGCCACCATATTTGTGACGGTGTTATTTATCTAATAAAGAAGTGCATATCTCCTCTTTATTAGATAGGAATATCATACCTCTAACCATCCACCTTAAAACCAATGTTGGACTTCCCACGGTTTAGTGTAAGTCCCTATTCCCTATAGTGTGTTGTGATTGGTTGGTTTTTTGTTTGTTTGTTTGTTTGTTTTTTAAGAAAATACTGAATCTCAGGGAAGGAGTTGAGATGGGTGCCAGACACAGGGGAAATATATATTTTTTTAAAGTTTTTTATCTCCTCCTCACAGATGAGATTATAACAGTGGGGGTAGTAGTACCTACCTAGCATTTCAAAACTTTTATAGACAAGAAAGGGCTAAGGATCAGAAGAAAGGTTACTTCTAGGTCAAGTCACAATAAACACAGAGATGCCCCTGTGAAGCTGAGACAAGCCCCCAAGAAGGAAAGAACTACAATTCACCTCATCTCGAAGGGAGAGGAAGCAGGAGGTCATGACCGTGGTCCCGTCCTGAACCAAATTCCTTCCTCTCCCATAAAATTTCTGCCCCAATGAAGCTCCTGCCAATGATGTACCTAACTTTCTAGTAATAGATATATTGCTGTAAAATGTTCCCCTTTACTAAGGTAAAACAAACCTGAGGTATTCTTTAGAAGTATTTCTGTTACAGGAAAGAGAGAAAGAAGGAAGAAGGAAAAGATGGAGAGAAAAGAGCCCCAGGTGAACAGCAGTTATGATGGAATGTAAACCTGAACTGAAAGCTAGGAATCCTGGTTTCCTGGTTTCTATTCCCAGATCTACCATTAGCTAACTCAACTATCTTATTTAGACAGTGAGCTTCCTCATTGAAAAATGAAGTAGGGGTCGGGGTTGCACCTAAGAATAAGAGTATATCCTAGAACAAGATGTCCCCAAAGGGCTTCAGAGCTTCAGAGTCGAGAATGATACCTGTGCACAAGAAGAAAAAAGCCTCTTAGGTTGCAGGAACAAGGAAAATTTCTGATTATTCTGCCTGGGGATGGAAGATTGTTCAAAATTACTAGGTACAAATTAGTACTTATAGATCAGTAGAGGGAGAGTCCATGCAAGTTGCCAATTCAACACAACCTGAGTGGGGTTCTTTATACCAGCGCTAGGTATTATAGAGTCAGAGATGAATGTCAGAGTCTCTGCCTTTAAGATGTTCAGAATCCAGTTAAGGTTTTGGCCAAGGTTTAGCTAGGAGAAAAACTGTGCCTGTCTGACTCTCTCCTTTCCCATTAATGTTACATAAAGGACGCAATGACACCTAGAATCTTCACAGATTGCAATTAAGAAAAATGAGGCTTAAAGAAATTAACTTCAGGGTACCAAATTTTCTAGGTTCAAACCCAGTGGTCTGACACACATGATTGGTGTGGCCATATGAATGTCAATTAACTACATTAATTAAAATCCTATTAACCTAGAGGATAAAGAAAAATTATTAAATTATATCACAATTCCTGTCAACAGTTAACAATATGAAAGCCTCTTATAATAGATGTGCCTCATTATTCATTAATTGCAATGCATAATCCCCACTAGCCTGTACTCTACCTCCAACTTAAAGATCATAACCATTGTCCAAACCATCTCTATTCCCAATGAGTAGTGTTGAGCAAGTACTCTGGGTACAATGGTTGAATTAGTGATCTCCAAAGCTGCTCCCAGGTCTAAAATTACCTGACATCAAAACATGATCAATAAACACATAAACGCCACACAAGGTCACAAATATATACGCTTAACTCATCTAGAGAGTTTTAAAGTAATGCCACTACAAGCTTTAAATATATATATATATATATATATATATATATATATATATATATATATATATATATAAAACTGATTTTTTTACAGAAAGGAAGGGAGAGGGATAGAGAGTTAGAAACATTGATGAGAGAGAAACATCAATCAGCTGCCTCATGCACACCCTCCACTGGGGATGTGCCCCCAACATGTCCCTGACCAGAATCGAACCCGGAATCCCTGAGTCCGTGGCCGAAGCAGATCTTACTACTCTATATATTTTGCCCTATCAGTAATAAAAATTAGGCTTTCCCAATCTTGATTTAAACAACTTTATAACTTATTTGTAAATTTACACAAGCCAGGAAAATAAGGGATAATAAAATTGAAAAAAATAAGAAATATTAATTACAATCAGAAAATTGTGACTGTGTCTACAATGCACACTAATTGTATAATCCTCTACACTTGAACTGTGGAAACTTATTTCTGCTGTTTGTGAAGATCCCTGGAAAAATAACAAAAACACAGGAGAGAGAACTCTGAGAGGGTTTTACAAATTGGGAATACTTTCCCATTTGCTTATAGATTTAAAAAAAAAAAAAAAAAGCGGGTCAAAATCTAACTCAAGGGAGACTGCTTTTGCTCTTCACTCATGTTCATTAGGATGGGTACTTCTGGACTATTTACTTATCCCTGGCAAACCAACAAGGCCCCATTCTCAAGTCTGGAATGTCCAGGACCATCATTTAGTTTCAAGAAAAGCAGGTCAAATGACATAAATAATACCGTGAAAACTTAAAATGAAGTTGCTGCAAAAAAGTGAGAGCTATCTGACAGAAGTAGACAAGAGGGATTTTCTAGATTAAACTGACATAGCAATTTGGCTCTAAAGGCGGGGATCAAGTTCTAAACACCAAACTGCATTTGAATAAAGGCCACTTTTTTGGGGAGGTGAGGGGGGGGGACAGGCCCCCAAATACAACCTCTTCTAATTTCAAGAATTCCCAATTTGAATGGATTTGATTCCACGTAGTCAGCTTTGCTAAACGATTTCTCTTTATCACAATCCCAAGCCTACACACCCGTACTATCCTATTCCTTGTAGTACGATTTAAAAAATAAATAAAATTGGGGACGGAGTAGGCTGTCTGCTACTCAGGTGAGGCAAACTGCAGACTGGGCACTACCGGGCTGGCAGGCACGGAGTAACAAAACCCAGGTGTGAAGGGCAGGTAGAGGCGGCCCCCAGGCCACAGGGGAGCGGAGAGGCTCGCTCCCAGAGCTCACAGCACAGACACACAATGCAGACCCAGTTCCTCTTCCCGGGGACAAATCACAGCTGAGCCCGGACGCCGGCCAGAGCCCGCGCGCAGCGGCCCGGCCCCCCGCACGCCCCGAGCCCCGCGCGGCCGGCGCTGTACCTGGCGAAGAAGTCGGCCAAGCCGCCGCTCCGTCGAGCCCGGGCCGAGGTCCCCGCGGGGCCCTGCTCCGCGACGGACGAGGGCACCGGCGGCCCCGCCGGGGGCGGGTGGTCGCGGGCGCCGTGGCGGCGGCTCACCTCGAACGTGTTCCGCGAGTTGAGGTGGACGTCGGAGAAGCCCAGCCCTGCGCCCCCACTAGTCCTCCCGGCCGCGGTGGCGGGGGGCGCGCCCTCCTCGGGACCCCCGGCCCCGGCTCCCGGCTGCTCCCAGTCCTCGCTGCCGCTGCCGCCGCCGCCGCTGGCCGGGCTGCCCTCCGCCGCCGCCAGGCAGCAGCTCCGCAGCGGGTCCTCGAGCGGCGTGGCCCAGTCGGACCGGCTGCCCGCGGCGTCCGCGCCCTCGGCGCCGGGCCCCTCCAGGGGGAGGCGGGGATCCCGGGCGCCGGCGCGCGCCGGCCCGCGAGCCTCCTCCGGGTCGCGCCAGCCCCGGCCCGGCAGAAAGCCCGAGTCCCCGTTGGTCATGCCCCCGTGCCGCGGCGCGCCCGCCGCCTCCGCGCCTCGGTGCCCGGAGCCCGGGGCTCGGTGCGGGGCCGCCGGAACGCCGCACTGGCCGGCGGGCGGCGGGCAGGAGCACAGCCCGGGCTCCAGCTGCCCCCCGGCCGCCGCGAGGTAACGCCGGAGGAGCTGCTGAGGCGGCGTTTCCTCCTCCTCCTCCTCCTCCCCCTCCTCCGGCGGCTCCACAGCGCCGACGCCTCCGCCAAAGCCGCCCGTGGCCCGGATCATCTTCCCGTCCGCGCCCGCCGACTCGGGCGCCGGCACCGGGAGGAACTTGGGGTTTCTTCCCGAGCAGGCTCCGGCATCCTCCGGACCCACCATCCGGGCCGGGTGAGCGCCGCCCGAGGAGGAGGCGGCGGAAGAGTCCCCGGCGCAGGCTCGGCCCGGGTGCAGCCCTAGGAGCCCGGGCCGCGGCGGCCGCCGCCGCAACCTTCCCAGACCCGCCCCTCCCACCCGGGCTTCGGGCAGTTGCGGGAGGGCGGGCCGGTGCCTGGGTCTGCGCACGCGCTGGAGCCGGACCGGTCAAGCCGGGACCGGGAGACTCCGCGAACCATAGAGACGCCGGCTAGAGAGGCCCTCTCCCTGACACTCCGGCGGCCAATCTGGGATCCGCCATCTGGATGGTGGAGGTTGGTTGGTCCACTCCGAGTCTGACAGCTCTTACAGGAGGAGCACGGGTTTGGCTCGTTTAGCAAAAATCCACTCGACGTGCTTAATTTATAGGAGACTACAAGGTGTTAGATTCTTCCAGCTCTAATTACCCTTTTATATCCATCTTCTCCATCACCATCGCCACAATTTAGGGCTTCATCTCCTCTCGTTCAACACCCTCCAGTCTTCACTTCATCTTATCTACCACCACGCTACATCGCAGTGCTTTTCTCAAAGATTTCCTTTATCACTCAAGGAGGGATAGTAAGTAGGCAGAGAGGGGCTATTGAAATAATTCCAGCACCTTGTGAAAACGGATTAAAAATGGAGTGATAGCCGAAACCGGTTTGGCTCAGTGGAAAGAGCATCAGCTTGCGGACTGAAGGGTCCCAGGTTCGATTCCGGTCAAGGGCATGTACCTTGGAGGCGGGCACATCCCCAGTGGGGAGTGTGCAGGAGGCAGCTGATCGATGTTTCTCTCTCATCGATGTTTCTGACTCTCTCCCTCTATAAAAAATGAATAAAATATTTTTTAAAAATGGGGTGATAATCACTGAATGGAAATGAAGTGTGTTTAAGAGGAGGGATGAACCAGCAATTACTACAAAACCTTTTGAGATGGAAACTGATATGGTTTGAAGAAATAGGGATTGGAAAAAGTTTATTAATAGGGTTAATATATCTGGTAAAGTAAAAGACACAGACTATCCAGCATCTAGTTAGAAGTCTAAAACTTGATCCAGAACTTAGATGGACATGCAAATTGAAGTCATCTGCATAATGAGTGACAGCATCTAGGAAGAAAGAATAAAGATGGAAGTACAGCAGATTCAACAGTGTCATTTCAGGATAAAGAAGTTGTATTGCAAGGGATTAAAGAAGCACTACTTGTGGATAAAATGAAGCAGCATTATAGACCATTCATTGTAAAAGTATGCCAATGAAAGAGAGGGCAGAAATAGAATGCAGTAGTAGAGGAAGCAGCATTGTCAATCTGTAAAAGCCTTTCTTATAAATATACTGTATAACGTATACACAAAAAGAGTGACTATAACCTATATATGAATGGTAATACATATGCTTTTTAAAAAAGGACATCAAGGCACCTCAAGCTCAATATGTCCAAGTGTAAACTCACAAATGCCTCCTCCAAATCTATCCTATTGAAGCCTTCCATATACCACTGAATGACAGTATTACATCATTATCTTATCTCACTAGCCAAGTGTAGTGGATGTGGATTGAATTGTGTCCCTCAAAAAGATATGTGCAAGTCGTAACCCCCAGTACCTGTGACTTTATTTAGAAAAGGGTTATTCAGATGTAATTATGGTAAGACTCTCAAAATGATATAATCCTGGATTGGACATTTCCCTCTCCTCATAGCACTAATAATTTGGTGCCCATATATAAGACAGAAGCATATGGAAGTCCATGTGAAGATAGGAGCAGAGATGAAAGTGATGCATCTACAAGCCAAGGAACACAAAAAATTGCTGACAGATACCATAAGTTAGGAGAGATAATTGAAATAAATTCTTAGAGCCTTCTGAAAAAAGCAATCCCACCAACACCTTGATTTCAGATTTATAGTCTCCAAAACTGCAAGAGAACAACTTTTTGTTGTTTTAAGCTACCAAATTGTGGTAATTTGTTATCACAGCCCTAGGAAACGAATACACCAAGTACTCATTAAAGTCTGTTGTGTTTCTATCTTTATTTTTAATCATATAATACAGTATTATCAGCTATGCTAACCATTTTTTACACTAGATCCTCTGAAATGAGATAACTGAAAGATGCTTAAAAACTTTCAGCTGCAAGATGAATAAGGGCTAAGGATCCAATGCAAATGTCTTAAATTGATTCACTTCACACTATTTCCACCCACCCAGACTAATTTGTCATCATCTCATTCCTAGGCAATAGAATTAACCTCCATTCTCCACTCATTCACCAGGGGCCACATCCAAATAATTCTCCATGCTGCAGCCAAAGTACTTAAAAATAATACACATACACACACACATACACATACACATACACACACACACACATTCACATACACATACACACACACACACACACACACACACACATATATATACATATATATGTATATATATACATATATATGTATATGTATAATATGTAGATGTATATAATTGATTTTTTACAGAGAGGAAGAGAGAAGGATAGAGAGTCAGAAACATCGATGAGAGAGAAACATCGATCAACCACCTCCTGCATACCCCCCACTGGGGATGTGCTCGCAACCAAGGTACATGCCCTTGACTGGAATTGATCCTGGGACCCTTCAGTCCGAAGGCTGACACTCTATCCACTGAGCCAAACTGCTTAGGGCCAAAGTACTTTTTTATAAACACAAATCTGATCATGTCAGTGCCCTGCTTTTTTAGTCGTCATTGTATTAACCTTTCAACCTTTTAAAAGAAACACTTTTCCTTAATTTTCCATTACTCTATTGTTTCCTTTTTTTCTCCTACATTTTTGGATGTTTCTCCTAAGTACTCTTTGGGAGGGTTCTTCCTATTTTCTTAACCCTAGAGACAAAACCTTTTTTCATGACCTATTAAGCACTTTATGGTCCATTTTCTAGCCTCCTCTCCCACTTTTCTCCCAGATGCCCTGAATTTCAGTTACATTGGCCTTCTTTTCATTCTAGCTGCTACAAAGCTGTTTCTCCAAGATTGTATAGCTAGAATGTTTCCCAAGATAATCTGGGTCTTTGTTGTAAACATCTCCAATCTCATCTCACATTTATCTTCTCATCATGTTTCAGACACATGGCCCTTTTCTGTTTCTGAAGTTCTGTGCTAACTAAGCCCTTTCTCCCTAAGGATCTTGGTGCATGAGAGGACTTTTCCCCACCTGGCCAATCTATCTTCTACTCTTACTTAAGGACTCAGTTTGTTTTTTAAATGGGTTTTAGAAGAGAGGGAGAAAGATGGTGTATGTGGCGGAGGGAGAGAAACATCGATCTGTTGTTCCACTTACTTATGCATTCATTGGTTGATTCTTGTATGAGCCCTGACTGGGATCAAACCAGCAACCTTGGCTTAGAGTGTATTGGGACAACACTCTAACCCAGTGGTTGCCAACCGGTGGTCCGAGAGGTCTTAAAGGTTGGTGACTGCTGGTTTAAAGAAACCTTTGGGACAGTGGTCACCAACCGGAGATCCGAGGACCACTGGTGGTCTGTGAGTCAGGGCAGGAATAAGTTTTAATGTCAGCTTCTCAGAGAAGCCTTCTTTGACCTCTCCTCCAATTGCTTAGATTTGTTACGTCTTTATAACACACTTTTACTTTGTAATCAGTATTACAGCTATAATTTTGTTTTTTGGGGGGCTAGTATTTGTATACACACACACACACATACACACACACACACACACACACTCTACAATGTAAGCTCTGCAAGGAGAGGGAGTATGTCTGTTGTTGTTTTTTTAAATCTTTTTTTCCTTTTTAAATATTTTATTGATTTTTTACAGAGATATAGAGAGCTAGAAACGTCAATGAGAGAGAAACATCAACCAGCTGCCTCCTCCACACCCCCCACTGGGGATGTGCCTGCAACTCAGGTACATGCCCTTGACGGGAATCGAACCCGGGACCCTTCAGTCCACAGACCGACGCTCTACCACTGAGCCAAACCGGTTTCGGCTGTTTTGTTCATCTTTTTAGCAATAGTATCTAGCACACTGCCAAGCACATAGTAACTGTTCAATAAACAGTTATTAAAGAAATATATGAATAAGCAGATGTGTCTACTAAAATAAAATGTGTCAGAATAAAACTATCAAAATATGTGTCTAGTCCCCAGGAAATTCTCAACTCAACAGATTAAGCATATCTGTAATCCTCAAGACCATGATTCAGAAACAGCCTGATGCTGATATCTATTTATACTCTTGGATACATGCAATTTCATCTTTTATGGATGAATGTTTAACCCAAATGATTTGTTTTGCGTGAGTATGCACTACTGAAACCTAAACTAACCATGGGTTGTCCTCTTATATACTGGTCTGAAAGCTGTGAGTCTTTGTTGATGAACTGATTAAATAAAAATGTGATAAGTATGTTCATTTGAAAGTCAGTTGACAGGACTTAGAATATATTTGGTATCAAAATCAAAATGAAAATTCTGCAAAGCAATGGGAATGAACAATCTTCCGTGGGACCATGAAACTTGTGTTGCTACTGAATTCATCTTCAACTTCCACAAATGGTTTAAAAATTCTATGCATGCCTGGTAAAGCCTCAGCTGGTAAAAGAGGATGACTAGGACTACGTTTGTGGATTATAGTTAGATTACCAGTATTGAAAGGATGAATATTACAGATTAACTCAACAGGATGAGATATATGTCAGAAATGAATGATATAAGATCACAGAGAAGCTGCTGTTTGGTGAGCCACAGACAGTCAGCCACAAACCAAGTTTGGGCATCGACCCATGCACCGAAAGATTACTGATTCAATTCCATTCCCATTCAGGGCACATGGGTTCCAGCACACGCCCAGGTTTCAGGCTGGATCCCCAGTAGGGGGCACGCATAGGCAGCCAATGTCCCTTCTGCTCTCACATTGATGTTTCTCTTTCTCTTCCCCTCCCCCTTTCCCTCTCTCTAAAAATTAATTAAAATATTATTTTTTTAAAAAAGAAGAAAAGAAACAATGCACATAGGTCCTTGGGGAAACAAACTGACGCTGCATGTCAGGAGTCCAGGTACGGCTACTCCTGGGACTCTGTCGTAAGGAAATCACTTAAAAGGATAAAATAAGAGCTATCCAAATGTGCTCATAGAAAAATATTAACTAGTTAGAAATCAGAAATTACCTACATTGTCAATAATGTGGGAAGTGTAGGAAAAACTAGGTATACCAAATATTTCTTGAGAAATATGATTAGTACTCATACAATTTAACAAAAGGAGGACAGACAACCCAATTAAAAAATGGGCAGGGGACCTAAATAGACATTTCTCCAAAGAGAACATATAAATGGCCAAGAGACCTATGAAAAAATATTCAACATCACTAATTATCAGAGAGATGCAAATTAAAACTATAATGAGGCGCCACTTCACAGCTGTCAGAATGGCTACCATTAATAAATCAACAAGCAAGTGCTGGTGAGGATGTGGAGAAAAAGGAATCTTACTACATTGCTGTTGAAAATGAAGATTGCTTTAAAATTTTTTTTTTAATTACAGTAGTTTTTAAAAAATATATATTTTTATTGATTTCAGAGAGGAAGGAAGAGGAGAGAGAGAGAGATAGAAACATCAATAATGAGAGAGAATCATTGATCCACTGCCCCCCACATGCCCCACACTGGGGATACAGCCTACAACCCTAGCATGTGCCCTTAATTGGAATGGAACCAGTGACCTTTCAGTCTGCAAGCTGACACTCTATCCACTGAGCCAAACCAGCTAGGGCGGACAGCTTCAATTTTAATATTAATTAAATGTTAATTAAATATTAATTTAATACTCCTTTACTGATTATTTAATTTGCTGTGTTGTTTCCCATTCTGCGGATGAAATAAGTATATCTAACCAATTCCATTATTGGATATTTTGATGGTTCCCAACTGTTTACTATTATAAATACTTTTGAGGCTTAATTCCTTACATATACATATTCATACATATCTTTGGTTATTTTCTCTGGAAAATTGATCAGAAATGGAATTGATAAGGGAAACGACATTAACATATATTTTACTTTTTATTATACTTTAATCCAAAGATTTTGCATTGCTTTACATGTTTTCTTCATATATATATATATATCCAATTAAATCTCCTTTCTATCCTATTTTTCATCCATCCTCCAAAACCCAGTTTCAAGCTCTATTTTTCAAGACAATTTTAGTACCAATTTGGTAAGTCCTACAATGCTCATTGATCTCCTACATCTTTTTTAAAAATATATATATTTTATTGATTCTTTTACAGAGAGGAAGAGAGAGGGATAGAGATCTAGAAACATCGATGAGAGAGAGACATCGATCAGCTGCCTCCTGCACACCCCCTACTGAGGATGTGCCCGCAACCAAGATACATGCCCTTGACCAGAATCGAAACCGGGACCTTTCAGTCCACAGCCTCTATCCACTGAGCCAAACCGGTTCCAGCTATCTCCTACATCTTATATTATTTTTAATTTTGAAATAATTTGAGACTTACAAAAATTTACAAAAGCAGTGCAAAGATTTCCATTTGCTCTTAATTTCGATTTCCCCAAAATTAACAGCTAATATAAACACAATACAATTATTAAAATAAATTAACATTGCTATAGTACTATTATCTAACCTACATATTATTAGCACCACGCTCTAACCAACTGAGCTAACCGGCCCCACTACATATTACAATAGATATTCAAATTTCAGGTTAGTTATTCAAATTTTTCTTTTTGTCCCACTAATGTCCTAGATCTGGTGTAGGATCAACGATTTTTAGTTTTCACATCTCCTTCTCTCTCTCCAAAGCAGGACAGTTTCTCAGTCTTTTTCCCCCCCATGACTTCAAGTCCACCTTCATGGGCATGCTACCCATTCATTTGCACAGGGTTCCCCTACACATTTTCTTTAATGCTCTGCTGTTGCTCTTGAAATTCTTAATCACTTTTGAAGAAGGAATCTCATATTTTAATTTGAACTGGGCTCTGTAAATTATGCAGCTGATCCTGAATGACCTTGACACTTTTGTAACATGTCCCTCAATTTAGGTTGGGCTAATTTTTTCCTCATAATTAAATTCAGGTATTGTATTTTTGGTAAGAACACCATAAAAGTGACATTGTGTCCTCCTCAGTGCATTTTATCAGGAAGCTCATGATGTTGGTTTATTCAAATTCTGGTGATACTAACTTTAATAATTTATTCAAAATAGTGCCTGTCATGTTTCTGCATTGTAAGTTACTATTTTGTCCTTTGATACATATTTTCAAATTGCTCACAAGGAAAACTGCAATTTTATATTTCCCATCTGCCCATCTGAACACCCTCCTCCTCCACATGGTTTCCATATTACATTTCTTTTCTTTCTTTTTTTTCTTTTTTTTGCCATTTATATTTCTTTTGAGAATATGTATAAAATTTCTTTGGCTCAACCTGCTTCTAGTCCACCTTACTGACTAGATAATCCTAAGAAGTATTTGTGAATTGAAATAGGCTGAGAGATTTTACGGTGCTTTAAATGTTTAGGAAAAGAAATCTCCTTTAAAAGATAGCCATTATCTTTAGTATATTACTGTGTCCTGTGAATTCCTGAAGGGGATGTGATAAACTGGATCTGGATTTAGGCTATTGGGGAAGAACAGAACTCTGGCTGTTTACTCACAATGGGTTTGTGAACTCTAAAAGGGGTAAAGAAAAACAGTAATTGAAAAGAAGAATCCAGGATGCTCTGTTGAAGAGGACTGGGAATGTAACAGAAAAGCTCTGATGACTGAAGCTACTCTGGAGACCCATGATGTAGTCAAATCAAATGCATGCATAACTTTGACCCAGCAATTCCACTCCTGATATACCCTTCAAAGGAATTTCCTCACATTGATGTTTCTCTCTCTCCTTTCCTCTCTAAAATCAATGAAAATATAACCAAAAGTGAAGATTTTTTTTAAGTACATGAACATATACAAAACCATATATCTGAAAAATATATATTTTCAAAAGGACAGAAATTTTTAAAATTTATGTTAAATGCATTAAAATGTTTGACTAGGCAGCAAAATCTCAGACATATGCTGAAGCAATATCTTCACTGATACAGCTCCTAGAGCAATGGAAACTAAAGAGAAAATAAACAAATGGGACTACAACAAAATAAAAAGCTTCTGTACAGCAAAAGAAACCATCAACAAAACAACAAGAAAGCCCACATCATGAGAGAACATATTTGCCAATCTTATCACCGATAAGGGTTTAACCTCCAACATTTATGGGGGCTCATACAACTTAATAAAGGGAAGATAAACAACCCAATCAAAAAATGGGCAGCCCTGGTTGGTTTGACTCAGTGGATAAAGTGTTGGCCTGCAGACTGAAGGGTCCCGGGTTCGATTCTGGTTGAGGACACATGGCTGAGTTGCAGGCTCAAACCCCATAGGGGGCGTGCAGGAAGCAGCTAATCAATGATTCCCTCTCATCATTGATGTTTTAATCTCTCTCCCTCTCTTCCTCTCTGAAATCAATTTAAAAAAAAGGGGGGGGGGCAGCAGACCTAAATAGATAGTTTTCGAGAGAGGCTGTAAGGAAGACCAAGAGACATATGAAAACATGCTCAAAGTCACTAATCATCTCGAGAGATGCAAGTCAAAATGACAATGCGGTACCATCTCACGCCTGTCAGAATGGCTATCATCAACAAATCAACAAATGACAAGTGTTGACGAGGTTGCAGAGAAAAAGACACCCTCATGCACTGCTGGTGTGGAGAACAGTATGAAGTTTCCTCAAAAAACTAAAAATAGAACTCCCATTTGACCCAGTGATCCCACTTTTAGGAATATATATCTTAAGAAACTAGAAACACCAATCAGAAAGGATATATGCACCCCTATGTTCATAGCAGCACAATTTACCATAGCTGAAACTTGGAAACAGCCTTAAATGCCCATCAGCAGATGAGTGGATTAGAAAACCGTGGTACATGTACACAATGGAATACTATGCTGCTGTAAAAAAGAAGGAATTCTTACCATTTGCAACAGCATGGATGGAACTGGAGAGCATTATGCTAAGTGAAGTAAGTCAGAGAAAGATAAATATCACATGATCTTACTCATTTGTGGAATATAATGAACAACATAAACTGATGAACAAAAACACATCTTGAGACAGAGAAGCATCCATCAGACAGTCAAACCTCAGAGGGAATGTAGGGATGGATGGAGATAAGGGGGAGAGATCAACTGAAGGACTTGTACATATGTGTATAAGCTTAACCAATGGGGTGAGGGCGTGAGTAGGGGGGAGTAAGGACACATATGTAATACCTTAATCAATAAAGAAAAAAATGTTTGTCTATGGAAGGGAGGAGAAAGGAATTACTAAAAGGGGATAAAGCTGAATATACTGATAAATAAAACATGGAAGAGACAGTCTTTGCATGAATGAATAATGATAATGTGTCAAGAACTGAGGAAGGTGTTAATTCTCTACATTCAAGGAGAATGGAAGGGAAAAAGGAAAGAGGGGAGGTCAGAAAAGAGAAACTGAGCAGGCAGCAAACTCTGACCCTTTGGTTGCAGGGCTTTTCACATGCTATTCCATCTGCTAGAAAATCTAATCACACACTCAGTCTCTCTCTCTCTTTCTCTCTCTCTCTCTCTCTCTCTCTCTCTCTCTCTCTCTCCCCCCCTCTCTCTCTCCCCCCCTCCCTCCCTGGCTGTGTAGCTCAAATGGTTAGAGTGTCATCCTGATATGACTGAGGGTTCAATTCCCATTCAGAGCACGCACAAGAAGGAAGCAATGAATGTGCAAATAAGTGGAATAATAAATTGATGTTCCTCCTTTCCTGTCTCTTTCTAAAAATAAATAAAAACTTAAAAAACTGTTCATTGAACCCAACTGATAGTTTTTAAATATGTTCACAAATTCGTTGATACTCTTCTCTTCAAAAAGTAAACTGCATTACCCCTATCATTGAGTGTGGTCTGAATTAACTAACTCACTTTTAATACGTAAATTGAATTGCGGAAGTGCTGACTTGCAAGAGTAGATCTTAAAAAGCATTGGTTTCCCCCTTACTCTGTTGGATAACTTGCTCTGGGGGAAGCCAGCTGCTCTGTCTTGAAGATACTTGAGCAGCTCTTTGGAGAGGTTCACATAGTGAGAAACTGAAGCTTCCTGCCAAGGAAGAATCGAGGCCCCGACCCAGAGTGAAGTTAATCCTGGGTCTCAGGAAAATTTTCAGATGACCACAGCCTTGTCCAACATCTAGACTGCAAATCCCAGAACCAGAACCATCCTGCTAAGCCACTTCTAAATTCTAGACCCACAGAAACTGTGTGAAATACTAAGTGCTTATTATTGTTTTAAGTTGCTAGGTTTTAGGGTAATTGGTGAAGCAGAAATAGATCATTCATATGCCCACTGAAACTATCATTATGTTTTTAAGTCTGCTAGTTTGGAGCCTGGCTCTCTCACTTACATCCTTCCCCTCCGCCACTTCCCATTTTTGCCAACTCCAGAAGCCACCAATTCCTTTTTCTCCCTGAATGTTAAAAGGCCTTAAGAGAATATCGAGAAGTTCTTTTACCCTACTGGGCCCCCAAAAGACATTCCTCAGGGGCAAACTGTTATCTTCTTTCTGGTGTACTACATGTAGGAAGAGATATTTTGAATCATCCAGACCTCTCATCTACCTATGCATAGACAGGCTACTTATTTCACTTACATATCCATTTATTTGCCCAAGCCGCAGGGGTCCTCAAACTTTTTAAAGTGGGGGCCAGATCACGGTCCCTCAGAGAGCTGGAGGGCCGGACTATATGAACTACTAATTCCTACTGTAACACCTCGGCTGTGCTCACTGCCCAAAAAACCTGGCGGGCCGGATCAGACTCCTCTGCGGGCCGCATGTGGCCCGCGGGCCGTAGTTTGAAGATGCCTGGCCCAAGGGGATTTTTTATTATAACCAGCAGCATCAGCTTGGAAAATGAGGTCTTGGGAGTATATGAACATTAGTTCATGAGCACAAACTTTGTAAGCAGAGGAAAGACTGGAGCTTCGGTGATGATGGAGTACAGAATATTGTATAAGCAGGGAGAGCGCTGTGGAGACGTGAGAATGTCATACACCACGCTTTTACATTAGTTTCTTTGTACAGTCTCTTCCCTGCTCAGCTATACTCCCTGGCAGCTTTAGAACAGAGAGGCCTGGAGACAATGTGCCTTTGTTTTACAGAACATTCTTTTAGAGAGCTCCTAGCAGAGTCTGGTACAGAGAGGAGAATGAGGAACTACTGCTGCCAATGGGGCTGTCAGAAACTACATGACTTTGTGCTTGGAATCTACTTCCCCTTCCCTAGAGATTTTGGAAAGCAATGAATAAAGAATGGCTCTGAACAGCCAATGCAAGTAAAAAAAAGAGGAAATGTCATGTCTTAGAAGTTTAATTTATCAACAAAAACTCTTAAATAGAAAACAACGTACATTATAACCCTAGGAGAATCCCTCTTTAATTTTTTCCCCAACCTATAATATTGCAGATTAGGAAACGTGCTTAAGGCATTTGATCCCTTTTGCTGGAAAAACACTCCTCTACTGTTGGATGGACAACCTATTATATTTTCTGCCAGACTTTGCTAACCCATAATATCTAATCCTCGGATTCATGAACTTTAAAATGAAATTAATATTTATCTCATAAGAGTTTTGTTGTTGGTGTCCCATTGACAACCTCTAGGGCCTTTACGTTCCATATGTGCCTAAGAAAGTGATGCAGAGATTGGAGTGATGTACCTGCCAGCTAAAGAATGACTAGAATGACTCTTGTCACCAGAAGCTAGGAGAGAAAAATTTAACTGTTTCCCTAAAAAGAAATCAGCTTTGCCAACACCTTTATGTCTAACCTCCATAACTGTAAGAAAATTAAATTATAAGTCATGCAATTTGTGATATATTGTTACGGTGACCCTAGAAACTAATATACAGGGATCTAAATGCAAGCAATTTATTTTCAAAGAAGAGTCCAGGAACTTCTGCCAGCAGGATATAGAAGTGAGACTGGGAAGGGAAGTAATAGAGTAGGCTGTTGACTAGGTTACCTCTGCAGGTGGGGTTCAATCCTTTTGTGAGTCTCCAGGAGACAATGGAGAAGGTACCAGAGAGTTATGCTACCTTTGAGGAGTGTAGACCCTGGCATATTTATTAGTATAAATATTGGAGCATTAGCTTTCCATGGCTGTTGTGACTAATTACCACAAATTTGTGGCTGAAGACAACAGATCTAGAGGCCAGAAATCCAAAATCATTACCTTTAAAATCATGCTGTCAGCAGGGCCTACAGAGGAGAATCTGTTCCTTGCCTCTTCCCCCTTCTGGTGGTTCCTGGCATTTTTTGATTTCTGGCTCTGTTATGAAAATCTCTGCTTCTGTGGTCACACTGCCTCCTACTCTTCTTCTGTCTGTGTGTAATGTCTCTCTCCCCAGCTCTTATAAGGACACATGTGATTGCATTTAGGACACACCTGATAACCCAGGATAATCTCCCCATCTCATGATCCTTAATTACAATTCTGGTCACACAAGGGGATATTCACAGGTTTCAGGTACTAGGACCTGATACTTTTGGAGGACATTTTTCAGTCTACCACAATTGGCATATTTGCCCTTCTACTCACATTTGTCCTTGGTTGAAGGCAAAAATTCCTTGGCACTGTGCCCTGTCCTGCAGGGGTTGAGAAAAAAGAGAAAACATTTTCAGGTTGAAAGTTGCAAGATTTTTTTTAAGGCATGTATGGAATGGAAAGTCCCTTCAGGATATTAATGGGACACCAATAACATCTGCTATATTTTAATATTTTTGTTATTAATTTGTTTTTTGTTGACAATTTTAATTTAACAATTAATCATTAGTTTTCATTTTTACTAGCTATTTTAATCTAATTTCCTAATGGACCACAATATAAATGATCTGTACTACCTGTGTGACTTTATTTGAAAATGCTATCCCAACTATTTGAACTTGATCCTTCCTATAAGGGTACACCTAAGCATACACTGCTCTGTCATTTCTGCCAAAACTCCTTTTCTTTATCTTTTTAGCACCTATGCAATCTCTTTTATTAATCTCTTTTTGGGCATGCATAATTATCTTTCTCAACTGTCTATTTTTCTTAACTATATTTTAACAATGTCAATGGTAGAGACCACGATATATACACTTTCAAATTCTTAATGTTGTGATTTTGGGTATTTACATTTATAATCTGACACCATTTAGTAATTTTTCACCAGGAAAAGTAATTTTTCACCAGGAAATATAAAGCATCTATTTCATACCTATTATGCATTTTTAATTTCCATAAGGTCCCTTTTATAACATATAAATTGTTGTGTGGGACTGGAACATCAGCAACCTTGTTGTACTATTCTACTTAGTGACAATTTCAATCCAGTTTGTTTACAGAAAATGAAAGAATTGTAATATGTGAGTGGCCAAGAAATCCCTGGCTTGTTTCCAAAGATCTCTGGAATATTGGGATTTTAGGTGTGGGTAAATGAATGAAATAGGGAATGTTGGAAGAGGCACAAGTGAAAAAAAGTAGTTTGGAGTTCGGTTTTTAAACATGATAAATTGAATTTCTGTGGTTACCTTGTGGAGATGTCTAGGAGGCAGGTGGCTACAGGATGGAACTTTGAAGACTGAAGCTTGAGAAAGATATGAATTGGACAAAAGATTTGAGAATCTCTTCAATAGGTAGATGGAGGAGATCATGCTGGGAGAGTAAACAGAACCAGAAGAAAAGTAGCCAAGTGTAGAACCTTGAGTGTCAACATTGAAGAGGTCAGAGAAAGAAGGAATGGAGGCAGGAGAACCTGGAGTAGAGGCTGTTAGGGGAGTCAAGGCAGTCAAAATTTCAATGTGAGAAAGAAGAAATGGCATGGAGAGATCTTGTGAGATTAAAAGAGGAAGGAAGGAAGGAAGGAAGGAAGGAAGGAAGGAAGGAAGGAAGGAAGGAAGGAAGGAAGGAAGGAAGAAAGGAAGGAAGGAAGGTATTACATGACTCCATGCACACATAAAAAAGAAAAAAATCAAAACGTAGAGGTTCTTGGTGACCTTAACGAGAACAGTTTCAGTGGGATGTTATCAGTAGAGCCAGTTGGGTTAACAGACCTCTGGAAAGAAAAGGACTCTCTGGAATCTCTGGGTATAATCCTTGTGAAGTTAGTTTGGGGTAACTAACTTCTCAAGTGTTAGTTAGTTAGATCCCACTCAGCCCAAGTGTCCAGGAAAGCTCTGGAGGATCCAAGAGGATCTGTAGCCCAAATTTAGCTTAGCAATGGATTGAATGAATGGGAAACGAGACAAAGCTGAAAAAACAGTAAGATTAAGTTAGTAAACTTCCATTTTTAAGTTTGTGTTCAAATAATAGATTGCTCAAATTTAAGATGGGTGAGATTGAGCTTGGCAGTAATCGCTTTAAAATGACCCAAAGATGCTTTCAAAAAAAAAAAAAAAAAAAAAAAAAAAATGACCCAAAGATTTTAGTTGATGATATAAACTTAAAACAGGCCAAGAGTATGACTTAACTTCCCAAAAAGCTAGGACAGGCTTGGACTGTGATAATAGGAAAGAGGAAGTGGAGACACCAGGAGAACGTTAGTTTTTTTGGAAGAAAGGACAAGATGAGAAGGAGGAAAATATTGTAAAACAATGAAAAGGAGATAGGGTTGTCGGCAGGGTGTCTCAGGGGTTGAGCATCAACCTGTGAACCAGGAGGTCATAGTTGGAATCCCAGTCAGGGTATAGGACCCGGTTGCTGCTCGATCCCCAGTAGTGGCTGTGCAGGAGGCAGCCAATCAATGATTCTCTTATCATTGATGTTTCTCTCTCTTTCCCTCTTCCATCCTCTCTGAAACCCACCTATCTATCTATCTATCTATCTATCTATCTATCTATCTATTACTTGTAGGAAGCAGTTATAGGGTTAAGCCTCAGACTGCCCTGCTGGCAAAGTCACAAACAAAATCCCAGCTTGGAGGGCACAGTCCTCTAAACATAATTAAGCTTGATCTTGTAACCGCTCCCTAGATCTTTCCTGGGTAGCTAGTGGGCTGTGGGAGGGGCAGCAAGTGCTGCCAAGACAAGTGAAACTTATAACAACATTGTAAATTACCGTATTTTTCGGACCATAAGACGCACTTTTTCCCCCCCAGAAGTGGGGGGAAAAAGTCCCTGCGTCTTATGGTCCAAATATAGCCTACACATATACTTAAAAAAAAATGTTTTTTTACTTGCCTGGCTCTGTGTGGTCTCTGTGTGCTTGCCCGGCTCTAAAATGGTTCTAAATGCTGCTGTTTACTTTACAGGGTTGATTACATGTGTTTATGACTGTGATGTTGGGTTTTAATGCACATAAAATATTTTAGGACACTATTTGTTTCAGAATCTTTTTTTCTTCATTTCCCTTCTCTAAAAACTGGTGCGTCTTATGGTCCGGAGCGTCTTATAGTCCGAAAAATACAGATTACCTTGTTTGTTCCTGATTATAAATAATGCCTCAGTTTTGCAGTCTGGATGTGTTCTGTGGCCTCTACCAGGCACAGAAGATCCACTTAGACCCAGCCTTTTCTCTTTGTCTATCATTTCTCCATCCTTCATCGCCCCCACTCAGGCTCACCCAACCCTTGGCTGTGCTGGCGCGGCACCCTACCTACCTACCTACCTTCTTACCTACCTATGGAGATAGGGTCCTTAGGAAAAAAACTGAGGATGTTAGAGATTTGAATATCTTTATAGGCCAAGGGGAAGAGTCCATCAGGTAGGGAAAGAATATAGGAAAGAAGGGGTAATTAGTGATAAAGGAGTTTGATAAAGCTGGTATTCCGTTTTGAACTGAAATGCTGGTGCCTGGTGAGAATGCAGGGAAGGCCAGAAAATGATGGGAGTAACCATGGCTAAGTTGTTGTTTGGGAAAGAATTCAGAAACTTGTGAAGACCACAGGCAAACGTTTTCGATTTGCTTGATGAAGTAATGCTCCATTGGGACCGGCTCTGCTGTTTCTGAAAATGTGTGTTAGGACAGAGAGCCAGGGGGAAATTGGGGAGGCTGGAAGAAACGGAAAGAATTCCAGAGAGAACGGGATTCTTGCTCTTTGAGGTGAGATACAGAAATTGGGAGGTTTCTTCTCAGTCTCTCTAAGACCAATACCCACCGGAAGCTTGGAATCTTTTTGAGCTTCTGCTCTTTTCCCACTTGGCTCAGGACTGTCAGGCCAGACGCAGTGTCCGCAATGTGCTCAAGAATCACAGACTTTTTTTGGGGTCTTTTTTAATAACCCGAAGTGGAATTCTTAAATTTATTCATGAAGAAAGGTCTCTTAGAGTCAATCATTTTGAAAAACATATTCTTCTTGCGTAAATCTTCCTGTTAAAAATGCTGGCGGAACTCCTAAGCAGGCAATACAATTCACACCAAGGTAATATAGTTGCAAAATATTGGAATGCACATGAATCTCACTGATGTAACCTGTCAGGCAAAGGGTTTTTTTTGTTTTTTGTTTTTTTTAAATCAAGAATCACAAGCTTGTGAGCGGCGGAAGGTCCTGAGAAATTCGGCATCGCCCAAACACGCCCGGAGAGCTGGTCGAGGGTCAGCAAAGCGCCGGCATTACACAAAAATAATGTTTTTCTCGGCCCTCAACACTTAAGGGGAGGAAGAATAAAAAACCAAAAAGAAACCCCAGTCTAACACAACTATGAGGTACCTACGTGGGGAGAGGCACAGAACGCAGAGAGGGGATTGAAAACATCGGGTCCTTTCGTTCTCAGAGGTGGAGCCCGATTTCCCACTTTTAAGGAAATCCGGAAAGGGTCAAAGACTCAGAGCCAGTACATTATCCGTCCCCGGGACACTTTGGCGAGGCCAGCCCCGGAGCGTGAGACTGTCCCCGCAAGAGGGCGTCCGCCCGAGCCGGCCCGCGGAAGTCCCGCCCCCCACTTCCGGCGCAGAGGGGGCGGGGCCAGCAGCAGCTTCCGGTCTGCCGTGTTGCGGCTCCGGCACGTGTGTCTCCCCATCGGGATTTCTGGATCGTCTCTACCGCTGGAGACTTTGTCTTGCCGGAACCCCTTTCAGATTTAAGGATGAAGGCGGTAAGGGTCCTCCGAAGCCCGGCCCCCGCGGTGTAGGGGTCCCTTTGGCTGAGAGAGTCGCTGCCGCCCGGTGTAGCTTTCTGGCGGTTTCGCCCTTGTTCGGGGGGGCGGCGGCCTAGATGCGGGGCTCTCTCTTGGTTCGGTGCCTTCTCTGCATCTTACACCTGCGTCTTTCCTTCATTGCCCACTGTGATCGCGCTCGGCTTCAGTAGCCGCGCTGAGACGAGCACCGGGGTCTTGCTTCCCTAGGATGTCAGACATGGAAGGGTTCCTTCAACACTGTTTCGAACCCCTTGTTTTACAGATGAGAAGCAGGGTCCTGTTCTCAGTGAATTTATAGTGCGAGTCATAGGATTCGAAACGAGTCCTTCCCCGCATAGGGTAAGAAGATAGGAAAGCAAGTGCTTTGCTCCAGTGCTTGCGGAAAATTAGAGCTAGCCCTAAGGATTTGGATTTCTGAATAAGGGGTCACCATCAAGAGAGATGGAATCCAAAGACCGGAATTCAGTATTGCCTTTGTTAGTACACGGGTCTTTGACACGTCGCATAATCCTTAAGCCATAGTTTCAGCAGTAATGTCAGGATGATGGCAATCGTTGCTTAACTAGGCTGTTGGAGGTAGTAGGTTGGAGAACAGTGTAAACAGTAAAGTAATATATAAATGTCAGTTATTAAAGACAGCCAGCATTTTGCTCTGAGTATGCTAAAGTAGTTAACATAGCCTTGAATAACCATTTGCAATTAGGTCATGGGGGGGAGGGGCGGTTCAGACCCTTTTGAGCACCTGTGGATTCGGGTCACAATAAGACCCATGGTTGAATAACTGAGGCTCAAGTGCCATTCTGTAGGATACATGCCTTAGTTTGGTTTTTACTCTTCTATGCCAGATCTTGGCTGTGAGACATTAGAATTGTGGAAATGGTCTAATAAATTTATAAGCAGTTCTCTCTAATCTAATTTTAAAAATCTTAATAAATTATTGGTTATGCAGCATTCCTCCTATTGTTTTTTTCCAGAGAAGAAATAAAAAACAGGTTCCAAGCTTTAGGAAGTTGATAAAGACCAGTAAAGTCAAACTTGAAAACAAGCTAAAGAATAAGCAATTTAAACAACAAAGCAATCTCAAGAAGTACCGAAAAGAACAGAGGAAACTACGGCAAGCTGTAAAAGATGCTGTGTCTAAGAAACCCATTCCGCTGGAGGAGCCGAAGAAAAAACGACCAGGTAATTGTGAGAGCATTCATGTGCTCTAATTTCCATTGAGTTGTTCTAAAGTGTTTTTCTTTTTTTAAAATATATTTTATTAATTTTTTACAGAGAGGAAGAGAGAGGGATAGAGAATTAGAAACATCGATAAGAGAGAAACATCGATCAGCTGCCTCTTGCACATCCCCTACTGGGGATGTGCCCGTAACCAAGGTACATGCCCTTGACCGGAATCGAACCAGGGACCCTTGAGTCCACAGGCCGACGCTCTATCTACTGAGCCAAACTGGTTTCAGCTAAAGTGTTTTTCTAAAAGGTAACAAGTAGTGTGTATTGAAGTTTTTACCCACTTGAAATTATAGGCTGTCACCACATGTCTGATATGAAGATAGAACACATTGGTAGATAGAAAAAAGTAGAGTGGTGAAAGGGTTGAAAGTCTATATCAAGCATGTCAAACTCAAAGGCTAACACAGGCCAAATAAACAAGGTTTAAGTTTATGTGGGCTGCAAAAAAAACCAAAAGCTTCCTTTTCGTAGAAATGTAGGTTATATCAGCAGGGACATGCTGAATACAAAGGGCTGAAATAATGAGTAATGGTTAACATAAAATAATAGAACATCTTAATAAAAATTACTATTTTTCTCTTGAACATTAACTTACCAGACACTGAATAACTGCACAAATTAATAAGCATAATGCAAATAAACCATTTTTCTTGTTCTCTGAAAGTGAAATATTTCCTGTTGCGCACACCAAACAAGTCAGTACAAGACTAATGACATGGCAATGGGCTGCTAAAATATTCACTGCTAGTATTAGTGGAGAGAAATGATGTGCCTGCACTTAAGGCACATAAGGGAAATGAAAGCAACACGATTATAGTAATCAGTCATTAGTGAGCGTTGTAGTTCGTTATTAATAACTAGAGGCCTGATGCACGATATTCGTGCAAGAGAAGGCCTTCCTTCCCCCGCTGCTGGCAGCAGCTTCCCTCTGGCACCCGGGACCCGGGCTTCCCTTGCAGCCCCGGCTTAGTCTGGAAGGACGTCTGGTCTAGTTAGCGTATTAAGCTTTTGTTATTATAGACTATGTATAACAGGATATTGTAAAAATTTAGTTACGAAATTTTTTATTAAAACATATCTTACATACCGTCACATTGGCTGGGCTGCAAAAATATTCGTTGTGGGCCGCATGCGTCAAGTTTGACTTGCTTGGTCTACATATTTGGCCAAAAGAGGTGCAGTGGAAGTAACTGAATGAGGCTGGGAAAACAAAAGGTTGTGCTCTGAGATGGGGGTGAAGACTTGGGTTAGGGATGTGGCCTTCGGAGGGGGCAGCTGAAGTGGAATGGAAGTGAAAATCATTGGCGATCAGATGAAGCTAAGGAACAAAGTCACTGGTTTTCAAATGCACTGGAAGACATTGTAGAAAGTGTGGAGACATTTGTTTTTTTATTCTCAAGAGTGACCTGGGGATGATCCTGGCATTTAGGTTTCAGGGGTCAGAGGTGCTAGCATTTTGCTTAGCACAAAGATGGTCCTGCCCATCACGTGAGTAGTGCTTCCATTTAGAAATACTGGGCTAAGGTTTTAGAAAAGTATACGTTTTTCCTGTTGTGGACACAAAAATGCAGAGTTCTACATCTCTAATACATATTTCTGATTTTGTGTATGTGTGTAACAGATAAAAGG
This sequence comes from Pipistrellus kuhlii, assembly GCF_014108245.1. Classification (NCBI taxonomy): domain Eukaryota; kingdom Metazoa; phylum Chordata; class Mammalia; order Chiroptera; family Vespertilionidae; genus Pipistrellus; species Pipistrellus kuhlii. Next base: position 27,992,238 of record NW_023425460.1, on the reverse strand, counting down.
ATTGAGAGGGAAGAGGAGGAAGAAGAGGAAGCCCTACCTTTAGATATGATGGATGAAGATGACTTACAGTTAATGAAGGATTTAGGACAAAGAGCATCTTTTCTAACGAGAGATCTTTCTTCGAGGTAATACGTCGTTTAGATTATAATCATTCACATCCTTCCAGCATTGAAAACTTGGTTCTGAATTTTACGTAGGTGGTTAATGTAGAACTTCAGCTCTGAACACAACGTTTACAAAGAGTAAACCCTATTTATTATTCAGTTTATTTCCTAAATAAAGGACGTTCATGAATAAAACAAGCTGATTTTATTTAGGGTACATCTTTATTTCGTCTGAGTCTGAATAGTGAATGGGGAAGAATGCTCTCCTTTGTTTGAGGAATTGGCAGAACATTCCCGAGTTCTTTATGGCTGTGCTCTCAGTCCTCCTTTCTCTGTGAGGTGGGTATTATTCCCATTTACAGAGAGGAAACTGATGCTTCCCCACAACTAGTAGATCTGAAATTTAAACTTAGGTCTTTTTAACTCCTAAGTCTATGCTATGCTCTGAAGGTTTTGGGGAACGCAGAATAGCATGATGTCCCTGTTGGCTCTGAGGCATATTCTTCAAAAAGAATCTGCTGTGACTTTCCTCTTAATTTTGCATCTGAAGGGAAAACTAGATACAGCCATAGTTTGAGTCTTTGTGATAGACTATGATATTAATTTATTCATTTGCTATTTAAGTACCTGGTTTAGGTGCTAATACTTATATACCTAGTGAAGGTTTGGCTAGTGGTTACTTTTTCTGTGCTTTAAAAATGGTAGATCACTAGGTTCCTTTTTAAAATATTAAAACTGAAAATTAAATATTTTTCTACAGTGAACCTGTTCACGCCAAGAAACGAAAGCATGAGAAGATTATAGATAAGTATGAAAAAATACCACGATCTCTGCAAACTGCACCAGAGAAGGAATTGATTCACTTGCTTCCGATTAAAGATAAAAGTGGTATAATCCCACAGACCAGGGAAAAGCCAGGTAAATCAGTTACAATTTTAGCTCTTTAAAAATATCACATTTCTCTTATTAAAAATTTAATTTAATTTTGATTTACCAATATCTATAAAATAGGAGTAGCTACAGTTAGTAAGCTTATGATTTTGGCAGAAATACAGTTGATTATCTTAAGTGTCTATTGGACTGTGAGTATTAACTGAAGCTAGGTGGTTAAAGTGATCTTAGAGTATTTTAACAGATTCTGCTATTTCTAAAATTAGAGCATATTAGTCCTCCTTTATTAGCCTTTTTTTTCCTTATGTGAATCTTTTTTTCTTGTGAAATAAAACGCACAGAAAAATCCAGAAATCAAAGATGTGAAGTTATGTGGGTTATCACAAAAAACACACCCATAAAGCTACCATCTGGGCAAGAAACAAATACTGCCAGAGCCCAGAAACTTCCCTTGTGCTCCCCTCAATCACTAATTGCTCCCTCCTCACAAAAATAACTAGTTTCCTAAGTTTTATTTTAATCACTTCCATGCTTTTCTTGATAGTTTCATCACTTAAGTATATTATCACATTTTTAATGTATATATTTTCCATAGTTCTTGACACTAACCAAGATGAAGAGGATCAAGAAGAGATGGAACTTGAGGAAGGTAATGGGATACATTCTTACAGTTGCTAAATTGTTAATTGAGAACTACAGTTTTTGTATAATATGTGAGATAATTTTAGGTAAAATCTGGAATGTGCATTTTGGAGTACTGATTATTTCAAAGTCATTGTGAACATTTTTTCACATTTTGAAAGTTTTATCTGGTGGAATTTGATTGTTGCTTTTTATTATGCAAAAATTTATGCCATTAATATTTGTAATGTGTAGGCATGCATGAAGAGTCTTGTTAATTGAACTGTTTTGAATTCCTTTTAATTGTAAGTAAAGGACCTGTCTACACATAACTATTAACTATTTAGCTTTAAATTACAAAAATGATTCTGTGGTATGAAATTATTTTGGTTTGATTAAATGTGGGTATCTAAAAGCTAGTATAGTTCTAGCTAAAGTTAAATGGAAAGAACTTAATTTATTGTTTGAAACTATATTGCTTTGACATTTGTGACCGAACAAGCTGGTTATATTTTACTTCTGCTTCGCAAATCGCATTGATAGTGTAAATGACATTATAGGTCAACTATTTTACGGTTTTCAGTCATCCTTCATAGGCTTGTTGCCGATTATACTTGTGTGTTTATTAAATCTAGTTCCCTATGAATTTCTTAATATGAACATATTTTGTGTAGTTCAAAGGACTGAATAGAGTTGAAAACAAAGACTATTCTGTACTTTTTAAAACAACTGAATCAGATTGTCCTTCCCCTTAATTAAATGAATTCTTCTGGGTTTATTAGCATGGTCATTAATAATATGAGTTCTAGAGTCAGACTGCATGGATTTGAATCCCATTTCTGCTAGGTTTATGAGGGTAGGCCAGTTACTTTTCTTTTGCCTCAGTTTCCTGATCTATAAAATGGGGCTATTGATAGTACCTGCCTTATGATTGTTGAGAGGGTGATGTGAAATAAGGTTCCTGGACACTTTTAAATAAAGGAGTGGTTAAGAGGGAAAACCTAATCTGTTTCAGAGGTAATTGAAGAGCCTATTCGTGAGCTGACCATAGAAGAACATTTAATTGAGAGAAAGAAGAAGCTACAGGAGAAGAAACTGCATATTGCAGCCTTGGCATCTGCCATCCTATCAGACCCAGAAAGTAATGTAAGCAGTTCTAATTTCTTTAGGTTCTTCACATTAGATACGGTCTAAATGTCCAATATCTTAAGATTCTCTTGTTACCTAAAGTACACACAAAAAGGAAAAGCATTAGCAAAACATAGTAACTGAGTTAGAATGAGAGAGCAGACAGAACTTGGCCTAATTCTAATCTGAGCTTTATTTCTTCTGTAATCTTAGTGAAGTTTCATAAATGTTCTGAGTCTCTAAATGAAGATAGTCAATTTAATGTTGTAACTCATAGTGGTAATTCTATACAAATTAATTATGCTAGGGAGGAGGAACCTACTTGCAAATGTGCTGGACTGACTCTAGTAAAGAAACACGCACACAAAAGACAGAGTAGTTTAGGAATATTTATAAGTAGAAAATATTTACGTGAAATGGATCAGAAAGTTATAATGAGTTATCATTGGGCCATGAGTACAGTAGTGAAGGTGATGATAGTTATAACTTGTCAATTCAGGAAATCCAAGGTGTAGTCTTGGCTCTTCTAAGTATAGTGGGTTAGAATTGGGTAAGTTTTTTGCCAAGATTCATTCCAAAAGGAGGGTAGGACCTATATTAAAACATTGTTGTGATGACTGAATGATATAGTAGACATGAAGTTATATGAAGTATTACTATTATTTTTGTTATGTTGGTATCCAGCTTCCTCCTTTGACAATACTTGTTTATTTGATGATAAAATAGATTATTTACGTTTATATAAAAAAATTCCTGTGGGGATGCTATGGAGTAGTAATTGTCCTTTTCTAACAAAGTCAGGAGAGCAGAACCAGGAAGGGAGATTGGAGATTTTTCTGATCTGTACCATCTCATTTAATCATTGTCAAACCATAGAGACAAGAGCTATTGATCTCATCTTACAGTTGAAAAATAGAGCCTTTAAAAACTCAAGTGATTTCTTTCGGATTTTAACAGCCACTGGATTAGCACCCAGGTCGTCTAACTCTGGAGCCTCATGCTCTTTTCATAAAAGTTAGGGCTGGCAAATGGAGGTGACATACTTGTTCTGCTCCTGCTGTGGCAAACATTGTTCAGCCAGAGTGTTGCTTCTCAAGATATCCTCCAGCGGGCAGTAGTATTTCATCAAAGCAATGCGTACATTAGTTGAAACCAATTTTTTACTTCTGTGTTGCATCAGACAAATATCGTACCATGAGTAACTCTGAAGCTTAAGTTACCTGTGGATGCATTGTACTAATTCCTGATTAACTTGTACCTGTGAGATTATACAACATTTGATTGGTGTATATATAACTATTTCAAAAAGTATTTTTAGTGAAATAGGACATACCTGCATCAAGAAAATCCAACTGAAAAGATTTTCTTAAAACAGGTAAATTAACAAATTTAAACTATTTTTTAAGTGTATTTTTTTTCTAACTACTTATTTAATAAAAACATGGTTACTTTATTTATTTATTTATTTATTTATTTTTTGATATATTTTTTTTATTGATTTTGTACAGAGAGGAAGAGAGAGAGATAGAGAGCTAGAAACATCGATGAGAGAGAGATCAGCTGCCTCCTGCACACCCCCTACTGAGGATGTGCCCGCAACCAAGATACATGCCCTTGACCAGCATCGAACCCGGGACCCTTCAGTCCCCAAGCCGACGCTCTATCCACTGAGCCAAACCGGTCCCGGCAACATGGTTACTTTATAACTTCAGTGACTTATCTGTCCGTAGTGGGAGCAGTGTCGAGTTGTGTATGGCTTGACTAGACTCAGAGTCATTGTGTGAATTCTGGTTACTGGGCCAGATGTTGCACTGTTGCTTTTGCTCATGATTGTTCTGTCATTATTTCTCTAGCCTGATGAGTCATTTCGTTAACAGGTTAAAAAATTGAAGGAGTTACGTTCCATGCTGATGGAACAGGATCCTGATGTGGCTGTTACTATTCGAAAGCTGGTGGTCATTTCTCTAATGGAGTTATTTAAAGACATTACTCCTTCATATAAAATTCGGCCCCTAACAGAAGCAGAAAAATCTACCAAGGTATGCTAACTATAATTACTGTACTGTAGAAAATAAGCTGAAAATTTTGGAGAGCTAGAGATGGGAGAAACAGGGTTGTTGTTTTTTGTTTGTATTGTTTGTTTGGTTTTACATGCCTAGTATACTAGGCACTCAACATTTTGTGCTAATTTTTGGATTTTAATATTTTGATGTTAAAAAGTGATTGATCTCTTGGTCTTTTCAGATCCGCAAAGAAACCCAAAAATTAAGAGAATTTGAAGAAGGGCTTGTTAGCCAATATAAATTTTATTTGGAAAATCTGGAGCAAATGGTTAAAGGTATAATAAACTTCTTGAAAGCATGTAATATAGGAAGGTGAATTCTCTATTCTGTGCTGTGTGTTGGCTGTCAGTATAATGTATGGTCAGGAGCAGAGTCTCGAGTCAGACTTTCTGGGTTCAAATCTTGGCTCATCACTTATGTGATGTGCGAGTCATTTAATCTCCTGTGCTTCAGTTTTTCTACCTATCAAGTGGGAATAATGCTAGTCCTTAACTCAGGATTGTTGTGTAAAAGTAAATGAATTAATAGATACAAAGTGCTTACAACTATGCCTAGCCTGAATTGAGGACTGTATTTTGTCAGTTATTAGTATTGTTGTTGCAGTTCTTTACCTAGTAAGTAGTTGTACTAGTATGTGTCTTCATAAATGATTGGAATTTATTGTGTTTTTGTTGTTGTTTTTAAATACGTTTTTATTGATTCTAGAGAGGAAGGGAAAGGGAGAGAAAGATGGAAACATCAATGTTGAGGGAGAATCCTTGATCAGCAGCCTCCTGCGCACTCCCTACTGGGGATCAAGCACACAACTCTGGCCTGAACCCTGTCTGGTATCGAACTGTGACCTGGTTCATGGGTTGATACTCAGCCATTGAGCTATACCAGCCGTGCTGATATATGTATCTTTTTTTTTTTTAATATATATTTTATTGATTTTTTACAGAGAGGAAGAAAGAGGGATAGAGAGTTAGAAACATTGATGAGAGAGAAACATTGATCAGCTGCCTCTTGCACACCTCCCACTGGGGATGCGCCCACAACCGAAGTACATGCCCTTGACTGGAATCGAACCTGGGACCTTTCAGTCCGCAGGCTGACGCTCTATCCACTGAGTCAAACCAGTTTCCACTGATATATGTATCTTTTAAAAAATATGGAAAGCCAAGATTCTGGTAATTGTGATTAGAGTCAGAGGGATGGTGTAGAAACATTTTGATGATGATCTTTGTCTTGTCTAAGGATAGATACAACTCATATTTAAGAATTTGCATGGTAGGTTGAATTTTCATTTTATCGCATATTATGGTAAAAGAAAGGTAATTAGCTGAAGTTTTGGCCAATGAGTAAAGTAAGTAATGGGAGTTATCTTTTGATTAGACTGGAAGCAGAGGAAGCTGAAGAAAAGTAATGTAGTTTCCTTGAAGGCGTACAGAGGACTGGCGGAAGTGGCCGTGAAGAGCCTGTGTGAGCTACTGGTGGCACTGCCTCACTTCAACTTTCACAACAACATCATCGTCTTGATTGTCCCTCTCATGAATGACCTGTCAAAATCGGTGGGCTGCTCTACGTGATGCTGTTGGGCTTAACAGAATATTACAGACCATATGGCTTCTTTCTCTCAAAAAAATATTTGGAGCTAAAATAGAATCACTTTACTGAACACTTTCCTTAAGAAAACAATTTGATCCCTATAAGTTCAGTGCCATGGCTTTGAACAGGAGGCAGTTTGGCCTACAGGGAGCATTAGGCTGTGCTGAGAGCCAGTTTTGATTGTCCAGACTGTGGTGGTTGGGGGTGTAAACTGCCTCGTAGTGGATAAAGGCCAGGAATCTAAATATCCTACCATGCACAGGATAGCTCCCCACAATAAAGACTTCTCTGGCCCCAAATGTCAGTAGTGCTGAGGCTGAGAAACACCAGTTGAGTGTGACATTTTGTTTTTCAGATATCTGAAATGTGCTGCGAGGCCGTTAAGAAACTTTTTAAGCAAGATAAATTAGGCCAAGCTTCCCTTGGAGTAATCAAAGTGATCTCTGGATTTGTGAAGGGCAGAAATTACGACGTTAGGCCAGAGGTAAGTTTTTTTCATTTTACTTCATACTGTTTTTGTTTTTAAATTGCAAAGTTAATTTTCATTTGCCATGGGGTATTTATGTTTCTAAATTACAAAGTTAATTTTCAGTTGCTATGAAGTATTTATTTTTTATAGAAGTGTGTAAAGTAGAAAGGGAAAATACTCAATTCCCCAACTGTAACCTAGTCATATAGTTTTGATTGCTCAGCTCACAATTTCTACTGTTTCAGTTCCTAATTTCAGTCTTGCTTTGCTATCAGATCCCTTTCATTAAAGCTGATAATTTTAGTTGAACTGCGAAAATTATAAATATTGTACTTAAGAAGAGAAAATATTTGGTGTCTTTATTCAGAATTGTAGTGTGATCAGATTATAAGGTTTGAACACGAAACTTGGTCACAGGGAAACACTTTCATTTTGGTGATGCTAGAATTATAAACTTCATTTTTTAATTTGTTGGGTTTTTAAAGTGTACAATGTGATGACTTAATATATGTATACATTCTGAAATTATTACCACAATCAAGGTAATTAAGATATTCATAATCTTTCATGGTTACCCTTTTTTCCTGTGTGGTGAAAATACTGAAGATCTACTCTCTTAGCAAATTTCAAGTATATGACACAATATTATTAACTATAGTCACCATGCCATATTTTAGATCTCCAGAACTTACATATCTTATAACTAAAAGTTTGTATCATATGATCAACATTTTTTCATTTGGTAAATGGGAAATTAAAGCAGGTTTAGAAATACCTAATTTATGCCCTAGCCAGTTTGGCTCAGGTCAGCTGTGGACTAAAGGATCCCAGGTTCAATTCCGATCAAGGGCACATGCCCACGTTATAGGCTTGTTCCCCAGTACGGGACGGGCAGGAGGCATCCAATCAATGATTCTCTCTCATCATTGATGTTTTTATCTCTCTCTCTCTCTCCCTCCCTCCCTCTCCTTTCCTTTCTGAAATCAATAAAAAAAAATACATATTTAAAAAAAGGAAAAAAAAAAAGTAATACCTAATTTATATCCCCTCTTCCAGTATTGGTTCAAACCTTTTTCTGGCCTGTCTGCTCTTTGTAATCCTGCCTGCCAGTGCCAAAGAATGTGCTTTCTCTTTGTTATTGTCGTCAAATTGCAGAATGATATTACTTGTACTTAGCCAAATAGTAGCTGTGCTTTCAGAGACACAAGTTACCAAATATGTTTAGCAAAAATATAACAGATCTTTATGTGAAATGTGATAAAAGATAATTCAAACGTGGTTTTTCTTTTTTTGTACGAAGGGAGGAAATAACATTGTTAAGTGCATATTTTTCTGCATAAAGTTTTTGAGGGCAATATAAACTTAATACTTACATTTGTGTCTTCTTCAATATTAGATGCTAAAAACATTCTTGTGCCTAAGAATCAAGGAAATAGAAGTGAAAAAAGATACAGAGGACATTAATAAACCAAAAAAATTCATGACTTTCAAGGAAAAGAGAAAAAACCTATCAAGAATGCAGAGAAAGGTTTGATTTATTTCATTTTGATTTTAGATTAAAATTATGTCTAAGAACAGGTAAAAATCATTGTTAAATCATGATTGTAACTATTTAAAGAGTTTAATTTTCCCAGTTATTACAAAGAAATACTTAATTAAATCAATATACACTGAAAATTTACTGGAAGGAGAGCAACAGAGAAAAAGACTTTCTTGCCATGCTGGCGTTTACCTGCATCCTTGTGACACACCAGGATCTTTCCTTAACAGAAAGGGTGTCTTCTTGTGAAGTTAGCAACAAAGTGGGTTTCTGTTCATTGACTCATGTTCCTTTATTGTATCTGAAACCTTTGTTTATTTACTATTAGACCCTGGACACTTTTTTTTTTAAATGCTGAGAAATGGAGCTGATTAATAGTGCCTGCCTTGCTGAGTTTTTGTGCAGTTTTAGTAAGATAATGTCTGTAAAGCACCAAGCAGTGTGCATGGCCCGGCGTGCTTTATAAAACGTTAGCTACCGCTACCACTGTCTGTTGTTATCATTTCTCAAACATTTTTAATGGCTTAGGGTTTTCAAATTGCTTATAAAAATAAAAAATAATTTCTAGGATATCCATTTTTGCATGTGTCTAAAAATTTTGAAAACATGACAGAATTATCAAGTTAGACTTAATTACTAAACAAATGAAGGTACCCTGTTTCCCCGAAAATAAGACAGTGCCTTATATTAATTTTTTCTCCCAAAGTTGCGCTAGGTCTTATTTTCAGGGGATGTCTTATCTTTCCATGCGCTAGGTCTTATTTTCGGAGGATGCCTTATTTTCGGGGAAACACGGTACACATTTTCATTATTTATACCATACTGTCCTCATGGAAGCTGGACACATAACTGTGGAGGGGAAACAGAGGCCCAGCTCTTTATCAGCCGCTCGGAGGGAAGGAAGCTTTCTCAGGCAGTTAGTCTGTGGCTCAGGCAGCTCAGCAACCATTGTTCGCTGCTCTTAGAGCGGAAGGAAGTGGAAACAAATAGATATTTTGTTGAATTTCTATATAGTATCTGGCTTTATGCATTGTATATAAATGAGTTTGGGAAGTTTTGGTGATGACTTGCTTCTGTATTGTAGATGATTTAACCACAAGAATTATTTCTGGGCTCAGCATATTCTTTCTTTTTTGAAAAAAAATTAAATTATAGAAAACTACAGAGAATAATATAGCACATCCAATGGGCCCCTGAATAAGCAAACATGAAGACTTCAGTTTTTTTCTTGAAAAGAAACCATTGTGTTAGAGTTAGAATCTCCTGTGGTCTCCTTATTTCTTTCTGGTGTCTTCCTCCCAGGAGGCCACCACTGCCCTGTGTTTGGTTTGCGTGTGCTTCTTATCCTTGCTTTTCTGCTTTGCTTATATTTGCATTCATAGAGAATCTGTGGTATCACTGTACGTTTCACAGTATTTACGTATTTTATCTCTCCGAAGGTTGCTGTTTTCACTCAGTGGTATAATGTATACTCTTTATTTTTCAATCTATTTTCAGTGGAAAAAAGCAGAAGAGAAGCTAGAGCGAGAGCTTCGGGAGGCGGAAGCTTCAGAGAGTACTGAGAAAAAACTAAAACTGGTAAGCATTTCCCTTGTACCAGCGACTTTCAACTGGTGTGCTGCAAGAAATTTTAAACATGTAATACCTGACTGTTTAGTCAGGGGCCCTAACCTGTGTTCTCTCAGGCGTCTTCAAACTACGGCCCGCGGGCCACATGCGGCCCGCAGAGCAGTCTGATCCGGCCCGCCAGGTTTTTTGGGCAGTGAGTGCAGCTGAGGTGTTACAGTAGGAATTAGTAGTTCATATAGTCCGGCCCTCCAGCTCTCTGAGGGACCGTGATCTGGCCCCCACTTTAAAAAGTTTGAGGACCCCTGCGACTGTCAAAAAAAAGCCAACATAACAATACCCATCTGTTGTGAATGAATCAAAATTATATGTTTGTGTGTGTGTGTGTGTGTGTGTTTGTCATATTGGCTAAAGATTTTTTTTGGTGTACTGCAGAATTCTATTAATTAGTTTATATGTGCCATGAGATGAAAAAAAGTTTAAAATCGCTGTCCAATGCTTTTTAAAGTGTTTTGTTAAACTATTTTAGGGATTTATTGTTTCAACTTATGGTTATATAATTTTGGTTTATTTCATGAGGCTTAGTTATGAGATGTATGAGAAATTATCACATGATCAGTGCTGGTTTTATGAAATATCAGGATGTGTGCCTTCATTCTGTGAAAGCTTCACTCTGTGAAAGCTCCTAAGATTGCATTGTAGGGAGGGCGGGAAGGGGTAAGAAAGTTGGGCTTTGGTGATGGTTACAGTAATCCAGGAGAAAGTGGACCGCGTTGTACTGACGCCCTGCTGTCTTGTTTCTCTGGCAGCACACGGAGACTCTGAACATAGTGTTTGTCACTTACTTCAGGATACTGAAGAAGGCCCAGAGGTCCCCTCTCCTGCCAGCAGTTCTAGAAGGTCTTGCCAAGTAAGGGCTTGTGTAGGTTGAAACCTTTCAGATTCTTTCTAAGTAAATAAGAACGGAGTAACCATGAGTTTTGGACAGAGTTTACTAATGATGACTCAGTGTCTTGCTCAGTTCTCTTTATTTTTGGTCACCAGCCTTTCCTTGCATTATTTTTATTTGGCTGCTTTGGAAGTATTTTCATGTACATGGGTTTATATCATTGTTAAGCCAAAAGGTATGCTTATTTTAAATTTCGATAAATATTGCCAGACTGCATCCCCAAAAGATTGTACCAATAGACAGGGAGTATGAGACTTCCAGGTCCTTTCCTGTCCTAAGATTCACATGGTGTCGAAGGCTCTTGCATTAATACTGAAGAGACATCCTTTAGCTAGTTCAAGGCCTGACCTTTTATAGTGTGTAGAGTACTCTGACCTTTAAGAGCTCCCATGATTTTTTCCCTTCAACTCTAGTGGGTGATCTCAGTTATTTCTAGAAATAGAGGCCCAGGCCAGTCCTGTGACTTGACCTGGGATCCTAAAGGTGATTCATTGCAGAGCCTGAACTAGACACCAGCTCCACCTTCTTTTCCCTTAAAGCTTCCATGTTGTCCATATTCTTATAAATAGCAGAATCTTTCCTCCTTCCTTCTTCCCACCACCCGTGTTCCTGGAGAGCTGACGCTGCTTGGGCTCTTAGGGCTTAGAACAGTGCCGGACGCCCGGTAAACTTTCTTCGGGGAAGTTGTTTGCTCTTAGCAACTTGTTTCCCAGGGCAGAAGTATTTTTGAAATACTGTATTAGTTTGTTTAGTGCCTCAAATGTTCCTGCTGACTATAGTGTCCAACTATGGATTTTCAAAAGGTCAGTCTGAATGAATGAGAAGTAACAATAGTCTTCTCTATTATCTCTATCATAGCTAATATTTAGAATAAGGAATATTAAAATTATAAATTTAAAATCAAGTTTAATTTGTGGCTGCTTTATTTCTATTTTTAGATTTTCTTTTAACTATGTTTTGTTTGATTTTTAGGTTCGCTCACCTTATAAATGTGGAGTTTTTTGATGATTTATTAGTAGTTCTACATAGTCTCATTGAGTCTGGTGTAAGTATCTCTATTAATGAATTACTTTTTAAGATATAAATGGTATTACTATTCTTAATATCTTTTTTTTTTTTTTTAAGGACCTAAGCTATCAAGAAAGTCTTCATTGTGTCCAGACCGCTTTTCATATTCTCTCTGGACAAGGTCAGATGTCTTCAAATTCAAGTTTTGTTTGCTTTAGCTTTGGAGGCTGAAATATTTCTAATTATTGTTTGTTGTCATTTCAAAAGGTGATGTTCTGAATATTGATCCAATGAAGTTCTATACACATCTCTACAAAACATTGTTCAAGTTACATGCAGGTGCGTATGTGTAGATAATGTGTCTTTCGTAAGTTGTTCCTTTAAGAATACGTTGTGACCAGAATGATAGCCAGTGAACCATGCGAAATAGGAACGGGTGTATGAAGTGTTGGCCTGCCAGTGCCACCTGTGTATGTAGCTTCATGTTAGATGGGGAGAGTGGGAACCGGGGAGAATTGGCTGGAGATGCAGGACAGCCCTGCGTCACGGGCTGGGGCCTGGTGTGGGACCGGGGACAGTTGAGCCTGAGTTTCTGGGGCAGGTGAACTTGGATCGTGCAGAAGTAGTGAAGGGCGTGTCTGCTGTTTCAGGTGCGACCAACGAAGGGGTTGGGATTGTGCTCCAGTGCCTCGATGTCATGCTCACCAAGCGCAGGAGGCAGGTTTCCCAGCAGCGAGCCCTGGCCTTCATCAAGCGCCTCTGCACTCTTGCTCTTCACGTCCTTCCCAACTCAAGCATTGGCATTTTAGCAACCAACAGGACATTAATGCATGTGAGTGGTGATACGCTGGAGAACGCCAAGTCCTAGCAGTGCCACGATGTGTGTGTGTGTCCGTCCATTCCACTCCCCTGTTACATTATTATTTAATTAGAAGTAATTCATACCTGTCGGACCACTGTGGCCCAGGAGGTCACCAGATCGATGCCGAGTCAGGGCGTGTGCCCTGCTTGCGGGCGTCATCCGTAGCAGGTGCCATTCAGGGGACTGCTGATCGATGTTTGTTTCTCTCTCATTGATATTTCTGTCTCTCTTCCTTCATCTCTAAAATCAATGAAATTATTTTAAAAAAGTAATTCACACCTGTAACAAAACCATATGATAAAGGAAGTCCGTTAAGTTACAAAAGGAAAGCATTTGGCCCCTCTCGACACTCCAGAGATTACAAGTTTTACCATTTAGTGGGTATCCCAGCTGACTTTTTTTTTTTTAATTCATATTCATTCACACCAAACACATACAAACAACATAAGCTTTTCTTTTCTTTTTTTTTTTTAGAAAGGGCGTTGTGGGGATTATGATGTACATATTGTTCCACAATATATTTTTTAACACTTAATGGTGATGAACACATTTTTGTATCAGTACAAATATAACTACTAACTACCTTGTCTCTTTAATGAGTAAATGAGGTTGTTTGTTTAACACCTATAGTTCTTACTATGTGACTGCCACTGTGAAAATGTGTTACTAAACTTAACTTGCTTAATTTTCATGAGAGCTTTGTGAAGTAGCTACTATTATTGTACCCATTTTATAGATGGGGAAAAGTGAGGTCCAGAGGAGCAGTGACTTGCCTAAAGTGATGCTGCTGCTAAGAAGTGGCAGAGGCGGGATTCAAATTTAGGCAGTCTGGCTTTTATAATTTGTATTTTTCTTTTCATGGGCATACAGGTTTCTGCTATTAACAAATAATGCTATCGTGAATATCTTTATGTGTATTTAATGTATTGCTTTCTTTAGGAAAGATTCCTAAAAGTGGGATTACTGGGTGAAAAGAATATTCTATTTTCTCTTGCAAGATAAAATAAGTTCTTTTCAGAGCAAGCCAAGAAAGTAATTTTTTGCAGTTTTTGTTTTCTTATGGTATAAATTTACAAAATTAAAACTTTGTATGAAGCTCATGGGCTTATAGCTCTTGTATAGCCATAAAACCAAATGAAATTTAAGTATAAATAAACATGCAGAACCCAGGAACTGTCTTTAAACGAATAATATTATTGTAATTTAATTAATCTTTTTTATGTGACGTTTTTGCAGACTTTCCCCAAAACAGACCTGTTGCTTGACAATGAGTCCCAGGGAAGCGGGGTCTTCCTTCCTGAGCTGGACGAGCCCGAGTACTGCAATGCCCAGAACACCGCTCTGTGGGAGCTGCATGCTCTGCGGGTAAGCGCCCCTCCCTCGCACTGTGCGCACGGCCGTGCTCAGCTTTTCCCAGGAGTTACCTACTGTTTCCATAGAACTTAGTGTATTCTGTTCTGGGCCTGCCTTTCCTAGAATTTGTGTTTTAATAGCCTACACTTCACTTCGCTCTTCCTACTCTGAGATGTTGAAATACATTTTTTAAGGAAGCTGAAAACGACAGCTTTGTGGGGTAGAATTTGTTGGAATGTTTCCCGTCCCGGGCACATTGTATTGGCTGCCACCCAAGGAGATAGCACAGGCCCACCTGCCAGCGTGGAGGGGGTTTCAACTACACTGTGATCCACAGTGTGGCCGGCGTCAGAGTGAGACTCAGAAAATACGATTCAGGAAGCCTGTTGTGAACAAACTTTTTCCCTGTGAAAGAGAAGTGGCTTTTTGACTTTTCTTTTCCTTCTGTAAAAGCGAGGCTGTGCTACGTCACTGGTGACTTGCTTATCAGATTTGTGTTGTAATCCTGTGAACAAAGGTAGTGTTTTTCCTGTAGTTATGTGGTTCTTACGAATTACATATACATCTATAGTTTTCTTTTAAATTAGTGCTTATTAAAGAAAATCTTCACTGTAGCAAGTGTTTTATAAAACACTGACCTGTACAGATGCTGTCCTGTTTCCCCTTCAGCGGCATTTCCATCCCATCGTGCGGAGATTGGCAGCTCACCTGATCGCCGGAGCCCCTCTGGAAGGCTCTGAAGCACTCAAGCCAGAGTTGAGCCGAAGGTAGTAGCTAGCATCGCCTTATTATAAAACCATACATTTCAGCTGATCGCTCTGTACGGGGAGAAGTCTGTCTTATAATGTGATAGAGTTAACATGTACAGTGCTAGCGGGTTGTCTGGATTAGGTCTAGAGAGAAAACATGCCAGCTCTCATTTTATTTGTTTGTTCAGGTAATGACACTTTTTTTTTTTTTTTTAACTCATATAGATAAGTAGAAAAAATAGCGAATCTCCATATGCCCATGACTCCAGTTCAACAGTGCCATACTCATTTATGTGAAGATCCATTAGTCCAATACAATGGGCTTCCTTCTTTTTTTTCTTTAAATGGTCCTGGAGGGCCAGAGGGAGGAATGGGGAGGGGAAGTGCTTTGGAAACACTGTCCGGGAGGCAGCGGTTTCTCTCCTTGGCCTCCTGACCTGCAAGAAGCTTGGGTGACTGCCTCCGGCTTCCACCTCACCCTCTGGGGGGTTTGGCCAGATGGGGCTACATTTTTGACGTGGCAGTAATTAGCTGCGGACCCCTCTAGAGGAGGTATAACTCTGCAGTTTTCCATAAAGCCTTTTACTTCTGGGTAGGATAGAGAGAACTTGTGGCCATAAAATTTAAAAAATGGCCATTCACTTTTTTTCCTTCATTCTTTCTGTCTTTCGGCCTTGTGTTCAAAAGGAAAAAAAGGGAGGAAACAGTTCTTTATTACCGTTTTTTCCCCATGGCAAGTTTTGGTCAGAGCTCTTGAACATTTGCCTCATTTATGCCAGAGGTTTCCTTTTCCGGAGGAAGATGAGCAACTCGTTTATCCCAAAGGCTTGAGAAAGGAGCCTCCTGCTGTGTTTTCTCCAGAGTGTGTGGAAAAAGGTGTAACGTTGGGGTATAACCCTAACCACCTCATCATCTGAACCAACCCCAAATCATTAAGGACTCATTTACGTCCATGATTATAGACATTTATTCTCTCTGGAGAATGGTTCTCCTGGCTTTTAATCCAGGCCAACGATGGGAGGGTTGAGCTGTTTGGAGTCGCTGGAGGATGACTCCATGCTTTGCTCCTCTGGTTCCTGAGGGAAGTTAAACTGGTTGCATATTGTTTACATAACTGTGGTTGAGCTGAGATTTGGTCACATTGAGTGTGAGCTCTTCTCTTCAGTCTTCTCTGTTCAGGCCCGTGTTTCTAAATGTGCACCAGACCTCTGGGAGGTGGAGTTCGTTGGATAATGTTGTCAACACCTGGGAATTTAGGATTTATTTTGTGTGTGTTGATTTGTTGGTTTCAAAGCAGGATCATGTTGTATCTTAATGCTTGGATTTCGAATAGTGAGTCATTCTCTGGGTACGATTCACCGTTTTCAAGGTGCGCAGTGTGGTGGTGTCTTTGTGACTGTGGGTTTCTGTTTGTGACTGCAGATCTGCTGTGGAGCTCTTTGAGGCTTACAGCATGGCTGCAATGACATTCAATCCTCCTGTGGAAACTTCCAGCCCCAAAAGGAAGGTATGTGATACTTTTCATTATTTTTTTAGAAGATGAAGTCAACACTGAACTAATATATCTCTTAATTATTTGTTTCCAATTTGCCTAAGTGTTAATAGGTAGATTTTCTTGTTTAGTCAGTGATGGGAGGATGGATCTCTGGGGTTGGAATTCTATAGAGAGTCATGGGACTGTCTCATTAAGTGTAGGGTATGCCCACAACTAGACCCAGCCCCGTCATTATCACAGCTCACATGTGGTTGGTTTGGTGTTAGCTGTTGCTATTTTTAGCTCTGCTCATAGTTTGGCTTTTGTTGTTGGCATAAGAACTTTTAACTCTTTTAATATTTCTTCAGGATAAAGATTTACAAGGGGATTCATTTTTGAATGAAGATTTAAATCAGCTAACCAAAAGACTTAGCAATGAAGCCGCTACTCAGTTGCCTCTGGATTTCACCAAATGTTTGAAGACGTCACTACGGTAGCAGAAGGACGAAGAGCAGTGGACTTTTCTGTGCACCGTGTCTTTGTGCAGACGCACAGTTAGACAATGGTTCTCTTTTTGGACAGGAAACTTCCCAGAGAATTCCCCAAGGAGGAAGTTACCCTTTGCGTGGGGCAGGGTTCTGCCCTGGTTCTGAAACGTCTTTCCATTGAGAAAGGAGAATCCAGAGCCTTTTCTTCCCCTAATGTGTGGGAACTTCTTTCTTAATGATGTTGCCTTTTTGAAATTTAATATATATATTAAGTTAGTTTTTTAAAAAAAACCTTTGGACTGAATTTATTGGGATGCAGTTGCTAGATTAAAATGAGGGCAAGAGAGCACAGAATAAACAAGACGGTGAGATTGTTTTTTACAGTTCAGCTAGCTACTCTTTATAACTATTCAATAAATAAATCCATTTCTGTTACACCACCATCGTTGGAAGTGAGAAATTAAAAATTTGAGTATGTTTTTACGAAACTTTTGAGAAAAGAAAAAATAGCTTGAAATCTGACACCAGGTTCATTGGCTCTTGCTGGATGGTAGGTACACTTCAAGAAGGAACCTCATCTGACCTTTGCAAAAAGGACAAGTGCTCATTCTGACTACTTTCAAAGAAAGTTAGACTGTGATTCTGGTCTTCAGAGTTCTTTGCATTTTTGGGCATGCTCTGGAGGGTGGTGGGGGAAGAACTGCCCCACATCTTACCATTCTGTTTTAAGGATAAAGGGTACCCAGGGAAAGGCTTTGGTAAAATGCCTTATTCTTATAATTATAAACCAATATAATACAGCTGTTACCATATTCTAAGAATGGCCTATGAAATAAGTGTTTAATGAACAGATTATAAAAATTTCTCCTGTGAATAATTAAATAAAACAGCTGCTTTTTCTACTTCCTATTCCTGTAATGTGAGAATTAAAAAAAAAATTCACAGCAGTCCAACTGAGTAGATCAGTTATTGCTTCAGAGCTATAGAAGCCAATGATTTTGGTCTAGTGCTTAACACTTCTTTTTTTGGTCATGAAGTAAATGAAAATAGAAAGTTGCATTATCATTCCTGCAGTGGGAATACTAGTTTTAACAGTGCATGTAATCTCTTAGCATGTTCTTATATGTGGTTTCTAAGATCAGATTTTTTAGGCTTGATTATTTAATAATGAGAAATGAATGATTCAACATATAAATATTTGCTTCTGACCTACCTTTTAGACATAGAACAAAGTTCAGGAATGTTAGGAATAGTTTGGATGACCAAAGCGTCTTTCCATATCAGAGCACAAGTCATCAATACATGCCACAAGTCATTTATTTCCCAAATATAGACAAAAACATTTGGCAGTAGAAATTAGATGAAAAGTAAATTTTAAAATAGAAATTCAACTATTTCACACTTTGTATTATGTTTTTAACCCTTTTGTTACATAGAGAATCACAGTAGGACCATAAAGTTATATATCTAGGTTTTGAATATCCTATATGAATTTGAGGATGAAATATATTTGTGCATTTATTTACATAGCCTTGTACTAATGTTTCATTTTCAGAACTGAATAATGGCAATCATTAATAATATCAGCTACACACTAACAGACAAACCTTGAGATTATACTAAGCTACAGCCTTATTCTTTTTTTAAACTAAACAAATATTGGGCACCCACTATGTGCTTTTAGCACTGTGCTAGGCATTAAAAGTGAAGTGGGGTAATAATGGGAGTCAGACAGCCTCAGTCTTCCATGACCTTGCATGAGTTAAGTCATTCACACACAAAATTCGACATTACCCTGTTCAGTGTCAGGGTGAGGGTTTCAAAGTTCGGAGACCTGTGTCATCTGAAATAGGGGTTTCAGAGGCCTGCCTGGTGGCAGGCTGGAGCACAGTATATTCTGGATCTACGAGACCTGTATGAATAGTTGGATAATCATGGAGATTCAGCAAGTATTTCAGAAATAGTCACTTCAGGTATTCCCCTGTCAGAATACCCAGCCATCAATCAAGAGTTGCTTTTAAGAAGTTAATGCATGGAGGTGGCAGAGAACACACGAACCGTTAGCGAGCCACTGTATCGGCAAAATGTTGCCACAAGTGTGGACTCTGTGTAAGAGGCAAACTCCCGTTTCTAATGACCCTTTGAAGGGCCCAGCATTCACCTCTTCTCACCTCACTGCTGATGTGACAGAAGCAACTGAAAGGAGTCAGAGGCAGCCATTGGAGAACACTTCCCCTGCAGGCTTCTCTGTCATGTACAAGGCCATTCACCAGCCAGGAAAATGGTGCTCTTCCATTTGCTTGGAACAGCTGTGCAGCTTTGTTTTAGAGTTAACTCAAGTTTACCAGACCAGATGCAAACTCCGACTACTCTTCAGAATTAAGGAGAGGTCAGAAGAAATGTTGGAGGGGAAGATGTACATATATAACAGTAGAGGGTGGCCACTTCCATGAATGAGCCCCCAGTGTCTTCAGATGCTTCTATGAAAGCAAAATCTGATTAAAAACAAGGCACCTGTAACTCACTTTTGTTAAATCTAGACCCCATATCTACCCTGACCTGGACAATTTTTATAACCAACTGACACTAAGGATGACATGAAAGGAGGTGTTCCCTCAAGAGGACACTTCCTGCCCAAAGTGTCACTTCTTACAGATTTATGCAAATTTACCCTCAATTCCTTAACACCCTTGTATAATTACTTTTTGCAAAGCAACCAATTCCTGATGGTGACAGAAGAAGTTTATTTCTCCCAGCATCATAGGTCATAGTGGATTTCTACTCGAAACCTTTCTTGCCAGCTAGAGATTTTCTTTAAAGTTGGTGCCACCTAACAATAACTGGATTCATTCTCCTTTCCTTTGGTTTTTAGTGAAGCAACTTCAAATATTTCTCCCTCAAATTTTGTAATAAACCCAGCTTGCATATTTGGATTCTTTTCCATATCAACTTTACTGACACAAGTTGGTACTGAAATTTTTAGTAGTCTGGAAAGTATGAAGTGGTAATGGGTATAGTCTGTGTGGCTATTCTGCATAATAGGATAGTTTCACTTGGTATACTAATACAGCTGTATAGTTCAGATAAGTCATCAATAAAAATTTCATGTTTTTGGCAAACACCAGGTATGTGCTGGTTAGTTTTTCTTTTTTAAAAAAATATATATATTTTATTGATTTTTTTTACAGAGAGGAAGGGAGAGGGATAGAGAGTTAGAAACATCGATGAGAGAGAAACATCGATCAGCTGCCTCCTGCACACCCCCTACTGGGTATGTGCCTGCAACCAAGGTACATGCCTTGACTAGAATCAAACCTGGGACCTTTGAGTCCGCAGGCAGACGATCTATCCACTGAACCAAACTGGTTAGAGCTCTGCTGGTTGGTTTTAATAGTAGAGGAGACCTTTTACATTTAAAAAAAGATGTTTTTATTGATTTTTAGAGAGAGAAGAAGGAAGAGGTAGAGGAACATCCATATGAAAGAAATAATCAGCTGCATCCTGTGGGATTGAGCCCACAACCTGGAACTAAACCAGTGAGCTCTGGGTGCACAGGATGACATTCAACCAAATGAGCCATGCCAGCCAGGCAACCTCTTACATTTTTGAGCAATGTACCTTCCTAAAATCCCAACGACTCAGTACAATAGAGTATGTGCTTCTACCTCAAAATGGAATGAATGACCACGTTGAATTGCAGCACAGGCCCTAAGCCGGTTCACTCACTGGCTGGAACCCAGTCTCGTGCTGTCTCATGGTGGGTCGGGTTTTTTGCTGCCGCCAAATCAACTATGTTAAAGGTTGTGGGCTGGGCTGGGGTGGCGCTTGAAGAGAGTCAAGGCCAAATAGGAAACCTAGGGAGACTAGTTTTGCTTTTCATTTGATTACTCTGCCATTTTATTCAACTCTAGCCAGTGAGGCCAGTAACTCAGTTTTCAATACATGTAAGCCGAACCAGAAGGGGAAAATGCCTATTAATTTATAGAAGCTTGATAAAAGTATTTCTGGGATATTAAAAAAAAACAAAAACGAACAGCATTGTGCATTTGTTATAAACTGATTATTTGATTTAAAAAGACACCTGTAGCTCTGCACAAACGACATCAAACTGCAGCAGCCTGAATTCGGCTGACCAGCAGATGAGATTCTGCTCGTGTGAAGGCTCAGTCAGTAAGAACAGCCCATAACATGAAAGCTGTACAGTGTTGTTGTTTTTTTAAACATTTCTGTTCCTAGAATAGGTGAAGGATTTGAGGTTGTTTTATTCTTCTTTCATAATTGGTTAAAAAAAAAATCCTCAAAGCAAAGATTAGGGCTTTTAAGTGTGTTTTATAATTTGAAGAAAAATGTCAAATTTTAGTATCAATAGGAAGATAAAATTTGGATTTTACTTTAGCAATGTTTCCCAAACTTTTGATATATGTGTACCACTTCTATAATTTTCATAACGCTGAGTACCCCTCGTACTCATGAGAACGTAGAATTAGGTGCAGCTAAGCACGGTGCAGTGCATATCCCCACCAAACTCTTCCCGTACCCCCGGGGTACGCATACCACACTTTGGGAAACACTGCTTCAGAGGAACACACATTTCATTTTAAAAGTTGTAATTTGCTTCGCACCAAGAATAAGCAACCTTTACACTTACATGATAGTTTTATACAGGAAGGTTTCAAAAATAAGTTACATTAGGTGGCAAGTATGACGTGGGGTCAATAGCTCTTCAATTAATCAGAAAGGAAAATGAAGCTTTTTAAACATGAAATTCTGGACTACTTCAGGTATTCAGAGCATACGTTTTTCTCTTTAGGAGGTTTGTCTTCAAATAGTGAGAAAGATTCACTAATATTTCTAATTCATAAGCGATATCAAGAAAGCTATGTATAATAAATATGTAAGTACAGTGTCAGTACAAACCTTGCAAATAAATAAATTTAAACACCAACTCAGTCTACTCTTGCTTTAAAAAATGGGTTAAAGTTTCTTCGTAAGACATCACAACTCGGTAGGTATTAAATTACACATCGTTCTAAATAAATTCTGTGAAAACTGAAAGTGGAATAATATGTGACTATACAAGCAATAAACTTTAAAAAAAAACCCCACATTCTACATGTAAAAAGCAATTCTAAAAAAAGTACATTATGGTACACTGTGGAAACTTAAGTTGAATTCCTCTTTAATGAATCTTATAGGACATATTTACATTTGTAATGCCCCCATGCTTCCAATTCTCAGGCATAAAACGCATGACTAAACTAGCTTGCTTATTTTCAGACCTCTGTGCCTCTTGTTCCCAGTTTTCCAAGGTTAGCAAACTATGGCGTGGGGCCCAATCCAGCCGGCCACCTGTTTTTGTGTGGCTCTTGAAGAGGAAAAAAAACAAAAGAGGAACATTTGTGACAAATGATATGAAATTCATTTCAGTGTCTGTAAGTAGTGTTACTGAAACCCAGACACCCTCATTCGTGGATGTATTGCCTATGGCTGCTTTTGCATGATTTCAGCCAAGCTAAGTTGTTGCAACAGAGCCCATATGGCCCATCAAGCTCAATATAAATTTACTATCTGGCCCTTTGCAGATAAAGTTTGCTGACCCCTGTTCTAAGTCAGTTATTGCAAGCTTAGTCATGGTTTTTGTTGTTTTTTTTTTGTTTCCTTTTTAACAACCGTTGGCATTTATAAAACGACTATCTCCTGGACTTCTTTGCTTCATCCATCAGGAAAATGGTTGGTAGCTAGCCCTGTACCATCTCGCTTGTCCTCCGTGTGGACCTCACATCGTGTGTGATGAAAGCTTCGGTCCAGAAAGCATCAGTTTCCAGTTTAAGTTGAATGAAAGCAAGGAAAATATATATTTTTCCACCACGCTCATTCTTGACTTTAACTTCTTGCCAAAAGGTCTTCACCTGTGAAGTTGCATCCATAGGCGTATTAGTATATTGTAAACGGAGGAGCAGAAGCATTTACAGTGCAGCAAGCGTGTAGTGTTCCACAGAAACCCCCGGCTCTGGTGGCTGTGTGTGGGGGAGAGACTACGTCTGATACACTCAGTGTTATGACATGATGTCCCCAGGAGGTGGAACATGAGACTTTCTGTCCCAGCGCACCATATTCTTCAGAAAGATTTTTCTTTCTTTCTTTTTTTTTTTTTTAAATCACAATCAAACTGTTCAACTGTTTTTAAAAGGTGAAATTCCTTCAACAACTGCATTTATTACTTTGGATAAGAGTAAGGTAAATAATTACTCGTTTAAAAATTCTCAGAGTATTTATTAAGGGGTAACTCTTGACACTTGAGAGAGGAAAATTTTAGGACAAACATGAAATATGTCAGCAGAACGCATTGAAAATATGAAGCTTGTTTTCTGATGAGAATAGACAGAAAGGCCCTTCCTTTTTCACACGTGCTCTTGCCTGGAAGCACCATTTGTAAAGGAGTTCATAACGTGGGATACAGATTCCCATGGGCGCACCGATGGCAGGTTTTAAAGAGAAGCTTCCCCAAGTTCAAGCAAAGCTGCAGTCAATGGAATGATTCTGAATGTCTGCTGAAAACGGAATCCAAAGACATTTATCTAAACTACCACCCTCCCTACTCTCCTAAAAAAGGAGCAATTAGTAATGCTCATTATAGCAAGCACATCATTTCTTTTTTAATTCTCACCCGAGAGTATTTTTCGACTGATACTTAGAGAGTGGAAGAGAAAGGGGAAGACAGAAATATCAATGTGAAACACACTGATTGGTTGTCTCCTGTCCACACCCTGACCAGGGCCTGAGCCAGGGGTGGGGTGGGGGGCGGGAGGGTGGAAGGGGAGGGGAGGGGAGCCTGCAACAGAGGAACCTACCCTTCACCAGAATTGAACCTGGGACCCCTTGGTCTGCAGGCTGGGGCTCTATCCACTGAAGCCAAACCTGCTAGAATGCAAGCATGTCATTTTTAAATTTATATATATATATTTCAGAGAGGAAGGAAGAGAGAGAGAGAAACATCAGTGACGAGAGAGAATCACTGATCGGCCAAGCATGTATTTTTAAATCAAACTTCTAGTGGAGTTGTATTCTTAGGTACTTAATGTAATCTCGTAACATGAGGGCTCTTTATATGCAGAGTGTAATTTAGTTGTATCGTTACGGAGGTTATAAGAGAGAGGTATGTATAACATCACACCTATGATTTATTTGTCGCTAACAATAAAAATTTTATTGATTGAATTTTAGAGAGAGAGGAAGGAAGAGAAAGAGAGAGAGAGAGAGAGAGGAAGGAAGAGAAAGAGAGAGAGAGAGAGAGAGAGAGAGAGAGAGAGAGAGGAAGGAAGAGAAAGAGAGAGAGAGAAAGAGAGAGAGGAAGGAAGAGAAAGAGAGAGAGAAAGAGAGAGAGAGAAAGAGATATTTGTTGTTCCACCTATTTATGCATTCACTGGTTGATTCTTGTGTGTGCCCTGACAAAGGATAGAACCCGTAACCTTGGTACATCACGACCAACCAAGCAACTGGCCAGGGCTCAGTATTTTAAATTTGATCTGTCCTTAGGGCCTGCTAAAAGACCCACTACCA
The DNA here is from genome assembly GCF_014108245.1 of Pipistrellus kuhlii. Taxonomy (NCBI): domain Eukaryota; kingdom Metazoa; phylum Chordata; class Mammalia; order Chiroptera; family Vespertilionidae; genus Pipistrellus; species Pipistrellus kuhlii. The sequence goes on along the minus strand of NW_023425460.1, from coordinate 27,967,826 downwards.
CAGTGAGTCACGTTCTAAAAGTTGGGGAGGTTCAACTCCGGTGCTTTAGTCCTAAAGCTCACTTGGCGCTGATTATGACAGAAAAGGAAGTGAATCCGGAACTTTTAAACAATTGGGATATTTCAACAGGAAATGGGACAGCCCAGAGCTTTACTGTTCTGTGCACATCCGCCGTTATCTGACTCCATGTGATACGGACTGCTGCCATCCTTCTGAGATTTCTTCCCAATGAGTCTTAGCTTAACTGGAACATTCCTGACTCCCTGGGAATAGTGGGGTAGGGCAGATATTCAGGAGGGAGAGGTTTCCTGTATTTGGCCTTGTCTGTGGTTTTGAAGGAGCTTTGTAAGTGGTACAAGGTACCAATTGGTCCTTAAATGTAGACACATGGGCTCCCTGTGTCAGGCTTTCTTTTGGCCTGTTACACATCGAAGTTGGCCTTGTGTAGAGAGGCCAACTGTGAGCGCCCACAATTTAATATGAGAAGGTCCTGATTGTGCTGGAGACTGACGAGGGAGCCTGGCGGTACAAGCAGCTGTGCCTTTATGTGGTCTCTGGTGAGTTTTAACTGAGAACCACAGCCCAACAGGTGAGCAGTGGGCTTCGACAGTCCCTTCGGTTCATGAAGAGACTAAGAGAAGAAATCTATGTTTGGTTTCCTCATATGCTTCTTTCCTAAAAAAAATTCAGGTCCCATAGAAATAATTTAAGATAGAATGTAAGGTACTCTGCATGTGAATACCACACAGTTTGCTGGCAACCGACGATGTAATTTACTGCCGTTGCAAGATGGAGGCTGTTACGTTATTTTGCTTTCTTTTCTTTTTAATCATTGCATCCCGAATGCCAGAGTTTAAGTTTTTAAATGAGGCAGAAGAAGTTGAGTTTGTTGAGGCAAAAATCAAACCTCAGTAAGAATAACATAAAACTAGACAGCCAAAGGAAAGAAAGCTGAATGACTCTCAGCAGCCCCCCAAGGGTGTGTAAGTGGCCAATAATTAAAACAACGCTATGTCTGATGAAACATGGCTGATGTAGTTTGGGAAAATTGGTTTTCCTCTTAGACCCTTTGTTGAGTTCTATATAAAATAAGGAGGTCTGCCCGGCTGGTGTAGCTTAGTGGATTGAGTGTCGTCCCATGAACCAAGAGGTCCTAGGTTTGGATCCTGGTCAGGGCACATGCCTAAGTTGTAAGCTAGATCCCCAATAAGAGACGTGCAGGAGGTAGCCAATCGATGTGTCTCTCTCGTTGGTGTTTCTATCTTTCTCTCCTCCATTCCTCTCTGAAATCAATATATATATATATTTTTTTTTCCTTTTTTTTTTCTTTTTTAAAGGAGGTCTACAATGATAACTTCTGAAGGTATGTATATCTTCAGAGCCCTTTTCCTCTTGTGGTACCATTCCTCCCTCCTCAGGGGACACCTACACTTGGAAAAGATAAAAGATACTGTACAAACTATGCCTTTCAAAGTAGTGTAAATGGGCCCCTGGTTCAGAATGGTGCAGAGACATAGTGTACCTGGTTAAACTTGCTGCCTGTGGTCACTGTCGGTAGTCCATCGCGTCACTGCCACCCACAGGTCTCTCCTCTTTGTTTTGGACACTTTCTGAGGCCAAGACCTGAGCAGGTGCTGTGAGTCCGCGGGGCTGTTTAGTTGACTTGGTGAACTTCTTGAATTCACTTGCAAAAGAAATGCCTTTTCTCTTGTCTTCTCGGGAGGCCTATGGGAAGAAAGAACCCTCCATTGGTGTTAATTTAAAGCTGGCATCCTCAGTCACGTGGCAGTATACCAGAGAGGGCCCTCCTCTCTTCCCCGTCTGGGACTGAGTGCCTTCCCTCTCAGGATTGCTACACCACAGAGGGGAACACGTTTCTTTCCCTGCAGCGAAAACAGAGCCAAACTATCTTCTCCCCGTAAATTTCTTGACTTTCTCCTAGATTTCGCTATCTCCCAAGTTTGATTACGAATTAGTTATGAATATCAAACAACTGGTGAAGAGAGTAAAATAACCTTGAAGTTTACCTGCACTTGCTCCTTTAGCTTAAGGATGAATTTTCCTGCACCTTTCCACTTGCTTTGGGCTTGAAACACACACTCCTGATCCAAGAGGACCCGCTGGGAGGACTTGGGGGTAGAAGACTTCTTGTTGGCTGTGTCCTTCACCACCTCTTCCAAAAGCACATAGTCGTTGGGGTTGGGGTTGCTCAGGATGCTGTAGGAGTACTTGGCTTTGCATAAGGTCTGAAAGGTAAGTTACAATCAGCTGGATAAGGACAGTGTCTCTAACTCCTGCATTCATTATGAATGAAACTCGAAGGTGGCAAACTGTCACAGGCTTTTATTTTATTTAAAAATATATTTTATTGATTTTTTTACAGAGAGGAAGGGAAAGAGATAGAGAGCTAGAAACATCGATAAGAGAAAAACATCAATAGCTGCCTCCTGCACACCCCCTGCTAGATGTGCTTGCAACATCTGGTACATGCCCTTAACCAGAATTGAATCTGGAACCTTTCAGTCATCAGGCCGATGCTCTATCCACTAAGCCAAACCGGTTTCAGCCTGTCACAGGCTTTTAGAGATAATGGGGATCTTTCAGAGATCCTACTCCTTAGTTTCCATTTGTATTGCTGTAGCATATGACATGCTTTCCCACATTATGATTTAGCTTCACAACACTCCATGTTTCGTCAGAATTACCCCCTCCTCTTCCTGCTCCTTTCAGATGAGGAACTTATGCAGATTCCAGAGGATGAGCAGCAAAGAAGCAATAGAATAAAGTCTGGGAACAGATTGTGTGCATGAAAACAAAGCTCCTAGACATGCAGGTGGTGGGACAGTGAAGGACAGAACTCTGACCCTCAGACGTCTCCCTGTCCCACCGGGCTGCCTCTTCACCACAGAATCTTGGATGTTAAGGCATGTTAGAACTTAGTTGCCCTCTCTTCTCATTTCATGCAAGATCATCTTTCATTTATGCATTTATTCAGTCATCAAATGTTTAGTGAGGACCTACTATGTCCCAGATAGTTTGGGGGCACAAAGGTCAACAAAAGAAGCAAAGTTCAAAGTCTATACTAACCAAATTACCATGCAATAATAGCGAGTAGCACTTAAATTGTATTTACTTGCCATGTGCTAGACATTGTACAGTTTACATATATTACTGACTTAATATTCGCAACAACTCTGTCAGCAAAATACTGTTATGCTATCACCATGTTATCTAAGTGGCAACTTACCGCATGGTGGTATATTGGAACCAAACGGAACAGGCTAATAAAATCAGACATGGTGGGAGCTTTTACACAACAGAAATCAACAAATGCTACAAATCAGTGTCTTTTTTAAGATAACACTGTAACTAAGGCACAGACAGTTATATAACTTGCCCAAGATCTCAGATCTAGTAAGAAGTAGAGCTGGGGTTGGAACCTCGAGCTTTTTAACCCAGCGCCTGTGCCGTCCACCATTATACTATCCTACTTCTCAAGGGTGTTTGATGAATGCAAACCATGAGAAGGCTTTAAGGGAAGGAAATACAGTTTCTGAAACCACAGACACAGGGAAGCATGACCTAGAGGTGGGAGAGGGTCAGAGAAGGCCTTCTACTTGCCCTCTGACGATGGCCACTGGGTATTAGCTTAGGCAATTCTTTTCTTTTTTAAATATATTTTATTGATTTTTCACAGAGAGGAAGGGAGAGGGCTAGAGAGCTAGAAACGTCGATGAGAGAGAAACATCAACCAGCTGCCTCTTGCACACCCCCAACTGGGGATGTGCCCGCAACCAATGTACATGCTCTTTTATTTATTTATTTATTTATTTATTTATTTATATTTTTTTATTAAGTTATTATTTTTGTACATATACCAATGCACATGCTCTTGACCGGAATCGAACCAGGGACCTTTCAGCCTGCAGACTGACGCTCTACCACTGAGCCAAACTGGCTTCGGCAGCTTAGGCATTTCTGGAACAATGAAATTACTATTCTGCAGAGCCACTTCCAACAACATTATCACCAGTGCTTCACCCAGGGCCTGACTCATGGTGGATACTAGGTAAGTATCTGTTGAAGGAATGAACTATTATTTCCCACTCTCCCTTTGTAGGCCTCCACTGGTCTAGGCACTTCATTCATAGGATGAGCTGGCATCTGACCTGTCCCAATGACATACACGGAGGACAGGCCTGAGGTGGTGGTGGGGGGCTCCCACCTGCTGAATTACGTCCTGGGCGGTGCTGACGCGCGGCGCTTTGATGACGGTCCGCGGCTGCTCTGGAGAAACATCGTGCACTTGGACAAAGAAGCTCTCCTCCTCTGAGCTCAAGATCACCTCTCTGTCATCTTGAACGATGCTCTTCTCTTCCAGGTTCTATGTTAAAAGAGAAGACAAGAGTGAGTAAACGGTGAGATGTTGTAGAGTAAGGAAAGAAACTTGGAACAAAAATGTGAAATGCATCATGGTAATGTGGAGGTAACTTCTTAGCTTCCTAGTTTATATGCTAGTTAACAGTTCATAAATTATTCTAGAAGGACATACATGTCTTAGACAAAAAAAGCACTGTTTCTGCTGAGGTGGACAGAATGATAAGGTCTGGCCCAGAACAAGCTAGTAGATCTGCTCCTATTAGTGGTGGATTACGAGCCGAGTCCACTGTAGGTAAGCTTGTAAAAAGACAATCTACCATTTTTCCAGTTACCAAAAGCCGAATAAGAACACAGGAAATTACATTTAAGAGAAAGCCCCCCCACTCTCCCATAGAACGTGAGCATTTATGAAATGCTAGACATCTAAAATGTGAAGCGTGAGACTGCATTCAGCTTAAATGAACAAAATCCACAGTGAAAGGTGGAAAGGATGGCTGGGGGTAAGTCACACTGAAAGGAATATGGACACTTTGTAAAGTATGATTGTCTAACAACTATGCTGCACACCTGATATTAATATAAAATAACACTGAAAGTAAACTGCAATTAAAACATTTAAAAATATAATAAAAATGAAGATTTGATCTCTTAAAAAACAAACAAACATCAACAAAATACTCAATACTCATGATAATTAGTTATCAGGTTGATTGGCTTTTGGTGAATTGGCTTACAGTGAATTTTACATATATAATAATATATATTACCTATATAGTTAGATACATCTATAGTAGAAAAACAGCAATAAAAAGGCAAACTTTTCCCACTGTCACCTTTTTTCTTCTCTCTCCCATCTCATATATTCTAAACATCTTCTATGGCTATACAAATGTATTTTTGTATATGTGAATAGACAGATAGATGGAAATTCTGGAATTACCTGAGTTTAAATATGATTGTCAAGTGACACCTGTTCTTTGTTAGTCCCACTAACAAAGAGGGTAGTTTACAGTTATCTTCTGCAGGGAGCGGCAGGGAGGGGAATGTGAGGCAAAGCAAGTAAACAGTAGGCAACCCATCTCTGGGAGGGAGGGTTTGGCAGAGAGTTCCCCAACCCCCAGCACTCTCCAAGCCGAATCTCCTCAGACCAGGCCACTGAAATGGTGCTAACTGGCCAGAACCCAAGACCACTGTCACTATCCTGGAAGTTAAAATCAGCCACACAGGACCCAGAATTGTCCCCATGAATATTCAAGTCAAATGGGTAACTGTCACCAGATGGCGCCAAACTGTAACCAGGACCAAAAATGATTTGCCAACCACCCACACAGGCTTGCCCCAATCATTGCATTAACCCTGCAGTCATGGAATTTACATGACTGTTTTTGGACTCCATTCATTCTATTAACAGCTGGTGGGGGAGAATTATTGTTTAATACCTAAAATGAGGTTGTCCTTTACTACATATACTTTTCTATAACTCTTTTCATCCACTTCAAAGATTGTGGCCATTACATTTCGTTAATTCCTAGAGATTTTGTTGCATGATATGTGATGGCATTGATTATGATATATCTAACCAATCGGAAAGTGGGGGTAGGTGGTATTTCACATGACATCTATCTATATCTATCTATCTATAGCTATATCTATCTAATCTATCTATCTATCTATCAATATATATATAAAAGGTTAATATGCAAAGTGTTCCCTTGGGAGTTTGATTGCTCGCTATGATGTATGCTGATCACCAGAGGGTGGAAGGAAGACTCTGATCAACTTTGATTGCTGTCCAGGCCAAGGGACCCTCTCGGTGCATGAGTTTTGTGCACCGGGCAGGGAGTTACTGGGCTTCTATCGGTTTATTCGGGGGGGGGAGGGGGGGGAAGAAAAGAAAAAAAAGGGCTCCATCAACAAAACTCAACAGAAGCCAACCAGCCTGGAGTTGGTGCTGTACTGTTTCCTTCTCGGGAACTATCGTGAGAGTATCAGTGAACATAATGATATTTAGTACGAGTTCTGATCAAGGCTGAGAGATTATTCTTACTTTATGTGAAGTTACAGAATATTAAAAAAAAAATACTGTTGTTTTAGTTATAAGTGCTGAGCCATTGATTAGCTACAACTTTAATAGGCACTCACAGGAACAGAATCAACCCCAAAATGCACAACAAAGCCTACAGGCCCTCATGGCGATGTCTTTTCACACATACAAATAAAAGAGTCCACGAAACAGCTGACGACATGCCTAAGGAATCCACTGAGTTCTTGCTCTCTTTGTTTTAGAAGGGATGACCTTTAGGCTGAATTTCTGTAACTTAGAGATAACATTCTGAATATGTACAAAAGAAGAAACTCATTTCTCCACCTATTTTCAGAAGAAGAAAAGAAATCAAGTGGGAATTTGAAGAGATTCTGATTTTGAGGGAGTTGGCCAGGGGCGGGCGGTGAATTACACACAGAGCTGTCACCGTGTAGCCTGCACCCAGACACACTTACTTCCTGCTGGGTTTTTAAGACAATCCTGCCAACGTAGCCCTCTTCTGGAAACCAGCTGCTTAGAATCTGCAGGATCTCCTCCTCGGGACCGATGGCCCTCTGGAACGGTTGTTTTCTGCACTCGTTCTTTTCTTTAGATATAAAATATTTTTCTTCCATCAAAAAGTAGTCTGCAGCTATAGGTTTGGTGTCTTGTTCAGTGGTCAGAATCTAAAGATAAAGCAAGGGGGGGACAATATTAAAATATGAACAAAGATAATAATTTAATAAAAAAATGTAAAAAAATAAATAAAGATAAAGCAAAGGCACATTTAGCAAAAAAAAACCAAAAAACAAAAAACCTGTAATGCAAAACAAGCCTGTTTTCATGAGGCCCAGGGAGCTTTGATGTGTAATTTATAAGTGAAACCTGCTCTGGAGTGTTGCATAATTCTCTTTGGAAGGCCTAAGAATTCTCTCAAGCCCAGAAAGAATTGTTTATGTGCATGCTGGGCAACAACACAGTGTACTCATCATCCCCAGACAGCGCGACTATTTTTCCCACTTGCTGGAGTGAGGGCTCCTACCGAACGAAAAACTCTAGGTTTGTAAATCTACGAATTTACCTCTTTATCATCTTGCAACACAGGGGACCAAGGATAATGAACCTGGCCCAGCTTTTACCAAAAACAATCTCTCCATCGTTGTTGACTCTCTTCTGACCCACGCTCCTGCGAATTCTCCTTCCAATGAAGTCTTAACTGTGTGTCTGGAGGCCCGTTTTCTTTGTTGGCTATTGACCCGGGCAGTCAAACAGCGCGACCGAGACAAGGCCGGAGAGCCAGACAGACTGAGTCCGAGGTCTGCCTTCAATACTTACTGGCTGCGAGGTGCTGGGCAGGATATTTAACCTGTTAGAGATTCAGTTCCCCCTCTATAAAGGGGAACAGGAAGAGTACTGAGGGGAAGCAGAATGTGCCTCCCCAAAATGTGATTTTTGGGATACTGATTATTTTAGATTGGTTATTTTCAAGAAACAAAAGACTCAGAGAGAACCTTCAACCTTCCCCCTTGCTGTCTAAAAGAATTTAGAGAGAGGCTGTGCTCCAGGAGGAAAGTATCATCGTAGATAGCTACAGTTTCATATGAAGTAGGTGTGATGGGGAGGAGCCTAGCAAGTCCGCTCTGCGTCTCATTGGTAAAGATGGCCCATCAAACACTTCTCTACCAAACACTGGCTTTTCCATCTCCATGTGGATTGCCCTCCTGCCCTTTGAAATCCCAAACTTCAACCCTCCTTCTCCTTAGCTCACGATGTCATGTAAGTCTCACTGTCCCCTCTGTCCTCTGGTCTCATATTCTTATAGAACCCCCACGTGTACGTATGTGATAAGATTTGTTATTTTCTCCTGTTAATCGGTCTTATGTTAATTTGATTATAGGTCTAGCTAGGAGAACTTGGGAGGTGGGAGGAAAATTATTTTTCTGCTTCCACAGTACAACCTCTTAATTTTATGACTTGTTGCATGATTGAGACACTGTTTATAAAGCAGAGCGTGGGCACAGCATGAGAACTCAATAGCTTTGAGCTATCACCCAGTTACTCTTGCTGATGAACCCTTTCACGCTCACATTGTACTGGTTCCTAACAAAAGGCTCAACTAAAAGTGGGTGCCAAGAGAAGGGCCTAGTGAAGTCAACTTCTTCCTCCTCAACACCTGTTGCTGCTGCATCTCACTTGGAGGAAAAGCATGAACTGAGGAGGGAGGGGGCAGAAGAGTCTCAGGAAGGCTTTCCCTTCCCCCGAACCCTTGGCTGGGGACGGGTGCTGGGCTCTGTATTCCGGCAGCAAGGCAACCACCACCATAGGAACAATTCAGGATGCAAGGCCCCTAAGAGCGGGGAGCAGTCCCTCCCTCCTCAGTGCTGCTTTATAGGGCGTGGCAATAAAGCAGTGGGCTGCTGTTTATGGGTGGTCCCTGGGAATGTCTCCTTGCTTTGTAACTTCCTATTTTATAGAGTCCCCAAAACCCCAACAGTGCTTTGCGACAGCAGACCCTGAAGTTCATATACTGTTGATTTAAAAAACAAAAATCCCAAAACAACCCCAACTTGGGAGTAGTTTCTATTAGAGAGTCTATGATATTTGACACGGGAGCTGTTTTCTCTGAGTCTAAGTCAATTATAAGATCTTGGGGGAAAGTTGGCCTGTCCATAGAGACTTCCCCTCAAAGGACCGAACTACTTATTAACATTTAGTATGTGTGGTCCATCAATGGGTTTTTAACCCCAACCATTCCATGATCGCAGTGGCAGTCTGTCATGTGCCCTAACTTCAGAGGGGGCCCCACAGTTGGTCCCTTGGTCACGGCTCCCCTCGGCCTATCTCCAAGGAGAAGGAGGGATTCTGAAATGGGCTCAGGATGAAAGAGTCTGCAAGGATATGAGGGGGCATGTTGGAGAAGAGAGTGAAGCACAGAAGTGATGCTTCCAGTGAGAAGAGAACAAGGGTTGCACATGGGCCTGCCTTGCTCTTCCGAGGGGCTGCCTCCCTCTCAGGATGCTGCTGCTGTGTCTGGCTCCCGAGGGGCATTGTGTCTGCCGGCAGAAGGCCACCAAGACCCCCAGGGATCCAGGGCAGAAGCCCAGCACGAGGGGACTTAGGCCAGCTCTGCTATGGGGGTTGGATTAATAGGCTCTCATCCTCTTGTTTTGGGACCTCCATGCCTCTTCGTACCTCTAGAGGGATATAACTTTAAAGGTCATGGTCAGGTGCCAGGGCAAGGGGGACAAGGTGGCTGATCAACATGCAAATGGAGGCCTGAGGCTGGAGGGGCAGAAGATGTCTTGGCCTATGTGGTCCATCCTGATGCTCTAAGAATTTGACCCAACCCCTAGAATGACAAGCAGATTTCAATCAGTTCATGTGCAAATTCTGGTCGATTAGTAAGCTCTGCATTAAGAGGGATTGTGAGGCCTAAATCTAGGCTCTGAGGGAAACAGTATGCAAGGTCAGAGAGCCACTCATCCTGGTCTTTATCCTTCTAGAGCCCAGTGTTCTTTATGTGGCTGAAGAAGTCTTAGAAATTCTTCTCTAAAGGCTAAGGTAGCTTGTTTAGAGGTACCAAGACCTCTCAGGTCATGTGTAGGGCAGATATCAATATTGGATATCACAAATAATCAAACGGCAAATCATCAATGTGGACTTTCGTGTATTTGTGTGTATGTAGTCACACACACAGGCTCAGTGCACTTACTTGCTGGAGAAGCTGCTTTGCCTTGGTGCCTCCATTTATAGAGAAAACAGTGAAGGGCTCCGGACCTGGGACCCCATGCACCGTGACTCTGTGAGTCTGCAGACATTTTCTTTCTTCTGTGCTAAACATCTGTCAAGGAAGATCACATGGTTTCTCATTCATTCTCATTCTTTTTTTTTTTTAACTAAAAAAATTTTTATTGATTTTTTTACAGAGAAGAAAGGTGAGGAATAGAGAGTTAGAAACATCAATGAGAGAGAGACATCGATCAGCTGCCTCCTGCACACCTCCTACTGGGGATGTGCCCGCAACCACGGTACGTGCCCTTGACTGGAATTGATCCTGGAACCCTTAAGTTGGCAGGCCGACACTCTATCCACTGAGCCAAACCAGTCTCGGCTAATTCTCATTCTGATGCAAATTCTAGGCTATGTTCACCACTGAGGTGCTCATTCTTACAGGTGTTTACAGGGACATGTCAATACAGAGCCATTCTAGCATCCCTCACACCCTGACCTACTGTTATGTGGTTGAAGAAGCGATGGCACATTTTCTTTAATAGTCTAGTGAGGATGTGTAGCAGCACACCACAAAACCATTAATTTATTTCACAAAACATGATCTCTTTCCAGTGTAAGTATGGAACTGATATCATCTAAAATGTACATTAGTCCTTATTTCTGAACTGACATCCAACAGTATTATTGAGTTCCATCTCTCTTGAGGGCACTGGACTAGAATTTTGGATGGTAAGATGATAAATGAAATATTCTAGTAAGTAAAGCACTTTCCTAAGTTCTGTGAGAGTCATTTGAGCAAATTATGGTATCAGAGAAGGGACCTGCAACTGGCATGTAAAATGTGGGTAGGGTTGCAGGACTGAGCCCTTCTCTTGCAGGGTCTGATGCTGACTCCAGTAGACAGTGTCAGCATTGGACCGAAAGGTAGGTCGGCCAGCTGGTGCCGGGAAGTGGGAGAAGCAGCGTTGGAAAAGACATGACACATTTGGTGTCAGCAGAGGTATTGTGAGGAAAAGCGGCTCTTGCATGGCACGTGTGGCATCTGCAGCTCTGCCAGGTGCTGAGGGTGAAAACCCGGGATCGTGCAGGAAGCCCTGCCTTGCCTTCTGAAAGCCTCCGGTTCTTGCTCTTAGGTGCCAGGCAGCCCAGTCCCTGGTGCCCAGTCCTTGCACAAGGCAGGCAATACCTCCCTCCACTTTGGCCAAAGAGCTGTTTCTAACCTTGGCCACACATCGAAGGGAAAAGGCGGAGAAGCTAGGGAAACCAGGTCAGAGACAGAGAGAAGAAACTGACAAGGGGAGGGGAAGAGAAGCGGGAAAGAAAGCCCGGCTGTTTGATGGTGGCAGTGGCTGGGGTCAGGTCAGCGCCACCGTGAGTTTGTTTATTTATTTATTATTATTTTTAAAATATATTTTATTGACTTTTTACAGAGAGGAAGAGAGAGAGATAGAGAGCTAGAAACGTCGATGAGAGAGAGAGAAACATCGACCAGCTGCCTCCTGCACACCCTCTACCGGGGATGTGCCCGCAACCAACGTACATGATCTTGACCGGAATCGAACCTGGGACCTTTCAGTCCATAGACCGACGCTCTACCGATGAGCCAAACCGGTTTCGGCGTGCCACCGTGAGTTTAGAAGGTGCCTTTCCAGGGGTTGTCAGGACTATGTTGAAGTGTAAGGTTGATACGACAGTGATCAGGCTGTTAAGTGTGCAAAGAGGGAATCTAACAGCCTTTAAACTGATTTTTAAAGAGAAAGCATAATGGAATGAACCAGTTTATTAAAGCGGGGTCGCTTGGTTTAGTCATCAACTAAAATTACTGGATTACTGGAGTGAGCGCAAGTCCTATGGCTCTCGAACCTCAATGGGTAAGACCCTTACCTGGAAACTTGTTAAAATGCTGATTCTGCAGTGATGGCACCTTTTGTCTGTCGTGTACCTTCCTCATCCCCACGAGTGCAGATTCTGTATCTCCCCAATTGCCAGGGGGCAGTTATGTATCAACAGCAGCACCTGGCTGCCACCCCAACCCTGCTCACCTGGCATCCAGTCCTGGACCACTGAAGAAGCAGAAGATTTTCCTGGTCTAACCCAAAGTTTCTAGGAGAACTGAATGCTTCCTAGCAGGTTTGCTTAATTAACTTCTTCCCCACATGTTATTTTTTGACTCATATTAAGAGTATGGGCTTTGGCCTGGCTGCTGTAGCTCAATGGATTGAGCATCATCCCATGGACCAAGAGATCCTGGGTTCAATTCCTGATCAGGGGCACCTTCCCGGGTTGCAAGCTCGATCTCTAGTAGGGGGCATGCAAGAGGCAGCCACTTGATCTCTCTCTCAGCAACGTTTCTCTCTCTCTCCCTCTCTCTTCCACTCTAAAATCAATAAGAACATATTAAACAAACAAACACACACAAAAAACAAAAGGAGTATGGGCTTTAGCACTAGGTGAACTTGGGTTTATAGCTGTGTGACCTCCGAGGTACTTAGCTCTTACCTTCCTCATCTGTAAAACCGAGACCATACTCAAAGTTCTTTCATAAAAAAGTTATTGAGAGGATTCGGTGAATTCATATATATGTAAAGTGCTTAGAAGTGCCAATGCCAGCTATCATCATCATCATCATCATCATCATCATTATTTCCACAGCTACCTAATGATCATTTTCCTGTATCATGAGCAAGCCTACCTCCAGCACAGCCATCCCCACAAACATGCTGAGTGAAACAGAGCTTGATTACCAGAGAGGCTGACACGGAACTGCCGGAGGAGATTTCTTCCATCCTTCTGCTGTTTATGAATAAACTAGAGATTTCCAAGACTTCATTGTGGAGGTTTCGCAGCTGAAGATGCCGATATCCTGGAATGATGCAGAATTAGGAAAAGCCGTTAGCCACGCACTGCGGAGCTCTGCCACTAAATGGTAGGCAGAGGCCCTGGCTGGGTAGTTCAGTTGGTTAGAGCATAGTCCCTATTCTCCAAGGTTGCGTGTTTGATCTCGGGTCAGGGCAAGTGCGAGAATCAACCAATGAATGCATAATAAGTGGAACAACAGCTGCGGCCCCAGAAGCTCCCCGAAGACCCACAGCAAAGCCAGTCCACCAGCCACAAGCTCCGCCTCTGCTCAGGGTTCTCTGTCCTCCTTGCTCTCCTCCCAGCACCATTCCTGGCTTCCGACACTGAACTCTGCCAGGCACTGATTCCACTCTTGACCAGTGAGCCACTACCTCTCCCGCCCTCCTCTCGATTTGCTCTGCTCACTTCAGTCTCAGCTTGGAAAGTGCCAGGGGGGCCTGGCACGGTGGCTCAGTTAATTGGAGCTCATCCCATGCACCAAAAGGCTGCAGGCTCCATCTCCCATCAGGGTGTGGTTGGGGCACGTATGGGAGACAAGTGATTGATTTATATTTCTATCTCACAATGATATTCCTCTTCCTTCCCCCTCTCTCAAATCAGTAAACATATCCTTGGGTGAGGATAAAAAAAAAAAAAAAAAAGTGAAGTTATCTTTAAAAAAAAAAAAAAGTGCCACGGGTGCAGTGGGTGCTATTTGGGCAGGGATGTGAGGGAAGGCGGGGCAGCCACCACAGCTCTCGACGTCAGCAGCGGCGGTGGAGGCCATACTTCCTCAGAAATGTGAACACCTCCAATTTGAGGATAACAAAAGAAAACCTGTTATGAGATGCACTTAAACAGTATTCAAATTTGTGTTATTTTTTTCCTGCCTCTTATTTCAACTTTTTAAAAATGAAAATCTTAAATATACACTCAAAAGTAGAGAGAACAGTCTAAAGAGCTCTATGGCATCCATCACTGAACTACAGAAATTATTTTTTATTTTTGTAATATATTTTTGTGGATTTCAGACAAGAAGGAAGAGAGAGAAACATCAATGATGAGAGAGAATCAGTGATCAGCTGCCTTCTGCACATCCCCTACTGGGGATTGAGCCCACGATCTGGGCATGTGCCCTGACCGAGAATCGAACTGTGGCCTTCTGGTTCATAGGCTGATGCTCAACCACTGAGCCACGCCGGCGGAGCCACAGTAATTACTAACAGCAGGATGATGCTACTCTACCTCGCTTTAGAGCCTTGAGCGGGATGATTCTCTGAGCAGTGACCGCCGAGCTGTTGTTTTCCACAACTGCAAAACGAAGAAATACGAGGTCTTCAAAGTGAACCCGGAAGAAAAACTGCTCGTTCCACATGGGGTTCAGAGTGTTCCGGTGGATGGGCTTCGTGCGGAAGTGGCAGCTGTCCAGCGGCATGCCCAGGATGTCCACCTCGATGCACGGGCTTCCTGTGCTGTTGCTCGGGCACACGTTCTGGCCAGAGACAATCTGGGGGAGGAAGCGAGGACCAGGTCACTGAAGATGAAAAAGAAACAAAGGCAACCTCTGCACCTCACCGCTTCCCTCCACAAAGAACACTCTGGGATGGATGAGGTTCATGGTGAAATAAATCTGCTAAAATATCTCTCCCCGCTGCCACCCCACAAAGCAGGATGTGATTGCAATCAGGCAACCACATGCCTGGAATCATGGGAAAAGCTTGTTTTGTCACTAGCCTTCACCTGTCACTTTTCAACTGTCAAAATGTTCAAGTATCTTCAAAGCCAAGCAATTAAGATGAAATTAAGTTTCGCAAGAAGGCAAAGGGAAACGGGGATGTAAGCACAAAATGGTTGTGAACATTCTGTTCAAGATGTTTTAGGTGTATATTTTATAACTTCAAAGCCGTTTTCTTGAATGGTTTAGTTTTACAGCAAGTCACGGGGAATGTTTTAAAAAACTTATTCATAGCCTTCTGTAAACAGTTAAAAGTCTACGCGAGTCTAGCTAATCTGGTCAAACAGAGGAGGCCCCCTGCCCTGGTCTTCGGGAAGGAGACAGCAGAGGTGGTAGCAAAACCCGAGAGTTCCCCCGGAGTGTCAGAGGGGTGAGCAGAGGCTGCTTGGCATTCTTCCTTTGCAGGGAAACGGACAAGTTCTAAGGTTGGAGGGCAGCGATTACCTCATCCCTGCCAACCACCCAGAGGTCTTTTTCTCTGTCCGCTAAGAGGCAGCGACAGAATGGGGGAATAAAGCTGAATGATGAGCTGCCGGGGGTTGTCGTAAGGGCAGTCTGGTGTTTTGACATTGGGCTAATTAGGTAATAAAAGAAATAAGGAAAGGGCCAGGAACGATAAAGATTAAACTGCAAGGAGGAAAGATATTTAACTGATCTGTAGACTGATGCCCGTTTGATCTTACGAGAGCCTGTCAGAGTTTAAGATGACCTGCTCTAACAAGGAGCTCAACTTTTATGGGAGAAACTCAGAATGACGGTGCTGCGGGCCCGGAAGACAGAATCCCCGCCGTCAGTGTGCGGGGAAAGCGGGGAACGCACGGCTCCACCTCCTGGGCACTGGCACACACCTCAGCCACAGCCACTGCTTTGACAGGTAACGAATCCTTTTGGGAACTAAATCTGCAAAAGCACAACAGTGACACGAGAACTTCGCAATGCCCTGAATTCAAAACCAGCGCATAGCCGAAGCGGGTTTGGCTCAGTGGTCCCAGGTTCGATTCCCGTTAAGGGCATGTACATTGGTTGCGGGCACATCCCCGGTAGGGGGTGTGCAGGAGGCAGCTGGTCGATGTTTCTCTCTCATCGACGTTTCTAGCTCTCTATCTCTCTCCCTTCCTCTCTGTAAAAAATCAATAAAATATATTAAAAAACAAACAAAAAACAAACAAACAAACAAAAAAACCCCAGCGCATATTCCGAAAGGTGGAAGCACCTGGCCCTCCCCTGCAGACAGAGCCACACTTACAGTCAGAGAGTAGACGGCGGGCTCCATGTTGTCCAGGTCTCTTTCCAGGGGAGAAAACTTCTGATACATGGGGCAGTTCCTGTCCCACAGGACTGGGGGTTTCAGCACGAAGCCACAGCCGCCATTGGCCTCAAACATGGCAGCGTTTAAATGTAAAGGGAGATCTGCAAAAACAAACGTTGCTTGTTACTCTGCTGCTTATGAATGTCAAGTTCAGAACTTACATGTTATATGCACAGCCCACGGACATGGGCAATAGGGTTGTGAGGACATGGGGGAAGGAATGGGGTGAAGGGGGGCGGAAATGGGAGAGATCTGTGATACTATCAACAATAAAAAAAATGTATTTAAAAAAAGTCAAGTTCAAAGAACTTTGTATCAATTTTCCCTAAGCTTAAGCACAAGGAAGAGACTGACCGAGTGGCTACCATGTGCCAGGTTGTAAGGCACGAGAGAAAACAGGTAACAAGATCAAGATCCCAGTCTTTTCGGGGCTCAGTCCATGGGTTCTGCCACTTAAAAACTCCTTTTGCAAATCAAAATTTACAACACCCATCTGAAAAAAAAAAAAATCTTTGCAATACCTCATTTTATACAGAATTTTAGTAAGGAATAATCATGGCATTTTCTTTTCTTTTTTTTTTTTTAAAATAGATTTTATTGATTTTTTACAGAGAGGAGGAGAGAGGGATAAAGAGCTAGAAACGTCTATGAGAGAGAAACATCGACCAGCTGCCTCTTGCACCCCCCCCACCGGGGATGTGCCTGCAACCAATGTACATGCCCTTGACCGGAATTGAACCTGGGACCTTTCAGTCCGCAGACTGACGCTCTACCACTGAGCCAAACCGGTTTCGGCCACGGCATTTTCTTATCCCCGAACACCAAACCATGCAGACAACTGTATGACCAATTCTTGCCTTTGCAAATATAAGATAAAATCTTAATAATCCAAGACAGACTGGGAGAAGAGCCAGAAAAATATATCTTTCCATGAAATCTCAATTTCAACCCATAAATTACAGTACTTCTACCTCTTTTTAATTGCAGTTAAATATGAAAAAAATTATTAACACATGTGATTCACATCATGTCCGTGATCCATCCCCTCCATCGTAAACCCCGGGAACCCTCGCAACGGCTTCCAGTCGCTCGTGGCCAGCTTTTACTTGGCACGGCTCTCCGAGGACCGCTGGTCTCCCGCACGGGTTTGGGCTCTGACACACACAAATGCTCATCCGATGGCGCAAGCCCGGAGAAAGGTTGCCCAGGTGAACACGGGGTTTATGAGGCACACCTGACAAATGTTCCCTCAGATAGATTCCTTCCATGTGCAGAGCGAACTTTGCTACATGGACCGACATCAAGGAAAAGTGTGGTGAGCACCACGGAGCAATAAGAAGTTGGCCTCCACATGTCTCGTGTGTAAAATTTTTTCCTCGTACGTGGGGTTGGCTGGGATTGCAGGCCGGAATCCCTGGGGTAAGTGCTAAGGCACAGGAAAGCTACGGGGGCTTGGTCTCCTTATCTATAAAATCAGTGCCCTGGACCTCACCTCTCAGGCCTGCGCAGTCCTCATATGACTGATACGTTGAGGCTGTCTTGCCTGCAGGAAGAGAGAATTCTCTTCCCAGGCCACCCTGTGACAGAGGAATATAGACCTGGGCTAGGAGGGCTAAGAGGGGGAAGCAGGCTAGCTGGTGCAGAGTTGATGAATGTGAAATGGATATATATTACTAAAAATTACAGCGGCTCAGCTTACTGTGTTCTGTGTACCAGGCCCCATTCCACACACTTTACATACATCAGTGCTTCCCAGTGAGGTATTCTCATTTTATAGATGAGGAAACTGAGGCACAAGAAGTGAAAGAACCCAAGGCACACAGTCACTAAGTGGTGGATGCTGGGGTTTGAACCGCGACAGCCTGATCTAAATCTCTACAACCGAGCCGCGTAAGGTACACCTCACAGGCATGTCATAAATGAGAAAATGTGTGCAAGTCTCTACCCAGCATTCGGCACATATGGCTCATAGACTATCTCAATAAACAGTAAGTAGTAAATTATGATTATGATGCCAACACCCATTTGGGTTTGAAGTCTGATCCCAGGAGGTCTGTGTCTATCCTTGTACTTTCTCAAACTTTTAAGCACTTTTTTTTTTGTTGTTGTTCATTCTCACCTGAGGATATTTTTCCATGGATTTTTTTTTTCTTTTTAAGGCAGAATGGAAAGGAGGGGGAGAGACAGAGAGAGAAACATTGATGTGAGAGGAAAGTCACATTGATTGGTTGCCTCTTGCACAGGCCCAGACCAGGGAAGGGATGGAGACTGCTACTGAGGTATGTGCCCTTGACTGGAATCAAATCCAGGACCTTTCAGCTCATGGGCCACCACTCCATCCACTGAGCCAAACCAGCTGGGTCTAATCTCATTTAGTAACTCAACAGGTAAACCGGATCCAGGCAGAGCTGCACATCTACACTAATACAAGAGAAATATGCAAATTGACAATACCTCAGTGACACCCTAAAGCCAACCAGGAGTATGCAAATCAACCCAACAAAGTTGGTGGGTTAATTTGCATATGCAGGCACGGAGTGGCCTGGCAGGGCAGGATGCCTGCTATGAGGTGGAGGGTGGAGGGAGAGTCAGGAGTAGCGCTCTGGTAGGAGCAAACACTGAAGGCTCTGCCAGGAGTGAAGGTGGGAGGTGGTGGCTGGAGCGAAGGCCTGGGTCCCGGGTGCCAGAGGAAAACCTGGTGCTGGCAGCCAGGAGAAGGAAGGCCTATTCTCTCTCTCTCTCTTTTTTTTTTTTTTTTAATATAGTTTATTGATTTTTTACAGAGAGGAAGGGAGAGGGATAGAGAGTTAGAAACATTGATGAGAGAGAATCATCAATCAGCTGCCTCTTGCACACTCCCTACTGGGGATGTGCCTGCAACCAAGGTACATGCCCTTGATTGGAATCGAACCTGGGACCTTTCAGTCCGCAGATTGACGCTCTATCCACTGAGCCACACCGGTTTTGGCGGAAGGCTTATTCTTGCACGAATCTTCATGCAACGGGTCTCTAGTTTTGGAGTAAAGGTGGGACCTCAGATCTAGCCCTCCAATTGTCCCCTAGGCGTGGTCCTAGGACTTCACCTGGGGCTATAGTTTTAAAACCCCTGTTGTCAGCAAGTGAAGGAAGGTGCATGAATTCGTGTCACCTGATCACACCTCCCAGACAATGCCTGGCAGATCAGGCTTATCATTACCTGTATGGTCTCCTATTTATTTAAAAACCCTGTATTAAGTAGGCACCATTCCTGTAATAATGATGTCTATACTTTGGGGCTAAAAACGTCATCATAAAGAGTTTGACAATCATTCAGGAAAGCATGACCATATTAACAGCTTTTCTTCTGATGGGGTTGCATGTCCTTATACTTGTTCTGCTCTAGGTGAAAGAATGCTGATGGTTGCCAGCCATCACTAGGTTTGCATACCAGGCTCCAGTCAGTTTCCAAACTCAAGAGCTGGTTTCACTGAGTGCAGACCTGGGCTATTCCTGCCTCCAGATCACTGCAGACCTTCCTGGAGTTGTTGGAGCCACTAGAAATTCTGGGAAGAGATGACCCTAAGGTACTCCTTTGGGGCATCAGGGTCCTCTGACATCCAAAAAGTGGCAAGACAGATGATCCATGGAACACAGTCGGAGGCTAGAGGGACACTGGGAGAGTGTTCTTTGTTATTTGGGATGTTTCATGGAATATTAAGTGCTCCCTAATCTAGGAATTCTTTGTAAAAATTAAAAGATAATGAGTCCAATAGATTCTGATCTATTTGGACTTGCAATCCACAGAAAAGTACCTAAAAACCAAAGAACTACAGACTCAGACTGCAATGGGTCAGGGGGGGACAGTCTGTTTCAGCTCAGCGTGCATTTATTGAGCACCTACTGCATGCAAGGTATTAGCCAGGCTCTACGCCTAGTTGTGCAAATGAAGACCACTTCTACAGGTGAGCATGGCGAAACTGCCTGTTGCTTGTGCTTTGTCCAGCGTGGGGATGCATGTCATCATTGCCTGTGGCATTGGCTCAGAGAGGCATTATGGCAGCACTGTCTCTGGGGCTGGAAGACTATGTGGAGAAACTTGAGGATAAACCATCAACAGAGCCATCAACAGAGACCCCCTGAGGAGGCAGCTCGAACAGGTACTCCCAGATTGATTTGGGGGAGAGGCAAAGCCTTCAGGGGTGAGTGAAGGCCGAGCTGCAGCCTCAGTGTGTGCTTCAGGACTTGGCGGGGCAGAAGGCAGGGGTATGGGGTGGCAGTGGTGGTGGAGGGAGCAGGAGGGGCAGCTCCTTTCAGCAGTGGCTCCCTTTGCCATCGGCGGAGCCGGTGTGTCTGCACCAGCCCTGGCACGCCCAGGAGAACGGGCACATCCAAAACCAAACGCATTTCCATTTCCTTGAGAAAACCGTTTTGCTAGTGATTTCACTTGACTTAAAATATTTCAGTATCATAATAACCCAGGGCGCCAAAGGGCTACAGACAGGGTCAGAGATGTGAGCCCGCAAGCCACTCGGGACAGATTGAAAAGAAACTTTTATAACTTTGAAAATATTTCATTATTATTTCCACTGGCGAGTCCAAATCCTACTGTTTTCATAACTTATCAAAAACACTTCATCATCGTTAACGTTCGTGGAATGCTTTCTCTGTGCCAGCCACTATGCTAAGCACGGTACTTCACCTGCATCGTGTTATTTCATTTCAATGGAAAGAAGCAAATATAACGAGGGCAGAAAAAAAAAAATGCGTCGGCAGGGTCAGCCACACATGGGCACTGTTGGCATCAGTACCAGGTGGCGAGCTGGTTCGAGAGCAAAAGGTGTGGCTTGACCTTGGCTGGAGGCAGGGCTATGATGGGGCTGGCGGGTCAGCCCAGTTGCTTAGGATCTGATTCAGGTCACATGAGAGGGACGAGAAGGCCGCTTGGCTGTTCCAAGGAAAGACTGTGGCTTCCGAAGGTGCTTCGAGGAAACATTCCTCATCGACTTTATCTTCTGCAGCTCCCTTCCTGCCCCCACAACCAAGTAGATACAAAATACTTTGTCCTCTCCACGCCCAGCGTCCTTGAATTCATTATTACTAGTCACTCTGCGACTCTGAGCAAATCAATCGCTCTGTGCCTAGGTTTTCTCATCTGAGGAATGGGGATCATAAAGGTGTCCACCGCTTAGGGTTGTTGCAAAGGGTAATAGGGGGTCAAGGAAAATTCAGCCCCATGTCTGTCGTACAGTAAGTGTGCAATGAAGGGTAGCGCCTCCTCAGGTATTCCTGCTAAGAGAGTTTCAGCAGCAGTGGAGAAAAACAAACACTGCTTTTTCGGTTCTCCATTTCCATCTCCATGGATAAGGAGCTAACATGCAATTTGCCTCGAGTAATAACTACTTCATGACTGCAAGGAATTGCTTACCCAAGGGTGTTAGTAACTCTCTGCCGAAAAAGGTCTTTAGAAACAAACTAGACACAGCCCTAAACAGTGTCTTATTTAAAGACACACACGAGTAGCCTTATGCTTAAAAAAATGCTTTAAGAAGGGAGCAAGAACAAGAGATTACGAGGGATCCTTTTAAGGTTCTTTCTTATCGCCTTCAGTATCAAAATCACCTGTGTCTTCACTCTTACCATAGGTGTGCCCCAGTCTGGAATCTTTCCCTTCTTAACTAAAATGTTGTTTGCTGCCAAGACCGGTTTGGCTCAGTGGATAGAGCGTCTGCCTGCGGACTGAAGGGTCCCAGGTTCGATTCCGGTCAAGAGCATGTGCCTTGGTTGCGGGCACATCCCCAGTGGGGGTGATGCAAGAGGCGGCTGATCGATAACTCTCTCTCATCGATGTTTCTAACTCTCTATCCCTCTCCCTTCCTAAGAAATCAATAAAATATATTAAAAAAATAAAATAAAATGTTGTTTGTAGAACTATGTTTCCTGAAACACAAGAGCCAAAGGAGAGAGGTGAGGAGCGGGCCATTACCATCGGTCTGGTAGTTGAGTGCCACGAGCTGTATCCCGTGCAGCCAGAACATGAGGGGGTTGGGGTTGGAGGAGTCGATGCGGGTGGCAGCCGGATAAGTCCTCAGCAGCTGACAGGCGGTGTGCTGGATCAGTTTCTGAGAATACCTGCGACACAGACGTTTGGCGGCATTTTCATTCAGCGAGGAGATATGGTAACATTTGGGAGTTCTAATGATAGCGCTGAGGGACGTGGTTGGGCTGAGGGGGGAAGAAGATTCCTCCCAGGCCTGTCGCATTCCTTCATAGGAACCTAAACCCCCCAAAAGATTAGCCTCAGATTAGTGCAGGACACTTCACATGATCTAGAAAGATAAACC
Organism: Pipistrellus kuhlii; assembly: GCF_014108245.1. Taxonomy (NCBI): domain Eukaryota; kingdom Metazoa; phylum Chordata; class Mammalia; order Chiroptera; family Vespertilionidae; genus Pipistrellus; species Pipistrellus kuhlii. The sequence goes on along the minus strand of NW_023425460.1, from coordinate 27,945,489 downwards.
TGAACAACATCTCCGTAAAACAATCATAACCACGCAACACATCAGAGTAGATCTTAATAGTGGACACTATCCAGTTACACTATAGTAGGGTTACACTATACTTGAGCCAGTCCAGTGGTCGGCAAACCCATTAGTCAACAGAGCCAAATATCAACAGTACAACGATTGAAATTTCTTTTGAGAGCCGAAAACCGATTTCTGTGCATGGGCCACGAAGTTTCAATCGCACTGTCTGTGCGCGCCCACGTGTGGTATTTTGTGGAAGAGCCACATTCAAGGGGCCAAAGAGATGCATGTGGCTTGCGAGCTGCAGTTTGCTGACCACTGAGCTAGTCCATCACCTTGAAACGAAATGATAGCTACTGAGTTTTAAAATGAGTGCAGAAGCACCAATTTAAATTAAAAGCCTGGAAGTCCTTTGTCTCATCTGTCCTGTGGATATGTTTGAACAATACATGGCAATATATGTACAAGGGTAATCACTTTAGCGTTTGTTATAGGAAAAAATAAAAGCAACAAAAAAACCCAGGAAGCAATCCAAATGTTCCACCAGTGAGGAAGTGGTTAAATGACAGTGTATATACACAATGGAAAGCCACAGAGGCATACGGGGAATAAGGTAGATATATGCTCAGAAAGCTATTTGGAAAGTTACAGCAATATAAAAAGTTATACAAATATGTTTGGTTATATCCCATTTGGATCACCTTAAAAAGAACCTTATTCTTCTTGAACAAAACACAATAAACCTAACAGTGGTTACCTCAGGGGACTAGAACCGAGCCATTCAGAATAGAAAGGAATTTTAATAATACCCTGTATTGTTTGAGTTTTTTTTAATAACTATGAGAATTTATTACTTTTATAATAAAAAGTAATTAGTAATAAAATGGATATAAAAATGGATATATCTTCTGGAGTTATAATGGTGACGAGATCAGTTCCAAGAACCACTAGAATGTTCCAAGGTGATTCCAATTTTTCCCTATTGAGGCAAACACTATTAGAACATCTTTAACAAAGTGCTATGTTTTAGGAAGTTAAACATGTAAACTTGAAAAATATTTCTACTACACTTAAGATAACATAAACACTCATGGAAATAAAAAAAAAATAAGATAGAAAACGTTCAAGGGAAGTGCTTTGACAGTAAAACGTTGGACTTAGGCAGCATGCAGAATCGAGCGAAGGTATTGAAAGAAGGTGACTTTACTTTTTCCAGATGTTTTGCTAAGTGATGCCGTCTCCCCAGGGCTCATTCTGCCCGGATTGTTGCCAAAAATGGACTTTCTGCTTTTCCTTTCTTTTCCTCTGTTAGAGCCAGATGCATTTAGAGTTGACAGGCCTGTTCCCATAAAATGAAAATAAATAAGCCAAAAACTACAAGCGAGGGAACTCGACATTTTCCATCCCTGTCCGTGTTTACTTTGAAGTCTTACTACTCCCTGCAACCCTGCTCAGAGGACCCGCTTGCATTCTCAGCACTGTTCACAGCAGCCTTGTGGGCTGTGAGAGCGAAGGTTTTCTCTCTGTGGGCAAATGTGACAAGAACTGCAGGATTATCACAGAATGGCTGCAAAATCGCACCCACACCCACTTGTTGGTGCACCAGAAAGATTTTGAAAAACTGCATAAAAAGAAAATGCTCCAGTCAACACTGAATCATCAGGACCGAATTACTCAATTATGAGAGATGAAAGAATGGCTCGGAGCCCAAGTTTTAGCATCATATTGTCTAGGTTGAATTCCTGCCATTAGGAGCCCTGACTTAACATCCACCTTTTCCGTTCCTCAGTTTCCTTATCTACAAAATGGGTATAATGATCGGAACTCACAGGCTTAGTCTGAGGATTAAATGGGAAATATGTTAAATGACAGTGATATCTCACGGCTTCTCGTTCTCACTCCTGATCCAACTACTCCCTCCTTCCTGCCTGGCACAGTGCCTGGCGCGCACAGATCTCTGCTAAATGAGGAAATGAATGCACACCATGCAGACCTGGGTCCAGTGCAGGAAGAGTGAGTACAAGGCACCAGGATCGCCAGTGGCCTCCAAACTGTTTCCACTGTCTACACTTGTACCCTGAGATAGTAATTCCTTCAGCTGGAACAGCGTTCAGGAGGCCCTCTTTGAGATGAAAATATACCTTCCCAAAACATCACCAGAGAAGACAGGCTAAAGAAGTGTTTAATAAAAGCATAGACTTTGGGGTTTAAATCCAGTTCCTAGTGGGGCGACCTCCCACAAGTTACCTAACCCTCTGCACTCCTTGCTCACCTGTGCAAGGGCTGTGGTTAGGATGAAATGAGATCATGTATATCTACATACTCAGTAGAGTGACTTGTTCAGAGAGAATGCTGCGTTTGTAGCAGCTGTGGGGCTTCTAAATTTTTTCTCTCTGAAATATCTGTAACCACACAGATGTGCAAACTTGCACTAGTGAGTTCTCATGCTTTATCTTAAAATTTCTTGTGAACTTTGCCCTCTACACAATGATGTAACAGTAGATTTTTCTCCCAAGTAAAACCAGTGAGGGGTCAGAGTGAGGCCCCATGTTCATTTTGGGAGTTTTGTACACATCCTGGCCCACGTCGACATTCCCCAGGGATATGTGGGACCTTCTGTAAACAACCTGGCTGTTCTCTTGGGGTGGGGCGAGGAAGCAGAAATACGAGCTGGTGATCAAGAGAGGGGAGGAATTTGCCCTGTTGGCCCATCTATTTATGTAAAAGCCCAGCAGCCTTTAAGGCAGAATGACTGGAATGACCAGGACTGGTTGCTATGACATGCACTGACCACCAGGGAGCAGACGCTTAATGCAGGAGTTGCCCCCTGGTGGTCAGTGTGCTCCCACAGGGGGAACACCACTCAGCCAGAAGCTGGGCTCACAGCTGGTGAGCGCAGTGATGGTGGTGGTGGGAGCACTAAGGAGCAGCGAGCCAAGTGGAAAGGAGTGAGCATGCAGGCAGTAAGGAGTGAGCAGGTGGGTGGTTAGGAACGAGGTGTCCCAGATTGTGAGAGGGATGTCCGACTGCCACCCCCATGCATGAATTTTGTATTTTGGGCCTCTAGTTTATCAATAAGTTCCAGTAAGCCAGCTACCTGTAAATGGTGTGCTAGTCACATTAGGTATTTTATTGTTAATGTTTATGACAACCCTACAAGTGAGAACTGTTCTGTCTCTTTTATAGGAAGGGCCTTTGAAGTGCAGAGAGGTTAACTAACTGCCCTAGTCAAGGTCACTGAGGAGTGGAATCCTGCCACTGAAGCAGGCTCCTGATCTTGGGGAGGTTACTGTACTTCTGGGGAAGGTCATGTCACATGGTCTTCATGCTGCCTCACTGCTCTGAAGATTTTTTGCATATGGCTCCATGGAAGGGACTTGGGATGGTGAAGGGTGAGATGCATTGAAATGGGTAATGTAGCAAAATTAAAATGCATAGTGTAGCAAAATGGACATTTTATGGTATTTTCCCCCCAAGCATCAGAACAAATTATAACCATGATAAATATGTAGAAGGTATTGTAACAATGACTCTAGCAACACAATTTAGTGATTTTGAGAAAGGAAGTAAAATTGAGAAAAGAAAAATGTCTGAAACTTTACTAAAAAAAGTTAAACTACAGTATATCTTATAAAGACTGTGTGCCATTTAAACTCTTTAAAAGAACATTGGCAATTCATATATATAAAAGCCTAAGCGACCATTCGACTGGTAGCTATGACACACACTGACCACCAGGGGGCAGATGCTCAATGCACAGGCATGGAAACATGATGAATCTCAAATGGAATCAGGGAGGGGTAAGGGGGGAAGAGATTAACCAAAGATCGACCTTCGGGGATCAGGCCAAATCGTGCACTGGGCCTCTGACATCTCCCGAGGGGTCCCAGATTGTGAGAGGGTGCAGGCCAGGCCGAGGAACCCCACCGGGCCTCTGGTTTTAAAAATAAGCTGAACAATGCCACACGTAGCCTGTACCTCTAGTCAGAGGCTGGACCCAATGACCTTTGACTCTTCCAAAATTTGGGCATTTTTGCTCTTTATTTACTTGGTGCTTGAGAAGAAAAGACCAAGCCTGTGGGATGGTTTGGGTGTAGTGTCAGCTGAATTTATAAAGAACAGGAGAGGCAGTGAGTGTGATTCTTGAACAAAGTGACCTTCACACTTGTTCCTGTGAGGAAGGACACGCAGGCCACGAGGCTCTTTCGACAGGAAAAAGATTTTTCCTCATCATAAGAACACTTTCACCAGCTGTACACATGTACTTATGTGAAAGGAGGCCTGGTCTGTGAAACTACACCTAAATGGCTAGGTCCCTGCATGTCTTTAGATCTCTGCTTGCTATTACTCATTCATATTCTCCTCAACAGAATTTTGCCAACAGATAAGCAGCAGCAGCTGCCAAAATTTCCAAACAGTTTATGGGAGAGAGCTTAAAATGGAGAAAGTTCTATTTATGATTTTCCCCCCCTTCTGGTGTGTAAAAGGACCACTATTACCTAATTTTTAAATAGCCCAATACCTTTGTCCCAATTTCAGGGCAGAGTGTGAGAACTGATGCTTAAGATAACCATCTGGGAGACAGGATATGCATTCAGACCATATTGAAAAAAACACACATGAGGGTTGGTATTTTAACCTTCTCCAGGCCAAGTTTATATACCTTTTGCTAACGTTTAGACAATCTCCCAATTCCAGTAGCTTTCCTGTCCTCTGCAAGGGGGTCCTTTTTCTTAGTGGAAAGAGGTGGGTTTTTCTGACTTCATAGGTTATGACTCTCCTGCTTGCCCTCCACCTCCTGCTGTCCTCTGTGGGATGCACACTGGATGAGCTCACTGACGACACGCCCGGAAAAGAGAGGCGAGGCTGTGCAACGCAGACTGACAGGCTTCAGAATCGTAGTTATGCCACTTATTAGCTGAAATGGACCCCACCTCCCCTTTTTTTAAAAAGCAGTTCATCAGCACTTTATTTCTAGAAATGGCCAATTGAGGAAACTTTTCTCCCACTGAAACGCCATCCTTGGTCCCTGTGGTTTGGGTGGAGCTCAGGGGTGGGGAAGGAGACAGAGGCCTGGGACAGTCAGAGCACTGCCTGCCCTGGGCCACAGTGACTAGTTCAGGGAGGGCAGAGGACCCAGTGAAAACAACCAAACTGCTGCCGACTGTTCTGGAAGAGCTGCTTACACGGAAGCTGAATCTGGAAGCATGTAGTACGGGCATGCTGTAGCTGCTTTACATCCCAAAGGGAAGAGAGCCAACACGGCAGAGACTGTGAGAAACAGGGAGAGAGCCCTGGATCAAGCCGAACCTGACACTTCTGTATCCGTGAGCCAATAGGTTTACTTTTTGTGTAAGTCAACTTCTGCCACTTTCAAAGAAGAGTCTTAACTGCTTCACTCTGAAACCTAGAGCCAATTACTTTACCTCCCTTAGACTTTGTCTTTATTTAAAAATGGGGAATAAATGGGTGACGTCAGGAGCAAAATGCTGGGCCGACCGCAGGAGCGTCAGAGAGGCCATGAATTCCGTTTGGAGGTATCTTGGAGCTTGCTTAGGTGCCATGAGCAAAGCTTACCCTCTCGAGTTAAAAAAAAAAAAAAAAAAAAAATGACGGACAAGAAGTTATCATTGAAATTAAATGGTGGCAGCCATGTCCAGAGTATATTGCAGGGATTTGATCCCTTTAGGAATCGTATGACAGATGAATGTGTGGAGATGGCAGCTGGTGGGCAACAGAACAATATTGGAATGGTGGTAATACAAGGAAATAGTATCATTATGTTAGAAGTCTTGGAGCAAGTACAAAGAATGGCTATGTTTACCAGAGAAATCAACTGCTTCCACATGTCCTCTCTCCACAGCACCCGTTTCACTACAATATAAAAATCTAGTCCTGTCCATTTTCATGCTGAACTTTTGTTAAATAAACTTTTGTATTAGTAAAAAAAAAAAGGGGGGGGGGGAGAAATAAACCCCTTATCTCAGTGAATTATTATGAAGGCAGTAAGATGATGTATGTAAAATACACAAATCCTGGTACTTAAATGCTTAATAAATTTTAGCTATTACCCTGTTTCCCCGAAAATAAGACAGTGTCTTATATTATCTTTTTCTCCCAAAGTTGTGCTAGGTCTTATTTTCAGGGGATGTCTTATCTTTCCATGCGGTAGGTCTTATTTTCGGAGGATGTCTTATTTTCAGGGAAACACAGTAGGTGTTATGAATATTATTATGTTATTATCATTCTCATTAATAACTATTAGACATAATATGATCTGGAAAATAAATATTTTATGGTATTTTCCTCATAAGCATCACAGGAAATTGTAATAATAACAAATATTTAGGATGTATCATAACAATAATTTCAGCAACACAATTTAGCTATTTTGAGAATATTTACAGTACCTGATTAAATAAATAGCATATTTTTATCTCTTGGCACCTTTAAATGTTTTAGATGATTTTGCCTACTCTTACCTGGGAATTTTACTGCTTGGCAATAGATGACAAGGTCGGAAAGCTCTGGTGCAATCTGTCTGCTCTCCTTTTTATTCTGAGGAAGATAAAATTCTTCTCCCAACTCCATGTCATACACCTAAGCAAGGGAAAATGATACCAGTTGACATGGAAGGTATATGCCACCCAGAAGCCCTTTACCTGCTGCTTTCTCGGTGCATTTCTCCTTGCTCTACGTTCACCCCTGTGTCCTAGCACCTTTCCTAGAGTAAAAGGGCAAGAGGTGAGTCTGACACCTGGGTGCAGTCCAGTGAGCCACTGAGGGACAGTCAGTGCGCATTTGTTGAATGAACAGAGAATCGAGCAGGTATCTTCTGTGGCTCACATTTCTGACATTTTATTCTTTTGTTCTCTAACATCCTCAACTGCAACTATGTCTACAGATTTGCTCAGAGCCTATATTCTGTGAGGCACTTGAGGGTAAGGTCTGGGTATCTAATTTATCCTTCTATTCTCAGTGTCCTTCCTCTGTTAACACTTCATGATCTGGCCCCCTTCGTTTTCTTGGCCATCTCAACATCTTCAAAACTCCTAGCAATTCCTTTTTTTTTTTTTTTTTTTTTTTAATTTCCAAATTTATTTATTTATTTATTTATTTATTTACTTATTTATTTATTTAAAAATTAAATTATTATCTGTGTATTAACTCCTAGCAATTCCTTGAACATACCCGGCTGTCCTCTTGGCCTGTGTGCCCTGTTCTGTCTGTTTGGCCAAATCTTCCTTCATAATGCTCTGATAACACTGAGAAACACTGCTCTTTTACTTATCGGCAAGCATTGTTTATTACAGGTTGGGCTCCATCACTAAACCACCTCCTGCACCACCTCAGTGTCTGCCACACAGTACACCTTCAGTAGGTATTGGCTGGATGAATCAGTGACTAACCTTCTACAAATGGCAGGTGGGTGTCCCATGGCATCACCATGTGGGCTTTGGCATCTAAGGGAAAGTGAGGGGAAAGGTGAAGGGAAGGGGCAGGGAGGGAGGGAAGTCCCACCTGAACCTGACAAGAGGATCGTGGTCCGAGTGTGATTTAACAGAAACCGTTCACCCACCTTTCCTTTGTTGCAGGCGGAGTTATCCGCTTTCTTTATCCTCTTGGGAATTTCTTCGTTATACTCAAACTGCAGCTTGTCGTTACACGACTTGCTTTCAGGTCTATCTTCTAGAATGTTATCTGAAAACGAGTTTGGCAGGCTTCAGCACACCAGAACCAAATGCTTCACTCAGGGCTACGTCTACGTCATGGCAAGGATACCCAGACACTGTGCTTGTCGTGAGACAAGGCTGGCTGCGTGTTACCAAAATGATGGCTTGCATAATTTTTAAATTTTGTTCAACAATGTGCTTATTGTTTGATTGCATGGATTCATTTGCCAGTGGTTTTGGTACCACACAGACATCACCTAAATGGGAAGGCCCGTTTTCATATAGATGACTGGCTCTGTGCAAAGGTTAGGGAAGATGCTCTGTGGCAAGAAGCTCTCAGCACCCAGGTTTGGGGAAAATTTATGGTGGAAGCACTTCTAGACGATGGGTGGTTTAATCATTCTCACTTTGAAATGAAGCTATTAGCCTTCTCCCCTCTAGAAGTGTCAAAACCAGAAGAAAAAAGACATTGTCATTTGTAATACAGTTTCCACAATTGTACTTAACTAAAAAGTAAAATTTTCATGCTTGTCTATCAATTGATTAAGTGAGAATCTTGGGGACAGAAATGGAAATATATCTAAAAATATGGAAAGTAAAGTATGAGAGATCCTTCTATACTTTGGTCTTATGTTGAATTTCTATTCAAAATGACTTTAAAGGTGCTAGAGGTACATCACCATTATGTTCTTTTAAAATGAAAAACAAGAAAGCACATTTCTCACCTCGGATTTACTATCTCATCAGACCACATATGCTTAGACCAAAATATCGTTATACCTGATCAGGGCCATGCAGGCTGCCAAGAGGTAAGTGAGATCAATCATTTTACTACATTTTTATTCACGTAAGTGTCACAACCTAATGCTAATCGGGTCTAAGAAACTGGAAACAGATGCCAACATTCATGCAGTTAAAATGGCCAGTTTGAGTGGCTTTACCTTCCTGACAGTTAGGAGCAGGAGAATAAGTAAGGACATCTGCTACAGAAAAACAGAATCAGAAAGGGGATAAAAGTAACAGAAATTAAGACAAAAAGCCAGATAAATTAAACTCAGGTGTGAAGCAAAGCAAAAATAACAACAGCTTAGGTGATAAGATAAATGAAATAAGAACTCTTCCATCGATGCACTATTTTGACTAGTAAGGGATGCAAAAGCTAGCAATAAAAGAAGCATGGACATTGTTAATGTGTATCATGCTGCCACACACATTTTGCATTAATACTTCCAATAATACATTATGTCCAATGGATATAAATTGATTAAATTTTTTAAGGACCATGTAGTCATTGTGATAGAATATTTCTATATTAAGTTGCAGTTCAAATCTATACTGTAGGGCATGTTGAAAGCTAGTCAGGATAAACAGCAAGGTTGAGAAAAATCGATATTTATTTAATGAAATTTAATTAAATAGTCGCTTAGAACTTGCTGGCTAAAAGGCAGAGTAGTGGCTCCTGAAACACATGAGCCTCATATACAACTTCCTTTAGGTTTTTCTGGAAGCAATTTTGGAATTGCCACATTTTTACAGCAAAAGAGGCTTCAGACTAATTCATCTTATGGATGTGGAGACGGAGGCCTGAGGCTGTCACAGGGATAAACTGGGCCCCCAGATTCTCCAGACGGGCTCTCACCCTGGGCTGCTTGCGAGGGCCTCAGAAGGCCTGTGAACGCTCTTGAAAACTGATGCAGAGATTTGAGAGCATGTTCATTTCTGGGGGGACTGGCCACAGCTTCTGAGGGACCCATCATTACAAGAAGCTGATGCAGCTGGGTCTGGCCCTGCCCACAGCAGGCAGGCTTCTCGGTCCTTCTCAGCTAGCCCAGCAGGAGAAAGTGAAGATGGTGGAGGGAAGCAGAGAGGAGTGAGGCAACACACACCACCACCAGAGTGCAAGACTGACAGGACCCGTCACAGGAGCATCAAGAAGCCTGCTCAGGACACTGTTAAAACACATCACGGCATAACTACGAGGCCCCTTTGGGAATCAGCCCCTGAGAGCAATCTTTCAGTGGCATGTGAAATGACCACGTGGAGGCAGAGAGTTTGATGGTTGTAGGTCCTAACTGTTAGTGCTGGAAGAAGGGAGGACGTCAGCCAACAGGTAACAGAGCCTTCTCATTACACACCTGAGGGGCCTGAGGCCGCAGTGTGGAAGGACCATGCCCAAGTCTCACAGTCCACGGGGCAGACCTGGCGGGTCCCCCTCCATGTATACCCCACCCCAGCACATGCGGGTTTTAGAAAAGCACTCTACTCCTATAGTTTATTTAGTGGGGTGGGGTTTAAATTTTACTCTCCTGAAAATATAGTCATACCTCATTTTATTGTGCTTTATTGATATTGCAGTTTTTTACAAGCTCTTCCACTAGCAAAAATATTCTTTATTGCAGTGGTCTGGAACCCAACCCGCAATATCTCTGAGGTATGCCTGTAAATCAGAAAGATCCTTCCCCTACCTGTTCATTTTTTAATTTGCATATCAAAACACCAATAATAATAATAATAATAATAATGTAAAGCCAGCTCCTTTCCTTTAAAAAATATAGGAAGAGAGAGATAGAAACATCAATGATGAGAGGGAATCATCCATCGGCTGCCTCCTGCACGCCCCCTACTGGGAATCAAGTCCACAACCTGGGCATGTGCCCTTGACTGGAATCGAACCCGAGACCCTTCAGTCCACAGGCAGATGCTCTATCTACTGAGCCAAACCAACCAGGGCGCCAGTCCTTTTTTGTTATTAAAAGTACAGAAACACACACACACACACACACACACACACACACACACAGACTGATTTATGATAGAGAATGAATGTATCTTCTAATGCACTAAATTCTTCCAGAAGGAAATCACATCTGGATTGGTTGATATTTAAGATGTTTTTCATTTCTTTCTTTTTTTTTTCTTCATTTTTTTCATTTCTTATCTGAATAAATATGTTCTACTAAGGGAAAACATCACCATGACTGTTGTAGGGATCCACGAGGAAGAATAAGTCAATATAAAAATATTTACATTCCCACACTTTTCAAAAATAAAATATAAAAATTGTCTTTTCCCCCCTCTCTCTTTTAACCTCCCCACTAGAGAATATTACCCTCATATAATCTGATGGAATTTCAAATAAATAAATTGGTTTCCAGTTGATGGTATGAAGCAATCACCTAAAGATAAATATTAAATGGATACAAAAATTCCATTTCTGAATATCTAGCTGAAGGAAACAAAAACAACAATTCAAAAGGTATCTGCATCCTGGCCTGTGTGGCTCAGCTGGCTCAGCATTGTCCTCTGTGCCAAGAGGTTGCTGGTTCAATTCAGTTCTGGGCACAAGTCTGGTTTCAGGTTTGATCCCCAAGTAGGGGGTGTGCAGGAGGCAGCCGGTCCATGTTTCTCCCTCATTAATGTTTCTGTCTCTCTCTTCCTCCCCTAAAATCAATAAAAACATACTTTTAAAAAAGGTGTATGCATCCCTGTGTTCATTGCTGCATTATTCATAATAGTGAAGATATGGAAGCAACCTAAGTGTCCATGGATAGATGAATGGATAAAAAGGATGTGGTACATATATACAATGAAATATTACTCAGTCATAAAAAAGAATAAAATCTTGCCATTTGGTGACAACATGGCTGGGCCTAAAGAGTATTATGTTAAGTGAAATAGGTCAGAAAGAGAAAGACAAATACCGTATGATTTCACTTGTATGTGAACTCTAAAAAATAAACAAATAAAACAAAACAAAACAGAAACAGACTCAAATACCGAGAACAAACTATTGGTTGCCATTAGGTAGGGACATGGGAGATGAGTGAAAAGGGGAAATAAGAGGCACAAACCTCCAGGTATAAAAAAAAAAAAGTCCAGGGGATGCAATGTACAGCATAGAAAACATATTATCATAGTAATGTATGGTGACAGACAGCTACTAGACTTATTGTGGTGCGGACATAAGGACATAAAGGTTGAGTCACCTGAAATTAATATAATATTGCATGCCAACTATACGTTAATTTAAAAAAAGGCAGACTAGAATTGTATGTGGAGGGGGTTGTACACAGGAAGACTGGTTTGTAACTACTGGCCATGATGGAGGTTCAAGGAGCCAAGCATGACTAGGAGACAGTTGTGCTGTGTGAGAAGCAGAGACCTGGAGGGCAGTGTGGGTATCTTAATGCCACTGATAAGTGGTCCCTGGTCGGTGCATATATGCACATTAGCCAAACAATTATCCTACAGAGAAGTAATGCTTTCTACACATACAATATTTACATAAATTAAGAACGTTGGCATGTTTTCCTTACTACACTGTTGTCTTACAGTCTATCATCAGCAATGGTACCTGAGAAGACATTTTGTAATCTCTAACAAGTGACACTAATTTAGTGCGAACAAAACACACCTGAAACTTAATTCTCACGTAAGAAGAAGCCTTCACCTGTAACAATTTCTAGATAACATTATTTGGGTGACTTTTTTTGTATTGCGCCATTAGCTTGCCCATGTTTTGTCCCTTTGGTGGGGCTGGAAGAACATGTGTCATTGGCTTAGTAATGTGAGGAGGGGGTTGGAGGGTGAGGGAAATGATGCCTCTTTCTTTTTCATACTCCTAGAAATCAGGAGTGAAAGCTGTGAGAGGGAGAGCAGAGAGTACAGGAACATCATGCTCCCCCCTGCAGGTGGTGCAGGAGACAGCAACGATTCTGCCACAGTCTACAATTCCTGCTGAGAGCATCAATCAAGCCAGAAACTATAGAGAAACCTCATTCTCACCTTTTCCTCTAGAAACCCACTTAGGAATGACTCCTGTGTTGCTTCCCACACCTTCCTCTTCTTTCTTTGAGTGGTGGCTGTAGTGGCTAACTTGGTCCTTCTCGCTAAGTGATAGGATTCAAAAACTCTTGGACAATATATTACAACAATCTCTATTGCTGGTCTCTGGAGTGCCAGGCTTATTTTATTTGGGAAAGAAAAAGACACCAACCCTCCCCTCACTCCCCCCTAACAGAAAACCCAGGCACTTCCTTGCACACAGCATAAGGTCTGTTTCTCTTACCGTCAGAGAGGGATTCATAGTCATAATCATACTCGTCCTCTTCATCTTCCTCCTCCTCATTATTAGTAGGTGAGGGGTTGGCATTCCCACCATTGTAAGCCTGAGCTTGCATGGATGCTAACTGATGAGCCTGTAAGATATCAACAATTAAAGACTGCAGATGCTAAGCTAGTGAACGCTCATTTATAGCTTTCAAAACGACCATCTCATGCTAAAAGTGTTTTATCCTATTTTGATTCATTTGGGAAAAGAAACAAAAACCTAAATTCACTTGAAGTACAAGGTTAATCATTGGGTGAATGTTAACTTCTCTGCAAGAGGGATCCTGGCGCTTTCAGAAAAAAGTCTTAAGGATTCTCTGGGAGAAACCTTGGTGCCTCAGACCCAAATGCTGAAGTGAACCAGCCCACCAATTCTAGAAAAGGAAATCTCTGCTAAGAAACCATTTTTTTTTTCTGTCTTAAAATAATATTTAAAGGCCTTTGACCTTGAGAAAAATGTTAGAATCCCTATGGATGCAGAGACCAAGAGATTAATTTCATCAATCAGATTAATAGGCTTACCAACTTCCAAAAACTTGGTCTTGCTGCTAGGAAGGTCATAAGCCTTATGTTCAACTAGAATCACTGTGTGGGGTTATGAGAGGACACAAGAATATAGGTCTGGGCACTTAACATAAGGAAATAATCCAAAATATAAGATTATTTAAGTGTATATAATATTTATACATATAAATGTATAGATGTGGGTGTATCTATAAAAACACACGTACAGTGGTGGACAAAAGTAGGTTTATACAATAGTTGCATTGTGACATTCTTAAATAAAGCTAGTGTAAAAATCATAGCACGTCTTTTTCCATATGAATAATGTAAACCTACCTTTGTCCACCCTGTACATTTCTATATCCTTGGTTCAGTATCTATGTATCTCTTGTAATGATATAAAATGACATGCATGAAAAGCTAACTCTAAAATGGAAATACAGCAGGGTTCTTGACGTGTTTTTGTGGCACAGGCCCCTGGGGCAGTGTGGTGAGAATGATGTTTTAAATGTATAAAAATCAATATATAAGATTACAAAGGAAAAAAAAAAAAGAATGGTGAATACAGTTAACAAATGTTGAAAAGACAAATCTGTGCAATAGGAATATGGGTTTCTTTATCAACACAGTAAAAGTGTATATATAGGTGTGTGTGTGTATATATATATATATATATATATATATATATATATATATATGTAAGAGTAAGGTTTTTGAAATAGTGACGAGCATACATAATTCTTGGCGACATTAGTAAAAACTGTGATATAATATGAAAAACCTACAGTTTCTGTTGTTGACATAGTCAATGTCACTGTGGTTTGTAAATAGGAGGAAATGCTAAATTTCAGCCAACAGTTAGTGAAAATGAAGATGTAGGGTTTTTTTCATCTAAGTTCTATGACCCCCTGAGTTCTATTTCTAGATATTACCAAGGTCAAGAATCTCTGTAATACAGGTGTTTTGGGCCCTGGAATTATGGTATGTAAATTTTAAAATAATTATTTAGTCCCCAAACTTCTTGAATTATGGTCATACGACCTTTATAATAAATATGTACACATAAGCAAGATATAGTTCAGGCTATGCCTATAGTTGCTTCCACCTGGATAACTGAACACTGTCTAGGCTGGGACTTCTCAAAGTGGATTCTGTGTAACACCAGCAGTTATGTAAAAACTGACAATTAGCTCTAGCCAGTTTGGCTCAATGGACAGAGCCTCTGCCTGCGGACTGAAGGGTCCTAGGTTTGATTCCGGCCAAAGGCACATGCCCAGGTTGTGGGCTTGATCCCCAGTATGGGGCATGCAGGAGGCAGCCAATCAATGATTCTCTTTCATCATTGATGTTTCTATCTCTCTCTTCCTCTCTGAAATCAATAAAAATATATTTAAAAACTGACAATTACAGTAACCACAAAACACAATGGAGGTTTGGAAACAGCCACTTAAACAAACTGAAACACATTCCTACTACGAAGCTTCACATGGCCTTTCCTTAAAATGCTAAAGGGCACGACTTGTTAAAGATTTCCAGCACAGCCTTTCCCATGCTTTTTAATCGGGGAATTTTAAATCTTTTTTTTCCAGAGAGTCTCATAGGATTAGCAATCTTCAAAGCTTCAGGGAATCTTCTCTAGACACAAGTGAGCCACAAAATCATGCCTATTTGTCATGGATAAGAGAAGGGCCTCCACACAGCAAGCATTCAAGGGAGAGCCAAATGCTGGGAATGGTGCTGCAAAGAGCCTGGTTGGCCCACTGGCAGAAAATGTGAGCGCTTTAGGCTAGGAGTGGTGCCACTGCAAATTCCCACTGTCTAGTAAACGTTGGAAAGTGAGTGCCAAGGTCCCTAGATGCCCAGATACTTCCCCCAGTGCAAGGAGTATGGGAGAGGTGCCCAAATGGACAGTCAAGAGCTGACACTGCTATTCTTTGCAATATGCTACTTATTCTGAGACAGAAAAACAGGACCCTAGCCCTTGAATAAAAGCAATTCAGGCCCTGGCTGATTTTTCTCAGTGGTGAGAGCATCTTCCCACTGACCGCAGGCTCACAGGTTCTATTTTGGTCAAGGGCACGTATCAGTTTGATCCTTAGTTCTGGTCGAGGCACATGTAACCAATCAATGTGTCTCTCTCATATCAAGGTTCCCTCTCTCCCTCCCTCCCTTCCTTCCTCCCTCCCCCCCCTTCACTCTCTAAAAAAAATCAATGGAAAAAATATCATTGGGTGAGGATTTTTTTTTAAAAGCAATTTAAATATAGGTTAGGGGGTTAGAGTGAAGGGTCAGACGAGGAGATGGGTCTTGGCAGAAATCACGTCTCACTCTGCTCTGTTTCCCCAGAGACTAGGAGTTCAGGAGACAAGGTCAGAATACAGGAGGTCTGGTGGGGTGCAGTCAGGAGGGTTCAGTAAGAGCCTCAGCAAGAGCTTGAGGCAGACGGAGGGCTTCAGAAATCCCACACTGAGTTAGCCATCCTCACCGAGGGTAAGCTCCATGTATAGAAATGACCCAGGCTTTCTGTGTTAGGGGCTGGGTCTGCACACACTGGAGCTCAAAGCATCCATCCACCCAGCCTGGTATGAATGCAGGTCACCAGGTCCACAGCCTGCAGGGCACCTGCAAGTCTTTGCAGACATGACTGTCAACATTCCCTGGGATATCAGGGTGGGATGGTCTTAAAAAACTGGAAATGGGATTACACTGTCCCATTTCCCCAAAAGTTGTGGAAATTATATGGTAGGAAGTGCCAAGTTACCTGACAATTGGTTGAAAGAACACAGAAAATAAAGAGGTGGTTAGGAAGAGTTAGTGTGGTTTTACTAACAAATCTCCCACACAGTAACCTCCTTAGGCTTTTGGATAAGGTCTCACTTTGTGGGAAATAACAGATAAGCAGCATTTCCAAACTTCCGGGATGATATAATTATCACAGATTACCAGGTCTGCCTTGAAAATTCAGACTTCATTGGGCAGGTTAGAGACCTAAGAATCTATGTTTTTAAATGTGTTCCAGTGATTCTCATCAGTATATTCTGACTCCTGTGTTGCGTTTGAGAAGGTCTCTCTTGAGGACCTAGATCTGAATCCTAGCTCTACCACGAGTAGCTGGGTGGCACTGAGACAGTTGCATCAGGGGCTGGGCACGTCTCAGTTTTCTCTTCTGATAAATAAAGGAGTTGAAAGTGACTGGAGAAATGTGGGCTCCAAGAAAGGGGAGCACCAGTCGGGAGCGCTGAGCACTAACCTCCAGGAGGTTCTGTGAGAAGGGCCACCGGCTCTCTACTTGGTTGTCTGGCCCAAGGACAACTGGGATGAGGGCACAGTTTGAAAAACTGACATTGAGGATCGATGTCAAAATTTACAAAGAACCTTGTACGCTGCAATAACATACCAGAATCAAGAAGAGTGAATTTAAGTAGGATTAATATGAGGCTCCTGCACAAGAAAGGTTAAAATTAACTGTAAACCTGGAAAAATGGGGAGACGAGACATAAGAACAGTCCCTGTGAAATGAACCTAACTCCTTTTGTTTTTCCAAAACTCAACATGAGCCTGGTATGCATGAAAGAATTTAAAAGTGAGCACAGTTCTAGGCTGCATTAACTGAGGCATGATGTTCACATGAAGAGAGGTGATGGCTCCCCTTTCCTCATGCTGCAGAGCCTAGGAAATGCAGCAGTTCTGGAAATCACGTTTTTAAGACTGGCAAGTTCAAGAATGTCTACAAATTTAAGACTATCCAAAATATTCTTAATGAAAAGTGAAGGCTCTTAGTAGCCATATCCTGTGGGGAACAGTTGACACAAGAATGTTTAGCTTGGAGAAGAGAAACGCTGGTGGGGAGACACATGCTTGCTTTCTAGATATGCAATTAGCCTGTGCAGCTGCAGAGGGAAGAAGAACTGCCAAAGAGTAGGAGGAGCAGGAAGGAGGATTTGGGCTCCGCATAAAGAAGACTTCTGTAGCAACACGATCTATTCATTAGTGAATGGAGGCTGCATAAGTGACTGCAAATGACCATGTGCAGGACGGGAAAGGCAACAGCTCCAGGGACATTCAGACACAACTTGAAGACCGTAGAGGTATGCACAGGGCAGCCGTGTTGGCTTGGCAGGAAGACGTGGGCAGTAGTTGCTGGGTAAAGGAAGCAGCACAGAGGAACAGCATTGCAGAAGAAAAGGCCCCCGGTGCTGGTTGTGAGTTAGTGATGCAGCACGTGAGGAGGGCCAGGCAAAAGAGAACACGGGCGAATATCGTACAGTTGATCCTTGAACAACACAGGTGTGAGGACACTGACTTCCCATACAATCGAAAACCCATGTATAACTTTCCACTTTCCAAAAACTTAACCACTCATTGCCTACTGTTGACAGGAAGCCTTATCGATACCATAAATAGCAGATTACCCATAACCCATAACCTTTTTAACAAGAGGAGAGTACCTTTTGCTTTAAGATATCCACTGGGGTCTGGTGGGCTTTTAGCTTCTTATTTTTGAGGAGCACCTTTCTTCTGAGTTGGTCAGGGGAAGGAAGCATCGGATCGTCTGAGAAATCACTCTCAAATAAGAATTTAGCCACCAGTTTTTCTCCAAACACAGTCTGGAAAGAAAAACACATAATCAATGCCTTTTATCTATACTTGAATTATTTCAGTCCCGTTGAGTCGTTTCTAAAAATCTTAGGAAGAGGAAGTAGGAAAGAAGCTGTTCCCCCATCTCCCCCTACTGGGAGGAAGGGAGCTGGTGAGAAGGCAAGGGGGAGAGGTCCGGGCCATTTCCTACACGGTGAGCTCTGACTCTTCAGGAGAATGCTCTGGGGTCTGATGTAGTAAAGACGAAAACAGAGGTCCAGTTAGAGGCTGTGGTTTGTAGAACATGGCCTGCTCCAGATGTGGGTAAGAAATCAAAGAATAGAAACCTTGAAGTAGGTATGGAAGAGGCACAGAGATGAGAGATAATAAGGAGAAGTCACCATTCGGTGTAAAGAACCACAGACACCATTCTCACAATGGCTCCAGAGTGGAGTGTGTGTGCTTGAAGGAGGTGGGGAGAGAGGTAGGCACAGGATGATCCACCAGGGTAAGGGTAGAAAATATGGCAATTGCTATTTCTAGCTATTTTTATTTAGAAAAGAACAAAAATGGAAGCTGATTAGTGTTTAATGTACAGACTGAAAGGATGGCTCCTTCACTCAGTCTGTAAGTCAGACTCAGTCTGATGTCAGGAGCTGCTCATGAGGTCCCTGAGGGACAAGGAGAAGCCTCCTGATGCCGGAGATTCAAACTTTCAGAAAGAATGAAGCATATTTGTATTAACGGTATCTCCCCTGCCAGGTAAGTATTACATAATGAAGCATATTCAATCACATGAAAACTTTAGACTGCCGAAACCGGTTTGGCTCAGTGGTAGAGCGTTGGTCTGTGGACTGAAGGGTCCTGGGTTTGATTCCGGTCAAGGGCATGTACATTGGTTGCGGGCACATCCCCGGTGGGGGGTGTGCAGGAGGCAGCTGGTCAATGTTTCTCTCTCATCAACGTTTCTGGCTCTATCTCTCTCCCTTCCTTTCTGTAAAAAAATCAATAAAATATATATTAAAAAAAAGAAAAAGAAAACTTTAGTCAATAAGTAATTAGCAAATTCACTTAAAAATTTTTTTTATAAAAGCAAAGTTTTTTTTTTTTTTTTACCATTAATAAGTAATAGTATTTAAAATTAATTTTTACTTTATCCTTTTGGTTATTCCTTTTTATATTCTACTTTTTGGATGTTTTAATTAATATATAAAATATGTTAATAAATAGGATATGTATATGATTTAGAATAAGTCAATAAGTACACCATAGGAATACATGTTTTAGTGTTTTACTGTTAGGAGTATATCATCAAAAAAGTTTAGAGACCATTCTTCTAAATGGGGGCAAAGGAAAGACATAGGAAAAGCTAGTTTTGTTGGCATTAATGTTTGAGGATATTTCCTGCTGACTATGTCCCTCCTTCCACTGAGAGCCATGTTTCCTCAAAAGCCTCTACCAGTGGAGGTAGGGAACATTGTAATGGCATATTTGTCCCTAAATCTGCCTTATAGTTTCCTTGTATAAGGAAGGGCAGTGTGTTACCATAGCAATTGCTGTGGCCACACTGAGCTCCTTGCCAACTTGGACCCTGTATCTGTGGGGTGGGCCTCAGAAGATGTGACTGATTTGCCCTGAGATATTATCAGCTTTTCCACAAACAATGACAGGGAACATCTTGGCATCGCTGATTTGCGGTTCCAGAAGCATTGGAGGGTTGGCCTCTCCTTATCTCCAAAGAACCACAGAACAAAACAACGCTTCTATTACTCCAGCTGAAAAGATGGACCATGCAGGAGAAAGGCCAAGCCTCCAGGGCACACAGATTTCTCAGGTCTGAGGGACTAACTGTGCTTCACAGCTGGGGTCCAGCTGTGGTGTGGCCCTCAGTGGCTCCATATAAAACTCAACAGCAATGGCAAGACAAGGGCCAAGATACCATCCTGCCTCTTAGCTAAAAATGTACCTTGAAAATGTCTGCCATTTTTCGTTGCTGAGGCAATGAACAGTGGTTCTCAATTGATATGATGATTGGCAGGTCAGAGTTGATGAAGGCACTGCGATCAATGGCTTCGATCACTTCCTATGAGAGATACAACAGCTCATTAGGGTCTGCCTTATGAGACATCTCATTAGGTATCTGTCCAGGGTGTCAGAAGGCAAGATACTTACAGCCTCAGAAAGTGTCTAAATTATTACTTTCAGAAGGCTCTGGCCAAAGTGGTTTTTATATTTTCAAATTAAGTAAGAGAATAAGACTTTTTTTTATAAAGACATTAAACTGATCATATTGAGTTTTGTCCATGTGCAATAAGGTACAGCTATCAGTATGCTGAATTTAACAAATCATTAATATATTTATATTGCATATACTGTATGTAAAATACATTATTTTAGTTATAGCATCAAAAATTGTAAGCATAAGATACTTTCTTGCTCTCAAAGAGTATATAATTTACTTGGTGCAATAAGACACACACCACATATGTTTATGTGTATATGTAAACACAATTATCAACTTCCAACCCCCTCAATGTAAAGTAAAAGGGTTTTAAGAAGGCTGAATAGGGAAATGAGTTAAAGAGAAAATGCATTTTAGCCATTATATCCATGGATGACAGAAATAATAATCTTTTCCAGACAAGCCGCAGTTCAGAGAAAAATGATGTTACACAGCCAAAGACCCTCTGAATGAGGATAATAATTACATAATGAGCTAATAAACTACTTAGAATTTGAAATAGTAATCCAGTGAGACCAATCTTCCTGGGTGACCAATTCCCCAAGTGGAACCAATTCTCATTGCTTTAAAATGTTAATTACTGAACCATCTCTTAACACAAGTTGTTGGCCTCTGTTAGCAGGACAGCAGGACAAATGTCCTTCATTCCTATAGCAAAGGAGCAGCCCTCGAATATTATATATCATCACATAGTGTAAAAATTACAATAATACAGGGGTAAGCAAAAGTCGGCTTACAGTTGTTTGTTTGGAAAAAAGACAAATAATAAATACTATAAGAATAAAACTGCGTGTCATGTGCTCACAACTGTCAGCCTACTTTTGTCAACCCCTGTATTATTAGGTGAAAACTAACTTAAGGTAATGGTAACTAAACTTTGCTTGAATGAGGGTCTAATAA
This sequence comes from Pipistrellus kuhlii, assembly GCF_014108245.1. Lineage (NCBI taxonomy): Eukaryota > Metazoa > Chordata > Mammalia > Chiroptera > Vespertilionidae > Pipistrellus > Pipistrellus kuhlii. Next base: position 27,924,477 of record NW_023425460.1, on the reverse strand, counting down.
GAGTTCTATATCAATTTCCAGAAAAATGAACATGCGTGCAGCCTACACAACACTAAATGCTGTGGAATCTTCAGAGCAAGGAAGAGAACCCTCGACCTAAGGTACAAGGCGTTAGTCACTGATTTAAGTGGCAAATGAAGATAATGACTCTCAGAGATTTGGTTTAAAGAAAGCTAAGAAGCATCACCTTGAAGGGGATCTTGGTTGTCAGTGTATGTCCATGGTAAATGATGGGCATCCCATCATCTCCGTCCCAGCAGTCCAACTCTACGCTCCTACAGCCTTGCAGGAGGACCTGTGTGATCAATGAAAAAATCCACCCCAGATAAGCGAATGGAGAGAAAGACTCAAATTAAACCCAGCACGTGATTCTATATATCTGTGATCACATTCAGGGCTAAAGCAGAAGGGCAAGCGAACTAAAATAAACACTGCAGTTTGGCCAAGGGCCACAACTCATCAGGGGTCGGGAAGGCAGAGGACAGATTAAGGTGGAAAGAGTGCTTACCAGAGCTGAATACCACCGGAAAGTAAATTTGATAGCAAAAACATGTGACCACTTTCCCAGCAACTTTGGTCCCTCAAGGGAGCTATATATACATGGCACATGCTGAACTGGGAGAGCCAGGCGGGGGCTCTGTCTAGGCAGATGTCAGAGGAGGTGATGCCACAGCCCAGAGGAGATGAGGCCACTGATTCCTTAATTAACTTAAAAAATATCTTTTCATTGATTTCACAGAGTAAGGGAGAGGGAGAGAATAACTGATTGGTTGTCTCCTGCATACCCCCTATTGGGGATTGAGCCTGCAATGCTATATGTGTCCTGACCAGGAATCAAACCGTGACCTTCTGGTTCATAAGTCGATGCTCATCCACTGAGTCACACCAGCCAGGCCTTAATTAAATTTTATTAAATGAAACCAATCAGCATAAATCTTTACTTAGATACAAATTCTGCCACTGGCTAATTAATGCATTTGATATGAACATGTAGCATGTAAAAAGAGTATAAGCAAGGAGGTATCAAGGACTGTTGCCTAATTCTACAGCAGGACTCTCAACCACTAAGCCACACTGGTTGGACTACTCCCTAAACTTTGATATACTATCTCACAACCTCTTTGGCAAAGTGCTCCAGGAAACACTACCAATGAATCAGCTGACAGGGTACATCTTTGCTATCCTGGACCTAGAGTTGGAAGCAGAGCTCCTGACGTGTGTGTGTGTGTGTGTGTGTGTGTGTGTATGTGTGTGTGTGTGTTGCAGCTCTGCATTGTTTGCTTGAAGCAACCTCTTCCTCCATAGAATCTATCAGCAGACTTTTTTTTAGGACAGTCTTGAAAGGGTATTGAAAGGGCAATCCATGCCAAGAGCATGATATATCTGCAAATGCGCCAAGTCACGGATGTGAGAATCCACATAATTATTGCCAAGTGACAGCACTCCAAAACCTGGGCTATTAGCCAGTAGAGTTGCTGCAACAAAACTGATAGTGGAATCCATTTTATTTTAATATTTTGTTTGAATTATTTTCTAAGTCAATGAATTTTTTTTTCCATCCTCACTGAGGACATACTTACTAGTACTTATTTTAGCGAGAGAGGAAGGATGAGAGGGAGAGAGAGAAATATTGATCTGTTGCCTCTTGTAAGGGCCCCACCTGGTGACTAAACTCACAACCTAGGTATGCCCCCTGAACCTGCCACCTTTTGGTGTACTGGACGATGCTCCAACCAAGTGAGCCACACTGGGCAGTTGAATTATTTTCTAGATCCTTCCCACTGCACATCATGCAGTACTCAACCTTCGGGGGTGACCCATCTTCCCAGGTGGAACCTATTGTGTGGCCTGAAATGCCACGGCTCTCAGCTTCTTCCCGCAGCTAGAGTTCCCAGAGGTGTGCTGCTTGGGGCTGAACACTGTGGTGTAATATGACAGCAGAAACATGAGGCTGTTCACCTCTGTGGTGCACCTGCCACACTGGGAGAACGTTCGCTGCCTTGCGACAGATGGGGTGGTTTTTCAGCATGAAAAGACTAGCACTCTTTATCAAGGTCTGCATGACCTTAAGCCGTCCATATGAGGCTAGCAAAGGAAACCCAGAGCTGGCGATTCCAGGGGAAAACAGGGCTTTCTCTCAGTCCCCGTCTGACCCCTACAGTAATGCTAGAAAGTAAATAGAAGGGCTTAGGGAGGGAGTGGTGAGAAATAAAAGTAAAGGGAGACTCATACTAGGTTTAAGCACCTCTGTGTGTCTATTTGAGGGGCTGTTGCGCCTAATTCAAAAGCTGCAACAACCTCACTTGGGGTGTAATGTTAAGGAGTTAAAGAAAAACTTTGAAATTAAGTAGGAAAATGAAGTAGGAATGAAAGTTGGGACATTGGTCTTTGCTTATTTTCTTGGGAGAAATATTTTCTCTCTTCATTTGCCCTACCTCTCTCCCCCTCAAAAAAATCAATGAATTTTAGACTTTTGAACCTTGGAATTCTCTGTGCGAATGCAGGACCAATATGCATAGCTCATAAAAGAGCAGGACTTCAGCTGCAGTGGGGGCAGGCATGGGACCCCTTCTGCTCGCTCTACTGCTTGTTCATTTCAGTGTCAGCAGCTGCGGCCCCTTCACAGCACTTCTATTTCAGAAATCATTATTTTAAGGACATGTCTTCATTTCATAATAAAAGCCACATAGCTTTTAGAGTTTAGAGCACATATTTCATACTAGATAAAACTTTGGACAGAAGTTTGACCCATGCTTAGAGGAATATCTGAGCTAATCTAGAGAACAAAGGAACCTCGGGTCTGCTGGGTTTGTGTAAACAATACAATGGCAATGTTCACACTTGAACTCCACCCTTTCCCCATAAGCTAAATCATATATTTATATAGGGTGTCCCCCCAAAATGTATAAACATTTAACAGCTGATAGCTCAACTGATGCTTTTGTTCAGATTTAATCACTTGGGATGAATAATTATTCAAAGTATGCATACAATTTTGGGGGGCACCCTGTACTCCTTGGAACTAACCTAGCTTCTTCTTCCTGACTGATTACCTCTTCTTGCAGGAGCTCACAAAACAGGCAGCAGACATGAGGAAGTTGCAGAAAATGTAACAGGAGGCAACTGACATGCAGATCATTGAGAGTTGGATGTTTAAGTCAAAAGAATGTGCTTTTTTCTAGTCTAGAGAACCTACTGACTTGCCCACAACATGCCCATGAATTAAGTGTATAGGACCAGTGTCTATGGTCTGGGCAAATCACTCCCCCTTAAGTTGGTTACCATAGGGATGGATTGGCTGTCTAACAAATTGCAAAGCATAACAACCAATACTTTGAGAATAACTTCAGAGAGAGCTGAATTTTCTACTATGCTTTCCCACTAAAATATATTGATTTATTTAGCATTTAGGGAAACGATTAGATAACTTTCCCATGGGAAAATCTAATTTTAGTAGGAGTAGGTCAGACTAAGTAGGATCTACAAGCTATGAGTCTCAAATACTTTTTTCTCTCTCATTGCCCAGAATAAAGGTTAAGTATAGATAGTGAGGAAAAAACCAAACAAAAAAGAAGTTAAGAAAACAACTGTACGTATAGCCTGTTTTCCCACACGTCATGTTTCCTCACATTTCACATGCAGTAGTTTCTAAGCTCTTCACAGGAGTCTGGGTCCGGCTTTTGTGACTTTGGGGGTTACGTAAATAAGGTTTAATGACAAGTGCATTCCAAGGGGATTTCTCAGTACCTGGCTGTAGAGTTCTACTGAGGACTCTCCTTTAAGCTGATGGCCTGTGAGGTAGGTATTGTGTGAAGATTCAATGTAATAGTAGGAGAGGGGCAGCTGTAATTCTTTCATGTTCTCCTGTGATTCATCATTTTTCGAAGCAAAGTTGTCTTTATCCATCAGAAACCTAGGAGGAAACAGATTTCCTTAGGACTGCACGGGGAAAAAGACATACTCTTAAATGACTGGGCAAAATATATTTTGAAAGTTACCTTGCAAATCCTTCAAATGACATTAGACCCTGATGACACATACTAATGCTAGGCTCAAACTTCTGCAAGGAATACAAAAAGAGTGTTAGTTAGGTAAAGGAACTTAAGGAGGGGAAACACCACATCATTTTTTAAAACTGTTCTGTTTTCATCAGGAAACATCTAAACCAAATATTTGAACTAATTTAGCTATGTAGTGGTAAGAAGTAGTTTTTTTTTTTTAAAAGAAAACATTTATTACTAGTCAGTTTAGTATTCGAAGCATATTTACTTAAGAGAAAAGAATAAGGCTGATTTATATGAAAACAAATGGTATCAGTTTATCCAGGTGAAAACGGGGATAAAAATAGCAGCTACCATAGAGCTGGTGAGAGGTGAAATGAGATGCTTCTCATAGGGCACTTTGTATAGTGCTTGTACTCGATGATATTACAGTGATAATCATCTGATATTTTAAGCATTTCCAGTGATCAAATCTAGTCGCTGGAGAGCTAATCTGCTGATTCCCAATCAGCTGAAAAGGAAGATTGAAAACTCTGACTAATTCTGTTGTATGTGACGTCGCCACCAGGAATGGTCTCACCCCACTGTCTCCTACCACCCTGTCCTTGCAGCCTCCTGGTTACTTAGGAAAGCTTCCCACTAGGTCTCTGCTTCCACTCCTTTCCCAGCACAGATCATTCTCCAGTGGAGCCAGAGTGACCTCTAACAAACAGAAATCATGTCACATTCATTACTCCGCTGCTCAAGAATTTCCAGCAGCTCCCTATTTGCCGTGGACTAAAGCCAAACTCCTTCCCGCGGCCTAAATGCCTAGATGGCTGGGCCCCTGCCTACCTGTCTGAAACTATCTTCTGTGGTCCCTCTGGCTTACGTGGCTCCCATGACACAGCTTTTCTATTGTTTCTCTTAAATGTTGAGCTCATACCTGCTTTGGTCTTTGAACTTGTGGCTCCTGTCTGGATGTCCTTTCCTCGGACCTTCAATAGCTTTCTTATCCAGGGCTCAGCCAAGTGTCACCTCCTCAGAGTGGCCTGGGCTTATTCCTCTCAGCCTTCCTGCACCAATCCATCCCCTTACTCTGCTCAGTCTTTTCCAGAACCCAATATTATTCCCTGAAGTTACATTATACAGGGTGGGGCAAAAATAGGCTTACAGTTGTAACTATATGAAGCAGAGTTTATTCCTGTATTATTATTTATTAAATATTGCATTATTCCTCATTTATACAACTGTAAACCCACTTTTATTCCACCCTGTACCTTTATTCATTTATTATCTGCCTCACCCACTTGAATGTAAGCTGTGTGGAGGGCCAGATCTTGATCTCATGTATTACTATATTCCCAGATCCTGGAACAGACCCAGGCCCACAGTAGCAGTCTAACAAATATTTGCTAAATGATTAAAAAGGTTGAAAACCTAGACTACTCATTCTTTTTTTTTTTTTTTAATATACTTTATTGATTTTTTACAGAAAGGAAGGGCGAGGGATAGAGAGCTGGAAACATCAATGAGAGAGAAACATCAATCAGCTGCCTCCTGCACACCCCCACCAGGGATGTGCCCACAACCAAGGTACACATCCTTGACAGGAATCGGACCTGGGACCTTTCAGTCCGCAGGCCGACACTCTATCCACTCAGCCAAACCGGTGCAGGCTAGACTACTAATTCTATTGCATGTGCTAGAACAAGAAGAAATTGTGTACTGATTCCTTTTAATAGTCACTGAGTAAGAGAAGGCTTGGGATCTATGTTAATTATTTATTAAATAAATACACTTATGGCCCTGGCTCGTTTGGCTCAGTGGACAGAGCATCGACCTATGGACTGAAGGGTCCCGGGTTCGATTCTGGTCAAGGGCACATGCCCGGGTTGTGGGCTCGATCCCCAGTAGGGGGTGTGCAGGAGGTAGCTGATTGATGATTCTCATCATTGATATTTCTCTCTCTCTCTCATTCTCCCTTCCTCTCTGAAATCAATAAAAATATATTTTTTAAAAAAGAACACTTATGTATTTGGTATTTAAAAAAAAACCCCTTAACCCCCTTCTATTTCTGCCTCAAATTTAAAGAGTCCTTGGAAAGAAGTATGGAAAGAATAAATGTTTAACAGAAAATAATTAGAAGAGCCAGAGGCTTTACACAAGTGTGCACACGAAACAGGTGCATACCTGGATGATGCTGAGGATTTCATCATAAGTGCAGTGTTCTCCCTGGCAGTTCACCAGGAAGTCATTGAGCTGAAGTATGCCGACCCCAAACACGCCCAGGGATGTGCTCTCGACCCCAGTGCCATTCGTCACGATGCTTGCAGCAGCAATGGCGTCAGAGATCTGCCTCTGGTTGTCAGACAGCTGCTGTTTACTCTTAATGAACAGCCCCAAATCTGAGACATTTCTGGTCAACAAATCTGAAACAGAATCACCCACAGAACATGGACAAACTAGCCAGCATCTTCCACAAAGTTCACTGACAGATACCTGTGCTTAATAAGTGGCATTATTAAGCTGGAGAAATTCTTCACCATTCTGTCTAAACAAGCAAAGTCATTGCTTATTCCTGGCTTCGAAGAGAAGAGGGATAAAAAAAGGAATCAATGGATAAGTAAAAGAAACTAAGAGAGAGCTAGATCGATGACCTCGAAAGCCCATGAGCTTTGGTATTTGAGGGGAATTAAACATACATTCAATTGGGGATTTTAGGCTGAATTTGAAATTTATTTTATTTTTTTTGTTGGCCATGTTTTATTTGTCATTTTCTTTCAAACAGGATAACCAAAAAAAGATACAGACAGTATTCAATTCAATAAAATAAAATGGATGAAACAAATTCTAAGAGACTGCAATGCCACATGCTACATTTAACCTAATTTTATTCATGCTTGCCTTGGGATGGGGAATAGATCCTGAATTTGAACTTTAGATTTTAGAATAACTATTTAAAATTAGTTTTTCTGTACTTTAAAGATGTAATTATTCCCTGTGTAATCTCAGAGGGAAGGCAGGGGAGGGTGAGTGGGTGGGAAGAGATTAACCAAAGAACTTGTAGGCATAACCCATGAACCCAGGCAATAGTACGGTGAAAGCTGGCGGTGGGGGCAAGGGGCGAATAGAAGGGGCTCTAGGGGGGAAAAAGGAGACAGAAGTAATACTTTCAACAATAAGGATTAATAAAATAAAAGTGTAACTATAAACATTTGTGTGCAGGTTTCTGTGTAAACGAACATAGGTTTTCAGTTCTTTCGTGTAAATACCAAGAAATGCAATTGCTGGATGGTATGGTAAGAGTACGTTTAGTTTTGTAAAAAGTGGTTCAACTCCCTTCCGAAATGGCTGTACCATCTTACACTCCCACCAGCAAGGCTGCAGTGGCACCACACTGATACCATTTTGGGCAGACATGTTCATTGTGGCCACTTGGAAGACAGCCTGGAAGGTTCCCACAGAGCCAACCATGGGCTCATCCTACCACCCAGCAATTGCATTCCGAGGTGTTTACCCACATGAGGTGAAAAGTCACATACATGCACACTAAAACTTATACACAGTGTTTCAGCAGCTTTATTTATCACTAGACCCAGTGCACAAAATTCGTGTACTGGGCGGGGGGTGTCCCTCAGTCCGAACTGCACTCTCTTGCAGTCCAGGAGCTCTCTGGGGATGTCCAACTGATGGCTCAGAGTGTGCCTAAGCTGGCAATCAGACATCCTTAGTGCTGCTGCGGTGGTGGGAGAGGCTCCCACTACTGCCGCTGTGCTCCCCAGCTGTGAGCCCGACTTCTGGCTAAGCAGCATTCCTCCTATGGGAGCGCACTGACCACCAGGGGGCAGCTCCTGTGTTGAGTGTCTGACCCCTGGTGTGCATCATAGCGACTGGGCATTCCACCCTTCAGTTGATTTGCATATTAGCCTTTTATTATATAAGATTGCTAATACTTGGAAGCAACCAGGAATCCTTCCATAGGTGAATGACTAAGCAAACTGTGATAAATCCACACAATGGAATATTATCTATGATAATAAAAGCTTAATATGCTAATAAGCCTGGACAGCTGAATGACTTTTCCGACAACCTTTTAGACCACATGTGTCAAACACAAGGCCCGCGGGCCAAATCCGTCCCACCAGGCCTTGCAATGTGGCCCGCACCGCGCTGTCATCACTGCACTCTGCTGCGTTTCCATCACAATGACAGTTTATGACTGTTCAGTAAACCATTCGGCCTGCGATTTAGGCTGGATTTTAGATTTTGGCCCCTTCTCTGATTGAGTTCGACACCCCTATTTTAGACAAAACCAGGGCTGTGAGGGCGGAGGCAAGCCACTGCAGCTGGGAGGGCCAAGCCCCTTGCATGAATTTTGTGCATTGGGCCTCTAGTCTATAGTAATAAATATGTAATATGCTAATTAGATTGTACGTCCTTCTGGACGAAGCCGGGGCTGTGAGGGTGCTGGAGGGAAGCCTACTCTTGCATGAATTTTGTGCATTGGGCCTCTAGTTCAGCTATAAAAGGAAATGAGCTGTGAAGCCACGAGAAGACTTGAAGAGGCCTTAAATGTGTATTGCTAAGTGAAAGAAGCCTGCCTGAAAAGGGTATGTACTGCGTGATCGTAAATATGACATTGTGGAAACGGCAATACTGTGCAAACTGTAAAAAATAAATAAATAAAAATCAGTGGTTGCCAAGGGGTCAGAAGGAGGTGGCATGACTAGATGGAGCACAGGGGATTTTCAGGACAGTGAAACTATTCTCTGTGACATGGTAATGGTGAATACATGTCATACTTATGTCAAAGCCCATGGAATATACAGCACCAACAGTGAACACTAATGCAAACTATGGGCTTCAGTTAATAATAGTATATCAGTATTGGCTCCCTATAACACATATGCAAGATATTAATAACGGGGGAAACTATGTGGGGAGAGAATATGTGAACTCTCTGTTCTTTGCACCCATTTTTCTGTAAATCTAAAACTGCTCTTAAAAAACAGCCCATTAAATTTTTAAAAAGTGTAACTGGTTCACTAACCCATAGTTAGCACATCTTATGACTAAAGTTGAAAAAGGTTAATATTCTTAGCTAAGGACAATATGGGTTTCAAATAATTAAAAAGCAACTGCATAAAAGAGGACTTTGTTTTCATTTTGTTGTGATTATATTTTCCACTTTGTTTTTGTTTTTGCTTCGTTATGCTATTTTCCATCAAGAACAGAGAGAAAAAAAAAAGCCTTTAAAATTCATGGCTGGTGCTGGCGCTAGCGGTGGTGAGTGGGACAGAACTAGACATTCTGGTTTACAGATTCGGTAAAATGTCCTGGGTGTCCAGATAGCAGTGCCCTGCTGAGGTCACCACAGAGGCTCGTTGCTAAAGGGCAGACAACCCCCACCCTGCGGCTGAGCACCCACCCGCCTGTAGGCAGGGAAGAGACCGGTGGTTCTCACCACATCTCAGGGGACATGTGGAAATGGGCGGGAAAGGGGTTCCTGTTGCCAGCAGGACTGGAAGGCTCCACTGGTTAAATGCCCTGAAATACACGGACACAAGGATGAATTTCCTTGTCTCAAATGCCAAGGACACCATGAAAAAGTTTCTCCAAATGTTTCGCCATGCTCCAGGTAGCAGCGGACCGCGTGAGGCAGGCGGAAGGTTCGTGTGATTGGATCTCTAGCTCTGGTTTCTCAGATAGAAAGATCTCGGAGGGAAAGATCAAACTGTTACACAAACCTAGATCAGGCTGGAGACCGCTGGTGTTCTCGTCAATGGTTAGGTTGGTGTAGAGCGGGGCCGACTCAGAGCCCGACCGGTTGCAGGGCACGGCGTAGAGGTCGAAGAGGTCCTTCAGGTCCTTGCGGCTCCTTACACTGGGTGAGGAATGAAAACGCCTCGCACGCAGCACTGCTGCTAAAATGCGGGGCTGAGGAAGGGGCGGGAGGAAGCGGGCCATACCTGAAGGATTTGAACAGCTCCACAAATTCAACGAAACTCATGTTGCTGTCGGAAACCATGAAGCTCTGAAAGCCCCTCATCCCTCCTTTGATGCGGCCGTGCCAGCTGCTGCTGCTCCAGGCACTGCAAGAAAAACATGGCCTTAACGGGTAGCACGGGCCCCCGTCTGCCCTCCTGCCCCATGGATGCTCTCGCGCTAAGCAATAGGACCAAAAAGATGGACTGCAAGTCATTTAAGGTGGAGGCTATTTTCATGCCTCTCAAAATTTATATTATGTCAGAGGAGGTCAAGCATATGAGACACTGAAACGGCTTCATGTTTACAGACTATTTAATAAGGACATAAGGTCAAGGTTAATATGCTTCCACTAATTAAAACAGTTCTTTGAAATCACAGGCCAGTCCGGTGAGGGAAGATAGGGGGGAATGTAAATGTGACTTTTAAGAAAAGTCATTTAAAAGAAAAGAGCCCCAAATTACTAAATTATAACTTATGGAAAATGATGCATGTTTCCCCCTGTATTCTGAATTATAGAAACCCATTTTTGTAGAATGGCTTGAATGCCTTAATGTCTTCTTTTTGTCCATTTTAAACAAGTTCTTAGATGAGTTCAGGGAAGGGCTTTTAATACTAATGGAAAATGTGAGTCAGAAAAATATTAAGAATGGAAAGAAGCCAATTCTGTCTAGGATTATATTTGCACCTGCCAAGGCTGTATCTATTCAGTATAAAAATATCAGTCAGCTAGATCAAAACTTCAGTCTGGCTATTTCACAACATTTATTTATTTATTTTTTTTAACGTTCTCTACTGGTTCCCTGACAGGATAAAACGAAAAATGTTTTGACTGGTTGTTAACCAAATCAATGAACAAGATCTTTCTTGTTCTTTCACTTTTGTCTTTTATTTTTTACTTTAGAAATATTTCAACTTATATAAGAAAGTATAGAGAATATTGTAATGGCTAGACTGTTCACCCTTAATCCTGCTAACAACGTTTACTCCCAGAGAATGATTCTGCGCTGACAGCTGAAGTTTAAAGGAAGAGTATTACGAAAGGCTAGATTTATATTATTTTGAGGGGAAAGGCTGATGGCCCTCCACGTGTGTGGGAAATAGAGGGTGGAGGTTCGGGAAGAGGAAGGAGGTCCCATAAAGTGGTTTATCACTTCATTTCAACAGGAACGTCCCTGTCTTGCCTCTATTCCAGGTCCAGCCGCGGTCTGAGGGCAGCCCCTGACTTCAGGGAGCTCCACGTGTCTACTCTTTCCCTTCCTGGGCTCAGTTTTGCTTTTCCCCTCGAACACTATTCAGGCTGATTTTTCCTCTGCCTTGTCTTTTCCTCCTGTTTTAGAACACTTGGTGGGCTGTGGTGTCTGTGGTGTCTGTCTGTTGGTGATCTTGCGTCTGATATGTTAGTTTCTCTACTTCTACCTCTTTAAAAATACTTTCCTCTCTGGCTCTGTCCTTCCTTCCCCTGCTCATGAGTGACTGAAACAAAGGGAAGGGCTATTTACTCCCAGTGACTTGGCTATTTTGTGCATCAAGGATGCTGTATAAGCTGAAATTGAATGCAGCGAATTCTGATTCTTTGTAACTTTTAAATGTGTTATGTACCTAAATTTGTGGAAAAGTTAAGAGTGACACAAAGAATTCCCACGTACCCTTGGTCCCGTTTCACCAAGTACAGAAATCTGGATGTATAAAGCTTATATTGTGTTCATTGTTCACATTGTGAAAGAATGCTTCCCTTTAAAAAATGATTTACTGTAGCGTGTGAGTGTGTGTGTGTGTGTGTGTGTGTGTGTGTGTGTGTATGTATGTGATTAATGTTTCCAAAGCCAGTGTCTGCACAGACCCATTTCCTCCTCCTGCTCCTCTCATGGGCAAAGCGGAGTGCCTGTTTTATCTCGGTTCTGCCTGGAATCTCTGCATTTCTTAAACTTCCGTGTGAGGCAGTGGGAGATGGTGTGGCTTTCCAATTCCTTTGGAAGGCTTTCATTTTAATATTATTTCTTCTGCCGAAACCGGTTTGGCTCAGTGGTAGAGCGTCGGTCTGCGGACTGAAAGGTCCCGGGTTCGATTCTGGTCAGGGGCATGTACGTTGGCTGCGGGCACATCCCCAATAGGGGGTGTGCAAGAGGCAGCTGGTCGATGTTTCTCTCTCATCGACCTTTCTAGCTCTCTGTCTCTCTCCTTTCCTCTCTGTAAAAACCAATAAAAAAAATATATATAAAAATTAATATTATTTCTTCTGAGAGGATAGATGTTGTTCCAAATCTGTAATTTGCATGGACCTTATAATTTACTGTAACACCAGCTTGGAAATGATCTAAACATATCTGACTTGCTGCAATACATTCATTCCTCTAGACATATAGAGCTTATTATATAAGACGAGTATTAAATAAACCTATTAGCAAAGGGTCCGTGTTTGCATAGTTCAGTCTAGTAGCCACCAACCACTTGCAGCCCTGAGGCACTTTGAATGTGGTTAGTATGACTGAGAAACAGAACTTTATTTTTTATTGCATTTAGCCAGAAGCTGAATTTTAAATTTTATTTAATTTTAATGAATTTAAATAGCCTTCCCCTCTCCCCCCGCCACAGGCTAGTGCCTACTATATTGGACAGTGCTAATTTGGAAAGTTACAGCTCAGATTTGGTTACTATTGCCCTTTGAGGGGCTGATGTGCCAAATAATTAGAAGCCATTATAGCACTATGAGGAAATAGGAGTATAAAATCAGGAAAATTAGGAGCATGTAAAAACTGGGGGTCTTTCCGTTCTCAATGTCATTGCTAAGTCAAACTCAGAGACAGTCTTTCCACAGAGCACTGGAAGAAGACGCCCTGCTACACAGCCTGAATGCTGTGAGGGGTCCTGCTGTTTTGTCATGTTAAGGCCCCACCTGGACGGGCTCTTGTTTGAAGACAGCACAGGGGAGGACACTGGCCTGATGGGAGATGACGTTCCGGCAGCCAAGATGGGGGACCCAGCCGTGGTCAGAGAGTGGGCTCTTCTGGAAGGGAGAGGGTTAGGCGGGCTTGTGATGGAATTCGCCTCTGTGAGCGTGAAAGACAGAAAAGAAACAATAACCCCATTTCCCTCAGAATCAAAGACAACAAAGATGCTTCTGGATGTCTGAGCAAATCACTCTATGCAGGCAATTTCTACACAAGGATCATCAACATATTCAGATGAATGAACTCATCTGGAGGGTTCTCAACCCCAGTACAGATGAGAATCATCCAGGGGTGCTTAAAAAGTATGCAGATGTTCAGGTCCCAGACACAGCATCTGAATCAGTGGCTGGAGTGTGGACAGGGCATCCAGATATCTATCTATCTATCTATCTATCTATCTCTCTATCTATCTATCAATCATATATTTTTATGGATTTCGGAGAGGGAGAGGGAGAGAGAGATAAAACATTAGTGGTGAGAGAGAATCATCATTCGGCAGCCTCCAGCCCCCTACTAGGGATGGAGCCCGAAACCCGAGCATATGCCCTGATCAGGGTTGGAAACCCGTGACATCTTGGTCCTTGGGTTGACGCTCAACCATTGAGCCACACCTGGCTGGACAGATATATATTTTTAAAAGCTCTAATTTCCAGCGGGGGTTGAGAATCACTGGTCTAACCTACCGGTTTGCCGCTCTGTTGACTAATGAGTTTGCCGACCACTGGATAGGGGCTTAATCACAAGGAACAACAACAGCCTTGGAATCGAGAGTCTAGGTCAGTGGTTGGCAAACTAATTAGTCAACAAAGAGGTAAACTGAGGCTCTCAAGCCGCAGTTTGCCGACCACTGGTCTAACCTATCAAATTGTATCCTGTATGGCTATACAATAATGTCAAGGTAAGTTATGAGAATTTTCTTCCAAGTGCACAGTGCTTGCAGAAATACTCCAGGGTTCCATCATCTATTTAAGTATATTTAACAAGATAAACAGTTCTGCCCTCCACACTTAAATTGCCATTTAAACCCAATGTGTGTTTTCCTCATACAGGAATGTCAGCTGGGATTGTCTGCTTTACCTGACTCTTCTTGCTCATTAATGTCCTGAGGATCAGAGCCACTCCAGCTTCGACACTCTTTGTGCAGTTTGGCCTTTCGGGTGGCCATTTCGTCGTCGGTCGCCTCTCCACTCTCACCCTGGGAACACAAAACGCAGAGTGGTTCCCATTCTGTGTTCCTCTCCTACCACTGCTTTAGTCCGGGCAGGTCCCTATTTTCTGAGGGACCCACCTTCAAGGCTGCCTCCCCCTGGGGAAGCCAGAAAAGACCCAAGTATTCTCCCATTTGGGATATTATCCCATTTGTCCTTCACTATACAGCAGCACTCCTCAGGGGAGGAGGCCATAAAAGGAGACATGGGATCCCTGGAATCTCCACGTAGAGACAGAACCATACGACTTAAGCATCAATAGCCTCCTATCTGCAACCCTGGGGAAAATATATCATCATGTTATAGTGATAATATATGTAATGAAATATATAATAATGATAAATATTCTATATAATAAAAGCCTAATATGCTAAGTGTCCAGTTGGCTGGTCAGCCATTCAACCAATCAAAGTGTAATATGCTAATGATATGCTAAGGCTGCTCAACCACTCACTATGACATGCACTGACCATCAGGGGACAGACACTCCTACTGGTAGGTTAGCTTGCTGCTGGGGTCCAGCAGATAAGGACTGAACGAGAAATGCTTTGGAGCCCTACCAGAGTCCCTCCCCAGCTGGCTAACCTCCTGCATCCCTCCCTGGCCCTGATCGTGCACTGGTGGGGTCCCTCGGCCTGGCCTGTGCCATCTTGCAATCTGGGCTGAGGGACATCCCCCATCCCACCCAAGAGCACAAATTTCGTGCACCAGGCCTCTAGTATGTCTATATTGTGATGAAAGGTATAACATAAAATTCAACACCTTAACCATTTTAAATGTGGGAACTATATGTGCCTTGTTGTGCAACAATCCCTAGAACTTTCTCACCTTGTAAAACTGAAACTCTATATCCATTAAACAACTTCCTTTCAACCCCCAGCTCCTGGCCACCACCATTCTACTTTCTGTTTCTAAAAGATGGACTGCTCTAGGTACCTCATGTGAGTGGCACCACATAGTATTCGTCCTTTTGTGACTGGCTTCTTTCACTTAGGGTAATGTCCTCAAGGTGCACCCATGATGTAGCATATGAAATAATTTTCTTCCTTTTTCAAAGTTCAATTATATTTCATGGTATGTCTATCTCACCTTTTCTTTATCCTTCATTCATGAATGAACATTTAGCAGGTCCTTTGAGATCTTTAAAATCTGATTCCCATTTCTTCCTCACCTTTCCCCGCCCATCACAGAGCTCCTGCTCCAGCTTAGAGCATGAACTCATAACTATACGTGCTTCCCTGAACAAGCCACATCTTTCATGCCTCTCTGTTGCCTCATTTGCCTGGGATGCTTTCCCCTATGTTGTCTGTAAACTCCCATACAACCTTCAAGAACCATATGTCAATTGCTCTGTGAAGTCTTTTCTGCCTGCCTCTCAGTCCTATATCCTCCTTCTCTCCACTCCTAAAGCACTTCGAAGACGGCATAATAATAACTTATTTAGATCTCACTCAGTATGTTAACACATCTGTGTCCCTCTATGGACCCTGACTTTTTTCTGGTGTTGTTGACTCAGTTCCTAGCACTGGGTGTGGCACCCAGGAGGTGGTGGGTAGACCCTTAAACTTCATTTATTTTATGCCTCATGTTGTCTCAAATCCAAATAACCTAAGATCATTTATGGTGATACAGACCATGCAATGGTCCCAGATGATTGGATCTGATGCTCAATAAACAAGTAACACTCTACCCTCATAAGGATTTTCTTCTTCTTCTTGGCAGTACTGATGCCCAGGGTGTTGTTCCTCTGCATGTTGGGCTTCTCGGCACTCTTTGCTGATGTCCCAGGGCTGGGGTTTCGGGTACTCCATCGTCTGCCACCAAACAACTCCACAGCATGAGCCAAAGTTGGGCCTTCATACCGTCCATCCTCCTGTAGAAGAACCATATGCTGAACACATACAGGGAACAGCAAGCAACGGGGAAGTAAATACATGCATGGCTCCCAGGAAATTCCCAGGGATGGAGGAGCACAGGCAGCCACTGAGGAATAACAATCTGGCCACCCAAGTGGCTCTATTTTCTAATCCTCAGGTCTCTGTGGGGGATTTCATCACATCCTCTGCAGTCCTGGTCACCTCCCTGCTGAGTTCCAGTGACGTGCTTTAATAGGGCCGTGTCCAACTGGTATTAACAAAAATAATTTCCCTTCCCATTTCCCAAGGTTACATACAGAATTACCACTGCAAAAAATTCATTAAGATGTGTTTCGCAAAGTAGGGCTTTGGAGAAGCTGGGTGTGTGTGAATCTATTTAAGTAAAATCAATCCTTATTCATTATTGTTTCACTCTAGGTATTTTCACACTGGTTGATGCTTGCGACAATCTGACTTTAAAGATAGGGTATGTGGCATACCTAAAAGCCACTCTGGAGGGTTCTGAGGAACACCTCAAATAGTTGGGCTGCCATCCTCCCAAGTGACTAATATCCGAGGATAGAGAGACCAGGGACTCAGAACACCAGGCATATGATGCTGTGAGCAGCAAAAACACACTCGAAGGGCAGGCAGTGACTTACAGTAGCTGTTTCTCCTAAGGCAATGCCATATAAGATGCAGTGAGCAGCGAGAATTTATTTATTTAATTAAATATTAATTGTTCAATTGACAATGGTAAAAAATTCTCCCTATAAGATAGGAAACCCAGGTAATAAAACTACAAAAAGATGCATATGAATTAAAGATACTGATACAGATTGCATAAAAGGGCTCTTTTAAAAATACTTTCCATTTACTACCTTTATTTTCTGCAAATGTTTAAGGTTAGTCCTCCTTTGTAGTTCCATAGAAGTGGCAGTAAATGGATTTTGCTTTGTAAATAATAAAGCGGCCGTGTGTGTGTGTGTGTGTGTGTGTGTGTGTGTGTGTGTCTGTCTGCTCTTCTTCCTAGTGTTCAGTGACGGTCTGATTTTATGACTTGAGTTGTGACCTCTCACTTCCTGCATCCTGTTCAGAATCCCAGAATGCTGAGCAAATTAGATACTTGATGTGGGAAACTTTTGGTGCTCTCTTGTAGTGGATATCTGTGATTTATACCTGTCCATTAATCATCTCTCTTTTCTCTAACCATACCCTAATTTTACTTTATCCCTTCTCCCCTGGAATGTAGTCATGGGTTTAACATCTCTTGACCAATGGTTGACACAGGATCCAAAGAAGCCCACCAGAACCTCTCTCCCTAAAAGAAGAACCTTGAATGCAGTGATGTGAGAATAAAAATGGCTGGAGATCATGCCACCTGGTGCAGGCTTGCTGAAGAGAGTCCTGGCTAACAGGTCCCTACCACTGGCTCCAAAGTAGCCAATGACCCAATTTCATAAAAAGATTTTATCTACCTTACTGAATAATATACAAAAAATTTATGGGTCTTAACTAATACATTTTCTAAAATTTAATAACTCCATTAAAATTTAAAACATCTGCTCTGCGAAAGATACTATCAAGACCATTAGAAGAAGACAAGCCACCGAATGGGAGAAAATATTTGCAAAAGAAACATCTGATAAAGGACTGCTATCCAAAATATACAAAGAAATCTTAACATTCAACAATAACAAGGCAATTAACCTGATTTAAAAAATGGGCCAAAGACCGTAACAGATTCTTTGGCAAAGAAGACATACAGATGGCAAGTAAACATACTCAGAATGAACACTAAGGTAAACTGTGGACTTGGGGTGATTATGATGGACAATGCAGGCTTATTCTTTGTAAGAAAATGTACCATTTTGGTGCATGATGCTGACTATGGGGGAGCCTAGGCATGCATGGCGGCAGGAGGTTCATAGAAAATCAATGTACCATGAACCTCGTGTTATTGTTATTGTAAACCCAAAACTGCTCTAAAAAGAGTCTCTAATAAGAAATGTAATAGACCCAATTACCTTCTACATATAAAAGAATCAGCCTCTACCGCTTTGGCTTTTTTAACTAAGAACATCTCAAAATGGGCCAAACTTTACTCTTTTTTAAAAATAATATATTTTATTGATTTTTTACAGAGAGGAAGGGAGAGGAAAAGAGAGTTAGGGACATCTATCAGAGAGAAACGTCAGCTGCCTCCTGCACACCCCCTCCTACTGGGGATTGCCCTCAACCATGGTATATGACCTTGACTGGAATCGAACCTGGGACCCTTGAGTCTGCAGGCCAACACTCTATCCACTAAGCCAAACTGATCAGGTCCAGACTTTACTCTTAACAAAAATATATTTGGTCTGAAAAAGGCAGGATTCCCTTGTTTAATCTTTAAAGGAGATTTTCTGGGATTTGAAATGTGGTTAGAATCTTTCTTTCATTTTATACAAAACAATAACCCCATTTGGGATGGAAGAAGGATGCACCTTCTATTTTTAATTTGGGAGAAGGACTACTGTGAGTGAATACACAATCTCAGTTTTAGAAAAAAGTTCATATGGAAGTTGAGGATCAGGAAATCGATTCCTTAAAAAATATTCATGCACTTTTACCTCTTAGCATATCTTTGCACATGATATATTGAAGACAGTTAAACTGATCTAATCCTTTTAATAAATCCTTATTTTTCTTGAAGATAGCCAGAATTTGTTTCTGTTGCTTACTACCAAAGAAGTCTGTCTACCTGGTAATCCTATATTTAACCTTCTCAACTTCCCAGAGATCTTTCCAAATACCCAGGATTATGGGTTCTTAGCTCTGCCCATGATAACTTTGAGTCAAAGTTTTGATACTAGTTTTTTCCTCTACACTCCACATCAAATCTCCGCATGGTTTACTTTCTTTTACTTTTCTGTATTCCTATGCTTCATTACAAATGTCACTATTTCTTCTTGACTTTTGCTTTATCTCCTGCTACTATTTCCATTATATCAATTTACTAATATTAAAATATTTTTATTTGAAGATAACGTCACATGCACTCATCACAGAAGGGGACTCGAATGTTAGAAATATTATTTTCTATACAAGCTCTTCCCAAATTAGAGATAAAGAAATATTCTTAAAAGCAGTTTTGAAAACTCAAGGCTTTTTTTTTTTTTTTTTAAATAAATTTCTTTAACTCAAATATACATTATATATTATAGGTTTCTTTTGTACTTGGGACTCCTCCAAGCCTTAAATGTGCTAAGCCTTATTATAAGTCACCAAGAAGGGCATTCAGCATGCTGCCTATTTGACCTTTTGTTCTCCAAGTACCAAATTAGCATCATTTTGATGTTCCTTAAGATAGTCTGAGAACAAGTCTGTATAATAGGAAAATGATCAGTTTGTTGACTAAGAAATCTCTAGTGTTTATTTCTAAGACATGATGCCTTCCTTCCTGGGCAGTTCATGTAGGACACTGTTTTGAGGAAGAACATCACCTATGTTTTCAGAAGAGACTGAGATACATGGAGTTGTTTTTGCTTTTCCACTTGTAACCACTTGGTTCCATGCAGGGAGGAGGGAGGAGGGTTTGGTAGGGGGAAGGGAGAGGTGTAGCCGGATTTGCTGCTGATAGGAGTAAGTCTGCCCTGGGTCACTTCCTGTGCCTTTGCTCTAGCAGCACCTCTTCCTCTTCCTTCTTCTCATAAGCTGTTCATGGTCTAAGCTGGTGCCTCTTTCAGCAAAACCTGAGAAACTAAGTATACTTTATGGATTAATTCAGCTACTTTATGCTCTAAACTTGGGAAGGAAACAAATGGAGCCAATATATTACATAGCCTTTGTGCCAGTGGTTGTAATTGAGCTCGAAGACTTTGGTTTATGGCCAGGTTGACTGGATTTCCATGATTTTATAAGGCTGCAGAATGACTGTAAGTAAAAATTCATAATTGCTCCTGAAGACCCTCCTCCAAGCAACTGACAGAACTGAAAGCTCCTTGTGGAGTAGATAGGAAGCAGGTATTCTGGTTTCCACTTTAGATGAATTAACTAAAAGGGGCTTTGTGCTGTGCAGCATTAGCATATCCGTGTATGTAGGCCTATGTGCTTATTAACTAATTAATCAAGTTACTTATTCAGGATATGATCTCTCTTCAGAGGTATTGCATGGGCATGAGGAAGCGGGATTTCTATTCCCAAAGTGAAGGTTTCCAATGAATCAGTTAGTCCCTAATTAATAATAAAAGTGTTCAGATCCCAATGCTTTCTGTGGAAACTTTAAGGGAAAATGCTTTTACATTAACTGGTTTCTTTTCAGATGGGAGAGGTATAATGACCACAGTCACTATTTTCATATCAAATAATAACAGGACCTACTATGAGCCAATATCCTTTATATATAAGAATTTACAATTTGCCTTTACACATATAAACTCAATGAAACATCACAGACACCCTATGAGTAGGTACTGCTGTTCTTCTCATTTTATAGATAAAGACTGAGCACAGAGAGGCTAAGTAAAAGCTGCCCACTATCATTCAGGTAGGAAGTGACTGCGTTGGGAGAATGAGCCAAAAGTGTTTTCATAAGATTTATACCTTTACAATGTTACTGCCGAGGAGAGTGGGAAGGTCGCACTCCTTACCTGATAGAGGCTGACGTACTGTTTCCGCAGCCACTGCTGTCTTTGGTCAGGGAACTTCCTCATCTTTCTCACAGCTTTCGTGAGTTCCAACAGCCCGCTGAAGAGCATTTTAGCCGT
Source organism: Pipistrellus kuhlii (assembly GCF_014108245.1). Taxonomy (NCBI): domain Eukaryota; kingdom Metazoa; phylum Chordata; class Mammalia; order Chiroptera; family Vespertilionidae; genus Pipistrellus; species Pipistrellus kuhlii. The sequence goes on along the minus strand of NW_023425460.1, from coordinate 27,903,746 downwards.
GTGCTTCGGCGCCACAAAGTGCAGTAATCTATTGTCCGTGGTCTGAAGCCCATAGAGCAGCGTCACACCAGTCTCCGAGAGAAACATGCCACTTAGTTTGTTCTGAACACACACAGTGTGTATATCAATGCCAGGGTGCCCCATGTACACAGCCTTTACGGAGAACAGATCCAAGATCCCCTCCGCCAGGCCACTTAATCCAGCGTTGCCCAGTAACGGGAATTTGCCAGGCTCGGACGTGGCAGTAAGCACACCGAGTTTTGCTTTCGCACTGGCGGGGGAGGCCGTGGTGGGCTTGGTCCAGGTCAAGGTGCTGTTGTCAGGCTGAAGCTGGAGGAAGCAGCGGGCGGAGAGGTGCGTGTCCTGGTCATAGCGGATGACCGTGGCCCCCTGCAGCAGGAACTGGTGCACGTCAGCTCGGACGGACAGCACGTACCATGGGATGAGCTCTATCCCGTGGTCAAAGGCCTTCTGTGGCTCTTCTAACCCATGAGGGTCCCATTCTTTGGGCTGCTCAAAGATGTCATTTTCCGTATCCAGCAAATCTCCAATTACAAACCTGATGGAAAGAGATACAAATTTGGTCTGTCTTATAAGCAGAAGTGAGAACAACACAAAGCCTTTCACTGACACTGGGCATATTTTTTATTCCATGATGAACTCTAATTAGCATAGAAAACATAAAATGCTGAAAGTCGCAGTAATTTTTATAGCTATGTTCTAAAACCTTGTATATAGCAATATTATAAACACAGGGATAAGGAAAGAAATTACTAGGTCAGTTATGTATTTTAATGTCAACAGCAATTATCATTATGTATTCCATTTTCCCTGTTGTGTCAGGAACTGTGTTAAATATTCTACATACATTTTTGCACCTGATCCTACTTTCGAAGTAATGTTTCTTACTATTTTTTTTTTTTTTTTTTTAATCCTACGAAGATACCTGAGGCTTGGAAGGGGTGGGTAACTCCTCCAGGTTACCCAGCTCAGAAGCGGCCTACCGGAGGCAGGATTCTGGTCTGTCTGACTCTTTAGCCTGGAACCTTCATCACTAGGTTCTTTTGTTTTCAACTTGATCGTTAAGAAGAGTCATGACCTGAATACAGAAGGGCTAATGTGGGCAAAACAAGCCTTAATAAGCTGGCCCGAGAAAAGCCTCTGTTAAAAATCAAACACGATTAGTTCAAAGACACTCGTTGGGAAATAGAGTCATGGTGGCCAGAGAAGCAAAACAGATCTCCCTGACACAACCTTAGACTCTCACTGGGTGTGTGTGCACACAAAGGACTTGTCTGCTGAGAAAGTTAGCACGTCTCCTGCCCTGCGTGAGGAACCTGTGTTTTCAGAACCAGAAGGATCTGGGGGTGGGGACGGGTGAAAAGGCAAGGGAGACCACTGCCTCCTTGCTATCTGGTCGCCTGGGTAGAAACATGCCCAAGAGAGATTCATTCTCTTCAAAGCACAAGGGATTGTTAGTAAGATCAAGGTTCCTGTTGTCTGACCCATACACAGTACAAGCAAAGTGGTGAGTAAAACTGAGAAGGAGCCGGTCCAACAAGTCTGGGAAGGAATGTTCCCATTGTCCTGAGGCATGTGGGCAGCCCACTGCCTATTGGCGAAGCATGAGCAGCAGCAGCAGCACTGGGCTTCTTGGACTCAGTCTAGATCCTGGTCCCCGAGCAAGATCCCAGTCCTGCCTCCAAATAGCAGGTCTTCCTTCTCACCTCACATAAATAGATATCCTTAAAAAAAAAGAAAAGAAACCTATAGGAGATTTCACAAATATGATGGTCAGAATATCCTTTTCAGATCACCCACCCTGGAAACGATCCAAATGTCCAGCAACGATAAAGCGGATAAATAAAACCTGGTGTACTCATACAGTGTAATTCTGCACAGCAATAAAAATAACAACCAACAGCTAACTACGTGCAACAACATGGGCAAATTGTAAACAAGACACACAAGAAATAATACTATATTTATATACATGTAAATTTCTAAATCAGGAAAAAGTTTAAGAATGCATAATAGTGGTAAAATTGTAAAGAAAAGCAGGATGTGTTATCATAAAATTGACAGTGATATGATTAAGAAGGAAAATAAGGGGCTTATGGGAGCTGGTAATGTTTCCACTCTGGGTGGTAGTTATGTATATATTCACTTGATAATTATTCAAATACTAATACATTAGTTTTTAAGAAAATGTTAAATTTTAGAATAGTTTTAGATATGTAGAGAAATTGCAAAGAGAGTATACCTCCGCATCCACTTTCCCCTATTACTAGCATCTTATATTAAGGATGGTATATCTGACAAAATTCATAAACCAATACTGACACATTACTATTCATAACAGTCCATACTCTAGATTTCCTTCACTTTTTACCCATGTCCTTTTTCTGTCCCAGGACTCCATCTAGGATACCACATTATAGTTGGTTGCCCTGTTGCTTTAGGCTCCTCTTAGACATGACAGTTTCTCAGCCTTTCCTTCTTTTTGATGATCTTGACAGTTTTGAGAAACACGGCTCAGGTATTTTGTAGAATTTCCCTCATTTAGAATTTGCCTGATATTTTCTTATAATTAGCCTGGGGTTCGAGGTTCTGGGCAGGAAGCCCATGGAGGGAGTGGCATTCACATCATATCAGATCCGGGGAACAGACTGTCAACACGACTTACCTCTGTTGTACCTGACCTGGGTGAGGGGTGTTGTTCAGAGCTGTGTTTTCTTTTAAAGCCTCCTCTTTAGACTGTCCTCTTTGGAAGGAAGTCACTAGGCGTAGCCCACATGTAAGGAGTGAGGAGTTATGCTCTACCTCCTACAGGGCAGAGTACCTGATAAGTTATGTGGAATTATCTCTTCTCCCCCATTTTTTTTTTAATCATTTATATATGTGAACTCATGCATATTTATTTAATACTTTAGATTATAATCAAATGCTACTTTATTTTGCTTAAATTGGCCATTGGGAGCGTTTGTAGTCAGCTCTTGTGTACTTTTAAAAATAACAACCCATGACCAACACTCCCTCGGCCAGGCCAGGTCAGCATCCACAGGGGTAAGTCATGTTGACAGTCTGTTTTGTTGTTGTTTTTAAGCACATCTCTACTTTCTGGCACAACAACATGTTCCTGGCTCATCTTGTGTATTTCCAGCCCCCATCCTAGAATCAACCATTTCTTCAAGGAGCTCTGCTTTCTTTTCTTGAAGAAAGTTATTAGAAATCAAGATATGGTTGCTGTGTGCAAAAATACATTCTACTTTATGCACTTAATGTTCCATTTCCACACAAAAAGGTGAAGAAAGAAAGAAAAAAAAAAGTCCTTTGTAGACACTCAATTCCATCCTGATGAAACTGCTCTCAGTAACAACAAAAAACCAATACTGTGCCCTCTTACATATACTGCACTGGTGCCCATGCCCCCCACACCCCCCACATACAGCACGGTGATTAGCAACATGCCTTCTAGAATCACCCTAAGCCTAATGGTCAGCTCCACCACCTATTTGCTGTGTGACCCAGTCAAAGGACTCAACTTCTCTGAGCCTCACCTTACCTATCTGTTATTGGCAAAAAGACAATACCCATTTCACAGATAAATGATGCAGTTCAAATAAAATAACACCCGTGAAGCAACAACACAGCATCTGGCTCAGTGAAGTATACCACTATGATGAAGTACAGGAAGACGGAGGTTTCTTCCCTCCCACTTCTCCTTCTCCTCTTCCGTTCCTGAGCCTAACCCAGCCCAGCTGTTCCTCTAGAGGGGCTTTCTTTAGACCACAGCCAAGCCCTTTAATCTTTTTATTTCCTTTCTTTGGAACCATTTCCATATTCTTTATGTCATACTTTTTGTTATTGTTTTGTTTTTCAAGTACAAAAAGGATTCAATTGGGAAGTGTTAATACCCATGAAATACAACATATGTTAAGCTGGACTTAAAATTTCTGATTTTCATTTAGCAAGAGAAATGGCATTTCTCATATTTTGTTTAGTTTGAGTTCTGAACTAAATCAAGCATATTCCAGCCAAAAAACAAAAACAAAAAAACCCAAAACCCCTACAAGCATTAATTATGAAGAACAGTGTCTGGAAAGGAAAACTCTAAGCTTTTCTGGAGCCCTTTTCTGCTACTCATACATAATGGGAGCTGGGCGAGAGAATAGACACTCTTTCTTGGAGTCAGTTTCTTTCTTCCTTCCTCTTCTTCTTTTTTTCTTCTTCCCAGAACAAAAGAACTAATGCTCAGTGTTAATATTCCATTACAAAGCATTCTTCCAGGGATGAGTGCCCAGACAATTATTTGTAAAAAAATAAGTTCCTTTCGAGAAGGAACCTAGAAGCTTTGTCTCTTAGTGAATTTTATGCACTTCTATACCTGACCCTCTCAGGAGACACGTTTCTGTGGGTTTACAAAAAGGAATAAAGTGGAACGTAAAGATTTATTTAGGAACCAAATAACATTAACCAAATGTCAAATATGTGGTTTACCGGTAAAGAAATACCTTGTCAAACAAGTCATATTTCTTACGAAGAGGATGACGGAGTAAAAAGAGAAGGAAAGTTTGTGTCCCTCTCCAGAGGGCTTCTGTAATATCCTTCAGTTAGAAACCATAAATTAACAAACACTTTTCCAGTGTTCCCTGATGAAAATATTCTTAGGGGACAAGTGTATTTTCTTAATAACCCTTCATGACTTCCTAAAAAGTTAATATGATAACATGAACATAATTCATCAGGTGGTGAGCCTAAATTAATTTTGTAAGATCAGAGAAAATGTATATGTTCTCCAAAGGACTAACTATTGCTGCTCTCTAATAACATCCAGACTTTTAAGCTTGCTTCTGGCAAATTCTTGCTTTTAATTAACCTAGCACTTTCCTCAACAACAGACAGCTTCTAAATCATATCTGGGTGGTGTGTGGACTTCGGAGCCTGTTAGCCTGAGGTTAAACCCTGGCCCTGCTGGGAGAGAGATCACGAGGAAAATGCAACTGCTGTGAGGATTAAATAATGTAACATTTGTAAAATATTACGACAGTGTTTGTTAAAAATAAATAATAATGTTAAATATTACTAATAAATAATAATGTTAAATATTACTAATATCATTATTGTCAGGATTGTATTTACAACGTCAGTATGAGGCTCTGAACCCAGAATCAATTTCCAAGTCCTGGAAACAGGGCCTGCTGGTCTGCTTTCAGAGATTTTATTGAACACCCCACTCCCGCCTCGTGTGTCCAGCGCCTCATGTCAGAATCGCAGTCACTTGGGGTAAAGAAACTGTTCCTGGTACTGAGACCCAGAGGTTACAATGTGAGCTTTTCAACATGGCTTCACAGGTTTTGTAAAAGAAATATTTACATTTTTGAGCTATTTCCCCTCCTCCTAAGAGTGCTTAGAAGCAGGATCTGGAAAATGGGAAGCGGAAGGGAAATGTTCTTAGGATGTAGATGATAAAACCGTTAGAAAGAGAACAAGAGAATAAGCAGGAGGCTGGAAATAAAAATGTCATGGGAGGTGACAGGATTAGGTAAGAGATTTATCACTTGAAGGAACCCCCAGCAAATGGAAAAGATGGTGAAGGTGAAGGGAAAGCTCAGCAGCTTGGTCTCTGAGGCTCAACCAAAGGTAACAGCCCTGAAAGTATTTTAGGAAGGTGGACACTTTTAATTGACACCCCATCCCAAAACAAGTAAAGGTTGTTATCAAAAAGCCAGTTTATCTATTCAGAGATGATGTTTCCCTTATAGTAGGATTTAAGGAATGAATTTTTGCCAGAACTCAATAGGAAGAAAAGGTTTATCCCAAGGTCTGTTTGATTTTTCTTATAAATATCGTGAAACTTGTAATAAATCATGACTCCACCTTCCCTTTGGCCATTAAGAATCTCAGAACAAAATTAAGTCACTATAAAGAATGTAGAGCATACATTTTTGTATTATTTCTCCCTAACTTATTTCCCTTAATATCTTCAATTAGTTATATTTATTCTCATAGGCATCTACAAATTTTTTTGTGTGTGTGTGTGGAAGGGGGTAGATATATACATAGATACCTATACAGGTAAATAGAGGTAGATATAGGTTAAGGACTTAAATGGCTATGAGATGCTTCTTGAGTGGACATGTGCTTATTTGTAGGTGGTCCCCTGATACTGTACATACTAACACATATATAATGCTACCTATAATATAATACTAAAGGCAACACACAGTTAGTGAGAAAACTTTCAAGTAATCTTTGGACTGAGATAAACTTAAAAGAAAGCTAGCTACCTAAGAGACATTTGAGCTTTAGGGCTGGGACACCGGTGAGGGCACTAACAGTTAACCTATGAGCACCTGGGTCCTCTCTGGAGGAATGAGCAAGGAAGTGAGGTCTGGAAGGAGGCCCAAAGAAATTTGGAATATAGGTTTACCTCCTTAAAACATAATACCATTAGGGGTTCAGATACAAAGCATTCATTTCTGTGTTCACCACTGAGTCTAAGTATCTAGTACTCTAACTCTAAATAAATTATTTTCTGAAAACACTGTCACTCTTCCCATTGTAGGCTCACACACATACACAGACAACTGGAAAGACTCTGCAAAATGAATAGCAATGGCTTACGGAGACAGACACACACACACACATACACACACACACACACACACACAAACATATAAGGACCCTAAGACAACGGCAAGGTCTGATTCATGAGTACTAACTACAAATAAAACCTTTCGTGGCAAAGACGTCAATGCCAGTAGACCTAACAGTTCTGGAGGTGCTGAAGAATTGATTCCTACAGCTGGGCCAGGTTCTGCCATTGAGATAGGCTTGACTGTGACTAAACAACCTTGAAGAGAAGCAATGCATGGCCCCCCTGGTCTCTGATCTTCCATTTGGTTGTGGATAAGCACATCTGGCTAGATTGCAATGCCTGCTGATAAACAGCAACTGGAACAAGTAAAAAGTTGCAAAGCTGAGGTTGTCACCTCACAGAGCTGTGTTTCTGAAAGTGAGAGCCTTGAATCCTGACTTAGACTCACTCAAAGGTTGGGGGAAGTTGCTAAAAATACTACCTAGTAAGTGTCACTCTACCCCTACTAAATCACTATATTTCATTTAAAAATGCTAATACCACTCCTGTGTTCCACTCAGTGATTATTAAAAACTATTTGTATAGCAGCTATGAAATAAACAAATGGGACCATGGTTCTAATCCTGAAATTTAATTGGTTGAATTTTCAGAAATAGCAGGGTAGCTCTAGCTTCCTTTAGAGTCTAACTGACGGCAAGAAATTAGATTATAAGCAGTAATTTCAGAACAACGCAGCCAAATTAAAAACAAAAATTCTTGCCCAGCCGGCACGGCTCAGTGGTTTAGTGTTAACCTATGAACTAAGAGGTTAACAGTTTGATTCCTAGTCAGGTTACATGCATGGGCTGCAGGCTCGATCCCCAGTGGGGGGTGTGCAGGAAGCAGCTGATCAATGATTCTCACCATTGATGTTTCTATCTCTCTCTCCTTCTCCCTTCCTCGCTGAAATCAATACAAAGTATATTTTAAAAACAGGGAAAAAAAATCTAATTCAGAATTTGTAAAGATGGAAGAGAAAGAAGCACTGCTTACTGATAAATGTGGTGGTGTTTTTTTTTTTTTTTTAGGCATCTGCCTGAAACCAAACCGAAATAGGAAGAAGAAGCAATGAGCCCCCTCCTTCCTGTTAAAATGTAAACTCACTGGCAGCGAGCTTTGTCCTTCAGGGAGTTTTTCCGAGAGCTGCTCCCCTCACTGGGGCTGTCCTCATCCTCCGCCTCCAGACTGCGGCTGCAGCTCCTGATGATCTGGAAGATGCTGTTGACGGTGGACTCCTTCTCCGAATTCTTCAAGCCATTCTGTCCCACGCGTTGTAAAAAATTATCTTGTCCACTGTAGTCAGCTACAAACTACAGAAAAATATACCGAGAGATTGATTGTTATTGCTACGTCATACAGTACATCTAAATAACCTATGTTGCTAGGGAAATGAAATCGTAATACTCATAAATAATGGTATTTGTGACTATTTTATTGGAAAAAAACAAGAACCTCCAGGAAACACATTTTTTTCCCTTTCACCACATGAACTATCAAAACTTACTCTTGTTTTCACTAAGACAACTTTAGTCCCTCTAGGAACTAACACTGCACTTGGAATTGAAAACACAAAAAAGCAATATTATTCCAAGGTTCCCTAGAGAGAATATTAGCTACTTTCCTGAGGAAGGGCAGGGTTATTTTATGCTTGCAGGGAGAATTGAGAAAAATTATGAAAAAGTATTCTCTACTACGGAACCAGATAAAATCACCGAGAAAGGTGGCATTTTGCTTTGCTTCCCATATGTCCGAAGGTGAGCCAGAGATTTCCTGGCTGGGTTTGCACTCTTATCCACTGTCTTGACCGGGAAGTTTCTCCCATCCCCTGCTGCAGTGGGGCCCTGAGATATGGCCTTCCCTCCTGAAGAACGAGGGAGCGGGTGTGGGTAAGGCCGGGGGCCTTGCTTTCAGGGTTCTCCTTCATTTCTGATACTTTCGTTCCCCTTAAATAAGCCGAGAGATGGAGCCGGCTGAGTTGCCTGTACTCATCAGGGCTATAGGCCTCCCCGATACCAGGAGACACCTTTGTGCCCAGATGACATAGAAGAGGCTGATGTTTTAAAAATATATTTTATTGATTTTGTACAGAGAGGAAGGGAGAGAGACAGAGAGTTAGAAACATCGATGAGAGAGAGTCATCGATCAGTTGCCTCTTGCACACCCCCTACTGGGGATATGCCCGCAACCAAGGTACATGCCCTTGACCGGAATCGAACCCGGGTCCCTTCAGTCCCCAAGCCGACGCTCTATCCATTGAGCCAAACCGGTCCCGGCTAGAAGAGGCTGATGTTTTAGAAGAGTCTTCCCACCCCCGCCAAGAGGGAGTGTGTGTGTGTGTGTGTGTGTGTGTGTGTGTGTGTATGCTTGTGTGTAAGATCAGTGGATACTGCCACCATGGTGAGAATGAGCCTAGATTCAGGTGTGTCCCACAATTGAATCTATTAATATCGATAGTTCCAGGTATAGGACTCCTCAAAATTCTCCATGAAGCTCTCCTGCCGTTTAGTCTCTCCTTTCATTTCTACACCTAAAACAGGGAGGTTTCTTACCTTCTAGTTTCTTAGAGTCCCTCCTCCCAGTGCCCAATGCCCCAAGGCAAAGCTCACATGGTCCTCTCTGGGAGTCAGAATGGGCCTGGGACAAGCGAGGCAGCCATGGCCAGCAGCCTGGAGCCCATCTTCAGATGAGGCACCAGCTTTTCCATCATCTCCTCCCCCTTTCCCCCCCAAACGAAGGAAGGGAGAAAGGCACTGCTGACTTGCCCACATTCTTACTTCTGCTGACTTGGAAAAGTTAAGACTCTCACTTGACTTCCTTTATCCTCTGCAACCAGACATCCCCAACCAATGAGACAAAGAAAACCCCATCAACCTTAAGGGAAAAATCAGAAAGCAATGCCAGTTTCCACTGGTATCTTCACATTGTCCCGTTCAGGCTCACTTAACCAGCCCTGGCTGGCTTGGCTCAGTGGACAGAGCTTGGACCTGTGGACGGAAGGGTCCCAGGTTCTATTCCAGTCAGGGGCCCATGCCTGGGTTGTGGGCTTGATCCCCGGTGGGGGGTGTGCAGGAGGCAGCCGATCCACAATTCTCTCTCATCATGGATGCTTTTCTCTCTCTTCCTCTCCCTTCCTCTCGAAAATAAAAAAAAATAAAAAATAAAAATAAAAAATAAAGCTAACTTAACTAAACTAAGCCCCAAACAGTGCCGGTTGGTGTTCTGTTCTCCGGGACTCTCAGGGCCCTAACAGGGATCCACACAGCAGCAACAACGGACCCCTGGGTCACTGGAGTGAGTGGGGGCCAGGGCAGCAGCGAGGCTCCGGATAGGGAGGGCTGCGAAGGCCTCACTCACCTCCAGCGTCTCCTCCTGGGAGTTGTATCTGGGGCAGAGCTTCACGAGGCCAGAGGCGCCGTCCAGCACCTCGCAGAGCTCCTTCAGGAACACGCCGCAGAACGGGACCACTCTGCAGCCCGGGATGTGCAGCGCCCGCGTCACCACCTTCCTGTACTCGCAGGAGGACTCGTGCTGAGCCATGGCGTCCTTCAGGCTCCTCATGGTCTCCAGGTCGGACTGGTCCATGAACTGCCACATTTTTAAAACTTTTCTTGACCTATTTGCAAGTAAATGACACTTTTTTTTTTTTCAGACCGAAGGGGAAATAATATGGTTCACAGTACACAGCCTAAAGTCTATATAGAGCCATTCATTTTCTCTCTGTTTTAAATATTTATTTAGGATTCATATCTCCACTTACTTCCCCAAGCGATGTCTAATATTGCTTTTATAAAATGAAGCACAAAATGAAACAGGACCGGTACAAACGAAAACCCGTGTGGAATGCGTTAGTTTGGAAGGTGGGCACTGAGCTTAGGCGGGAGCTTTCCCAGCAGCGATGCCCAGAGAGAGACCTCTGGGGGACAGTGTTTGTATGAGTGCTGATGGAGGGCTGCCTGTAGAAAACGTGTCACCCACTCTTCTTTTTTTAAAAAAATATATTTTATTGAATTTTTACAGAGAGGAAGGGGGAGGGATAGGAAGCTAGAAACGTCGATGAGAGAGAATCATCGACCAGCTGCATCCTGCACACCCCCTACCGCGGATGTGCCCGCAACCAATGTACATGCCCTTGACCGGAATCGAACCCGGGACCTTTCAGTCCACAGGCCGACACTCTATCCACTGAGCCAAACCAGTTTCGGCTCACCCACTCCTCTTGATCCTTTCAACGTGAGGAAAGGAGGCCTGCTTCTGCCTCTTTGCTTTTACTGACTCCAGCTTTGACATTAAGCCACTGGCCCATCATGAGGGGCATTGCCTTGAAGTATTATTTGCATAAAAGGATGTTTAATGGGACTTTACTATTTTGAAATTGCTGCGAAGGAGAGGCTCCAGATTGTCTCTGAAACTGCTCTGCACCCCAGTGGTCTTATAGCCACCACTGGCCACGACTGCATCTAGTTGGCCGGGGAGGGAATACTGTCAGTGTTACGGGGAAAGGGGACATCTCTCGAAGTTTGGGGGCTTCCAGTGGACTCTTTGGAGAGGTGGACCCGTGTCCTGGGTAGTTTGTGGGTCACACAGACTGGTGTGTGACTCTTGTCTGGGAAAGCCTGACAGGAGAGGCTGCCATCTGAGGGAGAAGGTTCGAGTGGGTGTGCCATGCATTTGCAAAGTCTGGGAGTGTTTCCTGTGAGCCGGGAGTGGACACTGTGCCAGGCAGTTGGCCCTGCAGTATCTTAAAAGGTCCACCTACTCCAGAGGAACGTCTGGGAGGGCAGGGCCTCTGGAGCTGGACGCTGGGGACTGAGGGTGCACCGCCTCTTGCCAGGAAATGGTGCCATGGGAGATGGGGGATCTGAGGGGAATAACTAGAAAATGCCCCTAAATCACCACATTCAGCTCTCTGTGTGGGAATACCAAGGCCAGATGATAGCTGTTCTGGTCCAATAAGATCCCTCCTTCCTCTATCCTGCTTCCTTCCTGCTCTCCTGTCCACTTTTCCTGTAGGGCCCTGAGTTGGAGGGAGGGGGAGAAAAGATAAACCATTCCTTTTTATCCTACTGCACTTTCTGAGACTGGTTGGGCTGCAAAATGAGGGAAAAGGGCAAAGCTTTAAATTAACTGAGAGGTTGCAATTTTGATTTACATCAGACTGGATTGAAAATTCATTATGTAATATATAAGGTATTTGAAAGAATAAAGAAATATAATATGACAAATACCCATGTATCAACGTCTCAATTTAAAAAACAAAACATTAATAATACAGTTGAGCCGAAACTGGTTTGGCTCAGTGGATAGAGCGTCAGTCTGAGGACTGAAAAGTCCCAGGTTCGATTCCGGTCAAGGGCATGTACATTGATTGCGGGCACATCCCCCGATAGGGGATGTGCAGGAGGCAGCTGGTCTATGTTTCTCTCTCATTGATGTTTCTAGCTCTCTATCCCTCTCCTTTTCTCTCTATAAAAAAATCAATAAAACATATTAAAAAAATAATAATACGGTTGAGTCCTGGACAACATTGCTAAGTGGTTAGAGGGTCGGCCCGAAATCCAAAGGGTCACAGGTTCCATTCTAGTCACAGGCACATATGTGGGCTGCAGGTTCCCCACCCTGGTTGGAGTAAGTGTGGGAGGCAACCAATTCCTGTGGGTCTCTCACCTCTCTCCCTCCCTCTCTCTCTCTCTCTCTCTCTCTCTCTCTCTCTCTCTCTCTCTCCTGTCCACTTTTCCCCTCCCTTCTACTCTTTCTAATTTGGGTAAATGTGGTTACCAAGGCAGCTAATTCAGTGCCATTCAGCCAGTAAGAGGAAACTGTGCCCGGATAGCCGTATTCCCCTCTGCACATACCTGAGGCCGGCCAAGAACTCCATGACGGTGTTGTAGTTGCCCATGTTCCAGCAGCATTTGGCCACATGCACCAAATATGAGAAGACTTCCCGCTTCTCCTCCATGGAGCCGGCTGTGAGGATCAGCCATGTCACCCAGGAGCTCACCTGGAAAGTGCAGAGAGGGCACTGGCTGAAACTACGTCCTGGAAGCATGACAACATTCCCCCCCCCCCCCCCCCCCTGCCACAAAAGAACTGTTTTCCTAATATTCTTAATATTAGGTAATGAAGGATCCAACCAAGAGACTAAGGTGACACTGTCACTGACTCTCCATCACGGCTTGCAATGGGAAAGTCATGCAATCTCTCTGTGGTCTTTATCTTCATTTTGAAAATCAGGAGGCTGGTCCTGGATGGTGCTGCTAAGTGGTTAGAGCACCAGCCTGCATATGGAAGGATCCCAAGTTGGATTCTAGATCAAGGTCATGTACCTGGGTTGCAGGTTTTAACCCAGTCTAGTCAGGGGCAGGAGGCAATTGGTTGATGCATTTCTCTCATACTGATGTCTCTATCTCTTCCTCTCCCCTCCCCCACCCCCATTTTCACTCTCTCTAAAAATGAATGGAGAAAATATCCTCGGGTGATGACAAACAAAAAAATAAGGAGGCTGAAAGGCAATTCATAAATTCCCTCTTGATCTATATAATTCCATGAAACTATACAAAAATAAGGCCAAAGGATAACGATTTAAATATATTTGACCAATGGACAGCCAGATTAAATGCAATCAGTGCACTTAGCCCATCAATGAAAGATACTTATCAGTAGTAAAATACATAACATCAAGTGGAAAACTACATTTTTGAGCTGTCTTTTACAAATGCATTATCTATTATGATCCCCAAATGACTAAACAAAAATGAGAAGAGCAACTACCTATACAGCACTTATGATGTACCAGGAATTATACTAAGCACTTTACATAACTCATTTTTCTCTCCCAACAATCTTAAGAATCAGAGACCACTATTATCCTCACTTCATAGAAGAGAAAACTGAGGGACAGAAGGCCTAAGAGACTTACCCAAGGTCCCCAACCAAGAAGCGGCAAAGCCTGAATATGAACTTAGGTGTATGCCCCAGAGGTGACACTAATTACTCACTTACTAAATGACTAATGTGTATACACACACGCTAATGTTCTCTAGCTCTGGGCTTACATTTATTTTAATGTGATTTGACATTTCTACACAATTGGAGTATGATATTCAAGAATAACCGAGTACTAAGACCCCCTTTATGATATGCAGCCTCAAAATCCTCTCCTTAGTCTCTAAGATTATTTTTATTCTACTTATTCTTTGGTGCTTGGAAACTAGCATTCACTTAAGTTGCTTTCTTCATCCTGACTAATGTCTGGGCTGATTAGCTCAGTGTTTAGCAAACAGAAGATCGGATCTTAACTCCACATGGACCATTAGTTGCACTTGGTTCAATAACAATGTTGAAACTTGGGGGCCATTCGCTTCCCGGGCCTGAGTGAGAGTGAGGCCTGAACAGAGTTGATGGTGACTCACGACAACGTCAGGAAAGAGTTCTGTGTGCACTCCTGTAAAATGATAGGAATGTACGCACGGCCATAAAGTGATAGGAATGAATGGCATTTGTTGCTGGCAGCAACCACAGAGGGCAGCCCAACCCCATTTTCCAGGTCAGGAATCTATGGCTCATGGGAGAAGTGACTTTCTGAGGTCACAATTCTTGTTGGTGTCAAAACTAGGACTCCCAGTCTGGTGCTCTTTCATCTGATGAAGGATGACAGTTCCCACGTGGCATTGGTTAGGTCCGGCTAAGCCCTCAGTAAGAGGACAGAACCGGAATAAAAGAAGATATCGAGGAGAATACAAAAACAAAACAACAACAACAAAAAAAAAATGGCTGAAGAACAAAACAGAACAGAAGAGATTGATGCTGAACCCCTTTTTCTATTCCCTACTCAGGAACATATAGAGAAATCATAGCAGCATGAAGTTGTCATACAGGGTCATACTCCTGTACCAGCCAGGAGCACTGCAGTGATAACCTGCCTCCTCCCGGCCCAGTCCAGTGGGCTCTGAGCATGTTCCTCTGCTCTCTGCCTGTCTGGACTTCGCTGGGTCCTCATGCAACATTAGGAGAGCAGATTAGGCATCAGACCCCTAGGATGAGCTCTGGTCCTATTCACCCTGCAAGGAATTCAGATTCTCCTGGTGGAAAGATAACCATTTATTCCAATCTCTCAGGGCTGCGTGAAGCACACAGGATCTCCCTCTAGGATTTGCAGAGCCAACCCCTTCCCTGAGAGCCAACCCCTTCCCTGCTGCTAAGTAAATCCTTGCTCACCATTTCCAAGCCTTGTACCTTCACCCAGTTACCCAATTAAAAGTCACCTTTGTGAAAACCTGGCTCTCTAGAAAACAAAATTATTTTGCTGATAAAGACTGAATATCTTTGGTGCTTCTGTCCAATTCTTCCTATAGCATGATTTTTGTCCTATCCTGCTATGGGAAATCCCCAGCAAACACTTAGAATAATACCTTAATCAATAAAGAAAGAAAAAAGAAAAAGAAAAGAAGAAGTAAATATGTAGTAAAATAAAGCAAGAAAGAGCTTGAGAGGGTAGCAGAGTTACACAAAGGCAGTTTGGGCATGCTGGTGATGATGCATGCCGTGATTCCACGTTCATTAGCTGGAGGCAGAACAATCAAAAAAGTTATGAATAACAGAATAATATAATAGTAGACACTTTAAATAATTTATGAACTCTGAGACCATGTGGATTTTGGCAACAGAGAGGAATTGACAGGATTACTCCAATCATGAAGACAGAAGAGAAGCAGTCCAGAGATGGAAGACACTGACGATGCCTTGCCATACTAGCAGACAGCAGCTGTGTGTCGCTGAAGAATGCCCAGGACCAAACCAGAGAGGGTTGGATCTGCATTACCACCATTTGTCCACCATCCAGAACTAAAATATCATTGCTGACATGTACACATAAGGAAAGAACTGTTTGTCATTGAAATTGGGTCTCAAACGAACTGTTGGCCTAGAAAGAAATCCACTACAGACTGACTCATATGCCTTTCGGCATAACAATTACTGCTTGTCTCATTTTTGATTCTTATAAGTATATTTCTAGTAGGACATGATCTTACTCATCTAGGGGAAATGTTGAACAACATAGATTGATGAACAATAACAGACTCAGAGATAAGGAGCCATGGGTCAGACTGTTGGACCTCAAAGGGAGGGTAGGGATAAAAGGGAGAGATCAACCAAGAGCTTATGTGTATACATATGAGCCTAACCAGTGGTCAAGGACAACAGGGGGTGGGAGCATGAGTGGGGAAGGGTGGGGGATTGGAATGGGAGGTTGAGGACAAATACGTGATACTTTAATCAATTAAAAAATTTTAAAAAAAGAATTTATGGATTGGTACACTCAAGGTGAGCATTGTCCTCCTAACTGCTCTGAATATCTTTCCCTTCCCAGGCAGTATCAGTGGGATCAAGAACTCTCCGAGTTGGCCCATGGGCACCACTAATGGCAGTAGTCTCTGCTGGAAGCCGAAGGACTGAAGCAATGCTGCTCCTTATGATAAATGCTTCATCTCCTCATCTCCATGGGATTGTCCTGATGCTGCTGCTGCCACTGAGTTCGCTTCTTCTCCCAAGCTCTCTTCCTACTGGGGCTGCTGCTGCTATTCTTACTACACCCAAGTTAATCTGCTTAAAGCTATGTAGCCTTGTGCTAGAGCCTGAACCCTGGACTGTATCATCCCAACTGTGGTTATGGAAATGAACATAGGATGGAGGGATATGCTACCACAGAAGCAAGAAAAATGAAATGATTCTTAAATAAGTATAATTTGTCCTGAGCATTAAAAATGAGGGAGGGAGATTTGAAAAGGCAGAGAAGACAAAGGAGAGCTTTCTGAGTTAGAATAAAAATGTTGACTATGGAAAACAAGAACAACAACACTTAGAATCATAAGATCATTGACTCTTTGAGCTAGAAATGCAAACCTGTCTCCTTACAAATAAAAATTAAATCATAGAAGTTAAAATGTTTCCTCAAGGACATCCAACGCATCAGTTTTTTGAAGGCTTTGACTATATGTTTCTGTAGCTTTAGCTCCTTTTTATTGTTGTTGAGACTGATATCAAATCATGTCTCTGGAAAGTCGTGGTTCTTTCAGACTATTCTGGTGATCCATTAGCCCAGTGGTTTGAAAGGGTTAACTCATCTTTCTCTGGAGAGTCCTGCTGCATTGCTGCATGGAGCAGAGACCAGCACATGGTTTGTGCCTCAGTCCTGATCAAGCATCCAGATTTATTTCCTATCAGTCAAATGATTTTCCATATACTTTCCCACAACGCTAGGAAAAAAAATAGAGATACCGTATTTCACATGGAAACCTAATTTAAACCAACTGTTCCATCTCCAAGTGTGAGTCCCTAGGGCCTGGCTGTTGAGATTATGTAAGCACTGTTATAAACACACACACACACACACACACACACATACACACACACACACACCATCTGCTTACAGACTTCAAGGACAATCTTATTGCAGTCTAATGCATTCACAACTTCACAGGCATTAACCGATGGGAATGCTATTACTGTTTATAAAAAATTAACGACACAATAAGGAAACAAGGATTTGGCGACGATTGTAAAATGTTGCCCAAAGCATAAACAGTGGCCACGTTTACTAAGTGGAAAATGCGATGTGTTGCCAATGCAGAGTAGTTTCCAGGACATAAATCACACAGGAAAACACACAAGTCACCTACGTATAAAGTACTACAACTCAAGCATAGGGAGTCTCTGAGTGGAAAGGTGTTAAATATGGCAAATTATTTTGCCTCATTTTCGTGGTCAGCACAGAACAAAGAGCGAATCTGGGCCTCCGCCCGATTCTGTTCGCGTTCCTCCCAGAGGCTCTGAGTTCCCCTTGATGACTCTGGTCCCTTGGTACATGCCTACAACTCCTCCACAGTCGCTCCTCTCCAGATGTTTTCTTTCTTCCTACTCTTGCCTTTCTCAGTCCTCTCAGGCCTAGCCAAACCGAACAGCTTGCTTTCTCTCCTCTTCTCACATCAAATACCTTATTGGCATCACACGAGCTTCACTTGGAAGAAATGTTCTTGCTCCACTCTAAACGACCTCTCCTGGTCTACCATGTCCTTACCTTGGCCCACCAGGCCCCTGTCCATTCTCCAACCTCACCCCGGCTCTCCCCAACACCCTGCTTTTAGGAAGGTGACCAAGGACGTTTTCCATCTCAGGGATCTCTTACTGGTCCTTCCTTCCAGAAGAAGGCTTACCCTCCTACACTCCCCCGCCCCCTGCCAATTTAACTAACATCTACTTATCCTCAGGCAGGAATGTCCTAGACCCTGCAGCCAGGATCCCTGCCCTGAGCCCTACACTGGCTGAGGTAGCTGTGCCCCTCTCCATAGAGTGAGAAGCTAGTGGGGTGGAGGGAACATGTCTGCTACCGGCTGTGCACCCACTTTCAGATCATTTACCTTTGTAGACTCAGGTGTCAGGACTCCTGAATGCCATGTGCAAAGGGCCCAAGCCCATTGTGGGCCTTTGATCTGGATCAGTGTCCTGAGGAGAGATCAGACTCTAGCCTGAAGGCTGGCCAAGGAGCAGAGGGGAGTGGCATGTGGGCAGAGCTTGAACTGGAGGCCTGAGGTGCCCACACATGGCACACCTGCTAGGATGGGAAGAGAAGGTGGGCAGGCCTCAGGCTGGGGCCTCCTTGTACTTTTTCCTGAGTTTCTGGCTGAGGTCAGGGGCAGGGCTGCCTTCAGGAATCTGATGAAAGCATCATTTTTCTCATGGAGGCCTGCTCTGACTTCCCACCTAGGCCAGTGCCCCCCAATATAGCTTTGACCCCAGCCTCCCTGCAGTCAGCACCATGTTCCCCAAAAGGCAGACGTCAGTGCCACCACATAAATGTTGAATGAGAGTCGGCAAATAAGTGGATGTGACCTCTTCTAGGAAGGCTTTTCTGATGACCTAGCACTTCACATTCAACTTCTTTCTGTTCCTCTCTGATTTACTGTTGGACCTTGAGTCCATAGTTACGTCTACGCTTGGATTTTCCACACTGCATGGGTTTATTTTTGTTATATTTGTGTGCCTGACTCTTTCACATGGGCCTGCTGTTTCCCCAACCAGACCTTATGTCCTCAAGGACAGAGACCATCTTTCCCACATGTCCACCGTGGGGATGCTCAGTGCCTCTGACCGACAGGCAGGCCACCGGAGTCCCAGGAGGCCGTGGGCAGAGAGGGTTCTCAGCCTCCAAATGGTCAGGGATTGTATTTGGGAAGAGGCCCAAACATTTCCTACTGCTGTTCCCAGGTCCAGAGAAAGAAGATAAATGACTCTCTGCCAAAATGTGTCTTGAATATGCTGAGCAGAACTTTTCATAGAAGAAGATCCTTTTAATGAGTTCAGTATCTCCCCCCACCCCTCCTTTTTTTACCCGAGTCTTACTCAAGCATCATTTTTTACCTATACTGTGAATCTCCATCTCTCAACTGTGCCCGAGACTTGGAACTAAGAAGGAGAAGCAGGGGTAGTGGGGAGGCAGCTCAGTCCAGCATAGCCGTGGAGAACACAGCCACTCAGGTGAATGGACCTGTGTTTAACTCTCAGGTCTACTGTCTTCTTGTGCAGGTCCCTGAGGAAGTCACCTAACTTGTCAGCCTCAATTCCGTTTTCAGTACAATTGGAACAATAATATTTATCTCATAAAATTACTGTGAGGATAACATTGAAGATTGTATCTGAAGATCTCACCATGATGCTTCCTGTCTAGTTAAGGGCTCAGTAAATGATTACTAATGCGACTGCTGCTGCTGCTGCTACTTCCATTAACATTGGTACCTGCATTGGAGAGAGCGTAATTCCAGGAGTCAGAACACAGAAATCCAGAAGAAAGGAATCTGGATCCCAGAACATAGAAATCCAGAAGAAAGGAATCTCTAGATCCCAGGTCCTAACTGCCAGGAAGGGAGAAGTCCAAGGCTGGCTCAGGAGGAATCTGTGATTGTCTTAAGCGGGGGTCTGTGGCCTGAGCACAAACCTTTCCTAATAAAAGGGTGACACATATTTTCTGCTCTCTGAAGGCTCCCCTGACCCCACGTTAGGAATAAAGTAACATTTGTTTCCTATTTAAATAAAATGTATTTATAAATATTTATAAATATTATATATTTATAAATATATAATACACACACACACAGACACACACACATCTTTTATATATATAAAAGGTCAATATGCAAAGTGTCCCCTCAGGAGTTTGACAGGGAGAATGGGAGTTCTATCTCTTGCTATGGCGTGTGCTGACCATCAGGGGGCAGCACGGAACATGGCAGATGGCCAGCAGCAGCAGGGCGCTGAGGGAGTGAGGGAAGGAGGCTAGGAGACTGGGAGACGGGAAACCTGATCGGCCTCTAGTATATATATATATGTTTAGGTATATTTCTAGTACCTTGTCCTACACAAATCTCTCCCAACTGTAAGCTCCTTGATGATAGAGGCCATGACTTACTCATGCGGAAGCCTCAGTACTGAGCATGCAGCGGCCAGCACATTGCACACACGTCGTCCTTGACGTGAAGTAGGTGGCAGAAGAGTCTCTTGAACTCTCTGTCTAGTTTGGCGTGGTTCCACCAACAACTCTTTGTTTAGGAGGGACATAGAGGGGGAAAGGGAGATACCAAAAGGTGGTTTCTGGAGAAGCCCTACACAAATCTTAGATTATACTCCTCTCCTACCCCTCAGATTTTATCACAATGGAGTACAATTGTTATTAACGTGCAAATGAAAAAGATAAAAAGCCTTGATGTATCTGACGACCCTCCTTCCTCTGAGGAACACTGAGCATCTATTATGCATCATGCCCCATACTGGGCACTAGTAGACACGACAGGTGTGGTAAGCTGGAATGCAACTGGTAGGTGAAGACATTACATTGGCTTAGCCAGCAGACAGAAGCAGCCCCTTGAGTCCCCCTGGAAATGGAGCTGAAATCCAACTGCATGGATCTCCCCTTCTCCTGGGACTTGGAACGGGACCGAAGGAGGACTTGATCACCCTCCCAGAGCCAGGCTTGTGAGCTAGCATGGCGCCTCGCTCATCTGAGCTGCTGCTACATGCAGGCTTAGCACTTTTACTTTATTTTTCTAGATTATGAAGATGAGAGTCTCTACCGCTTAAACTGTTAGTTGTCACGCCTGGCTGGTGCTATTAATATAAAACCAAGACTGGAGGCCATGAATTGGAAGATGAAGATGATAAGCCGCTGCCAACAAACTTTTCTCTTACAATAAAACTTGTGTAGAAAAATAAAAAAGATAAATAATAAACTTTGAAAAACATAAGCAGCTTCTTCAAGAGGTAGTCTCTGTGGAAACAAGGTTGGCCTTTGAATCACAGTGCCAGCTTCTCATCTCTGTTAGCTGAAAGGACTTCCCAAGGATTCAACCCTCAGAAAAAAGGAGGTTTCATTTCCTTTAAAGATGCCAGAAAGGAGAGGCAGGAGGAGGTGGAAAGGGACAAAATATATATTCAGGAAAAAAAAAAAAAAAGCGTGTATCCATAGGAAGTCTAAGGAAAGCTGGCAGGGAGGGGAGGGACACAGGAGAGAAGGAGGAGGGCCCTGGGAGACTCTCTGAGGACACGGGGCACATGGATGTGGCCTGGGGGAGAGGAAATGCTTGGAGAAATAACAGTGAGTCAGTCACAGTCTCCAACAGGGCAGCTACTCAAGGCTCCAAAAAGCGTCAGGTACAGGGAACTGCAGTCACTTCGATTCAGAGTGGGACTGAACAACAGTGTGTGATGCTGGCCATTTCAACATCTTTCTCATTCTGTGAAAAGGATGCCATCCTTTCTAGTGAAAGAATAGATCCTAATTCTGAATAAAAACCAACCTAGTTGTACATGTAAGACAAAAATTCTAGGATGTGCAGCATAGGTTAAAATGACTTGGTGTGCCTCACCAACTACCTTATTTGTAAAAATAATTAAGTGCCCTTCAATGACATCATCAAACTGGCTGAATGGTAAGTGCCCTGCTGTAGCAAAGCAAAGAACTTGAGGCTGACAGCTGAGAGCATGGAAATTCAATTCGGGAAATCCAACAACTGCCTCGTGGCCTGGGCACCTCCAAACTGTATTACTTAACACTTCATTTGTCTTTTCTGTTGACTGTCATGTTTATTCATGTGTGCCCATCCCTCTGCAGCGTTAGATTTTGAAATCTTGGCTGCCAGAAACTTGATCTGCCAATTTTGAATTATTTCCATATGTTTTGCATACAGTAGGTGCTAAATAGATATTCCAGCTGCTGTCGTTACCCCTTCTCTGCTCTGAAGACCCATGTTTTGTTGCCCAAACTGTGTTCTGAGGACATGTTCTACCAGCTGTGAAGTATTTTGTAAAGGAAGTATCTGGGGCCACATTAGTTTGGAGAATGCTGGGATAAATTAAGATTTCTACACTGGCAGGATCTCTTGGAGCTTTAAATATGCTAACGTGTGCGTGGTAAATTGCCAAGAAGAAGCCAATAATAGCCAGAGCTTTCCATTCTCTTTTGACCATGTAATTTTCCCCCAAAGGAACACTAACATCTAGAAAGACTCTGGACTGTTGGCACCAGGTCTCTCCATGCTTTGATAGCCTGGAGCAAACATAGGCAGAGACTCATCTCCATTGGCAACTCTGGACCCCTTTCCCTGCATCTGCCCAACCTGATAACACAGCCCTTCATCTTCAGAAACTGTATGGTGTGAGTGGACTTTGGGAGGTAGAAATGGCAGCATATCACTTTATAACTGGTGCTGGAAATTCAGCATCAATGTAGCATTGGAGGAATTCTAAAACCAAGACACAAGAAATATTTTCTTATTATAAAAAATGAGGAGATTAGGGCATGTGCATAACTGTTATTTCATAGCCAGGGCTGTTACGAGGAAAGAGCCCAATAGACAATCTTTTAGTCATTTGGTTCCACTACATAGTGTGACAGCTAATAAATAAAAGAACCTTAAAGGCAATTTGGCTTGCTTCCATTATTCTCTAGATGAAGAAATCCAAGAACCAGAGAGGTTAGGTGACTTGCTCAAGGTCACCAGGCTAGTAGTGGCAGTGCCAGGGCTAGACCCCAGGTCCTCTGACCTCAGGATATACTACAGTCACAGTCTGCCATGCTTCTGTTATCACACGAAGAGGATTTGATGCATTGCTACCCCTTACTTATTTCCTCCATCTGTGGGTCCTCAGAGGCAGGTTCATGTGTTTGAATATGGTACATGCCAGGCAGGAGCTAACTTGAATGAAGGCGAGGAGAGCTAGGACCTGCAGGAATTGCTAAAAACACTAGCTTGGGCAGCCTAAGAGATGGGGCAGTGGGTTCTAGATGGGCAAACCCAAGGAACCGAAGGGAGAAGTCAGGGCAATGGAAACTAGAGTGCCCAGGACAGGGCCTGCTGTCACAGCCCTCATGGGCCGCAGACCTGCCTGCAGCTTCAGATATACTGAGGCTTGAACTTCACTCAAGAGGGGGCTCCAGCTGTGCCTTTCGGAAGGGGCTATGGGAGGGGAAGGGCCCAGGAGAATGCAGATTTGGGGCAGAATTCTAGAAGGGAGGCAGGAAGGAAAATGGGCAAGAAATAACAAAAGTTGGTACGGGTGCTATTTGTTTTCATTAGGAATAAAAGGAGATGTCAAAGGAAGAAGCAAGAAACATCCTCTGCTTCTGTGAGGAGAGGGGCCTGGCAGGAAGAGGTTCCTCTACCCCCACCCCCCAACCCTGAGAAAATTCCTGCCAGGATCTGTCCCAGGAGGGAAAGCGTGGCTGCTCATTGTTGGCGGCGACCCTGATTAATAACTCTATGAGCACAAACCAAAGGATAGAAGCTGCAGAAATTCAAAACTTGAGACGCGAGGAGGCCGAAGTGAGAAGAGATCTATTGGAGATGGGCCTCTTGGCCGGCAGGACGTTGGAGTGAACTTGCTGAAGGGGCTGAAGTTAAAGCCGGCTCATTTTCCTCAGGACCAGTCCGATCAAGGCGTCTGTGGCTGTTGTCAGTTTTTTTGTTTGTTTGTTTGTTTTAATATATATTTTCATGATTTTTTACAGAGAGGAAGGAAGAGGGATAGAGAGTTAGAAACATTGATGAGAGAGAATCATCGATCAGCTGCCTCCTGCACACTCCCCACTGGGGATGTGCCCGCAACCAAGGTACATAACCTTGACCGGAATCGAACCCAGGACCCTCCAGTCCGCAGGCCTACGCTCTATCCACTCAGGGCTGTTGTCAGTTTTTGAGGGCGTGTTTATAGTTCCTGTAAAAGTGACAGACCTGTTTGGGATCTGGGGGGGCCAGTCATCTAAAAGTTATACGGAGCTATGGCAAGAGGAGGTGAGGGCCAAACACAAGCTTCGCTTCTCCCTTAGCAAGAGGGTGAGTTTTCAGTCTAGAGGTGCGAAGACAGGTTTTGTATCAAGAAAGCTCTTTAGAGAAATATTTACGTTCTTAGGGTGTAGATGGCAGAGATGGAAAAGTAAAAACACCATTCAGGTTTTAGAAAGGAAAACATATCTCCAAACCCCCCAAACGAAACCAAAACTAAACAAGATCCTGTTTTTGGGGTGTAGACTGGACAAATACTATTTTCTATATGCAGTGGGGGGCAGCCGGTGTTTGAAGCCAGAGGTGGGGGTTCGAGGCTCAGCTCTAACACTCACTAACTGTGTGATACAGGGCCAACTACTTAGCTTCTCTTCTATTCCTTCCAGTTAAAGCAGGTCTATCAGCAACACCTACTTTATAGAATTGTAGAATTCAAGGAAAGAGGCAAACGTGCTTAATGTACTTATAAGCTCAGTGGAAAAGTTAGCCAATTTTACTAGTATTAATGAGCATGTATTCAATGATTTTCAGATATGGCATTTGATTTGGCAAGGCACCTACATTTAATGTGGCATTTCTTTGAACTTAGAAATTCCAATTTTTCATTAATGTTTCTCCATGTTTCCCTCACTTTTTCCACTGCACAACCCCCTCCCTGATCCATGGGGGACTGGAGAGCAGCATGTCTCAGACTGGTGCATAGAATAAGCCTACACTATATTCAGACTCACTCCTTAAATTCTATTATTTTATGTCCTGTGGCAGGTAATAAATTAGTAAAGAAAGATGCTTTCTATGTCCAAGAGCTACTACAGATAAAGTGACAGATGTTAATAAGAGAGCAAAAGCAAATTTTGCTATGAGTTGATGAGAGTTGAGTATATAATATAAAACAAAGAATATCTGAAAGCCAGATATTTTTATGTGGGGTTGAAAAAAGTACTTCTTTCTATTTTCTCCTAATTTTTTAAGTGCTGGAAAACACAGTAAAAAACTTTACTGTTTTAGCCTGGCCAGTGTGGCTCAGTGGTTGAGCATCGAGCAATGGACCAGAAGGTCACAGTTTGATTCCTGGTCAGGGCACATGCCCAGGTTGTGGGCTCCATTCCCAGGAGGGGTGTGTGGGAGGCAGCTGATCAATGATTCTCTCTTATCATTGATGTTTCTCTCTCTCTCCCTTTCCCTTCTTCTCTGAAACCTATAAAAACATATATTTTAAAAAAATCTTAAATGTTTCAGTCAAATATTTTTCTGAAATGAAATTGTTTGCATATTTCTTCCCTTTTAACTTTAAATGAATAGCCTCTTTATCAAATATATCTAACACCTGTAGCATATAAACTCAGGCCCAGATTTCCTAAAAATGCTGGACATGTTTTAGTATTTTAATGATAAAACCCAGATGTCTTGCTTTACATGCCCTGGAAGAAAAGAAACACACAACCGTACAAAGAACACTCACCATTTTAAATCTGATTAAACTCTCTGCCAAACAAGGACTGGAAAGAGTATGATGTTTGTACAAACAATCTTTTAAAAAGTAGTTTTCAAATCCACTTCCCTCTTCTGGAAAACTCCTGAAATGTGAACCGGCGATATTTATTTACATTCCACCTCTGCAGCAGAGTCTAGTTTGGGGTCATGTCTTGACTCTCGGGGTAGGTGTTGTGGTGATGATTAGCTTGACTGCCCAATCTGTGTTTAGAGACCCACACTGAAGGAACTCCGCTTCGGTCACTTATACGTATGACAATACCATTGAGAGACCAGGGTTTCCTAAATGTGGCTTGATATCAGAACCACTCATGAGAGTTTCTTAAAATACCGACTTGCAGACTTCACCAGGGAGCATCTCATTCAGCAGATCTGGGAAAGGAGGTAGACATTTGTCCTTTTACAAAGTTCTACAGTGAATCTGATAGCGCTTGAAACTGCCCATCCAGGGCCCTGGCCATTCTTTTAAATTTGCTTAAATGTGCACAGGCGTCATTGGGATTTTGCTAAAATGCAGCTTCTGATTCTGTAGGTCTGAAGGGTGCGTGCTGGTGGAAGTCTCTGCATTCCCAGCAAGCTCCCAGATGCTGCTGGCCTGGGGAACCAGCCGCTGCATTTTGTCCCCAGGTCTTCTCAGTCTCCTCCAATCTGGAATAGTTCCTCGTGGTTCCTGTCTTTCATGCCTCTACAGTTTCAAAGATGTCAGGTCTCACATTCTGCAGGAGGGTCCTCACCTGGGTCTGTCGGATATTTCCTCATCACCAGATTGAGCTCATGCTGCTTGGGCAGGAATGTCCCAGGACAAAGCTGTGCTTGGCTGAGTGCATCAGAGGGTACAGGATGTCAGCACTTCACACCACTTGATCATGTGACTCTTGATATTTCTGCCAGGTTTCTGCACCATAAAAATCACCAGGGGCCCCTGATAATTAATTATTATTTTGTGGGGAAATATTTCTAAAATTGCACCAAAGTCTTGATCTTCATCAACCCTCTGTCCACCTGAATTCTATTGATGATGTCCACCTGGATCAACTACCTACCTCTATGATGGCTGCCAAATGGTGATTTATATTTTTACCACAATGTTAGTTGCATTTGTTGGTAAGAACAAGCTTTCCTTTCTCATTTATATATGTATATATGCTTATTTTAAAAAATATTCCTAGACTCATAGATTGAGGGGTTTTTGTTTGTTTGTTTGTTTGTTTTTACCATATTGGAATTTATGAATATCATAATGAAGTTGAAATAGTCTCCAAGTGGCTCCTGGATCCTTCTGACATATCTCCATCATCATATTTGAGTATTTCCTTACTTCTTAGCCTACCAAGGTGTTTCATTCTTATCTTTAATTTTCCTAAGGAAGGTTAGTCTTCCCTTGAAAATGGTTCAATGGTGCCTTACATTTAAAAACAATGGTTTGTAAGTTTGTAATTGTGAAATTAAATTTGGCCTTTTAAATGAAAACACTTAATAACACAAAAGTAAACATTAAAATACTTTACATTTTGTGTGTGTGTGTGTGTGTGTGAGAGAGAGAGAGAGAGGGGGGGGAGAGGGAGAGAGAAAGAGAGAGAACGAGAGAGCTGCACTTTAAAGTTGTAAAGCTCTTTACAGGTTACTTAGTCAAATGGTTTCAAATTCTGGGACCCCAAGACTTTATGGGATGCCTAGATTCAACAGTGAGTAAGCAGAGCTGCTCTGGGTGAAGAGCGCCTGGGTAGGAAGTGGGGCAGGGTCTCTTTAAGGATTATTCCCTAGGTTTCCTCAGAACCTCACTTCAAAGCCACCATCCTGTCTAAGCCCTCAGACTCTCACCGAGGAGAAGGCATGCTTTACTGGCCACTCTGCTATTTGCTAACACAATTTCAAATGGCTAGCCGATTTGTTTGCTGGGTGCAGGGGCCAACTTGCCTATCTCAGTAGATTTTAAGAGTCTCACGTACCTTCTTTATGAAGGGATAGCACAAAACAATATTGAAATACTGTAACTGAAAAATTAAAAATATACAAGGGAAGGTTTAAAGTTTTGAGTGAATATATGGAATATATAATTTAATTATAAAAATTGTGTATGATCTCCTTCAGAGGACACATTTTACCACCAGGTATTTTCAGGGTTAATGGGTATTTTGCTATTTCTAAGAGTAAAAGTACCATATTGTAAATAAATAAATAAATAAATAAATAAATAAAGAAGACTGCATTGCATAGGATGGGCCCATGGACGGCATAAACTTCAGCTGTTCACAGGAGAAACAGGATGATGTAGAACCCTAACTTTTAACTTCTCCTCAAATCATTTCAGTATGACACTGAGGTGAATAGGATATATCCCCCACTCCCCACAAATGCAAATAGAAAGAGACACGTCTACATGATGACAAAAAAAACCCAAAACAACAGAAGTAACTTAACTGTCTTTCAGTGGTAGAAAGGTACAGAGTTCTCAATAGAATGATACAGAGCAACAAAAATGAATCAACCAGAGCTATACATATTAACATGGATGAATTTCCAAAAACAAGGCTGAGTGAAAGAACAAGTCAGAAAAGAATACAAACAATTTGGTCAAAACCTTCCAATGATTTCCCATGTAATCTGGTTAAAACAGAAATTCCTTACAATGGTCTATGAAACTCTATAGATCAGGTAGTCTGACCTCACCTCCTATTGCTCCCCTCCTCACAGCCTTCTCTTTCCCAGCCACTTGGACCTTGCTATTCCTTGAATGTGCCAACCATGGTGCCATCCCACCCCATCTCCACAGGGCATTTGCACGTACTGTTCCCTCTGCCTGGACTGCTCTTCCCTCAGATATCCAGATAGCTCCCTCCCTCAACCCTTTCCTGTCTTTACTCAAATATGAGTGTCTCAGTGAAGATTCTGCTTACCACCCTTCCAGCTACAACAGCCACCTTTCCCCAACACTCCCCATTCCTCTTCCCTGTTCTATTTTTCTCCCTAACACTTACCATGCCATGCATTTTACTTATCATCTGTCCCCACTCTACTAGAATATAATCCTCGTGGGTAGAAAATTTTGTCCATTTTTCCATAGCAGCATCTCCAGACTCTAGAACAGTGCCTGATACAGAGTAGGCACTCAAGAGACACTTTTGGATGGGAGACTGAGTGAACAAATGAATGATATTTCAAGAGGTACCAAGAAGCAAACAAAAATGCTGGCTGACTGATGACGGGAGGCAGAGATCCTTTCTGGACTAGAAGACTCATTTTTGGCAGCCTGCCTCTGACATATAATTCTAGTTGACAGATAAACCCATTTAGGAATCCATTTAGGAATCAGGAGGATGCATTTTGGGGCTGCTCGTCCTGGCGTTAGCATCCCAACAATAAAATGTTCTAAGGAAGCCATAGGACATTTGTTTCCTGGTCGAGATGACCCATTGGCAACATCATCTCAGACTGCTGCCACCGAGTCCTCTCTTCTGTGCTCTACAAGTCATTCAACAAACATTTGTGGAACAATGCTAAGTGACAGGACTGTACCAGGGCTTTATGCGTTTAACTTTATTCTTTCTTTAAACAAAACTTTTCAAATTTATATGTACGCACCTGTATTTTACCTTCATCCCGCGCCCCTCCCCCCTTTCCTGCTCTTCTTACCCTCTCCCAAGGTCCTGGCTTAATGTTTGTTATTTTAGCAATCCCTGTTTGTTGTAAAAAGATAATCCAACATGGTAGTATTCTATGTGGTACAAAATGAAACTTACTTCCTTCTTTCCTCACTCTGGGTCACCAAAATAACAAAATGTAGCAGTCTTCTTTACTGGTAAATAGGTAAGGTGGTAAAAGGGAGAATTACTTTCACAAACCTGAATTACTCTTCTATGTAAAAGGACTTGCCAGAAATCTCAATTTTCAATTGTCTGTAACATGTCATGCTTGTCAAAAGCTTGGCTGAGGCAACTGGTATTCAAAAATGCGACAGGTCATACCAGGCATTCATTCCTTAGATTTTCTGAGTTTTATCCCTGTGTCAAGTAAGATGGCCAGGGAGCAACACACCTGGACTAGATTATCTGAGCTCTGCATGCATACCTCCAGAGAGCTCTGCCTTTTAAGTATGTTCTTTCATGGAAGGTCAATATAAAATATGGCCAGGAGACTTGTTTCTGCAAATGTTTTTTGTCCTCAAAACTTCTCTTGCAATATATGATACATCACAGAAATGTACATTTGAAACCTGTATGATCCTATTACCAATGTCATCCCAATAAATTTAATTTAAAAAAAAATAAAACCACAAACCAAACCTCTCTTGATGGACACAAGGACACACAGAAAATTTCCTCCCAGAGTTTAGCTTGGATTTTCTGATGATCTAGTATGCTGCTGCTTCTTGCCTTCTTTCTCTCCTTCCTTTTTCTTTTCTCTCATTTCTACACTTTTTCGTTTCAGTAGATGAGAACAATATAACCCATCTGTTCTCTTTTTGTCTAGGCCAGTGGTTGGCAAACTGCAAACTGTTTGCCGCTCTGTTGACTAATGAGTTTGCCAACCACTGACCTAGACTCTGGATTCCAATAATTACAGGCTGTTGTTGTTCCTTGTGATTAAGCCCTATCTAGGCTACCAGGAAGCCCTCACCAATTTGGAATCAATGGCATCAGTTTCCTTTTGCTTAGGAGTTCTTTCTCTTATCACTCTAGCCTTTCTTGCATGATATTAGCCTTTTTACTCTATTAGTTTCAAAAGCTTCTTCAGAGCGTTTTGTTTCTTTTTTGAAAGGAGGAGGATACATACATAAACAAAGAGACCAAAGCTCACATTTCACAGGTTACTGGTAAGGAAAACAAGGCCCAGAAGTTCCTTTTGCTAAGAACCACAAACAGGTGATTAGTAGAAGCTTTCAGACAAATCGCAGAGGGTTCCCACACTTTCCCTAATCTATATTGTTCAGATTAAAGGATAATATTTCTCCTGTCTTCACATGTAGATATTCAGATATTCATTCAGCTTGATTTCCTTTGTGTGTGTGTTTTTTGGGAGGGGGTAGGAGCGGGGAGAAGTCCGTCTGATCCTTCCCATCATCAACGCACAAGGCTACGACAGGGTCCAGGAGGGAGGGAGCTATCTTCTTACATTTCTGATTATGGAGGCCCAGCGCCAGCCACCCTAACAAATCCACTTGGGACTCCAAACATAGAAAAGGCAATAGAGACAAAATATCTTTAGGAATCAAGGTATTCCTGAGTATTACATTTTTGTTGTGGAGTGTGGGGTACCCTAAAGAAGGACACAATGAGTTGAATGGAAGCTGATGAACTTCACATTTTGAAGTTTATGCTCTCAAAGCAAGTGTGAGTGATTAGATTTAAAATAATAATTTCCACTCAAAACATTAATATGAAGTAAAAATTCCTATACGAACTTTTACGTTTTCTTGTATAGAAAAATATGGCAAGTCTGAAGATGGGTCTAGAAGCCTGGGGTAGGGATGAGGGGCGGGGGGGTTGACTAGAGGTCAATGGGGTAAAAAAAGGGACATGTAATACTTTCAACAATGAAGACTTAACAATAAATAAATAAAGATGGGTATGGGAGTGTGAAGCCGGACAAATATTTGGTATTGATTGACAGGCATCCCTAAGTGGAGGAAAAGGGGTCCCAGATGGGGGGAGCACAGAATGTGATGGAGTTGTGGTCTGCCTGGAGAGCCACTATGTGGGACACATGACTGGGATCCAGCTCTCCCATGTACCAGCTGGGTGAACGCCAACATATTTTTTCAGTTCTTTGCACCTCAGTGTTCCCATCTATAAAATGGGAACAACAGGCCCTATACCCCAGGACTGTGCAGAGGATTTAATAAGGCTGCATGCACAAAGCAGATTAGAGCCACTGTCATAGCCAGTCAGTAACTGTTTTACTTAATAAGCTTGGCAAGAGTCATCAAGAAAAACCTGACAGGACACAGTAGTTCCGGAAGGTACTGAGAGGCGCTGGAGACATTTATCTGAGGACAGACTTAACTCTCTGGGACGGAGGCAGCTGCAGCGATGACAGTGCCAGACTAAAATGGTGAATAGCCAGACTTACGTTAGGATAAATCAAATCGAGAAACAAATTCTGTACCTGGTAACTGTCTAACTTTGCTGGACTCAGCTTGTAGCCAAGGGGCCAAGGTTTCTTCACATTGTCAGGAAGTCATAAGCGGCCAGCTGAGCGTGGAACAGGCCAAAGTGCCCGGGAGAGTCGCCGTGGGCAGAGACACAGGCCCAAGGTCAGAGCCCCAGGAGAAAAACCTCTCACACACAGAGGTTGGCAACTCTGAGACTTGAGGGTTGGGGTTGAGGAGCATTAACTTCTTTGGGGGGTGATGGTCAAGTTCTTGGCTCAGTTTTGTCAGAGACAGTGGTTTGGATCTGAATGTAAAAACATCTTGCCAGAAACTTTCTGTGACAGGAAGCTCACTAGAAAGCAATGAACGATTAAACTGCTCCATATCTTTTATGTATTTATTTATTTTTTTGCTCCATATCCTTTAAAGGCACCACTATTATCTAAGGGAGAGGAAAGGATACTCCCGGCCAGGAATAAATTAAGTTGAGAAAAGGAATATGGGAGTTTCTCTGGGTATAAAACATCTTGATTGACTGACCCAGATGGTCCAGATGTTTGTATGTGGATATACCCTATATGCCGTGGTCATATTATACCAATACTGGGTTCTATAATATTCGTAAGTTAATCTTATCTACACAGTTGTTAACGTATTTGTTAATCTGAAAAGCAAAACTAAAAAACATTTAAGAGAACTAAAACCAAGTTGGATTTAAAAAAAAAATTAACTTGGCAGAAAGAATGGCCTTTGATTTTGTGCCTGATATTCTGAATAATTATCTGCTGGATTATTTTTAAACCAATTTCTTCTCAAATTTTTTTTAAGATTTAGAAAAGAAGTCCTCTCCAACCCCCAATAGAGGGTTATCTTTCTCTTTGGTTATCTCAATGAACAAACAATAAAAAATCATAAAAAATGTTTCATTTGAAGTTCACATAATTCAAGTCATGCACCCTTTGAAAAAACTTATCTTGTTTAAATTTTTATCAAGATTAAACTGAAACTCCCCAGGGATTTTCAGTGGGGCAAAGTGTTCTATATAAACAAATAAAAGTTTTGGTCTTTGTATTTCTTATTTTGTGAAGAGATAACTTTTGTTTTTTTAACAAGTAAATTTTGTGTTTTAGAATATTTTTAGATTTACAGAAAAATAGCAAGGATAGTATAGAGAATTTCCTAATTTCCTAATTTCCCCCTTTATTAATGTTTTTAGTATGGTACATGTGTTGCAATTAATAAAACGATATTGCTAGATTATAATGAACTGAGTTATTATAATTTAATCAATTATAATCCATCAACATTGTCTTGTCTCCCTCTCTCTACCTGCACCCAACCTGACTTCCTTGAGTAGCCCCTCCAGGACTCCTGAGCAATGAACTTGCTATCTTTTGTTGAGCCATTCAACACCCCAGGCTTCTATTTGACAAATTAATTTAATAAAGTCACAACAGGCTATAATCTAATACTATTTTATTTTGTTGTTCAAATTGTTCCAGTTTGGTGCCTGTGTCTCTCTGACAATTCCTCTTCATGTGGTTTTTTTTTTTTTTTTTTTTTTTTTTTTTTTTTTTTTTTTTGACCACTTCCTTACATCCTACCACCAGCACTGGCTCCACATTCATTCTGTGCACGCCCTGCCCGAGTCTCAGAATCAGCCATTTCTGCAGGAAGTCCTTTATTGGACAATGGTGTTAGAAGCCAAGAGCTGGGGGCTAGGTGTGCATATTGCTCCAGGGGTGACAAGTTGTTTCTAGGGCCTTTCAGATGACAAAGCAAGGATAGGCATGTGTGTGTACTAATCTGTGGGTATGCATATCTATAAATATTTATATATGTAACCATCTGTATGTTACTTTAAACATTAGTTTCTACTGATGTCAAAAAGAAAACCTTCTGCCCTAACCTGTTTGTCTCAGTGGATAGAGCATCAGCCTGCATAACTGGAAGGTCCCAGGTTCGATTCTGGTCAAGGGCATGTACCTTGGTTTCGGGCACATCCCCAGTAGGGAGTGTGCAGGAGGCAGCTGATCAATGTTTCTCTGTCATTGATATTTCTAGCTCTCTATCTCTCCCCCTTCCTCTCTGTAAAAAAAAAAAAATCAATTAAAAATATATAAAAGAAAACCTTCTGCTTGTTTGTTTCTGATGCCTTTGTTTCTAACATAGAAAAATGTAAATTTCAAATTTGGAAGAAATAAATTGAAATGATTACTTTTATTGTCAGTTTTCCTACCCGCCCCTATTCCCACACCCACGGAGGTGGGGCATTTTGGCTAGCCATTCCTTTTAACTGCTGCAGCCGGCTCGAATGCCTTGCCCTGGGGACTCTGCCTGGTCAGGCCTGCATTTATTTCTCCCACAGCACGTCATTCTGACTCCACTCCTGTTGACACCCATCACATAGGGTCATTTTTCTTTACAAAACTAACTCACATTTGAAGATTTATTTACATCTTGGTCATTTATCTGCTTCTGTGAAAAGTTAAAAAGCTGGAGCCAAAATAAACTCCAGAACGCATCTAAAGCAAAACCTCTTGCTGCTTTAGATTGATATAACTCACTTTTTCTGCCAAGATGCAGGGGGAAAAATGAAACATTTAGCTCATTAGTGGGAAACACGTTTTATGTGTAAGTGAACATGACCATTATCATCAGAGGCAGCAGTATTTCTCAGGTAGGTATAGCACTTTACCGTTTACAAAGCATTTCTGCTTATGCTGTTTCACTTTTATTTCTATCTAACAATCCTGAGAGAGCAGTTAGGCAGGGATTGCTGTTCCAGATGAAAACATGGAGGCTCCTGACAAGTGCTGGGAGGATGTGGAGCAACTGGAACTCTCACATGTTGTTGGGAAGGCCAAATGATGCAGAAACTGCACAACACTGCAGAATAGGTTAGCAATTTAACAAGAGAAAGAAAAACCTATATCCACCTGTTTGAGAATATTTTTAGTGACTTAATTCATAATGGCAAAAAAAAAAAAACAACCATCAAAAAACAAACACAACAACCCACAAAACCTAAAAATAATCCAAATGTCCTTCAACTGATGAATGGATAGATAAACTGCGATGCATATACAAGGAAATACTACTCAGAATAAGTTACTGATATGTGCAATAACCATGTTTCATTTAGAATAACGAATCTCTAATGCTTTATGCTAAATGAAAAAACAAAACAAAAACCAAGCTTAAAACGTCATCTACTGTAAGATTCCATTTATATGACATTCTCAAAAAGGCAAAAGGATAAAGAGAGGAATTATACAAGTAATTCCCAAAGGTTTGAAGTAGAGGAGGAGATTGATTACATGGGAGCAAAAGGAACTTTGGAACAAGGGAAATGTTCTCTATCTTGATTGTGTTGGCCATTATACAACTGCGTGCATTTGTCAAAACTCAGACTGTACACTAAAGGGATGAATTCTACTGTGTGTAGAATTCCATTTAAGGTACGAGTGAAGATCAATGAAAAGGAGTTTAAAAGAGGTTTAAAGAAGCCATCTAGTAAGCAACTTGTCATTAACAAAAACAGGAATTGAACCCAGGTGTTCCATCTTCAAGTCCATGTCAAGTAAACAACTGATTTTCTGTTCTCTCTGCTGATAGACGCAATGCCAGGTATAGTGAGAATCTTACTAGTAAGTGCTGACCCCTCTCTTCTTGTCCATATCTTCCTTAACAAGGAAACACGTTCATACTTGAGGACTTAGAATGACAATAGTCAATCTATGAGGTATGACACTGTATCGTAATGTCATGTTCCATTATCAGACACGTTCTGAGAAAGACTTTGGAGATTTATCTAAATAAAATATACAAATGTGAGCACACAAAAAGATACTGAACACCTTAAGCCATTTAGAAAATCAAACCAAAACCATTTCACACTTGCAAGTATGGCTATAATAAAAAAGAAAGAGAATAGAAAGTGTAGACAAGGGTGTGGAGAAATCATAACCCTCATCTGTTGCTGGTGAGAATGCAAAATGGTACAGCCACTTTGGAACACAAGTTGGTATGTCCTTAAAATTCTAAAACTGAGTTACAGTTAACCCAGCAATTCCACTCCTAAGTATATACCCAAAAGAAATGAAAACATATATCTGTACAAAAATGAACACATGGATGTCATAGCAAAATTATCCTATATATTATAATAAAAGGCTAATATGCAAATTGACCAAATGGTAGAACAACCAGTCACTATGATGTGCACTGACCACCAGGGGGCAGATGCTCAATGCAGGAGCTGCCCCCTGGTGGTCAGTGCACTCCCACAAGGGAAGCGCTGCTCAGCCAGAAGCCGGGCTCACAGCTGGCGAGCGCAGTGGCGGTGGTGGGAGCCTCTCCCGCCTCTGGGGCAGTGCTAAAGATGTCCATCTAAACCATCAGTCGGACGTCCACCGAGGGCTCCTGGACTACAAAAGGGCACGGGCTGGCTGAGGTACCCCCCCCCTTGAGTGCACAAATTTCGTGCACCAGGCCTCTAGTGTATAGTAACCAAAAAGTGATAGCAATACAAATGTCTATCAACTGATGAATGGATAAGTAAAATGAGATATATTCATACAATGAAATATTTTTTTTGGCTGTAAAAAGAAATAAAGTACTGATGCAAGCAATCATGTGTATGAACCTGGAAAACATTATGCTAAGTAAAAGAAGTCACTCTCAAATGATTCCATTTGTGTACTTTCAATTCACCTTATGCATTAAGCAAACTATCAGCCAAAGTAGGGCATTAAGCATCAGGATTTAATGACAATAGATGGCATTTATTGATCATGACAACCTTACCCATTCTCATTTGATGGGCAAAGGGAGGCTTAGAAAACTTAGTAACCTAGGTCAAGTACACAATGCAGCTGGGATTCAAACTTGGGGCGATCAGACTCCAGAGCTCAGTTCTAAGGAGAATGGAGATCAACTGGTCTAATCCTTTTCCTTATGGAGCGAAACTGATGCCCAGAGGCTAAGAGACTTGCTTAATGTCACATGGCTGGCTAGCAGCAGAACAGATTCCAAACTCATGATCTTGCTAAGCTTCCTTGGCCGGTTTTAGAGTCATGGCACAGAAATGGGAGAGATTTCCTGACGTCAGGATCTCGAAGCCAGGGTTAGCTAACTTGAGTCCTGAAACTATCCCAAGCAGATGGTGTGCTCTGTTTTCTTAAGGATTTCTAAGAAAGGAGTTTTCACAATTTTCAGGGAGTTATATTGCTGATAGAATGTCTTCTCCCCCTACTACTCTCTTCTTCCCAAGAGAAAGGGAATCACTGGTGTGGTATTCTCCTCAAACATGTCATGTCATGCCACTCCTCTTCCGAAAAAATTAAAAAATCCCTAATTCTTAGGGTGACATTCCTAAACCCAAACTTCTGTCCCTAGTGCCTTTTCTCACTATATCCCTTTACACAGGGATTTCTTTCTTGTTAGGGGAAGGCTTGGGTCTGCAGTGTTTGGACATTTAGTCCCTAAATCATAAACACCTAGAACTATCATGTGTCATCTGGACCAGCCCACCACCCTTTCTCTCTGTCTGGGATTATTATCTTGGGGAAGGTGATGCTAGTCAGCCAGCGTTGGGGTGGGGCAGGTAAGAAGAGGAGAACATGTAATATTTTTAAAATGTACATTCAACTTTATAAATGCTTTTAGACAACTAAATTTCGAATTACCAAATCACATTACATGTGAATATGAGTTCTTTTTTTAAACATTTTGAAGGAAGGTATGGATTGAAAATGTTTAAAAAAATTTTACTTTGGATGTAGTTTCTCTATTGTATGGATCCAGATGTAGACAGTAGAACCAACTTTAATGTCAATACCTCGATCACCTTTGTAATAATTCAAAATGGTGACCTCCACTTCACAAACTTCCTGATACCTTGCAAATGTTATAGTATTGGGAGCAAAGTAAAATTTATTATCTATTCTAAGTAAGTGATTCAGAATTATTAGTTTTCTAGAATGATTATCTTCATTAGTTATTTATTGATTTTTTGAGTCTAGATCAATTACTGTGGCAAACACATTTCTCCAAATTATCTCTTTTAATTCTTGTAACAACCCTATTGGTGGGGTTGGTGCTAACAGCACCATTTTGCAGAGGAGGAGATTAAGGTGTAAAATGGTTAAGAAACTTGCCTGGGGTCCCACGACAGTAGTAAGTGGTAGAGCTAGGATTTGAATTCAAATCTCAGAATCAGCGCTCTCACCAGAGCTGCTCCTTTGTGTACAACGTGAACCATGGCCCCTGGAATTGTGCAGTGTTTTTGCTACTTCCCACAGAGTACAGCATTGAGTCATCAGGTTGACAGATGTGAGTGGGACATGGAGGGATTCATGGAGGATAAAATGAACAGGTATAATTTAGAGCCCCTTGAATGTGACTAAGAAGCCTGAACACTACTTGGTTGGCAAAAGGATTTACTGGAGAATTAAGTGCAGACAGCCAGCTCTCACTTGGTGTTGTCACAGGGACAAAGAATGAACGTGAAAACCAAATGGTGAATGTAGCGCTTGTTAACAGTTGTCATATAATTCCCCTAAGAAACAATGGCAAAACTATCAGCCAAAGTAGGGTATTTGATTCTATTGATGCTTATTTTTAAAATTTTATTGATTTTTTACAGAGAGGAAGGGAGAGGGATAGAGAGTTAGAAACATCCATGAGAGAGAAACATCCATTTCCTACTGGGGATGTGCCTGCACCAAGGTACATGCCCTTGACTGGGACCCTTCAGTCTGCAGGCCGACGCTCTATCCACTGAGCCAAACCGGTTTGATTCTGTGTGGATTTTTATTAGTAGAATATCTGACTCCCTTATTGGCACACACACAGTTACTTATATTGAAATACATAATAAGTATCTTGCCTTATTTGGAAAAAGAAGTGTAACTAAATTCCTGTGTTTTACTTGAAATTCTACTGGAATACCATTATACTTCAAAACAGTGTAAAGTAAATATTTGAGATGATTATGTGACATTAATAAGGACAGCACATTGTAAGAAGCAGTAAAATTTTTGCTTAAAAAAAAATACAGTTTCATATCATACTTTCCGTGGGTTTTGCCTGCTTATCCGATCCACTGGTGTGGGACCATGCTTTTGAGAGCCCAGAGGGGAAGCCCGCCTTGAGTTTACGGCAGCAGAGAGAATGGATTTCAAGTTACTTGCAGAAGTGGATTTCAGAGGAAGGGATTTGACAAAGTATTTAAAGCCGGTGGAAGCATGAGAGGAAAGCTGGGCTGATTATGTATCTGAGCACTGTCATTTTGAAATTCATTCTGGCCCCCAGAGTATAAATACACTTCAGTATTTTTGTTAGGATTGCCAGAAAATCAGCAAGTGTTCACTTTCTTTGGCCAACAAAAGCATGACTCTCTTGTGCAAAAATTTTCTGCACATTTATAAACAAAAACATTTAGAAAATCCCCTCTTGCTGAGAGATATGACAACACATATATTTAACTGTGCCATAAAATAGAGCAGATGCAAAGAATACCACTGGGTTGATCAGCACAGGAAAAGAGTTTATGTCGCTCTTCTGACAGGAACATGGATATATGTCTTCCTATCCACCTTAAGTACCCTGCACCGTGCTGGTCTGATGAGCCCCCATCCAAGTTTTCACCTTTGTTTTCCGTCAGACTTCTCAATCAAGTATTCCCAATCCATGACCCACATCTTCTCATCACTGCACCCTGGCTTTCCATCCCTATTGGCTATTGGGCTGACCCATGTCCTCCTACCCAAATCTAAGTGAAACACTTTTCTCCCTCACAGGATCTCTCAGTGGAAAAAAGGCCACTAGATGATCTCAAACTTTTTCTGTAAATGGCCAGATGATAAAAATTTCTCTTGTAACTACTCAGCCTTGCCATTGCAGTGTGAAAGCAGCCGTAGACAATGCCTCAATGTATTGCACATGTCTGTGTTCCAATAGAAATTTACTTATGGACACTGACACTTGAATTTAATACCACTTTCACCTATCCCAAAATATCCTTCTTCTTTTGATTTTTAAAAATCACTAAGAAATGTAAAAATCGTCCTTAGCTCAGAAGCTAAAACAGGTGGTGGGATGGATTTTGCCTCATAGATCATAGTTTGTCTAGATCAACTTCCCAACCCACCAGGAGTTTCTTCACAGCTTTGCAGCCAGCCAGCCAGGCTCTGTGTGAAATGTCTTCAGTTATAAGAAGCTTGTTACCTCAGGAAGGACCTGTTTTAAGGCCGAGATGAAATGACTGTATCTAGTTCTGCCTGCTAACGTCTCAAAGAACAACTCAATTTGATCTTCATGGCAACCCTTCTAATACTGAAATGTACCTATCCCATCTACTTTAGAAGTCTTGCATCTGGGTAAAATAGTCCCAGTTTCTTGAACTATTGCTTGTACAACATGTGCTTTTAGTGTCCTCTCTGCTCCAGTGTGTAGAAATCCTTCTACAAGCTTGGCCTCAGAAGATAACACTTCAGGTGAATAATGCTGTGTCATTCAGCCATCTGTTCACCATCTAGGACTTTTGACCATGCACTTCTCAACGTCTCTGATTCAGGATAGTGTGTACTCATCTTGGAAATTCTTCTCCTGGTTTTCATCACACACACTGCCTGATTCTCTTCTGATGCCCACATTCCCCTTCTCACCAAATCCTTTTATCTGCCCTGACAGGGGTAGTCACCAAAGCTGGATCCTTTAAAAAGGCTTCGATGTCTTAGGAAGCAGATGAATTCTCATGGCTTAGCCATCTCTTATATAGGGATTACTTCCAAGTTGTATTTGCAGCCTTGAATTATCTCCTCATAAAAATGATGATAATGATAGTAGCTATAATAAAAAGAACAAGTAATGCTCACTGAGCACCTACACTGTGCTAGGCACTATCCTGAGCTAAAGATTCATGAACTTACTTAATCTTTACAACAACTCATGAGGAAAGTACTCTTAGCCTCTTTTATAGTTGGGGAAATAAGCTCAGAGAAATAAAGTGATTTGGTCAAATCCCAGTGCTTATACCTACCAGGGCCAGGATTTGAACCCTGAATAAAATAACATGCTTTTGTATGAATCAAAGCATGCACTCTTGACCACACTAATTGGTCTTTGCAACTGCCCAGATGCTGCCACAGGTGCCACATGCATTCCAAATGTCCTGCCTGGAAAGCCTGAAGAAAATCTTTAATGTTTTTTATTATTCAGCCTTCCTGTCCCATTGGTCAGTGCACTACTACTGAAATTCTTTTCCTAAACTACTGGGGGCCCTTTTATCCTCACTAGTTTCCTACATCAGGTCCCTTGTCCTCTTCTGCTGTTTACTGCAACTCTCTCCTGATGGGTCTTCCTGAATGTTTCACACATGATCCTTCCCAGGATGTGTTTGATCAAGCTGGTTCTGTTGCTTGAAAAGTCCTCCCTGTCATCCTCCTCTTTGCTATTCAACTCATGTGACCGAACTTGGACTGTCCAGCCCTCACTGACCTGAAGCTTTCATTCTACAGGGGAGGAGAGGAGAAAGGCTGGAACATATGTCAGCTGTCAGGTAATTTTAATATTTCACATATGCACTTTGTATTCCTTAATATTTTTTGTCTCCAGTCATTTTAAGAGAGTGTGTTCTACAAATTAGAGAAAGAGCAGGAAAAGAAAGTTGCAGGTCAAGAGATTTGAGAAATCCTGGTGAATTCTAAGTGCTCTTATTGCTGGACTTCTCGAGGCTTCGATATGCCATTGTGCATTGGGGATATCAACACACAAAAGGAAAAGGGCTGCAAAGGTGTTTTGGAAAGGCACTGAACCATCAATCTTTCCCCCCTTTCTCCTCTAGAGTAGGTTTCTCCTCTAGAAACCAGGGTTCTACAGTACATTTTTAAGAAAAGTGCTCTCTGAATATCTATCCAAATGCTAGGCATGCAGCAGGAGTGAGAGGCAGAGGTGATTAAGGGAGAGGAGCCCTAACTTGGAGTCAGGAGGACAGACTGAAGTCCAGATCCCAAGTCAGAGTGGCCTTATAAAGATTAAATGAGATAAAGCACATGAAGAGCTCTGCATAAATGACCTCTAAAACCTCATCAGTGACAAAGTTCATAATTGTGTCTGGCAAAACCCTTTGCAACCTCCAACGCTCCGAAGCCTTTTGTCATCCTCCAGGGCAATGTGTCTCTGTGATCTCTCTCTTCTCTCAGGGCATGTGCAGCCCTTGTTTCTCATTTGGCATGGGTCACACTAGTGACCATTTATTAACTACCTATCCTGTGGTAGGCTATTTTATATTATCCTGATTAAATGTCCCAATAACCATGTGAAATTGATATAAAATTATCCAACTTTAAGGTGAGATATATGAGGCTGATGTCAATTTATATCACTTACTTGCCCAGAGTCCTATCCTGAGGAGGTGGCAAAAACTGGACTCAAATCCAGACTTAGCCACAGAATCACACTCTGTTCACTAACTCATGGAACTTCTCTAACAATGATCTCTCACCTGACAATTAGTGCTCTGCATTGCCTTGTCTGGGTGTGTGTATTTATTCAATATTTTATGTCTCCTATGACTTGAACTAGATAATAAATTCCTAGAACAAAGGGCCATGTCTTGCTTTTCTTTGTATTTCTAACAGAGTCTATTTCAGTAAACATTGTTAGCACCAACTAGCATTATCCACTCATTAAGTACTTATTTATCAAGCATCTACTATATATATATATATATATATATATATATATATATATATCACTTTATATATATATATAGCACTTTGCAAAGAACTAGACATAGAGCAATGAACAAGTGAAACACGTTTCTAAGGAAAAAGCAAACAAGCACACAGACACAGGTCTCATTCAGAATGTATTTAGTCAGTAAAGCAACTGAGACTTGCTGATGGTTTGAATGTTGAGGGTTAGGCAAAGAGAGTACATCAAGGATGATGCCTAGGTTGTTAGTTAGCCTGAGCACATGGGTAGATGCTAAGACAGGGAAGATGGTGTGGGATAAGTGGAGAAGACACTGGGTAGTATATAAATGGGGGAGGGAAGAATTAACGTATTTGGGCCATATTTAAGATGCCTTTTAGATATCAGAATGTAAGCCTCATTGTTAGAATGAGGGTAGGGGCTGGGTGCTGTGGCCCCAGTGCACAAAATAATTTCTACTTTATAAGATGGTATTCAATAAAATCTTATTGAATGAAAAAAGCCAAGGAGAAGGCAATTTGATTTATGCATGTTTAAAACTCTTCAGTGAATGTAAATTCTTGGCAAAGCATAAATACTTTCCTGCTTGGCTCTTACATGTACATAAAGATCGTTAAGAGTGGATTTTCAAAGAGCAGAATTAAACATCCTAATAGGGTCAATTATTGTACTCCTGGAGAGAGGCTCAAAATCCCAGTCTCTGACTAAGGCCTACCCGGTCTTTCCCACAGTGTTCAGTGTCATTTACAACATGTCTGATGGCAAAGAATGACTTTGAGGAGCTGCTGAACTGCTTCTTATAGAGTCATGCTTACTATTAATAATAATAATACTTTTTGCCTCTGTCAAAATTCTTATTTGACTGTTTTCCTATTTCCATCAGATTTATTCTTATTTCTATCAGTCCCAAGACTGAAGTGCTAACTTGAATCCAGCTTTAAACAAAATCAAACAGGCCTCCAATAGGTCAATAGCTTTGGCAGTTCTTTTTCTGGGTTGGTTAAATCCTTAGAAACATGATGTGAGCTTCAAGAAGGCCAAGAGAATAAAAATATCCTGTCATAGTAACAAAATAGTTTGAATATTTAATGTTTGAAAACCAAGTCTTCCACTGCAGCACAAGGATCAAATTATTTTTATTTTTATTTATTTTTTGTTAATCCTCACCCAAGAACATTTTTCCATTGATTTTTGGAGAGCATGGGAGGGAAGGGGAGAGACACACAGAGAGAAACATCAATGTGAGAAAAATACTTCGATTGGCTGTCTCCCCCCTGTGCCTCCTATGTGACCTTGACCGGAATCGAAACTGGGACCTTTCAGTCTGCAAGCTAATGCTTTATCCACTGAACC
Source organism: Pipistrellus kuhlii (assembly GCF_014108245.1). Taxonomy (NCBI): domain Eukaryota; kingdom Metazoa; phylum Chordata; class Mammalia; order Chiroptera; family Vespertilionidae; genus Pipistrellus; species Pipistrellus kuhlii. Next base: position 27,860,119 of record NW_023425460.1, on the reverse strand, counting down.
AAAATGGTTAGGGCCCAAATTATTTTTTAGAAATACAGAATTATCTGTAGATAACTGAGAACTGTCCAAGGTAAATTTAAATAAATTTTTTTGCTTGCTTGCTTTCCCTGTCTTTACTTCCTTTTTTTTCTGTACATGATGTGTTGTCATCTGGCTCCAGGACACATGAGCCCCCGTGAATAACCTTGCTCTTAGAGCACTGCCCTGCACAACTCAGTCTCTGTGGTTTAACTGCCTACTGTGTTTTTTAGCCCCGAAATTCCTGGACTGAGATCTCTGTTAAGCTGGGAATGTGCAGTGAAATGCTCTGGGGAATGAATACAATGTCTGCTCTCAGAGGTGTGCCTCTGGGGAAGACATTCTTTCTCAAGGAGAGATCTGGTTTTCCAAAGTGAGCTGAAAGTTCCCTTGCCAGCAGGGAGCTTTATTAACCATTTGTCACATGAGTGTTCAGGTATGAGGAAGAAAGTTTGTATAGCAGCCCTGAAGAGATCATTTTCTTGACTATCTGCACAATAGGAGGAGAAAAGCCTTGAAAGAACACTTTTCTAACATGGTTGAATGTAGAAATTTAAAACAAGATTTTTTTTTCTAAAATATTTCAAGGGAAGGGACATGTTTGGATGTGAGGATACTAACTCTTCCCCGCATTATCATATGCCATACTTTTTCCTTATTGTGCTGAAATGTTCTTCCTTGGCAATGACCAGACAGATATTTGGATGCTAGAATGTGCCAAAATGCTGATTATCACTTATGATTCTGGCTGAGAGGACCCAGACTCAACCAGCTCTCCTCCGGGCAGATGGTTTATTTATTCATACAATTCTTTCCCAGGGGAGTTAAGCTGCACCTTGGCATTCTTTATAGAGGGAGGCCTTTAAACTGTTGAAATGACATCTGGTAGAAGCTAGCAGATGGAAGGAACAAGCAACAACTGAGTGTCACTTTAGGCTGCCCACCTTTGTGTGTCTAGAGAAGCAGGTTGATGATTGCTTAAGGTTGACCAAATGGAAAAGGTTGAGAGGTCATGGGGTGGAGGGGTGGGAGAGAGATTCAACGAGTCAGATGGAATCCCTCTAAGTCTTCTGGGTTCTCATAACTTGGCTCCATCTTGGGCTCAAGACCTGCCCTTGGACCAACTAGTCTGAAAGAGGGGCCCAGACAAATGGTCTTGCTAAGAACTACCCAGCAAGCAAAAACTGCTCTTGTAGGGCAAAGGAAAAAGTGGAACCATTAGTCGCCTTGTGAACCCAAAACCCAGTCCTTATCCAGAAAAATCAATGATCTGTTACACAAAAGAGTATCTGGAAGTGGTGTAGGCAGTGGAACCAAAAATTTGTTCTTTTGACAAACCAGTTGTAGAAGCAGATCATGACAAGTTCCAAGCGCAAAGGTCATCAATGGGTGAATAAGAGGACAGAAGAAGAGGCCATATTGAGAAGACATACTGTTTGAGAACTAGTGACTCAGGACTGTGATTCCAGAACATATCCTTCTGCCCCTTGTTCCACCACAGAGCTTCACAAGAAAAAGATGGGAAAGAAAATAGGAGTAAGGATGATCTTTAATCTTTATCTGCCTCTCATCTCTTCTCAACCACATGTGCTAAAGTATGCAATCTCTTTGGTGAAATTATCTACAACAACAACAACAACAACAAAATCTCTTTGTCTCCTTTAGGAAAGAGAAATGGCTCTTCATTTTATTATAAGAGGAGTTAAAAACCAGTAAGATCAAAAGGCATGCAAGCTAGAAGCAGAGGCTGGAGAGAGGAAGAAAAAGGGGGGAGGGAGAAGGACAGTATGACCTGAGTGTCAAAGCAAGAGTATTCGTGAGAAGGGAGGCTTCTCAACCTGAAAGGAAAAAGAGAAGTCTGGCTTTTTGGAGTTTTAGATCAAGACTATAACTACAGAGAGATGCTCAGATCAAAAGGATTCAGGAAGACATGTTTCCCAACCAAGCAAAGCAGAACTGAGCCCACCCCCAGCACAGATCATGACTATCACCGCTTGAGGGCTAACCCCTTGCATGTGCTTCTGTGTACTTGCAAGGATAAAAAGACGATTTTTTCAGAAGTTACTCTGCTGTGCAGTCTCAACACACTGGGTGGGAGAAGGCGTATGGGGGCAAACAATGCTTCCGAGTCACAATCTAAACTGATTTTAAATAACCTATCTCCTGGGCTTCCTTACTATAAGCAAACCCTTTCAGTTATTTCATCACTGTACTTTCAAATGCATTGTACTTTTAACCTTATTTTCCTAAGAATAAACTTAATGCAACATTGCCCAAAAGGCATAGGGATTTTCTTCCTTTTCCCCACACCACAGTTAAGTCATCATGTAAGTAGTTGTTAAAATTCAGGAAACTTGTAGCTCTTGATCATGTTCTACTGACAGTCTGGAGCAAGCTGACTCGACCATGAGTCTTGCTCATGACAAGAACTGGTTGTCTTCTTGTCTGGAATGTCCTCCTTTCCCCGATGTCCCCCCTCTGCCCCAGCTATCCCTTCAGGCCCAGCCCCACACTCCAGAGCTGAGCAGCAAGAGCTCTGATCTCCCACCCAGACACTTCAGCTCCCACCATCTGTACCACTAACACTGCGTGTACTTTCTGCCTTTTTTGGTAGTGGTTTGTGCCCGTGCCTGACTACGATTTAAGACTGGTAGCTTCTGGCAGCTGCAGGCTGTTACTCACTTTCCTTAGTGCTTACCCACCATGGTGCCCTGCTTCTGAGACGTGCAGACGGTATGTTAACTGAGTGTGCTTGTGTCTCCCCTAAGTGACCGACACTCCTGCAATGGAGCCAATATTCTCTCTCTTGTCTTTCAGATTCCCCAATGTTCCAAGAAATACACCTCTTCCTTCCCTGAAGAAATCACAGTTATTTTGTGTATCCAGTTTTTTGCACCAAAATTTTAGAATTCATCAATGGTTCTTGCCTGTAATAATTTATTACTGGGGTTTCTTAGTGGTGATTTCCTATTTCCCTCAGTCTCTGTACACTTATTAATTGAAATTCTTTTAAAAATAAGAACTGTACCTTACCCCCTCCTTATTGATGTATTTATTCAATTATTCATATCGGTAGGAATTCATGAATATTTATTTTATTCTATAGATCATAATCCAATACTATGATTATTTATTTTGTTGTTTAAGCTTCACTTTCTTTATTTGTGAGTTAGGGACAATGACACCTGTCTTACAAAACTGTCCTTAGGATTAAGTGGGATTTAAAAATGTGAAAGTATCTAGTACGGAGCACCTAGTAAATAAATGCTAGCTCCTTTTCTTTACAGAAAGTAAATCATGCTAATTTGGAGGCAAAACCATTCTAAACAGGTGAAAATCTGAACTTAAGAATTCCCTTTTAATGTAATGCAGCTCTTCCACTCTAAGGTATATAAACAAGAATTTAGCTATCCCAGTTTGTCTAGCAGAGGTCATTTGGGATCTGCCTATAATGACTCTATAAGATTGACTTTTAATCTGCCTGCCCATAATTTGTATGAAAATAGATGCTTGAGAAGACTTGAAAACAGACTGTTCTCTTAAGAAGATTAAGTGTTTTCCCAGAAATCTTGTTTACGTCTGACGTTGCTTAGCTAAACTATTTTCAGAGATAATAGTGTGCCTCAACAGAGCTGTGGTTCTGACGATCACTAACTCTGAACTAATGAAATCACTGATTCCTTTTGGATTCCTAATGCGATAGCAGTGAATGGAAGAAATTCAAGTTTTCTTTCTCCAGGATTAATTTAAAATTAGATTTTAAAAGTTTGGGCAAATCACTTTTAAGTTCAAGTGGGATCAAAAACAATAACAACAACAAAGAATAAGGACAAGGTCCCACATTATGTGAGAGTGACTAGATCTGAAAGTTTAAAATAATTCATGAAATACAGTAAAACCCCATATGAAATTACAATTTACTGGAACTTTCATTTCTCTCCCAGCTTTATTGGTAAGAAAAGATCAAGATCATTAGATTTATTTTAAAAAACAGCATTGGGTCAGTGTGATTTATAAGCTCTCATAGGGACACCCAGAGAGTGTTTTACTCAATCTGGGGTGGAACCAGAAACCTGCATTTTTATCAGGCGCCACCCCTGAGTCTTGATACAGATGGGAGGCAGAATACTACAGCAGTTCAAAGCCCAGGCTCTGGGGATCTGGCAGAGTGGGTTTGAATCTCACTACTGCCACCTACTACCTATATAACCTTGTGCAAATGATTTCATCTCATTCTGCCTCAGTTTCCCCACTGATAGTGTAGGGCTAATTCCAGGGTTGTTGTGAGGAGCAAATCAATGGCATATGCAGCTGATTAGCAGGGCTGAACTAGATGGAGATCAGCGATTCCCCAGGGTCATGGATCTCCCTTTGAGGAACATGTCTTGGCACAGAACTAACTGCTTGAGCTGAGCCCCTAACATGTCTGCATCCACTGTGCCTCCCCATGGTCACTGACATTTACATGCATCATCTGGGCCATGATTGGCAGGCTATGGAGACTGCAAGGTGAGCTGCTATCATTAGAAAGTGTTTAAGGAACCAAGGCGGATTGATCCACTGTCAATCAGAGACATACAGGACTAGAACTGGAGTATCCTTTTAGCATTTATTACTGTAATTGTGTAGTTAAACCAACCACTAACCAATAACTACAGAAATTGAAATTTGTGCTTTAATCTTCAAGGCAAAATAAATAAAGTCTAAAAGACAGCAACTGTAGGACAGAAAACTTTGAGTGTGTGGTGATACTATAAAGGAAAAGTGTTCTTTAAGCCCAAAGCACAGCATCCTTGACCCTTGCCCAGCATGGAGACCTGCCTCTCCTCCTTCCCATCCCTTGTTCTTGTTCCAGGGCCACAGCCTGTCAGCCGTGGGCCCTCCTCCTCCTAGTTGCCACTAGACCTGCCTCCCTCCCAAGTGTTCCCAGACTCCGGTCACAGCTGTCCTCCTCAGAAGGTCTCAGAGGCCTTGGAGGGACATTCTGGGGGTTGGGATGTTGATGGGATCAGAGAACGGGAGGGGGGTGACTCATTTTCCCTCAAGCCCACATTCCTGACCCAGGTGTTGGTGTTTAGTATCTGCTGAGGAGGCCTGACAGTGGATCCTGTGACCAGGGATCATGCTGACCAAACTCAAAATCGAGACATCTACAATAATACTGAAAGCACCTGAAGAAACCAGGGAAAGAATGTTTGAAAATGGGCACAGGGAAAATATTTTGGAAGGGAGGGGAGAAAAGCTGGGACTGGTTGCTCCAAAGGAGAAGGCGGGTGGACTTGGTAAGGACATGAGGTAGAGATAGCATCACTTAGGCTTGGTCGGTTAGAGTGAAGTGAGAGGGAGGATGACAATGTGTTGTCTATCTCAGTGCCTGGGAAGAAAGCAGTCATCATGGAAGTGGCAAGACAGACAGGTAGATGAGATGTCAGTAACAGACAAACCGAGAGGGAGAAATACGCTTAAAAACCACTTGTTAAGCAATTCTCACAAAAACACCTGAAAGTGGCTCCTTACCTCATTAAATCTCATCACAAGATCTTCCAGGGCATTGTGCTCTTTGTTCTGGGAGTTCAGAATTGATGCTGAGATGGATGCTTTGAGGCAGGGCAGGGACCTCTGACATTCTGGAGTGCTCAAGTTCTGGGTCAAGAAGCAAAGATAGTCAACCGGCAAGACCCTTCGGTAGATGTTCTGTTCCTGCTCCATCAGGATGCTGGCGACCTCCTCGGGGAACTGAATGAGGGGCTGCAGATCAATCAGCTCCTTGCTGATCCCAGCTGAACTTGAAGGGAGGGCACTGGAATTGGCCACAGAGGTGCCCGGTTGGCGTTCTGTAATAAAGCCACAGAGGTCATGGTCACTCCAAGGCTGGTTTTCCTTACAACCGATATTTACTTGAGGGCCATTCACAATCATGTAGGTTTTATAACCAAAGTTTCTGCAGTTCTATACTATCTTTCTTGTTATAGAGACCTGATATCTGCTCTGCTGCTTCCCCTGTCCCCCTCCCTGTGGCCAGGGGCAGGTGTAGTTTCCCATTTTCAGAAGTAAAATTGATTTGGCACACCATTCCCTAACCAGTTCACTGTGCCACTTGCAGAATAGTAGGGAAAATGTAGCACTTGATTCTTCATCCTCCAGTGCTAACCATCAGAGTAAAAAGAAATAAGGGTGGGTGTGGGCATAGCAACTGAAATAGAAGAGGAAAGAAGGTTGTAAGGGAGGAGGCATGTACATGTATGTGCACATATGTGTAAACATGCAGGAGAACCAGGGATTCTGCACGTGAGGTTTCAAAACTTCATGGTCTACTCTGAGAACATCTCATCCTCAAAACCCGATTCCACCGAAATCCATTTGGGGATTTGCGGGGATGGACCACCTGCCAAAGTAAGAAAGGAACACATATCTAAACAAATAAATCTTCCCTGCCCCCAAATGGTAGTAAGAAGATGGCCTGGGAGAAGAAGTGTGTGTGTGTTGGGGGCATTATACCAAAGTACTGAATGCATTTGTACAAAAGGAATAATTGTAGTCTCAATTATTCCCTTTGTACAAATTCACTTTATTTTGACTACTACCTCTCCTCCAATCTGTCTCTTAACTCTATGTCATTCATTTATTCATCTACTTAACTAGTCACCCATCAATTCATTAAAAAAATGGAAAATCTGAATCCCAGAACAGAATTTCACAAAGTCTGATCAGTTTTGTGGCCACTAAGTTGGGGAAAAGTCACATATTCTTGTCACAAATTCTATTCCTGGAAATAAATGGGGCACATGGGCACACCATTAGAGGCTCAAAGGGGCCTGCCAGTAAAGGAATCCATTTATATTGCTTAACCGAGTACTTCTCCAGAGCCATACTTTATATGATACTACTGTGCCATTCTGTGTGACTAGTTCTGGCTGGAACCACTTCAGGAAATGCTGCCCCAAGGGCCAAACTGTTCTTGCTCTCTGCCAGTTCACATCTTTTCCTTCCTGGCAGTCCCTCCCTGGCCAGCCCTCCTTCATGCTTATATTCTTGACACCCCAACTGACCCTTTGACAGAATAAAACTCATCTGTCTTCTGATGACACTATATTCGTTGGCACAGATTGACATCTGGCCTGGACACTAAACAACAGCAAAGCTCGTGTAAAGGTGAAGGAATTAAGCAAAAACAAAAATAAACTTGTAGACACAGACAACAGTATGGTAATTACCAGAGAGAAAGGGGGAGGTGGTGGTGAAGGGAGTTAGAAGAGATTAAAGGGGAGATAAATGGTGATGGAGGATTTGACTTGGGGTGGTGAACATCCAATATACAGATAATTTGTTATAGAATTGTATACCTGAAATTTATATAATTTTATTAACCAATGTTAACCCAATAAATTAAATTAAAAACACTTCTTCAACATTCAGACTTCAATATCCTTTTATCTCTATTATAGAGATTCTTTTATCTGTTGCAGAAAACTTTGGATAATCATTCCAAAGTGCTCTGTCTCCGTATTGCTGAATTCTGAACTAATCACCATTTCCCTTCCACGTTTTCTACTAAACTTTCTCTGCCTCAGCTGACTTCCAGCTGCTTAGTCTTGGTCTGGGTTCATGGTCAATATTTTAATATGGTGCCCATCGACTCCCAGGATGCCCTCACAGGTCACCTTGCCTTTCCACCAAATAAATACGCTTCCGAAATCTCAATCCTGGGCAAACTCAGCCAACTATACTTGGCTTTTGGGCGGCTATTTGATGATAATGACAATCCTTTAGGATGGGGCCCTTGCTGACCTGTATTACAGTACTCTAGCAAGGCCCTCAAGGCAGCTTCGAACTTGACATAAATTTATTTATTTTCCCCTAAATAACTAAACAAGGCCCACCTAGGTTTGTGATGAAGTCTACTGAATTTGCCTCAGTGTTTATCTCCACCTCCAGTCCTTTTCTTTCCCCTGACTCCTATTTGCCCCCACAAATGTTCAATTTCCCTTATTCTTAAAAACAAAACAAAACACCAATAAACTTCCCTTGTCTCTTAAGCTCCAGATCACCTCAAGCTTCCTTTTTATTATGGACTTTCTCTAAAGGGTAATTTACATTCCTGATTCCTTCCTCTGTAAATATGGTGACATCTTCCGATCCAAATCTCAGGCTGGCCTGTTCAAATGAACAAGCCAATGATGATGTGGGAGAGAAAAAACAGACCCCAGCCGAAACCGGTTTGGCTCAATGGATAGAGCGTCGGCTTGGGGGCTGAAGGGTCCCGGATTCGATTCCGGTCAAGGGCATGTACACCTTGGTTGCGGGCATATCCCCAGTGGGGGGTGTGCAAGAGGCAGCTGATCCATGAATCTCTCTCATTGATGTTTCTAACTCTCTATCTCTCTCCCTTCCTCTTTGTACAAAATCAATAAAATATAAAAAAAAAAAAAAAAAAGAAAGAAAAAAAAGAAAAAAGAAAAAACAGACACCAAAGTCTGTCTTGGGAGTACCTAGGTTTTAGATCACCATGTCGACAGGGTATTTCTGCTGATAGTCTGGGCTCTGATGTTCCCTCCTCAACTCTCTTAAGCAGTCCACCTCTTTCGAAGCACAGCTCAGGAAAAGTTCTTGGTGGTATTTGCTATTTAATTAAGTGAAGTGCTCCTCTTTTGGAGGAATGCTTTCAGCGGCAACCTAAACAAATTGTGAGGAGAAAGTCTGAGCTATAGTGCTCTCCTCTGATGCAAGCCTAACCTAGTTTTACATACAGGGTGGGGCAAAAGTAGGTTTACAGTTGTTCATATGGAAAATAATGCAATAATTAGTAAATAGGTGAGTAAGGAGTATAATGACTTAGTCTAACAATTTTTATCCATCTTTTGGAACAAGCCCTACCAAAAATTGACTGCAGCAAAAACAAACAAACAAAAAACCAAAACGAACAATACCAAGTTATATTTGGTTCACTGTAAGGTCATATTTGAAAATAATTAAAGATAAGGCAGGAACTCAAATCTATATAGCTTACATGTCCTCATTCTTCAACTTTCTGAAAAGTTTACAAAATGACTGGATTTCCTGAATATCTAGTCAGAATGTGGCCTGATGACAGGCATTTTCTGAATACAAATAATTTCTGTGCAAGGGAATTAGCCATATATAGGAAGTCTTCCCAGAAGTAACCAACTTGAAGACACGATTTCAAAGTATAGCACTCTGTGAAGGAAATGAAAATAACTTCCAAATCTTATGAAAGCAATTATTTAATATACAAGAGAAGAGTTAATGTATTGAAATATGTAAGTATGTAAGATAAGATGATATATTATTAACTGCACTATATCTTGAGATATGAATCACATGCTGTTACAATGAATAAAGAATCTAGTAACTGGTGGGAAATAGCAATAAATGAGATTTTAAAAAATGGAATAAATGAAGAAAAAAAAGCCAGGTCAGTGTGACCCTAACAAATGTAATGTCCCCTGGATAAGCATGACATCACAAAGGAAACACAAATCTGATGTTTGAAGCCTTGAAATATGATGTAGACATTTAGTGTAGGTTTCCTTAAAGCTGGATTTACTCAGGATTTTTTTTTTTTTTTTTTTTTTTTTTTTTTTTTTTTTTTTTTTTTTTTTTTTTTTTTTATCATGTACCACAAAGGAATATCCCAGAAATCTTCTTGGGATATAATTTTCTGCCCTCCAAGTTCCACACTTTAACAGCTGTTAAAACAAATTTAAAAAGATAACAGATTTGTGGTTATGACAGGCAGGGAGTGAAGAGAGGAGGAATTGGAGGAAGGTAGTTTAAAGGTATAAATTTCCAGTTATAAGATAAATAAGTACAAAGGATATAATGTACAACACAATGGCTATAGTTATCACTGTTGTATACATATTAAAGTTGTTAACAGAGTAAATCCTAAGAGTTCTCATTACAAGGAAAATAATTTTTCTCTTTTCATTGTATGTATCTACAAGATGATGAGTGCTAACTGAACTTACTGTGATAATCATTTCATAATATATGTAAGTCAAATTATTATGCTGTGCACCTTAAGCTTCTACAGAGACATATGCCAACTATATCTCAATAAAACTGGAAAAATAGATTTCCCCACCTTATCTCCTTTTGCTGACCCCTTACAATTTCCTTCTTCCCCTTCACATGCCATGTTACCCCAACTCTCAGCTGTAAGTCATATCACCCTTCCTCTCTGTAATATGGGCAACCCAACAATGGGTTAAAGGCCCAGTAGCTCTATGAACCTGGATCCTTCCTCTTTATTTGTGGAGCAAAGTTCATAAAGCCCACTAAAAACTTTAGTTCTTTTACTGTGAAAATTTTTAAAGTTTCTGGTGAATAAAATTATCCACCTCATTTATAGTCAATATTTGCTCTCCGCCCCACACTCTTTAGTTAATACTTATTCTATAGCAGAATAGGGCTATATCTCTAGACACTGTCATAGCCTAGAAACATCTATGATGAGACACAGTATCTTCAAGTTTTAATTCCCTGATCAAATAATAGCTTCCTGAACCTAGTGCTTTACATAGACTAATTCAGGAGGTAGGCAGTATCATTCATGTGAGGCTCACATAAGGTCCCACAAGTAGTAAACTAGGAAGCTGGGTTTGAATCAGGGTCTGTTTGACTCCAGAGCTCATGTTCTTGGTCACTCAGTATATTGCCTGTGCAGCAACAACATGCCACACTGAGATTCTGGTTTTTAGATGCAATTCAAGTGATTTTAGTTAGTATAAATCAACTTCTTGTGCTTGTTTATTTGAAGTGAAATAATGTGATAAAATGAATTCTTTAAACTCCAAAGGTAAGGATTTTACCCTAGCGGGTGGACAATTTCCCTCCTTGCTCAGTCATCCATTCAAACACTACATTATATTAGAGTGGAGCACACAGGAACTTAGAAGTGTCCTCTCTTTACCTTCCTTTAAGTACCTAAGAATGTTCCCACGTTTTATTTATTTATTTATTTTATTTTTAAAAAATATATATTTTATTGATTTTTTACAAAGAGAAAGAGAGAAGGATAGAGAGTTAGAAACATCGATGAGAGAGAAACATCGATCAGCTGCCTCCTGCACAACCCCTACTGGGGATGTACCTGCAACCAAGGTACATGCCCTTGACCGGAATTGAACCCGGGACCTTTCAGTTTGCAGGCCGATGCTCTATCCACTGAGCCAAACCGGTTTCAGCTGTTCCCACGTTTTAAACCAGTATTTGCCAAAGGGTGTTACACTGAATTTATGCAAAACACGGTTCCTTGGTTAATAATTTAGAGACATACCAAGCCAAACAAAGTTAAACAAGCTCTCTTTTTCTATTTTAACTGCAGGACTTCTCAGAGCCTTTAACAATTCCCACAAGGGGAATATGCTATGATAGCTCTCCTCAATCTTGTTGTAAGTTTCCATATCATTCACATGGGAATTAAAGTCTCTTCAAAACATTGCCCATCACACTTAGTGATTCCAAATGGGGAAATGAGGCCTAAAGTGTTCATGAGTTTAGTCGGTTCCCAAGAAAGCTTAGGGCTGCTGTGTCACTGGGACCCAATGGAAAGGCCTAAGAGTGATAGAGGCTCATTTAGGAAACTACAAGTCATTCCCAATGGCTGAAGCATATTGTAGAGAGATGGAGCATCACTGTATAATAGAAAGCAAGGAAGAAGGCTTTATTTTCCAGAAAGCATAGAGTAGTAGGTGTGGCTCATGAGGAAACAAAGGCAGATGAGGGCTGTGGTTAGCACTTGTTCAGAGATGCTGGTTCAAGTCCAAGTCCATGGAAGAGGCTCCGGCTTGGGCTAGAGCAAGCATGTTAAACTTGTGGCCCCTGGGGCCCCATGCAGCCCATAATGAATATTTTTGTGGCCAAGCCAATAAAACAACATGTAACAAAACATCAATTTTATCATTATTCTATTTTATATTATACTTTTCAAAAGAAATCTACGTTTCGATGAAAATTGAAGCTGCAGGTTGCCCAGGACCAAACCAGAGAGGGTCGGACCTGCATTACCATCATTTGTCCACCATCCAGAACTGAAATATCATTGCTGACATGTACACATAGAGAATTGTTTGACATTAAAATTGGGACTCAAAAGAACTGTTGGCCCAGAAAGAAACTCACTACAGACTGATTCATTTGCCTGTCAGCATAACCATTATTGCTTGTCTCATTTTTGGTTCTTATAAGTGTATTTCTAGTATCACATGATCTCACTCATCTAGGGGAAATAATGAACAACATAAATTGATGAACAAAAACAGACCTGGAGACAGGGAAGCATCGATCGGACTGTCAAACCTCAGAGGGAAGGTAGGGGAGGATGTGGGTAAGGGGAGAGATCAACCAAAGGACTTGCATGCATGCATATAAGCCTAAACAGTGGTTACAGACAGCACGGGGGTGGGGACATGCATGGGGAGGGGTTTAGGATAGGAATGGGGGGATGAGGACAAATATGTGATACCTTAATCAGTAAAGAAATTAAAAAAAAAAGAAAAAAAAGAAAATTGAAGCTTGTGTTTTTTGTAGCCCACATAAACATAAACAGTGTGTATTTGGCCTGTGTTAGCCTTTGAGTTTGACATGCTTGGGCTAGATAGAACCTTAAAAACCTGTTACTTCCCATTTCTCTCCCTCTCTCTCTCTCTCTCTCTCTCTCTCTCTCTCTCTCTTTTTAAAAATATATTTTATTGATTTTTCACGGAGAAGAAGAGAGAGGGACAGATAGTCAGAAACATCGATGACAGAGAAACATCAATCAGCTGCCTCCTGCACACCCCCGACTGGGGATGTGCCCGCAACCCATGTACATGCCCTTGACCGGAATCGAACGCGGGACCCTTCAGTCCGCAAGCTGACTCTCTATCCACTGAGCCAAACCAGTTTGGCTCTCTCTCTTTTTTTTGCTGTCTTGGTCCTTATCAAAACTAAATGCATTTGGTTTATCTTGCTGTACCTCCTATGAGAAGCTAGAGTTTATAAAATAATCTCACATAGTTTGCATAATGTTAGGGTATCATAACAGATAGGAGTTGCTAATCTTAATTTTTACAAAGCTTAAGTTAAAGCTACGTGACTCGCCCAAGAATCCAGCTTGTGAGTGGTCAGTTATGGCACTGACAAAAGTTGAGAGAGAACCAGAAGATTCTGGCTCCTGGCCAATACTGTGCATTACCCCAGACCCAAACTGAGTTATCTTGGGTGTGCTTTGTGTCCGGGGCCACCCTTCTTAGTGGCCAATACATCTGCATGGGTTTAAGAAAGGTTAAGCAGAAATTCATTCATTCAAACTACTATATGCCAGGTGTCCCATCTAGGAATTGAACCATGACCTACTGGTTCACGGGTCAACACTTAACCACTGAGCTACAGTGGCTGGGCAGTACCACACTGTTTTAATTACTGTAGCTTTATAGCAAATTTAGAAACTGGTAGTGTGAGTCCTCCAAATTAATTCTTCTTTCAAAATTATTATTTTGACTGTTCTAGGTCCCTTGGCAATCCATATGAATTTTATAATAGGCTTGTTAATTTCTGCCCCCCCCCCCCCAAAAAAAAATTGGTAGCTGGGATTTTGAGAGTGATTTTATTGAATCAGTAGATTGCTTTGGGGAACATTGCCATCTTAACATTAAGTCTTTTAACCCATAAACACAGACTTTTATTTAGGTCTCTTAAAATCTTTTAAAATTTCTTTCAACAATGTTTTTAATTTTTAGTATAAAGGTCTTGCACTGTGTTTTGCAAATTTATTATTAAGTATTTTATTCTTTTTGATGCTATAGTTAATGCAATAGTTTTCTTAACTTCACTTTTGGGTTATTCATAGCTAGTGGACAGAAATACAACTGATCTTGTATTTTACAACATTGTTGAACTCATTTTACAATTCCAATAGTAGTTCTGAGGATTTCTATATATGAGATCATGTTATATGACGATAGAGATAGTTTTACTTCTTCTTTTATGATCTGGAAAAGATTTCTTCCTCTTGCTTAATTGCCCTGACTAGACTCTTCAGTAAATGTTAAAGAGAAGTGGTAAGGACGGATATCTCTGTCTGGTTTCTGATTTTAGATGGAAAGCTCTAGTCTTCCCTCATTATGCATTATGTTAGCCAAGGGTTTTTCATAGATGCAATCTATTAGGTTGGGGCCATTCCCTTCTATTCCTATCTAATTTTTTTTTTTATCATAAAAAGTGTTAGATGTTGTCAAATGCTTTTGCCGCATCTTGTGATACTATTGTGATTGTTATACATTATTCTATTAATAAGGTGCATTTGTTCGGTTGATTTTCACATCTAACTATACATTCACTTTCATATTAATATATTTCATGTTTAAGTAAGTCTAACTGAGAAGAGCTTTGTACAAGACCAACAGACACTGACTTTGTATTCACAATTCTGGCCATAACTTGGACCTGTACATTGGACAAGAACAGATGGAAAACTAGGATGTGACTGTAACCATGACTTCAAATCACAAACACTCCAATATTTAAAAAAAATATTTTTGTTTTAAAGAAAAAAATTTAAAAATTCATGTTGGACGTGCACTCTTTATTGTTGTTTGTTATTATAATCACATTTTCAACTCTTGGCGATATGAGTATCAATTAAAATAGCTGTATGACTTAAAAGGAAACTGGTGCATGTTATTTCTGATTTAGAACATCCTATTGCAAAATTGACCTCTACCAGACTTTGGGTAAAGACACTTAATAAGAAAAACACATATGAACCTGGAATATTATTTTTGTCCATAAAAGGCAGTAATAATGGCACTGATATCACGACTTGCTCACATTTTATTCAAGTATGTCTTTTCTCCTATGTACGCAACTCTGGCCTAAGTACGATTCTACTTCTATTCTAAGTAGTATTTTACTTTGTAGCTGAGGAAACTCAGAAAGGTTAAGTAATGTGCTTAAATATTCACAGGTAGGAAGTAGTGAGTCCAGGATCATTTGACTCCAAAGTCCTTGCTCTTTTCCATTCCTTACATCTTGAGTACCAGAGTTTAATTTATGGACAAACTCAAAACTGTTCCTTTCCCTTTTTAACTAAACCTGGGAAGTCACAGGACTCACAGTATCCCACTTGTTGACTAAATTCTATGTCAGCAGGAATGATGACAAAGATGAGAGGTAAGTACTTATCATGTGAATTCAACTCTGTGCTGTACCTAATGTAGCAGTGGACAAGGCTGTACAGGAACCGTATTTAAATATGCAGTTAATGGCCTTTTGACTGTTTGATGATTTAAAGCAGATCTTTACTTACAAAGTCAAACCCACCTTAACCGGAAAAATATAGCTATGCCAAAGTGGCTAATGAGAGATTTGAGGACATTCTTAGTGCATTAAAATCACCATAGAGTTATTATGTAGAGGGAGCCGGTAATCTACAATTCTAAGCCCAACACCATAGAGCTTCTCTGAGTCTTATCTCAGGACACTGCACTCTCTGGCTTTGCTCTTAACTCTCCAGCCCTGGCAGTGGTTTCTGGGCCTTCTTGCAGCCCCTCAGCCTGAACTCTACAGTCTTCCTCTCTCTCTTCCTAGGAAAGCTCATCTCGAGTTGTAACCATCACAGCTAAATGTTAGATAAGTGGCAAAAGTGTTATTCCCATTCGGATCTCTCACTTAGAACCAATCCTAATGCTTCTATTGGGAGTGTCCTCTTGAACATCCAGCACCTCAAAGTCAAGATATCCAAACTAGATATAACTTTTCACTTCCTTTTTCTTCATTTGTTAATTCTCATCTAAGGATATTTTTTCCCCTTGATTTTTAGAGAGAGTAGGAGAGTGAGAGAGAAAGGAGAAACATTGATGTGAGACACATCAATTAATTGCCTACCATATGTGCCCCGACTGGGGCCTGGGATTGAACCTGCAACCTAGGTACATGTCCTTGACTGGAAATCGGAAATTGAACCTGTAAGTGCACGGGCCAACGTTCTAACCACTAAAAACACTGGACAGGGCTTCACTTCCTTTTAATAGTACCACCTTCCTTTCCTCCGGTCCACAATCTTGGAGGCATTTGTTATTCCTCCATGTCCTGGATTGCTTCAATTCATCCATCAATTGTCTCAAGAATTGGTCTCTTCCAGCTCAATCCCATTGTCTGCAAAAGCGTCCTGACTGTCTTCTGCTGTGAGTGATCCAGAGGAATTCTTACGAAACTGTTTGTAGCCTAACATCTCAGGGGTTCAAAGGGCCATGTTCATGATGGCAATGGGAAGTGTGAGAAAGATGTAGGCCAGCCCAATAAAATGTGTAAAGAAAATACACACAGTCTTTACACATCTGGGAGAGATCTCGCAGTTCCTTTCTAAGGTCAGTTCCTCTCTGATTTGGTATTAAACAGTCACTGGACCTGGAAGAACAGCTGCTGGCCTCTCTCAAGTGAGCCTGAACAGCAGAGACAAAGGAGATGCTGGTGCCTACAGCTGGATAAAGGCTGACCAACATCTAGCCTTGTGGTCCTGCAGCTGGCTACTTCCAGCTCTCCCTAAGCAAACCTTCACTCATGCACCTCCTACCAGAGTGGTGAAGGAGGAACTCTGGGCTCCAGATACAATCCAGGAGGAAGCTCAGGTGTCCAAGCTCTCAAGTAGGATGCAACCAAATCCAAATCCCTGCTCAGACATTCTCTAGTTGCTTCACCCTGTAATTAATCTGTCAGAGCAAACCAAGCCATCTTCCTGTGAACTCCCAGGTAGAATGAGTACAAAACTTCTCATTGAAAATATGAGCTTAGTTTTCATAAACTCTTCGCAAGTAAAGTATACATGGCTGGAATAAAAACTTTGGCTAACCTCTGAGGTTGGAAGGGGGGAGATGGGATCACCAAAATCTTACTTGCCTTTTAAAATAGGGGCACCTACTTAATAGTCTTTAAGTCTCAGTCTTCTCATCTTTGAAATGAGGAACATAATCCTACCTCACCAGGTTGTTTGGGAATTACATGAGATGTACACAAAACAATCAGCATAGTGGGTGGTCCACTGATGGAAGGCCTGTGTATTTGCACGTGAACTCTAGGCAGACTGTCATGTGCCCTGGGCGCACACTATTATTTACTTGTTTATAAGCACATGAGAGCTGGCAAAGGGGGAAAATAGGTCATTAATACACATCACACATGTGGCTCCTTCATGCTGCTGAAGGCCCAATTACTCACTGGTCTGTTATTTCTTTCAGGGTGACTTCCATTTTATCTATAATTACAGATATAAATATAAATAATACAAGGAGATTATATTCCTTGACAGCTGGTGGATCATATCTAATTACTCTGTAATATCTTCACCTGAAGGGACCCAAGTGGCCAGCCCCTGCTCTCTCTGAAGGAACAATCAAACACCAGAACTGGCCTTTGGCCACTGAGTGAGTCTTACAGTTGTTGCTCACCAATCATGGGCACAAAAAGAACTCCCAAACAGTTTTGTATCAATGGGAAGGACTTGGGGGTATTTTTAAGTCAATGAATGAGACCAAGGGATTGAAGATGAGAGGCAGAGAAGGAAAGATTTAGGTTGCAAGATTAGTGAATGGCATAACTAGGACTTGGAACACAGTTTTGTTGTTTTTAACTTGGAAATCTTGTTAAAGTAATGCAGATTCTAATTCGTGAGGTCTCAGGTGGGGCCTGAGATGTCTTTCTGTTTCTATTGCAAGAAGGTTGGTGTTAGTAAAGCACTTAGAAGAGTTTGTTGCATGTAGTTCCTGATGCAATAAATGTCAGTTACCATTGTTGTTTCTATTGCTTGCACAGATTGAGCTGCAAGTAGCTCTGACCACATCAGGCTTCAAAGATACCTTCAGAGCTGAGCATAAGACCCAACATAGAGTGAAACAAACATGCAGGAGAACTGAAAAAGCTGCCTCCTGTGTGTGGCAGCAACAAGAGTGCTGAGTAGGCCACCTGGCATGGAAGCTCTTGGCTCTTCCTTGGGCAAATGTGGGTGACACGGAAGCCATGAGACACAGAAAGAGTCTTTGCTTGCTATTTCTGGAATGTCTTCTTTGCTCCATACCCACCTTTGTTTTATTTGTGTTTTGTTGTTGTTATTGCTTTTGGACATTGTGCTATCACTTTATATTCATTAGATTTATTTTGATTCCATTATAATTCTCTGAGGCAAGTATCCGCATTGTCCCCATTTTACAGGAAAGATGATGTCTTACAGTTAAGATGATGAGATTTAGGGACAGAGTTAACTGCCTTTGCTCACAGTTTGCACGTGGTAGATGTGGAATTTCGGTCTGTCTGTCACCAAAGCCACACCCTTAATCACTAATCTTTGCCTCATATTTTGTATCACAGTACAATCTAACCACATGTTCACATGTCAGTTTCTCTGTCAACTAAATCAGCAGCTCGGAGAGATTAAGATCAGTGCTCTTTTTTATTGTTTTTATGCCTGCCTAGAACATGGAAACAACGGCACTCAGTAAATGTTTTCCATATTGTGGAGTATTATATTTCCTACTAGTAGACTAGAGACAGAGTGAGAGCTCAAGTTTAGCTATAGACTCATTCAAATCATGCTTCTGTGACCTCTGAATTCGTGACCATGTAGGGCTTGGTTCTTAGCTGTGCTGAGTCTTGGTTTCTTATCTCGGTGTCCATCTCCATCTTTCAATAGATAGTGAACAGTAGGGAGTTAGGGGAATTATTTGCTCTTCTTTAATCCACTCCTTCCACTGTCCCCAAAGAGTGACTCACAGTGTCCAGCCCACAGGAGACACTTAATGAATGAATGAACATTCATAATTCTCTGAGTCTACCTCCCTAGTGTTGTTTTTTTTCTTTTTAATTTTTATAAATGGGATAAAAAATGAAAGTTAACTGTTATGGGGAGAGAGACAGAAAGTTATGCTGTGCTATGCACAGACATGCATATAACTAAACTATTAAACTGGAAAGAGTGACAAAGGATATTGAAAATAGAAATGGAGGTTGGGAACTTACCCAGACCCTGTGTATGGAAAATGTGAATGCTCTCTGGAGCTTTTCCAACCAGTTCCTGACTATGTATCACACTTCCAGAAGATCTAACTTGGGCTTTAATATCCCATTAGCCGAAGAAAAAAAAGTACTGCATAGGTTCAGAATGCAATCTGTTGGCGTGTTTTTAACAGAAACGTTAAGAGACTTCAAAAAAGGACAAAGACTGAAACACATGCAATTGAGAGAGAAGCAACTCAAATAAGACGTGAGCCTACTCAAAGACCCTTGAGGCTGCCAGCCTTTCCCCGTGGATAACTCTGACAGGCGTCCAGCAAATTCCACTTTGGGCAGGGGTTTGTTTATTCTGCTTGGTTCAAATCAGGGCTACGGATCCCTAATGGTTTTCACATCCCTAAAGATTTTCCACATTTGGGCAAGATCTATGTTTTATGGAGGCCCGAGGAGGCCCTACTCCCGGCCCCTGTGCTGAGCCGACGGTGCCAAGAGCACTCAATGCCCTGACTCTGGGAGAAGGTGAGCAGCAGCTACCCTGTTGGCAGGAGTGTGCAGGTTTTCACAATGGTGCTGTGTCATAGTAAAAATGCCTCCATTCTTAACCAACTGTAACTTCTAACTACATTTCATTTTTCTCCTGGTGGGGCTAAATTTTCAAGACTAGTCCTTTTCCTGTAACCACTACTCTGTGCCAATGAAAACTAAATGGGCTCACACTGGCTTCTAGCCCTTTGTTTTGAGCACACCATTTCTAAATCCAGGAATAATCATTCAGGTTGGTCATTACAGCTCTCCTTCTTACAGAGGGTGTCCCCATCTCCAGGTTCTTGACCCTAACATGCCACAGTTGGTCTGATAGTCCTAAAATCCAAGCTGCTTCAGAGACTGCGATGGCTCTCTAATGCTTTCGGTCTAAATTTCACCTCATTCTCTACAAATTGTAACCACAACTACCACATTAGCCTTATGTCTCACTGTCTCCACCGTTGAGGTGGTTGCTGAGAATCGTTTTCTCTTTGTTTCCCAGACACTCATTCCCAGGCTGACACGTTATCTCACAGGCTTTTCCTGCCTAGAACAGGACCCCCACCAGAAGGTGGTTCAAAGGTGCCCCTTGTGTGTTCAGAGCGCTTCTCCACTTTGTACCAACTTCCAGGCCAGCCTCCTACCTCTTAAATTACTGATAGCATGTGCGAATCTTGGAATACAATCTAGGGGTCCCAAATACAGACGGCACGGGCCAGGCAGGTAAGAAAATGAGGCCAGAGAGGAGAGGTGGGGCCAGGTGTATCAGGGGAGGAGTAGGGAGTTAGTGTGTCTTATCTGTGGGTGGTAGGTGGTGGGTGGATCAGGGCCAGTCCGTGGGGCTAAGAAAGGACAGTGACCCAGGATTTCCAGAAAAGTCAAAACTCTACATTTTTACACAAAATTTCCCATACTGTAACTCCCATCCTGGATTTGGCTCATGAAAGTCTTTGCTCCCCTGGTGTAAGCATGACACTGCTAGGCTCATAGTACTCAGTGAGTCTGTCAAGGGTGGGGATAGTGACTAGTGGCCTGGAGATGGATGTCATCAATCCCCCTCTGTAGCTCATGTCACACGTCTCTTCTAACCTGTGGAACACAGTTCCCAGAGAGCAGAGAGACCTGGGTGACTAGACCATTTCTCCCATTCCACTTCCCCAGAATAACTTCTGCTAATACCATCTAGGTCTCTGTTTTGGAATAATCATTTCTTTTCAGATTCAGTATCCATGAAAGTTTTAAATGTAAACATTTTTATTTTGGGCACACTTTTATTTTGAGTATATTTTTATTTTGGATACAAAGGGGGCTGGGAGGGGCCTGTGCATGTGGGGGCATCTCTAGCTTATTTTTATCAGAATCATCCTTTTGAAAGATAAATGTTGTTGGGCCATTTCTGCTTCAAACCCTCTGATGGCTTCCCATTGCTCTTAGGGATGCAGACAAGGGCCCTTAACAAGAGCCTGTATTATTTGGCAAATATTTATTTATTTATTTATTTATTTATTTATTTATGTGCCTTAGTTTCTTCACATGTAAGAATAGCACTTAAAAATTGTATGACTTTAAAAAAAACACTTGTCTGCCTGGACCGGTTTGGCTCTGGATAGAGCGTCGGCCTGCGGACTGAAAGGTCCCGGGTTCGATTCCGGGCAAGGGCATGTACCTTGGTTGCGGGCACATTCCCAGTAGGGGTGTGCAAGAGGCAGCTGATCGATGATTCTCTCTCATCGATGTTTCTAACTCTCTATCTCTCTCCCTTCCTCTTTGTACAAAATCAATAAAATATATTTAAAAAAAAAAGACAAAAAAAAAACCACTTGTCATGATGCTGGGCACAAAATGAGCACCCCATAGCTGTTCACCTTTATCATTCTGACTTCTCCAGATTATACTGATAAATCCTACATATCCCCACTCTCAATCCAAACCTCAAATTTGCCCTTATCCCTTCTGCCGCTGGACCTTTGCACATACAATTACTTCGGTCTAGAACACGCTGTCAACCACTCAGTTCTGTTAGTTAATATCCATTGGAACCTTAGTCCTGAGCTGAAACATCAATGCCTCAGGGTCTCACATAGCCATGTCCTCTCCCTTATAGTACATATCATGGTTACAATTTGTCATTTATTTTGTAATTACTTGATTTCCTCCTGGTCTTTAGGCTCCATGTAGGTGGGACAGTGTCTGTTCTATTTTGGGTGCTAGCAGTGTAGGTATTTAATAAATATTTGTAAAGTATACTCATTTCCTCCACCAGTGGCCTCTTCTTGGTGTGCTGGGCTGGGGTATGATAACCATAGGGAGGAGGGCTTTCCCAAAAGATATATAGGAAATGGGGACTCCTCTCCTGGCTTAAGGCCTGGAGTGTGAAGGTGTCTTCACCTCTTTGCTCAGGAAAGATCTTCCAGATCCTCCAAAGCAGGGCTATGCAGAGTCTAAGGCTGCCTCCACCTTTTTTTCTTTTTCTCTTTTTTCAACAACAGTATGAGACCACTTTGCAGAGATATGACCCTCAGGACCACTTCCACTGCACCAGGCACATTGGGCATCCATAGGAACAGATCAGAAACTGCCCGTCTCATGGCGGGACAGTTAGTACCACTCAACTGGGCAGGACTTCCATACTGAGGCCAATGAAGATCAGAGGTTTAAATGTGCTTCATATGGCTCTCAGATGGTCTTCTGCCATCTACCTTTGGCTACACACATTGGTCGGGGTTGGGATCAGTCCAATCGTTTTTGTAAATGATGTTTAAAAAATAGTCACTTCTGGTAAATTAAATTTTATGTTAGTGATGCTCACAGATCAAATCTGATGGTTTGTTTTAGAACATGTATCTGTATGGTGGCCTAGAGTTGTGCGCATGTGATCATTTATCCATTCATTCACTCAACAAATATTTTCTGAGCCCTCACCCCTCCCTTTTTTTGTAGAGAGGTGTACATTTGCTTGGTCCATTAGCTATAGGTGTCCCTTCTCCCATATGGTTGCTTATGTGCTATGATTACTCAGCTGTAGATGAGAAGGCCTTTCCATCTACCCTCAGAGGTGCCCGTATTAAAGAATGCTTGAGATATTGTCAAAGTCCTCGGAGGTCAAGGAGGCAGCAGGGATATAGGAAATGATAAACTTCATAGTCAGATGGACCTGTGTTTAAATTGGGGGTTCCATGTTGTACTTGTCATGCAACTGCACGTGCACACAGAGACTGAGACCTGGGTGGATGGTAATACTGGTGTGTTTCCTAGTGGTTAAGAACTTGGGTTTTGGAATTGAACAGGCTTGGGATGAAATGCTGGTTTTGCCCCTACTAGCTGATCAAGCCCAGTTAAAGGCTTTGGTTCTAGACTGGGCAGTCCATAACCCTACACCTTGCGAGTTGCCAGGTCTCTGAAACGTTTTGCACTATCAGTTCCCCTCTGTGTTCCCAGTTCATCCACAACAATCTGTGAAATGGATCTTATAATAGATAAGTCTGCTTATTAATGCAAAGATGTGATTCTGGTATAACAGGGGTAAAATACCCCCCATCAGTACCAAGGGTGTTTCTGGGGACTAAAATTCATAGGGAAAGCCTCAGAGGGAATCACACATCTGTTTAGATCTTCATAGAATCACTTCTGGGATTAATATTATAGAATAACATTTTAAAAACAGTTTGTAGTAATAATGAAACACAAGGTTAAAAGATTCAAAATGCTAAATTTATGTATTTACAGTTGGCAAACCACTTTAAACATTCCTGAAGATGGTCAAATGGAATTCAGTCCATTAAAAACAAACCACTCTTAAAAATGTCCTCTTGCTACTTTAACTGTACCACTAATTTCTTAATGACTTCTTGGTTTTAGCACTCAATTTCAACAGAAGTTTAAATAGTGAGTCACACCATCTTGAGATCTCGTTTTTCCTCTTAAATATTTGCTACTGACTCACATGTTATTATAAACAAATTATAAGCATGTTTCATTATGTTTTATAAATGTTCTCATGGATAAGAATTTTCATAGTTCATTTAAATGAGTTTTTGTTCTTTGAAAAGATAAACAATTTAGAAATGCTCAAAAGGATTAGTTACATGTACTAAAAAAAATCTTTTAGTTTTATTGTAATGACTAATGCAGCTTCATAAAAATGTACAAATTTCAACATAAACACTAAATTTTGTACCAATTATAGATTTTTCCAATCCTAGAAATAAGTACTTAGCATCTTTTCTACTCTGAGGAAAGAAGGATGATATCAGCAAAGAATGAAGTAGGAAAAACAGTTGTTTCTAATACAGGTGAGGGCTCATTTCCCTTAGTGAAATAGGTATTGACATTTCTCCAGACTTTTAATTGATTTTAGAAACCTCAGACTTCACTCAAGATAGTACAGGAAATTCCACCCGAGTCCCTAAATCCTGTGCTTATTTCCACTACAACATTTACACTGTCCTAAAATTGGATTTGTATCTGTGCATCTCCACTAGTAAGTGAATTCCTTGAAAGTTAAGATTATATCTTTCTCACCATTTTATCCTCAGGGCCTAGCACTGTGCTTGGTATACTAATGGTCTTCAGTATGGCTGCTTCCAAAAACAGTATTGGAAATGAGGGGCTTGAATCCATGAGTCTTCAAATAGACTCCAAACGCCTCTTTTAAAATATAGATGTAGGATGTGCAGATGGAAATTAACATTCAAACAGTCTAGATCAGTGGTCGGCAAACTCATTAGTCAACAGAGTCAAATATCAACAGTACAACTGATTGAAATCTCTTTGGAGAGCCAAATTTTTTAAACTTAAACTTCTTCTAATGCCACTTCTTCAAAATGGACTCGCCCAGAGGGTGGTATTTTGTGGAAGAGCCACACTCTAGGGGCCAAAGAGATGCATGTGGTTCGAGAGCCGCAATTTGTCTAGATGATTAGAAGATAACAAGTAAAAGGCCTCTCTTGGAAGTAACCATTTTTGCATGTTTCTCTGTTCTTTGGCAGTAATCTCCTTACTCTAAAAAAGGCTTAGATCCCAATTTCTTTTTATATTCCCTTCCCTTTAAAAAGGAACATATTCAAAGAAAAAAAGAAAAGAAAAGAAAAGGAACATATCCAGTTGTCTTGATGAAAAGTGAAGAATTTGGCCCGTTTTCCTAATTACTGCAAATTATATATATTTTAGTTTTGTTTTTTTCTATTGACAACTGTTTCAGCTTTAAATACTATTTTAAAATTTATTTCTTTACCTTTTAATTTACATATTTCTTGATTCCCCCAGGGTTATCTCATCTACTCTTTATCCTTCTTAAATTAAACCTGCCTCTTTCAGGATAAATATAATAATTTCATATTCCAATTCGTTTTGGGGGAACACTTAATTACTAATATTAAAAATTACTCTTTTCCCCCCATTTAAAATATTTAGGAGTTCAAGAGTATACAATGGAGTCAAGATAGTCTCTTCAATAGACGGTGTTGGGAAAATTGGACAGATACTTGCAAAAAAAAAAAAAAAAAAAAAAAGAAAGAAAGAAAGAAAAAGAAAAAGAAAGAAAGAAAGAAACTAGACCACCAACTTAAACCATACACAAAAATAAACTCAAAATGGATAAAGGACTTAGACGTAAGATGGGAAACCATAAAAATCTTAGGAGAAACCATAGGCACCAAAATAGCAGACATTTGTTGTAGCAATATTTTTACTGATACAGCTCCTAGGGCAATGAGAACTAAGGAGAAAATAAACAAATGGGACTACACCAAAATAAAAAGCTTTTGCACAGCAAAAGAAACCATCAACAATAACAAGAAAGCCCACTGCATGGAAGAACATATTTGCCAATGTTCTCTCTAATAAAAGTTTAATCTCCAACATTTACATGGAACTTACACAACTTAACAAAAGGAAGATAAACAACAAATCAAAAAATGGGCAAAGGACCTAAATAGACACTTTAGAAAGAGGACATTCAGAAAGCCAAGAGACGTATGAAAACATCCTCAAAGTCACTAGTTATCCGAGAGATGCAAATCAAAACAACAATGAGGTACCACCTCACACCTGCCAGAATGGCTATCATCAACAAATCAACAAACTGGTAAGTGCTGGCGAGGATGTGGAGAAAAAGGAACCCTTCTTCACTGCAGGAGGGAATGCAGACTGGTGCAGCCACTGTGGAAAACAGTATGGCGTTTCCTCAAAAAATTAAAAATGGAACTGCCATTTGACCTAGTAATATCACTTCTAGGAATATATCCCCCCAAAATAGAAACACCAATCAGAAAGGATATATGCACCCTTATGTTCACAGCAGCATAATTTACAATAGCTAAGATTGGGAAACAGCCTAAGTACCAATCAGCAGATGAGTGAATTAGGAAACGGTGGTACATCTGCACAATGGAATATTACACTGCTGTAAAAAAGGAGAAATTATTACCATTTGCAACAGCATGGATGGAACTGGAGAGCATTATGCTAAGTGAAATAATCCTGTCAGTGAAAGATAAATGCCACACAATCTCACTCATTTGTGGAATATAAAGAACATTATAAACCGATGAACAAAAATAGATACAGAGGCAAAGAAGCATCAAACAGACTGTCAAACTACAGTGGGAAGGCAGGGGAGAGTTGAGGGCAGGGTAAGAGATCAACAGAAGGACTTGTATACATAAGCATAAACAATGGACACAAGGTATTGGGGGAGGGGCGGTGAGGGCATGTGCTGGAGGATGGGAGGGAGGCCAGAGGGAGGTCAGTGGCGGGGGGGAGAGGAAAGGAGACATATGTACTACTATTTATAATACTTTAAAAAATAAAATTAAATTAAAAAAATAAAATATTTAGGAGTTCAGTTTTACATGTGTTAAGCAAACTTTGTGGGGAAGTCCTGGAATATAATTACTGTTGTTTCTCTGAGTATAAATTTTCAGATAGTATCTTGCAAATAAATTTCTGGAATATGGCCCATTCCAAGTTTCTGTAACTAGAACTTGACATTTTTATGACCAGCTCAAATATGGGAACCCCGTCTGGGGTTTCTATCCTTACCAGTCACTTTTCTGAATTCAATAACTAAGATTTAATAAACCCTTAACTTCTTGATTTCTTGAACTGATGGCGGTGGGGAAGGAGGGGTGGGTAAAGGATCCAAGAATCCTATTAATTTTTAATCACTAACAACAAATTGGAAGGACTAGATATCATTTAAAAAATAAAATTAACATTCATCTTAGACTCAGTTCCTTTGATCTCTACATTCTATCAATTCTACTTCTTATGTACATTTCTCTGCTGCTTCCCAAGACATTCTGGTGCAGTGAACGTTTTGTGCATTGCACAAAGGTGCTCCCTGGAGTGGAGAGGAGGTCTGAAGTCCAGCCCAGGTGCTGGACACTAAATGATCTGCGTGGGTATATGGCTGCATCAGCTTGAAGAGAGCGGGGAGGGGAACCTTTATTGTAATTTTTATCAATTACTGAATGTGCCAGATACAGGAACACTGCCTTAGCAACAGCCTCCTAAATACCTCCAGTCCTCACTGCCCTTTACCCCCACCCACCTTCCACACCAATCTCTCACCTCAAGTATCAGAGACTCAAATTCAGTAGGCTTGGGGTGAAGCCCAGAAGCTATATTTTGGACAATCCTGCTGGTTTAATTCTGATGTAGGTGGGCTAAGGATGACATTCTGCGGAGCCTCACCCCGAGCTGCAGCCAAATGGATCTTTCTAAAAACCAATCTGATTAAATCATGTCTTTCCTTAGACCACATGTGTCAAACACAAGGCCTGCGGGCCAAATCCGTCCCGCCAGGCCTTGCAATGTGGCCCGCACCGCGCTGTCATCACTGCACTCCGCTGCGTTTCCATCACAATGACAGTTTATGACTGTTCAGTAAAGCATTCGGCCCGCGATTTAGGCTGGATTTTAGATTTTGGCCCCTTCTCTGATTGAGTTCAACACCCCTACCTTAGACCCTTCAGTGCTTCGAGTTACTTACCGTATTTTTCGGACCATAAGACGCACCAGTTTTTAGAGAAGGGAAATGAAGAAAAAAAGATTCTGAAACAAATAGTGTCCTAAAATATTTTAAGTGCATTAAAACCCAACATCACAGTCATCAACACATGTAATCAACCCTGTAAAGTAAACAGCAGCATTTAGAACCATTTTAGAGCAGGGCAAGCACACAGAGACCACACAGAGCCGGGCAAGTAAAAAAAGTTTTTTTTAAAAGTATATGTGTAGGCTATATTTGGACCATAAGACGCAGGGACTTCCCCCCCCCCCCCCCCACTTCTGGGGGGAAAAAAGTGCGTCTTATGGTCCGAAAAATACGGTACATGGTAAAATCCAAGGTCTTTATCATGAAATACATCCCCTGAAGACCTATCTTTTCCCCTCGCCCCATGCCTCCCTACTTACCATCTGTACTCCCCAAGGTTTGGTCAGAACGGCCTGGTAGACCAGCCATTCTCTGAACACTTAGGTATTTTCCTGTCTCGTGCCTTGGCACCTGGTAGCTCCATTCCCTCTGCAGGTTACTACCAGCCCCAGCCCTCCTGGGGAGTTTCTCTTATCAGCCAACACTCCAGATCTCTATTCTAATCCATCAGGTGACTCTTCACAAAGCCCAGCTGGGATCCCCCAGGGAGAAAATAGATTTTAATCTGTTTTCCTGGGGCAGTGAGAGAGGAGTGGGTGGGCTGCTATAGTTAGGGTAGATATGGATTCCCTGAGGCAGCAGGTGCCTGGGAAACTCCCTGAATGTATCTGCATTTTCATTTTGTTTGAGTTTCATATGTTAATACAATCCATGGTGTCAATCAGTGTTTTATTTCTTTGTTTCTAAAATTATCTCATTCAATTAAGTGCCATCACTTACTTCTTTCTCAAAGGATTGTTGTCCAAAGGACATTCTTAGTTCCCTAGTACTGCTGTAACAAATTACCACTACTAGGATGGTATAAAACAACAGAACTTTATTCTCTCACAGAAGTAAAAAATTAAGGTGTTGGCAGGACTATGTTTAGAATCTTTCCTTGCCTCTTCCTATCTTCCAGTGGTGGCCAGCAGTCCTTGACATTCCTGGGCTGGCAGGTGCAACACCCCAATCTCTGCCTCCTCTGTTTCTATGTCTCTTCTCTCCTTCTAATAAGGAAGACCAGACACTAGGTTTAGGACCCACTCCAACTGAAAATGATGCTATCTCAACTTGATTACATCTGCAAAGATCTTATTCCCGAATAAGGTCACATTCATAGGTACTGGATTAGGACTTCAACATTTCTCTTTCGGGGGACACAAGTCAGCTCACAATGAGGACCTAATAAAATCATGCAGGTTGCCCTTTATACAATATGTTGAGTAAGCTTGGCTTTAAGTACTGACTCTATCACTGACTATCTTGGGCAAGTTTTGTAATGTCTGTGGGCCTCAATTTTCTCATTAGTAAACAGTATCACCCTCATTGGTCCATTGAATGGTTTGCAGTGAAATCACACATGCGGTATGTCATCTTGAGAAAAATTTAAAAATATATAATTCCTTTGCTTGACTCCTTTCCACCTCCCTGCAAATATATATAATTATTTTGACTGAAGAAGCATCGTGTCCCCCGATCATGGTTGAGTTAGGTGAGTTTGCTCTTCACTGATGTTTCAGAGATGCTCTCCTGGGCATGGAATCATGTTCCTGGATGATACCTGACCACCTGTGGTCCCAAAGCAGAGAGCTTTGGTCCTGTGCCCACCAAACTTCCTGGCCCCATGAGCTACAATCTCCCCCATCGTCTGAATAGCCCATCACTTTATGAATCTCTTGGGAATAGTAAGGGCTACCTTAGTAGCCTTGAAGCCCAATATTACATTTTCTCTTGGGTGAGAAATGTTATTTTACAAGTTGAAGACTTCCAGATGTGATCTTTTGCATTCTTCTGAAAGTTGACATAGCACTCAGACATAGTGGGAAGTGAATGAATACTTTTTAGTTGATTAACTGGTACAGAAACATACTCCAAATTTCATTAACACATACTTTTAACCATCAAGAAAATATTTTCAAGGTCAAAAAGTTGGAGAATTTCTTTAAATAAACTTAAATCTATTAGAATTAGAACTACGCATATACCTATAGAGAGTATGTTGTTTCTTTTCTTTTCTTTTCTTAAATATATTTTATTGATATTTTACAGAGAGGAAGAGAGAAGGATAGAGAGTTAGAAAGAAACATCGATGAGAGAGAATCATCAATCAGCTGCCTCTTGCACACCCGCTACTGGGGACGTGCCCGCAACCAAGGTACATGCCCTTAACTGGAATCAAACCCGGGACCTTTCAGTCCGCAGGCCGACACTCTATCCACTGAGCCAAACCAGTTTCAGTGGGAGTGTTTTGTTTCTTATAGAAAGATCTGCCCTAGCTCAGTTGGTTGGAGCATTGTCCTGCACACCAAGAGATGATGAGTTTGATTTCCTGTCAGGACATAGGCCTAGGTTACAGGTTTGATCCCTAGTCAGGGGTGGGTAAGGAGGGAAGCCAATCAATATTTCTCTTCCATGTCCATCTTTCTCTTTCTCTCTGTTTCTCCCCCCTTCCTCTCTCTTCCTTATTACTATTATTTTTTTTTAAATTTCTATTAAGTGCTTTACATTACTATCAATTATCTCACTCTTTTATCTCCCTTTTGAATTTATCTTGCTTTTGTAATTTTCAGTAGGTATTACATTGGAAAACAAAAAAAGAAACAAAGACAGATGATAGATTTAGAAAACTTCTTCCTGACGATTGAAGTCAATAATTCTTTTGACTGCCACTGCTAAACAGAGTTGGTCCTGAGAGTCTAGCATTGGTTAATGGGGAGAAGGGGACCTAGACAGGAAGTAGAAGGACCTTAATTGTATGAAACTAGTGGAAGTCCATGCCAGAATGGTGTGAGCTCTCCATTTTCCATTGAGAAAGCACACCATGTAATCAGGGACACACCCTTGCTGATCAATGCTTCATATCAGAAAATCTTTCTCAATATTTGGAAAACTTTGAACTTAGTAGACAGATCATCCTTGGTGGCCCTAAAGACATAAAACCAGGAATGTTGTCTACTGATTGTTGGCTGTCTTTCTGGGGCCACAGGTACCGCTGGAGGTGTGCAAGCTTATGGAGATGTTAAAGAGTCAGCAGAAGAAGCCTGTCAATTGCAGTCAAGCTGCAAGGCTGTAGAATTCCTTGAGTTACCAATTCTTGACTTGTGAATAATGAACAACTGGTTGGATATTTCCTTCTCCTAGTCTCACCTACTGCAGGTTACTCCAACCCTCATCTGTAATCATACTCATTTCCAGAAGACACATTGACTTGAGCCACCCAGAGGTGACATGAAAAGCTATCTGCCTTCATATTTCTTTTTCACAACCTTGATTCTTTCTAATATCTTTATAGACCTGGGACCAAACACCTATATAAAATGTTCCTACACTGGTTTAAAATTTTAGATTTTGTTTGTGTGCTAAAGTACATATAACATAAAATCTAGCATCTTAACCATTTTTAAGTGTACAGTTCAGTGGTATTAAGTACATTCGTACTGTTGTGCAACCATTACCACTATCCACCTCCAGACCTCTTTTCATCTTGAAAATGGAAACTTTATACTCATTAAATACTAACTCCCCATTGCCCTCCCCCACCAGCCCATGTCAAACACCATTTTTACTTTGTCTCTATGATTTTGACTATTCTGAATACCTCATATAAATGACATCATCAAGTATTTGTCTTTTCTCCTTTTTCTCTACCTTCCCAAACTCCATTTAATTAATCTAATATGATCTTTCTCATAAAAGAGGCCATTTTCCTTACCCTTCCCTTCTAGGGAAAAAATTTTAAACCCTGCCCTGCCACCTCTCTTCTCATCTTCATTCCATTTATAAACCTCTTATTTAAAAAAAAAAAAATGACAATGAAAAAAATTTTTTTTAAAGGTGACTGGGATAATTTCCTGATTCTTTCATAGAGATATGAGTGTCTGTGTGTAATTAACCATACAAAAGAACTACAAATGCCAACATCTAAAATCTAGGAAATTGCCCAAAGTTCTTTTCACAATGTCCATAAAAGTTTAAATTTAAATTTCTACTCATCTTAGTTAAAATTATTTCTGTTCAACATGAAATGTCTTTTAACTCACTTATATTGCTTTTTTCTTGGAGGCTAATTCTCAATATTCTAAAAATTGTGTTTTTCTTTTTATCCTATGGGAAATATGTAGATTTCAACTGTGTTACATATTAAAGAGGTGTTGGAGAACTAGAGTCTGTGAACCAAATCACAATATTTAATACTGTTCTCTAGGAAAGTGTTCTAGGTTCCACACAGCTCCTGAGAATTGAACTACTGGTATTTAAGCCATTTATAAACTGGAAACTGAGTGTGTATTATACACTTCCCACAGATTTCCATTAGCGATATATAACTGAAAGCTGTTGGCCAACTCAATGCCACAGGTCACACAGTGAACAATAAAAGCAGCAAACAACCAAGTCACAGCAGCCAGTATGTCATCCAGACCCCTTGCCAGAGTTCAAGACCCAGCTAGTGAATATACTAAACCTATAGATTCTATAAACTCTACATGACTTCAACCACCCATATAATTTTGGATGCATTTTCTTCCACTGCATGTTGAAGAAACATATGTTTCATTATGGCTTATGTCAGACTTTGAAAACCCCATGGCGAGAGCACTGAAGTTAAAAAGGATTTCCAAGACAATACGCCAGAGCTGCAAAAATATTCCTGGAGCAGAGGCTAACCAGCTAATTGTATTATTCAGTAGAAGCTACTTACAAGAGGGATATTAGAAACCATTACAGAACTGCAAAACAGAAACTCGAAACCCTTGCATAAAACACCAGTTTGGAGATAATACATTAGCTGAGGTCCAAAGAGTCCCACAGCTGGGACTGTTGGTCTATGAAGTTCGGATCTGAACATGGAAATGCAAATAGCAATTGAGATCAAGTTACTATCAGGGCAATAGCCACATTAATCAGCAGCCTCCTTTTTTTCCTCCCCAAAGGGCTGTGTAAGACTAGAGGCAGCCTGCCTTGGACTTGGAGATGTATCCCTTTGCAATTAATGGAGACAAAAGAAAGTGGCTTTTGTTGTCTCTCATTTGTTTGTTTGAGGCCTTACCTTTCGGGCCAAACCATTTATTACATAAAATATTAACTCCCTCTCTGAACTCTGAACATTTAGAGCCACTTCCACATTATTTGGCATTCAACGCTGCAGTCTCATGAATGCAAACTTGGCCTCCTCATTAGGATCATAAACAACTTAAAGGCAAGTAGTCAAAACCAGTTTGGCTCAGTGGATAGAGCGTCGGCCTGCAGACTGAAAGGTCCCAGGTTCAATTCCGGTCAAGGGCATGTACCTTGGTTGCGGGCACATCTCCAGTAGGGAGTGTGCAAGAGGCAGCTGATCGATGATTCTCTCTCATTGATGTTTCTAACTCTATCCCTCTCTCTTCCTCTCTGTAAAAAAATCAATAAAATATATTTAAAAAAATAAAATAAAGGCAAGTAAACTGACTTGCACTTCCTTAGAATTTCCCCTAACAACTACATACTGATACTGCTGGGCACAGAGTGGGCATCTGATAAACACAGTTGATTAACTCAAGGATAAGGTCTTCACATATCACGGGCATTGAAGCAATGCCAGCTCCACATGCCAATCTCAGCCCAACTTCCCAGGAAGAGTGCTGATGAAGAACATAAGCCTGGCAGTCACCAGGAGCCATATCAGAGTGGAGAAATCTTGAATCCTGTGCATGGGGGAGTGCTTACCAGCTGGGGACTGTAAGCTCCACGAGGATAGGAACTATGTTTTGTTCCCTACCCAGCACCCACCACCAAGCACCCAGATCCTAGTAGATGCTCAAAAAAAAATATACGAAATCAAGTTTTGTCTCTTTAGTCTCATGAGTCAGTGTTTGTACATCTTTTGTTTTGTTCATTCATCATTTATAACCAATCCACCAAAATTAAGGTAACGCCAGAAAACAAATCAACATGGCATCCACATGGTACACAGGGAGGTGTATACCTCTCCTGAGCCTGCCCAGGGTGTGTATATGTGTAGAGTGGTGTAGGGGAAGGCTGGAGAAAGGTCACTGGCCTGCTAGTCACAGGTCTGGGACTTGCTGTGTAGGGACAAGAGTTGCTCTCCTTAAGAGAAAAGGCCGGATGTCAGATCGAGGTCCTGGCAGCCCCAGTCAGTGGAATGCTGCTCAATGTGGTCCCTGTCTGGTTGGCAGCTTCCTGTCAGGGAAAGCTGCCAAGCAGGTTGTGACAGCTGTGCAGTGTGCTGACATTTCTGACCTGCCTGTCTGCTACTCGTGGGAAGCAGTTGAGAAGTTCTGATGTGGATGGACCTGATTTTCCATTGGCTTTCATTTTTCAAGAGAATGCCTAACTATCTCATCTTTTAAGATGGAAGTCATCAGAAGATGGCCTTTAGCACCAACCTACTAATTCTATGTAGAAAAAACTACAAGGTGAGGCAAATGTAAGTTTACAGTTATTCATATGGAAAATAATACCACAATTAATAAATAATGATACAAGAATAAACTCTGTGTTTTGTGTACTCACAGCTGTAAATCTACTTTTGCCTCTCCTGCTGCATATTTCCTCCTATTTCCAACCACTATTTTCACTGTGACCACACTTGTTTATGAACATCTTATCACAGTAACTGACATCTTTCATGGACTACCACTAGGAGATATCACCTGTTTGAATAATTAAAAAAAATTTTTTTAAAGATTGTTTTTTAACTATTTATTCTTTTGGAAAAAAAAAATCAAACTCTTAAGGCTTATTATCTAGAAGGTTTACACTTCAACTGATTTTGAAAAAAGACTGACTTTTTATATTCTCTTAAAGCAGTGACCTTTATTTAAAGTTGCTGATAAGTGAATTGAAATGTTTCATCAGGAGATGTATAGATGTTAACTTAGATTCCTTTTTGCACTCCAAGATCAAAAGTTAAAAGTGAAATTTCAGACATACCTTTCAGCATCATTCGTCCGGTGGATCCTCCAAAAGTGCTGAGAAGCCCACTTCTTGCTCCTAGAGATGTGGTTGCTTCCAGGAGGGAACCCGTGATGTACTGGGATATGGAGGTCCGCTGGAGGGTGACACGGTACTCACATACGGTGTCTCGGACACATTGCTTTAAGCAGGGACCAATGTTAATCCTTTCATAGGTTGTCCCAGGGGCTGGGAGCTTTGTGAAGAAATGGAGAAGAGATCCAATTGTATCTTCTGTTTCTTCTCCCCTTCTCACTGCATTGTAGATCTGTGAATAGCACAAAGTACAGGAAGTATTAATCTAGTTTCTTAGAAAAGCAAATTAACTTGTTGACAAAATGCCAAGATGACTTATTAAGAAAGAAGGTTCAGTCGCTCTAAGCACAAACACTTTTGAGCACTGGACTCATGTATTAACCTGAACATTCTACAGACACCATTTATTTGGGAAAGCTATGTGTAGTTATGAAATAGGCCATTCAAACAACTCTGCTATCAAACAGAGCGCTTACAAGTTGTACCAACCAAAAATATATCCAGCTCAAATTTCTTCTCCTCCTCAGCAGAACAAAGCTCTTCTGCAGAGGGATGATGCCAAACCTTTCCTTTTGGACCTTTTGGACTCTCCTAAGTGACTGTCCCATGTCTGTCTGCCTCCAAGAAATACTGCAACCTGACATTTATAAGGAATCAAACAGAAGTGAGAATGAGAGGGTCATGGGGAAGGAGCAATTCTATATTTCTCTCTTGGTCATAATCCTTCAGTCCATCAACTTGGATCAAAATCTTTGAATCCTTTTTTCCTTTTTCTAACTTCCTCATTTTCCACATCCAGTGAGTTGACAGATAATGCATATTCTTCCTGCTCTGTCTCTGCCATTATCCTGATTTCCTCTTCCTTTATAACATGAATTTACCAAGAATTATGTCAAGAAGATTAAACTATTAGAATATGTTCCCAACTATAATTCCAACCCATGCCAAAGCAATTGTTCAACATGCATTTATATAGATCCTGCTCTATGTCAGGCATAGCGTTGAAAGATGTAGGGCCTGGGCAAAGAGTAACACAGACCTCATATACTACAGGATTTCACAATCTGACTTAGAAGATGAGACCTGAAAATGATGAGGTTTAACATTATTGCAGGGAGGTTTTGGGTTTTGTCAAGGTCTCTGGGAAGCCAGAGACTTCTAGGTAGTATATAAGCAACAGGAAGAAACATAACATGAGAGTTAATCCAGGTAGAATAAAGGTAGATTATATTGTTGTTATTGTTTTTTATCATGCCACCTTGCCATGGCTGTCTTATTATTTATGCATCAAATCAATAAATAATCATCATGTGTTTATAGTACAGGTATATGTCAGCTTCTCCCCTCAGAGTTCACAGTCCAATGATACTCAAAAGAGCTCATAGTGGAGTGGAAACAGAAGTCACCTTATCCTGTGACTTCAATGAGTATCCAGGGAAGAGAAGATCCTCCAGTGCCCTCCAGGCCATGTGTGTGCCTCTATGATGCTACACATTACAAATCTCACCTTAACCAGGATACACAGGCCCTCAGAGGATCGTTGTTAAGCTGTGCTGCTAAGTCCTTAGGACTTTAGAATGTACCCAAAACACCCTTCTATGCGGATTATTCAAACTATGCGAATTCTGACTAGATTTCTACTCTGCTTTCCTCTGACTACTGGTATATACTTGTCACTTGAAGGCAAAGTGTGAATTCTTTGGCTTTAATTCTTTATCATTACAGTACAGCTATGGAGGTGGTGCACTAGGACAGAAGAGCTCAGCTTTGGCATCAGGTATATGGGGTTGTACACCTGATTCTACCTTGACCAGCTAGAGAGTTGGACATGAGCATGAGCAAGCTGACTTAACAGTTTAGAGACCTTTCTTCTTCTGAAAAATGGAGATGCTAAGGTCCCTTCTTATGAATGTTGTGGGTTTCACCAAGACAACAATGTAAAATGCTCAGCCCTGTATATAGGAATGGGGCACATTACTCCTGGGCAAGAAAAGAATGGATCCACTATTCTCAGGGAATAGCAGATGGTTGTGTAACAACAGAGCCTAGTCTACGAAATTCATTGTGATGGGGTTATACCCTTGCTCTTTTGTGCCACTGGATAATATCATCCTAACCTTATGTGAGCTGCAGAGCTCAAAGCATGCTTTTCTTCTCTCAACTCCAAATCACACAGGCAATCTCCAAGACAGTTGCAATGCAATAGAGAAGGGCCAACAAGTGCCTAATGTTGGGGGTCATAATGTGGTGGGCCATGAGCCAGATTTATCCAAAAGATCTGCTTCATCTGACACACTGTTTTAAAATCAGGACAGTTTACATACAAATAGGAAGTTACAGCATCTTCTGAAAAATGCAATATCTGACAACATTGAGTATTCCCATGTGGTGAGAAGGGCTTACATATGACATGAGTTCTCTAATAGGCTCCTATCATTCTCTAGTGATCATACCTGGGCAATATCTGGTAACCATTAGCATATGTGTTTGTGACCCTGGCCTGCATAGGATATGGACATGGCTGTAGATACATACAATAGACATGTACTGAGATCCTCTAACATGTCATCTATGTGCTCTTTCCTGGGCTAGCTGTCAAGGATACAGAGAAAGTCATGGTCTCTACTCTCAAGGAGCACTGTTGTTCACCTCCAACATATATAAATGCTAGGTACATATTAAGTAACCATTGAAGTATTGCTATCAGCCAGTTGTTTCCAAGTTTTCAAACTTGTCTGGCAAAATAAAAGATGAAGAATTCTAAGAATAAAGCTCTGAGCTTCCATCGCAAAGATCAGAAAAAGATTAGCAGGTCCCACAAAGATCAGGACTGTTGCATGCTAGTTATACAAATACTGGATGAGCTGAATTCAAGGTACTTGTTGGAAAAATGCTGAAATATGGATGAAGTGTGGTAGACATAACAATGCTCAGGGAACATATTAAAATCGGGCTGTAACCACTTATTAGATCACCCACTTTCTAAGAAAAAGAGGCAGACATGAAAAATTCCACATATACAGTGTGGAAAGAGGGGTCAGTATAGAACAGTGATTATGGGTGTGGCTCTGGGGCATTGGCTTGAATTCTAGCTCCCTGCTTTCCAGATGTGTCGCCTTGACAATTTACTTTGCCATTCTGTGCATCAGTTTCTTTTTCTCCAATGTGGGGATATCATCTTTTCTGCCTCATGAGGTAATGGTAAGAATTAAAAGCTTTGATAAATGTAATAGGATTAGAACAGTACCTGCCACTTAGTCAATACTCAACAAATATTGGTTTTTGTGATGATGGTAACGATGATTGTGGTAAAATACACACACACACACACACACACACACACACACACACACAAAATGGCCATACATTATTTCCTTCACTGATTCTGGGCTAGCCCTGGGATTTGCTTAATCAATGGGAGTTTAGCAAATGCGATACAAACAAAGTTCTGAAAAATACTTGTTCATTGACACATGCTCCCTCTTGCTGTTTCTGGAAATTTTGCAATAATGAACATGTGGAGAAGCCAGAGCTAGCACTCTGGAAGACAAGAGACCATAGTCTAATCACTTCTGTCACTTTGGCTGATAG
Source organism: Pipistrellus kuhlii (assembly GCF_014108245.1). Classification (NCBI taxonomy): domain Eukaryota; kingdom Metazoa; phylum Chordata; class Mammalia; order Chiroptera; family Vespertilionidae; genus Pipistrellus; species Pipistrellus kuhlii. The sequence continues at coordinate 27,821,856 of NW_023425460.1, read as the reverse complement.
TTTGCCAACAGTCAGACACTCAGTGAGGCCATCGTAGATCCTCAGATCATCCTATACCTAGCCAACTGCCATCATAGATACAGGAGAGAGCCCAGCAGAGATCAGGGGATTCAGACTAGGAGAACCACCCAGCCAATTCACAGAAACATGAGCTAAACAAATGACTGTCACTAAGTTCTGAGAGTGCTTCATTGCAAAGCAAAAGTTAATGGACATGATGATGTGGTGGGCAAATCGATAAGTGTTTACCTGCATGAGATTTAAATCCATACACTAAACCAAAGAGGCTGATTCATTTGGCAGATGGAGACAGCACAGAGAAGTGAAGAAATATAACCAATCTTAATAGCTAGGAAGATTCTGAGCCAGATTGACACCTAGGTTTGTCCAACTCTATCCGTTGCACAAACAGGGTCACACCAAAGCCCAAACAGTGGGATTCAGGAAAACATCATTATTTGGGAAAAGTTTTAAATGAAGTTTATATTGCTGTTGTTATTGTTTTTATTCGAGATAATTTCTTTCATGGTCACCCTAAATTACTTTTGAAAAATAGTCAAGTTATGATTAATGAATGACCAAGTGTTTCCTTATATGGAGATTTATAGGTTTAAATTACAAGGTTGAAACAATATATGAACTTTATCTCACTTGATTAATGTGGCAATAAAAGGTGCTGAAAACTAGACATACTAATACTGGGTCGTAGTATATATCTTGATATAAAAATCAACATGTCACAATGTGGCATCTAAGTTTGCTAAACAGTTATGTCCATTCATTCATTCCACAATAGATTTATATGTATTAAGCACATGTATTATGTCAAGCCCAATTACTGGGGATCCAATGGTGAACAAGAAAGCTTCATTTTAGTGGGGAAGGCAGTAAATAAGTGGACCAAATATTATAAGTTAAGTAAAAATTGCAGACTGGTATATATAGTCCAAATATGTTTTGAAAATATATTCCATAGGACTTGCTGAAGTTGTTGCGAATGAGGAAAGGAGTCCAGGTTTCTACATTTGATCACTTTAAAATTCTTGGAGATTTAAGATTTATATAGACAGCTATAGATCAATGTTGCAAACAGCAGCCCTCATGGCTCCCGTGTTTAACAACCACCATGAACTGCGAATGGATTCTCTTCATGGAATTACATTACTCCTATTATGGCAAGTATGTTTGAACAGAAAGACCTTGATATTCTAAAATAACCTGCAACAAAGCAAGCAATGTAAAGCTTATCTGCAGCAAAGCAAGCAACACTTAAGAAAAACATGTGCAGTTTCCTGAGACTCAATAAAGAGGGGTGCCTTTAGAAACCAGCACTGGGACACACAGGCAGCTCAGACCCAAAACAAAATAAAACGAACATCCAAGGTTGAAGAGAGCTGGGATGGTTCAGATGGGGACAAAGCCAAAGACTTTGGTGCACTGAAACGCACGAGGCAGCCAGACACACCACATCCACAGCACTAACTCAGGAGGAAAGCTTCTTCCATACGGCCAGACAGGCTGTGTCTTAACTCGACTCCTCCTAGGGTCAAAGAGGGTGCTTGTCAACTTTGTACTTATTCTATGTCAAAAGCTATGTTTCTGGGGTCATGGAAAATTATGATGCTCCATAATCTGATGCCATATCTTCCGAAATGTTTCAATAAGAAAAAGGCCTGTTACTTAAATGTCCGTTGACTCTTATGACTTGTAATCGCTGCCGTATTTATTGAGCGCCTAAAATGAAGTAGGCACTGGACACGATTTCATTGAAATTTCAGAACAGCTCTAGGAAAAGGTCTTATTAGTACTACTACTTAAAATTAAGAATCTAATGCACACACAGCTAGGACTCAGCATCAGGACTCTATCTCTAAGTCAGTGCTGCTAACCACTAATCCTATAGTACAGTTGTCAAACAAACCATTTTTAAAAGAGAGGTAATTGTTATAATGATCCTTCCATCTTTCTTTGTTTATCGTCTGTCTCCTCCCTCCAGAATGTCAGCTTCATGAGAACTTTATTTCTTTTTCATTTATGTATAATCAGTATCCAGAAATGTTTGACATTACAGCTTCTCAATAAATAGTTCTTAATTAATGCACTCTCTATTCTATATTTTTGCCAAGAACTTGGCTAGCATTCTCCAGGTGTTTTTTAATGTGTGTGTGTGTGTGTGTGTGTGTGTGTGTGTGTGTGTCATGAATCTATTGTGTTCATCTAAACTATAGGTGACATTACATTGTCACCTGTATTTTTGAACACCAGATACAGAAATCACATGAAATGGTATAAAATCATTATAAAGTATTCAGAATAGCTGTAGTCAAATGACACTATAATTGCTACTAACTAATTGTGGCCTATTCTGAAAAATTTACCAATAGTTTAACATTATTCTATTACTTGTGGCCCGGTACACAGATTTGTGCACATTGAAAGGAAATTAATTAGAAGAAATATTTTAATACTGCTATTCACCTTTTCTCTATAATAGAAGTGTCAACCAAATTTATGATCAACAGGTTGAAACACACACATGCGATTGGCACCAGTGAGAGATTTATATGTATTGCACATGTGTGAATCAACGTCTATTTTTAAATTGCCAGTGCGTGTCATATGTACCAGCCAGTCAGATAGATGGACGGCCGGTCACTTAGCCTTTCATATATATAGATAATTTACTGATTGGCTTAGAGTTGAGGATGCTTAATCACCCTGATCTTTTCATTAAAATTGTGATTTGGAAGGATGATGAGGCTTAAAAAAACAGAGATTATTGATTCATATATTGACTCTTACAATTCAACAAATATTGAGTTGGGATTATAGACACTATGATGGATTCTCGAGAACAATGATTAAAAAAACAAAAACAAAAACAACTCTGCCCTGTGACTGAACTTCACTGCTCCCCCAGAGTTTTTTCTTTAACATAAAGGGTTCAACCAACATTATCTCCAAGGTCCCTCTTAGTGTTATCCTTCAATGGCCCATACTTCCTAGCCTTCTTAACTGGGGGGAATGGAACATATTTATTAACCTTAGTTTTGATCATCTTAATCATCATTATTCTCTAATATAGTGTATAGAGGGGGTCTTCTGTCTCCCTCTCTCTTACTCAATGTTTTCTTTCTATATCAGCTGTTTCTTACCACCAGTAACTATGTATCTACAATATTTCTGATAGTACCTTTATCCTCTCCATAATGTGGTTCCTAAAGTACCCTGGGCTAGAAAAACAAATAATCACATTTATTTGAACTATGCTGTTAACTGTGACTTAACAGGCTGGGTAAGAATGTGGGAGCCTCTCTCATGGAATCGAGTGTGAGAGCTGTGGTTTGGAAAACCCTTTTACTGGTCTCCTGAGCCCCTTTCCTAACTTCTGGAATCTAAAAGCAGTGTTCTAGATGATTAAAGATGCTGAAAGTTTGATTTCTCATGGTGTGTGTGTATAAACAAAATGCAATGACATAAGTACTGCCAAATTCCTGGAAGAGTCAACAAAACCAGTGAGGCTGTTCTGGGGGGTGGGAACTGAGGCAGGGTGGAGACCTGAGTGGCAGGGACAAGAAGCAAGACTCTGGTAGCAAACTGTCGCTACCTCTGCTCTTGAATCCACATTCCATTCAAGTGCCTGTGTGGAGAATTCCATTATACTGAGAATATTCAGACTATGCACGAGACGCTGACCAAACAGAGCTTCAGAGAACCAAAAATAAAGGTTTTGCTAAGGCAAGGCCAATTAACCAGAGCTATGCCCCCAGCTTCTATAGGAAGTAAGTAGAACCTTTATGATTGCAGGAGACAGCCAAGAAGGAATGTTGAGAGGGTGGCTAAGAACATTTAACAGCTGGAAATGCCCTTCTACATGACTCCATTCAATCCACATTTTACCCTTATATTCAAATTGTGCCTCCTCCATTTAGCTTTCAGGGGTCTCCAGCAAAAAATAGGCCTCGTCTTTTCTGGGCTCCGATGCAAACTCTATAATGACACTTTCTATGAAGTATAGAGTCACTGTTTATGCCCCTTTCAGGCTGTGAGTTCCCAGAGGGGCAGGGGGCTGGGTCTTACTCAACATCTTGTCTCCATCTCAGAGCACACTGCTTAGCACCTTGCAGGCAATGGGAGAAGTAACTGAAGCCTTTGAGCCAGGTCCTCAAAGTTGGTTCCCAGATCAGTATTACCTTCATCATTCGGGAACTTGTCAGAAATGCAAACTTTTGGACCCCACCCCAGACACACTGAATCAAAATCTCGGGGGTTGGGGTCCAGAAAGCTGTGTTGTAACAAGCGTTCCAAATGATCTTGATTCCTGTTAAAATTTGGGATCCACTACCTGAAACTTTAAGGAAAACATAACAACCTTTCAACGTTGATTGTACTTCTCCTATTATCCATCCCATAAACTCACATCCATGTCATATTCTTTCTAATGCGAGCTCCTGAGGGCAGGGGTGAAGTCCTATCATCTCTGTATTTCACAAAACCCCTAGCTCAGAGTCCAGCACAGGGCTCACTGGATAAATGCTAGGCAAATGAAGGGGCGTCTCTCATGGAAATTCCCTGAGGCTGTGAATGTAACAGGCCTTTCTGAAATGATGCTTCTGGCTTTATATTTCCAAAGATGAATCATGTCTGAGATACTAATTCTAATGGGAATTATCATCCAGATGAATCATTTCGTAATGAGAAAACCTGGCTGCCAAGGAAGCCTCTTGAAAAGAAAAAAATCAAATCAGAACAAATGGATTATGTTGTGAGGCTTGTGATGTCAGGCTGTGAATTAGGCCAACAGAAGGGATTTAATGGCCTGAACTACCAGGCTCCCTGCAGCTCTCAGAGCAACGGGTCAATTAATGAATCACATGGGAACAAAGCCCCCGCAGGACAAAAACAAACTTTCCCAAATCTCCTAGGCTGCGATGCCCTGGCTCAGAGGCTCAGGGGCAGCGTTCTGGCTAAGCTGTGCACATGTGAAGCTCTGAGGGACAGAAAGTTCCTCACATCCTGTGGCTCCAGGCTGCTGTGTGTCCACAACAGGTGGAGGGGACCTAGGGCAACCTATAGGGCCAGGTTGTGTGCTTCCTGTGCCCCAACTGAATTCCAACTCACCTTGCTCAGGCTTCTAACTGGCAGGGATCCTCGGCCTAACTGGCAAGGATCAGCTGCCATCTAACTTCATGGCTCCCAGAGGCCCCTTTCTACCTGGGTCATTGCTTCTGGATGAACCAACACTGTATTTGCTTCCACTACTCTTTGCCTGAAGACTATCTGAGGCTGACCTCCAGAACCACCAGGGTGGGACAGCAGAACAGAGACTGTGATAGAGAGGGAAAGAGTCTAGTTTTTTGTTTTTGTTTTTATTATTTTAGTTTTAGAAAGAGATGAAGGAAGAGGGATAGAGACATAGAAACATCAATGAGAGAAGAGCATCATTGATTGCTGCCTGCTTCAAGCACTCCCTGACCAAGAATCAAACTAGTTACCTCTTGGTGCATGGGTCGACGTTCAGTCACTGAACCACACTTGTGTTTCTTTAATGGAGATTATCATAGGGTTGTTGTAAGCTAGGATTCCATGGAATAAGATAGCTGTGAGTACTTCATTTCCAACTACACAGCTCGTGAGTATACAAGTGGTCATATTAGCATCAATGCTTAGATCAGAGCTCCAAGGCCAGACGCAGCATCTGAAATAACTTGCCAGTCTAGATAGCCACCCCTCCCCTCTGGAACATCAACCCTCCTGGTAATTCACTGGTGTTCCGAGGTGGTGGGGCCTCTCTGATGATCAGGAGTAAGTTTGCACAACCTCCTGCATGTGAACTCATGGAGATGTTTACACAGCTCCACAAACAGCCACACTCTGAATTCAGTTTTGGGCTACTGTACCTACTATACTATAAGTGCAAAGCCTTAGCAAGGTGCTCGGTATTATGCCGCATTGAATAAATGGGAGCTTATTAATCCTCTCAGTTAATATTAAAGTTCTAGCACGAATCCTTTCTCACCCAGGTCTCTTCCTTTCTTTCACTTCTCTGCTCTCTTCTTTATCTCCAGGTTTTCTCCAACTTTCTCCAGGTCCCCATCATTTCTTCACTCTCATATTTTTCATTTCTCCCCACTTTCATATCCTTCATTTTGCCTTCCTTTTATTCTCATCCCGTTTTTTCCTTGCTCTGTCCTGGTCTTCCTATCTTCCTCACTCTCTCTATCTCCCCTTTACTCCCATTGCCCATTTCTCTCCTCTACCCTCATTTCTTCTCATTCCATTTGGATTGGGATCCTTTGAACTGCAGTTCCAGGGGCAAAGAAATAAGGGAGGAGTGTTGACTAGTAGGATCTGCAAGCAGAGACCCTCCCCTAATTGTTAGCAGACAGTTGTTGGTCATTATTGAATGTGCTACATTTTTTTTCAATCAGAAAACTGCAGTGATTTAATTCTTGAAAGTCTCTCCTCTGAGGGGAGCCAAGTGCATCACCAGAGAGGAGCTAGGGACATTCTTTTCCCAAACCCCGAGGAACAGGAACTCAGTAGTTGAGCCAACACCGGACCCGATGTAAGTTAGCTCTGGCCTTGACTAAGTGCCTCCCTGCAAGCTTAATGGCATTCACTTCAGAGCCTTCTGCTAACAATAAGATTTGAGATCTGTGTAGACATTTAGGTTTCATCTAAGGGTAGAACCAGGCTTAACAAGTAGTTATTAAACATGCTTCCGGCAGAGCAAATGGAAAAGTGGAAGAGTGATGGGTATAGAGACCACCAGGTTTCTGGAAGCTAGAGTTGTCACAGTTCAGACAGGCCAGCAGGACATGGAACCTGGGAGAGGAACTGCTGGGTCTAGAAGGGAAAGGCAACGGGGGGCCTGGACAGGATGGAGGCGTTGAGGAGGGGGATAGGAGTATAGCTCAGCTTCTTGGGAAATCCTGCGGCCCATGTCCAAAGAAGGGCAGCCTCTGGGAGAGCCTAAGTAACAACCAGGCCCCAGGCTGGTGCTCACCCAGGGGATCCCTCTGGGAAGACGGCACTGGCATCCGACACACACCGACAAAATCTCTGGCCGCACTTTAAATTCTGAAGGAGAAATCAATGCCTACAAATGTCTTCCTTGTCTGGATTCCATTAATTCAACAAATACAGGGTGTTCCCCCAAAATGTGTACACATTTAACAGCTGATAGCTTAAGAGATGTTTCTTTCTTCTTAGATTTAATCCATTGGAATTAATAATTATTCTGTGTGTATGTATTGTACATTGTTGTGGGCACCCTGCATTTACTAACTGTCTCGTGTGTGCCAAAAAGCTGCCCCAAGCTGGAGACAACAAATGAAAGAGTTTTTGTCCTCAAGATAGTTACCAAAGATCAGGAGAGGTAGGCAAGAAAGTGGGCAATTGTATTACTATACGCAAGTCTGCAAGGGTGTCAGCACAAAGTACTTCAGGCACACAGAGGAGGGTTTGGAAGGCCACGGAAGGCTTCTCATAACTCTTACTGTCTTTAGCCACAACCTAAAGACAGTAAGAGTTATTAAAGGCGAGGGTGGAGTAAGATAAGAGAGAGGAAAGTGTTTTAAACAGAGGCAACAGCATGTTCCAAGTGGTTCCCTAGAGTTGGCGCTAGAGCATGAACAATGAATCTGGGGAGATAAGCAAGGTCCTTCTGAGTCCTTACAAGTGGAAGCAATGCTAGCTCAGAACTATTTCCTTTCATAAGTATTTTCTAAGCTAACTACCATGGAAATACCTCCAGTAGCAAAAAAAAAAAAAAAAAAAAAAAAAAAAAAAATGTTCACAGCTGGAGGATTGTATGTTCTGTGACTGAGGATACCCATTGTCCTTCTAGGAATTTCATGCTAAACACTGAGGCTGCAACATCTCACAAATCCTAGACAGAGCATGAATGGGACAGATGATTATAACTTGATTATTTCTTTGTTGTAAACAAAAAACAATGGGAAAGGCCCACATGTCCAACATCACCTACCAGCCTAGAACAGGAGAGAGATCGACTTTGTTCACACCCGCAGTGTAACAATAAGAGGCATCCCAGAGGTGGGTGGCTATTTAGGGCTTTCTAATTGAAGGGATAGAGCCAGAAAGAGAGAGGTGGGCTTGTAAGAAAGTATCACCTTCCTTCCTACCTCTGAAAAGGTAAACCTTCAAAAAGGTTAAAAAATATTGGGAACTACAAAAGAAATAAACAGGCATCAGAATTTCACTCAAGCTCATGGAAAGGAGTCAGGGACTCTCTGTTTATCCCTACATAGAGTACTTCTGTCCTGTTTCTGTGCTTTTAGCTACATGTGTGTCAGAGCACATATGTTTAGAGATAGAATGATGCTGAAGGTCAAAGACAACTTGTTCAGAGTGTTCAAAGGTGTGGGAAAGTTATCACCTTCCACCTCACCTGTGCCTGCCTTTAGTCAGAGAAGAAAGATATGGTTATGCTGAGTTACATTCCAGAGAACTCCATGGATATCATTAAAACAAAACAAAACATACCAAACCTCAGCCCTGGCCAGTGTGGCTCAGTTGGTTGAAGCGTCGTCTCATACACTGAGCCACAATTCCTGCTCAGGGCACATGCCTGTGTTGCAGGTTCAATCCCCAGCTGGGTGAGTGCACATCGATATTTCTCTCTCTCTCTCTCTTTAAAAAAAAAAAATCATCAAAACATATCCTTCGGTGAGGATTAAAAAAAAAGTTCTAGTAATAAGAAAAAACAACAGAAAAAAAAACAAAAAAATTAAAGTTGATAAAAACTGAGGGCTATGGTCATACTAAAAAAAAAAAAAAAAAAAAAAAAAAAGTGCCAGATTTACATTTCAAAAAAGTAAGGCACTTTAGCCTTATATCTTGCCATTTAAAAACCCCATTGTCTCTCCTGAGCTTAAGGTTTTTCTTGACTATCAAAACAAAGAGGTCTTTTGTTGACAGAAACAGGCGACAGTGTTTTGGTAAAAAGATTATATACAGAATAATGGTATGAAGCTCTATTGTGTAAAAAGTAGGCTTAAGAGCTTTCCCTGTCTCCAGATTCTCTGGGTTTCTTACAACAACCTAAGATACTGTTGTCCTTCATTTGTGGAAGCCCTAAACAATCTGCTGCAGTCCTTATGTTCTAAAAGCTTATAAAGGACACTATGCAGATGTGACTACACATAATTAAAGGCAATGTCAGCAGCAGTGTATATACTAACTACAGCTGCAACCAACCCCCCTGGGATCAACCACTTGTGGTATCCCAAGGATTTTCTGTCCTTTGTACCTCATGATCCAGTGTCCCATGACATGTTGTGCTGTGCACAGTTAGAACTCAAAAATATTCCTTGAAATGATTTCAGCTGGCTCTTGGCATCTGCATGCACTGGACATGACCAGTAATGTCAAAGGCAGGGGGCAAATGAAGATGATGCGGGCAGTATTTGGCATATGAGTCCATGGCTCGGTGGTCTACAGGGAGGAGTGGGGTCACTGAGGCTCACTTCCAACAGAGCAGGCAGGAGCAGGGGAGACACAGTGAATGTGTTCCTGAACCAAGAGAAGAGACCTTCTGATGGGACCACACCTCTGTATACATCCCAGTCATTTCTGCAGCTGCTTTGGACATTAATCCGTACCTTTTTCAGGAGCAAATGAGGGTTCAGTGAGAAGCTCATTCCCCATGCTCTTCATTCTCTCAGAATCCTGTGCCCTCAACATAAGAAACCTGACCCTGCGTGAGGGAAAGGGGAAGGGAGCTCTGTTGTGAGCTTATGATGGGAAGAGAAGGAGCACACATGGGGACCTGGCAAGGAGCCACACTGATGAACAGAAAGCACAGATGGCCCTCTTAACTTTTGCTTATTTTTCATCCAGTAGTGACCCTGATGTGCTAAAAAAGAGGCAGGGACATTGGGAATGAAGAGGGAAGAGGTTCTGGCAAATACTATGTGGGAAGTTGGGGTGCAAAAATGACATCAGGTGCTTGCTTTCCTTTCGATGCCCTCCTTTCAATACTTCTTTTCAATACTTCCCCTTGAGCTTTGGAAAAGCAAAGGCAATCTTCTCTTATGAGTTAGAACATATTCTGTTTGAGGAAGGAGAGCATGGCTATCCCAGGCTGGGTGAGTTCAGTTTCCGTCATTCCCCTCCAAGCTTTCATCATCAGCTCTTTCACATTTTGTCCTGTACACATTCTTAAGAATTCTTGAGACAAACTTGGCAACCTTTTCCTATCAAAGCCACCATCCTTTCCATACTTGCAAAATCAATCAGAGGCCACACACAAAACGTTAAAAAGAATCATAGTACAGTATTATTCTCACAAGGCACAGAAAATAAGGCAAGTCAAGTGCTGTCTGTAGAACCAATGAAAGGATAAATTCACGTTGTGAGCAGTTAAGGAGCGTGGGTAGAGGAGGAGCGTGACCAGGAGAGAATCACAGAAAGATAGCATTTTGAAGCTAGGGATGAAAAGAGGCAGGTGGGGAGGAAGAGAAGCATGAATGATGTGTCTGAGCTGTGTGTGCTCTGGAGACACCCACTGCCTGGCCTGGTTTTGGATATCAGGACAATTATCTCCCAACCCTATGAAGTGCTCACTGATTGATCAATGACTTGCCCTTCTTTATCGAATGTCTCTCACATGACTAGGGATGAGTGGAAAGACAGGGCAGGAAATAGGGAGAGTTGACTAATAGGATGAGACAGGAGAGAATAAGAGAGAATAAGTGAGAAGGGAGAGGTTCAGATAGTTGGGAACAGACTGACTTCACTGGGATGTGAGCTACTACTGCAGCTAGAATCATGCAAGGGCGAAAGATCAGACAGTGCACAATAGAATTAACCTATCGTGAGGTCTGGGGGTGAAGAAATGAGAAAAGAATAGCTGTACTGTGAACTCTTTAATTAGCTGGGTCATGTGGAGATTATAATACTAAGCAAAGCTACCTACAAGTGAGGGCTAGATATAAAAATCCAAGCACGACAGGAAGTTGGAGCAGGGAAAGATCATGGGAGAACACTCACAAATGAACTAAGTCCTGAGATGGACAAAGGGGGGCTAGGAAGGTTGGAGAATGTGTTCATGGGAATGAAAAATTGCAGGCACTGAAGTGTAGATTTGGATGTCCCTCTCTCCTACACCCCTTTTAGCCACATTACTGTCTGACCCTGTCTGTCCCAGTGGAAAGGGAGAGAAAGGCTGGGAAACCCAAGTTGCTCCTATTTCGGGGAGAGTGAGGGGTGTGGGGAGGGATGTGAGAATACGTATTTCCTCCTGCTTTGAAGAGTTCACTTTTTAGTCCTTGAGGCTTGACACCAAATGTCCCGAGCATTCTGAGCTGGGGGAGTCCCCCTGGGGCTGGGACTTGGCTATCATGGCAAAGAATTTATGGTTCCAAGGCAGGTCCTGTGGAGGCTTTCAGTTCCCCCAGGTCATTGTGACTTTTCTTTTGGTGGCTGCTTCCCAGCAACCAGGTCCAGGGGCTAGGTGGGGTGGCCGGTCCTGTGGTGTATCCACCACACACCAGGTGAGATGTGAGAGCAGAGTGGTGTCCAGACAATATACTCACAAGTGCTTTTAAATAGACCAGAGGGACATGCATTCAGACACACATCTCTGTGCATTGAGAAGACAAAACAGGGTCTTCTTATGCCCTGCTTGCTCTCAATTATCTTCACCAGTCCCCATCTCACTGCTTTCTGATGCCTTAGCCTGGTCATGAGAACTCTTCAGGACCTCTCCCTGTCCATCATTCTGGCCTTATCCTCTATTGTTACTCTACATGAACCCACTAGCCCTGCCAAACTGAGCTGCTCACCATCCATCCCTCACCACACCCTGGCCTTCCTGCCCTGCTGTCACCTCTTTACCTTGTCACCTTCTTACTTCATCACTTCGCATGCCTTCATCCTCACATTGCTACCAGAATCCTACTCACTCCTTAAGGCAGTCTTAATATAACTACTTAATCAACTAGTTGTATGACCTTCAGGCAACTACCTTCTCCATGCTTCTGTTCCACTATGGCAAAATGCAGAGAAGATGATTAAACGAATTAATATACGTAAAGCACTCAGAGCAGTGACTGGGACCCTGAGTTCTGTACAAGTTCTTGTCTTTTTCTCACCCACTGATTGTCCCATGTTCCCCTCTGAACACTCAAGTGATGTTGGAATATAGGTGATAACTGAGTACATTCAAGCAGGATTTTCCCCCTCTGAACTCGTGCCCATTTTAAGCTGTCAATTTTGAAGGAACAAGTGTACATCACTAACTTTCTGTGGTTTTCTGATTCACTTACTCAGTGTTAAGTCTTCTCAGTGAAGGACACTTCTGGCTTTTTCTTTTTCTTTTTTTAAGATAGAGGCATAATTGAAATATTATTCCCAAACTATACAGTCCATGGTTTTTGCAATATTCAGAGTTGTGCAACCATCACCACAATCAATTTTAGATAATTTTCAATATTCCAAAAAGAAGTCCTATACCCATTAGCAATCACACCCCATTTTTCTCCAACCTCCAGGGTCTAGACAACCACTAATTGATTTTCCATTTCTACAGACTTGCCTATTTTAAACATTTCACACAATCCCTGGCTTTTTAAAGAGGCCAGACTCTTCTTTCACTCATCATTAATCTATTTCCCCCAAAATACCCAGCCATAGGCCCAGGCACATAGTTTAAATATTGCTGAATGAAAGCCAAAACATGGGTTGAATCAAGCTAAACATGTTTTTGTTTTGTTCTCTCCCCCCCCTTCTTACCCCCCCCCCCACATTATATTTTGAGGCTTTGTTGATCAAAAGTAAGATCAGAAAATATAGCAGGAGCAGAGCTGTTGTGCTCGAGCTTTTCCTGAGACACAGAAAAGCTTTGTTGAGACTCCTCAAACCAAAATTCCTGTGCAGTGATTCTCAAACCTGGCTGTTTCTTACTGTCACCTGGAGAACAAAAAGTCCTGAGCATGAGTCCTGCTGCTCCCCACTCTGCTCCCAAAGTTCTGATTTATTAGTCTGGGGTGGGGCCCATCAATATCTTTTAAATGTTTCCCCATTTTTTTAATGTGATTCAGTGAATAGCCAGGCTTGAGAACTCTTGATCCAATGAAAACAACCGTTCTAAGCAAGAATGATTTGTTGAATTCCAGCCATGCCCAGAATGAGACACAGCCAAAGTTTTCAAACCCTGTCTTCAGGGAAACTAATCTCTGAATCTTAAAGAAAGCAACACACACACACACACAGTTTCATTTCACAAAAAATTTTCTTTATAGTCAACATTACTATAAGACTGAACCACATTAAATTACTGATACTTGACTATTATAATAGATGAAAAATTCATATCATTCAACCTAATTGAATGCATTTATTTCTTCAAATAAAATCCTATTCAGCTTGAACCACCATTTTTCTAATCCACTTATTCATTTTGGATTCATGCACTGGTGGGGTCCCTCGGCCTAGCTGTGGGGATTGGACAGAAACCAGCCCTCTGACATCCCCAGAGAGCCCTGGATTGCAAGAGGGCGCAGGTCAGGCCGAGGGACCCCGAGGGAGGGCTCCAGGCATTTCTGGCCCAACTCACCCAGTCCTGATCAGCCAGACCCCAGCAGCAAGCTAACCTACTGGTCGGAGCATCTGCCCCCAGGTGGTCAGTGCACATCAAAGTGACTGGTCAAATGGTTGAACAAAGGGCTGGACACTTAGCATATCACGCTTTTATTATATAGAATATTTCTATTAGAGGATGGAAAATAAATTAACTATTAAGGAAGACAGAAGCATGAAAATTCACAAACAGGTTAAACAAACACTAATTTTATGGGCACCCTTCACTTTTTCCCATATCTTATTTCAAAGGCATGTCATAAAGTACATTGTCATAAAATAAGTTACATTTTCCCATAGGAAAAATTTTAAGATTAGGGATTGTGTTCCTGACTAGACATCCTATAAATCAGAGATATGATCAACAAAAGATCGTGAAAGCTAAGCTGCCTCAGCTATAAACCTCAATAAACATTTAGAATAATAAATTTGCTATTCAAGTACCATACAATGTCAAAATTACACTTTTCTTATGAACCATCATACTGTCATTTCGAAAGGTAATTGAACACTACCTTCTTTGCACATTCTTTGATCCACTTTTAGTTTTCCTAAAGGAAAACTGGTTCTGTTTCTTACTCCCATTATGGGACTGGGTATAACTTACTCCCATTATGGGACTGGGTTTTTGTCCGAACCTGACACCCTGCCCATTCCCAGTTTTGACTGGGCCAGTACCCTCAGGGCTCTCCCCCAACCCTCTGCCTCCTCATCTAAGGCCCTGCTCCTTTACCCACAAGCTGTGTGCTGCCCCGGGTTCAGAGGACAATCCTGCTCTGAATCAGGAGGAATTTAAGGAGCTTTAGTTCTCTGGTGCAGGCTCCACAGTGTCTAGTCAACTGCATTTCTGCTTTCATTCCCATCTGAGGCTGGAAAGTAGGGCTTCTACCTCCTTCATGTGACTAGAACTGTTCATACCTCAGTCCTTCTGAGCCTGGTGTCTTGCCAGACTCCTTCCTCACCCCACCTCTGCCTATGCGGGGTTGAGGTCCGATCCTTGAATCACACGCTGCAGCTAGAAGGAATCCTGTTACCTACTGCCACACGTTTCTGATGCCAAACCCTCTCTGGCAACCAAGTGTTTCATGAGTGAATGGATTCCTGGATTTCTCAATTTCTGTCCACAATTGAACAGCCACTGCTGCCTCTTGGTGGGTCACTCTGAGCCAGCTGACCCCTTGGACTGTTGGCCACCATGACTTCTTAGTAAAAACCACGTGCTTTGAACACCAACTGGGCCTGCCTGGCTGCATCCAGTACCTGCTTACCCCTTCTTCCCCCCCCCCCCCCCCCCCCCCCCCCTACCGAAGGGTCTCCAAGCCTCCTCCCCTCCTCTGTCCCTTCTTTACTACACTGATGAAGGCTTACAAGCTCCAGGCACAATTCTCTCACCAGAACCCTCCCGATCAACCTCCAGACTTTCTTTTTCTTGCCTCTCCATCTCTCTGGTGTCTCATGCACTGCACAGGGAGTGGGCATTTGGGAAAGTACTAGCACATGATTCTAGAAGAGTGGTTTTCAACCAGAAGGGTCTTTCCTTCCAGGGGACGTCGCTGGCTGTCTCAGTTGAAAGTGTGCTATTGGCACACGATGGGTGGAGGCCAATGATGCTGCTAAACATCCTGTAATGCTCTGGGCAGCTCTTATAACAAAGAGCTCTTATAACAAATTATCCAAACCCAAATTGGCTAAGGTTGAGAAACACCGTTCCAGAGAAATCAAAAAAATCTTCTGCAGCTCTATAAACTAAATCAAGCTGAAAATTACCAACAGAGAAGGATAATGCTTCTGTTTTCAGCAAGCAGCTTGTGGGTAAAAAAATATCCCCCCAAACAAACAAACAAAAAAGCACAACCAAAAAATCTTTTCCCTCCCAATTATTAAAATTTCATGCTCATAATAAAAATATTAGAAAATAAATAAAAACTAAATGATGCCACTATCACTGAATATTTGATATAGTTATTATATTCTGCTTCTTTTATATTATACTAGAGGCCCAGTACATGAAAATTCATGCATTGGAGTGGGCAGTTCCTCAACCTGGCCTGCCCCCTCTCACAGTCCGGGAGCCCTCAGGGGCAGGAGGCAACCTAGCAATCAGGGGAAGGCGACGCCACTATCACACTTCTGCTGCTGCCACTGCTGGCAGTGCAAGCCTTGGCCAGCCCTGGTTACCTGAACCTCAGTGGCCCTGGGTGGCTAGGTAACCACTATCCGAGGCTTGCCTGCACCTCGGGCCAGCCCTGGGCATCTGGGCAGCCAACATCTGAGGCTTGTCTGTGCCTCAGGCTGGCCCTAGGCGGCTGGGGAACTGAGGGCGAGTCTGACCACACCATGAGCCTGAAGCCCTCCCAGCTGGGCTGAAAGGACTGGGGGACTCTGGAAGCAGGTGCAAGGAGTGGCTGGACCCATCTGAGGGTAGGTCTGGCTGCACTGCACACCTGCCACACACACCCCAGGCAGGGCTGAGGGGACTGGGTGCCACCATCTTTGGGACTGTATGATGGTCAATTTGCATATTTCCTCTTTATTAGATAGGATTAGTGTATATTTAAGTTGTTTTTATGTTTTTACAACCATAAAAGCTGTTGTGAATACATATCTGTACATGAAACTCTTTTTGCAAGGGTGGTTATTTCCTGGATGAATCCTAGAGAGGGCTGATGCTCCTAACAGGTTTCCCTAGACCTCAGCTTTGTTCTGGGCTAAAAACATTCTCCAAACATGCAACTTAAAGTGTCTTCATTTGAGGAACATCAAAGGAGCCAGAAAAAAATTTATCTCAGAACTTTCTGAATAGAGCATTGCAGTGGATCATGAGAACAGGAATGAAAGGTTTTGTGATTTTTGGCACTGAGACATAACTCATATGCCTTTAAGATGTCAGGACTTTCTGGTTACAGAGGCAAAATGATTTTATTTAGAATGCCTTTCTTATAAGCATAATGCCAATCTCTGCTATTTTATTATATTATTTTTGGTTATATTTTCTCTTTATCTCAGGTATTTACTTAGACCTTTGAGAATGCACTTAATTTGACAAACACGTTAACAGCTCTTTGTTGGCATAAATTCAAAACATTTTGAAACAAGACTAGATCAAAGATTTGTAAAAAAAAAAATTTCCCATTAACATCCAAACAGATTTTCTAAGTTTTAGCAACTGATTACAGTATGGCTACAGAGAAGTAGAAGTTAAACTCTCATTTTCTTCTTGCTCCCAGATTCAAAGGGAAATCTACAAGTATTTATAAATCAAAGCAAAACAATGTGTCTTGATGTGTAAACTCAGTGATGGCAGGAATGGTAAGAAGTTAGGAATGGTGAGAAGTTAGAAATCAGAGGATCTGGGCTTCCACCTGTCCATACCACTAGCAAGCCCCTGGCTTAGGGCAAATCACTGACATTGCAGGGTTCAATTTCAAAAAAGAAGACTATCAAATATGAAACCGCATATGTGAAGTGCTTTTGAGGATATACTTCTCTAAATGCAATAACATAGAAAGAGGGCAGTTATTGTGTGTGCCTGTGTTTTGTGTTCTGTCCTTTATGATGTCAACCCAGGTATAACCAAAGGACAGAAAAGTCAGTTCTCATCAGGCGAGCTGTGAGGCTGGAAAGAAGCAGTCAGGTATCTGTATGGGGAGTTAGCGGTTTAGAAGTAGTTATCTCTACTTCTTACAAATGGACTGGGGATTGTTCTTTTTTTTTACTTTACTTTCTATTTTAATATATTTTTAATATTTTTTTTCAGAGAGGAAGGGGAAGGGAAAGGGAGAGAGAGAGAGATAGAAACATCAATGATGAGAGAATCACTAAACGGCTGCCTCCTGCATGCTCCACACTGGGGATCGAGCCTGAGTATGTACCCCAACGAGGAATCAAACCATGACCTCCTGCTTCATAGGTCAATGCTCCATCACTGGGCCACCCCGGCCGGGCCTGGGGATTGTTCTTTCAGTGACAGGAAACAGTTGTTGCTGCTACAGTTCCCTTTCTTTTCTGCCCTCCCCTATAACCGAGTCAGGAATGGACTAGAAGGCCAGCAGGCTCTACTCTGTGCTATGAAGTAAAAGAAACAAAGATGGAGTCCTGGTTCACTGGTAAAAACCCACAGTGGGTTATTCCCACAGTAGATTTAGCCTAGAACTTGTCTCTAACAGTGAAATAAAAAAAATGAATGCAATGGCTTGTGGACTTCCTTTTTTATAACATTAAGTATTTTTTAGAGAAATATAATTGGAAGCCCAGAATGTACAAAAGATTAAAAGTAGAGAAATTCTGGCTGAAACCGGTTTGGCTCGGTGGATAGAGCATCGGCGTGCAGACTGAGAGGTCCCGGGTTCGATTCCAGTCAAGGGCATATACCTTGGCTGCGGGCACATCTCCAGTAGGGGGTGTGCAAGAGGCAGCTGATAGATGATTCTCTCTCATCGATGTTTCTAACTCTATATCCCTCTCTCTTCCTCTCTGTAAAAAAAATCAATAAAATATATATATTTTTTAAAAAGTAGAGAAATTCTGGTTTAAAAAAGAGAAGAAGGAAGCCCAGAATGTCCTCCTTCCACCATGAATACTTTCATAGATCCTAGGGCTATAAGCACGTTATACCTCTTGACATAAACATAAATGGCTAAGGACACTAAGTATTCTAACTTACCATGTAGTTTTCTAAACTTAAAACAAATCTATTTAAGTTTCCCATCAGCATCACATTTTGGCTACAGAGTATACTCTTTTCTTGCCACTTTGAGAAAAACCACTTGCTACCTTTCTCTTGTCCTAGAGTTGCTCCGCCCCAACTTCCAGGGGTATCGCCTCCTCTTCCCAGTATTTACACTAGAACTATTTATGACTTCACATCCTGCTCCTCTTTCCATACAGAACATTTCTAATCTGTTTAGTCTGTTCTCACTGAAGGATTAAGTGCAATAATGTATGTAAAGCATCAAGCAAGGGAGACAGCATTAAGGAGGGGTTCAGCAAGCATTACGCTTTTATCCTTCCTTTTCCTTCTCCTTCATCATTTAACGGGCTCTTCTCTAGTTGTGCCTTCCAAGTAATGCTTTGTTCCTTGCTCACTGCTGAGTCCTAAACGGTGTGTGTGGTGGGGGGAAATGAGGGGCAGATGATAGGGTTTCTTTCACCAACACAGTCAAACACTGACTGCAAGACTACAAGCACCAACCCCAATTGGCACCATGTACAGCAATATCACAGCCAGGAACAGAGTTCACTCTTAGTAGCTTCTAAGTTCCCTTGATAGGAAAATTATAGCAAAGAAATCTTGGCCTGAAAGATGGGGTTTAGTGGGGAGTGGCGGGCTCCAATAGGGGGAGGCACAAGAGTGGGGAAGATTTGACACAGCCAAGCAATGCAGGAAGAAGAAGTAAGTTCTCTAAGCAAAAAGAGAGGCAGAGAACAGGAGTGCTCAGAGAGGACTGGAATTGTTAGAATGGGAGCTAGTGTTCTCTTCCTGAACTTGTACATGGAGGAAAAGAAAATCACAGGGGATTTCAAGACGCTATCAGCAGGAAGATAAACTGGCACAACATTTCGGGAGCACCATTTATCAATATCCATTGCAGTTTTAAATGTGCATAGCCTAAAATTCAGCAATCCCATTTTTAAAAATCTGAACTTATAGAAATATTAACATTATACACATAGATGTATAATGATGTTCATTCCAGCTTTGTTCCTAAGGGGAAGATATTGGGAACAGTCTAAGTGTCCATTAATTAAAACTTATTAAATAAATTATGGCATAGCCATACAATGAAATACTAGACAACAGTGAAAGGAAAATATATACACTCATATTAAAAAATCTAGGTGCATGCTGCCAGACCTTGTCCCTATGCACCTTCCTGCAGGAGTAAAGGTATTTGCCTTGCTGTCTGGCTCCTGAGTGTCCTTTGTGTTCAACCAGGACCCCTGGTTTGGGGGCTCACCTTATTTCTAACAATTTCTGGGCTCATCCAGGATTCCTTTAGTCACTGGGGATAGGAGGGACATTGAACCCCTGTCCTGAAGAGGCACTTCCTGCTGCCAAGTTGCTGTGGCCTCCATGAGGAGGGATGGCCATTACTCCTTGGGCCGACTACGAGCTTGGGATCAAGAGTCAGTCAGCCAGTAACTCGGGAAGGGCCCAAGCAAGTAAGAATCAGAGCAATCAGATAACCTCATGCATGATGAGCCAAGACTAAGAAGGCCTCCGGGCTCAAGGCCCTCCTCTTGAGTTCCCGGCTCTGGTGGGAAAACAAGTTAGAACCCTCTTGGGAAGGACCATACCTCGTCTTCTTAAAACTGAGACCACTGTTCGGACTACAGAATGAGGTTGGACCCACCACACATGGGTTAAGGGTGGAGACACCTCAACTTGAACAGCCATACCAGGACCTAGCCCCTTGAAATTAACACTAAAGAAACTATTGATCATGAAAAATGAACTCTCTTCTTCCATGGTGAAGGCATTCATCCACTTCATGTTAGAAGTCAGACTGAGACTGAGAGGAACAAGTTTTGAAACACTTAGCTGATTCTCCTACAACATATATCTTTATTCTCTTGTCCTATCAATTTGAATGATCTCATGATAAACCATATAATAAAAGTGCCATCTATTCACAAATGGTGGCCCAGAGAGTTCCTATTTTTAAGAGAAAATTGACATCTACACAAACTGATATTAAAAAGACCCAAAAGAAATACTATTAAATAAATTATTCAAGCAGATATTACAGAAATAGTTACTGGGGAAAAAAATCTAAAAAATACATCAATAAAAAAAGTTAAGTTATAATAAGTATAATATGAGGCAACTTTAGTTTTCAAAATTATAGAAATATTCACATAAACATAAGCAAACCCTCTGGAAGGTTACACATGGATTTTTTTGAGAGGTGAAGACTGTCACTTTTACTTTAGGTTCTTCTAGATTGTTAAAATATATAATTAAAAATAAATAGGAGAGCTAGCTGTATAGCATGGTGGTCATATGCATGGGCTTTGAAATCACACTACCTGACTTTGAATACCAGCTCTGCCTTGTCCTAGAAGTGACTCTGTATAAAATGATGATAAAGACAGCGCCAACCTCATAAGGTTGTTGTGCCATTTAAATGAGTTAGTACACATAAAGAGGTGAGAAAAGGCCTGGTATATAGTAAGCACATAACAAGAGAATAATTTGTTTTACTTTGTTTGAATTACCAGAGGATAGAAGGGGAAAAGTGGGAAAAGATTAGTGCTAGATGATAAAGGGCCTTGAACACCAGGCTAAGAATTAATTCATTCAGTAAGAAATGAGGAGTGATTTATTTATTCAACAAATATTACTGAGTGCTTTCTAGGTGCCAGGCACTATTTCAGATAGTGAGGACACATCAGTGAATGGAGTGGAAAACAGAGTTTTAGAAAAGTACCAATGTAATCAAGACTAGGTTTTGGGGGCTATGATGAATGTGCATCTTTAAAGTGTTTGTTTATTTGTTTGTTGTTGTTGTTGTTGTTGGTGGTGGTGGTGTGTGTGTGTGTGTGTGTGTGTGTGTGTGTGTGTGTGTCTGGGGGAAGATGATCAGGAGGACTGAGGGGCTGTCAATCCCTTGCATTATTAGGGGGCTGAGGGCCTGATACATCATGGGGAATTCAGGCCTGAATCCTGGACAAGGTGTCTAAGATCTGAGATAACAGACAGGATGTCCTTAGCGTAGGCCAGGTGGCTCAATGTGTGGGCTTCAGACAGAGAACCTCGGAATACTAGCTTTTAGACTTCATCCCCGCATCAACTGAATCAATAGGCCTGCAGTCAGGTGACCTGAGGTTAGTCTCATGTTCACCACCAATGACCTGAGAAGCCTGGAAGAACCAAACTTCTCTGGATCTCAGATTTTTCTTAAAGAACAAGAGTGTCACCCTTGATGATCTCCAGGGCTCTGTTGGCTCTAATGTCCTATATTTTTCATGTCATCACAAAGAGAAGAATGAATGGGACTTCCTTTCCCATTACCAGCGTATTGCATAGTAGAGTCAAAGAGAAACTACTGAACATAGGATTCAGATGTGCAGGATAATGTATGAGAAGATTGTTTACATTTATATCCTTTTTGAGAAAGTGCATATTGAATTTTTAGCCAAATGTATGTGTCAAGACCTGAAAATGGGTTACTCAAATAATTGTCTTCCAAACATGCAGCTGTTCTAAAGCATAAACCACACTCGTCCAGTATAACCATCATCTGTTCCATAAAGAACATGAACATTCATCTGGCCCTTATTTTTAGAGTAAAAGGTCAAATGCACAAGGGGTGAAATGCAGTCGAGTCCACTGTGCCTGAGGCAGACAGGGACGGGAGGCCAATTATAAATCACATATCTGGACTTGGGGGTATTTAAATTAGATGGTTTAGAATACCAAAAGAAATAAATCACAGACTATCCAAGTGGCAAAGAGAAGCCACAAAAATCTCACCTTTCATTTGTTCATTCACTCAAAGAATCGCTCTCACAAAATAAATCACCAAAGTAAACAGACTGACTCATTTCCCATCTTTCCCATTGCTTGTTGGAGTCTGGATCCTTCCCCCCGTCCGGGTCACGGAATGCATGAACTTCAGGCTTACTCTTGTGTGTGAGAAAAGCCCTGCATGAAGATAATCAACTCCGTGTCAGAAGCAATGGTAACTTTCATGCATCCACGAGTAATGGGCACTGAAGCCAGGCTCCCTGAACTCTGATCCCAGCTCTGCCACCAAGCGGCTTCAGGCCACGTTGCTGAGCTCCTTTCCCCTTCACAGTGTTGTGGTGAGAATGTTGCTATTTCTACAGTGTTTTGAACAGTGTCTGCTGTACAGTAAGCACTATATGTGTGTTTATAAAATAAATCTTAGTTGCTACAGGCAACACAAGGCAGCTGAGAGCGGCCACACGTTGATTCTCTTAAAGGATACTTCCTCTCTGCTCATCCTACTTGCTTAAAAGTACCAGGGACAACCATATGTTAGACAAGGCAAGGATCAGCTGTTCTTCATTTTTACTTAGAGAAGGCTGGGAGGAATTTACATGGGAAAACCTCTTGCCTGGATTGCTGAAATAAAAATGACACTTCTCTTTAAACAGGAGATAGGAGTTTGTTGGTAGAGATGAAATTAGAATGCTCTGGCATGGGTGCCTTCCTTCCAGCTGCAGAGTCTGTAATTTCAACTGAGTTATTTGAACCTATTTTATTCTGAGATATTCTGGAGTGTGAGGGGTTGAGTTGTATTTGTGTGTGCATGTGTGGAGGCATGATGCTTCAGTGGTTGGGTCTGGGTCATTTCAGCACCAACACTTAGACTTGGGACCTAGAACAAGTAGCCTAATTTCTTGAGCCTCAATTACTGGAACTTGACAAGTGGTCTCTTGGGTGCTCTTTTCTAGATGAAGACCTATAATTCTAAGTGGCTGATATGATTTATTTTCATAACAATGACCCCTGCAGGCTGCTGCCACTCTGCTGTAGCATAAGAAAGTAAGAGCACAAACACTGGATTCAGGCACTATGTTCAAACACTGGCTTTGCCACTTATTTTCTGGTGGCCTTGGAAAAATAACTGAACCTCTCTAAGCCTCAGTTTGCCTATCTGTGAAATGGTGATAATGATAACCACAATATCTATCTTATCAGGTGCCTGTGAGCAATAAATGAGAATACTCAAGAAAGCACTTAGTAAGAAGCCTGATAGTCGGTGCTCATTAAATAATAGCTATTATTGTCCTCAAGTGCCCTGTGAGATCTTAGGATTATTCGTCTTTGGATTGTGATGGGCAGTTTATTAGCTGGGTTTTATATTCGCTTTTAAAATCCCCAGTGAGAACTCTTTTAAAACATGCCAACTGCCTCCTCCATTGTTGTTCTTCTCCCTGCCTCCTCCTCCTCATACTCCTTCCCCCTCCTTTTTTAAATTTCAGAACAAACCAGCTGTTTTAATGTGCGTGTGAGTAGCTGCCTACTATTCATCAGAAGGGATTCCAGGGCTTTTTGTCAAGGATTTATGTCAGGATGCTTTCATCAAGGAGCTGCCTGTCCCGTTCTTTCTTTTTCCCTGGACAGTCTGGGATGACTGGGGCTTCCAGTACCTCCGAGGTGGCGGGATGGGGCAGGAGGGGGGGTGGTAAAGGTACTGGGGGCTCAGTCCAGGGCAGCAGGGTGAAAGAGTCAGCAAGGAGGACCATAGTGGGAGTTCTGGCTTTGGCCTTTCCAATCACTAGCTTTGTGACCTTGCACAGGTCATTTAAACTCCCCAGACTATACTATCTTCACTTGAGATGTGAGAGGGCTAGCCTTGGGCAAAAAACCAGGAAGACAATTCTCCCAGGAGGATGAACAGTATATACATTGCATCCTTCACTAGCTATCAAGAAAATGCAAATCATAGGAATACAAAGACATCCATTTTTACCATGATTAAAATAAGAATTTAAAAACATCATCACTTATCTTTTATATTACTGGGAGTCTGGCAAATTGGTACAACTGCTTGAGATTGAAAAACAATTCCTATTGTGTTTCATGACAGAGAATGAGGTAAACTTGGGTGTGAAATCTCATCTTTGCAACTCACTAGTTTTGAGGATCAACTTATCAAGACTCCATTTCCTCATTGGAGGAAAAAATGGGTAAAATGGGGATAATAAAAATGATGCCTTCTCGATGGGTTGTTGTGAGGTTTGGAAATTAGGTCTATAATGAGCCTAGCTAATGTTCGGCCCAGAACAGATGCTGCTCGTTGTTGCTGCTGCTGTGAAAGTGAAGATGATAATGAGGAAGATGCTGCTGCTGCCTGATTCTGCCTGGCTCATATTCTAACGCTGCTGGAGAGAGATCCCATTCTCCTGGATTCCTTGTCAGAATCTGACTTCTCCAATGTAGGCAGAGCAGACAACTGCTCAGCTGTGGTCCCACTCATCTAGTTTCCTAAGGAATTCTGACCCTTGGTCTCAGAGAATCCCAGGCAACTCGTGCCCCACACCAACCTCTCGTACTCACCCCCCCCCACACACACACATACACACGCATGCACACATAGACACACCACCACCACCACCACATGTCTGATGCCAGTACTGCCCTGCCCCGATGGCACTCACTCAGTTCTGTAAACAGACTTCTGACTTCTTGGGCCAGACCCCTCCAGTGCCTGCACACACAGCAGGGAGTGCCATCTTCCCTGAGCCCATGTCTGCCTGCATCCCCCTCCAAGCAAGCACCAGCAGGCCGGCCCTCCTGAGAGCTCAACCTCTCTGATGCATGTCTGCCCCTGTCATCACCCGAACTTCCTCTCTGTCTGCCTCTGGCCACCATATTTCCCAAGTAACTCACCTCACCCCAGGGAGGCCCTCAGTCACTTGTTTTCAAATGCCCATTTGCTTCTGAAGAGTTTTTCTCTTCTTCCTCAGGTTTCTCCTGAGATCCATCTCTTGTTTTTAGGTAATTCAAGCTCAGCATGGACTTGAATTGCCATGGAGCCTTTATCTACTCAATATCAAAGATGTCTCTTCTCAAATGTTTCTTTGAATTCCTTCTCAATACGAGGTTCTGTTTCTGTTCCCATTTTGCAACCTAATAAGGACTGAAATCTGTTTTCAGTAGTTACTCAATTTTTTTTCCCTCAGCTTTAAAAATAATTTCAGAGAACCATGGAACCAAAGAGCTGAAAGGAACTCCTGGAGTCCTCCTTTCATTCATGAAAACACTGAGGTCCCTAGGGGCGAATTCTGTGGTGGTCACACAGTGCTGAGGTATGGGGGAGAGAGCTAGCAGACCACGTGCTTTAGAAGTGCTCCTTCTCCCCCTGTAGCCTGTCACATGCCCCATTTCCTTGGTAAACCAGGCCCAGGTAATACAAGACAATGACTGCCATTTCCTTCTACAGAGAGATCTGAGAGCCCTGGTAGCTCTGCCGAAATAGGTCGCCCCAGGTGTTTCAAATCCATCATAGGCTCAATCCTCTCTCTTCTCTGACCATGTCACATTCACTTTCTAGGAGCTTTCCCCAGAAAGCCCATCTGAGCCTCCAATTTCTCCTGTATTTTCCCACCTTGTACACCTTCTCTCTGAGCTAGATATTGCTTACTAGTCTTGCAATAGACCTGTTTGCATCCATCTTCCCTAGAGGTGTGCATGCAGCAGCATGAAAGCAGAGCAGACACAGTTAACTTCCCAATCAGCCTGCTCTGAACTGACCGTGCCACCTCCCACCACACTCCGGGTCTCTGCTGTGCCAGCACTGCCATTGCTTACCATCTCCTTTGGGTAGAAACCTCAGCACCGCCTTTGCCTCTTTTCTCCCTTCATCTCCTCGGCCAGGCAACTTTGCAACATGACTCAGACGGACAACCCTCCTCTCCATTCTGACTGCTCCAGTCCTGTCTGAAGCCTCAGCCCCTCACAGTCAGATTGTTGCATTAGTCTCCCAGCAGGTCTCCGCCTTTTGAAATTTCCCCTTTCTGTGCAAACTCTTGGCTTTTCCAAAACTTGAGACGGCCATACTTGATGCTTTTACATGGAATAGCTCACTTTGGAACCCATCTGTTCTGTCCCAGTCCACTTATATAGCCCTCTCTGGAGTTCTTATGGTTGTGCTCCATCTTATTACCCTTAGCAGCTCACTGTCTGCCTTCTCTAGCAACTTTGGAATTAGTCTGGTTACAATTAGGTTAGAAGCTCATTGAGGCAGGGGTTGTCTATCCCCCACTACATCTTAACACATAGCTTGGTGCTTGGCACACAGTTGTAGCTACTGAGTACAAATTGGTTGAATGAATGATTAGATTCATGAATGAACAAGTACTGTGGGTAGAAAATCATTATTTCACTTTTCCTTGAATGTATACCTAGCTATGAAATGCTCTCTCTCGCATATGTCCCAATGCCTACCCCAAGTTCATGATGGCTAAATCTTCAAGAACTTTTGTTATACGACCTTATCAAAGGTTATTTGAAAATCCAAATAAAAGATATTCTATCTCTTTTCCCACATACACAGTCTATATAGGTCAAATGATCTTAGTTTACCTCTGACCTCATCTGAACTTGATCTAGCCACCACTGCCTCAGTTTCATCATCTGTCAAAGGAGGGGTAGCTGGGTAATTGATGGGATCCTGCCAGTTATAATCTCCTTGGTACTTTCTTTTACAGAATCATAATGCCTTGTGCCTGAAGTGTTATGCGCCTGAATATTCAGGGAACTTCCTCTTTATTTTAAGCCCCAACTGCTTGCCTGATTAGAAAATCAGATTCACTAATATAAAGTTCCTTTGTGGAATTCACCTCCTGATGGAGTCTCTTTTATTCTTGTATTCAGTACATACGTATGAGCCAATTTGATGGTAATTTGTTCCTCCTATTGCTAACACAGTACCTCCTGACAAGGATACGTTTTTCACCTTTTCACTCTGCAATTATAATGACCATGTTATTCCATATTCAGGGCAACCAATGCAGACAACCAGATAGGCTTATGGTTGGCTCATCATTTTGCAAATGAGTCAGCTGGATAAACAACACACTGAAGGCCAAACAGCAAGGGAAAGGCAGAGGTACATAAGATCTAGGTCTCCTAAATCCTGATCCCAGACTGATCAGCATCATTCCACACTGCCCCTGGGAGCAGGCAGCAGGACCGCTGGAAGGAGAACAGGGTTCTGGCTGGTGAAGCTTTCTCAGCAATCTATGAATGCACTGATGATGCGATGGCCCAACTGAGGCTGAATCTGGATCACAAAAGCCCCAAGAACAGTTGGAAATGACTGCCTCAAATAGTCCTCCGGGGCACTCGAGTCCAGATTTACCTGGCAGCATGTGAAGGCCCTTACCAGTCGGTCCTAATGGCATGGGAGCTGGGCCACAACAAGGCCTGCAGGCTGGGCGGTTTCTCCAGAAGACATATGTGGAAGGAACAAGGGCTCAGAATCTAACAGGGACTCAAATCCCACCTGCGCCCCTTAGGAGCAGCGTGAAATCAGGCCTGTTATTCATCTGTAAGTGAGGGTGATATCACCCACTAATGGTGGGTATGGATGATGCCAGACCTGATTATTTCCCTTTCTCCCGCTTCTAGTGCCTCTCCTCTGCTAGACAGCGCTGTGGCTGTGGCACACAGTAAGTGCTCCATGGCAGTTATTATTAAGGAATGGAAGCTCCCACGAGGTACAACGGTGCTTAAGAAGTCCACAGGAGAGGTGAGCTGCACAGGGGTTACCGCCAAAGCAAAGACAACGAGTGCATCGTTCCCCAGTGTACTCATCTTTGTGTGACGCGAGACAGACCCAGCATGGGCACACAGGCTTCTGTTGGCATAAATAAAAACCAGTCTCTCAAGAAAAAGAGTCTTTATAGAAGGAACAGAAAGAAGAAAGAGGCATTTTAAAGGTCATTAAAATGTATGTTAAGCAGTTGCTGAAACAGTCTGAAGTTCCTAGCAATTGGAAGCAATTCCTAGGGGAGCCACATGAGAAGTTTTTTGCTAACAAGTTTTGAATCTTGCTCTAATTTAATTAGGCTTAGCTAATCAAAAGTGGACATTAGACCTGAAAGGGGCAATTAAGTCAGCATTCTACTTCTATGAAAAATTCACCGAGACGATGATTGGATACCCATTTCTTCCCCTTGTACCTGCAACCACCAGGGTTGGTCCATCTGGTGGACCCTGGG
Organism: Pipistrellus kuhlii; assembly: GCF_014108245.1. Classification (NCBI taxonomy): domain Eukaryota; kingdom Metazoa; phylum Chordata; class Mammalia; order Chiroptera; family Vespertilionidae; genus Pipistrellus; species Pipistrellus kuhlii. The sequence continues at coordinate 27,793,548 of NW_023425460.1, read as the reverse complement.
TGTGAATGCTGCCGCCTGGGGACTGATCAAACTATACATTGAAAGGAGTGTCCTCAGCCATGAGTAACTATTGGCTCCCCTGGTTTCCAGGTCTGGCTATTGAGTACTTCCCTTCCTAACCCACCCATCTTCTCCAAACTTTCACCCGGGACTACTCTCTTAGACAGGACTTCCTCTAGGAAGTCTCCCCTCCCTGCCAGGTCTGGGTTCAGGAGACCTACCAGGAGCTCCTATAATGGCCTGTTCTTTCTCCATTCAGGCGCTTATCCTACCCTACTTCAGTGATTATTAAATTGGACAATTTGGCCTCCAGGGGATATTTGGCAATGCCCAGAGACTTTTGGTTGTCACAATGGTGTGTGTGAGAGGATGCTACTGGTATTTAGTGGGTAGAGGTCAGGGATGTTACTAAATATCCTACAATGAATAGGACAAACCTATAACCACAAATTATCCGCCCAAATTGTCACCAGTGCTGAAGCTGAAAACCTTTCTCTAGTGTAATTGTTACTTGTGTATCTTTCTTGCAATGACTCTCTCTCTCTCATTCACATCTATACCCTTAGTAGACAACCCCTAGCACATACTCTCTGTTCAAAAAAGACCTGTTAACTGACTAACTGACCTTCACGCCAATTTGCTTTGACCCTGACCAACTCCTTGCACTGGTCTTTCTGCTCTCTTAGCAGGAGTTCTGTGCTGACTGCACCCCACTCCATCCCCACCTCATTCTATTCTTGCTTTATGCGCTACAGGCCATGGTGATAGAGCATAGGGCTACTTGCTGCAAAGCAGAGAACAAGGCATCTGGACTAGTTGATCAGCAGGGCTAGATGAAGTCAAGACCATGGGAAGGGAAAAGGCCTGAGCCAGCTGGGAGCAGGGCCAGACCACCAGGCAAATGGAGCAGCTGGACTGACTGCAGTTAGAAGCTCAAAGCTGATTAGTTTTCAAATCCTCCAAATGCCTTTTATTTAATTATTGGACAGTGAGCGTCCGTTTCTAAGGCTGCAGGAATCTTCTCTTCCTTTTACTGAAGCAACACTGTATGATGAATACTTTCTCAAAAAACAGAGTCACTGCCCATTTGTTTCTTTGTGCTTTTGCTACTGAGTTCACATGAATAATTATAAGCTTATTTTACATGATCGTATAAGGGCTGAGTTAATTCTCAGCAATTTCAAGAATGAAATGCTCACAAAGACTTTCAAGACTGTAACACGACAGGGTTTGGGAATTCAAAATCACTGCTGTCCAAAACATGTTTTGTTATTTGATGTATTATGCATTTCATGTTTTATGTTATGTTATAATTTATGTTCCAATAGCGTAGTGCAGACATGAAGCTGGGCAACTTTACCAGATAATGAAGGTTTTAGGGGGTAGCTGAATTTTTGAAACTAAAAGTTAGCTGCTTTAACCAATAGCCCCATGACTTCACCCTTGAATTCCTTTAGAACTCTTGGATGAATGCCAAGCTGTCCTCGTGATTTATCTACATCTAGTTTGTCAACTAGTCTAGAGAATTCTGTGATCTGTTACTATCTGATCTAGTACTGCTGCTTCTAAGGATGATTTAAGAGTAATATTAATTTTGTTAATTTTTTTCTGAAAAGATCAACACAAATAATTTATTATGCCAGTTGGCTCCTTTTTGTATAGCACGATTAGCCAAAGGAGTGTCCTGATCATCTGTAAGTGTTCTTCACCAGGTCTTTGGCTGGCTCCTTCACTCTAGTTACCTTAAAAGACTCTCTTATTTTTAATGTCCGATCCTTATAAAATGCCCCTCAAATTATACGTGGATCCTTTTCAAGGGTTTCCGAGGTGGGTTCCCCTGTTTTTCTAACTGAATTAACTTTTTTTTTTTTCTGAAGATGTCTTTCTGTGAATGTGTCTTTGCCTTAAGGCTTTGCACGTGTACATAGCGATTATTATCCCAACCTCCAAGGCTATGAGGGTCAAATGAAATAAGGACATAGAGTGCTTTGTCTGATGCCTGGGACAAAGTAAGTGTTTTGCAAATGGCTTTTTATTCTTTTCAGATTTTCATTTATCTTTATTATTGAAAGTATTACAGATGTTTCCTCCCCACCCCCCTCATTGACCCTTTCCTCCCCTTTCCCACCCCCAACCCCCCAGGCCTAGATCATACTATTATCTGTGTCCAAGAGTTATGCATATATGTTTAAAAGTTCCCACTTCTCCCCCCACCATCTTGCTCTGAGGATCATCTTATCATCTTGACCAAAGAAGGTTGGGTAGGAAAAGGAAGCTAGTACTTAATCCCACCTCCCAAAATGCTTTCCCCAAAAGTGTTTGGTAATGTTTTGTGTGTTTTTATTTTTTATTTTTTATTTTAATTAGTTGGCAAGATTCTTGAGGTTTATTGACAAATTTTTCATAATTACTATTCATGTTTTTCTTAGTTCTCCTGTCATGTATATATTATCTTGGTTTTCCACTCTTGTACCAGATTGTTAAACTTATTAGGGTCATTAAATTACAGAGGTTACACACAGATAATCCCTGCACCTTCTGTGGGGCTTCTCTTCATTTTCTCCATTAAATCATTAGCACAGGAAATGATCATTTGTCCTAATTCATCCCAGGGAGGTATTTTGCCAATCTACAAGCTAGCAAACACCCTCATTATTACCAACTGGCCTGATTTTTTAGCTCAGCCAGTCCAATTCCAGATTCCAGCTCAATCTCATTATCCAAGTTAGGTGGCCCATAACCTCTTTCTACTGCCATATTTTCATCAACTGTTGACTATTTCCACCCATTGGGCATTTCCTGATGGCTTTTTTTATGTTGAGTCTCCTTGTATTTCTCCACTACTTTGATAATCTATTTTATTTTTTACCCTTCTTTGCCAGCTGTTTTATGAGTCTTTGATTCCTGAAAAACTCAACAGTCCTGTCTCTGCTCTCCCTAAGACTCTCAAATTCTAGCTATCTCATGGGTGCTATGTACTATAGTAATGTGTGTGTATACAAAATGTATTATATACAGTCCATTATATATAATGACCACAAAAGGTTCTGATTTTCAGCCTCTTTCTCAGTTGCCCTCAGAACCTTCCTGTTGTGTGCTCTTAAGTTGTAGTACAGGGACCAAAGGGGAGAGTTGGACATGTTAACCTTGGGACATGCATGCAACAGCTTTCACCCTATTGATTTCCTACTTCTCATCATTTGCACTAGATCAGCGGTTGCCAATCTTTCAGACCTATGGACCACCAGTGATCCATGGACCACTGGTTGGCGATCACTGCACTAGACAGTCTTTACCCATTTAGTGCCACTGTATAAAACAGCTCCCTCTGCCAACTGTTGCAAAAATTGAGTCACTTTTCTGGATGTCCCATGGCTTCTCTGTGTCCTTCACCTGCCTAAGCAGTAGCTGCTACAGTTCTTTCTGCATGCGTGCAATTTGCTGACCTCACTGGATTTCTAAATTGGATTGGCCCCAGTGGAGAAATCACTGGACACACAGATCCTCTGGCAAAACCCGCTGCCCCCACCTCCCCGCCCCCTACACACACCCCTGCTGCTTCTCTGTATGTGCTTATGCTGCAGGTGAAGACATGAAAACTATTAGTATTAGCTGTCTAAGCAGTTTGCATTCAACTGGCATCTTGTGATCAAACATGTCAGGGTTTGAAATGAATAGTACATAAAACACAACAGGTGTTTCATCTTTTGTCCTTGCTGTAACAGTTCCTTTGGGAAGTGACAAGAGTGCCAGAAACAAATGCTTATACTTTATTATCTAACTCATGTCATGCTGTCCCTGTGGATCAGGGACCACAGTGTATGGGGAAGCTCTCTGACTGGCACAGTGCTGGACTGTTGAAGTTGTATCACCTGCCTCTGAAGGGCTAACTCCTTGAGGGCAAGAACTGTGATTTACTCTCTGGTTCCCTATAAACTTAATATTATGACTTGCACTGAGTAACTATTTACTTCAACTCAACATGAACTGGAAGGGACCCATCCATACAACCAGCACATATGCACCTACCACATGTGTGTCATACACTGTGGTCTTTCCTTTCCCTTCTCCATCCTGTGCTGGGCCACTCAGCTCCTTGTCCAAGAATCTCTATTATACCCAAAGCTTCATGCAGGTAGAAACCACATCCATGTTACTCACTGCTGTATCACGGGGCCTGGCAGGGGGTGGCACATAAGGCCCCAGTAAACATTTATTGAGCCAATAAATCCATAAAAACAAACCTACTTTCAGCTTGGACTGGTCTCATGGAAAACACTCTGCCCAAAACCAAAGTGTCACCTGTGTTCATCTGTGTCAATTAGATCCACGTGGGTCACTTGTCACAGGACAAAGCAGATGTGGTGACACCGGTGATGAAACAGAGGTGAAGGGGGCAGAGACAAGGTCATTTTTCCAGGATGTGTGTGCATATAATTAGTGTAAATGGTTTCAAAATGACAACCTATAAAAAGAGATTTCTAATGGAGGCCGTGCTCACTTTAGCCAATGGAGTCATCTCAGATTGTAACTGAGGTTAGAATTTTCAATGACCCAACTGTAAGGCAATGCCCCTCACCACTAAGTGCGTGTGTACCACATGCCATGGTTATGCACACAGATTATCTTCCCTCATCACCGCCTCCCTCTCCACCCAAGTTCTAATTACAGATACGGAATTTATTTGCTCCCGCAGTTTTCTCCCAATGGGTTAGTGTGGCTATTAATTTCAGCAGAAGCCATTCTGAAAACCAGAGATGGAAAAATGAAAAAATGCACGCAGAAGAAGGAGGCCTTCACTTTAAACCGGTGCCATTTGAAGTGTGGTCCCACAGCAGCAGCAGCAGCACCTGGGAAACTGTTAGAAGCGCAAATTCAAGGGCCTGGCCCCTGCCTTCCAAAGTCAGAATCTTTGGGGTGGAGCCCAGGAAGCTGTGTTTTAATCGATGCTGCAGGCATTGCTTATGCACACTGAAGTTTGATAAAGGCTGGGGCAGGGTTCTAACGCACTGTTCACTCCTTTTCCAAAGTCTCTCAGGCATTGCCTAGGAAAGACTGGGTGTCTGGAATCCCTGGAGGAGGCTTTTCATTATTTACCTTCTCAAACCGTTTGAATTTTTTTCCAACTACCCCCATGTCTTACTATTTCAATGGATATAAAAACAACAAAGAAATTGATCTTTTTCCAGAGCACTTTAAGAAAGAAAAGATAACTCATGGCAATTGTTGTTTAACTGTTTACCTATCTCCCCTCTCTTCAAAATGACAGGTGAGGAAGACAGAATAATGTAATGCATTGAAAAATTAGATTTTATTTTTGTCTTCTGAAAATATTAGAGAACTAAGGATATCCCTTAAGAAGATGTCAATATGACAATGAGTAAAATCAGGACAATATCAGCTTTACCATTTACACACTATAACGAATGATTTTTTTAAAAAGCTCAATTATGAGAAGCACTTGTAACAATAGTTTGTCTAGATTCTTCAATAGTCATAAGAGAATGGACACTGCAAACTAAGGGTTTGCATGTTTTAACCCTTGGATGATTTTCTTTTCCTAAAGATTACAATTACTCTCATGCCTTCAAGACTTCATTATTTTTTTTTAAAATATATATATATATATATTTTTATTGATTTCAGAGAGGAAAGGAGAGGGAGAGAGAGATAGAACAACAATGATGAAAGAGATCATAGATCTCCTGCAAGCCCCCTACTGGGGATCGAGCCTACAACCGGGCATGTGCCCTTGACCAGAATCAAACCCAGGACCCTTCAGTCCACAAGTTGATACTCTATCCATTGAGCTAAATCAGCTAGGAAGGCTTCATTATTATTAGCCACTAAAAGCAAAGACAGTGGCTAAAATGCTAGGTTAAAGTAATACAAAATACAAAAGACTCTACAGCCAGTCTGTTTCCCAAACTAAAAAGAGAGGATGTCATGAAGTAAAAGGGCTTGTCATACAAGTACAGTAAGAACTGGATGCACAGACCTCTTTTCATCCAACCAAAGTTGTAGGGTTGTAGTCTTCTACATTTAACAAAAACAGTTACTTTCAACAAATAATAAGGATCAGGAGTCCCTGCATTTATCTGCTGCCACAACAGCTACCCACTCCTACCACAGATCCTCACTGTAATGAGATGTACCAAATACCCTCTTTCCTCACTAGGACAACTCCACACTTTGGACACAAAAAAATTGAGCTTGTGTCATAAAACTTACAGGATTTCTCTTGTTGCTTTCTTAGGGTTGTTATGCATCTCCTAGGGTTGTAGAATGAACAAATGAACACTTCATTGAAATTATAATCTTGATACTCATACAACATCATATGCTCTTGAAAGGGGTTCTAGAAATTCACAGATAGAATTGTGAAATATTTCAAGAGTAGTAGTCTTCATAGCTTGAATTCCTTCAACACAGTGAAGTTAGCCAAATACAGAGAAACAAAACAGTTTTCAAGTTTTATTCTGGGTTATTTTTAACTCTAGATTTATTTATTTTTTAAGAAAAGAAACAGAATTTAGAATTGAGTTGGTGGTAAGCAGAAAACTACTGTTTTACTGGGCTCTTCCCAAGCTATCTTATCAAGGGTCTAATACCTTCTTAATGTTTAAGAACAAGAAGCTTAACCACACAAACTGTATCACCCTTCCCACAAACTATGAATATTTACACTGAATTTTTTTTTTTAACAAAGTGTATTTGAAGCATCAAAAAAACAAACAAAAAAAAAACCTGTAGCTCTTTTCAATCAGGGATACTGTCAAATATGATCACATTGAACTCCTAAGTATAGTTTTTTCCCCCTCAAAAATTAGTTATATTTAAGGATATTCCTGACCAATATCATATTCACAAAATCCGAAAGATAAGAGAAAATATAAACAAATAAAAAGATATGCAAAATCTAGTATTCTGAAGAATATAAAAGTTTTAGTTAAATGAGATGTTGATTAACCACCACTGACCATTATATAAGAAAGAACAACAAACATCTAATAAACCCTCAGGATTCTTTTCAAAATCATGTAGATTAAAAATGCACAGAAGTATTCTCACGACTGTGATTTCAAAGAAAGAAAAACTGGTGCCTCTATAGTTAAGCATTTGGACTTAAAACATTTTAGAAACTCTCTGAACTCGGAGAGAAACTTCCCTGATCCTCTCTGTGAAATGTCTCAGAGGAATTGTGTCTTTGATAACACTGCACAGCAGCGTGAGTAAAGGAACGGTCCCCAGGATTCCATGCATTAAGAACAGGAGGGGACTTCCTGGGCAACGGGAACTCTTACCTTGTCTCCTGTAAGTCTCCAGCATCTGCATCCATCCTTTCAGAAGGTAAAACTGGGTACCGTGGAGAGAGGGAAGAGCCAACCAACCCTCAAGGCGGGCTGAGAGAGCGTGCAAAGCCCCAGCTGACAGCCTGCTTCTCTCTCCTGAGACTCTGCCTCAGAGGCTGCACAGAAACCAAGCCCGGTGCCAAATCTTAATCCCTTTGCAGAATCTCACATGGGGCTGCCTCACCTCGTCCATTCCCTCAAAGCCTCTTCCTGCAGCACTTCCTTCTGAAACCATTAATCACTAGCACGACCCACGGAGCGAAGCCCAGGCTCCAACAGTGCTGAGAAGCCCTGCATGGTGCGGGGCGAGGAGTGTTTACATTAGCCAAAATGAAATGATGTAATATCCAGAATCAAGGAAGGGCCTCGATCCAGAGTCAAAGCATTGTAAGAACCGCTGGGAAATACAACTTCTCTAGATGGGGGAAAAAAAAAAAAGAAAAAAAAAATTCACCCTTGGGCTTTATTAATTTGGCTTCTGAACATTTAGGGTTATTTGGATTGTTCTGGTCTCATCGGGAGTATCATGTTTTCCAAACAGAAATTCAGAACTTCTCAAATACCCATAGTTTTACTCGAGAGAAAAATGGTAGCAAACAGAACCCAAAGTGTGTTTGTGGCAAAAAAAAAAAGTGGTTTCTAGGAGGGGGAAGAGGGAGACACCAACCCAGGGACGAAGGAGTCTGACATGCTGCAGGGCATCAGAGGCGTAAACTTCAAAGTAAAGGCAGCTCCCAGGAGAGGCAGTGTTTCTTTAAGCCATGTTTTTTGTTTTACAACTTTAAAAAAAAATTTGTAAATATTTTTATTGATTTTAGAGAGGAAGGGAGAGGGAGAGGGAGAAACATCAATGGTGAGAGAGAATCATTGATCAGCTGCCTCCTGCACACTCCATACTGGGGTTCGAGCCCACAACCTAGGCATGTGCCCCAACCAGAATCAAACCATGACCTCCTGATTTATAGGCCAACGCTCAACCATGAGCCATGCCAGCCAGGCATAAGAAAGCCTGATGGGCAACAGCTATTGATTACTTCAAGGGTCTTATAGTTCCTGATTGGGGAGGGGTGGGAAGATCTGAGAGGTCACGTCGTTGCTGGAGGAGAAGGGGGTTAGAGGAAGGGGAAGGGTTTGTCAGTGGCATCTGCTTGGGAGAGGGGTCAGGTAGGGCTTCAAAATTGACCAGAGGTTGGTTTGAGACTGGTGTGGATGCCATAACTAGACTATTTGTTTTTGGATATTACTGATCATAATGGGATGTTTTAAAAACTATTTACCATATGCTAAGCACCTTGCATGCATATCTCATTTAACCCTCATAACAACCCTGTGAGTAGATACTATTACTGTCCTTTTCTACAGATGAAGACACTGATGCTCAGAGAGGTTAAGTAGTGAGTAAGCTAGTAAGGAGTGGCCCAGCTTGTCTGCTATGCTCTGAAAACCACCTAATATTATGGTTCCTGCCAGCTTTGCCAGCTACACAACTATATCACCATACATGTGCTCTGCACACTGCAAAGGGACAGAATTTACTGCACAGAGGTGTGGGAAGTGTGTGTGTTTGTAGCTCCCCAAATGCATATGCCAAAGCCCTGGCTGTTACTGTCCAGGAGATCTAGGCCCCAGCCCCCCTGACCTGTTTGCAAAGGCCCTTGTAAGAAAAGTGGGATCTCCAAATTTGGTACAAAAATCAAATGCTACATAAAAGGAGCTCTGGCCTGACCCAGTTGGGTCAAGAACCAGTTGTATGAATTTAGTTAATCTACTTCCCTTTCTGGATCTCAGTAAATTTAGGTTAGACTTAGATGGGCTCTAGGGTTCCTTCCAGCATGAAATCTCTATGACATATGCTTTTAAAAATGAAGTAAATGCTGGGTGATATTTAAAAACAAACAAACAGAATTTATGCATTTTAATAAGAATTTACTCCAATATAATAATAATAATAATAATAATAATAATAACAACAACAACAACAACAACAACAGCCACCTAGCCTATGGTACTTTGTTACAGAAGTCCTGGGTGGGGGAAGAAATAACATTATAATAACTCCCTTTTACTGATTTAGTGTATTAAGCAATAGGCACTGTGCTAAGGGCAATCTATTAATATTCTCACTAGTCCTTATAAAAGTTCTCATGAGGCAGTATTATTCCCATTCCACTGGGAACAGAGGCTCAGAGAGAATGTACAGCCAGCCACACAGCTGGTAAAGGGGGCAAGCAGGGATTAGAAGCAACCCTGATCAATTCCAGAGCCCACATCCACCGCCTACTCCACACTGCCCATTGCTCCACCAATACCTTGTCACTCAGCACAGTCTAGGAACAGCTCTTTGGAAACCTCTTTCAGAGCCTGCACATTCCATTTTATTAAATATACTTTCCCCCCCACATCTACTCCATGCTGAACACTGCAGAGTGTGTACATACAGTCAGTCCTACCTTCCAAAGGCTCCCAAACTGGGGAATATGGAGGCAGAGGAGGGCTATTCTGCTACCAGGGAGATGGGCTAAGTGTTATAACAGAGGCACCAAAGACAATGGGGGTTAAGCAAATGAGAAATTATTTCAAAAGTCTCCAGATTATGCTCAGTGGTGGTGAATATCCGTCCGTAGAAGTTAGATATAATTTTGGCTCACAGGCAAGTCAATCAGAGCCAAGTCTGGGGAATAAAGTGGGTCATCAAGCTGGGCAATACCATTTTTGGTCACAAGCTAGGTGTGGCTATAAAATAGTGAGATGGATTTTCCTGTGTGACCTAGACCAGCTCTGAAGGCGATTCCTAATGGGCAGCTTTTCCAGCAGTGATACCATCTCCAGATTAAAGTCAGAGCCACCCAAAGCGATTGCAAAAGACAGAGCTTCCCGGAGCACAGCACTTGACCACCCAGAGGCGACGGCCTGCAGTTATTCACGATGCGGTGCCGACCGGCAGGCCCAGATGAGCTTGCTGCTGCTGTGCCCCCAGCATCTGGCACGATACATGACACAGGGGGAAGCTCAATCAACCTTTTATTTACTGACTAAATGAGAGATAATTTTGAAGGTAAAAATTCTGGACTTGCTTTTTTAAATTGTGGTGTTATTTGTTCGCATTTAGACATCTGTATATTGACTGGGGATACAGTCCCAGCTGAGTCCAGTCTGTCTTACCTAGATGGTAAGCCTGGCCGTGACTTGCCAAGACTGTTTCCCATCCTGTTCCTATTTGTGGCTGTTCTTACATTCAGGGCAAAGAGGAGTGAGCACAAGGCACTAATGATGGCACCACGCAGGATCTGCTTGGGGCTTGTAGCCAAATAGGCCAACAGATTCCTCGCTGAGTGCCAGGTAACACTGGGGGCACTTCTATAACCCCCATCAGGCGAGCAGCCAAACTGGCCTCCTATCAGATCTAAGTCTGGGGAACCTGGGCTGTCCCAGGGACCATCTGGAGATGGTATCACTGCTGGAAAAGCTGCCCATTAGGAATCGCCTTCAGAGCTAGTCTAGGTCACACAGGAAAATCCATCTCACTATTTTATAGCCACACCTAGCTTGTGACCAAAAATGGTATTGCCCAGCTTGATGACCCACAGCCAAACCCCATACATACCAAAATATGGTTGACATCCTGAGAATCAATCTCAGGATAGAAGCCAGAGAGGTTTCTCCTGTCTTCCGTGGTCACTGATTTTCCTCTCCTCCTCCTTGAGTTTATTCCTGATGTTTATTTGTTTGTGGTTGGTTTACTAATGATCCTCATAAATAAGCCAATCTGAGGTGGACCGAGGCCTCTCTGCCAGGTGGACTCCCATTCTTTTGGGTCTAATGTGAACCCTGGGCCTGTCTGTGAGGGTGTGAGGGAAGGGGGTGGCCTCTCACTATCTGTGTGACCTTGCCTGGCTATTTAAACTTTCAGAGCCTCACTTTCCTCATCTCTAGATAAAGATAATAACAGCATTCCCCAAATACAAGGTTGTTAAATGAGCAAACACATATGAAGGACCAGGAACAGTGCCAGGTTCACAGTGGGTCTTGACTAGATATCAGTCGGTGTTGCTGTTTCCAACTGGTTGGGAACGTGGAAGGAGCCAGGTGCTGGACCCAGCTGAGAGTATTCCTTTGTGACTGCATTTATTTACTATGCCATTTTGCACCAATTATTTCTGCCCTGTGTAATGCCGCAGAGGGATCCGGTGTGGTTTCTATATTAAAGTAGATAAAATCAAACACCACCACCATCCAGTTCTAAGAAGGGTTTAGACACCCGAATTGTCTGAGGGAAGCCACTATTGCTGACCACTGCACTTAGCTCTCAGCTCCTGGGCCAATGGAGTAATAAGAGAAGCACACTGAAGGGATCTCACGGATGTCCTCCAAGCAGACAAAAATGTAAGGGATCAAGCCAAGAGACAAACTTTCCCCTGGCTCCAAGTTCCAAGAGGAATTTATAAGCTGGGATAGAGGGCACTGGGGAACATAAACGACAATGCCTTCCCCTCATGGGGACTTTCCTAGAAGACACAGAGGTCTTTCCAAAGGCCCACACTTATAAGGCACCTCCATAAAAGCCAAGGGCTCACATTAAACCATGAGTTCAAGAGAGGCTTTATGGTTTCTCAGAAAGTCAGTCCTGCAAGGGCCTGTCGTCTAGCCCCTGGTTTTGCAGAAGCAGAGAGAGCGCCCAGGGAGCCGAAAGGACAGCTGGCCCTGGACCCAGACGCAGAGCTGGGGGGCCAGTGCTTCTCCCTCACTCTGAACTCTCACCCTCTCCCTCATTTCTTCCACCAACAAAAAGAGGCTGCCATTTCTCACCTCGGTCCCTCTTGGGAAATGGCAGCCTCTTTCACTCTGTGGGAATCCCTTTTCTTTAAGTTTGGTTAAAAATAAATTTGAAAACGTTTAAGTCTGGCTTGGAGGGCTTCCAGGTAGCCTTAGGAGACTGCAGCACAAAGTCGCTCTCAGCTCTAAACGGTCGGGTATGTCTGCTGATTGTTGAGATGCACACCCTACTCCAGGTCCAGTTTTAAAAGGGTTTTAGCAGCTGCCATCCTTAAAAGCTTTCTAAGCGTCCCATGGTGTGCTAAGTGCCCTAAGTGATGGCCGCATGTATGAGAAAGGTTCTATTATTAAACCAGGATTTGAACCATAATAGTTGACTCTAGAGACCAACGTCTTAACTACAGATTCCCAGTTACCTTTACAGAAAGGAAGTCTTTGTGAGATAGAAACTTCCGTCCAGCCCGTTTAAGCACGATATTTTCTAAGGCCAACAACTGGTAAATGTCATACAAACTGTAGTTGGTTATTCTGAAGTTCTAGGAGACTTTCTGGAAAAGTGGTCTTAATTGTGGCATTCTGAGGGCACCATCAAAACAAGGCCTCACAGTACATCCATGCACCACACTTAACAGGAAACAGCACTTCTAGCCAATCACGGGAAACTGGGGTTCACTCTTATTTGCTCTCATAGGGGGCGGTTAGGTGCACAGTTCCCAGGCCTGGGCCTAGTTTCTTGCACTGTCACGTGCTCACTTGTGATTCTGGGCAAGTAGCTGAACTTCTTTTCATCTTCTGTAAAAGGAGATAAGAACAGTGCCTCTAAAAAGCTCTGGCATCACATGAGATAACAGCAGTAAAGTTGTTTAGAAAAATGTCAGGCACATATTCATGGGCTCGATAAAAATTACCGTATTTTTCAGAGCATAAGACGCTCCGGACCATAAGACGCACCAGTTTTTAGAGAAGGGAAATGAAGAAAAAAAGATTCTGAAACAAATAGTGTCCTAAAATATTTTATGTGCATTAAAACCCAACATCACAGTCATCAACACATGTAATCAACCCTGTAAAGTAAACAGCAGCATTTAGAACCATTTTAGAGCCGGGCAAGCACAGAGACCACACAGAGCCGGGCAAGTAAAAAAACTTTTTTTTTAAAGTATATGTGTAGGCTATATTTGGACCATAAGACGCAGGGACTTTTTCCCCCCACTTCTGGGGGGAAAAAAGTGCGTCTTATGGTCCGAAAAATACGGTAATCAATGACTGCAGATACATGTTTTAAGGCAGATACCAGAATACAGATTAATGGTTGAAATCAGTAACACGACAGTCCATAATATGAATTAGATATTGCTAAACATTTGAAGCAGTTTCCCATTTCCTGCATAATCATCATTTTAATGTACTTAATATACACTTTTCTAATTCACAAAGAAATTATGGTATCATATATTATGGCTCATCAAAGCTCTTAGAAGCACCATTTATTAGCAATGTATAATATTTATTCTTCAGATTCCTGACCAAAAATATATACCCAAATTCTCTGCTGTTACTTCTTACCAGGACCTTGAATTTAAAAAAAGAATAATACTCATAAGAAATTATAAAAAGTATGTTAGCCTATGTATTCCTCTTAATATTTAAAATTATAGTCTTTGGTCAGGTCAAAGTCGTGATTTTGGAAAGCCACATAGCTCAAATATCATTATTTTTACTTCACATAAAACTGCTTTTAATAAATTATTTCCAATATTTTGCCATTAGCTTCTCAATGATGTTCTGTAGTTTTTAGTATACAAGTCTTACACCTATTTTGTTAAATTTATTTCTACATATTTTAATCTTTTTGATGATGTTATAAATGGAATTGTGTTCTTAATTTCATTTTGGAATTGTTCACTGGTAGTGTAAAGAAATATAATTGATTTCTTAAAAGTTAATTGTGTATTTGGCCATTGGCTTTTGATGCACTAAGGCCTAGTGCCGGAAATTCATGCAAGGGGCTCAGTCCTTAGAGCCCCAGCTGCCGCCTAGGCCCTCACAGCAGCCCCACCTTCTGACCACTGGTTGTTCCAGAAGGTTGTCCTGGAAGGTCGTTCCCGAAGGTCATTCCACCATCTGGTCTAATTAGCATATTAGCTCTTTGTTATATAGGATTAGAGGCCCAGCGCATGAATTCGCACATGGGTAGGGTCCCTTGGCCTGGCCAGTAATCGGACTAATAGGGGCCGACTGGCCAGGGAGAGGGACTGCAGGAGGTTAGTCGGCTGTGGGAGGTTGGCAAGTCATGGGAGGTTGGCTGTGGGAGCCCACTGACTAACAGGAGGAAGCTCCTGCATTGAGTATCTGCCCTCTGGTGGTCAGTGTGTCATCACAGTGACTGGTCGACTGGTTGTTTGGCTGACTAATTGCTTAGGCATATATATATATATATATATATATATGCCTAAGCAATTAGTATATATATTAGTATATATATTAGTATAAATATATATGGATGGTACAAATAATATTCATATATTCAAAGACTACACTATGGACACCTGTTATGTGTTAGGCACTGTGGTATAGAATGAAGAGTAAAATAGATATGGTGCCTGCTCCATCAAGGAGCTTGGGGTTGAGTAATGGGACTGGGTCCAGGTGAGGTACACTTCCCCATTATCTAGTACATGCTGGGAAGCACAGTCCACATTATCACCCAGGGTCCATGCATGAGGACTATGGCAGAAGTTCCTTTCTGTCTCAGAATTAGAAAACACTGTGTATCCCCTTAGCAACAATTCTATTTTGATGCCATGTCCTCTGTGAATTGTGTAGCGGGACAGGTTTTCTTTGCTTCAGTTGCTAGGAAGCTTAAAGCTATGTTATGGCCAAACTCTAGTAAATGACACTAAGTAAAGATTTTTTATTTATTTTTATTTTTTGCCATATTTATTTTCTCTTTGCCCTGATTTCCCAAATTTGTATTTTATCTTGTTCTGGGTAGAGCTTCATAAGTTGCCTCAGATCTTTTATGGATAGAGGCTGGGAAGGAAGGAAGGAAGGAAGGAAGGAAGGAAGGAAGGAAGGAAGGAAGGAAGGAAGGAAGGGAGGGAGGGAGGGAGGGAGGGAGAAAATTTCAGTTACTTGTTAATATTCCTGAAAATGCTAACTTACTATGAAGGTCTACTCTTTATTTTTGAAGTTCCATCAAGATGTGATTTTATTACCTGAGTGAATGCTTATACCATCTGGAATAAGAACTACTTCATACTTAAAGGTTCTTTAATCTGCTTTTGGCAGGTCTAACTAAACAAAGTCTACTAGTTTTGTTCAGACACACTGGAAGTGCTTTTCTGGCATCACTTCAATAAAATTTTCTTCCCTTATTAGACATAGAGGATCGGGGCAAGAGCTGGCAAGAAGGAGATATCTCTATCCAAGTCACTTGCGACCAAGAAGCAGTATAAGCAATTCCTCTTTGAAGTCACTCAAACTTGGGTTTGAATCCTGACATTATTATTTAATTACTAGCTGTGTGATTCTGGAAAGATTACTTATCTTCCCCAAGTTTCAGTTACCTCATCTATAAAGTTAATATCTATATTATTGATTACTAGTATAATTAAATTAAATGAGATTTCGAATAGGGTGGAGGACACATCTATTTAATATTGTATGGGGATTACTAGGCAGTATAATAAGGTAAGAAAAACCAACAACAATTATAAAGACAGCAAAGGAATAAAACTACTAACCATATGTGGAAGCTTGATAAAAAGAAATGTAATTTCTATCAAATTGAAAAAATAAATTTCAGATTAATTAAAATTCAAAATGTGAAACAAAAATATCTAAAATAGCCAAAACTGGTTTGGCTCAGTGGATAGAGCATCGGCCTGCGGACTGAAGGATCCCAGGTTTGATTCTGGTCAAGGGCATGTACCTTGGTTTCGGGCACATCCCCAGAGGGGTGTGCAGGAGGCAGCTGATTGATGTTTCTCTCTCATCGATGTTTCTGGCTTTCTATCCTTCTCCCTTCCTCTCTGTAAAAAATCAATAAAATATTTTTTAAAAATATCTAAAATATTTTGAGGAGAATATCTTTACAATCATGGGATAGGGAAATATTTCTTAATCAAAATATAAAATGCAAAAATCATAAAATAAAATGTTAATTTGATAGTATTAAAATCCAAAACTTCTATGCAATATATGATAATATAAACAAAGACAAAAGATAAGTTATGGACTAGAAGGAGGCATATGCAACATATATAACAGGCAAAGAAGTAATACAGCTATAAAGGGAACTTTACAAACCAATAAGAAAAAGAAAAACAATGAAACAGATAAATGACACAAGATATAAAGAAGCAATTCACAGAAGCAGCCAAGAAGCCAGTAACTTGAAAAATGTTCAACCTTACAAGTAATCAGAAAAATATAAATGAAATTAAGAGTGAAATAATATTTTCTATTCATAAGGCCAGCCAAATGTCAATTTCTCCCCCCTGAACTTATAGATGTTCCAATAAATGACCTCTGACAATTATCCACATAATGGTTACCTCTGAAGAAGAATAAAAATTTGGGGAATGGGACCCACAATGGTCTCTGCAATATTTTATTTCTTTAAGAAAGTATGAGGCAAACAGGACAAATGATGACACTTGCAATTCTGGGCAATAGTTACATGGCTAATTGCCATAAACTTCTCTATGCTTTCCCATATGCTTGAAATATCCATAATAAATAAACACAAGCAAACAAACTGTGTTTAAACAACTTGTTGAAACTAAGGAGGAATAACAGAATAGAAAAATGCCCAAGTCAGACAGTTTTTGGAAGGGCTTGCTGGATACAGAATGGGAAACAGAAGGCTCCAAAGAGGGACAGTGTAGGGTCCAGCAGATGGGGGCAGTGGAAAGGACAGGTGAATGATGTGAAGAAAGATGCACATTTTAGAGAAAAAATTGGTTTAGAAAATAAAGTCTAAAAGCAAAGGAACTATTTCTCTGGAAATCCAGAAGTAAAGGTCTTGCTTGTCCACTCAGTTACACAAACTATACTGCATTGGAACATTTTACCTGATTTCTGGCCTAATACCATGTCCAGTCTTAGGAAAGAATTGCAACTCATGGCTGATCTTGTTTAGAACAAAGGGTGTCGTGACCTGAGAAGGCTTCTCTGAGCACAAGAACTAAAGTTAACCACAGATACAAAGAGGTTAGTAGGTAGAAAAGTATGTCTCTGGTAGAGGAACCAACATGTGCAAAGGCCTCGAGGCAAGCTGGTGAGGTGTTAGTACAGAATGTAGAAAACTCCAAGACTGGTTCTGGGGAACTGTGAGGAAAGACACTGAAATGAGGGATCAAGGGGAGTATACCTATGTCTTCCTTAAAGACCAAAGATCCAGAAAAAAAACTCATCCAGGGTGAAGGACCATGTGAAAAAGTTGAAAGACAACTAAAAGCAACAATAAAAGCTGGGTAGGAAAAGAAAAAACAGGAGTACTTAACTGGTCTGTGTACAGTTCATACCCTGATACTCCCTTTCACTGAAGTACAATCAAATATAAACTTGGAACTTTAAGATAAGTCAGTAAGTGTATGGTCAAGATGATGGAGTGGGTGGAAGCTGTACTCATCTCCTCCCATGATCACATCAAAGTTACAACGAAATTATAAAACAATCAACCTGGATAACGCTCTGAAGACTAGATGAACTTAAGTCCTCTAATTAAGGATATACTAAAGAAGAAGCAACATCAAGATTGGTGGGAGGGGTGGAGATGTGAAACAAGCTGGCCCTGCACCCACATTTGACAGACGAGAATCTGGAGGAGCATCTCAACTGCAGAGTTCCCCTCTGAGGAGGGAAGGATCTTACCCCCATATTGGACTCCCAAGTCCAGAACACCAGTGCTAGGAAGAGGAGACCACATAACATCTGCCAGTGAAAATCAGGAATTCCATCTGTCTGGGTGAAACGGAAGGCTGCTGGAAATTCAGGCTTCCCCTTAAAGGGCCAGCACACAAACTCCGGCTCGTAGGCACTCACCTTGGGCTCTGGCAGAGAAACAACGGCTCAGCAGGCACCAGAGACATAGGGGGAGAGACAGGGTTATGTGGCTTCAGGACAAGAGATTGAGGGACAGCTGCCATTGTCCCTGGGTTGAGCCCGTCCTGTTGCCCCTTCAATAGGCACCATCTTTCCTTTGTTGATCCCTCCCCCTACAAGGCCAAATCTTAATCTGCATATGCCTGAGGAACTCCACTATCTCCACCCTGATTACCTCCTGAGGCTCCGCCCTACCAAACTCGTGCATAGCCTGAGGCTCTCCTGAGGCCAACCGGCCTGGGCAGTCTTTCTTGAAATACTCTCAAGGAATTCTAGTAAAGACTGAAAAGTGTCAGACATAGGGAGAAATTGTGTTGTGTGGCTTCAAGGCAAGGTTCTGGAGAGACAGCCACCGTCTTTCCTGTGTTGAGCCATTCCCACAACCGAATATTAATCTTCATAAGCCTGGTGAATTCCACAAACTTCACAATGATCACTCTCTGAGACCCCTACCCCATCACAAAGGCCTGCAGACCCCAAGTGGGCGGTGGCTGGCCTTGATGTATCCTGAGACTTTTGCTGAGTGGCCTCAGGTCCAGTACTGGCACCAAGTCTGAATCTGTATTACCTGGTGAACACCACTTAACTCACCCTGGTGACTCTCTGCGACCCTGCTTCACACAACTCCTGTACCATGCAAGGCTCTTTCAGCAGCTGAGTTTTATAAACAGGCAGTGGCAGGTCTCAGGTACCTTGGCCTTTTGCTGACCTGCCCCAGGCCTGGTACTGGTGACAGCCAATCTCAGTTCACAATGTGGCCCCTCCCTCATGCATTCAGCCCAGCACAGACAGTTACCAACTACAGATCGCTTTGTAGCTTCTAACAGGTAGCCCCAGGGTGATCACAAGCAGTACCTGATATTTGACCTTCACCAAAGTCCTTTCCTAGAGGCCCCTAAAGGCCCCAGAACCAGCAAACCAAGTTGTGGGCTTTAGACTTGGAGCTACACAAGCAATACACCCAAAGGAAGATCTCAGAAGGCAACAGACCCTACTGGAGTGAATTCAGCTACAAACATCAGGCCCCCTCTCCCAGTAGCTCATATATTATGGCTGTAGCCAACCCTCATAGCCAGCCAGCCCGAGGGTCAATCCCACTCAATGACATGCCAATAGCAATCAAGGCTCAACTATAACATAAGGCATGCATAACCCACACAAAGGATACTCCTGGAGCACCTGGCTCAGGTGATTAGGGAAACTGTGCCACTAGGCCCCATAGGAAACCTACTACATAAGGCCACACTGCAAAGGCTGGGAGATGTAGCAGACCTACCTATACACAGAAACAAACACAGAGTGGTAGCCAAAATGAGGAGACAAAGAAGCATGTCCCAAATGAAACAATAGGAGAAACTTCCAAAAATGTACTAAATGAAATGGAGTTATGGAATATACCACATACAGAGTTCAAAACACTGGTTATAAGGATACTCAAGGAAATTAAAGGAAGAATAGATGAAGTCACTGAGAACTTCAACAAAGAAATAGTAAGCACACAAAAAAGGACATAGAAACCATAAAAAAAAAAAGTCAGAAATAAAGAAAACAATATCTGAAATGAAGAATACACTAGAAGAAATCAATGGCAGATTAGATAAAGAGGACTGAATCAGTAATTTGGAAGACAAAGTAGCAGAAAACACCCAATCAGAACAGCAAGAAAAAAAAAGAATTAAAAAATTAGGATAATTTAAGGGATCTTTGGGACAACATCAAGTGTAACAATACCTTTATCATAGGGATACCAGAAGGAGGAGAGAGAGAACAAGAAATTGAGAATCTATTTGACACCAAAGGAATACAAAGTATTATAATACTATGAACAATTATATGTTAACAAATTGAACAGTCTAGAAGAAATGGATAAATTGATAATATATATATATATAAAAATATATATATATATATATATATATATATATAATCTTCCAAAACTAAATCAGAAAGAAACAAAATCTGAACAGACTGATTACTACCAAAGAAAATGAATCAGTAAAATAAAAAAAATCTAAACAAACAAAAGTCCTGGACTGGATGGCTTCACAAATGAATTTTAGCAAACAATCAAAGAAGAATTAACATCTATCCTTCTCAAAGTATTCCAAAAATATTCAAGAGGAGGGAAGGCTCCCAAGCTCACTTTATAAAGCTAGCATTATCCTGATTCCAAAACTACAAAAGACATATATGCCAATATCTCTGATGTACATAGATATAAAAATCCTCAACAAAATATTAGCAAACCAAATTCAGCAATACATTAAAAAGATCACACACCATGATCAAGTGAGATTCAATCCTGGATGCAAAATTGGTGCAGTACTCACGAATCAATGAGGGTTGGCTACATAAACAAAAAAAGAATAAAATCATATAATAATATAAATAAATGCAGAAAAAATTTGAAAAAATCCAGCATCCACTTATAAAAACTATCAGCAAAGTGGGAATAGAGGAAATATACTTCAACATAATAAAGGCCATGAATGACAAACCCATAGCTAACATCATACTCAATGGGTGAAAGTTAAAAGTGTTTTCCTTAAAATCAGGAAAAAGACAGGGGAGACCAGGCATGCAGGGGAGGTCAGTTAGGGGTGACCAGGCCAGCAGGGGAGGGCAGTTAGGGGCAATAGGGCTGGCCAGGGAACAGTTAGGCACTGATCAGGCTGGCAGGGGAGTGGTTAGGGAGTGATCAGGCTGGCAAGCAGAAGCAGTTAGGGGCAATCAGGCAGAAGCAGGTGAGTGGTTTGGAGCCAGCAGTCCCAGATTTTGAGAGGGATGTCCAGATTGGAGACAGTGCAGGATTGTCTGAGAGACACCACACCCTGTATGAATTTTGTGCACCAGGACCCTAGTATATAATAATACTGAATATAATACTGAATATCAACTCTAATTGAAAAACTAAAAATAAATTTTAAATCTTGTTTGGCTCTGTGGATAGTGTCAGCCTATGGAACAAAGAGTCTCTCCGATTCTGATCAAGGGCATGTACATTGGCTGCAGTCTCCTCCTAAGTCTGGCCCTAGTCAGGGCTTGTGCAGGAGGAAGCCAATTGAATTACTTCTCTTACATCAATGTTTCCCTCTGTCTTGCCCTCTCTCTTCCACTCTCCCTAAAAACCATTGGAAAAACATCCTCAGGTGAAGATTAACAACAAAAGTAAAAAAGAAAAAAAGAAAAATATTTTGCAAATAAATAAATAAATAAATAAATAAAATTAGTAGGCTGAGCTAGAGAAGACACAGTAGGAAAGGAACATTGAGGAATAGGAATCTGCTGAGGAGGTATGGGAAAGTTCCTTGTATATTGATTCCCCCCCCCCTCCCCCCGAAACTCATAGAGACAGGAGGCAGCAAAGTGAATCATGCAGTGGCAGCTTAAAAAAAAAGGCCTTGGAGCATCTTTCTTGGATGTTACCTCAGTCTAAGCTGGTCACACTGAAAAATTTCAGGAATCAGAAATTCCAGTTGGCTTGGGCAGGAATTTCTTCTGAGGTTTCTTGGATTGGCTCTGCTATAGAGAGCAAAAGATAATATTTTTTACACCTGCAATTTTCATAATGGAAACTGACATCTTCTTGGGAATAAACCAAGAGAAATAAATATAACTGAAAGCTTTTCCCTAATATTATATGAAGTCCAGGCTCCAGGGAGGACATTAACATTTTCTCTTTTCAAACAACGCTTGAGTTCTTTGATGGGAGAGCATGTGACCTCAGATTTGCTCCAATGACTTTTTCTTAACGTTGTGATGAAAATATCCACTTGACTGGAGTAACATTCGCCTATTTGCCCTCAAGTCCAAGTGTAGCCCCTTGAGACAAAAAGCAACTTGGGACTAATTTTTTTCCCCCTCAAAAAAGTTTTAATGGCCACCAATGTAGAAATATTAAAAACTTTATCCACATGGGGGAAATTGAATTGAAAGAACACTGGGGAGGGATGCAGCACATACCACTACAGGCTTGGATTCTACCTCTTCCCACATGTTACTTTGTCCAAGTCATCACCTTGCCAAAGCCCATTCGCTCAAGTATAAACAAAGCTAAAAGGCCCACCTCCTGAGGTGTTGCTGTAAAAGTCAGGCTTGGTGATGCTTGTTAAGCATGAAGTACAGTAAGTACTCAACTGTTGTAGCAATTGCTAACATTTTAAAGGATATTTATAAATATCAAGGCAAAGATGCTTCTCAAAGTCATGTTGATGTTTTTTGATAGGCTAATCTGCACAGAAAACCTCAGGGCTCTGGCAACTGCTATGATCTGATAGCATTCTTTTTTCTTTCTTTCTTTCTTCCTTCTTTTTTTTTTTTTTTTTTTTTTTTTTTTTAGGGGACCAAAATCACCTTTAAAAGGAGGGTTTTTACAGCATGAAAACAAAAATCAACCAAGTCACCACTACCTGTTCATTCCAACACATAAGGACTATAGGGATTCAATGCTTGTATATGACTACATTTATTTAAAAAGTTAAAAGGGCTTTGACAGTTTTTTCAGATTAAAAAACTCATTGAAGTTATACCATACAATTTGTAGCATCTAGATCAGAGACTGAGGCAGCATTCTATAATCACAAAACATCTAGTTATTCACATTAAGTGGAATAAATAAAGACTGTAATTAACCTCGTGCTAGTTCAAGTCAGGGTTTGCCACCAAATGGGTTCACTGTGAACTTAAGAAAAAACTTTCAGTGTTTAGTGTCCTTACCTTTGTAAACTAAAGTCCCTATACTCAGACATTTTACTTTTGTGTCTTTATCTTGCAGAAATAAAATCTTTCGGGGCACAATACTGTAAACAATGTTTGTTGCAATATTGCTTTTAATAGCCAAGAGTTGGAAATAGCCTTAAATGATTGCTAGTAGGAAGATGGATTAATACAAAATGTCAAATCCACAGGGTAGCATACTATCCATACACTACAAAGGATGACGTTCTCTAGAGAAGGGTTTCTCAACAGGGAACCGCTGGCATTATGGGACAGAGAACTCTTTGTAGTGGGGCTTTCCTTGCATTATAGGATGTTTAGCAGCATCCCTGTCCTCTACCCACTAGATGCCAGTAGCATCCACCCTCTCCCCTGGTTGTGACAATTAGAAATGCTTCCAGTCATTGCCAACTGTCAGCTGGGGGCAAAACTGCCCTGAGTTGGGAGTTGTTTTAGAGCTAATCACATACATGGGCAGCCCTAAACCATTGATAACAAGGGGGGGGTGGGGGGGAAGCAAGATGTAGACTTGGCATAATTCCAGTGTTATTTAACTAATTTACCCACTCATGCACTATTTCCAATTGGTAAATTTTTATTTCAGAAATGTATTTTCTGAAAAATAAAATCATGATACATAATTTGAAGGTAAGTACAAAGGTTTGAAACTGGGAATAAAAGTCTTGGAAAAGGAGGTGTGGTCAGGACAGGAGAAAACCCCAACCCATGGGACACACAGGAGACTTGTGTTGCCAGCAGCTGTTGCCAGCACCTGGCCTTGTAAGAGGCTAATAACGTTACCTGACCATCAGCCTAAAACTATTCTGCAGAATAGCAATCCTCTAACTGCACACTCTGAACTTCTCCTGAGGGCTTTTTTATTTTTTTATTTTATTTTTTTTCTTTTAAGGCAGAAATTAAAGGAATCCTGCCAGGACTCAGCTGAAAGGACAAGTGCTGAAAGATTCAGTTCTATTTCCACCTACTGGTAGGAAAAAAGACAACAATGCAGAGTTCAGAAAAGGCAGCACAGCCCTCAAACACCCAACTCACATTGACCCCCTCATCAAGACCCTTGTTCTCTGAATTCCTGCTACTCTGGACCAAAGTCTCAGGAATCACCTGACATAATATAAGGTTAAGTGGATTCAAGAAATTGAGTTATACATCTAATTAACAACAGTTTATATCATATCTGTCTTCACTCAACCGAGAGAGTGCTCAAGAAGGTACAAAATATTCTTTTCATTAACTTCCTACTTAGCACTCTCTCTCATAAGGGTATCCCTGTCCTGTGCTTTTTATTTAGCTCTTTTACTAGCAGGAAGCCCTCCCAAGTTCCCACAGAAGCAGCTTAGTATGGAGATTGAAACAAAAAAAACAAAAACAAACCGGGATTCAAGTCAGACATTTCCATTTGCGAGCAGTTGACCTTGAACAAATCACTTAACCTTTCTAAGCTGCTGTTTCTTCTCCTGAAAAGTGAAAAGTGTCGATCCTAATGAAAGCACTTTATAGGGCCAGTAGTATTAGATGAGTTCATGTATTCAGCACAGTACTTGACTCACAGGAAATGTGTCCTAGCTAGTTTTGTTGTACAATAATTCCACAGCCTTCCACCCATTTCCCATGTGGAAATCAGAGGCAAAGGATGATGCTCAGAGGAAGAGAACTTTGGACATCGACACCCATTCTGAAGGTTACTCCCTCACCCAGGTCATGGTGCAGGCCTCCCTCAAATCCTGGCTTTTCCCATTTTACTCAGGAAGAAGATACCATCTGTTGTCATAACAGAAATGCTGGCATATTTGTCTCATTACATGCATACTTCCAATATGATCTAAATACATTCTCTTTTGCTCAAACAAAGGTAGGCTCAGCTTGAGACAGCCACCAATACCAATGCCTTCACTGGCACTTTTATTATAAAAAAAGAATTGCCGGCAATTCAGTCAGTAGAAAAAGCATTCAGTCTTCTAAGATGAATGACTACTCAAATGCACACTTATGGATTTGTCACCTAATTGTACACCCATTTTGCTTTCTCATCACAAACATTAATACCTTCAAAGAAAATGAAAATTCTGCTAGCTTAGTATTCTTCTTGCTGTAAAATAAATAAATAAATAAATAAATAAATAAATAAATAAAGGATGCATCTGGTGCCTACATTGTGTTGGGTGATGAAGGTTAAGGAACACAGCTGCCTTCATAAGCTCCAAGTTCAGCTGGAGAGGAGGGCATGTTCCTGGCTAACTAGCTATTCTGCTAAAGGTGCAAAAACAAAGTGTTATGGAACTGAGAAAAGAAAGAGATGAATCCTGATGATAGACATGAAAGTTCAGCAAATATCTCACAGAAAGATAAGAGCTGAATGCCAGGAGGAAAAGGGAAAAAGGAAAACAATGAAGGGACTTCAGTAGCCCAGGCATTTGAAATCCTACTATTTTTATGGAGAACCTTATGTGTAGACCTGTGTTGTTCATGCATAAATTGTCTATTAGATAAGAGAGGAGCAGAACTTATTGATACAGCTTTTCTATTTGGTATTACAAAAATTATTCCTTAAAATATATTAATGCCTAGGTCTAGAAAATGAATTGATGCAAAATTAAGTCTGAGGAAATAAAAGCTATTCATATCAGTAACTGGATTTAAGCATCACTTGAAAGAGCTTTGGTGTATCACTATAACATTCATATCCTGCTAGAAGATATCATATTATATTTAAACTAGAGGCCCAGTACATGGATTCATGCACATTGAAAGGAAATTAATTAGAATGTGGCCAGCAGGGTGGGACTGGGAGAGATGGACTGGACATCCCCTGGAGCCAACTTCCCTTGGTCCCTCCCCGGCCAGCTGCACCTGGGGCTGCAGAGTGAGCAGGGTCCCTTCGGCAGGTGGGTCCCTCAGCCTGGCCTATGGGGATCAGGCCAACACCACAGTGCGACATCCCCCAGGGGTCCAAGAGGGTATTCAGCAAAGTTGCTGTCCCTTGGCAGTCCTGCATTGAGCAACTGCCCCCTCGTGGTCAGTGTGTGTCATACCTACTGGCCTGTCGGCAAGACGATCACTTAGCTAATTATATACATATAAATAATCATGTTAATGCTGTTATAAATGGGTATGTACATTTCTCTCTTAATAAAGTTAACTGTAACACATTTATATTTAGAGATAAAAATCATCAGGTTGATTAAACCCAAGAAACAAATACCAAATGAATTTCATATTGCATGCCAGCTCTAATAAACTTTTTTTAAATTGATTTTTTACAGAGAGGAAGGGAGAGGGATAGAGAGAAACATAGATGAGAGAGAAACATCAATCAGTTGCCTCCTGCACACCCCCTACTGGGAATGTGCCCGAAACCAAGGTACATGCCCTTGACCGGAATCAAACCTGAGACCCTTCAGTCTGCAGGCTGACACTCTATCCATTGAGCCAAACCAGTCTGGGCTCTAAAAACTTTTACTTTTTAATATATACTTTTTAAGTTGATCTGAGAGAGGAAAGGAGAGGGGGCGATAGAAACATCAATGATGAGAGAGAATAATTTACTGGCTGCCTCCTGCACATCTCCAACTGGGGACCGAACCCACAACCCCTGCAATGGGCCCTGATCAGGGATCCATGACCCCCTAGTTCATAGATCTATGCTCAACCACTGAGCCAGGCCAGTTGGGTTCTAATCAACCCAAGTGCTTGGAATGTTTCGAAGTGCTTGGAATGTTTCATTATGAAGAACTTTTAGGCCATGCTTGGGCTCACCAAAAGTAAGTGTCATAATGATTATCAGTGAGGTCTGCCATGAGTGCAGTGGGTAAATGGAAGCATATGTGCCCAGCACTGCCATCCCTGACTTAAAAATTAAAGAAAGCTGAGGGAAGGGGGAACAAATCAAATCATTTAATTGGTGTCTATTTATTGAATAATAAAAGCCCTCCCAACATGCTTCCTCCTCTCTTCACTGTCCCATTCAATTCTGCTTCTGTGTCTTCACTCCTCCATCTGTAATACCTCCCTCTTTGAACTCCTTATACATGTCCCTCAAGATCTAACTCAAGACCCTCTTTCTATGAAGCATTCCTGATGATTTCAGTCCTCACTAAGTTCCATATGACTTTAGAAATACCAGTTACAAGTTTTTAATTTTTTCGAATTTAGAACATGGTTACCCATAGAAAAGGTATATAAATATTAATTAGTATCCTAAGCTAGTCTATAAAAATCCAAGTAATGACATGGGCAAAATGTATTTGCCCGAGTGTTCATTTAAAAATAAACTGTGATGAGCTGCTTCTGGGTGTGTGTATGCCTATTTTTCACTCCAAGAAATGTCCAAAGCTTGGGGTGGAAAGCTGGATAGGGAAGAATAAGACAAGTGCCAGGGAGCTGGGTGTTCCCTGGGGCGGGAGGTGGGGAAAGGGACAGGAAAATAGAACTGGAACAACCTGGCAGAGGAGACTTTGCCATTGGTGATGCCAGAGGAGAAGTCCAAGTTGTTGCTGAGAGAAAGATGAAGTCAACCCTCTCCTTAGTAAGCCTCCATGTCGCTCATCGATGCTTTTGTGTGGAGAACGGTACCTTCTGGGGGGAGCCCCAAGAGGAGGGACACCTATTGACATTAGGTGACACTCACTGAGCCCTCATCATCACATAAGAAAATACAAACAGGAAATTCCCACTGCAATTCTAGGAATAAAATGTAATTAAAAAAAAAATAACAACACAAGTGTCACTGTTAATGCTTGAAGGAAAAATGGTTTATTTGTTGGAACATAAATAAATAAATGGAAATTTTGCTGTAAAAAAAGTAGAGATATTCCGGATAGTTTCTAAGCTTTTGTTTTGTTTATCTTTATTGTTGAAAGTATTATAGATGTCCCCTTACTTTCCCCGTTGACTCCTTTAGTCCATAACTCTCTCCCTCTGCCCTTCACCACACTATTGTCTGTGTCCATGGATTATGCAAATATGTATACAAGTTCTTTGGTTAACTCTGAGATTCTGTCTGTCCCATGCTTCCATATTTCTGGATCTATTTTGTTCATTAGTTTATTTTGTTTATTAGATTCCACATATGAGTGAGATCATGTGATACTTACCTTTCTCTGCCTGGCTTATTCTGCTTAGCATAATACTCGCTGAGTCCCTCCATGCCATTTCAAAAGAATAAGAAATTCTTTTTTTTTTTTTTTTTTTTTACTGCTGCATAATATTCGGTAGTATAAATGTACCACTATATAAATTTTTGGAGTATTTGTTCTAGATCTGTGAAATATACTGTTGGTATTTTAATAGAGATTATACTGAATCTATATATTGCTTTGGGTAGTATGCACATTTTAATGACATTAATTCTACCAATCCATGAGCATGGTATATTCTTCTATTTGTTTAGATCTTCCTTTATCTCTTTTCTCAAAAGTCTTTTAACTCTGTGGTTAAGTTTATTCCTAAGTATATTAATCTTTTTGTTGCAATGGTAAATGGAATTTTTAAAAGTTTCTCTTTCTGATAATTCATTATTGGTGTATAAAAATGCCAAGGATTTCTGGGTATTAATTTTGTATCCTGCTGCATTGCCAAATTAATTTATTAAATCTAGTAGTTTGTTTTTTTGTGTGTGTTTTTTTTGTTTTGGAGGAGTCTGTAGGGTTTCCTACAATATCATGTCACTTGCAAAAATGGGAGTTTTATTTCGTCCTTTTCAATTTGGATGCCTTTTATGTTTTCTTCTTGTCTGATTGATTTGGCTAGCACTTCCAGAACTATGATGAATAAGAGTGTTGAAAGTGGACATCCCTGTCTTATTCCTGTTCTTAGAGGAAATGGTTTTAGTTTTTGCATTGAGTATGATGCTGGCTGTAGGTTTGTCATACATGGCCTTTATTATGTTGAGTATGATCCCTCTATTCCCACTTTGCTGAGAGTTTTTATAAAAATGGGTGTTGGATTTTGTCAAATGCTTTTTCTGCATCTATTGACTTAATCATATTATTTTTGTCTTTTAGGTTGTTTATGTGATATATCAGGTTTATTGATTTGTAAACATTGTACCAGCCTTGCTTTTCTGGAATAAATCCCATTTGGTCCTGAGATTTAATATATTGTTGGATCCTACTTGCTAATATTTGTTGAGGATTTTAGCATCTATGTTCCTCAGGGACATAGGTGCTGTAATTCTCCACAAATTCTCCATCTCTAATCTGTAATTCTAAAGGCCTGTAATTCTCTTTCTTTGTAGTGTCTTTATCTGGTTTTGGAATTAGCATAATGCTGGCCTTATAAAGAGTGTTGAAGTGTTCCTTCCTCTTGGATTTCTTGGAATAATTTGAACAGGATAGGTGTTAGTGTTAGTTCTTTTTTGAATGTTAGATAAAACTCTGTTGTGAAGCTGTCCAATAATATTTCATTTCCTTTATCCTTTTTTGTCACTAATGCAGGTTGAATACATCTTTCCACTAATTACAACTCAGGTCAGGCAGCCCTCTCTTTCCTCTTACCCTTTCAGGGCCCTGTTGCTAGCTCTGGGCTACTGTACTAGCCCTAATTTGTGCTCTACTCATCACCACACCTTTGTAAATATCATCTTCATTAAACTCTCTTCAAATTGCTCATTCTGAGTATGCCAAGAGCATCCTGCCATGACTCTGACTTAAAAAACTCCCGAGGGGCTTTTAATAGGAAATGATGTGAGCAAATTTGTACTTCCTGGCTCCTGGGTGGAGGCTAGTTTGGGGCAACAAGAATAAAGGCGGTGCTTTTAACAGTGTTTTCCATCCCAGGAATACTTGTTACAAATATAGATTCAAAGGCCCCACCACTGAAGACTGATTCAGTAGGCCTGGAATAGGCCTATCTATATCTGTAAATAAGGACTCCATGTGACTATGACGGAATCTCACAGTTGTCCAAACACTGATCAGTATGTTGGGCAGGAACCAGTAGAGATCCAAAGTGGGGAGGAGAGCTTATGGAACAAGGAAAACCTGGAGGAATGGGGAGGGAAATCAGAAGCAAAGGCAGAGGAACTTGTTTTAAGAAGACTACACCCTTTCTATTGAGAGCAGAAAAAAAATGAGCATAAAAAAGGAAGTTAAAGGAATTCTCACCTTATAACTTCATTTTTTTATGGAAATAGAAGGCTGAGTCACATACTGTGACTGAAAGGGTAGACGAAGGTGTAAAGCCAGAGTGGCTCAGGTGTGGAATAGCCATTGTGGCACCTAGGGTAGAAAGTAATCACAAGGAACATTTTAAGATTTCTTGGAGAGGCTGAGATTAGAGATGGAGAATTTGTGTGTCTGTCATGTGAGGGCTTGTCATTTCTCCCTAGCAGTACTTGGCAGTCCATGTATAAAAGTGGAGGAAGCAGTAATTGGATTGATTCCAGTTGGGAGGGTTGCAGAGCAGGTGGGATGGAAAGATAAGAGGCCCAGGATGTTGAATTCACACACAAATATGGGAGTAGCAGCACTATAACATAAGGGGGAGTGCTCAAGAGATGCTGTCCTTGGTCCTGAAATAGCATTGCACACCAAGGCATGGTCATTTCACTGTGAAGTTGGGGTTGGGTTAGAACATACTCCCCTGCTCCTCACTAACACCTCACCATACAAGACTCATGGTGTAAAAAGACGGTACTCCTAACCCCATATTACTGTGACTGCTGGGTATACAGGCCTACAGCTGGGTACCATGATTTATTGAAGATATAGCTCCAACAGTTAAGAAATTAATTCAACAAGTCTTGACTAAGAACTTTCCATGTGCCAGGCAAGGGATAGAGAAGTAAAAAAAATACAGAAAAAGTTTATTCCCAAGTCAAATCTTTCATTTGCTTTTTAAAAGAACATGGGAGAGGGCCCTTTCCTCTCCAATTCTTTTTCACTTTTCAGCAGCTACAGACTACTCAATGCAAAATGACCTTCCCCAAGTTCACTCTTTCCACATAGATCTTTGTAGTTTATGTATTTTTGCTCCTTCCCCATGGGTGTCCATTATTTTACAGATTAACTTAGCTTCTCTCTCAGCCTGCCAGAATACTACCTCTTTTGGAAGAGAGAGCAAATATTGTAGAACACAAAAACACACACAAATAAACACATACTTATCTTTAGCAGGCTAGAGGAGGGAAAAGGCTGTGAACATTGATACACTAAGCGCTGGGTCATCTTGGTATCTAGAAAGTCTTCACAAACAGAGAGGGAGGCCACGTCACTGATTCTATCAGCTGACCATGGAACTTTCCTCCAAATAATTTGAAGCCAACAAACCACCTGTGGAATTGTCCCAAAGTCCTTGCTGCCCTCTAGCAGCCAAATGTTCTATTCTGCCTCAATGGTGGAGATTGATCCTAGCTCTTCTGGCAGGGTGACAATTCCCAATTAATTTAGAAAAATCATTAATTAAAGGTCCTCTTTTATTTTCTGAGACTTGAACAAAATGCTGGGAACTCTGATATTAAGGACAATTACTGTCCTCAGAGATTTCATAATTTAATGGGGCAGGCATATATGATACAATAAGTTCTATGTCTGCAACCTGACCAAAGAACAGAAAGGATGAAGCAGATAGAATTCTGTTTTCAGTATGCTGAGAGAAAATCATTGATAGGAATCAAAAGGTCATGTCTCTGATTTAGGGAGAAATAAAGGCAGCAATAGCATTAGATTTTACATAGAGGAGGGAAAGACAAGAGAAGGCTGAGCATGAGTCTGGGTTTAGAACTGGAAAACTGGTTTTAAATATCAGTAGATGGCAGGTGTCAGAGGCAAGACTTGGCTCCAGAGCCAGCAGGTCAAAGGGAGGGAAATGAATGCATGTTGTCGCCTATCCAGTGTAATCCAAGAGTTTGGGACCAGATTAATGGATAACTGAAGCAAAGATAATCAAATATCAATGACAGGGCAAACAAAGGTACAGAAACACTCAATAAGTGCAGCTGTTGGTTTCTTGATTTTTCTTGCCTTCCAATTTCAAAGATAAGATTTTTAGCTCTCAATTGGAAAATCTGAAGGTGACAACTATGGAGGCTAATCTCCACTTCCCATTGCCGAAGGTCCTTCCCAGATTTTATGTTGGTCCCTGAATAATGTAGCCAATTGCTGTCTTTCTTAATTCACTCTCCAGACCACAATGCTCTATAGCCAAGCTTGGCAACACACCAGGTTCCAGGAAAGGACATGAATCATCATAGAACTCTCAACTCTGTATTTCTGAACTTCATAAAAACATGTGATTTTATGAGCAGATCTTCTAAGTATCCTTCTCACTGATGTTCTAACTTTCTTTCATTTATTCATGGAAGAAAGCACTTCCTTTCACTGCTTCTTTCTCATCTCTGGTTTCACATCCACCAATCCTTGCTCCCTCCCATCCTGCTCTCTTTGGCCCATTCCCAAAAACATATCCCTTTTCTCACCTGGATTCTTTTCCCACCTGCTTTCTCCCTGTTCTCTTTGGAACACCTGATCTGGTGTGAGCTGACCTTGTATTTCTGCCTTATTCACCACTCTCCTTCCTGTCCTTCCTTTACAGCAATTTCATTTTTAACTTAAGACATCACATACTCTGCTATCTTCACACATGGATGCCTCACCTTGTTGATGGGGAGGAAGGAGATTTGGCTTTCTCCTTGCCCTGTTCTAGGAGTAGACACTAAACCATGACCTTCTTGCCGACTCTCACAGTATTTTCATGTCATCTGGCTAAAGCATTGCCACATCTCATTTCCATAATCTCAGAATGAACATCTAGAATAAAAGCCAGGCAATATCTCTTTGGCTAATGGCATGAGCATCATAAGAAATCCAGGAACTGTTTTGTGTGATGTTAATAACTGCTTTTCATTTGTCCTGAGTACCTTACTTAAGGGCCAGATCTTTAGTACATTTCGATCTTCATCCACAGATACATGGTGTTGGTTTGATACAGTCTTTTCCATTTCCGTGGTCTCCTGGAGACTACCAGTTAGAGATTGCCTGCTAAAGCTAATCTTTTGATCTCCAATAAAGGAACGTTATTTTCACTACAACCTGTCATAACATTCCTACACGACTGGTTTCTCCAGCTTTGTCTCAGTGAAAAGCATGTTTAGCAGAAAGTTTTCTCAGACCTGAAAAAAGTAAAACAAGTTTTGCTTGAAACTTGCCATGCTGAGAATCCAGTGTCCTTGTCCCACGGCTTTCTCCTCCCTGAGCTCTTGGAGGCACATTCTCTGCAATTTTCTTAGTCTCGTAAGTGAAAAATACAATAAGGTTTCATAAAGTTGAAAAAAGGGCAGAAAAAAAAATCCAAGTTCAGTAATTGTGCCTGGGTTCATGCTAACATTAATGCTTCACAGCTGCAAAAAATTTTCCTACTTTGCAATCAGAGTCCAGAAGTTCAATATAAATGCACTAATTCTTGTAATTTTCATGTATGGCAAGCCACAAGAGTACTCATTCCTTCAATGCACAGGGAAGAAAAGTCTTGCCAAGCTCACTAAACTAAGGAACAGACATTTAGAGCAAACTAACCTTATTTCCCATATTCTTTGTTTTTGTTTTTATTCTTTTCTATATAATTAAAATTTCTATCCAGTTCTATCAGCTATAGATTTCACATAGTTCCATTGCCAATAATAATAATAATAATAATAATAATAATAATAATGGTGATGATGATGATAATAGTCCCAAATTACTGAACACTTATTAGGTGCCAGCAGCATGCTAAGCCTTTTTACGTATCAAATCACTCAAGTCTTACAACTACATTAGGAAATAAGTAGTATGATTATCTCCATTTTATAGCTGAGAAAGCTGAAACTTAAAGGGGGAATGCAAGTTGACCAAGGCCAAGCATGCAGTAAGCTTCATTTCAAAGCCACAGTGCCTCTCAGACCATCAGAGTACAGACCTACATACCATACAACATTAAAATAATGAAAATTAAAGTGCCCTTATGGATATTATTTTTAGCAACCTTTTTTTTTTTAAAAGAAGGCAAACAAAACACAAATAATGCTTCTACAATAACTTGATCTAATTTGATAGTGTGCCCAAGTTAATCAAGCACAGACACTTCTTCAAAAGCCACAATGGAAACAAACAAGCCATCAGATGCAATGAGAGAATGCCCACTACTTGAAACATTGACCACTCATACTCAGTAAAATATAAAGAAATAAAAGTTTTGAAGCTCTGTAATCAATTTAGAGTTTCAAACAAGGTAGAAGATGTGTTCAATGGAATACAAAGGTCCCTTCTCAGTGCAAATAGTACATGAGTAAGTAAGATTGGCGAGTGATACAAATATTTCTGATAAGTGAAGCGAGGGAATTATTTTTTTCTTAGTCACACCTCCCATTGAGCTCATCTGCTTTGTTTATTGGCCACTTCCATTAGGCTACCTGCTAATCATCAAGATCTCAACATATCTAGTGAAAAACATAATTTTTCCTCTAAATCACTATTTTTGCATACCCTCTTGGTCACCACCAAGGCTACTACCACTTCCTCTTCTGAAATCTCCAGTCTTGATTTACCACTGGTTCCTCTTTCCCATCAATAGTCAGACCTTATGAGTAATCATGTCCCAACAACCCTTCCTCTCCATTGCTATAGCCATCACCTGGTACAGTCCCATCTCTGCCAAGTTGCTACCAAGGCCCTGGTATTTGCAGCAATTCTCTTCTGATTTAGTCAATGCATCCCAGCCTAAGAAATTTGTCTAAACTGGGCCTTTCATAATGTTATTTCTATATGCAGAAAGTACTAGGGGATGCCTGTTAGCTCCATGCTATTCAAAGTTCTCAACACATTCACTTTCACATATCTAATTTTTTTCTTTGCTTTCCACCATGACCGTGTCTGTTCAGCGAAACATCTTATCTTTTCTTTCTTTCTTTTCTTTTTTTTAATATGCTTTTATTGATTTCAGGGAGAGAGGACAGGAGAGGGAGGGAGAGAAACATCAATGACAAAAGAGAATCATTATTTGAGGTTTCCTGCATGCCCCCAACTGGTGTTTGAGCCTGCAATCTGGGCATGTACCCTGACAGGAAATGGAACTCTGATAGCATGGTTTATGGGTTTATGCTGAACCACTGAGCCACACCAGCCAGGCCAAATGTCTTTTTTTCTTGTGGGTCCAATACATGGGAGCATACACTTGAACTTGTAATTTAGACAGTTATATGCCAATATGGGCACATTTTCATGCTATGTGACTACTCAAAAATTCATGAGGAAAGATTCTCAAAATCTAATTGTTTCTCAGAGGCCCAGCAGATGACTTTATTTTTTTTGTTTAGATTTCTGTTATTTATTTTTGGCAAAGCTATGTTTATGAGAAGTTTTTTCTTTATACTTGTAATAAAGTAAATGATAGACTCCCATAATGTTAGAACTGAGACTTTAAAGTGGAATTAATCCTCCATCCTCACATTTTATCAAAGAACTGGACAACTTAGGTTATTTGTTCTAGATTCCAGACTCACCCCTTCAGGTTCTTGGTTACCACCCAAGTTTCAGATGACCCACTGATGCTTAACCTGGTTAATGGAGGGAGGGGAACACATAAATTAGCTTTGTTCATAGCATATTTATTCTCTGGCCAAGGAAAACTTGGTCTAGTAATTCAAACAAGTTCTTTATTTAAGAAGAATTTTTCATATATTCATGTGTACTGTAACTTTCCATAGGAACAAAGGGGAGAGTAAAAATATGAAGTGTAATGTTTCCCAAACTTGGCTCAAAAAACCCCAAAACTTTGCAGAGCTGGAGTTCCACAGAACACACCTGGGGGAAAGGCTGTTATAGTTATTGACGTCTCTACCTTTGAAGTTTCTGATTCCAGAGACAGGCACAGTCCTAAAAAGGGAAGAGAATTGACAGGCTCCCCCCAACTTCACAATAATAACTGTTAATATTTATGTAGCAATGACAACTGGAATCATCCTACACTAAACTATGAAAAAGAATATAGAGATTCCTCAAAAAATTAAAAACAGAGCCACCATATGATCTAGCAATTTCACTGAGTACTTACCCAAAAAAAACAAAAACACTAATTTGAAAAGATATATACACCCCTATGTTCACTGAAGCATTAGTAGTAATCCAAGATATGTAAGTAACATAGATGTCCATCAAAGGTAAATGGATAATGAAGATGTAAGATATATAATCTTGCCATTTATAACAACATGGATGGGCCTAGAGGGTATTATGCTAAGTAAAAAAAGTCAAAGACAAATACCTGATTTCACATATATGTGGAATCTAAAGTAACACAACAAATTAATAAACAAAATAGAAACAGAATCATAACAATAAAAACAAGCTGATAGTTGCCAAAGGTAAGAGGGGTGAAGGTGCGTTGGGAATTTAAAATAAATGCATAAAGTAGCAATTCTACACAAATTAAACTATAGATCCAATACATTCCAGTAGGAATCTTTTTTATATAAATTAGCAAAAAAATTAAAAAGAGGGGAGGGGTGGCAAGCCTAGACAGCTCTGGAAGACTTCCAAGCACATAAAGAAAAAGAGAGACAGAGAGAGAGAGAGAGAGAGAGAGAGAGAGAGAGAGAGAGAGAGAGGAAGAGAGAGAAGGAAAAATGACACCAGTGTAGGCACATGATAATTTTCCAGTAACCAATCTACAAAATATCCCTATTATTTTACTGTCTCCTTTCATAATTAAATGATTCATATTCCTCTTTCAGATTATAAAAAATTTAAATAATTGTTCTAAGAAAATTCAGGAGCTTCATTAGAACACAGATGGTCAACTCAATGAAACCAGGGAAACAATAATATGAACAAAACATAAAGTCTGACAGATAGATAGAAATCATAAAGAACCAAACAAAATTTCTGGAGCTGAGGAATATAATAAATGAAATTAAAAAAATGCAACAGAGAGCTTTAAGAACTTGAGGAAACAAACAAAAAGAATCTGTGAACTTGAATTTAATTCCAAATTTCTTAATTTGGAATTAGGAAATTACAGGAGTGTTTGACCTTGAAATTGGGACTCAGAAGAACTGTTGGCCCAGAAAGGAACTCACTACAGACTGATTCATTTGCCTCTCAGCATAACCATTATTGCTTGTCGCAGTTTAGGTTCTTACAAAGGTATTTCTTGGATCACATGATCTCACACATCTAGAGGAAATAATGAACAACATAAACTGATGAACAAAAACAGACCTAGAGAAAGAGAAGCAGCGATCAGACTCTCAAACCTCAGAGGGAAAGTAGGGGAGGGTGGGGAAGAGATCAACCAAAGGACTTGTGTGCATGCATATGGGCCTGACCAGTAGCCATGGACAACAGGGGGGTGGGGGCATATGTAGGGAGGGGGTTGGGATGGGAATGGGGGGATAACAACAATTGAGACAATAATCAATAAAATAAATTAATTAATTAAAAAAATAAAGAATGGAAAAGTTAAAAAAAATTACAGGAGGAAAAAAAAGGAATAAATAGAAATGAAGAATCTTTATGGGACTTATGAGATATCATTAAGAGAAATAATATATATATTATACTATGGAAAAACAGAAGAAGAAGGCTCAGAGAAAGAGGTAGGAAGCTTAATTAAAGAAACAATGAGTAAAAGTAGATTTAAAGTTGTATGAAAATAATACAATAATTAATAAATAATAGAAGAATAAACTGTTTTTCATATTTACAATAGTAATCTTACTTTTGCACCTCGTGTGTGTGTGTGTGTGTGTGTGTGTGTGTGTGTGTATAATCTTGCTATACAGACATCTACAGAGCAGCCAAACTACATAAATCTACCTGGTATAGACTACTGAGTTGGTCAGCACTCAGGATGGATTCAAAGGTCCTTTGATACTTTAAACTGACATATGGCTACAACAATGATACAATTCAGATATTGCATAATGCCTTGAATGGTGATTTAATTCTGTATGCTTGCCTTCAATGATAGATGCACTGAGTATGGTTCAGAGTATCCCTATGGAGCTCAACGGTGACAGCTCAAGGTAAAACATGGTCTAAAACAACTTGAAAAGAAAGGCCATAAATTTATGTACTACATGAGTTACTGAGGAGAGATCCATAAATTATCTCATTACTACTCACAACTCTATGAGGTATGTATTAGTAGCTTTCTCCACTTTAAAAAATTTTTAGCTTTCTCGTTGAAAGTATTACAGATGTCCCCCCTTCTTTTGCCCATTGACACCATCCACTCCAAACACCCCCCCCCCCTATTCCCAGGCCTTCATCACACTGTTGTCTATGGGTTATACATATAAGCATATAAGTTCTTTAGATATTCTATTCCACTCTTCTCATCACCTCTTAGCCCCCACTTTCCCTTTGAGACTCATCAGTTTGTTCTATGCTTCTTTTTATCTAGATCTATTTTTGCTCATCAGTTTATTTTGTTCATTGGATTTCATATAATATATGAGTGAGATCAAGTGAAATAAGCCAGTCACATACAGACAAGTATCAGAGCATCTCCACTTGACAGGTAGGGAAATTGAAGCTCAGAGAGGTTAAGAAAGAGGCAGAGCCAATATTTGAACCCAAAAAGTAAAACTTAAAAGTAAAACAGGAAAAATAATAAACATTTGCTATGATTCAGGCAATGCTCTATTTTAAAAAATAATTCATATATGTAATTACTAGCTTATTTAAAATATAACATTAACTTAATCCTCAGAACAACCTATGATATAGGACCAACTATTAACCCCATTATTTTACTGTCTCCTTGTATAATTAAACTAGAGGCCTGGTGCATGGATTCATGCACCGGTGGGTCCCTTGGCCTGGCCTGCACCCTCTTGCAATCCAAGACCCCTCGGGGGATGTCAGATAGTCAGTTTCGTCCCTGCAGGCCTGATCCAGACAGGAGGGAGCCCAATCCTGTGTGTTAAGTATTTGTTCCCTGGTGGTCAGTGCATACCATAGCAACTGGTTGACCAGTCATTTGGTCACTTAGACTTTTACATATATAGATTTATAGATATATAGATGATTCATATTCCTCTTTCAGATCACAGCTTTTATTTATTTTTATTATTTAAAGTATTACATATAGTAGTACATATATGTCCTTCCCCCCGCCATTGACCTCCCCTCAGCCTCCCCAACCCCTGTCGCATGTCCTTGTCCCACCCCCACCCCCCACCCTCCAGTGCTTGTGTCCATTGGTTGTGCTTTTATACATGCATGCAAGTCCTTCAGTTGATCTCTTTCCCCGCCTCCCTAACCCTCCCCCGCCTTCCTGCTGTAATTTGATAGTCTGTTCGATGCTTTACTGCCTTTGTATCTATCTTTTTGTTCATCAGGTTATAAAGTTCTTTATTTTCCATAAATGAGTGAATCATGTGGTATTTTTCTTTCATTGCCTGGCTTGTTTCACTTAGCATAATGCTCTCCAGTTCCATCCATGCTGCTGCAAATTGCAGATCACAGATTTTAAACTTCAGCTCTTCAAAAGTGTCTGCAATCTATTTTGGCTTGCCCTTGTATTCCTTGATTGAGCAGGGCATTTTAATTTCACCTGAATAATTTGTGTGATCCTTTAATTTTTCTCTGTTCACCCCAATGCACTAAAAGCACTATAGGAGATTGTTATGAATGAATAGCTAAGGTATTTCTGACTACTATAAGAGATAAACCTGGGAGTTCAAAAAGTAGTTTATTTTGCACTCACACAGTCAGTTGTGGTGCTCAGCAGACAGATTTACAAGTGATGATTCAGGAATCCAACCCCCCACCTATAACTTCCCAGAGCAATTCAATAAACCTTTCTTGAGGACCTGCTCAATGCAAGCTAACCTGAAGGTCTCCTGACACATGCAAAGGCTAATATGTAAGAACAGGTTAGGAAATGTACAGTCTAGAAGGGTCAATGGAGTATAAACAACTACCATTTAGCAGAGTAAAAAGATCCTGGTGCTAAATAAGATACTGGCATTGTGTACACTATTTGTTCAGATGTAGAGAGCATGTTCCTCTACTATAGAACTTCACAACTCACTATTCTTAGTAGTCATAGTCATAGAGATCATAATCCTAAGAGCAGCAGCTAAAATTTGCTGAAACAATTTCTATGTTCTATCCTTAGCACTTTCTCAGTGATCCAATCCTCAGGAGTCCCTGTGTTAGGTGTTCTTTTCATTATTCTAATTCCACAGGTGAGAAAAGCAAAGGCTTAGGGAGATTAAGTAAATTGCTGAAGGCTCCAGTGCAAGTTAACAGTGGAGCCGGGACTGCTTCCAGAGCCCAGCTCTTAACTGCTCATTCGGCGGCCTGTGTAACACATTCCACTGTTATGAATACTCAGAGAAATGGAGGTCCTTCCCAAAGTTTTCCCCTCAGGACGCTCTCCTTGGGATAGTACATCGCAGGTTCACTGGGAGGAATTAAAAGCATATCCATGGCCATTAATCAGGAACGGCAAATGGCTTATTGTACTCCAGACTGTTTCAATTTGCAAGCACCAAATAAGCATTTAGTCATGAAGCTGGAGGATAATAAAGTATAAATGAAACCTTGGGGAAATAATACGAGTCACACCTTAAGACTATATATTTTTTAGTCTTCCACAGTCATTGTTCTTTATATAATATAAAGGAAACTACTGAATAATGAGGAATGAGACATGACGTTCACTACCTTTATTCCCAAAGTGATAATTAGTTTCTCAGCCCAGGTAGTAAAAGACTTGTTGGACTTTGGTGGGGTTTTGTTGTTGCTGTTGTTGTTCTTTTTTACAATTAAAAAAAAGGAGGAGGGGGGAAAAATAATAGTTTCCTGCCCTGTGCTTAAGAATATAAAATATATTTAAATTGCAATGTGCAATTTTAGAGGTATTTTTTACCATCATAATTTAAACTTTCTCCAAAAACATCTGTAAAAGAAATTACCCAATAAAAATACTCCACAGCAAATTTTAGAGTCATGTGATACAAAGTAAGGGACTTATCTATTACTAGGGCCCCTCTTCCATCCTGCCCAGCCTCTCTCTGCTTTCTACA
This sequence comes from Pipistrellus kuhlii, assembly GCF_014108245.1. Classification (NCBI taxonomy): domain Eukaryota; kingdom Metazoa; phylum Chordata; class Mammalia; order Chiroptera; family Vespertilionidae; genus Pipistrellus; species Pipistrellus kuhlii. The sequence continues at coordinate 27,752,565 of NW_023425460.1, read as the reverse complement.
CCTTCACTCTCTAAGGAGGAGGGGAGAGAAGGAATCAAAGACATATTTTCTCAAGGTTTTGTTTATTATCTCTTCATAATTTCATATTATGGGGGAAGAAACAGGTAGGAAAATACCAATCAGAGTGTTGGTATTCATAGGTTATTAGCAATATTTCTTGCCAAATACAACTGAACTGAACTTTGTTTTTTTTTCTGGTTTTTTTTTGTGTTTTTTTAAAATATATATATTTTTGATTTTATACAGAGAGGAAAGGAGAGAGATAGAGAGTTAGAAACATCGATGAGAGAGAGTCATCAATCAGCTGCCTCTTGCACACCCCCTACTGGGGATATGCCCGCAACCAAGGTACATGCCCTTGACCGGAATCGAACCTGGGATCCTCCAGTCCCCAAGCTGACGCTCTATCCACTGAGCCAAACCGGTCCCGGCTGAACTGAACTTTGAAAATACTGTTTTTGGTTTCTGACAAGCTTCTAGGTTTCCATTTGGGCATTCTCCCTCCTAAACCCTATTTAATGGTAAGTCAAATAAATATGTACTGAGAATATGTTTTCTTGCAAAGTACTCTTACAGGTAGAAAGGGTTACAAAGTTAAATAAGAAAGCCAGGCCTTCCAGAAGCTCAAGACCTACATAGAATTCATACACAAAGGGTTGGAACCAGAACCAATGAACTGTTAACTTGGATTGGTGTAGGGGTTGGGTAATTGTGAAAGGAAGACTCAATCATTTTAAAAAATTTTTATAAGCCATTATTTCCTTACAAGGAACATGCTATTACCTTATTTAAAATTCAAAGCTTTAGTAAAGAAGATGATATATGAAAATAAAAGCAAAGTCATCCAGGAAATGAGCCAGATGAACATAAACCTTAAGTGTGGGTCTACAGGTGGCTTGCTTGTCACTGTTCAATTTTAATCACATTGATGAGAATATTGATGTTTGGCATGCTTAACTATTCTCAAGAAGTATTGACTATATATGGCCACAGCATACTTTAATTCTGAATCCAGGTTTATTTTACTAATGGTGATTTTAAGTTTCACTTTTAAGGCTCTTATGATAAGGAATGTACATACTTTTATAATGCCCACTGGTGTCCAGTATCGACTGCCCAGTGTTTGACCACATAATCAGAAATTTCTTGCTAGTGTTAGATATGTATGCTTTTCTCTAAAATTTATGGAATGATGCAACCTTTTAATGAGCACAGTTTCTTTTCAAATGAATCTGTTTCCCATTAAATGAACTAACATAATGAAGCAGATATCTGTTCACCAGATCCACCAAGGCAGCTGGCAAAATGTTAAAGCATGATTCTTACTCATGAAAGACAGTAAATCTCTTCTGCAATTGCCATTTATTTCCCTCCCCCTCTAAGTAACTGTAAGTCCATGAGCTTAGGAACATGTATAAATGTGAGAATTATATCTTCCCCATGTGCCTCCTGACAAAATATTACCTAATTGGAGAATTCTTCTCTTACCTCTCGTATTAAAATAGCACCTCGTTACCCTTGATGCTCTATTTCTGTACCCTACTTTATTTATCTCACATTGCCATCTGATTAGATAATATCTATTTATTTGTGTTTTGTCTTCTGTTTTTCCCTCTGTTAGAACATAGCAGAGACCCCATTTGTCCTCCATTCTGCCACGGACATAGAATTCCTAAATCTGTCCGTGTTTATGATCTTTCAAAATCAAGACTATTTCCCAGTTTTCTTTGGAGCCATGTAGTGACCATATAACAAAAATCTGGCCAATGGAATATTTTTGAAAGTGATGTGGGCAACTTCCGGAGTGTGTCCTTTGAAAGGAGTGGGTATACCATTTCCTCCCACTTCTTCTCGCTGTTGAAAACAAAGATGCAATGTTGAGTAATCTTGGACCATATGAATGAGAGAAATATACTCTGGATGATGTTGTAGGACAGATTTTCTACATAAGTTGGACTGCCACAGACTATTCTTAAATGACAAAGAAACATACTTTTATCTTATTTAGCCACTTTCATTTCTGGTTACTGTTAAAGACAGCAGAACCTATATCTAAACTAATAAATGTTAAGAAGGCAGGGACATTTCTATTTTGATCAATACTATTATATTTCTCTAGCTCATTTATAATACCTGGCACATAGTTGTAGGTGTTCGATAAATATTTGTTGAATCAATCAATCAATCAATGATTGTAGAAATGCTATGTCCAATTTGAGTTTCAGTATCTTTACTTATTTGAACAAATCAGCATGTAAAATTTTTAGTTGTTTGGTTTAGATTTTGCTTTTACCGTAACATCTTCTAATTTAGTGTACACAGGTGTCTTGGCCCATCAGTAAGAAAATGTGCATTTCAAAACACTACTAATTCAGCACCCTTTGGTCCTCAAAATTCCTTAATCTGAGAAGGTAGTTGAGGAGATTTTTTTTTCAACAAGTTTCCATTGCCTAGCCATGTGACGGCATTAAAATAAATACTAACACTCTGCTTCAACTTCTTTCAAGTATTCCATCCCATAAACCGGCAATAGAGTAAAAGCACATAAGTCATTAATTAGCTTGGTCATTTTCTCCACCACATCACGCTATATGAACCTGGCCTACACTTTCTCCTGAAGAAGGGTGAAATGGAGGCTGATTGTCACAATCATCTCTTTGACTTAAACTCTTAGAAGCCCTAGCTTTCATTCTGGCTAAGTTTTTAGATATTTATTTCATTATTGAAAATGACCAACTACACAAATAAACAGACAAACTGGTCTTTGCCTCTTCACATAAACAGATGTTGTCAATAACTTTTTGCAAAGTATAGAAAGCAACTTTCACAGTAGGCGTTTTGAAAATAAAACAGGAAAATTTCTATTCTGTGGAGAGAAATTACATCACTTTAACTTTTATGTCAAGTAATTTTTTTAGGGGGAAAAAGATGGCTAAGGTGAAATGGCAAAAGGCCTCTGAAATCAACGTTATATTTGGAGTAAGTCACATAGTGAGAAAGATGGTCAGTTTTCTTATAATGGAGCATTCAGTTCTCTCACTGCTACAAGATGAGCAATCCCAACTCCTAGTAGGAGTTGGAGGATATCCCACCTTCTCTGCCAGGAAGCTTTCTCAGACTATACAAATCTTCCCGCGACTCTTATAGCACGTAGACACTATATCCCACAATTTAAATTTATTCCATCAGAGTCCCTAAAGAAAAAGCTCTATTTATAGGGCAATAATATAGAATTTTGGTTAAAAATTGAGGCTTGAGAAACAACAAGTGCCAGGTACTGTCTAAATGCTTAAAATTAAGAACATTTTTTTTGTTAATGAATGTTAACATTCAATGTACAATAACTTATTAATCTTTACAACAACTCAAAGAAGAAAGCTAAATTATAGCCTCATTTTAGAGATGAGGAAACAGAGGCATAGAAGAGTTAAGTAACTTTCATTAGGTCACAGAGCTAGTATTGCAGGGTCAGAATTTGAACCCAGGCAGCCTGGTATCTGAAATCAACCACTATTGAGCTTTAAGCTATCAATAACTTAACTGTTAACAACACAAGCAGTTCAGCTCTATACCTGTGAGTCAGAAATTGTTTTTGGCATCTGGTACAGGGTAGGAGAGTAGGTTTGAGGGCAACCAAGTTTCCAAGCCTGGCTATGACACTGATGTTTAACCAGACTTGGGAAAGGCCAGATCCTCTCTCTGAGCCTCAGTTTCCTTCCCTGTAAAATAAAGGGTTGGACATGATGATCTCCAAGGTCCTTCCAATCCTGATATTTTATGAACGTGGAATTCCTGGCTCAATTCCTTGTAGTTCAGGCCATACTGGCTCTTCCTGGGCCAGGTCTGGCCCCTCTTGCTGTGCTCAGTGTCTCACACCAGGCTCTGCTTCCCATAAATAAGAGAAAAAGAACAGGGGGAAAATAGCCTCCTGAGAGACTGGGAGGGATCCCATAGCTGCTCTGTATGCTTTGAAGAGCTTACCGTCATTAACCAGAGAGAGCTACCTGCCAAGTGAAGGATGGAAAGAAATTAGACTGAGAGGAGAAATGAACTCAAAAAACTTGGCTACATTCAAATTGAAAGGGCATCTCTGAGTACTTAAAGAACTGACAATGTTATTGCAACAAGATGAGCCAGTTTCTTAAAGAACTGAAGACAGGATAAGCTGTGAAACCTGGAATGGATCAGAGAACACAGAAAAAAACAAAACACCGATATAGTGCAAACCAACCAATCTGGGAAAATAGTAAAAACAATCTAGGAAACTGGTGGAATGATGGCACAGGCATGTGGGCTTCCACCATCCCACCTTGAACTCTTCCAGAGCAGCTGCTGTATCAGGAATCTACACCTACTAGGAACCCTAAAGGCATTAAGATTCAGAGTCAGCTGACGTCAACTAAGCACCTACTATGTAACAGGCTGTATCGTATATTTTTATCCCATTAGAGATGAGGAGATATGGAGATCCAGATTCTAGTTCTGTGTCTTCTATTATTAGCTAGATGAACCTAGTCAAGTAACAACATCTGTATAAGGACTTAGCTACTTTATCCATAAAATGAGGGACTGAATAATGTTACAGAAGTTAGGCTTTCCAGCTCAAGAATTACTTAGGTCACCAAATACTTATGTTATATTCATCCAGAAAAGCATTCATACTGGACCATTTTAATTTCTTTATATTTCAGAACATTGGAACTCAGTGAACTCCACTGCTGAGCACATAATATATGAATCCAAGAGAAAAACAATTGTACTTTGGGAATCAATTGTACTTCTGATTCTACTCCACATGGTCCTACCCAGGATCTCCTTGTATGGCTGAGCATGTTGTACCCTGTACTAGGGCACCTGTCCAGAGAAGTGGAGGAGATGGGGCTAAATTTCAATCTGCCCTGTGCTCATGAGGCTGAGTCTAAACCAAAGATGCATTATGGGTTTGTGGGTGCCTCTGAACTATCCATCAACACTGAAGGAAAGTAGTGAGCCAAGACTGCAAAACAATGGCCAACTTAGTGTTCAAATTATGTTGAATACAGAACTTTGCTCACCTCCAGTCAGTTTACAAGACCCTCAATGAAACAAATCTTATCCTTCGTAATCACCCACCAATACTGGCTGAAAACGGCATTAGTCAGGATGCTTGAATACACTCTTTCTAAATCTCCATCCAAGCTCAAAGGGTTATAATATTTGCATAACGGCAACATAAGTGGAGAATGGGGACAGCCTTTCAACTTGACTTCTGAGAAAGGGACAACCCTTATTTAGCTGAGCATATCCTGGTATTTAAAATAAAGCTATTTCATTACCTTCATACTTCCAAAGCATAGTAGCTACCAGGCTCTTGCCAAAAAAACAAAAGAAAACAAAACAAAACACCTAGAAAAACAAAAACTCTGAAGAAAACACTTCTGGGCTTTTAATAGCCTTTCACGTGGACTATTCTTTGCCGCGACTATCAAGTCATTCATTTTGAGGCTCCTGATTTCTCTAATAACAGATTAAATTTGCACTAGCTCACTCACACTCTGGTTCCTTTATATTGTCATTAATAGCTAATCAAGACCATTCATTCTGGATTTCCTGGGTCAGTCTCAATTTAAAATATTCTTCCCCTCTCTCCTCTCAATAAAATTTCCCCAACTTTTTATTTGGAAAACATGGTTGCCACAATAATAGTATTATCCTCATAAAATATCAGTCATGCCCAAGCCACACCATCATTACAGTGCCCTCATTTGGTTTGTGGCCCTCCAAAGGAGAACTGGTTGATCTGGCCAGGGTCTCAGGCCATTTTCTGGCCTCATTAGGAAGAAAAATAATGCATTTGCAACTAAAATAAGTTTTGGGTAACTAATTTAGAACTCAAATGAACTTTTCCCTTGTTCTAGAAGAGAGTTTTTCAGGGCTAAGAAATTACTGTTTGATGGAAGGGTACACAATCTGGAAAAACTGAAGCCATGGGGCTTTCCAATGGCCAAACTCCCACATGCTGGCTCTCGAGACACATCCACTCTCACTATTAAAGTGTCACCGTTTATAATTTGGTGCTAAATCTTTCTGAAGCTAGGCAACCACCATGGTCTACTGACAAAGCAATTCCTTTTTCTATTAAAACAGAGGGGCACGACAAAATAGGTGTCGGTGATAAAGGTTACCTAATATCAAGCTGAAAATGAAGTTATTAAAACTAGGCCAGAATCACAAAAGGAAAACCAAAGGGTTGGGTTTCAGTGAACAGGTTCAACTTAATGCTTGCAGGATTTATGAAAGGAGACAGCTGGCTTGAGTTTTGCTTAGCTGCCTCCATAATAGTTTTTGAGCCCCTTTTTCCCAGGTACCTCACTCTGAATCCACAGAGAATAATGAGGATAAAAGTTATAATTGCAGGGACATTTTATAAGGTTTGCTAAGCACTTGAATACAAAACCAGCTGAATTTTTTTCTCTAGCCTCAAAACCTTGTGAAGTAGATGAAAACTTCATTTTAATAGTGCGTCTATGGAAATAAATTTTACTGAGTAGTTAGGTTAGTTGGTCAGAATCCTTGAAAATCACAGAAAACATAAAATTACAATGGAAAAATACTAAATTATGTTCCCACTAGTTTTGGTCATTTCAGCATGATCATGAATAAGCTATAGATTCTGAGTCAGATGTGTGCAGTTTTCTTTGGAATTTGTCCTTGCTTACTTGCTTATAAAACTTCTAAAATGTACTTCTAAATTACAGCAATTCAGTGAAAAATTCAAACCTTCAGGCTTGGTTTCCTCCCCTAGCAGGCTGAGTCATAAAAATAAATCTTAGCCATTTCAATAGCCAACACACTCCTCACATTAAGAATTGGTATTGTTCCCTGCATCTCCCATTTCATCCAAAGGTCACGCCCAACTCATATTTGAAGAAAGAAACAGCTCAAGGACTCATCCAGCTCAACATTTGCACATTTAATAAGAGAATAAAACTCTGCCAAGTTAGAGGGATGAGTTACATCAGAATTTTTCAGAGAACTTCTGAGGAGCGATGATAAGCATGCACTTCGGAGGTAGCCAGACCTGGTTCCAAGCCCTAACACTGTGTGACCTTGGCCACGTTACTTATAATGAGCATGAAGTGGGGATGTGCAGAATGTCGACCTTGGAGACAGTTGCTATGAGAATAAAAGGAAAAAAGATGCCTGGCACACAGTCAGTGCCCACTAGGTGCTTCCTGTTTTACTGGCACGGGCATCTCAGGGATTGGCCCAGGACAAATGTGTCCCTCCTCACCCTCCCCTTACTTCAAATGTTCGGGTGACAAGTTTCTCTCCAAAGCAAACCTTTCAGAGGCATTGATTGCTAGGAGAGGTAGAATATTCACTCCACCCAAAACCCAGGGTTGGGACTTAAATCAGGAGGTCATAGATGCTGGGCTTTTAGCATTAAGAGGAATGTGCAATTTATAATTTATTAAGTTAACATATGCAAATTATATACACAGTGTCTGACACAGTGAAGGTAAAGAATACATGTCTGCCCTCACTTTCTTTTATAGCAAAAAGAACTAAAATCCCGGGTCCTAAAATGACTTGCTTAAAGTCAACCAGTTCATGGCAAAGCTTGAATTGATACTTGGGTCTTTGGGGGGGGGGGGGGGGGGAAAGAGAAGGAGGGAGGTACTGCCTCAGGTCTACTAAAGAGAGTATTCAGATGGTTTAAAGGAACTGGCCAGATCCCTCCCAAACTCCAAGAATGATCTTCCTAATTAACAAACACAGCATGTGCCCCTATCCCTTTACCCCCAACCCCATTCCTGACCACCACAGAGAAAAAGAAGCTACAGTCCCTCTGGCATGTGGTGAAACCACTGCCTGTGAGAACTGGGGGTTCTGAAAGGCAGGGACAGAGCTCTGGGATATTGAGGGGGAGGGAGCTTCTTTCCTCCCTGGCCCATTGCAGATCACAGCAGTCTCAGGTGTCCCCTTAGAAATACAGAATGTTTGGAAATGTTCCTAAGGGCTTTTACAGTGAGTTGAAATGTGGGGCCAAGAACAAGGAGGGCCACGCACATCCTTTCTTTGTCTTTTAGGCCATTTCTGTGGAGGTGACAAGCCTGGGTCTCTGGGTTCACAGGACTAACAAAGACCTTCTGCATATCAGTGGGAAATTCTGGTTCTGTCTCAGATATTACACAAAGGAACTGGTTCCAAACTGAGGGTCAGTGAGAGAATAGCTAGCAAGCCTGCCTCACTTGGTCTGGGGCAAGAGAGAAGGAGACATTAGCAGTAGGTGGAAACCACCTTTCTTCATTTATAAGTCATTTATAACTCAAGAAATATGCATTGAAGGCTGACTGTCAGAGAAACTCTGACCTGGGGTCTGTAGTGGGGGAAGGGACCATGAGGGGATATGAAATCCAAGCTCAAGACTGAAGGATGGGTAGGAATTAGCCAGGTAGAGGGTGGTGATCTCAGCCAGGGATAGGCTAACTTATGCTATAAAGGACCAGATAATAAATACTGTATTTTAGTCTTTGCAAGCCATACAGTCTCTACTGCAGCTGCTCAAACCTGCTGTTACAGGAAGAATGCACATACAGAAAATAGATAATTGGAATTCATATAATTTCCACATGTCATGAAATATTATTCTTCTTTTGATTTTTTTTGAACACTTTAAATATGAGGAACCAGTCTTAGCTTATAGTTTAAGAACATCTGTATTAAGATATATGGGCGTTTAGTTAAGGCCATTCCTAAACTATGAAGATAATATGCATTTCTGAACATATATTCCCTTAGAATCTAATATCTGCCTAGGCTTCAAAATTTAAGGTGGCACTCACTAGGAAGCAGCGGGTTGGCACTTGCAAGACCCCGGGAGTGAGTGCCTCCTTAAATCTTGCATCCTAGGAATTTCACTTGTGTCACCTTGCTTAGCCTTGCTCCAGCCTGTGCACTATGGAGTGTATGGGTGTGAAGTGGTCACCTCCTCCTCAGCAATCCCTGCCTTGGATGCCTTTCTTACAATGCACAACTTTGCAGATGACAATCTGGTTCCCAGCCAGGGTCTGGAGTACAGAATTTGGATTATAAGAAAAACAATAGGCAGAAGAAGGAGAAACTATACAGACTGGAGTTTGGAGAAATTTTGGGAGAAAAGATTAAAATTTTTTCTTTGCCCTAACTGGTTTGACTCAATTGCTAGAGTGTTAGCTCGTTGACTGAAAGTTCACAGGTTCAATTCCTGTCAAGGGCATTTACTATGGTTATAGGCTCAATCCTCGGCCTTGATCGGGGCACGTGCAGTTGATATGTCTCTCTTACATCAATGTTTCTCTCTGTGTGTCTCTCCCCCTTCCTTCCATTCTCTCTAAAATCAATGGAAAGATATCCTTGGGTGAGGACAAATAAAAAGAATTTTTTTTTTTTACTTGAAAAATTACTTATAAGTTTTACCATGCATTAAAGTTGTAAACTTTCTTTGTCACTCTCTTGACTTTCATTCATGAACATATATCCAGAATATATAAAGAATTCAATAATAATAAAAACAATACAATTTAAAAAAATGTACAAATGTTTTAATGGCCAATGAACATAGGAAAAGATGTTCAACGTCATAAGACTTCAAGAAAATGCAAACAAAAACTACAATGACATATCACTTCATACCCACAAGGATAGCTGTAAGTAAAAAGATGGACACTAAGAAATGTTGGTCAGGATGTGGAGCAACTGAACCTTCATGCCAGTGGGAATATAAAAAGGTACAGCTGTTTTGTAAACCTGTCTGGCAGTTTTTTAAAGTTTAAAGTCAGTTATATGACTCAGCAATTCCACTCCCAGATATAAACCCAAGAGAAATGAAAACATATTCCTAAGAGCCAAAAAGTGGAGAAAAACACAGTATCCAACAACTGATGAATGAATAGATAAAATGTAGCATATTCATACAGTGGAATATAGTAAAAAAAAAAAAAAAAAAAAAAAAGAAAACAAGCCAAGTACTGATACATGTTACAATACAGACGAACCTTAAAACTTTGAAAACATTACGCTAAGTAAAAGAAGCCAGTCACAAAAGACCACATGCTATATGAACCCATTCATATGAAAGTTCAGACTAGGGAAATCTATAAGCACAACACAGATTAGTAAATGTTTAGGGCTGGGGGAGAAGGGAAGGGATGAAGAAAATGGAGGTGATAGCTAAAGTTGAGTTGATGGAGATGCTTTAAAATTGTGGTGATGTTTGCACATAGCTGTGAATACACCAAAACACTGAATTGTATACTCTAAAGAGATGAACTGTATGGTATATGGATTATGTGCCAATAAGGCTGTTATAATAAGAAGAAATTGAAGCATTTCTCCTTCCCTCCAAGGGTTTCAAGAATAAGCTCTCCTTGTCCTTGAAAGATTGTCTTTGTACTGCTAAAGACTGAGGTGGTTTTCTGCTGTTCTCTTTCTGAGGGTTTGAGGAGTGCTGGCCTAAATGAGAGGGAAGGAGCTGAGGTTCAAGGGCCGAGTGTTGGGGTTTGGGACTTGGATGCCTGAACTCTGTAGGACCCCTTGTATGTATCCAGGCCAGCCACCAAACAAAGAACCAATGGATGGGGCACCATTTTGGTGTCATGAGGCTCTTCAGGGCCACCATTGTCTGAAAGCAGCTTTTCATGAGGGCCTGTCTGAGCCACAGGTTAGTCTCTAGTCATGGAGGAGTCAAGGGATGGTCATCCCTTTACCCCCTAAGATGGGACAGTTCTTGAATGCTGAGTCATTTGGTCACCAGAGAAGAAACCTCTGTACCACTCCCTCAGGGCTTATAGTGCTGTTCCTGAATCAGCACTGAAGGAGGGGATCAAGGGGATCAAAGGAGAGTGGATCAAAGGGTGAGGGATATTTTTATCACTCATCTCTCTGGAGAGGTCATTCTATGGTCAGCCTGAGTGCCTCCTGTGTGAAAATGCTGGGTGTGGATTAGATCAGGGCTCCATCTGATGGCCCCATCCTTGCCCACGGGTTGGGTTCTGATTCTTTTCAGGCCCCATTCTAAGCATGGGCCACTTCCAGGGAGGGAGCTTCTTCAGCTGCCAATTCCCATTATGCAGGATATCTGGGGAAAGGAATAAAAAGTCCTAGTGCTGGTACTGTCCCAAGGCTAACATGAGAATAACAGCAGCCATGGATACATTCATCTTAAACTAGAGTCCAGCCAGGGTCCTTTCATTCCATTTTTTTTTTTTGGCCAAAGAGCTGTACAGTGTGGAAGTAAGTTTATCCTAAACTATCCCAATGTAGCTAATAAGTGAAAGTGGACCAACTATCACAGAGCTGGCTTCTGACGGCCCGTCACATTTTCCACTGATGCACTAGACATGACTAAACTGCACAGGGACTGGCTGGGAGCTGGATTCCCTTTCACTGTGCTCAGCAGGAAGGGGCCAGCCTCCTCCTATAGCCATGTCATGACCCTGACATAACCCTGAGTCATGGAAGAGGAGGCCCTGAATGTCACCAAGCACAGGCTTCCAGCTTAGCCTGTGCTCCCTGTGAAATTTTAATTATTTCAAGGTCCAAATTGTACCCAAGATGCAGGGAGACCAAATTTCCAGACGAGAAAACAGAACATGTAGCTATTGCATCAGCCATCTATCTATTAACAACACTGAACGGCAGGGCTCAACAGATATTTGATCACCCATAAAAGTTACAACTTAGGAAATGAATTTATTATTGGTTGGCCCTTTTATATGTAACAGAAAATATAGAATCAAGGATATATATACCAACAAAGGTATTTATGTTAAATACTCAAATTTTTCCCTTTGCCTCTTAAGTTTAATTTTCTGTATTGGACAGTAGGAAAAAAAAATGTGAAGACACATTTTAGAAGGAAAAAAGCAGAAAAGGAACTAGCAATATAGAAGCTGGTTTTATCTTTCCTTCGTAATTTATAAATTTTTCTATTCTGATTTCTTAAAACTTTTTTTTTCTATTTTGTTGTACCTATTGTACATTAAACCCTCCTATGGATCCAAGCAGGGACATAAATAAAGTGGTAATTACAGAAGCTGGTGGACTTTCGGTCCTGGCTACCCTCATTTCTTCCACGCTCCATCCTTCGGTGCACACGGAACTCAGGTTACATGAATGGTTCCAGCAGAGGCAGGACTTCTTGTACTTCGGATTCAGAATAATTCTAGGCACCTAAACTCTCCAAAATTCAGGCAGGAAGAGAATATTTTTTTTAAAAAAGGGAAAACACCCTTAACCAATCTCTAACTTGGACACTTTAGCCACTTGCCAAAATATATCGTCTTTGTGAGCCAATAAATTGAAAGCAGGAGAGAGGGAGTGTGGCTGTAACTGGATAAGGGCTAGAGTTTTAATTTTTTACAAACAGGGAGGAGGATACCAATATGGTTAGTCAGTCAGCCAGCCAGCATTAATCCTCATTAATGTCTCCCATTCAAATCTATGCTCCTCTGAACAGCTGTGCAAATATAAAGTAATTGGGTCATTTTGACAAAGGCACACAAGAAAAAAAAGTTAAGTGAGGCAAAGGAATTAATTGGATAAATAACACATTCTTTAAATGTGTGGGAGGATTGTTCAAACAACCACATCATAGATGGAGGGGCATACAAATTCATACCGCTGTAAACTTCCCCGTGTCAGAAGCTACCAAGAGCACAGGCTGGGGACAAGTACATGACAAAGTATGTAATAAGTGACTGGAGTGAGAGCAGTGGCACCCACTCAGCATGAGGCCCTGCCAAATGACTACAGAGACCGTGTTTCTTAGCCTGACATTGTCCTGTTTTTTATATACTTGGCATATGGAGAGTAGAAAAAAAAGGTAGGGCCATTTCTTGCCCTTAATGCATTTACAGTCTCATTAGGGGACACATCCTATCTAATAAAAGCATAATATGCAAATTGACCATCACTCCAACAATGCCCCATGTGGTCAAAGATGGCAGCCCCCATATGTACACAAGATGGCCACCACACGATGGCCGTCAGGGGAGGGCAGTTGTGGGCCATCAGGCCAGCAGGGAAGGGCGGTTGGGATGAACCAGCCCTGCAGGGAGGGCAGTTGGTGGCAATCAGGCCTGCAGAAGAGGGAAGTTAAGGGTGACCAGGCTGGCAGAGGAGGGCAGTTGGGGGCGTCCAGACCTGCAGGGGAGGAATGTTGGGAGGGGACCCGGTCATGCAGGGAAGGGCAGTTGGAGGCAACCATGCCTGCAGGGGAGGGCAGTTGGGGGCAACCAGGCCTGCAGGGGAGTAGTTAGGCATTGATCAGGCTGGCAGGCTAAAGCAGTTAGGGGCAATCAGGCAGGCAGGCAGGCAGGTGAGCAGTTGGGAGCCAGTAGTCCTGGATTGTGAGAGGGATCCCAGATTGGAGAGGGTGTAGGCTGGGCTGAGGGACACCTTTCCACCCCGTGGAAATTTCATGCACCAGGCCTCTAGTATAAAATAATCAGAAAACTGGGACCATAAGCATGACATTAGAATCTGCATTTTTTTTTTTTTTTTAAGCTGAAGGAAGCACTTTATAGGAGCTGAGGGAAAGTGGCTAAAATTCATCTATTCAACTTTTGAGAAGAATTTCCACCAGACTGAAAACAAGACATACAAGGAGAATACCATACTTTAGAAAATACGGATCCATTCCTGCCATAGAATGAATGTTCAAAAAGGACTCTGCCTTTCAGACATCTCCCTTGAGAAAAGACAGGAGGGCAGTTGACCCACCCCCAGCTTCATGTTAAGGATTAATAAAAATGCCCACCACCTCCCCGAAATCCGGTCAGAGAGAAGAGAGAGAAGTTCCTGGAGTTCACTCTGACTGAGGTGTGGCAACCTCTCCCAGCCTCCAGAGATTAGGAGGAGGGAGGAGATGATTTGAATCATCTCTTTGGTTATTTTCACTAGAAATGACCAATCCAGGGCCTCTCACAGGCAGAAAGGGGCAGATGTGAGCTAAGGACCTGTGAACATTCTCAGAAGAAATAGTAGGACTGCAGGAACTGGAAGATAAGTACAGGCATGCCAAAAGTTATCCTGCAGTTTACAGCACATTCACAGCCCTCTCATCTGCATAAATGTGTGTGTGTGTGTGGGGGGAGGGGGGCTATGATAATGGTTCTCAAGCAATCTACTTCCACTCATTTTGCTATATTGAAATTTCTGTGTTCTTAATGTTCAATGTCAGGTGAACGTGAATTGCTGCCTTTTTAAGAGGGCTGACACATTGCTGTGATGAACTTCTTTCTCCCTGCGTGGACAAAATTCAGAATTCCATCAGAAGAGCTGGGGAGCACGTGTGTAACTGACACCACCTTGACCGTGACTCAGGTTTCATGAGAGATCAGGTGAAGATCTCTCTGCGTTGGTGGGGTGAAGGGTACGTCGAATGCACAGCCAGAAGGGCCTTCAGGCTCCCAGGTCAGGCCTGACACTCCTGAGAGCCCTGGCAGTGTCGTGGACTTTAAGGCAGAGGAAACAGTCCCCAAATGTCCTGATGAAGACCAAAGAATTTAACCTCCTGGTCAGTGGCTCTCAACTTCATAGAATCACAGAATTACCCAAAGAAATTTTGAAAAAAAGAAAAACTATTCCTGTTGCGCCCTATGCTAGTGATTCTGACTTAGAGGGTCTGGGAGGTGGAAATGGACATGATGTGAGAGTCAGAAATTTAACATTTCCTTCTATTATGAATACAGGCAACAAATCTCAGTAGTAGTAGCAGCAGCTATGATCCTATCACCAATAGAAATCACAAATATTTCTAAATATTACAGTTATGTTAGACAACCTAAATTGGTATTTATATTTAGTGTGATCAACTGCCCTTGTTTGCCCAGACTGGATATGCTTGGGATGATAAAACTGGGAAATTCACAGGCAAACCATTCCCAACCTAGATTCATCACTACTTTGAAGTTATGGTAGTTAGCACGTCACTGGGTACCATCGTTTAGTGTGTTAATAAAGAAATACCTACCCTGATATGTCATAATTTCAAAAAATGTTGTCATAAATGTATATTCACATAATCTGTGTCTTTATAACGCTTTGTGTTTCGTTTGATGCATTTAAAAGCATTCTGAGTCCATGGGCTTCACCAAATTGCCAAAGGGGGTCGATGGCACACAAAAGTGAAGAGGGAAGCAACTGGGAATGCTGGTGGGAAAATGGGGGAAACCGGACTTTAGTTCCTTTTGGCCTCACAAACTAAAAGCACAATAAAAAAAGACATAGGCATATATCTCCGAAGCACACAACAAAATTCAGGGTTTTTCCACTACCAGGAGTTTCTTTCTTATGATTCCACACACAGTAACCAGGGAATCTCCAAAACGTCTCCACTCCTGATGACATACATATGTGTATTTTGTTACTTACGTTGTTGCAGAGTTAACTCAGCCTTGACAGCTATCCACTGGAGTAACTGTTATATCTACTTGTTCCCAATAACTACAAATACTTCCCCTGTAAATTGCAATTTGACAGAACTTAAAATTTTACATGAATTAAGACAATGAAAATCTGGATTTTGAAATTTCAAGCTTAAAAAAATGATCGAAAGAAACATTCACTCTTACCGGATACCACTGGGCTTCTGACAGACATGGGCTCCCATCTTGCCTACCCGGTACCGTTGGTAGCTGGCCCATTGCTCTCCCACAAGGCAGCAGGCTTCCACTTCTCTTCATATCAATGTAACTCCACGCTGCCAGTCCAATGCGACCAGAAGGCAGAGTCCTCACAATTGCCCTTGTCCCAGTATACACAGATTTCTTAACTTCTCTGTCATTTTTACAGAATCTCCTCACTAACAGAGTGGATCGCTCCCTCTTACTTTTAAAATAATCTTCCACGTCTTCACAATTATCAGGGAAGTCCTCAAAATGGCTCAGAAAGGTCTCGGCAGATGGACTATCAGTAAAATCCTCCCTGCAAAAGCTGCTACCGGAACACACCACATTGGTCTTTCGGCAGGAACCTTCGCAGCACAGGCATTCATCATTCAAGGTGTTGGGATGATCACCCTGTAGCTTCTTGTGCTCGTTATCACAGCTTTTTGTCAATTCCATTAGTTTGCAAGTATATGCCATATACTTTTTCTTTTGCTCCCTGCCAACATCAGGCAGTGATACACAGTTTCCACAATCATCCAAAATCAAATTGTCTGATAGGGCGCAGACACTGTCTGACATTCTTCTGTCAAGTCCATAATGAAAGTGAAATACCGCCAAATCGCTCTCAGGGTGTGCCCCGCTGGTCTCTAGGATGGCCGCTTGATTTCCTAAGGGACGAATGCCCATGGAAGGTCCGTCTAGTTCCAGTTGAATCCCAGGGAGCACCTTTCTTTCCAGGGAAGAAGGGATTCCAGTTTCCAAACGCAGGCCTTCCTCTGTGACAGGATCGCGTGTTTTGTAAAACTGGCTCTGAGGAAGACCACGCTGATGGTTTTCCAGTATGTTGTTGCCGTTCACGTTAAGGTTCTCCATGGAATCAGGCATGTTTTTCTCCCAGCATGTTTCATTACTGTTCTCATCGCTCATGATTTTCCCCCTTGTTGTTGAGAGAAGCTCAGGCAAGTTGCTTCCAGAAGTTTCTTCCTTAGGTTTGTTCGGTTTTGAGATGGTATGAGAAGTCGGCCCACTCTGCCCAGGAGTATGTGTCTTTGGGACGCTGACGCCTGAGGCCTCATCAGTGCTTTCATCCACAGAGGACTGAGAAGACACCACTTTTCTCTGATTCACAGGCATGAGATCAGAAGCTGCCATTTCTTCAGAAGTCATCTTGACCAACTCACAGGCTTCACTGACTGTTCTGTTTCTCCTCCCTGATGATCATGTCAAGATTCTAAGAAAATGACTGTCTATTAAAATAATCTGATATAAAATTCCTTTGAAAAATGAAGTGACAGTTCCTTTGATTCAGGTGTATTAAGTATCAGATAAATTTCCCCCGTTTTAACTTCCTGGTATGTGCAATAGGTTTTTTTTTTCTAGGTCAGGGTTTTGGAGTAGTGGATCAATTTTCTTTCCTCTGTTATTTAAAGCAATTCTTTTGAATACTTCTATTCAGGATTGCATTCTGCAACTTGTGATCCATCACTGACTTGTAATGATTTAAAATTCCAGTTTGAATGTCTCCTGTAAGAGAAAGGGACAATGTCAAGCACTATGGAATTAAATACATTTTTTAGTGAAATCATAATTCTAAGTTAATGCAAAATTTGAACCAATTTGGGGGAAGGAGTTTTGCAATCAGAAGTTAGTTTTACAGTCACGGGGATATAAAGTACAGCATAGGGAATATAGTTAATAATACTGCATATGGGTACTATGTTTATTGGGGGTGATCACTTGGTATATTACATAAATGTCAAATCACTGTGCTGTATACCTGAAACTAACATACTATTGCCTGTCAACTGTAATTTAAAAAAAATTTTAAAGATAAAAAAGAGGTTAGTTTTAATGCTTTATGTATTAATTTTTCTGATTTAATATTTCAGAACTTCTTTTTCCAGTCAAAATGGAGTCATGGGCATCAAATTTATCCTTTTCTCTTAAACAACTGCCTTTGCATTACAATGGTAGAGTTGAAAAGTTGTGACAGAGGCCATGTGGCCCAAAAAGCCAAAAGTATTTACCATCTGGCTCTTTACAGAAAATGCTTGCCAAACCATACACTAGATAAACGAGTTAATGAAATGCCTGTTTAGAGTAGGGGTGTTGAACTCAATCAGAGAAGGGGCCAAAATCTAAAATCCAGCCTAAATCGCGGGCCGAATGGTTTACTGAACAGTCATAAACTGTCATTGTGATGGAAACGCAGGGGAGTGCAGTGATGACAGCGCGGTGCGGGCCACATTGCAAGGCCTGGCGGGACGGATTTGGCCCGCGGGCCTTGTGTTTGACACATGTGGTTTAGAGTAAGTGAACTAAGTGGGAGGCTTGCTAGCAATCTTCATAACATCTGCAGAACTAAAATAAGGAAATAACCTTGTTTCAGGGTGGGTGAGTAGGGACTGGGAGGACGGGGTAAAGGGGGAGAGAAATGGGAGATATCTGTAATACTATCAACAATAGAATATATATATATATTTTAAGGATCAGGGTGAAGACAAATGAGTTATTGGGTAGAAATGTTTGGGCTAAGTTTAATAAAGAATTCCCTAACTTAGCCGACGCCGGTTTGGCTCAATGGTAGAGCGTTGGTCTGCAGACTGAAGGTTCGATTCTGGTCAAGGGCATGTACATTGGTTGCGGGCACATCCCCGGTGGAGGGTGTGCAAGAGGCAGCTGGTCGATGTTTCTCTCTCATTGACGTTTCTAGCTCTCTGTCTCTCTCCCTTCCTCTCTGTAAAAAATCAATAAAATATATATATAAAAAAGAATTCCCTAACTTTTAGAGTTGTTCAACAAAGGACAAGCTATCTTGGATGATAGTCTTCTCCTGATTGCTGCTAGAGGACTTTAAATAGAAAAAGGCATAGTATAAGCACAGCAGGTATTCATATGTGTTAAACAAATAATAAATGCCTACAATGATTAATTACAGAAAACAATGGCTAATACTTATTGAGCATTTATCATGTGTCAGTATACATATTATCTCATTAATCTTTATAACAATATCAGCAGGGTGGCAGAGATTGCTAATTGTCCTCAAAATTTGTTATCATTTTCTTCAATAAAAGAATTACTAAATTTTAGCCAAGCAGATAGTCCCCCTCCCTTTTTTTAAAATATATACTTTTATTGATTTCAGAGAGGAAGGGTGAGGGAGAGCGAGAGAGATAGAAACATAAATGATGAGAATCATGGCTCAGCTGCCCTGCATGGCCCCTATTGGGGATTGAGTCTGCAACCTGGGCATGTGCCCTTGACTGGACTCTAACCCAGGACCCTTCAGTCTGCAGGCCAATGCTCTATCCACTGAGCTAAACCAGCCAAAGCCAGATAGTCCCTTTTTTAGTAGTTTCATTTACAGCTAGATGTAGCCAGGTGACTAAGTAACTGCTAATGAAATACAAGCCAATGTGGTTTGCAAATTCTGGGAAGTGTCCTTGAAAACACAGGATGCCCTTTCCTCTTCCTCCTTTTCTTTTCTGCTGGCTGGAGGGAAGGTATGATGCCTGGAGCTAGAGTAGCCATATTACACCATGAGGTGAAGATGAAATGGATGCCTTGCATATAATAAAACAAAAACAAAAACAACAAAAAACAAAGTAGAAGCCTGGGTGCTTATTTCCTGGAGTATAAGGAAAGAAACAAATTCTATCTTGAGTAAGCCACAACTATTTTCGGTTCTCTATCATTCGCATCCAACTTTTCTCAATAAAGGTGAGTACTATTATCATCCCATTTTATTGATGAGGCTCAGAATGTTTGAGTGACATATATAAGAGTACAGACATGTGCTATAACAAGAAGGCTGTATAGAAAATTCCTGCATTGCAGGGAAAGTTATATTCATTAATTCCTAAAGGTTTCCAATATTAAGTTCCTAAACCAAATGAAATCCTTTGTGTCATAAAGAATAGTTAAATTAGAAAAATATGTAACACAAGCATATTGTCTTTTCTGATTGTGTGTTGGAAAGAGGCAGGGCTTAACAACAAGAAAAACTATTTTATCATACAACTGTCAAATATTTATTATGCACCAATATATTCTACAGAGCTCAAGAGGCAAAATGGCCATGAACCAAGAGATCAACAAAGCTCTGATGGAGGGGTATTTAACAGAGAGGTAGTAATTACTTATATCCATAGAGGAGAAAAGAGACTTTAGGCAGAAGAAACAGTGTAAAGAAATATAAAGAGGTAGAAAAACACAATGCATAACTGAATTAATCTGAAGTTCTAGGAGAACTTTTCATCTAATTAAAGAAAGTGAAAGTTTCTCAGAAATTTCACTATCATAGAAAAAAAATACTAGGGTAACTGTCAAAGCTGGTAATAGAATTTAAGTTCTATTTGAATCTTTAAACTTAAGAGTTTTATAGAGTCCC
Organism: Pipistrellus kuhlii; assembly: GCF_014108245.1. Classification (NCBI taxonomy): domain Eukaryota; kingdom Metazoa; phylum Chordata; class Mammalia; order Chiroptera; family Vespertilionidae; genus Pipistrellus; species Pipistrellus kuhlii. Next base: position 27,732,537 of record NW_023425460.1, on the reverse strand, counting down.
TTTGAGTATCTCATGTATGACAAACAACCATGCCACATTTATTTACTTATGCATTCTCATCCCTAAATCCCACTCTGCAAAGAGATTAAAGAAAACATTTTGACTGCACAACCCTCTCCTCCCTTTCTCCCTACCACATGCACATATTGTGCACAGTTGTAAGTTTGCACACCCACACCCAAACCCTCGATGAGTCAGTCTTCACTCTTTCTTCACCACTGGCTGTCTGCTGCTCCACTCCCTGGGGACTTCCTTTCTCTGAACTATTGTGATGGAAATTCAAAACCCACAAAGAGACAAAGCTTTTAATACATTCCCCAGAGGCATTGGTTTACTAATCTGGATCCTTTTCCAAAACCCCAAAGACTAAACCCTTCATGACTTTTACTTTCTTTCTTTTCTTTTTTTTTCCACTAGCCAAATAGTTTATTCCTATTTTTCAAAAATTTTGTGGAATATATATCATGAAAGACTTAATCATAAAACACGACTCTATTTCTAAACAATTATTCCTGAGTTTGTATATTTACCTGCATTTACATATTTGTCTTTGACCAAATATCTTGACTCCTCACTTCTACTTTCTTTATTAGAAAAGTTTCAGCCTAGGATGCAAGCCTTGAAACCCCAGAGATATCCTAACCTTTATACTCTGTATATATATTAGATATCAGGAGTTCAAATATTTTTGAACTATAATAATACACTGATAATATAGTAAAATGAAGGCTCACAAAAAAAGTTTGTTTGTAACAGGCTAAGTCTCAATTGTAAAACTCACAAAGGAAATCCTCACTATAAACACAGTCTCCAATTAGCTTGCAAAGAAAGTTTTACTTTCTTTCCAAATGTCTACCTTTTATTATCTTTTCTTGCCTTAGTGCACTAACTAGGATCTCCAATTCTGAAGCAAAAGTAAGTATGAAGAGCACACATTCTTGTCTCATTCTCAGTGTTAAAGGGAGAGTATTCAATATATCACTATTTAATACTATGTTAGCTCTAGTTGTCTTACAAGTGTCCTTTATTAAATTGAGGATGTTCCCCTGTATTTCTAGTTTGTTAAAGTTTTTACACAAATGAGTTTTACCCAATGCTTTTTCTGCATTTATTAAAATGACCATATGATTTTTCTCCTTTAATAGGTTAACATGGTAAACTATATTGATTGATTTTCAAGTACCAAAACAATCTTGCAAATTCATGGAAAATGTAAAAGAACTAAAGTAGCCAAAATAACTGCAACCATGACCTAATTTCAAGAATACTACAAAGCTACAGTAATCTTGACATTATTGTGTTATAAGGATAGAAATTTAGATCAATGGAATAAAACTGAGTCCAGAAATAGACTCGCACACATACATTCTATTGGTTTTTCATCAAAGGCACACAGTTCAATGGGAAAAGGACAATCAATAAGTGGTGCTGGATCCAAATAGAAAAATAACTAATATCAACAGCTACATAAAATCAAACATAATAATTAACATGTTCTATATCTTAATTGGGGTGGTGGCTACAGTATTATTTATTATTGTATTATTTTTTTCCATATGAACAACTGTAAGTCTACTTTTGCTCCACCCTGTATACTTTAATTCCATATCAGCTCTTTAAGTGGACTATAGGTTACATTTCAATCCCTCTTGCAACCTTTAGCCAGTAACCTCTGAGCAGTGAACAACTTGCTCAACTGTACAAATATGATGTTGAAAATTCCAGCTAACCACAGAGCACCAAAGCAGTGGAATCAGTCTCAATTTGGATTCCAACTCTGACACTTAATACACTGATCTTAGATAACTCATTTAACTTTGCTAAGGCATAGTTTCTACAGCTGTAAAATGGAGAAACAATAGTTTCTCATGTAATCCTCACAATAATCCTATGATGTGATAATCCCTAAAAAAAAAAAAAAAAAAAAAAATAGTTCCTTGTATTCTTATGATTATAAAAACCTCTCCAGAGTAATTATATACAAATTACTTCCTGATACAGGACCATGTCCAATTCTCATAAATCACAGTCCAGTACAACAATGATAAAGGCTCAGTAAATATTTGATCACTCTTTGCTTTGGATAGAATATTGTTTGTATGTTAGTATGTGATAAATTCCTTTATTTCATCCAGTGTATGCTACTAAATAATGTTTTAAGGTTTATCACTTTACTGGGTGCTTAGCACATATGCAAGAGTACCACATAACTTCACAAGAAGAGAAAGACAAAATTCCTGCCTATAGGGAAATCATTTGTTATTATAGACCATAAAGAAAAATCTAAGGCTATGAACTAATATCATAAAATACTGAACTGTATAGTCCAGGCATTTAAAAAGTCAGGCAATCATCTGCTCATGTGTATACTAATTGTGCAATGTGTAAAATATAAAGATAGAGATGGCAGAAATCAGCCTAGACTTAGGTCATAAGCAAAGACTTCCCAGAGAATGTCATAATCTATAAACGAGGACTCTGCCCCAGGAAGTCAGGCCAGAGAGAAAACAGAGGAGAGAGGGAGACTTGGCTGTTTCTTGGACCTGGGATAAATGGTTGTATGTTGGCTGGCACGTTGAGACTTCTCTGCCCTCATAAAGCATAATTGCAGCAGAAGCAATAGAACTATTCTGGACATGTGTTGGGAAGTTCTCATACCAGCTCAAGGCAGCACATTTTGGAAGCCTTGCAATGAAGGGGAAGAAAAAAGTGGAAAGGACCTTGAAGGTCTTGCCTTACCCATCTCATTCAGCAAAAATATAGCAGGCTTCCTCAAGCAGCCAACTACCACCATTTAGCTAGGGTACCTACTGCTCATGTTACAAGCAATTTTTAATTAATTGAGAGTTAGACAACACCAATACACCTATTCACTAAATGTCTTTTTCAAACTGGTATTTTACAAGTCATTCCTCCATTAATGTAATTGTCTTTCCAAATAATTAAAAATACATGTGATGAAAACTAACTCACTCTGGATGAGCTAAGCATACTAGAACCACTCTACTACCCTAACACATTCTCACATTACAGTCTCTCAGTAAAATGATCCTGATTTAATCAAAATAAGATATGATTCAGCTCCTGCAAACTCTTCTTTATGGCTGTGCCTTCTGCACTCCCTACCACCTGCTATCTAGCCTATATTTCATCATCACACCAAGTAAAACATTTCCAGACTAAATAACGCTCCAATTTCATAGAGGTTCCCCCCACAAGGCCCTAGCAGACAGAAAGCATTTTAAATACACATAGCTAATGCATAAGATGGCCATGTCTAGCCATTTTCTTATTTATATTTACATTATATTTAACAGCAGCACCAATGAAGGTCTTCAGAGGTCTTCTGGTCAGCAAGCTTAAAAACATTATTCCTGTTCTCATGGATGCCCATCAATGACATCAAATTCTGGGTGGAAGCCCAAGTCAACAGCTGACTCAAACAGCTGATGTCATTCTAATATCTTGTTTTCAGTAGAGTTAAAAATGCAAATAGAACACCTCATTAAAACTCCAAGTTCATTTTATTTTATTTTTTATAATTTTTTTAAAGTTTGCTCTGAAAGAAGTAGAGCTTTTATTATTATTATTTTTCTTGATTTCAGAGAGGAAGGAAAACAGGGAGAGGGAGAGGGAGAGAGGAAGAGGGAGAGGGAGATGGGGGGGGGGGGGAGAGAGAGAGAAAGAGAGAGAGAGAGCGCGCGCGCGAGCGCGCTGCACACCCTACATTGGGGATCCAGGCTTGCGCCCTGGTTGGGAATCAAACTGTGACATCCTGGTTCATACCTCAACACTCAACCACTGAGCCATACCAGCTGGGCTGCAAGTTCGTTTTAGCTGTGCCTCTGATTTACCACTCAGAAATCATTATCCAAAGGGGAAAAGCAATATTATTCATACTTTTTACCTGGTTAAAAATATAATGAAACAAACAAGTTTTGGGGTGTTATTTGAATTTGTTTCATCAGTAGGCCAATACCTTGGCATTTTTGCTATTTTTTCAGGGCAGTGTAACCCAGCACACAGAACTGTATGCTGATCCTACAATCTAAAAGCAAGTAGGGTAGCCGAAACTGGTTTGGCTCTGTGGATAGAGCTTCAGCCTGTGGACTGAAGTGTCCCGGGTTCTATTCCGGTCAAGGGCATGTACCGTGGTTGCGGGCCCATCCCCAGTGGGGGATGTGCAGGAGGCAGCTGGTCGATGTTTCTCTCTCATAGATGTTTCTAGTTCTCTGTCCCTCTCCCTTCCGCTCTGTAAAAAATCAATAAAATATATTTAAAATAAATAGATAAATAAATAAAAGCAAGTAGGGTTGTTGCTCTGACTTAAACTAGCCATGCCTGAGCCTCTAACAGGGGGTGGAAGTTGGAGGGTGTCCAGGGAGGCTGAGGGGTATGCAGGTGGAAGCAGGGAACAATATTATGGCCAATCTTAGAATCTGGATGTTGGGGGAATCCTCAATAAATTAACCATGCCCAGGTCACAGGCAGTATTGTACTTTGTAAGTATGGCAGGTAGGTATAGTTCATTTTTAGTATAATTATGTCATTATTTCATATACCAGTTGGGATTTGTATGATGAGTGCCAGGGATAAAAAAGCAAAGCAAACATTGGTAAAAGTGCTGTACCACAGTCTACACTAACTGTTTAATAAATGGCAGCCGTTATTTTTTCTGATTATAAAACAATTCGCATTTACTATAGAATATTTGAATAAAGGCTGGGAAGTAGAAAATAGAAGGTAGGATAATTAGGTAAGTCCTAATTTTGTTATAACTTCTTTCCAGTTTTCTCCCCATTGAATATATATCATCTTCAGAATTGAAATTGTACTATATCTTCCTTTTTTTTAATCCTGCTTCTTATGTTTAATATTATATTGTCTAAAGGAATAACTTTTAGATGTAATGAAACCTATATAAATGTCAACAATACTTTTTCCAATGTTCTAAATGTTACTTTGAAAAGGAGAAGATCATGGAAAATTATATACTCTGCCCCCTAAAACCATGCATAATCTCATCTGTTTGAAGATTTGTAAACTGGCCCCACCTTTGGAGTATAACTATTTCCAGATCACTCAATCTTTCTTCCAGAGGGCTGGTCAGCAAAATGGTTTGATTCATTCATTCACTTGTTCAACAAATATCTTTTTGAACACCTGCTATGTGCCAGATCCTATGTAGACACTAAGTACAAATGGTCCTTAAAACTACTGAGTCTAGTTAAAAATTATCAAAAGGCTATTTTCTAGGTTTAGGTGGTATTTTATTATATGAAACTAGAACAAATGAAACCAAGTTTAAGGGTGATCTAATCAAAACTACTCTTCTTACCCAACCAATTTCACACCCACCTCAGCCAGGAGGGTCTAGTCCTCTGTTTCCTGGATCTGCCTATTCACCCCACTTCACCCCTGAAATCCCTCCATCTTCCTGTCTGCAAAGCCACATTCTATTCAGGAAGATTTTCTGACCAATGGTTGTGAGCCTTACTGCCCTTGTTCCCAAGGAGGGAGGTGGTAAGTATCTGGGACATGTGCCCGGGCCTCATTTCCTTTCTTACTCCCCACAGCTAAGCACTACATACATTACTAGTAAACACCTAACCATTCCTTTCAGGAACTTCTCCATGGGAATCCATCTTTGAAAAGATTTTTCAGTAAAAACATTGTACCTGCTCAACTGCTGTAGGCACATATATATTTCTATCCTGACTAATAAACTTGGCTGCTTTCCTGCCATGGGATGACAGCTAAAGAAAAAGCACTTTTAAATTGGGATTCACTTTACCCATAACGAAAAAAACATATCTCGTATACAGCAGTCTCGTGGGTCACTTCACCACCTCAATGCTGCATCAAGACCTGAGACCTTGCATGTACAGCACCGACTAGAACACCTCATTTAATCATCATCGCATCTGTGGTGAGGTACATACTGTGATCATAATTTCCAACGTAGAGATAAGAAAGCAGGTTTATAGAGATTAAGCACCTTGCCCAGAATTATTCACCTAGCCGCAGGGAGAGCAGATACTCACATCCAGGCAGATACTTCTCCATAGCAAGCATTTTGTGCCCTAATATTCATCCTCATGTGTTCTTCCCATGAGGCTGAAACTAGTGATTCTCACATTTACATCAGAATCATATGGGGGACTTGGGGAAAATATGCTTGCTTGAATGCTAGCCCAGAAGATTCTGATTCAGGAGGGGGAGAGGAAATCTGCATTTTTCATGGGCATTCCTCCCCCACCCCTTTCCCTAACTAGGTGATTTTGACACCAGTTGTCTTCAGACTAAACAGAGAGATACTCCATTAAACAGAAGGAGATGCTACCCATCAGGGAGAGAAACTTTTTAAAAATAGCATTCATTTCCTCATTACCCATGGTTCAACAGGGTTTTTAAAAAGTGGCAAGTTGAATTGGTAACAAGTGTAGTTGGGAATGATGAAAATGTTGGGGAGATGTATGGTGGTGATAGCTGTACAACCAGATGAATGTACTTAATGTCACTGAATCGTACACTTAAAAATGGTGCCTGGCTGGCGTGGCTCAGTGGTTGATCATTGACCTATGAACCAGGAGGTCACAGTTTGATTCCCAGTCAGGGCACATGCCTGGGTTGTGGTCTCGATCCTTAGCATGGGACGTGCAGGAGGCAGCCAATCAATTATTCTCTCTCATTATTAATGTTTCTCTTGTTCCCCGTCTCCTTTCCTCTCTGAAAAAAATAATAAAAATATATTTCTAAAATGGTTAAAATGGTAAGTGTCCTGTTATGTATATTTTACCACACACACCAAAAAAGGGGTAGAATGTTAACCTCTTAGTTGCGTTGGGGAAGGTGTCTCTGACACCCTTTCCTGCTGATCTGGAAAGGCGTGAGGGTTAATCCTAAGGGATCCCTTGAGAAAGGGATGAGTGAGAGACAAGATGAAGCAAAGTTGGCCCTCAGGTGGCCCCTCTTCAGCTTGGGGCTAGCTTTGTGAGAGTTCTTAGCACACTTAAGTACACTTCATCCCCTGCCTTCCCACAGCTTATCCCTGACATACCCATAGACATGGCTGAGAAGGAAAAGAGCCCAGGGATGCTGGAAAAAGATCCTTCTCTAGAGTTCCAGAGCAAGCCCCATCCTGAACTTTCAGCAAGACACCCACATACCTTGGGTGTCACCTGGCCCATTCCTTCTCACTTTTGGATTTCAGCTCAAATGTCATCTCCTCAGAAAGGATTTGCCTAGGTACTCTAAAGCATACGCTGCTCCCCTCCTACCTATTGCTTTCTGTAATATTACCCTGTCTGATTGTCTTCTGAGCATTTACCACCACTGGAAATGATATTTATTATTTACTAGTGGCCCGGTGCATGAAATTCATGCATGGGGGGGTCCCCCCTCAGCTCAGCCTGCATCCTCTCCAATATGGGACCCATCAGGAGATGTCCAACTGCCGGTTTAGGCCCAATCCCAGCCGCAGTCACATGTTCCTCTCACAGTCTAGAACCGCTGGCTCCTAACTGCTTACCTGCCTACCTACCTGATCGCCCCTAACTGGCCCCCCCACCCGCCAGCTTGATCACCCCTAACCACCTCTGCCTGTCGGCCTAATCACCCCTAACTGCCCCTCTGCATGCTGGCCTAGTCACCCCCAACTGCCCTCCCTACCAGCCTGGTGACCTCTAACTGCCCCCCCAATAGCCTGGCTGCCCCTAATTGTCACCCCCCCCCCCTCCAACCACCACTGCTGGCCTCATCGCCCCAACTGGCCCCCTGCCAGCCTGGTCATTCCTCACTTACCCCCCACCCCCACCCCGCTCCCCATGCTGGCCTGGTTGCCCCATGTAGTCTGCTGTTCAGTCGTTTGGCCATCCCACTCTAACCCCCCTGCTGGCCTGATCACCCCACTCAGCTTGCTCTTCAGTTGTTTGGTCTTCCTTCTCTAACCCCCACTGCCAGCCTTGTTGCCCCACACAGCCTGTGTTCAGTTGTCCATCCAGTTGTTTCAGTCGTGATGGCCCCTGGCTTTTTATATATTAGGATTTGTACACAAGTTGCTTATTAGCCTCCCTTGACTAGAACCAGAACCCAAGAGCTGGGAATACACTGGTTTTGTTCACTGCCATCTTCTCCTCGCTGGAAACATAGAAGGGACTCAATAAATATTTGTAGATTAAATAAATGAGTAAGCCTCATTTGTTTCACTGTGTCTAATCGGCTCTTTCACCTCCCAAGGTGATTTGTATAAAAGGTCAAATGAAATTGGGTTTGTCAAGGTGCTTTGTAAAAGAAAAAACTCCACACAAGGTGGGGTTATTGTTCATGAGAAGAAGGGTAGTTCAGGAAGCCCTGGGGGCCTCGAGGGGACTCCTTTGTGACCTTGGCACAGTGGTGTGGCCCCTCCTCACTTCTCTACTCTTTCTAGGTAGAGACTTGCCTGGGATCTAAAATAATGATCCACCCTGCAGACCATCCAAACAGAATGAAACCAAATTATTTATGACAAGGTGAGGCCCCTCTGTGAGTTTTCTCGATAACAGGACTCAAATAACAGGTGCTACTTAGAGAGTCAGGGATCTGCCAGGAAGGCAAACTTAGAAGAGTCACAATGATGATGATCCGTGCCCAAGTCTGCTGGGTTAGCAAGCATGAACTCAGTGCCTATTTATTCCAGCTCTGGGCTCTGTCAGGAGAGAGAGAGAGAGAGAGAGAGAGAGAGAGAGAGAGAGAGAGAGAGAGAGAGAGAGAGAGAGAGATATGGAGAGAGAGATAATAAAGTAGGTACAGAAGAGGGCTCTTCTTCCTTTCATTTCCCAGCTGTCCTTACTCTGGACCTGCCTCAAATTTCATGGACTCAAGAGAAAGGGGAACAATGTACAGTTTCTCATAGGGAGATATATTTTCAGGTGCTCCCAAGTGAGAAATTTAAATTTTATATATTCATTTTTATGACATCTGTAAAAAGAAAAATGTTAGCAAACCCAACCCATTCCTTCCCAAATCAGTTGGCTTGGACCTGGGGGTCTAGGTGAAAGTTCCCAGCTCATTAGCATGCACTCACTTTTTCCATTTCTCCCCACTACTTCCAGCTTAATGGCACTGAGAGGGTCCTGGCAAAGTTGAACATAGCAAGTGGCTTAGATTGACACAGAAATTCTCTGTCATGAGGTCAACAGCATATTAGTGGTTGACCTCCTAGCCGGCGATGGGACTAGGGCACTGAGGGGCAATAGAATGCACCTCAATCATCCATCCATGTTTCCATCCTGCAAAACCTACACAAATAGTTCAGCCTCTCCTCATCTATTTCTGGATCCTCTCGATTATAAAGCTCTCGTTTCCCTAAGCCACCACAGCATGTGGCAACTCTGACAAGTTGCATTTCCTGCCTTTCTTCTCCCTTAGGTGTTTCTCATTGCCCCTGATAGCTTGTAAATTCCTGGTTAACTATTTACCAACATACCCTAGTTTCTGCTGGGCACTCTCCTACTCATTGTAAGCCATAAATAATGGTAGGATAGAACAGATGCAAAAGTTGAAAATAAGGAAATTTCCATCAACAAGGAAATGACTCAATAAAACCTGGTACATTCATATCCAGGAAAACAGATTTTTTTATTTGTTTGTTTTTATGACTTATAACTAATAAATTTATCTAGAGAGTGTCCCAGAACATATTTTTTCATTTTTAAAATAAAACTAAATTATGAGTTCACATATATAATACACACACACACACACACACACACCTTCATGTGTATATCTGTGTAAAATCATATAATGCACAGAAAAATAATATGTAAGAATACACCAAGGGAGAAACAAGATGGCAGCATAGGTAAATGCTGACACTCGCCAACTCCCATAACCCATTAAAATTACAACTAAAATACAGAATAGCCATCATTCATAATCACCTGAAATCTGTCTGAATGGAAGTCCTACAACTAGAAAAGAAAAGAAAGAAGCACATTGAGACTTGTAAGAGGGGCTAAGTGTGAAATGGGCTGGTCCAACACTCACATGTGGCAATTTTTTTAATTGGGAGGGATAATGCCACTGTGGAAGCCTTCTATGAAAAGCAAGGGATCCCACATCAGACCACTGTTCCAGAGCTGGGAAGAGAAGTTCTTGTAACTTTGGGCTGTGAAAACCAGCAGGGAATGTGGCTGAGTGACATGGAGGCTGATGGAGACCCAGGCAGTTCCTCTTTAAAGGCTGATGCACAAACTTACTCAGACTCACTCCCTCTGAGATCCAGTGCTGAGGAGCAGCAGGGGGAGGGGTGCAGGGACATACAGGGAGGAACTGGATTATCTGGCATTGGAGAAAAAACTTGGAGTTAGCTTTCTCCCAAACAGGAATGCTAGCAGGGATCATTGTTACTGTCCTGGGACCTCCACTGTGGCAGAGCTGTCTGGAAGCCATATCTGGGTTTCCATCAGCCTGGCTTACACTGTTCACTCCACCCTGGTGATTTCCTGAGACTCCACCCTTCCAATTTGCAGCCCTACCCAAACTATTTGCAGAGGCTTTTCCATATGTATGGCCTGTCCTGATGAGGCTTCAGACTTTTCTAAATAGTTCAAACAAGCATCAGCTGGCATCATCAATAAGAGGCCCATAATACAACACTAACACCAGCCTGCCTTTCTTCATAGCTTGGCCTCACTTGGGCACTTCCAAACCCAATACAAGCAGCAGCCGTCTGCAGATTGCTGTGTAGCTCCTGCTGGGTGGCCTCAGGCAGTGGCTGACTTTGTACCTCCAAGGAGGCCCCAGAGCCAGTGTACCTGGTGGACAGTTTCAGACCATACCAGACTACAATTTTATATATCTACAAGTGACTCACTCAAGGGAAAGACTCAGTGAGCACCAAAGCCCCACTGAAACTAGTCCTGCTCCATAGGCATGTCTCCTGTACAGCAGCTCTTCCATTCTAGTCTCAGCTGGTCCTCACAGCCAATTGGCCTGGAGGTCAATTCCTCCCATGCATGTCAACAGCAATCAAGGCTCAACTACAAGACTGTGCACACAACCCACACAAATGTACACCTAGAGTGCCCAGCTCAGGTGACTGAGGATGTTGAGCCACTGGGTCCTATAGGACACCTACTACACAAGGCCACTCTATCAACTCAAAGAGACATAGCAGCTCTTCCTAACACATAGAAACAAACACAGGGAAGCAGCCAAAAAGCAGAGCAAAGAAACATGTCACAAACGAAAGAACAGAAGAAAAAAAAAACACAACTAAATAAAATGAAAGCAAGAAAACTACTAGATACAGAGTTCAAAACAATGGTTATAAGGTTGCTCAAAGATGTTAATTAGAGCTTTAGGGGACTTTGTGAGATTTCAAGTATTTTAGTGAGAATTTCAAGAACCTTAGAACATCAAAGACATGAAAAAGTCAGAAATTAAATGTACACTAACTGAAATAAAGAATAATTTAGAGGGATTCAACAGCAGAGTAGAGAATTCCGTGAGTCAAATCAACAAGTGGGAATATGAGGAAGCAAAAAACACACAATCAGAAGAACAAAAAGAATAAAGAATAAAAAAATATGAAGATAGTATAGGGAGCCTCTGGGACAACTTCAAGCCTATCAACATTAGCATTATGGAGGTGTCAGAAGGAGAGAGAAGGCAAGATACTGAAAACCTATTTGAAGAAATAATGGTTGAAAATTTCCGCAACCTGGTGAAAGATACAGACTTACAGACCAGGAAGCGCAAAGAGTCCCAAACAAGAGGGGCACAAAAGGCCCACACCAAGACATATCATAATTAAAATGCCAAGGATTAAAGACAAAGAAAGAATCTTAAAAGCAGCAAGAGGAAAGAAGTTGCTACCTACAAGGGAGTGCCCATACGACTATCAGCTGATTTCTCAACAGAAACTTTGCAGGCCAGACGGGAGTGGCAAGAAATATTCAAAGTGATAAATACCAAGGACCTATAACCAAGATTACTCTACCCAGCAAAGCTATCATTTAGGATTGAAGGTCAGATAAAGAGCTTCATAGACAAGAAAAAGCTAAAGGAGTTCATCACCACTAAACCAGTAATTACGTGAAATGTTGAAAGAGGGAGAGGGAGAGGAAGAGGGAGAGGATGAGGAGAAGAAAAAAAGAGAAAAAAAAGGGAAAAACATGAAAATAAAATGGCAATAAATACATATCTATCAACAACTGAATTTAAAAATCAAAATAACCAAACAAGAAATCTAATGAATAAAATAAACTGATGAATAAAGTAGAACCAGAGGCATGGAAACATGGAACAGATTGATGAATCTCAAATGGAAGAAGGGAGGGAGAGAGGTGGGAAGAGATTAACTAAAGAATTTATATGCATACTAGAGACCTGGTGCATAGATTCGGCCTGGCCTATGGGGATCAGGCCAAAACCGGTAGGGTCCCAGATTGTGAGAAGGTGCAGGCCAGGCAGAGGGACCCCACCGGTGCATGATTGGGATTGAGGAGGGACTACAGGAGATCTCCAGGGCATGTCCAGCCTGTCTTGTCCAGTCCAGATTGGCCAGACTCCAGCAACCTACCAGCTGGAGTGTCTGCCCCCTGGTGGTCAGTGTGCATCATAACGACTGGTTGATCAGTTGAAGAGTCAGACACTTAGCATATTAGGCTTTTATTATATAGGATATGAATTACTTATAGACACAGACAATAGGGTGGTAAAAGCCTGAGGCTGGGTGGAGGGGAGTAATTGGGGCAGGTTGCGGGGGAGGGTAGGAAAGGGAATATCTGTAACACTCTCAACAATAAAGATTCAAAAAAGAAAAAGAACATATACCAAACTAGTAACAGTGATTATTTCTAAAACAAAAAGTATAATTAAACAGGGATTAATAGGGGAGTTAACTTTATCTATAGTGTTTACATTTTTTACAATCAAGAATGTATTGATGTATTAATGTATTACTAGTATAATTAAAAATAAATAAAAAATAGTCCTGGCCAGTGGTTCACTTGGTTGAAGCATTGAACCATACACCAAAAGGTTTTGGGTTCAACTACTGGTCAGAGCACATACCTAGGCTTCAGGTTCAATCCATGGTCGGGGTAACTACTGGAGGCAATCAATCAATGTTTCTCTTTCACATCCACGTTTTTCTCCATGTGTCTCTCTTCCTCTCTCTAAAATTAATAAAACATATCCTTGGTTTAAAAATATAAATTAAAAAGACAAATAAATAAACATTTTAAAGCCTAAATTATTACATGAGATTGTTTCATCCTGTAGAACTTTGCTTTAATGAGTTAAAGAGCTGAGGAAGGCGGTGGAACTAGTCCTACTTGGGCAAGGGTTTGTTTATCCTCCTTATCTCAAGTTAGAGCCAACAATGCTAATGATTCTGAATAGCACTGGCCACTCCTTGGCTATCCCATCCCCTCCCACCCACAACTTCAACTATCACCTCTCTGTGGATGACTCCTAAATGCCTCTTTCCAGACACAGCCTCTCCCACAAGCTACAGTTCTGACTTTCCAACTTCCTGTTGAGTAGAGCCAACACCCCGTGCACAAAACCAGACTACTGTTCTCCTTTCTCTTCCTAATCCAATTATTTCACCTAATTTCCTCCTTCCTATTAGCTGGCACCTCCATTTTTCCAGGAACCCAGAAAGGAAACTTCCTAGTCATCTTTAGCCCTCTTTATCCATACATCCACACAGTTAGCTGTCATATACTAATGATTTTTCTAAAATTTTCTTTCCCGCCTAAACCGGTTTGGCTCAGTGGATAGACCATCGGTCTACGGACTGAAAGGTCCCAGATACGATTCTGGTTAAGGGCACATACCTACGTTGGCTGTGGGCACATCCTCAGTAGGGGGTGTGCAGGAGGCAGCTGATCGATGTTTCTCTCTCATCGATGTTTCTAACTCTCTATCCCTCTCTCTTCCTCTCTGTAAAAAAAATCAATAAAATATATTTTTGAAAACAAATAAATAAAATGTTCTTTCCCAACTGTTAATTCCCTTTGTTGCCATTGACACCACTCCAGTTCTGTTCCTTTACATCCATCAACGGGCTAGTGGAATCACCTTGCCCCTGACTGCTTTGATCCACCTGCTAGATGCCTGACTTCCCATCTGGGAAGGCCCAACATTCCAGCCTGTTGAGGTCATTTTGAGCCTCCCCATTCCATCACCTATTGTTATTAGCTATCCTCCCAACTTTGAGCCATTTGAAAATTTGGGAAATAAGGCTTTATGTCTTCATCCGAGTATCTAATAAAAATGTTAACGTGGCATGAGCCAAAGACAAGCCTCTGGGCTACAGATTCCTTTTCAAGGGAACAAAGAGTTTATCCCTGGAGGAAAGAAAGTTACTTAAACAGAAAATTAGTGTCAGATGCTTTTCATATACCATCTAGTTTATACATTACAGCAATTCCTGGTACAAGGTATTGTTATCCTAATTTTAAGGGTTTTAAAACTAAAATTTAGAGTGGTTAGGTAACTGAAAAGAAAAGCCTCACAGCTATTAAGTAGTAGAGTTTTTATTTGAAACTATGTCTGTTGATTCTAGAGCTCATGGATTTTCCACCAAACCATTGAAATCTTTCATGGATCTTCACATTCTGGAAGATACAATACATACCTCTTAATTTGAAATAAGGGCCTCCCACATTCTAGCTCTAAATCTACTTTTATGATAACAATAGAATCTATGCCATGTCTCAAATACAGTGGTAATGTTTTACATGCTTTATTTCATTTAATTTTCACCACAAACATATGAGGGATAGACTACAATTATATCTATTTCCTGAGTCTGAAACTGGTGCACACTGAAATAAAAAATAGTTTAGCCCTAGCCAGTTTGGCTCAGTGGATAGAGCATTGGTCTATGGACTGAAGGGTCCAGGGTTAGATTCCAATCCAGGGCACATACCTAGGTTGCAGGCTTGATACCTAGTGGGGGGCATTCAGGAGGCAGCTGATCAATGATTCTTTCTCATTATTGATGTTTCTATCCCTCCCTCTTCCTTCTCTGAAATCAATAAAAGTATATATTTTTAAAAAATAGTTTAACCTATAAATCAAAGATCACCTCAAAGTAAATTTTTAAGAAATAGTTTACTACCCAGTTAGTAAACAGCAAAGCTGGATTTCAAACTGGGGCCTGCCTGACTAAAGAGATATTTAGAAGGCAGAATGGATAGGAAGTTCCACTCACACAATCAACATGTACTTATTGAGCATCTTTGTCACAGGCTCAATATTATGCTGGAGCTGAAGATAACAGAAGTGAATACCAACAAAAGTCTCTGCCCCTGGCTTCAAGTAGCACATGCTTTATTGGGAAAGACAGACATTAAAATGGAAGGTAGTCGAGTGTGGGCAGTACTGGGAAGGAGAAGCCCCTAGTGCTAAGCAACCACAGACTCAGTGAGGGTGATCTCAGAGACCTGAGGATTCTGGTCTTGGCAAGTGGGTCAAAAAGGTTCTTTCCACTGCAATGGAGAACATGGGAGAAATAGGTTTAGAGACACTAGTTTGGGGGAGATGTCACACAGGCAGCTCAATATGCAGACTGGAATGAAGGAGCAAGGAGTAGGTGGCAGAAAGGTCTGGAATCATTTATGTAAAAGTTAACTCAACTCAATGGAGATACATATCAAAACTCTAAAAAACTCAACATATATGTGGGGTGAACAAAGAAACAGAGGGCCTCAAAGGAGACCCTGCCTGTCTGGCCAACTAATGCTCTCCTGTGAACAAGACTTCTAAGGATTGCTTCACCTCTTCCCAGGCAGAAACGCCTTCCTATCCTTTTCACCAAGCCTTACCGGGTCTTAGTCAAGCCATTGGTCTGCACCATAAAACTCCAACCCAGAGCTCCCTCTCCTGGATTCAAGCCATGTAACAGCAAGCCCAGGACTCAGATGTTTTTTGGTTAAGGACAGTGGAAATCTCAAGTATTTGTATGTTTTTGAATGGGAAAACATATCGCTCATACACTCAGTAAGGGCTTAAGATCCAAAATTTATAGAGAACTTCTAAAACACAAGCAGTCCAATTAAGAAATGGGCAAAGGACCTAAATAGACATTTCTCCAAAGAGGACATACAGATGGCCATAGACATTAGAAAAGATGCTCAATGTCACTAATCATCAGAGAAATGCAAATTAAAACCACAATGAGATATTGCTTCACCCCTGTCAGAATGGCTATCTTCAATAAATCAACCAACAAGTGTTGGTGAGGATGTAGAGAAAGGGAGACCCTCGTGCACTGTTGGTGGTAATACAGATTGGTGCAGAATCGGTAGAAAGCAATATAGTTACCTCAAAAAATTAAAAATGGAATTACCCCTGCATTGGCAATAAATAAATAAATAAATAAATAAATAAATATCTGAAGACCAGAATAAACTGGTGAATATAATAGAATCAGGGGCAAAGAACGGGAGTGGATTGATAATTATCAGGGGGAAAGGGGTGTGGGAGTGCAGAAAGAGACTGGATTAAAATCGTATAACCTATGGATGAGGACAATGGCGAGGGGTGGGAGGTAAGGGCAGAGGGTGGGGCAGGAACCTGGTGGAAGGGAGCAATGGGGGAGAGGGGAAGGAGAAACAATTATAATAATCTGAACAATAAAGATTTATTTAAAAAATAAATAAATAAAACGTAACTTACCTACGGGGGGGGAAAAAAAAAAGGAATTACCTTATGACCCAGCAATTCTGTTTCTGGGAATTATCTAAAGAAACCTGAAATGCTAATTTGAAAGACTATAAACACTCCTGTGTTCATTACAGTGCTATTTATAATAGCCAAGATTTGTAAGCAGCACAAGTGTCCATCACTAGGTGAGTGAATAAAAAAGCATTGGTACATTTACACAATGGGATACTATTCAATCATTTTTTTTTTTTAAAGGAAAAGAAAATTTTACCTTTTCCGACAGTATGGATGGACTTAGAGAGCATTACGCTAAAGAAATAAGCCAGCCAGAGAAAGATAAGTACCGTATGATTTCACTCATATGTGGAATCTAATGAGCAAACTGAACTAACAAGCAAAATAGAGACAGACTCATAGATACAGAGCAGGCTGAAAGTTTGAGGGGGTGGGAAGCTTGGAGGAGTGGAGGGATTCAGCAGAAAAGAGGAAGAACTCATGGACATGGACAACAGTGTGGCGACCACAAGGGTAGGGATGGGTGACAGTGGAAGAGGATATAGGGGGAATAAGTAATGATGAAAAATATATAGAAAGAGAGCATATTAAAAACTTAAGAGAAATCTTTCTGAATAAAAAAGAAGAAGAAAAGAAAATCTCAGGTATTTGTGCCCTGTCACTAAATGGACTGAAAGATCTGGAATGACAAATCCTGGGTATAAAATTAGAAATGCAGTTAACATCCTCTCTACAGAACCAACAATAATACTCAATTTCAAAGAGTGTAATAAAGCAGTAAGTCAGTAGCAGAGCATTTGTGTGAACTATTTAGTCCAAATGAACCTGAGTGCCTTCTTCAATACAACAGCAACCAATGTTCTGGGCGTTCTCCCAAGTTTCTCCCTGAGCCTCTGCAATGAATAGAGCCAGTCACAAGGTGAGCATTCGCTGCCTCTCCTTGTGCATTCTACTCCATTCTCTGGAATGCGCTGCCTTCAGTCCCAGCAGCCCTTGTTTCCAGAATTCAAGTTGAAAAGAAATGATCTTCAGAAAGGATAAAATGTTTTACTAGCAAAAACACCAAGTAGCTGCAATAGAAGCCTCTTTCCCGTGAGTCAAGTCACAGAGTTTTAACTAAACCTCTTCAACGTAATGTTGTTCAATTCTACAATTTACAAATGATCCTCACTCATGATGTTTGATACTACCCTTCCATATGAAATACTAAGAAAGGGGAGAGTGAATAACGTCTTGTTTCACAAATTACAGAAATTACTAGGTTCTCACCTGAATTATCATCTAGCTCAGGTAAACTCAGGTAAGCAGTAGCTATAGGGACTGCCATCAGCCAGTACAGTGTCTGACGTACAGGAGTCACTCAAAATGACTGCTGAATGTCTGCAAACTGAATAGATGAGAAAAGATTGGGGGGTGGTGGTGGTGGTGAGGAAACAAAATTGTAGCGGGGGGAAAACACAGGGAAACAGAATGAGGGACAACATGTAAGTAGCAAGAGTCTGAAGAACAACCAACAACCTCCCTATAACTTAGGCTCAGATTCTTCTCAAATTATCCAGATACCCACCCACATAGTAGCTAAATCTTTGAGTCAGTTTCTCAGTCTGATAGATTCTGGTTAAATGAAAACCTAAAGTATTTGCCATTTAATATTTTTAAGTCTTTTAACTGCTTTCTCTCTTCCCTTCCAAATGCCTTTCAAATAATTTTGATTTAACCTTTCATTCTAAACTAAGACTTGACACTGAATTTGACTACTATTAGGTTCTAAGGTAAGGATGTAGCCCGAGCTTTTGGTTTTGCTGCTCCATTTAACTTCCCATCACTTCCCACATGGGGTGTCAGGAATCCTCAAGGATAGTGCCTATCTCTCTAACAGAGTTCCAATCCTACCTTATGAGAACACAAAATATGAGAGTATCCTAGCTTAAGAGGGGGGAAAAAGGCATTCCATTTTCATTTCACAGGAAGAATAAACTTAGAGGCTACCCTGGATTAACACTAAAACTTCTTCCAAGAGCACATCTCCAAGTAACCAATCTATGGTGGGCACTTGATCCTCCTTACTCTCTCCACAGAAACAATGTCCCCAGCTCCTCATTAATCTGAAGCTGCCCCTGTCACTCTCAAGAAAGTGCAAGAGGCCCTAGCTGGTTTGGCTCAATAGATGCAGTGTCAGCCTGCAGACTGAAGGGTTCCAGGTCGATTCTGGTTAAGGGCACATGGGATTGTGGGCTCAATCCCCAGTAGTTGGGGCGCGCAGGAGGCAGCCGATCAATGATTCCCTCTCATCATTAATGTTTCTTATCTCTCTCTCCCTCTGCCTTTCTCTCTGAAATCAATAAAAATATCTTTAAAAGAAAGAAAGTGCAAGGGGTCTCTTGCAATTCAATCAATGCATAGTCACGAGCAGCAAGCTCATTTTAATACAAGCTTTTGAGGATCCCAACTAAAATAAAGCAATTTAAAAAAAAAAATCCAAAGTGAAATCTAAATGAGCTCTAGATTAATCTCTAATTTAAGGATATAACTTAATAAACTGCCACAGCAAGATTGCAAACATGCTTTAATGATAGGTTAAATATGAAAAAGCATATATCATATCAAATATTACTTTGTTAGCATTTGATAAAATTCAATTCCCTTTAATTTTTTAAAAAATCTATGAATATAAAACTACTTCTTCAAAGTTATTTAAACTATGTTTAGCCAATGTCATACTTACTACTAAATATGGAAAGCATGTCTATTAAATTTAGGAATAAATTAAAAAAGATATATTATCCTCATTCTTTGTTATAAATGTCCAGGAATTTCTTATTTAAAAGCAAAGTAGTCATTATTTGTGGACAATACAATTCTCTACCTAGAAAGTTCAGGAGTATCAGCTAAAACATTAAGTGGATTAAATTAGAAATAAAACATTTGTTTAAATGAGTAAGAACTATATGATTAATGTGAGTACTACCACAAAACTTAACTGAGATATATAAAAACAGTTGAGTAAATTAAGAAATATACCAGTATGAAAAGACTAAATTCTGTACACATATTAATTTTTTCCCAAATTATTACACAGACTCATTATAATCCCAAACAGAATTACAATGGAATTTTGATATTTTAACAAAATATTTCAAAATTTAATTTGCAAAAATAAGCAAGGAAAAATCTATAATAATAAAAGCATAATATGCAAATTGGCCTAACAGGCGAACAGTGGAACAATTGTCTGAACATCCTTCCAGATGACCTTCCAGATGAAGCTGGGACAGGCCTACTCCTGCATGAATCTTGTGAATAGGGCCTCTAGTAAAAAATATTAGAATAATTATAATGTGAGATAACTTGCTTTATGTGATATTAATATATATTATAGGATTAACACAACTAAAACATGTGATAGTCATTTAAGAATTTACAGATTGGTATCTTGGACCTAAAACTGACTTTAAAATATACAAAATGAGGTTAGAAATCATCTAGGATTATCCAATAAATATATAATTTAAGAAAATTATATAAGGAAATATACATATGGGGAAATAAATATATTATTAACAAAGATTAAGTATTTAGAAAACAAGTTAGGTCTTAAACTCGTGCACAAAAGCTGATTACAAAGGAAAAGCTTAATGTAACTAAAACTCTAAAAAGCTAAAAAATAAAGTTAATCACAGAAAAAAATTAAAGACTACAAGTTTAAAGGCCATGGAAATTAAGTTTTTCTGTACATTAAAAAACATGACAGGCCTGGCTGGTATTTCTCAGTTATTAGAGCATTATGTCTCACCTCCAAGAGTCTTGTGTTCAATTCCTAGTCAAAGGCAAATATTTGGGTTTCAGGTTCAATTCCTGGCTATGGTCAAGGCGGGTATTGGAGGCAACAAAACAATGTGTCTCTCCCACAATGATGTTTCTCTTTCCCCACACACTTTCACTCCCTTTAAAAATATCAGTGGAGAAAATATCCTCGGGTGAGAATTAATGAAAAAAAATGTGATAAGCATTTCAAAAATATTATATTTCATTACCATATTTTTGTTTTATTGTGAGAATAAATACAATTTACTTAATTATATTTAACAAAGTTAGCTGAAGAAGCAAGTTATAAAACATACAAACATGATCTCAATTTGGGAAAACACAAACAAATAAAAACTTGAGAAAGCCATGAACCAAATGTTAGTAATTACTATAGATGATATAATTGTGGGTGACTTTGAACTTTTTCTTTATTGTGCTTTTCTGTTTCCCAATTACACAACTTATATTACTTTGTAATCAGAAAAAAAAATGCTAGTTGAGAAAAACAGTATCCAAATACAAAGATAGGGAAAGGCTTGCAAAAATACATGATAAAGGTATGTTACAGTCTTAATCCATTCAAGAAATCTCTAAAAGAAGACAAATTCACAAAGAACACATCTAAATAATTAACTGAGAGAAAGCACTTAATATATGTACAATATATATTAACTTTTCATTTCTAGTAATCAAATGCAGTTAAACTATGAAATACCAAATTTTTCTTATAAAACTGGAAAAAATGAATAACAAAACAATCACACAAAACTGGTGGAAAGGCTGCTGTAGTACATTAGTAGAAGTGCAAATTGGTATAAACTTTTTGGAGAGTGTTTTGGTAGTGTGTATTAGGAGCCTTTAAAAAAAAACCTAGTAATTCCACTTCTAGGACACTGTGCTAAAGGAGAGTTAGAGATTTGGACAATGGAGAGTTATTTAAATAGAAAAACATCGGGAAATAAACAACTAAGCGCCCCAAAATAGAAAAAATCATAAACCCTCAATTAGATAAGAACCAGCCACTAAAATCAAGGTTGAGAAAGTTATTGGCATGGGAACATCTTAATGAGGACTGTTAAGTAAATAATTCAAGATTTATAATTGTGTATTATGTACCTACAGTATGATCTCAATTTTGTTTGAAGCAAACAAAAGTTCCAATTCTGCCACTCCCCAGCTAGGTAGCTTTGGTCAAAACATTGAGTTTCTCAGGAGACCAGTTCCTTTAACTTTATAATCAAGAGAGGCAAATTCGGATCCCCTCCCTTCTTTCTAGCCCTCAACTTCATTATTGGATGTCGTAGCATACAATAAAAAAGTAATAAACAGATGTGTGCCTGCATTAATAATGAAGGGATAGAATTTTAGTTGTTAAAATTATTTTGGAATTAAAGATTCTTTTTTCCTTTAAACTAATATCTCTTAAATAGCGACGTATTTTATACCTGGCTGTTCAGACAGTGTTAATTCATTAGAAATACGCAGATGGCTAGAAATAATCACACTCTCTGATCCTCTGTAACTAATACGATCGGGGGTTGCCTGCTTGAGTCAGGAACACACTTCACCTGTTGACAGCCATCCCATGACTTGGCGGTGAGACCTGGCCCATTCTCAGTCAGCACGGGGCAATCTAAAACTGAGATCCTGGCAATGTCAAGGGAGAACCTGCAAGGCTGTCTGGCTACTATGTGGCATGGATGACTCAGGAAAGTCACTTGCTAGAGTTCTTCTTGCAAATTTATATAGCTTCTTTGCATACAGCCCAAGAAGTTCTGGCCTTCCTCTGTTACATTTATTTAATTGGGCATATTTCTTCCACAACTGTCTTAAACTTTACCAATCCCTCCCACTTTGCATTTTTTAAACCATGCCAGAGGCATAATAAGAATAATAAAAAAAAAACTCGGGCACAGTAAACCCCATGAAGTTAGAAACTAATTAGCATGCCGTAGCAGAGACGTGAATCTGAATGGCTCAGACCCCAGCAGTTAACAAAACTGCAGACCAAGTGAGTCTCATGCTCTGCCTTGACATCCAAATGCATTCTGCCTTTGGGAAGGAAAAAAAAAAGAAATACAATTTCTTGCCAAGATACTTAACTTTCGTGAATTTTATCCACCTCTCTGAGATTGACAAAACAGGCTATTATAGAGTGCTTCAGTTCTTCCAGGCAAACATTTTATAGATGAAAATATGTTCATCAATGATATCTGAGTTTGTGTTATTAATAATAACAAATGAATTGAAACTTCCTTTAGAAATGACAGTAACTTGAATCAACTCCAGTGATATCCAAATTAAACTGTGTTATATGATATTTTACTCCCAGATGTGTAGTATGTACTTAGTCACATGTGTTTTTTCCAATGATTTTTTTTCCATTCCCTGGATTTTCCATAGTCAGTGATATTGTATAGTTCAAACCTAAAATGAAGTTATCAAAACAGAGTCTCTCCTTGCTTCTGCCTCTTCCTTAATTCTGAATAAATACACAGCCTTATCTTTTTGTTGTTGTTGTTGTTATTATAATGTATCTATTCCTTCAAAGCCATAGAAATGCATAAATGCTCACCAGGATTGTTATAGCGCTGGATTTGTGTGTACACAACAAGCCTCTCTGAAGATCTTCCAGTATTTTTTATAAATGGAGCACATTTCATGGGGGCCATTACACAGCAAATAACACCACAGAGCCGGCAGCAATACCGCCACTAAGTAGATAATGGCACAGTTTGACCAACAACCCTGTTTATGTTTTGTTTTGTGTTCTTTTCTTAAACGGTAAGGATAGAGGGGGAAGGATTCAAAAGCTTTAAGTTTGAATTCCAGACCAAATGTCTTAGAGAAGGAACAGAGAGAAGACTGGCGTTTCACTCAGCTCCTCCATCCAGCCCCTATCAGCTGGCAGGCAAGGGAGGGAAAAAGAAAAGTCCTATAGATCCTGAAAGCAGAAGGGACCACGCATCCTGGCAGAAGGCGGTGAGACCTCAGGGAGGCCTTCTGGGTAAAGGCTGATGTACCTTGAAGTCACCTGTGGGCAGGGACAATGGGCATTTCAGTGGCACCAGGCAAAGAGAGGAATAATGGAAGTCAGACCCCCAGCTTCAGCACCAAAGAGCAGAGCCCTGTGAAGAGAAGAGGCTAGATTCTTCTTCTGCCATTTCGTTGGGAGATTCGGTAATAAAAATGGTCATAAGAGCTACTGTTTGCTGAATTCTTACGGTGTATCACTGTTCTAAGCCCTTTACATGAATTATCTCATTTATTAAGTAGGTACTACTATTACCCCTGTCTTTAGGTAGATGAGGAAGTTTAGGCCCAACAGGCCAAGCATTTTGCACAAGGTCACACAGAGTGTATATAAATAGTGGCGCCAGGATGTAAACAAATTTAAGCAACTGGGCTCCAGATCTCAAATTTATGAAATGCAATTATAGAAAATACAGTTATATTTCTTTCTTTAAATATGTTTTTATTGATTTCAGAGAGGAAGGGAGAGGGAGAGAAAGAGAGAGAGAATCATCAATGATGACAGAATCACTGATTGGCTGCCTCCTGCACACCCCATACTGAAGATTGAGCCTATAACACAGGCATGTGCCCGATTGAGTCCAAAACCTGTACATGTGCCCTGACCAGGAATCAAACCGTGACCTGCTGCTTCATAGGTCGACGCTCAACCACTGAGCCACACCAACGGGGCCAGTTATATTTCTTGCACATCCAAGTCTTTGGGCTATAGTTGTCATACAGATAGTGCCTTGACTTAAGTTTAGTTCTTTTCAAACTCCTGTTTTTTGTCTCTCTAGCGTTAGAACCTGGTTCATGTAAATCTAAGGCAGAACTTAAATATGTAAAGTGAGTAAGAGCAGGACTGCTCAGTAGAAGCAGGGTGAAGGGCTGAGAGCCCCATCTCCCACCTACTCCCCCATGCAGTAGAGGCCTCAAACCCTCCTGGAAAACAATTTGAAAACCCCCTCATCCAAATCACTATCTCTCGGAATTATGCGTTTGAGAAACAAAAGAAACACAACTAGAAAACCAACAGCCAGCTAAACCAAAGGAAAAAGGCAAAAAGAACCTCCCCCCGCCCCGCCCCCGCCCCACAGTAATTAGAGGTGCCTCACAATCTGGACCCTGACACGAACCATCTCAAGTTTGAGTATATGAGGGGCCCGAGGAGGTGGAATTCAGGGCTGGAGCAGAGAGTCAGGAATGAGGCAAATCCAATAAACAGGCAGAGGGGGGAAGCAGAGCCAACAGGGCACCGGGGCCAGCGGCCTGTGGTGAGGGAGGGAGGTTGTGGTAGGAGCAGAGGTGGGAGAGTGAGCGGGAGGCCAGCACAGAACTGCTGCTCCCGGAGCCAGCCTCCTGGGCTTCAGGCTGTCCACACGTATTATATGAAATAGAAATAGCAAAAGCTTACCAAGTACTTCAATAACCAGGTTTTTTATTTTTGGGGGGGAGGGGGGAACGGGGACGTGGAGGGAGGATATCACCTTCCTTCTTGCGGATACAAATACTGCTTTTTCCTTACATAGAGTAACATACCATTCGGCATCTGATACTGTCAGATTTAACAGACAGAAATGCCTGCCATTGCAAGGAGTGTGGGAAACAGTGAAGAGTGCCAAACGGCTGGGATTTACATCCCAGCTCTACCCTGTATGTACTAGCTGTGCAACCTGGGACAAGTTACTTAACCTGTTGGCGCCTCAGTTTCCTCTTCTGTGATATGTGAGGATGACAGGTTAACACACATAGAGTTCTTAGAAGAGTACCTAGCAAAGTTCACACAAAATGCCGCCTATTATTGTTCTCTTATTTTGCTAGTTTTCCTTTCACTCCTGATCATTTTCTTTTTTCTCTTCCACACTGTATTAGCTTCCTCTTGCTGCTGTGACAAACTGCCACAAGCTCAGTGGCCTAAACCATACAAACTTATCTTAGAGTCCTGGAGGTCAGAAGTCTGAAATGGGTTGGCAGGGCTGCATTCCTTCTGGGGGCTCTAAGGAAGAATTTGTTTTCTTGCCTTTTCCAGCTTCTAGAAGTAGCCTATATTCCTTGGCTACTTCCTCATTCATTACCCCTACCTCCTATTAGGGACTCTGACCCTCTTGCCTCGCTTTTTGTTGTTATTTTTAAAAATATATATATCTATACATATGTGTGTATATACATATATATACACTAGTATGTACACGTATATATATATACACATATATATTATGTATATATCACACATATATTTTATATATATATATATATATATATATATATATATATATTGATTTCAGAGAGGAAGGGAGAGGGAGAGATAGAAACATCAATTATGGGAGAGAATCATGGATCGGCTGCCTTCTGCATGCTCCCCCCCCATCCCTCTGGGGATCAAGACCACAACCCAGGCATGTGCTCTGACCAGGAATCCAACCGTGACTTCCTGGTTCATAGGTCGACATTCAACCACTGAGCCACGCCAGCCAGGCCTCTTGCCTCCCTTTTATAAGGAACCTCTTGAATAGAATGGGCCCACTCAGATAATCCAGGGTAATCTCCTCATCTCAAAGTTTAAATCACATCTGCAAGTCCTTTTTGTCGCATAAAGTAGCATATTTACAGGTTTCGGGGAATTAAGATTTAGACACCTTAGGGAGGTCACTGGCATTATTCTGTCTACCATGCTTGTCTTTCCAAAGCCTAAAGTTACAAGACTGACAACATTTAGGTAAGCCCAGAGGGAAGAAACCAACAATATTTAGGAGCTAACTTTTGGGGCACTATGCAAAGTGCTATAGGTGAATTATCTTACTTGGGTCTCATTATAACCACCTAAAATTACTATTTTTTCAGAAAGATTAATTGCTTGCCTAAGGCTGAACAGCTAGTAGGTGGCAAACCCAGGTAAATTTGATTCTAGAATCTGTATGTGACCAATAGAATGCCTTGTTCCTATATCTTAAGCCATTGTATCGGGGGATGTCATGACCGCTAGTGGCCTTAGAGACTGGGCCACAAGAGGTACACATGCTCCCTGAATAGAGTGATGAAGGTCTTGCAGAGCCCATGCTAAAAGGTCCACACGGATGGCTGAGCATTCAGAACACTTTCTTATATTCAAAGGAGAAACCTTGGGGTTTCAAGAGTTGCTTCAAATGTAGGTTTGGACTAAAAAGCATTGAAGGGATCACGTAGGCCTGCCACTACTTGGGGAGGGAAAATGAAGAGTCCATTGCTGACCCAGCCCAGCCCCACAGTTCCAGTCAATCTCCCCAAAGAAAAGAGGAAAGGACCGTTTCTCCTAGAGAGACTTACAATTGAGTAAGGTTGATCCAATTCCTCCGAAAGCATTCCAGGAAGTCTCAGAACCCCGGTGAGCCACCAAAATGGCCCTACCCATAACCAAACCATCCCCTGCCTTCTACCCCACAACAGTTATGAGGATACAAATCCCCTGTGTGCTATGACTTTTATAACAAGGGCCCGTGGTTTCACCATTGCCCAATGTATAAGAACTGGTAGCCTCTTACCTACCAGTTCTTATACAGCGAATGGCTCAAAACCAACTGTGATTGGCATAGGTGGAAAGGGGCAAGCTGAACAATTGCTAAGCATTCCTATTTATAGTGGTCTAGCTATCCACAGCATTTCAAAACCTCAGCTGCTAAACAATTCAGCCATAGCTCTCTCTGAGACTTTCTAATCAGTGGTCAAGGAGATGAACTCTGGAGCCAGCCTGTTCTGACTCAATCCTGGCTCTGACACTTGCTTGCTGTGACTTCATGCAAGGTACTTAACCTTTTAGTCCCTCAGTTTTCCCATCTCCATACTTCCTTGTCTAAAATCGTACGTGGTTCTTTGTGGGGGTTTTTTGTTTTTTTGGTTTTTTTTTGGCTTTTGTAACAGTAAGACAGTACACAGGTCATTTGTTAGAAAACACTCTAGATGGGATCCACAGCAAACATATACATCCATTTCTGAAATAAAAATGTATAAATAGTTCTCACCAGGTGAGAAAAAAAAATCTTAAATTTAAATGTTAAAGGCTATGGGCTTGTGACTACCATACTGGACAGCAAAGCTAGAGAGGGTGGGAGTCCAATGTGGCCCACGTAAACTTATTGAAGCCACAACACAGACAAATTAAAGTGTTTAAGCCTGAAATCTGCACCCCGGGAGCAGAGAAGACCACTTGATGCTGAAGAATTTTCCTTTCTAGGCCCCAAGGCTGGCCCATAGCAATGAGTATCTTGTTTCTTTACCCACCCCCCCTCATATCTCCAACACTCCTCCAGGAAGCATATAACTGGGCTATCTGCTTCCCTAAGCCCCCATCAAGACCTCCCAGCCCTTCTACAGGGGTAGCATGCCCCCAATTACTTGTCTTCCCTCTCTTCAACCAAATTCCCACTTGCTCAACACCAGGATCTTAACCAAATGTCAGAAGGAAAGCAACTTGACCAAACAAATTCACACTCAAATTCAAAAGCAGGCTTTTCCCCTGCTTCCCCTTCTAAAACCTAGAAGCTCTAAATTGTTGGCTCCCCGGGAATCCCCCTTCCCTGGGGAAGAGAAAAAGAGCCCCCAACTAAAGCCCCCCAGTTGTCCTACATCAGCTGCTTACCAGCCAGGTGCGTGGAAGGCAAAGATTGCCAACATACACACATGCAGAGCAGCCTCGCTCTGTGCAAAATCAGCTTCTTGCCCAGGTATGGGAAACGCTCTCTCCTCTCCGCTCTAGAAAACATCGTGCACAATTCTTTCCAATGTTCCTTTGTAGGTAACAAATGGCACATCAAATGAATTTTTTGAAGTGTACAGCCAAAAGCCAGAGAAGGCTGTCATTAACAACAGTTGTAAACAGGTAAAGAAAACCAACCGCCTTCATTGGAATCTAGCTTCACCACAACCCACCGGAGCACAGAATTTTTAATGACACAGGTCAAGCTTGGAGCGCATCCAAGGAGCTAATGTTACTAGAAAGATTGGAAGAACATCCCTCCAGCTCAAGCTCACCTCTTATTTGGTCCCAAGGCATGGGCCAAAGATTATTATTATGCATGGCTGCTGGGTATATGGAAATTTTTTCCCCGGTGGGACTGTAGGTGGAGGACAATGAGAAGGGTAAATATTATGCTTTTCTCTCAATCCCTTTGATTATATTATCTCCTTCTCCAAAGTAGAGATTTGTGTTTAAGAACCGAAGTCTTAACATTTCATACCAGCCCATGATTATTTCTAGAGGGCCTTCTAGGTGCAAGCCTTAAGCCAAAAAAGCCACCGTTAATGGCCTTCAGTAGGGGAAAAATGAGACGTCTACATAACTCTCAAAGAAGGCAGAGAGGAGAATGGCTGGGAAGGTAAAATGCTGCACAAGTCAGAGCAGGGGAAGGCTGGCTATTCCGGGCTGAGGTATGAGGGAAGGCGTCACCGCAGCAATAACTCGGTTTGAAGGCTGGTGAAATGGGGCAGGAAGGGCATTTGGGAAAAAGGAAAAGATATTCTAGATGACAACATCGGGTATTCTTCTAAAAGTATTTGCCAAGACATGGCTGCACCTAGCATCCAGAGACAACCCACCTCCCTTTTTCCCCCCAATGACAACCGGGCCCTTACAGGTGTCTATAGAGTCCCCTGCACCCCCCTCCCAAGACAGGCTCTCAAAAATCCTCCTAGGTGGGGTCCAGCATTCTGGGCCTCAGCTGTGGCAGTAGCTCCACCCGAACCCGGAGAAAACACACTAATCCTGAAGGGATCTAAATGGCCTGCGGGCAAATCTTGGAAAGGCAGTTAAAGTACGCACTGCACCGAGTGCAAAAGAAATTTCTCCGATGAATGCTCCTTAACATCTATGCGGGGAGCTCCCTAATTTTAAATGACTGGTACATCTTGACATGATGAATCTCTCTTACACTGAATAATTGGTTGCATCCGTTGAATCAAGTGTCTCCTGTCTTACACACACCAGGCAAGGGGTTCATAAGCTCCCCGCACGTTGACACTGTGCCTTTGCCATTAGCCACCACAGAGGAGGACGTCTAAGTTATTAAAGGACTTGAGGGGGGAAAATAAAAAGACTTAGCCATCCTCGTAGCCACCCGTAAAAGTGAGCTCACGTCCAATAGTGTGTGTCCTAGGACGTGCTGCGGATCCGTCCCTCCAGGAACAGCCTCTGGGGCACGTTCCCAGAAACACCGGCGCAAAAAAGATTCCTTACACGTTCCTCCTCCTCCGGCCACCACGGCGCGCACGGCGCGGAGCGGGGATCAAACTTCTGAAGGAGAGAAGGAGGCGGCTCCCAGGGAGCGGACCGGCCTGCGTTCCCGGGGTCCGGGCCTCAGAGCCCGGGTCAGGGGTCAGGGGTCAGGGGTCTCGGGGCTAGGGGATGTCACGCTTCCGCCAGGTGAGCAGCGCCGAGCCCGGAGGCCGCCCGCGACCTCCTCCCCCGGGTGAGAGACGGAAGCCCTGTCCCCTCCGCAAGCCCCGGGCACCGCGCTCGGTCCGGTCCTCACCTTTCCTCTCCGGCCCGTCCCGCCGCCGGAGTCTCCGAGGGCAGCCAAGCGCCCGCGTGTCGCTACCGGGTCCCGCTACCGTGTGTGGCGGCGGCGGCGGCGGCCAGCAGCGCGCGGGGACCAGGCAAGTGCCCGGGAGGCAGCGCCAGGGCGCGCGGCCGCCGCTCCCGCCCGCGAGCCCGCAGGGTCCGGCCGGCCCGCGCCGCGTGCGCCCCCACCCGCCACGCCCCGCCCCGCGCCGGGTCCGGCTCCCGCTCCCGCTCCGCGCCCGCCGATCGGCGCGCTGCCCGGACAGACGGCGGCGCGGGCGGCAGGGGGCCCCCGCCCTGGGCCGGGCTTTCCCAGAACTCGCCCGCCCCGGTGAGAGGCCGCGAGCGCCGCTGCGGGCAGCCGGGCGGCCAGGGGAGCGGCCTCGGGCGGACCCGCCCCTCGCCCCGGGCCAAGCGGAGGAGCCGGAGTGCGAGGGGCGGGCCCGCGGCCCCCATCCCGCCGGGCCTCGGCTGCGCGACCCCCACCGGGCCTGGGCCCCGGAGGCCGTGGCCGGCGCGGGCCCCGAGGGGGCTGGCGGAGCGCTGCCTGGTCGCCCGGCGTGGCGAGGGCGGGGACTCGGTCCACCTCAGGCCGCGGGAGTTTAGTTTCACGCCTACCCCAGGGGGCCATCCTGCTAGATGCCGAGGGAAACTGAGGCTCCGGGGGGCCATCCTGCTAGGTGCCGAGGGAAACTGAGGCTCGCGGCGGTTCAAGTACTAAAGGTGCCTCACTATAGTAAAGAAATGACAGTGCCGTCTCCAAGCCGTTCGGCCATTCATTCACTTAACAGCTGTGGATTGAGTGGTGTACTGAGCACCACTGTGTGCCCAGTGCGGTGCCAGGCTCTGGAGAGATTCCTTTTGCGGCCAATAATAGTGGCCACCCAGGTCCGTGGACTCCAAACCCAGTGCTCTCTCATCGCCGTTGCCAGAAACTACGGGCTGTGCAGTGAGCTTTCGTTAGCCGCTGAGGTGGTTTTTATACCCAGTTGGCAATCAGAAGAGCCAGAGAGACCTGGAGAAAAATCAAAGTGCAGTCCCCCATTCTTGCCCCTAAATCTGAAAAAGTCTTTCAGAGGAGCAATGAACCCTCTGGAAATCTGTTCCTCCTCCCTCTAACTATTCGAATAGCAAATGACCCTTCCATAGGTCTGACCCCTCCTCCTCCATTCAGTCAGGACCAGTTTCTGTGGCCTAAAACCCCTCCTATGGACTGAATCATCCTTCACACCACAGCCATGTTATTCATCCTCTTCTACAACTTTAATCTGCACAGAAACCTTATTTGGCTCTCTTACTGCCTTCCAAACTAACCCCCTATGACGGTAGGATCCCAGTGTGTCCTGGTTGGTAGGGACCACCCAGCAGGATGTTTCTGCCACTCCAACGCTGTACCTGTCCTTAGCTGGAGCCTCCTGGAGCATCACCAGCTGCTCCCACACACCTTCCTCCTACTCAGCTTTGTCCCTTTCTTTCAGGCCACCGTTAAAAGTGACCTTCCTTCCCTTGAGCCTCTAGAACACAGGAGTGGAGGAAGCAAGAATGCACAGGAGGGCACCAAAGAATTCTGTGTATAAGAAAAACATGCCAGCTAGGTCCTTAAACTGTTTTTGCTGTTTTCCTACCACTAGGATTTTAATGAAGATCAACATTTCCTCCTCCTCCCTCCCGCGCTGGTTTCAGAAAGGTCTCTGCAAAGCCTCTAAGGAAACTTTGTTCCTTAAGAATTCAAGATCTTAGAGTTCAAGATCTTAGGGAGTGTCATATACTCCAGCCCCTGACCCTGCACTGTCCACAAGGTAGGCTATTTGTTTAATATACAGTTTTATATTATGGTTTTTACAATGCATTTAATGAATCTAGTAATATTAAATATCATCCATCACCTGGAGTCCCCAAGGACTTTTTTTTTTTTTTTAAATTAGACACATGGAAATTAGTAGATTGTTACAAACTGGTGGATGCATAAGCAGTTAACATTGAACTCTCCAAATGAGTCATTGCACAGTTATTACTCAAGGCAAATCTAGGTCTTTTGGGCAGGAAAGTTATCAGAGTGTGATGACCAACCTAACCCCTTCCCTGGAAAAAGCACCTTCTCGAAATCTTTGCAAAGAGAGCAGGTCCAGATCAATGTCCTTCGCTCGCCCCCTCGCTCCCTCTCCAAATGAGAGTGAAGGGAGCCATGTCCCTGAGGCTGCCTCACCGCATTGGAATGTCTGAGCTAACAGTGCTTCCAGAGGGTTCATTGCTCCTCTGAACAGCACTGCCCAGACTTTCTGGAGATTTTCATTCACTCCCCGACCTCGCCAACAGTTGCACACAAGGTGCCTTTTTTACACCCTGCTCTCTGTTCAGAGAAACACACAGACCATCTCGGGGGAACAATGGCTCCATTCAAGACCTTTTCAAAAGTGCTGCATATAACCTCCATGCTGTGGGTCGCTGCCAGCCATTATCTGGAGGAAGAAAGACTGTCAGATAAAGTGCCTGTGAATTGGGGGAGCACTGGACAGTTTCCATGGAAAATTCGCTTCAGTAAACTTAGTTATGCATCTTTGTATACAAGACTGTTCTGCATAGTCAAAAACAACAACAAAAACAAAAGCCCCAAGAAATGATTCGGTGGAAACTTTAGTTAAATATCAGGCATGTATGTTTGAAATTTTAGCAGAGAGCACTCATCTCTTTTGAACTTGTTACATAATGGTCTCCATTCGACGGAAATTGATTTAAATAAGTTATAAACACTGGGGCTACAGAATGTAAGTTGTAAAATCATTTTTAAGAAATGGAATTATATCCCTGCTTTCTTTCTCTGCCATTCTGCAATTTTTTCAGATGAGGGGGAGGGGGACAGGCCTCTGACTTCATGGTTGTTGGTGCCAATGGGAGGCCCCACATCCCCTACTGCACATAGAACAGAAAAAAGATTGGCCCTTTGCCACACTCAACAAGCCAGCCATCAGTTAACCCATTTATAAACAAACCTTCTGAGGTTAGGAACTCAGTAGTCAACACAGGGACCATTGGCAAATGTATTGATCTTTGTTAAACAGAAGCTAATTGCTAAGCAGAGGAATTTGCCAACAGACAACTGGATAGTTTTGAAAGCCAAAGAAGAACTGAAGGGACAAGCCAGCCCTTAGTTTAGGAGTTGCCATTTCCTCCCATTCAAAGTCACGGCATCAGATTATAGCAAGTTTTCCAGCTGCCTGCAAATAAGCTAGTGAGTACAGACATCGGGGAGAGGGCACAAAACAAGCTTCCCCGAGTTAGCTGATAGGTAAGGGTAGAAGGACTAAGGCGGTTTGAGGTTGGTGGAAAACAACCTTGTTAAAGTGGTAGGTAGGTCTTCTGTGAGGCCTCTAGGGGTGAGGTTGGAGGAGATCTAGTGGGAATAGTGAGTGAAGCAGGAGAGATAATCCTAACCATTATCTCCCACATAGCCCATATTAGGGGCACAGTCTGTGGTGTGAAACCACTTGAGTTGAAATCCCAGATTCACCCTCAGCTCTGGGCCCTAAATTTTTCCCTTCCACAAACTATTTCTACCTCTTGAGGTTGTTGGGATTAAATGAGTTAATCTAAGTGACGAACTTAGAACATATAAAGGTCTCTTAACTAAATAAAACCCAGAACTTTATTTTCATTTATACTTATAGTATTTTAAAAACATGATCTTCTTTGAATATTGCAAATATCTTGTAAATGTTTTGACAGAATTTTTTTTCCTTGAAACATTCTGAAATCTCATTGTAATATTTGATTCAGGGTTATTATCAGCAAAACGTAGTACCAGCTCAAATGGTCTTAAGAAGCCATAACTAAAAATTACAAAAGCACAATTTTTAAATGTTTGAGCTATACTAGAATCCCAAAGCATAGTCAGTAGAGCCAGAGACTTCTTCAGATGTAATTTTTAAGGTTTTGTGTTGTTCTTAGTGGTCAAAATGTACCTTGAAGGAAGACAGCTCCGATGTGATCATGGAACAAAAGGAAAAAAAAATATTCGCTTGAAAAATATTGTCTTTTCTATAAATTTTGCTCAGGGGTAAGTCTGCTATGAAAATGGCTATGGCCCTGAGGTGATCCCTATGAATTATCAGTAGCTACCAATGGAGGGTTGGGGACATGGAGGAAATCAATTTGTTCACTGATTCTCCAACTGGAAATTTGGTGCCGATCAGTTCTACAAGCCTCC
The DNA here is from genome assembly GCF_014108245.1 of Pipistrellus kuhlii. Taxonomy (NCBI): domain Eukaryota; kingdom Metazoa; phylum Chordata; class Mammalia; order Chiroptera; family Vespertilionidae; genus Pipistrellus; species Pipistrellus kuhlii. The sequence goes on along the minus strand of NW_023425460.1, from coordinate 27,698,302 downwards.
ACAAGCTCATTCTTTGTGTTTATGTTTGTTTTGCAATTTGTCCTTTATTTCATTATCTGCTAGACTTCCCAGATTGTTTTATTAACAGTTATCATTTTAAGCACATCCTCACATTGTCAACTGCTCCTTCTTCCAAAAAATAATAGTAATGATAATAGCAACTGTAATTGAGTGTTTACCATTGTGCTATTCTTTTATTCTTTCATTCAAAAAGTATGTATTGAGCACTTACTATGTGCCAAGCATTGTTTTAGGTGCCAGAGACACAGCAATGAACACAACAGTCAACAAAATATTCTGCCTTTGTGGTGCTTATATTCTGGCAGGAGTAGACAGACACTAAATTTTGTAAAAAAAAAAAAAAAGTAAAACAAATAGTGTAGTAGAAGGTGATAAATGCTTGAGAAAAGTAAACAAGGAAGGAAGACTGGGAATGCTTCAGGGCTTGAGGATTGCAATTTTAAATAGTATGGTTAGATACCACTTCATTGGGAGGTAACGTTTGAATAAAGGCTTGAAAGAGATGAGTGAGGATGGAAGACAGCTTATTTTTGCTTATTTTCCTCTAGTACCCATTCTCCATTTGTCTCCTTTAGAATTTAAACTTCTCTCTACTCTGTTTTGGCTGGGCCAGCAATAGCCCACTACTTTACCAGCCTCTCTTACATCTAGACATGGTTAGCTTTCAGTCAATGGTAAATGAACAGAAAGTAAGTCTGCAATATCCAGTAACAGCCTTTAAGTTGGAAAGATCTGGGGCAATAATATGGCTCTGAGATGGAAGCTCCATGCAAAGAAAACAGCTGCCAGAGCTCTCCAAGCTATTTCTGGCATTATCCTAGACAAGTTTCACATCCACACTCCCTTCCAATATTGGGAACACATTGTGCCCTCCATGAGGGCAGAGACATGTACATAGTATATCCCCAACCTGGAAAACCACACCTGAAAAATGATAGGTTCTCAGAAAATCCAAGAACTGCCTTGTCTCAGCACTTTCTAATGCTACTCAAACTCAGCTGTTTGCAGAAGTCACATCTTGGCCCTCTGAAGTCTCACCTCTGGAATTCCCTTCTCTGATCACACTCTTCTCTTACTCCTCTTCCATTCTTAGGCTGAAACTTCCTTTCTTCCATTCTCATTTTTCCAAAAGCAGCTTCTTACCCTGTGCTATGTATCTCACCCTGACAAAAACATTATAAGCAGGGTATAAAAAGTGTCTCCATCAATTTAAGCTCCCCAAATCTGTCCTTCTGAGCAACCTGTACCTTGATCTAAAATCTCAGGAGTCTTCTGACTCTTCCTCTCCCTCTGCTCACCTTTCCTCCTACTCTCCCAGCACTTGTGATGCCCTTTTGGTCTCTTTTCTTTTCTTTAAACCACTGTCTCTCCCACTAGCCTGGCTTATTCATGTAACTTGTTTTTATGTGTGTTTTTTTAAACAATTCTCTTGGCCTAATTTTTATTCATTATTTTAATATAGATTTTACTAATGTAATGAAAAAAGTTATGAAACAAGGTCTATTAAAGTTATGAAAAATCCTAGAATAAATAATTATTTAACTCTAACCCAGAAATTCCCTAATTTACAAAACATTGCATAGGGTTCTTGCTGTAAAATACTAACCATAGGCCAGATAATTTTACCTATTAGTTCTTCCAAACTTTCAGTAGACGTAAATCAAATGCTCATAAAATATTTTCCAAAGCAAAGAAAATAAAGTATCACTTATGAGTCTAGACATAAAAATCCTAAATATAACGCAATCAAACCAAATTCAGTAGCATATTATAAAATCGTCTACTCTGATCAATCAGTATTTATCATAGGCTTTAAAGATTCTTGAATATTAGGTAATCTGTTAATAAAAGAATGCACATTAATAAACCAAAGGAATTAAATTATCCTCTTAATATATAACCAAAAGGCTTTTCATTAAATTAACACCACTTTCTGCCTGATTGAAAAAAGTCTTTTAAAACAAATAAAAGGAGACTTGGCTTGGGTGGCAAACACACAATGGAGTATACAGATGATGTGTTGTGAAGTTGTGCAAAACCCATAGAATGTGTAATACCAAAGGTGAACCCTAGTGTAAACTATGGGCATAGTTAGGGTAGAGAAAAATAATTGTTGAAAGATCTTGGGTCATTGATGAAAAAGTGATCCTGTATGTTAAATCTGAAGTTAAAGACAAGAATCAAAATGAAAAAAAAAACAAAACTAAACTGTAAAAAATGGAAGCGTAAGCAGTAAGGGGAAAGTGTTTCAGAATTAAGGCAGTAAACAGCAAGTTCATGTATGGGAAGCTCCCTGCTTGTGTTTGGGACAAGGAACTTGAAGTGTGTCAACAGTCATGGGATAGTGTCTCGCCTGTGCCTTGCTGGAGGAACACTGGACACTCTTTCTGCCAAGCAGCTTACACATGCCATGCAGACATCCTGGGGCCAGGCAGGGTGTGCAGCAGCATTCCTTTGAAGAGGGAACATAGCCATTTGTCATTGCAGTGGGCCCCCGAAGTGGATCTCAGATGACCTTTCCAATCACCCATCCTCTAACCATGAATACTTCAAATAGATCATTGCTCTGGTAAGTGAAACTGATTGCTGAGTATCTGTAACTTCATTTGCCCAGTGAACTCAGAACACCATGGAGTGCTCGACATTGACAAATAATCCTATATAATAAAGAGGTAATATGCAAATTAACCCTCACACCCTCACAAGATGGCTGCCTACAATCAGGCCAGGAGGGGGTGGTTAGTGAGGGATGACCAAACCACTGAACAGCAGGCTGCATGGGGCAACCAGGCCTGCAGGGGGGTTAGAGAGGGATGAAAAAAAATCACTGACAAGCAGGCTGCTAGGGGTAACCAGGCTGGCAGGGGTGTTAGTGAGGGACAACCAGACAACTGAACAGCAGGCTGCGTGGAGCAACTGCCAGTATTGGCCTTTACTCAAACGTTACCTCCCAATGAAGTGGTATCTAACTAAAATTGCAATCCTCAAGCCATGAAGCATTCCCTATCTTCCTTCCTTGTTTATGCATGTAATGTATCCTGTGGATACATTATGGTACATAACAAAAGGGACTTTGTGGATGTGATTAAGTTAATGATTTTGAAATGGGAAGAATATTTGACAGTAGAGGTCCAGTACACAGATTCATGCACTTGTGGGGTCCCTCAGTCTGGCCTGTGCCCTCTCACAATCCTGGACCCCTCAGAGGATGTCAGACTGGCCAGATCTCCATTCGGTCATTTGATTGCTTAGGTTTTTATGTATATAGATTATAGATTTCACTCAAGAGTCTTTGCTCATTTATACCCAAGAAAGAAAGTAGCAGAATCAGGATTTGAATCCAGGCAGTTGTCCCCTAGAATAAATGTCTACACTGTCTTGATCTTGGATGACCCAGCTTTTTCCTGTAAACCCTCATGTTAAGCGTGGCTTCTCAGTTAAGTGACTTGACATCTCACTATATCCTTTTCAGACCCTGGTTCCCACAAGGATGTACCAACATGGCTTCTGATTTGGGCCACATAAACCCTCATGCCAGTAGCCACCTTCAGCCTCTGATCAGATTAGTATCAACAATCAAATTATGTCTCTGACCTCAAAACTAAGGACCAGCCCTTAACCATGGTGACTGCACAGCTAGACCTTTGGGTCTAGCTGGATACATTTCTGCAGCCTTTACTACAATATTGAAAAGTATTACTTTTAAAATTGAGAATGTGACTCATTCCTCTGCTTTTTTATTGAGTACATGGAAGTAACAGTTAATGCAATTTGGTCTGAACTCTGAGCATAATTCCACTGTTGGAAGAGCAATCATACTCAAACTTATTAGAGGCTAGAAGCTCTACCATGGTTCATTAAAGTTTTCATTTTTTCATCTATATTCTGGTAAATCAGACAACACAGAGCTATTGCTCTGATTAAATTTTTTCCTTATCCTATAAGTTCCTAATCTGAAGCCAACGATGCTTCATGTAGCCTGTGGGTGTACTCATTGGTCAGCTTTAGGTTTCTGAGGAAACAGGTTGTGAAGCTCAGGGCTGCAAAGATGACTTTCATTTCTTGCCACCTGTATTGGCCAGAGCTGCTATCACCTTTTGCCTGGACAGCTGCCAGCAACCTCCTATCTTGTTTGTCTGCTTCTGCTCTTGCCTCCTACCATCTATTTTCCATACCACAGCCAGAATATTTCTCTCAAAGTATGTGTCAGTGTATGCTGGTGAGGCAGATTAAAGATGGCCACACATTGTTTGATATCTTTCCATCAAGAGAAGGAGTCTGTGTTCCTATCCTTTGAATATAGGCAGATTCCGTGACTTCTTTGAGCAACATAATTCATTGGAAGTAGCACTGTACCATTTTGCAGGCTTGGCGTTAATAGAGTTTCTACATCCTGTCTCTTGGAACAGTCATTCTTGGTACCTGCACAGGCAGGAAGCAACTACCATTAAGTTGCCATATTGCTAGGATGCCTAAATTAGGCATGTGGATAAGCCATATCTATTTATCTATCTAGCTATCTAGCTATCTAGCTATCTAGCTATCTACCTAGAGGGAAACAAAGAGAGAAGAAGAGATAGAGAAACAGACATCTAGAAAAAGAGAGATGCTCACATAGTTCCTAGCTGTTTCTGTCTGCAGCATTCAAATTATCTTAGTTAAGGCCTCAGACTTTAAAAAACAGAGTCAAAGCTTCCTTGCTCAGCCTTTTCTGAATTCTTGACCCAATAAATAATGAGATATAATAATAAATTAATATTTTAAGCCTGTAAGTTTTGGGGTAGTTTTTAAAAATATATATATTTTATTAATTTTTGTACAGAGAGGAAGGGAGAGAGATAGTTAGAAACATCGATGAGAGAGAGTCATCGATCAGCTGCCTCTTGCACACCTCCTACTGGGGATATGCCCGCAACCAAGGTACATGCCCTTGACTGGAATCGAACCCGGAACCCTTCAGTCCCCAAGCTAACGCTCTATCCATTGAGCCAAACGGGTCCCGGCTGGGGTAGTTTTTTTATGCAACAAAATAAAACTAGAATAGATGGGATTGACACTTCTCTGAATTTATCTTTTGTTTTGTTATCTATTGTAGTGTAACGCCCCATACTTAGTGGTTTAAGACAATTTGTAATTTCTCATGATCCTAGAGTAGTTATTTTGCTTCATGTGGTATTAGGTGTCATTACTCATATGGCTGCCTTAACCTGGAAACTCAACTGGAGTGCCTCAGTTCTCTTATACTTGGCCTCTGTCTCCATATGGTATCACTGTAGCTCCTGCAGGGTGGCCTCAGACAGTAGCTGAACTGCACCCCATTGGAGATCCAGAAGCCAGTGTACCTAGTGGTCAGTGTAAGATACCAAATTTCAACTCCACACATCAATAAGTGACACATTCGGGAGGTGGACTCAGTGAGCACCAAAGCCTCACTGAAACAAGGCCTGCACCAGCATGTCTCCAGCGCAGCAGTTCTTCCATTATAGACACAGTGGGTCCTCACAGCCAATTGGCCTGGAGGTCAATTCCTCCCAGTGTGCCAACAGCAATCAAGGCTTAACTACACCAAGACTTTGTACTCAGCCCACAAAGGGGTATACCAAGAGCAACCACCTTGGGTGATTGGGGAACCTGAGTTCCTGGCCCATATAGGTCACTGACCACACAAAGCCGCTCCATCAACACAGGGAGGCAACCAAAATGCAGAGACACAGAAGCATATCACGAATGGGAGAGATGGAGGAAAGTAAACTATTGGACGACACAGAGTTCAGAATCACATTTATAAGGTTACTCAAGAATCTTCTAAAAACCGATGAGACCTTCAAGGACCTTAATGAGAATACCAAAAAAAAAAAAAAAAAAAAGGAAAAGGACTAAGCGTACACAGAAATTAAGCGTACACTGTCTGAAATAAAGAATATTCAGAAACTCAACTGTAGATCAATGTACCCCAAGAGTTAAACCAAAGATCTGGAATATGAGGAAACAAAAAACACCCAACCAGAGAGGCAGAAAGAAAGAAGAATCCGTAAGTGTGAGGATAGTGTAAGGAACCTCTGGGACAGCTTTAAGCATACCAACATCTGGATTTTGGGGATACCAGAAGAAGAGAGAGAGCAAGATATTAAAGGCCTATTGAAAGAAATAATGACAGAAAACTTTCCCTACCTGGTGCAAGAAATAGACTTGCAAGTCCAGGAAGAACACAGAATCCCAAACAAGAGGAATCCAAAGAAGACCACACCAAGACACATCATAATTAAAATGCCAAGAGCAAAAGACAAAGAATCTTGAAAGCAGCAAGAGAAAAATAGTTAGTTACCTGCAAGGGAGTACCCAACAACTGTCAGCTGATTTCTCAACAGAAACTATGCAGGCCATAAGAGAATGGCAAGATATATTCAAAGTGATGAACAGCAAGAACCTACAACCAAGATTACTCTACCCAGCAAAGCTATCATTCAGAATTGAAGGTCAGATAAAGAGCTTCATAGACAAGAAAAAGCTAAAGAAATTCACCACCACCAAACCAAGATTACATGAAATGCTGAAGGGTATTCTTTAAGAAGAGGAAGAAGAAGAAAAAGGTAAAGGTAAAAACTATGAACAACAAAAAGATATCTAATACATACCTACCAACAAGTGAATCTAAAAAGCAAGTGAATAAAAAATCTGAAGAAAAGAATGGCCTGGTGAATATAATAGAAGCAGGGACATAGAAAGGGAGTGGACGGACAATTCGCAGGGGGCAGGGGGCAGGGGGTCTGAGGAGTGCAGGAAGAGATTGGACAAAAATCTTATACCTGTGGATGAAGACAGTGGCAGGGGGTAAGGGCATGAGGCGGGGAATCAAGAGGAGGGGAGTTATAGGGGGGGAGGGGAAGGAACACCTGTAATAATCTTAACATTAAAGATTTATTATATAAAAAAAGACATTTTGGTATTATTAGGGAAATTTGCTTCTGTACTATATATTAGATTCTTGGTGTTTTTTTCTTTTTTTCTTTATCGATTAAGGTATTACATATGTGTTCTTATCTTCCCATTGCCCTCTCATCCCCCACTCGTGCCCCCTGGTGTCTGTATCCATTGGTTAGGCTTATATGCATGTAAGTCCTTGACTCAAGGAGGGAGCAGAAAGGGCTGGGGAAGATGGGGCTGTGACTTGTGTCCTGTTGGCAGCTGGACACCAACAGCAGCCTTGTGAGCAATGGCATGGCCAGTGTTCATGCACAGAAGGCTGGTAAGTGGATGAGCTGTCACTTCTGCTGAACATGCTGGCTCCCCTTAGATTCTGTTTTGTATCAATGCTAAATTTGTTGTGTATGATAATGGCATTTTGGTTATATAGGAGTCAGACTTGAGAGAAGTGAGGTGTGGATGGTCTAGTAGAGTGATAGTATGGACTAGGACGAGGCTTGAGGACCACCATGGCTTCATTAGAGAAAATGTTAGACCCAGCATGTCTAGGGTTGGGAGGGAAGGAGTCTGTGTCCTCCCTCCTCCAAGCACGTATGTGCACTGGGTTTTCTGATACCAGCATAACTGAGTGGCAGGAAAAGGAGACAAGAGTGAAGGCCTCAGTTCTCAGTTTCAGGGAAATTTTATTCTACATTCATTTTTGTTCTCTAACGCCAGGTTCAGGCTTCTGCAAAGACTGGGAGTTTCCTAAATGCTTCTGACAGACTGGCAGAGCAACGATACAGGCAGCCAAAATGTGAACAGGCTCCCCAATTGTTCTGGGGACTTGCTGTTCTCTAGCCCTGTACCCTGAGGGGCCCTGGAGGCTGGATGTGCAGGCCTGGTATTATACGCATTGACAGAAATAGACTTCCAGACATGGAAAAGCAAGGCGCACAAAGGGAGATACATGCCCGGCTATCTGGGTGTGTACCCCTAGATGCATTTTTGCCCCTAAAGTAGAGATTGGATATTTCTGACTCTTCTACAAAGCTGAACTTGGACAAAACTGCATGTAAACAAATTTGTTTCTCCAAATCAGTCTTTCATTATTTCACAATTAGATTGGGATTTATTGGTTTCTAGAATTAGATTAAAGCAGTTGGTAGGCAATGAGTCTTATTAAAATGATATCTGGCAAAAGAAAGGCTCTAGTTGGTTTGAACTTCAAATGATTCAAAATATAATATTCACATCTTCTCTCTGACCTCCCCTTTCTAATCCTATTGAATTTTGCCTGAGTTTTATATAAGATTTATTTGTCCTGACCAGAAGGTTAATAGACTAAAATGAAATTACTACCCTTAAAATATATGGCTCTGATGGGGATTAAAGCTTGTTTTCTTCCTTGGATTTACAAGAAAGTCAATTTCAGCTCAATTGACTTAAGTTCTATAGCCATATTTCTTTCCTGGGGAGGTCAAGAGGGTTTCAGTTGCAGAGAGGAAAAACAAATGTGATCTCATCCATTAAAAAAGTGTAACATTGCCCTAACCAGTTTGGCTCAGTAGATAGAGCATTGGCTTGTGAGCTGAAGGGTTTCAGGTTCAATTCTGGTCAAGGACATGTACCTTAATTGTGGACACATTCCCAGTGGCAGGTGTGCAGCAGGCAGCTGATCGATGTTTCTCTCTCATTGATGTTTCTAACTCTCTATCTCTCTCCCTTCCTCTCTCAATAAAACTTTTTTTTTTTAAGGGTAACATTAACAAAATTAAAGCAAGCCATCTCTTAGTGAATTGACTTCTCAAAACAAACCAACACTGTTTCTAAATGACCACAACTCGTAGCTGTTCTAACTCCCTCCTCCATTTACAGTAAAGATAAAAAATAACACCAGGAAATAAACTGGGTATACATATGTCCACAGAAGGGAGGCAGGATGGTTTAACAGCTTCTAATCCCTGCCCTGGCCTCTTAAGAAAGCAAGTAGATTCTCTAGGTCTCCTTTCTCTTTCCTTTAAATGGGGCATGAAAAATGCCTGTCTGGCCATAGCCAGTTTGGCTCAGTGGATAGAGCATCAGCTTGCAGATTGAAGGGTTTTGGGTTTGATTCCAGTCAAGGGCACATGCCCAGGTTGTGGGCTCGATCCCTAGTGTGGGGCTTGCAGGAGGCAGCCAATCAATGATTTTCTCTTACATTGATGTTTCTCTCTCCCTCTTTCTCTGAAATCAATATATGTATATATTCCTGTCTGAAGTATATTATTGGTTGTGAAGGGCAGGAAGAGGAGTGAATGAAGTGTGACTGCTAATGAACATGGGCTTTCTCTTTGGGGATAATGAAATGTTCTGGAATTATAAAGTGGTGAATATACTAAAAACCACTGAATTGTACACTTTATTATTTTAAAAAAATATTTTATTGATTTTTTACAGAGAGGAAGGGAGAGGGATAGAGAGTTAGAAACATCAATGAGAGAGAAACATTGACCAGTTGCCTCCTGCACACCCCCTACGGGGATGTGCCCACAACCAATGTATATGCCCTTGACTGGAATCGAACCTGGGACCTTTCAGTCTGCAGACCAACACTCTATCCACTGAGCTAAACCAGTTTCGGCTGAATTGTACACTTTAAAAAGGGTGAATTTTATGGCATGTGAATTATATCTCATTTTTTAGAGAAAATACATGTACTACTTCACAGGGCTATCACTAGGAGACAGAGATCTTTTAACTGACCACCTAGATTGGTGATTTCCAAATTCACACCACTATATAAATTGGGGAACTTGTTAAAAAATACCTACTTCAAGGCTCTCATTTGAGATCTAAATAAGAATTTGGGGGGACTATGGTATGTGAGTCTGGATTCAATTACAAGTGCCCCAGATGATTCTGATCCACCATTTAGAAAAGAAAAAAAAATACTGATTCCTGGATCCCTCCCCTAGAATGCTCTTACATTGATCTGAACTGTGGGGTGTCTCATGTGCAGTGTAGGATGAAAACCACAACTTAAATAGTAATGTACATTACTATCACTGGGGAAGCTTTACTGACACTTCAAATGCTTGAGCCTAACTCCTAAGATTCTAGTTTAATTTGTCGGGGATTCGGGGCACTGGTATTTTTCAGAATCTCACCAGGTTATTCTCAGGATTGGTCAAGGTTGAGAACCATCAAGTCTTACTGCCTTCCTTACACAGGAGTTGTGAATGAGATATGGATATGGAAGCCATTGCCAATTCATTGTAAAGTGTGGTGAGTGATGATAACAATGATGGAGATATTTCTTGATTGGTTATTATGAGCAATGTACTCTACTAAGCATTTTATGAGCATTATCTCATTTAGTCTTCAACAACATTAACCGGCTGGTGTTATTTTCCCTTTCCCTTGATTATAACATGTCATCAGTTGAAGTCTCTGTATTTAGTAAGTTATTAGAGTGTCTGTTGTTAGTTAGCAAGAGGATATGAAGATTTCATCAGTCCTCCAGTGACTAACATTTGCTTTACTTAGAATAATATAAATGTATAGTTATGTAAGGTGGATATACAAATAAACATGTGTGGTGCCATCAAATGCACACTCATTTGAAGTGATACAGAATGAATGGATAGATATCTTCTATGGAACCTGCTAAGCTCTCCTACATTCACAAATTACATTTATATTCCATTCTGGGCATTAAAGTGGTCCTGGAAGCTGGTGGATTTCTTTAGGTACATCCCTTTTTAGGAATAATAAAATGTGGGGGGAAATGTTTATCTTAGTGTCACAGGAACAGGGCATTACCCCTATTTTCAGATAAGGTTTTAAAATATGAAGTGACTAACTCAAAGTAACATAAATTCATTATGTGGCCAAGCCAGAAATATAGCCCAGCACCCAGATACTAGAATTCTCCAGAAGCTTCTCTACTAACAAACTTCCCACACAATGAGAACAAAGCAGTTTGTCAGAACAATGTCTTGTCAGCTCTGCCTTTAGCCAGCAGGTGGAATTAGGGCTTTCAAGACCTAACCAATCCCTACATTGGACTTGATGTCTTTCAGTGCAATGCGGGAACTAATGTTAAAGTATTTTAAATCAGGTACAATAACTGGAAATTCAGAGTCCAACAAACATAAGTGCATTTATCTTTGAAAACAGTAATAACACCTTTGCCGGTTTGGATAGGGCGTCAGCCTGCGGACTGGGAGGTCCCAGTAGGAGATGTGCAGGAGGCAGCTGATCGATGTTTCTAACTCTCTGTCTCTCTCCCTTCCTCTCTGTAAAAAATCAATAAAATATATATTTTTAAAAAAGAAAACAGTGATTAAAAAATCAACACAATGAAAAGGAGGACAGGTTGAGACTATGCAAATGAGAATGAGAATGGTCAATTGGATCAGTTTTATACTTTGAATATGCCATTGTCAAATTCTCAGCATGACCAAATTTACCTGACCTTGTTTGATTCTTTTCTTTCTTTTAAACTACTATTTAGTTCTAAGAAATTAATGCTGAATATTTAACAATCAGCTCTGAGCTTCTATAGCTCACCAGTGTCGAGCCACTCAGTGATTAATTATGGTCTCAATGGGACACTTTTTTTCTTTCATCTTTGTTGGATTCCTCTGTTTGTTGGATTCCTCTGATGCATTCTTTTTTATTTTAATTTTTCAATTATAGTTTACTTTCAATATCATTTTATATTGGTTTCAGGTGTACAGCCTTGTGGTTAGACAATCGTGTACTTTACAAAGCATTTCCTCTGATAGCTCCAGTACCAAACTGGCACCATACACAGTTACTGAGATATTACTGACTATATTCCTTATGCTGTACTTTATATCCCAATGACTAGTACTTCTTAATATCTTCACCTCTTTAAAAATATGGAATGCTTCACAAATTTTTATGTCATCTTTGAGCAGGGGCCATGCTAATCTCTAGGTCATTTCAGTTTTAGTATGTGTGCTGCTGAAGAGAGCACTGGGACACTTTTATCTTGCTGTAACACGATTGGTGCCTGATTTCCCACTTTTTACTGTACCGAAAAGAAAGGAGGGACAAGCGGTGAAAGGCCAAAATGGGAGGACAAAAATGAACCAAGGGAACCCTTCTCTCGTATTTCTTTATTAACTTGGAATTTTTAGAATATAATCTCCAAGTGTAATGAGGTTCTTTTGTAGAAGCATAAATATAAACATTATTATGCTAATATTTTTTTCTTTCTCCAAATTTGGCTTTATAAAAATAAAGTAGCCTGCAAATCTAGTTTTATGTGCCTTTAGAGGTCCTTTGCAATTTTCCTTTCCACAGCTGTTAAATAGCTTTTCTCTCCAATATTTTTTCCTGCATAATGATTTTTATTAAAGCAAATACAGTAAGCATTTTAAAGTCTTACCAGTTGTGACAATAAAATAATGGAACTTTTAAAAATCCAACCATGTAACTGGAAATAGAGAAAAACTATGCATTTATTTCTTAGGAAATCATACCCTTGTTCTGATGAGGATGCCATTGCTCAAATGCTCTTTTTAAATTGTAGCTCAAGATTATGAGGTTTTGAATGGAAATTAGTTAGATTGCCCTGTAGTGCTTCATATTTCTTAAAAATTAAAAAATAGAGCCCAGCTGATGTGGCTTCATGGTTGAGCATCAACCTATAAACACGGTTTGATTCCTGGACAAGGCACATGCCTGGGTTGTGGGCTTGATCCTCCATAGGGGATGTGCAGGAGGTAGCCAATCAATGATTCTCATCATTGATGTTTCAGTCTCTCCCTTCCTCTCTGAAATCAATAAAAAATTTTTAATTAAAAGTAGAACCTCTGATATAAGGTAAAGAATTTTGAACGAGAAGATCTGGAATTCAAGTCTAGCCTCTGTAACCTACTAGTTTCATAACTCTGCATATCTCTTAACTTTTCTTAACCTCAATTTCCTCCTCTACAATTTGAGAATAATAGTACCTACGTCAGGGGTTGTCCTGAAAATTATATGAAACAAGGCATTGTTATAGCACCTTGTGAAATGAAACACACTGTCCAAATGTAAGTTATTATTGGCCCAGCTTGATGAGAATTGAATGGACGTGGTTATTTCTAAAATTCAGATGTAACCACTGAGAGCATAAATATTCCATCATTGAAAAAGTATTCAAGCCGAAACCGGTTTGGCTCAGTGATAGAGTGTCGGTCTGCGGACTGAAGGGTCCCGGGTTTGATTCCGGTCAAGGGCATGTACATTGGTTGCGGGCATATCCCCGGTAGGGGGATGTGCAAGAGGCAGCTGGTCGATGTTTCTCTCTCATCAACGTTTCTAGCTCTCTATCTTTCTCCCTTCCTCTCTGTAAAAAAATCAATAAAAATATATTTAAAAGAAAGAAAGAAAGAAAAAGTATTCAAAAGAACATGGAAGAGGCCCTGATACCTCGGGTCAGTTCATTGAACCCAAGTGAGAACTCAGCTGGGATCCAGAAAAATGTAGTTTGTATTACAGTCCTCCTTACTCTCTGGTTTTTTAGCATTCTCAGGTCTTCCTAATCCTCTGCCACCTAGCACCCACTCCTTTGGATAAGAGTAGGAACTGCTGACTAAATTAAGGGCATTAGTGGAAATGAAATCTGAAAGAATTCTGGCTGAGCTTTTGACAAGACCATTCTTCTTTCTCTTACACCTACCTAGCAGCTCGGGCCAGCCCGCAATTCTTGTTTTAAATGGCTGAATCTAGGGCTGTTGCTATCCTTGCCATTTTCAGACAGCCTTGACCCAAGGGGCAGAACTACAAATTCCACAGTCGAACATGGGGCATGAGTAGGCTGTTCTGTACAGTCTGAGATTACAAGTGAGAAGTTAAACCCTAGCCCAGCCAAGACAGTCACTCCCACTGCTAAGCAGATCCCAACCTTCCCACCCCCAACCCACTCAGTCACATGAATGAAATATTTAGCCAGGTTACCCCAAGTTTCTTGCTGTAAAACTAATCCTTTGTGGTCTGCTGGAGCAATTACTGAAGTCTGTCATCTGCAATACTCCTTTAAAATCTAAAAGTATTCTTTCTTTTCATTTTGTATGTTAATAAAATAAATAAACAGCAATCACTTAGGTATTCTGATAATGCTTAACCACATCAAGTCTACAAAATAGAATGACAGACATTTTATGGCATTTTGTACCATCTTTTTTTCCCCCTTTAGTATTAAAAGTGTGCTTTGTTTATAAGAAAATAAGTAGGGAGATTGCTTAATGTTCTAAGGGGAAAGGAAAATCTCACTTGTGGTTGTAAAGCTTTCATTTATAGTGATGGGTTATACTGCATCATAACGTTATTAACCAAGATATTACTGTGGGCATCCTCTCAGGATTCCACTGTCTGTCAGTGCAGGGTTTTATAGTGAGTACAAGGAGATTATATAAAGTGCCTTAAAAAAAAAAAAAAAAAAAAAGGCAAACACAAATATAATAAATATTTGAAATAGTTTACAAGATACAACTCTGTTCCAGTGACAGATCAAACATGATGAATAGTCTGACCCAAGATTTTGTATTTGGTTACACACACGTGCACACGCACACGCACACACACACACGCACACACACACGCACACACACACACCACACCCAAACCAGGGATCGTATGTGCCCTGATCGGGAATTGAGCCCACCACTTTTTGATGTATGGGATGTGCTCCAACCAAGTGAGCCACCAGAACAGGTCCCCCCTCAGCTTTTTTCAGGAATTCTTTAAAGTGAAAGAATCATAACATGATTCTTCTATTAGTATTCTGTAGCCATCAACTTAGAAGCTGAATATTTGGCTTTTGAAAGTAAATTATATATTAAAGCAGTAGATCAAATGTTTTCATCTAGCAGTAATCAAAACCTTAGGCCCATTTTGTAAAGCAGTCAACTGTATATTTCCTTATTTACGATTACTGCCTGTAAGCATTTGTAAAACATGTACAATTGTTTATAGTCACTTAGTTCCATCTATTATTAGTTCCTCAAACTCAAACAGAACCTTTGAGGTCTTGGTATTGTTAAAATTGGGAAATATTTAAGGAATGATAAGAATAAACATTCTTTTTTTTCCTTTTAATGGAGACTTAAGAGTCCTTCCCAATGAGTATTTTAAAAATACATATATTTAATTTTAAAAGTAATTCAGGTTCACTTATGAAAAATATAAAATGGAGAGTTAAAAATGAAGAAAAAAGTTAACTGTAGTCCCACCACCAAAAGAACAACTTGACATTTTGTTGTATAAATTTGAGAAATATTATATTTCAAATGAAAACATATTTATTTAGCGCTAAATATAAGCCCAGAACTGTTTTTGGGTGCTGAGTGAAAAAAGAGATGAATGAGGCAAGGACTCAAATATAAAGCATTTGAATAATTGATCAGGAGCTAGTTTGTTGGTAGAAGGGTTAGTTGACATTTGATAGTTTTTCATGTTTTAAATATTTATGGGTTTAAGCCTAATTGAAAACAGTTCTATCCTAGCTATGTCAAAGTATATTACAACCTCATTGAATCTACCACAGCTTCATTTTAATTTACTGTCTTTTGTGTCTTATTCATTTGGTCCTAGTTATAATAAAGAGATTTGATGGTGTCCAGACATGTTTATCAGTTTGAGTTGTTACACTTATTCCTCTAGGGAAACATCCATTTCTCATTGTGTTTTGGGTGTTAGTTCCTTGAGATATCATAGGTGGTATGTAGAGAAATAGATTTCATGGTCAAAAATATTTGGGAAATTATGGATTAAATAATCATACAAAATTTTAAAAATCAATTTTTGATAGGTGATCAACCTAAAATGGAAACTAAAACAATAAAGATTCTAAAAGAAAACAAAGGAAAATATTATTATGATCTTGGGGTAAGCAAATATTTCTTAGCATGACATAAAAAATATTTGACAAATTTGACTTCAATAAAACTAAAAACATTAAGTAAAGTAAAATGGCAATTCACAGGCTGGAAGAAAATATTCACAATTCAATCAGATAAAGTACTCATATCAAAAATATATAAAGAACTCCTATAAATCAATAATAAAAAGATAATTTAAAAAGACAAAACTAAAAAAGATTAGGCAAAAGACTTGAAGGAATACTTCACAAAAGTAGATATATAGATGATCAACAAGTACATGAAAAGGTCCTTAACATCATCAATCATTAAGGAAATGTAAATTAAAACCATACTAAGGAACTACTTCACATAAATAGAAAGATTTAAATACTAAGTATTAGCAAAGATGTGGATCGGATGGAAAACAGTTTGCCACTAAACAGATAATTATTGATAGCAGTATTTCCCTTCCTAGATAGACCTCTCTCTCTCTCTCTCTCTCTCTTTCTCTCTCTCTCTCTCTCTCTCTCTCTCTCACACACACACACACACACACACACACACAGAATTACTTCCCAGACTTATATACATATTAGGAGCCCAGTGCATGATTTGAAATCTAGTGGCGCTGCCCACCCTCAAGTTGGTGGTCTGGCCCTGCCTTCCTCTCCGGCCCTTGAAGCAGCCTCGACCACTGGTGATCAGATCCTCCCCCAACACAGGCGCTCTGAGGCCCCTGCCACCTGCCCTGATCTTGCATGCACAACCTCCTCCTATCCAGTTAACCCATTACTGTGTCCCAGTTAATTAGCATATTTCTCTATTATATATATATATATATATATAATATTAATATAATATATATATTATATTAATATATATATGTATATGTATATGTATATATATATATATATATATATATATATATTGTCCTTTCTTCAGTGAAAATCTTGTGACACCAAGAGGAATGAAAGTATATATCCGTGAAAAGACTGGTATAAGAATGTTCATAGCAACTTTCATTATAATAAGAATGAACTACTGATTTACACAGCAAACACAAACTATGCTGAAGGAAAGAAGCAAGCATAAACTAGTATATACTATATACCATTTATATAAAATACAAGCACAGGCAAAATTCAGCTAAGGTGATA
The DNA here is from genome assembly GCF_014108245.1 of Pipistrellus kuhlii. Taxonomy (NCBI): domain Eukaryota; kingdom Metazoa; phylum Chordata; class Mammalia; order Chiroptera; family Vespertilionidae; genus Pipistrellus; species Pipistrellus kuhlii. Next base: position 27,681,360 of record NW_023425460.1, on the reverse strand, counting down.
GAAATAATTTAAAATGAATGCTTCTGGGAGAATCTACGGGTGATTGGAAAAAAGTGCAAGGAACTTTTATTTTAAAAAAAAAAAATATTTTATTGGTTTTTTACAGAGAGAAAGGGAGAGAGATAGAGAGCTAGAAAGGTTGATGAGAGAGAAACATCGACCAGCTGCTTCTTACACACCCCCTACCGGGGATATGCCCGCAACCAACGTACACGCCCCTGACAGGAATTGAACCTGGGACCCTTCAGTCCGCAGACCGAGGCTCTACCGCTGAGTCAAACCGGTTTCGGTGTGTGCAAGGAACTTTTTGGAGTGTTGGAATGTTCCCTATCTTATATTGAGCAATGGTGTTATAAGTATATACTTTTTTTGAGTAACTTTTAATTTTGATATAATTTCAACTTATAAAAAAGTTGCAAGTACAAGGAATTCCCACATTCCTTTTATCCCAATCACCAACAGTTGGATATATATATTTATCGAAACTCGTTGAATTGTATATTTAATGTCTGTGATTAAGTATATGCAAATTTGATTATAAAAGAGGGGAATGAAGCTATTTTACTAGAAAACTCCCTAGAATTTGTTGAATCTTCAAAAGAATGTTGTATACTTTATGCATTACTTCTCAGATATTTCTGGATGTGAAAACGAGCTTTCAAGGAAAATCTGCTTCACCAGCATTCTGAAGAGTGCCATGTAGGGTGCCATGCTTTAGGACAGCAGTTCTCAGCCCTGACTGCACATTGGAATCATCCAGAGAGCTTTTAAAACTCCTAAGTCCCGGTTGCTCCACAACTAATTGAATTAGTCTCTGTAATCATGGTTCCCAGGCATTAGCCTATTCAAAAGATTCCAGGTGATTACAGTGTGCAGCCATGGTTGGGAACCACTATCTTACAGAAACAGTGCCTCTTTTTAAGCATATGCCCTTGCCCAATTAGAAAATAGCTCACAATTAATAAACATCACCAGTAAGTCCAAGGACCTGTTATCCTCACTGAGAGCCGAGGTCTTTTTACTCTCTAGTGGCCATTCTGAGACTCTAGATTTCAGCCTTTAGACCTCTATCTAGTTCCTGCCTGCTCTGGACTAGGTGCCCATCCATGTCTACCTATGCTATCCCCCCTCCTTTTTTTCCCCTGCCCAGCTCTACACTACTAAATGGTCTGATTGGTTGCCAAGCCCCCTACCATGTGACCAGCATCCAATGAGAATAAGGCTTTGTCCCCTTAGGCTGTGAAGTTTCTATCCTGAACTTTCTCAAGCCATCCCACTTCCTACTGTTTTCAGACCTATTTCTGATCTCAGCCTTCTTTTTTTTTTTTTTTTTTTTTTTTTTACCACAGTCTCAAATAGATCTCTCGGATTTGGCAGCTGATACCTCTGTTTTGGCTCTAGGCCTTGGCTCCAAATGTCACTGTACCCTATGCATCTATCACAGTAGTCTCCTCTACCCTTTCTGGTACCACACCTTCCAACCCAAACCAGGACCCTTCTCCGCTGCCAGCTGCGTTCCTAGTCCCACCTACATGTGCAATTTGGGCTTGCCCACTCTGGCTTGACTGGTCTGAACCTTTGACCCACCCAGGCCATTTTAATTTTGTTGGGTGTCATGAAGAATTTGAATTAAATGAGAGAAAATGCCTGGATGTTCATTGGGCTGAAGCCATCGTATCAGGTTTCTGTGTGCTTCGGAGGGGCTGGTGTCTGCCTCGCATTCCATTCCACTGACCATGTGGTGCATTCTCGGTGCTGGCGGCTGGATGAAGTGAGTATCAGAAAATACAGCTGCTCACCCCTCAGAACTCCAAGTGCCCTCTCCTGTCATCTGCCTTCCCTGGCTCCAGCCTGCCCCTTCCTGGCCTGGGCCACAGCTTTGATCCAGGGTTTATCCTCATGTCTATTCGTGGTTTGTATTTGTCCCTAGCCTCAAACCCATGTCACAGATCCCTCCAAGGGATGGAGAGGCCAAATTCCTGACATCGGGTTCATGGACATTTGTTGTTTTTGACACCCCAGCCTCTGCTCCCTTCTTCTGGTAATAGCAACCCAACTTCTGCTTGGGAGAATCAGTGCTCACCCACAATCAGAAGTAACATAGATCTATCAAGTGTGTGAAGTATCCCTCTGCTGGCCAAGGCATGGGCAGAAGTCCCAACTAAGTCACTTGGATGCTGTCTCTCTGAAACTTGAATGGAGCAGATAGCAAAAGCTTTACAGTGGCCCCAAACAGTCAAACGCACTTATCTTTAAGGCCATTGTGTTTTTCTTTCTGGCACCTAGAGCCTCTGAACTCCCTAGTTCCAGCCCTTCACAGCGTTCTCTCCCATTCCCAATTACTTTATTATTGTTTTCTACAATAGCAAACAATGGTTTTATTGTATGTGACCAATAAGTACAACTAGTTTATAGCTCACTTGTTTTCTTATGGTTTTACAGCATTATTTTGAAAGGATAGCTTATATCCCAGGATCACATTAAAGGGCGGTAGGGCAGAACCAGATTACAGATCTTCCCATGCAGCCCTCACATTATGCAGATGAGAAAACTGAGATTTTGCGAATTCAGGTATCATGAAATGCCTTTATCATCTACATACTGTTGATATTAGGGGAACGATCTATCACTTCTAAAGGAAGGGTGGGAGAAGCATTTATTTAGCATTTAGAGCCCTTCCAAAATGTGAATAATCCATTCACCTAAATTTTTCTAAAAACAGCATCTCAGAGCTTCCAAAGTTCAATAGAGTTATTTTTCCTTTAAAGAGATGCCCTGTGATTAAATATAATTGGTAATTAAATATAAAGGAATTTAGTCAGAATTTTCAATGTCCCACAAAATTCTCCAGTTATAGGAGGTTAAAATAGCCTCCTTCTTGACTCTGAAAAGAATTGTTGTAATTATTAGCGTCCATTATCTCTAACTAATACATATAGTGCACTTCGTATGCAAAGACAACATTCTAGATCCATCATGAATGTAAAATATGCAATTGAAGTGGTTTTTACAGGATGTAGAAAGTCAAGTCTTTGGGGTCCATCAACTTTGTCTGTTGCCTGTGTAATCCTATCCAAGGTAATTGTTTTACATCTCAAAGCCTTCGTCTCCTTATTTATAAAACAGAGCTTGTCCATGATACCTGTCTCCTGGAGACCCAGTACAGGTCAGATGCAACAATGTTAACCACTTCCTGCTTGCAGGCTGGCACATATCACAGGCCAACAAGCATTTGTTGAATGAAGCATTTGTGCATTACTTTCCAGGTCCACTTTGCTCTCCCAAAATGCTTTCTTAAAATTATGCACTAGGCAGATGATGTAAAACTGTTCCTGGGGCTTAATCATAGAAAATATTTCTGACAAAGTATTGTACATTTTGGGGTATTTGGTCCAGGAACATAGCCAGTGATTTTTCAAACATCTCTCTCCAGCAAAAACAAGCCTTTGTACAATAGAGCCTCTTATTCCTTTGGCTTCTTGTCTAGTTGGATTGCTCTGCTTCTATCTATGGTCACGTTCAACCTGGAAGAGACTGCAATCTAAGCTCTAAATATACTATCTTTTTTTTTGTAAGACTTTGCTGTTTTTATTTACTTTATTCCTAAAGTTTATTGATTCTATTCTAAAGTTGATGTATTTTTCTTAATTAAGGAGAAAACTGAGAGACAAAGTATGTCTCATTAACACAATGTTAATAGTAGAAAAGGGCTTTTTTTACTTTCTTACTCCCTCTGCCCCAATATTTGAGGAATTATGCTAAATTGTGGAATAAATTGCCTGGGTAAAGAAATGGTAGAGGAGCTTGTCTGATTTCAGGCAAAACTTCAGACTGAGAAAACTATGAAAAGTGCAAGAAGAGGTAGGAGCTGCTTTAATCAAGCACTCAGAATGTAGACCATAGTTCGATACAGCAAAAGCCACAGCCAGTGAATCTGACACAGGTTTTTTCCCCACCCAGCCTTTACCCTCTCTTTATTTCAGTTATTAGATGCATTTTGTATCTGTATGAAATGCATGGAAGACATAAAAATAAGAAATAATAAGTTTATTATGTTGATAATTGATTTTTTTTTGTTTGCCAGTTTCTACCTATGTTTTAGAAATTAGTTAAGAGATGGTTTTTATTTTTTAAAGTGCAACTTGGCTGTATTTGTTGAAACAAAAAAAATAATTAAAAAGGAAAGAAAATTTAAATTAGCAAGGATACAGTCATTGTCTAAATAGATTGTAAATATCAATATACCACATAAGACACCTAAATAATGTCTGGCTCATGAAGGCACTAAATAAATGATTGTTGAATGAATGGACAAAAGAAAGAAAGAAAAATATTTGTATGAGCAAATCAAATCACTTTTTAATTTTTATGTTATATTGCAGAATACGGAGCTAGAAGGAGCCAGGAATAGTTGAATCTTGACATTTTATAGGGGAGAAAATGAGGCAAAAGAGAGGTCACACAGGCTGGTGACATTAAATTTTCTTATTTCCCTGCAAATTGTTTTTTTGAACCACTTCCCATTGACTTTTAATGCATACAGTCAACTTACTGTGTTTGCATTAATAGGCTTCTTTGCTTCAGTTTGCCCTAGTAGCTTTAGCATCCTTTCATTCATACAACATATATTTATTGCACGCTACTATGTGTCAGACACTGTTCTAAGCACTGAACAAAGCAGATAAAAATTGTGCCTTTAGGAAGCTTATGTTCTAGTGGGAGAAAGGAAGGCAAGAAAAAAATAAGTGAGTATATAATATATCATATGGCAATAAGTGCCCAAATAAAGCTAAGTAAAAATGATGCAGATCCACTCCTATGTATATAATCAAGAAAATGATAACATATGTCCATATAAAAACTTGCATAGAAATGTTCTTAGCAACATTATTCATAATAGCTAAGAAATCAAACCAATTATCCATCAAATGTTGAATAGAGCAATAAAATGTGGTATATCCAAATAATGGAATATTATCTGGCAATAAAAAGGAATGAAGTACTGATGCATGATACAATATGGATGAACCTCAAAAACATCATGCTAAGAAGCCAGTCACAAAGAACTACAAATTATAGTTTCCATTTATGTGAAAAGTCCATAAAAGGCAAATATCTAGAAACTAGACTTGTGGTTGTCTTGGACTGGGAAATTGGGGTGATTGAGAAGTAATGGCTAAAGGGTGCAGAATTCATTTTGGGGGTGATGAAAATGTTCTAGAATTGATAGTCTCCACTAGATGCACAATTCTGTAAATACACTAAAAGACATTGAATTGTACAATACATTTTAAATGGGTGAATTGCATGGTTTGTGAATTATATCTCAATCAAGCAATTTTTAAAGTGACAGGGAGAACTGGGGTGGGAGTGGGCTGCTGATGCTTTAGGAAGGGTGATCAAAGAAGGTCTCATTGATAAGGTGGCATTTGTGTATGGGAACTGAGGGAGTGACCCTATGGATATTGGGGGAGGAACATTCCAGGCAGAGGGGGACAGCAAATGCAAAGGCCATGTGGTGAGTAAAAGATTGAGATGTTGGAGGAACAGCATGAAGATCACATGACTATTGGAGTGAACAAGGGGGAGGCAGTGGAAGTTAAACAGTTAACTGGATAGAGTGGATTGTGTTGGGGGACTTGGAGCTGTAAAACTGTGGCTTTTCTTTGAGTGAGATGGAAGCTTTTAAGCAAAGCCATGACATGATTTTTAGACAAATCACTCAGAAAATCAACTAATGTCATAACAGTATTCAAAGGACCTTCTGGCTTCACTTCTGAGCTTAAAGTTCAGAATATAAATGGAACCAGCACAGGGGTCTCCTTTACCCAGGCCTGTTGAGAAATTGTTCAGTCTTCACTGTTGGAACTAGGGCCAGGGAGGAGCTTGGAGCTGAGGCTAGATTGACGCAATTTCATCTGGGCTTATGAAAACCTTTTTTTCTTACTAGAGGAAACAGCCATTGGATTTACCAGTAATTGTATTTGTATTTGACAACAAGAATGCAAAGCCATAAAGGTTTATCTATCATAACTGGAAGGCCAGTGATTGAGATGAGCAATAGAGCCTGCTTTCTGAGTCCCTGACTAAATTGAAAGATAGGCAAAGGGAAGATAGTTACTGAGTTCACAGACTTTAGAGTCCATTTATCTATTCTTAACTTCTGCTCTCTCTGTATATACTTTTTTATCAAGGGACACTGCAGAACCAATGGGGGTGAGGAGTGTGGGAGAGATAGAAACCTCAATGATGGGAGAGAATCATTGACCGGCTGCCTCCTGCACACCCCCTAATGGGGATCGAGCCCACATCCCAGGGCGGAATTGAACCTGGGACCTTTCAGTCCACAGGCCAGCGCTCTATCCACTGAGCCAAACCTGCTAGGGCGGCAGTAGAGAATTCTGTTGTGGAAGGTGGGAACAACCTCCTAAGTCAATCATTCACAGTATCTCAGATGGCATTCAACAGGAAATCAGGAAATGCTAGCTGAATGGATGAACTTATAAAGCATGAGATATGTACTTTTGCACAATTCCTAAAAATGAGCTATTCGGAATGCACACAATAAAACATGCACACTCTATAAAAAGATCTGGATAAGTAAGATAACAAAAACATTGTAGAGTCATTACTACTCTGAGTGTGTCCATCATTTTAAAGAGGATTGAGACATATTTAGGGACAGACCCCATGGCTGGTTTTATCTGGGCATCCCAGGAGTTGGATCCACAGCATCAGGGACCAAACTGAATAGACTAGAAATGTTGGAGCTCATTGAGCCAGGCCGGTGTGGTGTGGGATTTGCACAATTAGGATGTAAGATGAGTTTGGGAGGGAAGGTTGTTGGGAACCTAGTGAGTGATCTGAACAAGGGGTTGGCTTTTTTAGCTTTTATCTTTAGTATGGTTGTTTTTCTTGTTACCACTCTATTCCTCATTCCCTCTCTCTTGTCCTTTTCCTGCCATTCCATTTTTCTCTGTCTCTCTCCATGTATCCTATATAATAGAAGTGTTATGCTAAGTGTCCAGTCATTCATTCAGCCATTCAGCCAATCAAAGTGTAATATGCTAATGATATGCTAAGGCTGCTCAACCTGAGCTCCTATAATGTGCACTGACCATCAGGGGGACAATGCTCCAACAGGTAGGTTAGCTTGCTGCGGGAGTCCAGCCAATTAGGACTGAATGAGACAAGCCGAACATGCCCTGGAGCCCTCCTATGGTCCCTCCCCGGCTGGCCAACCTTCTGCATCCCTCCCTGGCCCCAGTAGTGCATTGGTGGGGTTCCTGTGCCCTCTCGGACTGAGCCCCACCCCCAGTGCATGAATTTCATGCACTGGGCCTCTAGTATTATTATACTAATAATACAAAACCAGTTTTATTGATCATTGTATTTACTGAATCAAGTCTTATGTTCCTGTGTTTGTTTTTTTATTTATTTCATTGCAATTGCCTGAGACATGAAAACAAAACCAAAGAATAGTAAATTGTCTGCTTATTTTTTAAAGTAGATAATTTAAAGATTTTTAAATAAGTAAATTCCTTTTTAGTGAGCCAATAGCTTTTGATTTAAAAAACAAAAAACAAAAAACTTTCCTTCATTAACTCCAAATTAATATAGAAATGCTCAAAAAGATTCCTTTTGTCAAGAAGAAAAGTGGTGAATTAGAGAGGAGGAAAGGCCTATTTATGTATGTTATATAATAGAAATTGATTTTTGATAAGGAAGTCAGCAGCTGCAAGTATTGAAGTACAGCTCTCATTAGAAATGGTTGCTCTATTTTAAGGTTCTTGCCAAAGCTGGAACAGGTGCTAACTTTTTTTTTTTTTTTTTTTTTTTAATCACTCACAGTTCACAGGGGTTTAACTAGCTAGAAGGAGGCCCACAGTCAAGGGACTGATACCCAAAGGAGCTGTTGTTCGGGCAGCATGGTGCTCCAGCCAGCTAGATGCTCTGATACAATCCCCAGAGCCCTTCTGGAATAGTTGGCTGTGCGGACTCCCACCCATATTAAAATTAGAATCACACCTGCCACGTCCAGCATGTGTTAGGTTTCTGAAAATACTAGAGAAGGAAGATGGCAAAAATATTCATACTGACATCCTTAGACTGTTGTTCTAGGGCAGTGTGGGTGAGGGTGAAAGGGATGGGAGTGGGAATAATCAATGGCCTTTGCTTCCAAAACCTGTTATTGATGCAGGACTATGGGAATTCTTTGAGGTGGTTTGTGCTGTTTATCCTTCTTTATTTTATAGTTTTTAAACATAAGCTTAGTTTTTGGCAAACTTGAGTCCTTTATACTTTAAAATTAAATTAAAATTTCACTGAAAACAGAATGCAGTGCAGAAAGATGCAAAGAGGATGGTAGGGAGATCACAGAGGGACTGGCAGAGGAGGTGCTAAGTGGGTTTTCAGAGGTGGCCGGGGAATTCACCATTTACCTATGCTTGTCACCAGCTCACATGCCAGCAGAGCCCACAGGTTGTGTAAATGAGGTACTTGGCTGGGGCGTAAGAAAACCAGTGGCGGTGGGGCTGTGATGAAGGAAGAGGATGTGCTCTCTAAGGCTACTCAGCTCCAGCCGCTTGTTGCCTTGTGACACTGTCGGCTCAGTGCTGCAAGAGCCAGAAACCCGGGTGCCGTCCGTATAAGACTTTCCAATTTTTAAAACATTGGGAAGGTCAAACAAAACACATCTGCCAGCTTATTTAGCCTGTGGGCTGCTAACCTGTGACCATTACAGCTCATTACTTCTGTGCCAGTGTGAGTCACTGGTTCCAGTGTGGTGTGGCTTTGCCCCATGCTGCCAGCTGCCCTGTCTTCTTAGTCCTGGATGTTTCCCCATCCTCCCTAAAAACCCTCCCTACCACCATTCCTCCTCATTAATTCTTACTCAGCCTTCACTTTCCCTCCCACTTTCTGGGCTTCCTCAGTCCATTCTTTCATTTAACACATGTTATTGGTGCTTAGTGTGTGCCAGGCACTCTTTTAGACATAAGTTTATAGGAAGGCAAAATCCTATCCTTATTGAGCCCAAATTCTAACCTTCCTCGGTTTCTGCTTGCCTTTGAATCCACAATACTTTCAGGGAACTCAAGTTTGACCACACCCTGGCACCTACGGGCGTAATAGATCCTTAGTGGTTATGCAGGAAGATTGCAATTTTTACTGAAACATGGAGCCTTCACTGCCTTTTTTTTCCTCTTCTGGTTTCTATAACAGTTTGGAGCATACAAACACCAGAAAAAGTCACTTTAAAACTTGAGCAGGTCAAAGATGGAAGAAGTAATTTTAAGGTAAAAAGAATGCTCTTATGCTCTTATGTAGTTACTCTAAACTTTAAGGAACATCGTCAACAACAATAGCTTAGTTTTTGCTGCTGTTAAAAACAAGTAAATTGTTTCAAAGTAGGTGTGTGTGTATCTAGTGTAAAAGAAGTCAGTGTGGGCATTTGTATCAAAATTTGCCTACCTCTTTCTGAAGGAGGCTTATTCGTTATACCTCAGTTTACTTAATGTGAGGCAAGTTGAAAAGCAACACTCCCATTATATGTGATGCTGTGAAAAAAAAAATAATATATATATATATATATATATATATATATATATATATATATATATATATAAATATAAGAGCCTAAGCTACCAAATGACCAAATGACCCATCTCTATGACATGCACTGACCACCAGGGAGCAGATGCTCAACACAGGAGCTGTCCCCTGGTAGTCAGTGTGCTCCCACAGCCAACTTCTCACAGCTGGCCAACCTCCCTTGGTCCTTCCCCTGGCTGGCTGGGTGAGATGGTCCCAATCACTGGCTAGATCAAGGGATCCCACCTGTACATGAATTTGTACACTGGGCCTCTAGTTTTAAATAATTTCAGAAAAAGAAAAATTACAGTGGGGAGGGGAGGAAGATCTGGGGGAGATAATATCGAATAGATCAACCAAAGGACTTGTGTACATGCATATAAGTACAACCAATGGACATAAAACTCTGGGGAGGAAGGGGGGCAAAAAAAAAATCAATAAAATATATTAAAAAAAAAAAGAATTGACTTTGAGTATGAATCACATCTTTGAGGGTTTTTGTTGTTGTTATTGTTGTTGTTGTTGTTTTTAATATATTTTATTGATTTTTTACAGAGAGGAAGGTAGAGGGACAGAGAGCTAGAAACATCGCCCAGCTTTCTCCTGCACAACCCCCATCGGGGATGTGCCCGCAACCAAGGTACATGCCCTTGACTGGAATCGAACCCGGGACCTTTTAGTCCACAGGCTGACGCTCTATCCACTGAGTCAAACTGGTTTCGGCACGTCTTTGAGTTTTTGATGATCAATGTAGTAACTGACTAAAACTTAGAAAATAATATTCCTAACCATTTATAATTTCTAGCATTTCTCTGACAGATTGTTTGGGAGCAATAAAAGTGCCTTGACATGTCCAATCTCATTTTAGAATAAAAGCTAGTTTCTTTAAAATTTTTAGATTACTTTCCTGCAGGTTGTAAGAAATACTATGGGGAAAGGATTCTTTTTAAAGGATTGCTTTTTATCAATCTAGGCCTTGCCTGTAAAGAACAAAAGGTGGGTTTTACATACTTTTTGTGGGATGTGTTTAAAGTATTGATTTTAGGACCTTTGTTTATTTGATAGTATTCTAACTTTCATTTCTTTACTGTTTTGCGTTAGTGTTCGTGTTCTGATATGCAATCATTTTACATGCGTGTTTCCTCAAATTTTTAAAGATTTTTCTAGATGTATAGATTAAACAACAAAAGGTATATTTAAAACTGTAACAGTACTTTGCAGTTCTAGGAAAGAGGAAAGTTGTGGGGTTAAACTTTGTATTTTCTTTCTTATACAAGCTTTTTAAAAGGTATTTTTAGACATTCTTTTTAACTAATTTATGTGCAACCTTTAAAACATCAATATTTGAATGAAAACAAGACCCAGCTTATTTTCTGTTTGCTGTAAATTAAGCAAACATGCTATAATAAAGACGAAATGAAGGGGGAAAGATGAGACTCATGTTTGTATTTTGGGAGAGATATCTCAGAAGTGATGTTCTGTGTCCTACAAGGTGGCGTACAATTTTAATTTGTCCTATCATGGTGATGTTAATCTTCAATAATAGATTAAAATGGCATTTGAAGCAAGCTTTCTGTACTATAGTTACTCTGTTTTGCTTTGAACCTAACAAGTGTTTTATTGAGAGTTATTTTGAGATTGTGGAAGTATTCTGTTCCTCATCAAACATTCACCCACTAATTTTAACATTCATTGATATTTCTTGGCTGAGTTTATTATTACTGTGATGATTGCCAAATAGTGATTTTCTAATTCCATCATTCTGTCTATATTCATCAATTGACTTTTCAATGTAAGGATGCCATCTATTGTAGCTGTCTATCACTCTTTCCAAAAACGTTTTCTTAGAGGAGTGACATTACCTCCACTTTCTCTTTCACCTCTTCCCTACTCTCCCTTTGTGAGGGACATCATCCTCATTCATTTCTAATAATTACTCCTATGATTCTTTTTGCAAAAATAATCTGATGCATGACTTTTATTTACCTAATTTCTCACACATATTCCAGTATAATAACTTTTCAACTTACTTAAAAAAATATTTTTATTGATTTCAGAGAGGAAGGGAAGAGATAGAGATAGAAACATCAATGATGAAAGAGAATCATTGATCAGTTGCCTCCTTTACGTACCCTACTGGGGATTGAGCCAGCAACCCATGCATGTGACTTGACCAGGAATTGAACAGTGACCTCCTTCTTTATAGGTCGAAGCTCAAACTCTGAGCCACATGGGCCAGGATCAACTTACCTTTCTAAAGTTTAACTTAATATCCTAGAAATCATGTCTTTCAGTATTAAAATTAAAGAATTCTTCCTTATTTTTCTTAGTAATAGCTTTTTTGAGATATAACTCACCAGACAATTTACCCATCTACAGTATACAAATCAGTGGTCTTTAATATATTCAGAGTTGTGTGACCATCACCATAATCCGTCCTAGAACATTTTCATCCCCCCCGAAAGAAACTCTGTACCCTTAGCAGTCACTCATCATCCTTCCAATTCCACAAACCCTAGGAGACCACCAATATATTTCTGTCTATAGTTTTTGCCTATTCTGGACCCTTTCTTTAAATGAAATCATACAGTGTATAGTCCTTTGTAACTAACTTTTTAAATGTTTTCAAGGTTCATCGTGTATCAGAACATCTATTCTTTTTATTGCCAAATAATATTCCATTGTATGGATATACCTCATTTGGTTGCTCGTTTTTTTCAGAGATGGACACTTGAATTATTTACACTTTTTAGCTATTATGGAATAATACTGCTATGAATATTCTTATACAAGTTTTTGTATGGACAATTTTTTTTTCAATTCTCTTGGCCATATACTCCAGGAGTGGAATTACTGGATCATCTAAGTTTAATTTTTGAGGAATTGCCAGACTGTTTTTCACAGCAGCTTTTATTTACCTCATGTCTCACAAATATACCAGTATAATAAATTTTCAACTTACTTTAAAAATATATTTTTATCTGGTAAATGAATAATTAGAACATATTGCTGATGCCCTGGCTGGTTTGGCCCAGTTGATAGAGCGTCAGCCTGTGGACTGAAGGGTCCTGGGTTAGATTCCAGTCAAGGGCACATGCCCAGGTTGCAGGATCGATCCCCAGTAGGGGGTATGCAGGAGGCAGCCCATAATGATTCTCATCATTGATGTTTTTATCCCTCTTCCATCCTCTCTGAAATTAATTTAAATATATGTAATATATATTATATATATATTATACATATATATTATATATATATGCCTGCTAGGTAAGCCATGGTTGCCTAGGAAATCATGGGCAGAATATAAAAGAACATATTGCTGGTACAATTAGTTATGCAAGAACAGGGCACTCCTGAAGTATTATAGAAAAGGGGGAAAAACACTCTAACTGGGAAGGGAAAGGCCTAAAAAGGCATGATTCTGAAAGGATAACTTGGAGGTGGATAGAAGAGCTTTTGAGAAGGCAGAGAAACATCAGAGAGCTTAAGGAGATACACCTTTTCTTCTCTACATCACATGCTATTTATGAAAGCAGATTTTTTTTTCTGTACTGCTAATTTTTATTTTCCTAACAATACAGGAAGTCAGTGAAGGACTGGCAGGAAGCTAGCATATTCTGTGGTCATGTTGGCATGCCCATAAGTAAAGGCACAATGAAACAAAACATTGACTGGCATTATATCTTTAAATTATAATTAAATACCTTGCAATCCATGCCAAGCTGTTGGTTTTTGTGGGTATAAATACATAATGATAATCTATATTTATTTTTCTGGCATCTGACCTTAATGAAATAAACTTGGGTTGTTTTCATTTCCTTAATCAGTTTCCAAATGCCTGTTAGGTAAGCCATGGTTGCCTGGGAAATCATGGGCAGAAGAGTACAGTCTTTTTTTTAAAAAATATATTTTATTGATTTTTTACAGAGAGGAAAAGAAAGGGATAGAGAGTTAGAAACATCGATGACAGAGAAACATTGATCAGCTGCCTCCTGCACACTCCCCACCGGGGATGTGCCCGCAACCAAGGCACATGCCATTGACCAGAATAGAACCCAGGACTTTTCAGTCCGCCAGCCGACACTCTATCTATTGAGCCAAACCGATTTTGATGTATTCCCAGCTTGCATGTGGCTGGCTTGGCTCGGGGAAACCGCATCTCATCAGGTGGACCCACTCCTCCCTTTTTTTTCAAGGGGTCTGTGTAGGTGCCAGGTCTGAACTATTCAGGGCCAAATTCATTCTGTCACTAACCCAGGTGCCTAGTTGTACAGGAAGAGATCTGGTTCCTACTCTGGTTTCCAAGCCTTTCTTTTTTTTTTGGATCAGCTGTGGGCCTTTGCCTAGTTTATCATAGTCCTCTGACTCTACCCAGGAACTATGGGGATGGGTGAGGTCAGGGAATAACAAAAATGCCAACCCAGTTCCTGTGGCCCTGCTGACCCTTTTGACCATAAGCTGTTCATTATTTCAGACTTCTATTTTCAAATTCTGCTAGGATGGTGTTTGCTAATTCCTAGTGTTGGCACTGGCCTTAACCAGAAGGGCACAGAAACCTCTTGTTTCCTTTAGTTCAGCACATCCTGACCCCAGAGCTAACAAACCCTTGGACGAGATTGTTTCATTCAATCTACTTCTGATAGATATGACCCCCAAAGACTCCAAAACCACTAGTTAAAATGAAGCAAGGGATTGGAACTGGAGGTATTTAGGGACAGGAAACAATGTTTCATTTTTCTGTATTGTGCACTTTTTTCTTTACCAAGAATACGTATTACTTTCATGAAAAAAAAAAAAAGACAAAATTAATTCACTGTGCATTCTAGCCTGGAAAGTCAGCTCTTCATTCAGATCAGTTTAGCATCAAACCCTCTGGCTGGCTGTCTTCAGCAGGCAGCAGCAGGACTCTTTCCTCTGACTGTTAACACTTGCCTTTTCTTGTACTTAACTTTAAGATCTTCTGTCCCTTTTCCACTTATCAAATTAAAAGCTAAATTCTAAGTGTCCAAAACTTATAAAAACTCTACTATAAGTAGATAGACAGGTAGTACACTAAAATTATAAGAGCTAAAGCAATATATAATGCAATAGAATCATGGCAAGGCTGCTGATACGTTCTCTTGTTATTACAGTTTATAATTATGACGTGATGAGCACCTGTACAAAGCAGATGTACCTGAATCTTGCCAGACACTTAATGGAGGACAGCTCTCTGGGACAGTGGGAACAGGCTCACTGGAACAATTTTATATGAGTGGTCCTGAGCCATTCCTAACTTTTTTTGAGCAGAGCAGAGCTTTGAACTCCATAGTTAGTTTATAAAAAGCTTGAATAATTGCTCCAAAATGGCCGAAGTTTTGTTCCATGTTGTTCAAAAAACCAATTTAACCTAGCTGCTCAAATTAACATATTATAGTGGTCTTTCACACACACACAAACACACACATGAGTTGTTATTTTACAATTTTCAAATGAATAAGGTTTATGTTCTGACATGGAAAATGCTCATGATAAACTGAGCAAAAATTGCAGGACAAGGTATATAATATGATTCCATTTTTATAAAAATTAAACAAGCAAATCTATACGCATCTCTATAAAAAATAATCTATTACTTAGCATCTAAGGAGGTAAACTGAGAAATTGAGCCTTCGACTTATATTTTATACAATTCTATGTTGCTGAATTTTTAAAGTATTACTTTTGAAAGAGAACAAGAGCGATACACACACACACACACACACACACACACACACACACACACACACGTCTGACCTAGGGGCCTAGGACATTTGACACTACAGGAAGTCTTGACCATCTAGATCCAAGCCACAAGGCGGTGCTATTGAACTTTGGATGAATCAGTGCACCAGCATCTCAGATTCCTCCTGGATAAAATGAATCACATGGCAGCGGGGGAGATGTAGCCTTGAGAGTTACTTGTGTGTCCTGGGAGCCTGCCTCTGATAATTCTAAATCTGAAGCGGGGTTGAGGAAAGATGAGACCAAAGAATTCTTCTTCTCATTGACTGTATTTATGAAACCAGAACAAAGAATGCTATGCTTAATTTCCTCTTTTGCTCTAAGTCTCTACTCACACTCATATTCAAATGGAGGAGGAGGAAGCTTGAAAACTAGCTTTGTTGGGTTACCCTCTCTTCAAAAGAGCTGATGAAAATTATGCACCTTAATCCCAAAGAACTGCTTGGATGGCTGGATTTTCAAAAGAATTCCTAGAGATCTTCAGGTTCAGATTAAGGACCCTTCACTGCTTTAATTTAATTGCTTTATTTTATTCAGGAGGGAAGAATGGTCCAAAGAAATCAGGGCCACAGAGCCAAGAGGGAGACTCAACCCTGTTTCCTCACTCCTTTGCACACCTACAACCAGCAGGGAACCAGATGACCAAAGCCCTGGAAACGGTGGTGGTACCTGTTGGGAAAGGGATGCTCTCTCATTTGAGCTTCTTCTGCCTTGTGGTGTCAGGCTATGTGTGTAGTTAAAATTAAGAGTGGTCTTTAAAAATCAGTTAAAGGTTTTTTTTTAATTATTTTTTTATTGATTTTAGAGAGGGAGTGAGAGAGAGAGAAACATCAGAGATGAGAGAGAATCATTGATCGGCTGCCTCCTGTCCGCTCCCTACTGGGGATCAAGCCCACAACCCAGTCATGTGCCCTTGACCAAAATAGGACCTGGGACCCTTCAGTTCACAGGCCAACGCTCTATCCACTGAGCAAAACCTAGAGCAAAGAGTCTTTAAAACATTAAAAAAAAAAAAAAAAAGAAGAAGAAAGAAAGAAAGAAAAAACTTGAAATGAAAAGAATTCATTGCTCTGTTCATGTACTTTATTTCTTTATTGAAAGGTTGACTTTACAATAAAAATATATATATTTATTAGCCATTTGTTGTTCCTGTTTGGAGAGTTTTCCCTCTTGGTTGGGGTTTTAATAATGAGCATACACATTTTTAAGGCCACTTTGGAAATATATACTGATTATGGACTTGGTTGTTATGCTCTTGATTTAGATATATTTATTCTGTGATTTCTTCAGAGCAACATTTTTTACCTGCTCTGAGGCAAAGTGTATAGGGAGAGATTTGAGTCTGAAAAATTTCTTCCGTAATTAATAATCAACCAGATTTTCCTCCCTTGCCAGAAGCAAGATGGAATGTCTCAGGAGAGGATTTCTAAACATAAAATGCAATGATATTTTAACAAAGTATTTTAAGTGGAATGGAGGCACAAACGAAACATCTTGATGGAGTCAGAAAATATCTATACATTTATGAAGAAACACAAAGCAGGCAGATGACATTATTCAAAACCCGAGAATTAGAGCAATAAATCCATGTACCATGACAATATAAACACAAATGTCCCAAAATGATCAGATCTGTCTCATGGTAACGTGTGGTTTTGAAAACTTGGTTGTTTTCCTTATTTCAGAAGCAGGGTGACATTGAGAAATATCAAGTTCAATAGATAGTCAACACTGAAAGTCAAGTAAGCATTTCGCTTCCTTCTCCTTCATGTAGTGTTATCAATTATCCATTTTTGTGATAAAAATCTTTTAGCACTGACAAATTTTCAAGAGACAAGACTAAATTCTGTCCTGGAATTCCTCAAGCTTGAGCTCTAGCCGGAAGTGAAATTTTGTTTTGGAAAATCTGAGGAAATAAGCTCAATTAATTTTGAGGAGTGGAAAGAAGGATCCTGAAATACCCCTTGCTTCTTCAGACATATTATTTAACCTAGCACATTCCTCACAGCAGCTGCTCCAAACCTTCTCTACTTCCGCCAAATCCTCCTAGGCCGTGGAAGTCAGAGGCTGGATGACCTTTCTCATTCAAGTTCCTCCTCGCCTCCAAACACTCCCATCTCTACTCACTCAGTTATACAGTAAGTTCTTCTAAGGGCACTCAGCTTTCTTGGCATTATATTCTCCTCGTTGTAGCACAAAGCAGTGCCTAGTTCATAGGCATAGGTCAATGATTAATACTTTTGTACCTGAAAAGGGCAAAATCAACTAAACAACATGGACATCAGATTTTACCTGTGGTCACACCCTGCCTGAAGCCTCTTGACTTGGAAAAAATGAACTAAGAAAGATGGCATCAGCGTGCTTCACACAGGGCTAGGTTGGAATCTGGTTCTACTGTTCTTTAACTTTGTGATCTTGGACAAGTTGTTTAACTTCTCAACGCCCAATCCCACTATTTTTCATATACTTTGTTTATTAAAATGAAGGTAATAACAATTCCTGCCTCAAAGTTTATAGTAAGATTAAATAAGCAAGTACTAAAAATGGATGCTTTGTAAGCTGTTTTCCTAATCTCTTTATATTATCTGCAGGTGAGCCTCAGTTAAAAAAAAGAAAAGAAAAATGGTGTTGAAGGAGAGCTAGTAAGAATTGTTTCTTGGCTCCTTTACCCAGATTTTTTAACTTGTCCATCTCTGGTGCCAAGAATATATGCCCCTTCTCCATTTTACGGACAGGACAGAACAAATGACCTCTGCTTCACTTTCCCATGGAACTCTGGGTACCATGTCTGCTTTTCTGTTTTTCATAGAGCCTACCTCCATGCTGACTAGGTGTACTTAATGTCTTTGAAATGGAATTTCTTGAATTGTCATGAATAAACTCTAGACCTGTTGTTTCTTCTAAACTTATCTGTTCACATCCTAGAGATCATTTTGATTTGCAAATTCTAAAGCTATTTTTCTAACATTCCTATCAGAACATAACTCAGTCACAAAGATTTCAAGATAGAATAATTAATGTATGTTGATTGTTCGCTCATTCAGAAAGATTTATTAGATGCCTGCTATACTTTAAAAAAATAAATAAAACATTATGTGTTTAAATATAGAAGAAATTGTTTGCTT
The DNA here is from genome assembly GCF_014108245.1 of Pipistrellus kuhlii. Classification (NCBI taxonomy): domain Eukaryota; kingdom Metazoa; phylum Chordata; class Mammalia; order Chiroptera; family Vespertilionidae; genus Pipistrellus; species Pipistrellus kuhlii. Next base: position 27,662,881 of record NW_023425460.1, on the reverse strand, counting down.
TCTCTCCCCCCCCCCCCCCCCCCATATCCTTTAATACTAATAAGGTCACCTTTTTGAGTTGTTCTAAAATAATGTCTGACTATAGTGACATCTACTGGTAAAATTGAGCACCAAACCAAGGGGATCGTGAGTTTATAGACTATTTTGACAGTTCTTTTTTCCCTACAGTGTAGTCCAGGCAGACATCCAAATCAACATTCTTTGATAATGAGAACTTCTAAGCCATTACATTAAAATCACTTTCCTGTAAATGATTAAAAGGTTATCTATTTGAAATACTATTCCTATCTTTGCTGAAATATTAAAGACCAAGCTGCCAGGCAACCTTTTGAGAGGACCGTACATAAGAAAGTGCACATAACCTTAAAAAATATTGCATTACAGTAATTCATATTGAACTGAAAGTCTGGGAGCCATAACCAACATAGCATTGCCTTTGACTTATAGATTCCAGGGCATTCCAGCTCACAAATGGATAATTATTAAAAGTTAATTTGTGTGCCACCTTGGAATTTTATCATATACAGTGCCTTAGAACCACTTTTGCTGCATCCCATAACCACTAGATGCCTAGTGGTAAAATTCTTAAGTATCCATCAATAGCTCTTCTTTTTATTTTTAATCCTCACTGGAGGACAGGCTTAGAGAGGAAGGGGGGAAGAGAGAGAGAGAGAGAGAGAGAGAGAGAGAGAGAGAGAGAGAGAGAAACATCGATTGTGAAAGAGAAAAATCAATCAATTGCCTTTCACACACTCCCTGACCAGGGATCAAAACCACAACCCAGGCATGTGTCCCAACCTGGAACCTTTCAGTGCATAGGACAATGCCCAACCTACTGAGCCACTCCAGCCAGGAAACAGCTCATTTCATACCACATAATTGAAATAATGTGAATATGCCAAAAAGGAATAAAAAAGGGGGGGAATATGAAATAATGCTTTTGTAATATCAGTAAATAATTAGAATGTTTTTTTAATTAAAATAAAGTTTTTAATTAATGGATTTTTTTTATTACCTTGAATTCTGGGGGGAGAAATGACTATAATTGTCTAATGGTTTCTGACCTTTGTATTTCTGTGGAATCAGTTATAACTTTTCCTTCATTTCTAATTTTATTTATTTTAGCTCTCTTTCTTTTTTTCTTGGTAAGTCTAGCTGAAGATTTGTCAATTTTATCTACCTTTTCAAAGAACCATGTCTTAGTCTCATTGATCTTTTCCTGTTGTTGTTGTTGTTTTTTTCTAGTCTTTATTCCATTTATTTTCATCCTGATCTGCACTAGTTCCTTGCTTCTATTAAATTTGGACTTCGTTTGTTCTTTTTTAAATTCATTTAGGTGTAAAGTTAGGTTGTTTGAGTTTTTTTCCTGTTTCTAGGCCTGTATTGCTTTAAGCTTCTCTCTTAGAACCACTTTTGCTGCATCCCATAAATTTTGGTATGTCATTTTTCTGTTTTAATTTGTCTAGATTTTTTTTTAAATTTCTCCTTTGATTTCATTGATAACCCATTGGCTGTTCAGTAGCATGTTATTTAATCTCCACAGTTTGTTTTTCCCCCAGTTTTCTTCTTATGATTGATTTCTAGTCTTATACCATTGTGGTTGGAAAAGATGCTTAATATGATTTCAGACTTACTGAATTTATTGAGACTTGTTTTATGGTCTAATATGTGATCTATTCTGGAGAATGTTCCATGTGCATTTAAGAAAAATATGTATTCTGTGACTTTGGGCTAGATGTTCTGTATATATCTATTAAGTCAATTTGTGTCATTTAAGACCAATGTACATTTTAGTTGGACTGCACTACTGTACAGTGTACGCTTAATTTCTGACTGGTCCTTTTCCATTTTTTTGGCATTCTCATTAAGATCCTTAAAGGTTTCACTAAGTTCCTCAGAGGTTTCTAGAAGATTCTTGAGTAATCTTTTAACTGTGATTTTGAACTCTATATCCAGTAGTTTGTTTTCCTCCATTTCTTTCATTCGTGACTTATTTCTTTGTCTCCGCATTTTAGCTGCTTCCCTGTGTTGATGGAATGGGTTTGTGTGGTAGGTGACCTATAGGGCCCAGTGGCTCAGTCTCCCCAAATCACTTGAGGTGGACATTCTTGGTGCACCCCTTTGTGGGCTGGGTGCACAGTCTTATTGTAGTTAAGCCTTGATTGCTGTTGGTATCACTGGGAGGAATTGACCTCCAGGCCAATTGGCTGTGAGGACCCTCTGTGTCAATAATGGAAGAACTACTGTGCTGGAAGCACCCTTATGGGGCAAGACTTGCTACAGTGGGGCTTTGGTGCTCATTGAGTCTGCCTCTTGAGTGTGTCACTTATGGATGTGAGGAGTTGAAATCTGGTATTGTCTCACACTGACCATTAGGTACACTGGCTCCTGGATCTCCAAGGAGGTGCAGGTCAGTTATTACCTAAGGCCACCCAGCATAAGCTACAGCAAGATCTGCAGATTTCTCCTCTTTGTTTTGGGTTTGGAAGTTTTGGAACTATCTGACCCAACTGCCCTTTGTTATATTAAGTTGCAAAAGGGCAGGCCATTCATATGCAAAAGCTTCGGAGTACAGCTTGGGTGGATTTGTAAATTGGTTGGTGCGGGGGGGGGGGGGGGGGGGGGGGGGGGGGGGGTCTCAAGAGAATCACCAGGGTGTAGCAAACAGTGATGGCTGCCAGTCAGCCTTCTCTGTGTCTCTGCGTATTCACATCCCACGCCCCAGCACAGTAAACAGTGATTCCTGCGAGCACCTCTGCAAGAAAGCCACACTCACTTTCTAACCCAATGGCAGACAGTCCAGCTTCTCCCCGTAGGAGTATGGGTCTCCAGAGTATTGCCGGAAACTGGAGTTCAGAGCAGTAGAGAGCTTGTATCTCCTTCCCAATTGAAAAAAACAGCACACCCAGTCACCAGCCCGATTTGGGCGCCTCTGTACCTCTGCTTTTCCGCTCCTCTGAATGTCCTACCCCGTCTCAATGTGCTTTTTTATTTCCTTCTAGTTGTGGAACTTCTACTTAGCAATGTAGTTCTGGATGATAGTCATTCTGTCTTTGTAGTTTTGGTGTGGTTGTGAGAGGCAGCATGTACAGGTGTACACCTTATGTTGCCATCTTGGTTTTTTAGGATGCTATAATCTTGTACATGTCATTTTGCAATAGGCAAGTGTAAAATAAATTCCTGAAATGGAATTTCTGGGGAAAAGGTATGTGCATTTATAAATTGATAGATGCTGTCAAATTGGCCTTCATGGAGGTTGTACCAAAGCACACACTCATCTACAGAGCATCAATCTTCTGACTTTTCTAAAATCACATGGCAAGGAACCAAAACACTAATCAAGGAAGTAACAGATCCAAAACCAGTTTGGCTCAGTGGATAGAGCGTTTGTCTGTGGACTGAGGGGTCCCAGGTTTGATTCTGGTCAAGGGCATGTACATTGGTTGCGGGCACATCCCCGGTGGGGGGTGTGCAGGAGGCAGCTGGTCGATGTTTCTCTCTCATCGATGTTTCTAGCTCTCTATCCTCTCTGTGAAAGATCAATAAAATATATTTTTTTTAAAAAAGGAAGTAACAGAGATAATTTGACCTGACTCTGTGACCATGAGCCAACGGATTTGCTTGTTACTTCTCTCTCCCTTGCTAGACAATTTGGATATCTGACTTAAAGGTGTTTAAACCTCATAATTCTAAAACGGAATGTCATATTAAATATGTTTCCAATTCAGTTGTTTAGCTGCATTTCAGACTGTCAGAACCTCATGAGGTTAGAGGTGGGGAGAAAGTAAGAACAACCAAAGGACTTGTATGCATGCATATAAGCAAAACCAATGGACACAGACAGTAGGGGGATGAGAGCAAGTGCTGGGAGTGGAAGTGGCCAGGGAAAAGTCAATGGGGGAAAAAAGAGACATATATAATACTTTAAACAATAAAAAATTTAAACTAAAAAAAAAACAAAAAACACAAGAAGTTAGTAGATTGGATGATGGGTTTAATCTTTGTTTTTTAAAGTTTCGAATTTTATATCTCTATTAAATCTATAGTCCTAAAACTTCTTGATATTGTACTCTTTAATTCTCTTAAGCATCACATTGCACTTCAAAGTTTCTATTTGTGTAGGTTTTATTTAAAAGGTACCATATTTGTAAGCAAACTAAAAAATTAAAATAATTTAAAATGTTTACATTTTATGTTAACAAAAATAACATTGTTGTGGGAAAAACTATTTAATAATGAGTGAGAAGAATATTGTTTATACTATTGCAAATATGGCTTACTAGATGACAGCTGGTAGGGCACCTTGGGAAACCCAGTGGAACATTTTCCTATGGACTGGACTTCTGTGCTACAACACTTTCTGTCTGTCTTGACATCACATATAGCTGCTCCTTACCCTCCTATTGTAAAGCCCTTTCCCCAATTTCCAGATGATGAGCAATGCCAAGGCTCAAAGCTTTTTGTGAATTGGTTTTCAAAGTCCAACTCTAAACCTAGTGTTCAGGGAGGCTAAACTTTGAATGGGTCTTTCTTTGTGGACCAGGATAATTATTGTAGCTGTATAAGCTTTGATGTAGTGACAAAAGGGGCTGTGGTTGGGGTTGTACCCAGGTTTCAGGTACCCAGGTTATAATATCTAAATTCTAATGCCCAATACTGACATGACACCATACATCTAGACAGAGGTCAGCATGTTATCCAGAACATCAGACTCTTCCCATTAGATTACCTTCAAGAGACCAATTAGGTTTATTGTGTGAACAAACAAAAGGGTAGGAAAGCTATGCTGAGTACAGAGAGTAGTGCTTGGGAAACACACACAGAATCAGGCTCATGGCCCTAGCCAGAAGCAAATGCAATACAGAGGGCTACAGCTAAAGCCAGAATTGGAAAGGTGGCAACCCCTATGTATAAAAAAGGCTGATGACCCTTGGCAGCCCTACAGATCAGCCAGGAAATGAGAGCTGCCCCGCAGTAAAACTCTATGCTAGCAGGAGAGAGCCAAATGAGGTTTGTAATCTGGAAAACTGTTCTTAACAGTTCCTGGTGAGACTACTCAGGAATAAGCACCCTGGCATAGGCATCATGTTGAAGAGGAGAGTGATTGCTCAACTCTACAGTATTAGCTACAGTCCCATACTTAGCATTTCTGTCCTCTTTTATGGTCTACATCTTTTCTATGGCACTCCTCTTTAACAAGAGTTGGGCAGGTAACATTACTCTAACAAATGAAGCAAACAAGAAAAATGGACTAGGGGATACCAAGTGACTTGCCCAGCTGGACAGTGATAAGACCACACCCAGATCATCAGACTCCTAATCCAGGGCTTTAGCCACTCTTCCAAGGTGGACTAGTGTGTGTGGGAGGAGCCGCAGATCATGGGAGAAACAAAAGCTCAAGCTGAGCTATTGGAACCTAAGAGGCTTTAGAAGGCAGAGAAGAGGCAACATAGGAGAAACACAGGAAGAAAGCTCTTGGCAAATATAGGAATTGGTGGGAAGATTCATTCAAGTATCAAATTTGTGTTGGGGCATGGGCAATTAAGTTCTAAAAGTGTGAATAGATGCATAATTAGGATGTGATCCTGTGTGGTGTGTAATAAGGCATCATTGTGGTTTTACCACAATAACCAGAGTAACAATGAAAGCAGGGTTTTCGGGAGATTAGTTATGGCAGTATGACAAGGATCTGAGTGGAAGAGAGAATCTAGACATGGGTAACACAATTAGGTATTCTGGTTGTAGTAATTCAGTTGTAAAGTGGTAACTCTTGGACTAAGGTGGTAGCAGTGGAAATGGCCAACAATGAATCCACACCACTTTAAGACAGACATTCCATAATTTAGTAACAAATTAGCTATGGAAACAAAAGTACAGAATTCAAAGCTATTCCAAGCTCTCGTCTAGAACAATGAAGTCCTCACTGGAACAGAAGCCATTAGAGATATTGGATTTGATGTGACAGCTCAGAGGGACAGTTTGTAACTTAAGAGTACATCACAGCTGAGTGGCCAGAGGTCACTCTTCTTTATGAAATGATTTCTGAGGCATATGGATGAAAAAGAAGTTATATTAGCTAGCACATTTGCTATAATCATAAAAAACAAAATATGGCTTTTTCCCCCCCCCACTTTATTAGTTCTTATAAAATAAAAACAATTTGTGAAACGATTTCCCTATTCAAGATAGAGAAACTACAATCTTTACAAAATATACACATCCATAATTGTTATAATACATATCCTTGTATACACCTTGGACATTAGAAAAATATTTAAGAATCACACCCTATAAAAATTGGGAGAAGAAACATTTTCCCCAACTTTGGTCATATATGTGACATTCAAGTACTTAAACTACATTGTTGAAATATTGTAAAATGTCTATAGTTTCCAGGATCAAAGGGATGTAACTTTCAAGGCCCCATAGGTTCTTTTATTTGTGCAAGGTCAAGAACCAGGAGAGGGTTCCCTGAGCGTTAATTTACCCTAGGTAGGTCAAGCAGTGGTTTACTTTCCATACTTTATCATGGAACTAAGGGGGTAAGGCCATGGAACTAAGGGAATAAGGCCATGGAAACCCACCTTAGGCAGGTCCCCTCCCTAGCATTCCTATCTATGTAGTGTGGCTCCTACAAGAGGATTTCTAAGCATTGAGCTCTAAAATGCTGATTCTATATTATCTAAGATATTTGCAAAATGATGCTTTTGCAAGTCTAGACTCCTGTATTGTGAGTTAGGACAAAGTTATGATAGTGTGACTTCCCTAAATAGACTTCATTTAGGATTTGTCAGGTAGGGAGCATTTGGAATGATCAGTAATCCAAAAATTCCCTCTTGGAACTATTGGAGAAGTTCTTTTCTTACTAAGGCCTAAACCTCAGAAGCCAAGTTCCTTCTTACTTTGGAAGAACTGTGACCAAAGGGTGGGAAAGAACCTATAATCTTTCAAATCTGCAGGCTTAAAATAATAGATGCTACATCTGACAAAGAGCTGGAGCCCATTATAGCTTCAGCAATAAAGGGTTCATTGTTACAAAAAAATCATTTGCATGTATTTCCCACTTTCTAATTAATTCCAAGCTTTCTTAATATTCAATTCTCTGTTTATCAGCATAGTATTGGCTTGCTGAAGTTCCAGATATGATTTGTTATTTTATTTCATGACACTAATATCATGATGCAGCATTTACATTTAATATCATACTTATGTACTAGAATTTAACAGTGATTATTTTTTCTATTCAAGAAACTACAAAAGTCAACCAACCATGGAATTCACAGGTCTTAACATTTAACATATAATATGAAGCATATTACAAATAATCCCATAAGGCAAAAAGACTATAAAAATAAGTTTTAATATGATTACTGAACTTAGAAAGTTGTTTTAAAAATATATATTCTGAAGTCCTCTAAGTATTTGGCTTAGAGGGTAAGAGAGTTATCTATTAGGATTAACCATAAGTTAAAATGTAAGTTTCTGTCATTTCAAATGGTTCAATCTAATAAATTCCTGAAAAAATTTTATTTGGCATCACACTATAAATTCAAAGGGAATTTATAGAAAAACCACATTTCTAATGAGGAGGAAACATTTTAGGATAGAAATGTGCACATTGGCCATGTCAAGATTTCTTTCTTGTGATAAAAAATAAACAACTTAGTGTGGTTTTAAAAAAAGCACCCCAAAATCAGAAGACAATTAAAATTATAGAATGACAGTTACAGTTATTAATGCCACTGAAAGAGAAACTGTTAGTCAAATTTGGTGATTTAAAAACTTTTCAAAAAGTTTTTATATATTAAGAAGTCTGGCATTAAAATGAAAAGGCACAAATATGGGTTAAAAGAATAATAATCATTTACAAAAGCCTTGAAAATAAGGCTAATTTATTTGTATATTAACACCATTAAGTAGGCACCTATTACAAATTTTAGCTTTGGCCTCCTAAATGGAATTATGTTTCAAATGAATTTTCAACATACTAATCATAGCAACATTATTATGGGTAAGTTTCTTAGCCTTTACACTGCTAAGAGAGCATCTAAAATTTCCTCCTAACCTAAATCCCATCATTATGAAAAAATACACTTTAAGGTTCCATCCCCACTGATGGTGCATACAAGAGGCAACCAATCAATGTTTCTCTCTCCCCCATTCCTGTCTTTCTCTAAAAAATTTTAAAAAATCAATAAAGATATCCTTTATAATGATGAAAAAAGACATGCCATATTCAAAAATTATACTTAAACTATTAAATTTATTAAATATAATCAATTAAGTAAATACCGATTTTCCAAGTATGTGCATATGTGGTGTGTTTGTACTCGGTGGCGGTGGATTTGTAAAAAAAATACACATTTCCTCAATGATGCTTCCTTCATTTGGAACCCTGGCACCATTTACGAATGGCCGCTCCAACACTACTGGCTATTACGCAGAGCGCGCCACCCACCGTCCACCACGTTGGTATATCATTCAGGAAAATAATCTGAAAGATAAAAGCAAAAACCACATCCATGGTCTTCATTAGTGCCACCAGCCCTGCTTTTTCTATTTGGAGGGCTTTGGTGAGAAACACCTGACCCCCCAAACCAAACAGCCCGATAAGCAGGAGAAAGAGCCGGTCTATCCCACAGTTCGGCAGCCTCCACTCTCCTAATATGAAGAGGAGGATGATGCACTCCACGAGGCCAATCACTATATAATACCAGATGGTCAAAAAGTAGTCCACAGATTTCCCCATTTTTCTGAGGATAACGAGAGTGAAGGCAGCACACACGGCATGTCCCAGGGATGCGAACGTGCCCTTCAGGTGATCCGAGTAGCTCCCAGTCACCTTTGCAGCGTTGGAACCAAACAGAAACGGCGGCCTCACGATGAGGATCACTCCGGTGAAGGCAAATGCGGTGAAGAGAATATCCCAAAGGCTGTATTTTTCCTTGAGAAATATGCAAGCAAATAGAGACGTAAACACTGGACAGCTAAAGGAGATCACCGTTGCATCGGCAAGGGACGTTGCTTGGAAAGCGTAGTATAAAAGGATCATGGCGGTAGAGCCGAGAAGTCCTCTGAGAGTGAGGAAGATTCGTAGATCTTTTGGGCCTATAAACCCAGTTCTGGAAATTCAAATGAAGGAATGCATATTAAACAAAACTTGCTATTTGTTTTTAACTATAATTTTTAATCAAATACTATTTTAGAAGTCTTAACTATCAAAAAATAGGGGAATAGCAAATTAAATATGATAATGTCCACAACTACTATATCCCTTTAAAAAATGTTTTCTGAGTATACCTAACAACATTAAAGAGTACAAAGTATAAGCAAAAATAATACAAGAGAACTACATAAACAGTATCATTTAGTAAATACAGATATATATTTTTTATTTTTTCTTATGTTAGATATAATTTGCTACATGTATATATAGTGTCTCCCAAAATGTATACATACTTTGAATAATTATAAAGGCAGTGTTTATTAAAATAAATTTCATTTTGAAACTGTAACAAAAATCAGTTAAAGTATTAATACAGTTTTGGGGGGCACCCTGTATATACTTGAAAAAAAAAGACAAAGGAAAACATACTGAAATGCTCATTGTTGTTAGACCGCATTCTCATATAGTAATTTTCCTTCTTTACATTTATTTTCCCCAAATTTTCTGTTAAATATATAAATATATGAAAACATGTTACTTTGATAATAAGTACAATTTCCAGATTTAGCTGCCCCATATAAGAAAACCTGGTCCTAGACCAAGTATGCATTCTTAAGAGTTTTTCATTAAAAGCAGAAGCAATGCTCTATGTTCTGTAAGTCATTGCATGTGAGACAACTTTTCACTGTTCTCTTTAGGAAAGGCATTATAAGTATAAGTGCCATCAAAGTTTGTTCAATTTAATATTTACTAAACAGAGAGTCCTGCGCTAGTTCCTAGCTAGGTGCATCTTGCTGATCTGTGTTGGGGCTGGACATCTTTAGGGCAGCATGTAGGCCAGCCATGGGGACTCTGAGTCTCTGGAGTCAGAAATAAAAGTGTGGTCACCTTTGGTCCATACTTTGAGGAGCTAGGAATCTTCCTCAATAGTGAAATTTAAAATGGGTCAAACTAAATGATCACCAAGGATTTAAGAAAATTCAGTGCCTTCCCAGACAATACTTTTATTCCAAAATGGGGAAGATGAACAATATTGACCTTAGCAAATTTTAACCTTTTTCAACAAACCCTCAGTATATAGACCGAAACAATGCTAAGTGAATATGCACAGTATTATAGATACAAGGAGAGTTCCGTGGCAAGCGACTAAAGCTTTTTATTTGGGGTTTAAACATCTTTGCCCAAGAAAGAAAGAGCCAGGAAGCCACTAGGAACCGAACTGGTCTCTTTTTCCAGGGTTCAAAGTACACAAGGGTATACAGAGGTTATAACAGTGTGGGAGAGGCATACTTTTAACCTGGGAAGGGTGTGTGTGTGGAGGGGGGGGCAGAATTCACATGAATGAGTAAGATGGGATGGGTGAGATCAATGCTACATTTTTTTTTTTTTTACAAAGCACTCTGATCTATAATAATTCCATTTGATTCTTATAACCATGGGCAGGTAGAGGATAGATATTCCCTTCAGTTTATAGATGAGGACACTGAATATGGAAAAGCAGCTAAAAAGCCCCTCAAGATTACCTTTTCCCTTTCCCACAGCACCTTAGACCTAAATATTACTATGGTAGCTGCCTCTCTGCCTTTGTAGCAGAGCAATCTATTCTACCTAAAGAAAGGGAGACACTACCACGTCCTCTTGTTTACTTTTTCTTACAAATACTAGTTATGCCAAAACAAGGAAGGGAAGGTGGTACAAGATGAGAGGAATTATACCAGGAAAGTTTTGTTCTCAAAATGAGGGCGGAGAATAACTGAATCTTTTTATCCTCCTCTGTTGGGCATTTTGTGTGTGCTTATGAGCATCTGATTTAGGTGGGATTCTTGTGACTTTTCAGTAATCAGAGTCAAAGGGTGTAGGCACTGGCAATTCTATGACAAGGATTAAAGCAGATACTATAGAGAAAATCTGGGCAGGTCAAAAGATTTACAACCATTTATTAATATCTACTTTGCAGTTTGGAAATACTTACTTTCTGTATATTAAGCAAGGGATAACGACTAACATTTGGAACACACATCGGAATGCACTAACTTCTACAGCATGGAGGTCTTGCACTTTTTTAACAAATAAAGAGCCCACTGAGAAAAGGAAGGCAGACAATAATGTGTAAAACAAGCCAAGTCCAATACAGGGTGCTTTCTTCTTGGCTTCTGAAAAAGATTAAATTCTGGTTAGTCCTTACTTCCAAGTGTATGCTTTATCATTTTCACTTAGAAATTGAGAAAAATGGGACAGTGTTAATGGCTAACAAGCTGCAAATATTACCTCCTAAGCATGTTTTGGATCGGAAACATTTTTCCCACCAAAAAATGAAGAACCATAGACAAAGGAAACAATTTAAACCTGTGTTTTCCTAAATGCAATTTCACCCTATTAAAGGGATTTCCTTTAACTCGCTGAAGAGACATCCCTCACCTACAAGTCAAAAAGAAGTAAAAACTGTAGAGAAGTCTTTTAAGAAATGCTTGTCAAGATGACTAGAGAAAAATGCTTCCAAATGATACTTTGTATCATTTCACTGGTGAACTGTGCTTCATGAAGAAAGTGGTCTTTCTGGAAAACAGTTCATAACTGTTCTATGGCTACTTGATGATGAGCTGACTTCCTCCAGAAGCCTGCGAGTGCCTGGAGGGGCCGCAGCTGTCTTGTTCATGCCTGGCACATGGAAAACCCTCAATAAATATTTGATGAGTGAATGGATGTGAGAGAATCTCCTGGAAAGAGGCAGAGTGTAAAACCACTGGCAACAGCATGATTTAGGAAGGTTCTGTGTTTTGTTAATTTGAAGCATTAGTCAAATATTTGAACCTCTCATGGTTTTCCACATATCATTTCAAACATAAACTTTAGAGGACAAGGGGGGCAGCTATCTACCCTCTGACCCCAAAGTGCTTTTCTTTTTCTTTTATCTTTTAATCCTCACCCAAGGATACTGACGAGAGAGTGAAAGTAAGAGAAAGAGAATGAGAGAAACATCAGTATGAAAGAGAAACATCATTCGTTCAGTTGCTTCCTGTACAGACCCTGAATCGGGATTGAACCAACAATATAGCTATGTGCCTGACCGGAAATCAAACCCACAACCTTTTGGTGTATGGATGCTCCAACTAAGTAAGCCTCCCAACCAGGGCCCAAAGTGCTTTATAAATACATTTTAAAATTAGAATTGTCATCTAATACCAACTTCCTGGTTAACCTGAGTCAGGACATTTGTGCTTTCTCTAGGCCTGTGGTCGGCAAACTGCGGCTCTTTGGCCCCTTGAGTGTGGCTTTTCCACAAAATACCACGGCCTGGGCGAGTCTATTTTGAAGAAGTGGCGTTAGAAGTTTAAGTTTAAAATATTTAGCTCTCAAAAGAAATTTCAGTCGTTGTACTGTTGATATTTGGCTCTGTTGGCTAATGACTTTGCCAACCAATTCTCAGCCATCAAGTATTCAATCTATTAATGATAGTCTGATTGAGCATTATACTTCTGTTCAGTCATTTTCTCTGTCTTAGTTGCCTAAAACAGGAGTAGAACCCTCCTTTCACTCTTACCCCCTGGCATTCAGGAGAGCAAAATGAAGAAAGGTGAGCAGAGAACTTCCTAAAAGGCCACACACTGAACTCACAAAAAGGAAAGAATAAGGAGTAAACTTTACTGGCTCTCATTTGCTAAGAGCACGGCAGAGCTAAAGGATGTGTGGGTCCATCCAACTTGTAGTAAAACCAGGGTCACCATTCCATCTAGGAATGTGTACAATGTATTCTTCCACTATAGAATGGTATTACATAATGATATGTGTGTGTGTGTGTGTGTGTGTGTGTGTGTGTGTGTGTGTTAAAATGTCCTTCCATTTTAAAGGCAAACACCAGGCATTGTATTTTAATATCCTAGTGTTAGATAGATATCTTTGCTCACAAGTGACACATTTGCAAAGTGTGATGATGCAGTCTCCCTGGTGGCATTCTACATCTTGTCCTTTGCAGTAACAGATGCCATTCTGGTCAGAGACTTCACCTCTTCCTGTTCTAGGTGCACAGCTGAAGAGGATGATTGTGCTGTCATGTTACAGATTTTACGATGTCTAAGTGCCAGAGTCTCCACATTTTGTTCTGTAATCATGTGCTCAGATATTGCAGAACAACTACACATACCTACTCAGCCCATGAGAAGGAAGCTTTAGAAGACTGCTAAGTTAAGCACCACCACTCAATACATGTTTTGGCTGTAGTCAGCCTTAGAATTTAGCTTCTGAAATTTCAGAATTCAAGTCCAAATAAAATAGTTTTTCTTCAAAGAAATCCAACCCATACATAGAACCTACACTCTCAGACAGAAAGAGATCAAGAACAGAAAACACATTCCTGGTCTATAGTTAAAGGATCTTCTCCAACCTAAACTTCTCAATTTTTCTCCAGGAATATTTTAACATGCTACTTTAACTTTTTGAAGACTTAATTTCACACCCCTGGCTCTGATTACCGTATCTTTTCCTTAAAACACATTCACTCACCTATTTTCTTGCCTATGAACTCTTCTGGCCCATGCTTCCCAATGGGGACAGCACAGTTGGTACAAGGCCAGCTGAACTTGATTATTTATTAATGGGGGTGAGAACTGGCTCTACACAGGCAACCCTCAGTCTCTTACTGAATAATAATTTCAATACTCTGTCAATGGAGATGAGCAAGAGTAGCGTAACCCAGAGGCACTTGCTTATTAATTAGCTCCCAAGTTCATAACCACTATAAGAATTTCTATTAATTTGGTGACTCTAAATAACTCAAATTAATTGGCCATAGTGCAATTTCCTGTTACGTAAAAGAAAACAGAAAAGTTGCTCAATTCTCTAATCTCTGCTTTAAACTGGTGATGCGAAATCCTGGTTGGGAATTAGAACCAAGTAGTACCAGTAGTAACTTTTTAATGTTTTAAAAAGTCTTTATTGTTTAAAGCACATGTGTCAAACACAAGGCCCTCGGGCCAAATCCGTCCCGCCAGGCCTTGCAATTTGGCCCGCACCGCGCTGTCATCACTGCACTCCGCTGCATTTCCATCACAATGACAGTTTATGACTGTTCAGTAAACCATTCGGCCCGCGATTTAGGCTGGATTTTAGATTTTGGCCCCTTCTCTGATTGAGTTCGACACCCCTAGTTTAAAGTATTATATATGACCCCTTTTTTCCCTTTTAACCCCTTCTAACCTGCCCCTACACCCCACCCCCACCCCAGGCCTTCGCCATACTATCAACTGAGTCCATGGATTCTACATATAAGCATACAAGTTATTTGGTTGATCTCTTCCCACCCACCTCACCTTAAAACTTTAATTCCCAAACCCTGCCCTAGACCTACTGAAACAGGATCTCTATAAACTGTACAAAGCTCTACTGGCTAGAGAATTACTGTTAAAACAACTTATTCCTTCCAGGGGCATGTAGGGCACAGACTCAAGACAACTTCTTGCTTCAGTCTAAAATCCACACAGCCCCTCAAGGAAATAAATAGGTGTCTTAGGGTAGCTGTACGTTGTCTGTGAAAGTTATCCAAGAATATAAGAAAAATTGGTAAGTTTCAACCTGAACTTGAAAATGAATTTTGTTGAGGTAACCAGTTGATTCAAGTGACTAAAATGATACTGTCACAAAGTTCAATGACAACAGTACTGTGGTTTAAAGTGTTTCTATGGCAATCCTGTTTCTGGAACATCATCTGGTCCCCTTTTAATAACTATTGCTAAGCCTTATTGTTATCAACTTTCTTTGAAGTTATAAGACTCCACAAGATTCTAAGCGCCATCACTCATATTGGTTTGTCATTTTGCCATGTGCCGCCTGAGGGAACAGTATTCCTCTTCCATTCCCAAATGGGAAATGTTTAAGAGTTTGCAAAGCCTGACTCAGCATTCCATCAGAATGACATTTAGCCATAGGGTGATAAGGTGAGAAACTGATCTTTTCAAGGTCTGCACATCTGGCCAACCGCACTTGGGGGTAACTCCTGCTCTAGGGAGAGGCTCTACCATGCATAAAGGAATAGAATTCTGTTCATTTCTGTTAGCGTTTAGCACAGAAATGGAGCAAGGGTCATTTTCCTGGAGTTTATCAGAGAGGAGAGAAGCTGAGGTACAGCAGGACACATAGAAATCCCGAGTCACACTTAGGGAAGGTGACCCAGAAGACTGTGTAACTGTGTCTGGGAAGGGCATCTGCTTATTTCCCTCTTCCAAGCAGCTGCTCCAAGTGGTGGTGGAGTTCAAGGAGAAATGTGCTTGAGGCTAATAGAAAGGGCCCTAGGCTAGGTTTCTGGCAAGCTGGTGCTGCAGGGACCTAAGCCAGATCTTCATAAAACAAAAAAGCCCAAGTCCTCACCTTCCTGGGCCTCACTTTCCTCATTTGTCAAAGTAAGTTGTTGCACAAGATCATGGGTTTTTCCCACGGGGTCCTTGGCTTGGGGGACGAATCCCTGAACCCCTTAACCACATAAGTAAGACTGTGCCTCTGCCTTCTTGTGCATCAGTTGCTAACAAGTCCTCCTAACCCCATCTCTGCCTTCCCAAGGTTCTGGGACAAACATTTTTTGACTCCAATGTTTTGCAACTTCCTCTTCAGGGTACACCGTTTACCACCGAGATCAGTTTTCATGGTTAGCTTCCTCCCAGCCTGGGCCGGCTATGGGATGGCCTTTCTCGCTGACCACCCAACCTCCGACCTGGTCCGGGAGCGCCCAACTGCAATCTGACTCCACCGACTTGCCCGTAACACTTTAATTATAGGAACAATTTAACAGTTTTAGAAGCCCCAAGAGTTCCAAACACAATCAGAAACTTTCTCGGGCTTCGCGCCGGCGGATACAAGGACTTTTGCGTTGCCGCCCCCAGGTGACAGCTCCCAGGCTTTCCGGGGCTCTAGGCAGGGCAGAGGAGGGGGTCGTGGTCCGCAATGCGCCCCGCGCTAGCGCCCGCCCGGCCCCCCAAGGGCGAGACCGGCGCCCCGTTCAACACCTCGCACTCACCGGGCTGCGCGCGCGAACCGCACGGCGAGGAGCGGCACAGCCAGCACCAGCTGGGGCCCGGCGTCTCCACTGCCTCCGCCGGCTCTTCCCTCACGGCCTGGGCGTCCTCACTGGCGGACGGGGTTGTGTCCTCTGTCAGCGGCAGCCCGGGCTCCCGCAGCTCGGCGACCCCGATGCTGCCGAGGGGCCGCATCCCGCGGCCGGCGCTCTCCCCGCGGCCGTCGCAGCGCCCGGCGCGGAGCTGGCTGCCTGGCTCTTCCGGCGGCGGGGCGGGGGCGCGCTTGCGCGCGCGGCCCTCCTGTGCCCGGGCAGGGCTGTCCTTCGCTGCCCTCCCACCTCCAGCTCCCTACCCTCCTGTGCTGCTGGAGGTCGGCCAGCTGTCTGATGGGGTTTCCTTGGCCACAGCTGACCCGAAGGCGTCCACCCCTCTGCTGCGGTCTGGCTAGACTGGCCAGAGGTTTGGAGTCATCTTTCCCAAGGCACACTGGATCCCTTCTCTTGGGCAGGCCTTGAGGAGGTTAGGAGGGTACCCGTTTAGTTATTGGTGTGGCACCATAATCACTTCTCCAAGCTTTGTCAAGCCCTGTTTTCCCCAAGACTCATGGCCACTTACCCAAGGAGGGTACAATGCTACTGGTTCTAGTGCAAACCACCTGACCAGTGATATGCTAGGGAAAAACTAAGTTACCCCAGGATATGGCCCCTCCCTTCAATTGACTGTCCCTTGCTAGGCACCTATGGTTTCCACCTTGGTAACCTTCTGTACCTGGCCCATTTTCCTCCCTCTGCTCACCTCTAACTGCCTACAACAGAAAGACCAATAACAAAGAACATATAAATGAGCCCTGTGTCCCATGTGGGAAATTTATGCCTGTCACTACTTGAGCCAATTAAGCAGAGACAGGGCTAATAATATATGAGTATTTATTCCAATAACTAGAGACCCGGTGCACAAAATTCGTACATGAGGAGGGGCGGGTGTCCCTCAGTCCAGCCTGCACCCTCTCACAATCCAGGACTGCTAACTCCCAACTGCTTGCCTGCCTTCCTTCCTGCCTGCCTGCCTGCCTGATTTCCCCAACAACTTCTGCTCCCAACTGCTCCCTGCCTGCCTTTCTGATTGCCCCTAACCACTTCTGCATGCCAGCCTGATCACCCCCTAACCACTCCTCTGCCAGCCTGATCAACGCCTAACTGCTCCCCTATTAGCCCAATTATCCCTAACTGCCTCAGTACTATATAATAAAGAGGTAATATGCAAATTGACAATCACTCCAACACACAAGATGGCTGCCCCCATGTGGACACAAGATGGCTGCCACAAGATGGCCAACAGGGGAGGGCAGCTGGGAGGGCAATTGGGGCAACCAGGCTTATGAATCTTTTCCATCCAAGTAGTATCCTCATAGCTAAAAAAAAATGTGAAGTTTGAACTCTAAACTTTAATTCCCGGGAACAGAAATTAAGCCTTTTTTAGAAATGGGTCCTGTGTCTCATGTGGAAAATTTATGTCAACTTTCCATTCTGTTCCCTCATATATTTATCTCAGTACCATTTTTCATATAACTCATTCAACTAATGTTGTTTGCATGCCTACACTGGTCCATTTACAATTCTTAATAGAGGCAGAGTGGGGAACAAAGGAGACTGGGCTACATTCAGTCCTGACCATGATAGGGGTGGGGATGATGAAGGAAAAAGATGCCAGCGTTACCTACCTTTACCTAGTGGGCCGTGCCTTGTTTAGCTTCCTGTTCCTTTCCAATTTGACATGTTGGCCTAGGAGTAAAGACATTGAGTTCTCTGTGGTTGCATGGGTCTAGGCAAATTTCAGCTCTCTCAATTTCTATTTTCTCAGCTCAGAAGGCACAGTTCTGGATTCCCAAGCAATCACTGTAGGGCAGAAAACTGCCCTTCAGGCCTTGTCATGGCTGAGACTTGCTCCAGTAATTCCTTGCTTTCCTACTTTCATCTGTTCCCACACTGCCAAAGGGAGCTCTCATGTAAATGATTTCTAGTACCCCACAGAACCTGTATCCTCCTGTGGGAACTTGCTTTCTGTTTACAGATTCTTTGGGAGTGAGGGTGCCTGAACTTGAGACTAGGCCCTAGATAATAAAATTGGTTATAAATTTGGGATTTGGATTCTACCCAGTACACATTTTAATAACTACCATTTACTAAATGCTCAAAATATGCCAAGCACTATTAAGTGCATGATTTCACTTAATTGAAAAGTGAGGTTTTTTTTAGGCAGTTCAGTAAGTATTAAAAACAGGGCTCTGGAGTTAGACAGCCTGAGTTTCCATCCTGGCTGTCTTACCAGGTGTGTGGCTTCAGAAAAGTAACTTAGCCTCTTTCTGAACCTCTATTTTCATTTCTATAATATAATCTAGCTGCTGTGAGAATGAAGTAAGAGAAAAACGTAAAACACCAGATAGTAAGTACTCTTTAAAAGAAGAAGAAAAAAGAGAGAGAAAAAAAAGGTGTGCATTCTATTATCTCCTTTACAGATGAGAACATTGAGGCTAAGAGATGTTAAACAACTTGCCAAAGTCACATTGAATGGTTAGGGCATAGATAGGTTTGGAATTCAGGAATGTCTGAAGTCAAAGTCATGGTCCAGACAACTCTACTCATCCAGAAGACTTGTTACCAGGTTTGCTGGTTTCTGAGAGGACCTCCTTAGAGCATAGTTTCTTTTACATTGAATCCTGACTTGGACCTTAAGGCCATTACTATGGCAACATTCTATGACTACTTTCTTTGTTACAGTCATGCTGTGTAGTTTGCATTTTGACTTTCTTGGAATAAAATGCTATGAATAAAGAGCAGTAATCTTTTAATGCTATTAACAGAAGTCATCCTATTTCCTTATCTGCTATGAGAACAGTTATGCCCCAGTGACCACAGCTCTGATCTCTTTTTATCTCACTTCTGTTGTCCAAAGCTGGGGATCTTAGCTAGTGGGGTAGGAAGAGTTCATAGGCAATTTGCCAAGTGAATAGGTACCCTCAAATAACACAACTCTGATTTTAGTCCCTTCCTGGATCTTCTGCCTGTCTGAACCATCCTACTGTTTTCCCTCCACTCTCTTACTGTCTGCTCCATTTCTCTTTTCCCATTACCAGAGTTGATCTTCTTCCAACTTTGCATGCTGTCAAACAAAAAGGGGGGAAATATTAATTTTTAATAATAAAAGACCTCAAAGTGGAACAAGGCTTAGGCAAGGTGTCAGTGAGTAGAGACTTCCAGTACCACTTAAGAGACAAACAGCTATACCACAGATACACACACATATATAGTTCTTGGCTACTACAACTGAATCAGAGGCCAGCATCAGTCTTCTTCTATTTTTAAATTAAAAGAATTCTTTATTTTAAATGTATATAGTGCCATAATTCATCAAAAAAATTTATAATAGTTAATCACCTCTTAAATATGATTGTATAAATAAATAATGGATTCAGTCAAGTTTCTTTAAAGTTAACTCTATGCTATGAAGTATTATAAGAAAGGAAATCATGCCACGTTCCATTCCATTAAAGGGTATTAAAAAAATTATAAGCTAATTTGGATAGACCTAGCAATTTCCTGGGTATTAACCTTCTGTATAAACCTGACTCTTTATATTAAAACCATATTCTGGTTTCCTACCAGTAAGTAAGAAATTCCTTAACAGAGGCCTAGAAATGGCCTTACTGTCACATACTTCTTCACCTCCAGATGGTCACTTGATGCTCTGATGTAGACAGTATAGAATGTCTGCTATTTCACCTCTGCTAATCTTCCCAGGAAGATAATTCCATTCCAGTCATTGCTTCCACCTTGACCTTCCAAATTCCACTGCTGTGAGGAGTAGCCATCACAGATTGCCGTAGCAACATAGCCTTTGTGACTCAGTAGATCAACCACTTTCAGGCACTGTCCAACTGATACCTGGTACAGTTGATTATTCCTCCCAAATGTCCAATGCTGGGATCCTCCCAACCCATGACACTTCATGAGTCTGGATGGGTCAGATGATGGAGTTTCTGACATCCAAGCAAAGGAAATTACTTAAAACCAATACATGCTCTTCATTATAAATCTAGTTCTAACTTGGGTCACTGTAGTCACATGCCTTAAGCACTTCCAGGCCTCTCTTCTGACTTGGGTGGCTCTGAGCCACCAGACAATTGCCAGTCTGGTGGTGATAAAGCCTTCCATGCTGAAGGGTTTTGGGGTGTTTTGGCCCCCTGTTGATAAAAATGGGTTGCTGGGGTTTGGCATTGGGCCCAGATATCTGCATCTCTAGGTAAGGGCTCTCCAAATGCCATTTAAATAATTTACAACCCAACTTCTTCCTCAATTCAACACACTCACTGACATTTCCATAGCTGCTTGTCCTCAGGTCAGGTCTTAAGGAAAAATACTGCTCCTTATATTCATCCAACCAAATGTGTTTCAGCCTCAAGGAATTGTGTCCTGGCCTTCAGAGGAACCATAGGGCCGCCTTTTCCAGAAAACGTGTCCGACTCTGGAGCAAGGGATAATGAAGAGCTTACCCCAACACAGCCAGATCTGAAATGATCTTTCCAGGTTTTCTCCTCCCCAGATATCCATGCTGCTGTCATACTGCCCAAGTTCACTGAAGTAGCTTCTATTCATGCCAAACAATCCTCCCACCATTGTAGGTGGTGTGGTAGCTCCTTCTGGCCCTCCGAGCTCAGAAAGGAGAGCAAGATCCCATTTGAAGTGCAATCCCCAGTTGAACCCTCCACGTACCACAGGGGATGAGCTGTAAGCCAGCGTGTCTGCACTGATTATATCCATCACCAGACACACCGCTGTCCGCGGTCCTCCCAGATGGCAGCCAGCAAGGGCTGCAGCCATGTTACATTCACGTCACAGTGGCTGTCCAGGAACACCAGGACTTCTGCTGCATGAGCTGCTCCTAACATTCTTCTTGAATTAATCCCTCACGCTTTGTATTTCTTATTCATTTTTCCAGGGAGGTTATTTGACAAATTCATCTAATTCTGCTTTCATATCATTGAAGTCACTGTTGTCATTCACAAGAATGATTTTGTGGAGAAGCCGGGCTGGAGTGTGGTCCAGGACGTTGTGCTCAGTCCGCAGCAAAGCAGACAAGGCTTCATTGTAGAAACAAATAACAACACTAGTGCCTGGCAGGTCTGTAGGATATGTCTTGTCTTTACATGCTATATTCCTTGTATCTGGCACATCTCTGTGGTAGCCCAAGTGGTTGCTAAAGAGCATATTGAAGGCATGCTTCTGATACTCCAGGTCTCTCAATTCCTGACATGTTCATTAAAAATCATATCTAGCCCTAACCGGTTTGGCTCAGTGGACAGAGTGTCGGCCTGCGAACTCAGGGGTCCCAGGTTCGATTCTGGCCAAGGGCATGTACCTTGGCTGCGGGTACATTCCCCAGTGGGGAGTGTGCAGGATACAACCGATCGATGTTTCTTTCTCATCGATGTTTCTAACTCTCTATCCCTCTCTCTTCCTCTCTATGAAAAATCAATAAAATATGTTTTTAAAAAATCATATCCAACTCAGAAGAGAATTTCATGTTGCCTTTTTCTGCATCTTCAATGATTAGCACATCATCAATTTTGTTTGCTTTTTTGAATTGTAATTCTAATATTCGACTTGGACCTTGAGTGAAATGGGATAGATTTTTTGGAGGGAATGGCTCATGGGGCCCAGACCCCTTGATGGTCACATTCTTAAAGTGGCCAAGTCACTTCACTGAAGTTAAAATAAACAAAAAGCAAAACCGTCCAGGTCACAGATATAAAAAGGTATCCATAACAGAAGTATCGAACTGTGACCTTCCCATTATAGACCTAGCATAGCTAAAGGGCCGTTTTCAGCTTCCTGGAGCAAAAGCTGTTAGAGCCATAAACTTGTGATGGTGGCTGGGTATAAACTGGCATGGCAGTTCAAAACCAGGAATGCAGTCTTGGGGGGCTGCTTTACTTCTGTGGGCTTCACCTCCAGGAACCCCACCAAGTCCTCAAGGTGAAGGTAAAGATCCCAGAAAGATCATCTGGTGAACCCTGGCGCCAGCAACGCAGGATCCCTGCCTTCTGGGATTCGGGTTGTGGCAGCTTCCCTCCCACCACAGCCGAGATCCAGCTGCACTAGCTACCACAGGGCAGAACACCCGGAAGAAGATGCCAGGTGGAGTAGTGACCACAGGTTCACCCAGGCCTCTGGAGTGCTCATCCAGTGCCGGTGCCGCAATCTCTACCATCTTCTTTCTTTTTTATTTTTAAAAAAACTTACAGTTGACATGCCTTGGCCAGTGTGGCTCTGTTGGTTGGCTCAGGTTGCCAGTTCGATTCCCAGTCATGGACACATGCCCAGGTTGAGGGCTTTATCCCTGGTAGGGGGTGTGCAGGCAATAGCTGATTGATGTTTCACTGTTAAATTGATGTTTTTCTTTCTCCTCACCCCACTTCTCTCTTTCTAAAATCAACAAAAAGATTTTTAAAAAATTACAGTTGACATACAATATTATATTAGTTTCAGATGTATAACCCATGAGCTGACATTTATATAACTTACAAATGATCACTCTGATAAATCTAGTACACATCTGACACTATATATATATTTATTATAAAATTATTGATTATATTCCCTATGCTGAACTTTACAGCCCCATGAATATTGTGTAACTACCAATTTATACTTCTAAATCTCTTCACCTTTTTCACCCATTCCTTCAACTCCTATTCTATCTGGCAACCATCAAAATGTTCTCAGTATCTGAATCTTTTTCTGTTCTGCTTGTTCATTTATTTTGTTCTTTGGATTCTACATATAAGTGAAATTATCTGGCATTTGTCTTTCTCTCTGTGGGCTCCTTAAGAGGAACACTTGGGACTCTAGCAGCCCTCGGTCACACTTGGCCACAATCCCCACTGGTTTTTACAGCCAGAAGTTATGGGGACTTTCCTTCCCAGTACTGAAACCCTAGGCTGGGGGGCCAGGTGTGAGGCTTCTCAGAGGGGACTTCTGCAGCTGAGATATCCCTCCCGATTTTCAACTTCCACATGTGGGTGTGGGTCCACCCCTTTTCCCATCTCCTCCCCTTCTTCCAGTCTGGATGTTGCTTCTTTATAGCCTTAGTTATAGGACTCTGTTCAGCCAGATCTCTGCTGAATGATGGTTGTTCTGTAATTTCATTGTAATTCTGATGTAGCTGTGGGAGGTTTCAAGTACCACATTTACCTACCTGCCATCTTGACTGGAAGTACCAGCACTAGTCTTGACTGGAAGTACCAGCACTAGTTTTCTGAAGCAGCAGCAGTTTGACCTTCAGGGGTGGTAAGGACAGAAAGTACTCAAGAAATTTTATTTTTATGAATCCAGGTACATCTTTTTTAACCTTTATACTTGCTCAATATATTCTTTTTAAATTATAGAACTAGGTTTTAAAGTTTTATGTACTATTTAATGTATGATAAGTTTCAACATACAAAGGGTGTACTATAAATAATGAAATCTCTTCTCTTTCCTCAATTCCACTTCTCAAAGGCAATCACTGTAAATAATTTCTGTTCTTAGCTCTTCTGGTGGTTGCCATTATTTTCTTACACATTCTTAGGTCTCTCGTTAATGATTTATCAACTTTAGATGATTTATTTTATCCTTCTTTGGAAGATTAAGATTTTTAGTGCCTTTCACCACCTCCTTCTTTTCCTTGTTCCTATCATATCTTCTTGATCAACTGGTTTCTGGACAAGGTGAAAACATGTTTGAGTTTCAGATAATAAATACTGCCTTTTGTCAAAGTCCTTATTCTTGCCAGAAAGATAATGTGCTAATACAGTACATGATATATGATAACTAGAGACCTGATGCACAAAATTCATGCAAGGGGCTCGGCCCTCGAAGTCCCAACTACCCTGCAGCTCTGCTCCCCAACCCACTGGTTGTTCTGGAAGGTCATTCCAGAAGGTGGTTCCACTATCCAGACAATTAGCATATTAGCTCTTTATTATATAGGATTTCATTAATCTTCATACCCATGCTAGTGAGTAGGCATTATCCCCATTTTACAGGTAAGGAAATAGAGGTTTTGCTATTTATGCCATTTTCTCAAAGTCCTGTAGTTGATAATTAGCACGTTAGATTTAACCTGGATTCTCTAACACTCAAGCCTACATTCTTCATCATTACTGCCCTAGAACAATAAATTTATTAAGGCCAGTCTAGATCCACCAAGATATTTTCTTCTTCCTGCAAGTTATGTGTGTGTATCCACTTTTATAATATACAGAAATAAAATACATGGTAATTATGACAATGATATCATAAGGAATGGGGGAGGGTAAATGGAAGGTTATATAGTTTCTCCTAGATACAGTTGTTATTTTGTGCAAGACATTCAGTTATCTTTTAAATACATTAAAATCTAAGGGAAATATTTTTATATATACTCAAATATTTACCATTTCTAGCACTCTTCATTCCTTTGTGTGATCTAAGTGTCTATGTGGTATCATTTTACTTTAGACTGAGGAACTTTTAAAAACATTTCTTGTGGAGTAGATCTTCTGGCATCTAATTCTGTTAGTCTTTGAAACATGTCTTTACTTCTCTTTTGTGCTTTAGGGATATTTTTATTGGATATATAATTATAGGTTGATAGTTTTTCTATCAACCCTTTAAAGATCTTGTTTCATTTTCTTCTGGCTTGTATTATTTCTGAGGAGATGTCAGTGATTTTCTTGCCTCTTTTCTATGTTTTCTCTGGCAACATTTTATCATTGATTTTTTATCAATATGCATTGGTATAATTTATTGTTTCCTCTGTGTTTATCCTCTTTGAAGATCATTTTGTTTCTTGGATCTCTGAGTTGATATTTTCATCAAATATGGAAAAAATAGCAGTCATTATTTAATCAAATATTTTCTCTGTCTCCCCGACTATATTACCTCCCTAATTTTTGAGGCTCCAATTATACAAATGTTAAACTGCTTGATTTTGTTTCACAAATCACTGATACTTTATTATTTTTTAAATATTTTTTTCTCTGTGCCTTTATTTGGAAAATTTTTATTTTCTGTTTTCAAATCCATTTTTCTTCTTTTTGTGGTATCTAATTTCTGTCAAGCTCATCCAATTAATTTTTCATTTGAGGTATTATATTTTCAATTTTAGAAGTTTCATTTGGTTCTTTTTCATAGTTTTCATCTTTTCTTCACTGATTTCATGTTTTTCTTTAAATCCTTAGACATTTATAATAAATTTCAAAGTCCTTATCTGTTTTCCATTATCTCATTAATTTCTGGATCTTTATATTGACTAATTTTTCTCCTTGTGATAGATCACATTTTTTCTACTTCTTTGACTATCTAGTGGCTTTTTATTGGATTCTTGACAAAGTCTAGATATTGTTATCTTCCTTTAAGAAATGTTGAGCTTTGTTCTGGCCTGCAGTTAATTTGCTGTGGATCAACTTGATCCTTTCAAAGGCTTGACATTAAGGTCTTCTAGAATGGGTCTAGCTTTAACTCTATGGTTTGGTTATTTTTTTTCATAATATCTGGACTTTTTGGGATTTCTAATGAATGTTCTGGGTGTTTAATGAAGACTTTCCACTCTGGTTCATCAAAACTGAGAAGTCTCCAAACTTTTGTGAGTTCCACAGTTATTCATTTTATAGCTCCTGAAAGCTGTTCTTTCCCCAATAGATTCTTTTCCCTGCTACACTATGGTGTTTTACCTTATGATGAGTACAGCCTAGAATTGAAGATATCCCTGTGCTATGCAGATTTCTGGGGCTCTTTCTTTGCATTGAAATTCAAGTTACCTCTATCACACTAAATTAAAATTTCTCTCTCCTTCAACTGAGTAAGATTGTTATGCTTTGCTTGGGTTCCTTCTCTCCCTTTTATATCTAAAGCTGGGGCAATTGTAGAATTTATCTCATTTGTTTCACTTCTCTCAGAAATCACAGTGTTGTAAAGACTGTTGTTCAATGTCTCTACCTGGATATTTTTACTGTTTTGTCCATACTTATTTGTTTTTTATTTATGGCAGAGGGACCATGCTAATATCAGTTACTGTCACAAACCTGAAGTGACAGTCCTCTATCTTCAGAGTTTTGATCTAATGAGATAAAGATCCCTTTTGTGATAATTATACTAAAAGCTCTGACATTGAGATGCTCTTATCAAAGAGCAAGGCCACTTTGGGTTTTGATTCCATGAATATATGCATAGTTACCAGCAACATCTTGAGTCGTCAGCCAATAAACAACTAAGTCTCCCATACCTTCTGAAACCCACCAACATATTTCTTTCACTCTCTCATTGGTGGATTAGGCTCAACTTGCTTATGACATACTTTTACTTTACTTTAGATGATATTCTTCAATGTTACTATGTATCAGATAGGACAGTGGTCGGCAAACTGCGGCTCGCAAGCCACACGTGGCTCTTTGGCCCCTTGAGTGTGGCTCTTCCACAAAATACCATGTGCGGGAGTACACATACAGAGCGATTGAAACTTCGTGGTTCATGCGCAGAAGTCAGTTTTTGGCTCTCAAAAGAAATTTCAATTGTTGTACTGTTGATATTTGACTCTGTTGACTAATGAGTTTGCCAATCACTGAGATAGGACCATGTGCCAAAAATATTTTTTAGAGTAACATCTTATCAACATATAACAGTCATATCAAGAAAAAGCACGAATTATAGGTGTATAGCTGAATGTATGACCATAATTTGGATATACTCATGTAAACAACATCCAAATCAAGAAACAGAATATAATCAGTTCTCCATAAGTTCCTATTATGTTTCCTCCCTATCCTTATACCTCTTCCAAAAGTGACTACTATTCAGATTTCTAAAACTATATATTATATTAGATTTGTTTTTAAACTTCAGATGATTGAAATTATACAATATGCACTTTTTTTTGGTATGGCTTTATTTACTCAATATTATATTTCTGAGATCCATCCTTGTTACTTTGTATAGTTGCAGTTGATTAAGCCTCTTTACTGTATGACATTGTATTGTATGAATATGCCTTACATCAACATGTACTATTACAAGGAGCACCACTCATTTATAATTACTATAGTGTCTCTTACCCATTTAATATATTTCCATTGCAGAACCTGGAGAGACTAATAGACCTGAGTTTCAAATGTGTTATATGACACTCCCTCTATATTTAACTCTAGAACTCAAATTCATACTGATTTACAAATATTTATCAACTGTGTACTATGTGGCAGGTACCAGTCTAAACACTAGGGCTGGGGACCCTTGAGGATTTTGCAGAATACTGAGAAGGGGTGGACAGAGTAGATAATCACAATGTACTATAGTAATGTTAGAGAGAGCCATAACTAGGACTTGTTAAAATTAAGTTATGTAATTTTTTAAACATTCAGATTTTTACAAAAGGCTGACTGTGCCTTTTTTAGGGGCCCAATCTTTGGGGATTTCCAGATGTGCCTTTATAGATAATTTAGACAGAATTAGATTAAAGAGAGCCATTCTTTTCAAAGGGTCTCAATGTTCAGTCAATTGAGAAATCCTATTATACAGTGTCATTCCCACAAGCTTTTCTTCAATCTGTTCTCCTTAAATGATCTCATTCCTTTTTATTTGTCACCTATGTCCTCTCTCAATCAGCTCATCCATTCCTTGGACATTAACTACCACTGATATCTGTCATGACTTCCATATCTTTAACCCTACTCGAGTCCTTTCTGTGAGCCCATTTTTAACTACCCTGGTATTTAACTGCCTTTCAGATACCTTGACCAACCCATCAGCTCAACAGGTCCTTAACTCAACAAACTATTGTCTTCATAGTCCTCTCTTTCTCTCTTTCCTACCACAGGGCACCATTACCTTTCCTCAGGCTGGGAACCATTTTAGACTCTTTATCCTCCACATCAATCAATAAGGCTTGTTAATTCTACCTTATAACTATATCTTGAATATGCCTATTCTCTTTATTTCCATGCCCACTATTCTGTTTTAAGCACTTTCTGTTTCTTTCTGGATTATTGCCATTGCCTCCTCACAGATCTTCCTGATTTCAGTTTTATTCTTCATACTCATTAATCTTCCAAACCATGATTTGCAATGCAAATCTTCTATTATTTTCTAGTTTAAAAATCTTCAATGATACTACATTACCCAGAGTAGAGCTTCCTAAAACATGTGCCTTAATTGTGTATTTCAATGAATTAACATATGCCAAGGGTGGCCAACTGTGTTGCCAGTCACAAGAAACTTCAATCTTTTACCCCACTGTGCCATACGTGTTTTCATTTTTCACGTGTGACACAAATGGGAAGGGTAGAAAGGACTGGCTACAAGATTAAGTTCCAACTCCAGACACTTGCCAACTTCTCTGGTCTCATCTCCAGCACTCATCACCTCATACCATATTATCTTATGACTAGAGAGATCAGGCCTAAACCAGCAGTGAGACATCCCTCTCTCAATCCGGGACTGCTGGCTCCTAACTCCTGACCTGCCTGCCTGCCTGCCTGCCTGCCTGATCACCCTTAATCACTCTGCCTGCCTGCCTGATCGCCCCTAACAGCCTCTGCTTTGGCCCTGGCTGCCACGGCTTCATTTGAAAGGACATCCAAATGATGTCCAGAAGGTTGTTTGGCTGTCTGGTCTAATTAGCATATTATGCTTTTATTGTTATAGATTATTACAGATTGCTATTTCCTGCCACATGCCCAGCTGCTTTATGCCTACATCATTGCACAGATGACAAGCTCTTCCATCAGTGTGGAATGAACCCCTCCCTTGCCTTATCTGGCAAACTTCTATACATGTTTTAAAATGTAAATCAGCTCTGGATAGTGTAGCTCAGTTGGTTGAGTGTTGTTCCATGCACTAAGAGGTCACCAATCCTGGTCAGGGCACATACTAGGGGTAAGGTCTGTGTAGGAGGCAACAGATCCATGTTTTGATGTTCTTATCTCTCCCACCTCTCTCTGAAATAAACAAAAACATGTTTGTTTTTAATTAGATCTCTTCTTTTCAATACAAAATTTAGGGTAGCCAAATATCACCCAAACTGTTAATTAAACTTTTGTACAGCAGTATGATTCACTCTGATGGCTTCACAAGTTGACTGCAGTGGTACATTTTGTTAAATAAAACAACCAAATAATCATTTACTAATGACGCCACAAAACCAATCTGAAAAAATAATGGAAATAAAAATCTGCATGGAAGGCTTTCCCTGAAAAGAAGCACTTCATGTCAACAAGCTTCTCTTGTCACCCAGCAACCACTCCTCTGGAGTTCCCTTTAATGGGGGTAATTTCAGCTGGCAGCTGGTGCAACCTTGAAATGATCCTGTTTGTTTTCCTGCTCCCTGATGGGTAGAGGTCACTGCTGATAATAATGTGGTTGCTATTCATTATTATCTGGAGTGTGATAATGGCAGAAATGCCATGAAATGCTTTTTTAATCTTGACATTGACTCTGCATATACAGTTGGGTCACACTACATGCACATTTTAAAGCTTAAAGATATTTATATTTTAGAAATAAAAATGACCAATATGGGTGGTTATGGTGGTGAATAAACATTGTTGTACTTTGTCCAACTATTCAAATAATTATAAACATCCATTAATCAAACTGCCAGTATTTGAATCTCAGCTCTACCACTACTAATGTTGTGTTCTTAGACATGCTTATTAGTCTCTCTATGATGTATTTGAATCATCTATAAAATGGGGCTAATAATAGTATTTACCATATAGACTTATGAGGATTAAATGGATTGTGTTCCCTCTTGACAAATCACTCTTTTTCTCCCACCTCCACTGACTGGATTAGGCACCCCCTGCCATGTGTCTTTCCAGCATGCCATATTTCCCATGGCTAAACAGCATTTAAATGAAATTATAATTGTGTGTTTAATGACCTGTGTCACCCAGTAGCTAGAAGCTCTAGGAGGGTAGAGACTCATCCATATCATTCACCACTGTAACCCTATGTGCTGGTTGACTTGGTCACCTATTGTGCCCAAGCCGAATCGATCAACTTAACCGACTGGCAAACAAGGAGAAGACAGCAGTTGGCTGAGTTTAACCAGGGCTTTTCAGGGACTTTGAGGAGAAAATTGCTGAGTCACAGGCATGCATTTTGAACAGGGAATAATCTTAACTTGAGGTCTTGCAACATTGCTGCTTGAGTACACAGCTACTCACTCATTCAAGGTACACAGATATTCCTTATCTTTGAACTCTTACTTGCAAGTAATGGGATACACTTGAACTTAGCTTCAGAAAGGACAAGAGGGAGTGAGGGGAGGTATGGAAGGAAATACAAAGTGTACCTTAGAGCTAAAGGGCAGGAGTGCAGCTGTGTGTCCTGTGGGACTGCCATTGGGAGCTAAGGCATCCTCTCATATTCCTCTCTCTTTCCCTCTGGGGCCAGATGGTTCCTTGATGTTAGATCTCTCTGTCCATCTGCTTCTTTCTTCTCTACCTTCACCCTTCTGTTCAATGAAAGAAAAGTCTCTCAGCTCCTGGGGCTATGTGTCCCTCAGTTCCAGCTGCAACCTGAAAATAATCAGCTGGTGCTTATCTGCCAAGCTTGATTTCCAGGGGAGAATCTGATTGTTCAAATGGAGCCAGCTGTCTCCCTTGATCTAATTTATAACTGCCAGGGATTATCTATTATAAACAAGGTTGCCAGGAGTCCACTCTCATGAGTGAGCAATTCTCTGTGAATAGGGTCACTGAGAAATGGGCAGATACTCCAGTACATTTTTCTAAAACAATGTATTTCAAAATGGTTCCCAATGTTATGCAAGGTTAGCTAAGGGAAATAACGTCATGGAATATAGAATACATCTTAGCTATCCAAAAACTACTGCATCTCACTAGCTTTGGAGAGCTGTCCCTTTAATGGCTTTAAAATATATATACAAATACACAAATGGGACTTTATTTAAAAGGAACTATACAATTCTCTGAAAATAAGAGGACACATACTCTACCTGGAACTCTCTTCCTCTCTTTCTGATGAAGAACTCAATAAATGAAAACATTTTTAGCTTTAGATATATAGTTAGTAGGCTTGGTAATTAATGCATGTAGAAAGCTATTGTTCCAGGGATTAGAATGTATGACTGGACCTGCTCTGACTTTATGAAACTCAATTTGACCTTTGTGCCTCACTCAGGAGAACTGCCAAGTGACTAAGACAATATCTGAGCCACTGTGCTCCAGGGAGAGAAAGTCTGTGACTAGGATCCAGATAAAGAATCACCATCACTGGTCAGCAAATGAAGGGAAGGTCAGAAAATAACCAAACTGCAGCTTTTATTTGATTAACCTTTTCCCCTATATTCTAACCCCCTTACCTACTTTCTTCTGAATTCTAAACTCTTTACCTGCACTTTTCTTCACTTTATAAAAAGAGTTGGCTTGGAATGAGATGTAAGACAGTCTTTTTAGGGAACATGAACCATCCCCTTCTCAGATTGCTGGTCATCTGAATACAGCACCCATAAAGATTCAATCCTTGCCCTGGCTGTCGTAGCCCAGTTGGTTGGGCATTGTCCCGTCCACCAAGAGGTTGCCAGTTCAATTCCCGGTCCAGTGCACATGCCTGGGTTGTGGGCTCTATCCCTTGTGGTTGATTGATGATTCTTTTTCTCTGTAAAAATCAACAAAAATATGCTTTTTAAAAAAAGACTCAAGCCTAGCCAGCACGGTTCAGTGGTGAATCAGAAGGTCACAGTTCAATCTCACATGCAGGAAGCAGCCTATCAATGATTCTCTCTCATATTTGATGTTTCTATCTCTCCTTCCCTCTCCTTTCCTCTCTGAAATAAATAAATTTAAAAAATTCAAGCCTGTCTCTGCTTATTGGTTTGGGTAATGACAGGTATCACAAATACCAATTTTTCCAGTTTCATTTCTACATTATATAAATTCCATACCCATCTTTTAAATATCTGTTTTAGACATTGCCCAGGTAGAGAATGTATGTATACTAGAGGCCTGGTGCACAAATTCATGCACAGGTGAGGTCCCTCTGCCTGGCCAGTGATCAAGGCCTATTGGGGACCAGTCTAAGGTGAGGGACTCCTGGAGGTTGGCCGACTGAGACAAGGGGCTGTGGACAATTATTATTATTATTTTTTATTTGGGGGGGGGGGGGGGGGCGATCAGGCCAGTTGGACACCGCAGTGTGTGTCATAGAAACCAGTCATTCCAGTTCTGCCATTCAGTCACTGGGTGTGTGTGTGTGTGTGTGTGTGTGTGTGTGTGTGTGTGTATATATATATATATATATATATATATATATATATATATATATATATTATTATTATTTTTTTTTTTTTTTTTTTTTTTTTTTTTTTTGCCTCCAGGGAATTTCTTTGAGCAGACCTGGGGATGGGGAGGGCTCTGAATCTAAAAACAGATGGGCCCCTTATTGGTCAAGCATGGCTTGTGCTGGCTGTCAGGACCTGGTGGGGCAGTGGGAACTTCATTGTGGAATTGTGGAACTGCTTGCATGCCAGTGATGACACTTTGCTGGCCAAGCTCTCCTTCATGATTTGGCACTCGTGTAACTGCGGTGGTCAGGTCCAGATACTGCTGGTACATCTGCAAACGATTTTACCAAAATCCAAGTGAAGAATGTTTCATGTACAATCTCAGGTTTGCAAAATATGAGCACTTAGTTTTCTTTAAATGAACTTAATTTCTGTTTTTAGCCCATTTTGATTTGAGAGGTAGCCATGTAATCTTAGTAAATCAGGGATTCCCCACTTCCCCAGGGGAATTGCATCAAAGTTCTGGGATCTAGTGTTAAAGTACAGGAGAGTGTGGCAGGGAGAGGCAAGTGAAATGCCTGGTTTCTGTTTGCTGTCATCTACTAGGAAGTCCTCATTCTCACTTTGTCTTTAGTTGTTAACCCACACAGGTGCCAGTGGAAACCCATGGGGTGGTTTCTGCCTTCACTGTGCCTGGGTTGCATTCAGAGGAATCATCTACTGTCCCCATACTTAGTGGGGTGTAGGAAACTTGCATGAACATCCTTTGGGCCCCTTTGCCCAGGCTACCACAGCCATTTCTAGTCTGAGGTTTTGCCTCCAGCCTCCCCATTCCCCTTCTCAGAAGGTCAAACCTAGAGTTGCTATTTGCCCCTTTCAGGCTCTTCTGGAGGGCAGCAGCTTAGGTCCCCTCTGCATTTAGAAATATTGTAGGCAGTGGGAACAGCACCAGGTGTTAGACTGGTGGTGTCAGACAGAACCTGGGTTCAACAATCTTGGTACTAAGTTCTGGCTAGAAAAGAATTCAGAGCCAAGATTCAGACTATAAGAGAACATTTGTTTGGAAAATCACAGAGATAGAAGAAGTAATTCGTAAAAGAAATGGACTTAGGACTTAAGAAACAAGTTATAGAGATGAAGGGCCTTTGGAGCTTGGGAGTGAGGAAGGTCATGGTAATCTGCCTGGGGGTGGGGATAGGGGGAGGGAAAAGGGAAAGGGTTGGGTGTGCTCCTGGGAGGGAGAGCTCGCTGAGTCCTCTGTCCTAAGGGTTTTAAGGGTCATTTTAGGGAAGGTCTCAATATGGTATTCAGCAGCTTTTTAGGTGTGTCCTTTCAGGGTCTAGATGTCCACTAATTGACTGTTTGGCCCTGGGACAAGGGGTCATTATTCATTGCAGCTGCTCCTGAGGTCCACCATGAGGTTGCTTATCTAGTCCTGGAGCTGAAATACAACTGAGATCTAGATGTTATCTTTGGGGAGAAAAGGTCCGGGGATCCAAACCACATGAAAAGGGAGGATATGTCACGTTGGTGGGGAGTTCCCATCCTATAATTGTTTTTTGCAGGCTCCTGGGGCTTTTCACTCATGGTGACCTTCTGTACCTGGCCCATCATCCTCACTCTCTCTCATATCTGTCTGACTACCACATCAGCACAGAGTAAACATTCAAAACATGTCAACAATAATAGTGTTGATGGTTAAGTGCTACAGGATTGTCTAAAAATGATCCAGGGGCATTTATGTCTGGTGGTTGAAGGGCTCAGCCCAGAGTGAATCTGCCTCAGGCTGGCCTGTTCATGTGTGGGTTTGTGATTTCGTGCAGGAAATATTTTACAAGGTGAGTCCAGGTGATTGTGAGAATACATTCATTAAAGCTTGAGACTGTGAAACAAGGAAGGGCCCGGGATTGAAGCCACAGTAGAGAGCTAAATGGCGCTTCTTTGGCTCTGTAGAAACTTTATGGGAAAGAAGTGAGGGCTGCTGTCAGCTCACTGGAGAGTCAGAGAAAAGGGGGTCTTTGGACAGGTTTAGGGGGTTAGCCTGGAACAAGCTGCTGCTGCCCATTGCTCCCTGGTTGCAAGTCTCTTGGGGTCCCTTCGAGTTTAGGAGGTACAGATCTGTGGGGGAAGAAGATGGGGAAGAGAAAGTCTTGGGTATGTACGCTCTGCAGGAGTTTAGGGGTAGTCTTAGTGTAGAATCTCAATAAAATATCCATCAGCTTTTCTGTGTAAATCCTTTCAGGGTTGTGGTCTCCACTGATTGGTCAATGCCAAGTCTGGGACATTAGACATTGCAGCTGGTCCTGGTGTTGCCTGCTTGTGTTTTGTTGTTTTTCTGGGCCCAGAACTGAAATGCACTTGAGGCCTAGATGCTATTTCTAGGGAGAAGAGATGGGGGAATGGGAGGAAGAAGAGGCGGGATCTGAATTACATGACCAGTGATATGCCAGGAGATGAAAGGCAACCCTGGGGGCAAGATCTGTCACTAGTCTTGCCTTTTCTAGGCACCCTGGGCTTTCTGCCCTGGTGACCTTCTGTACCTGGCTGTAAATTGCTCAGCCAGTTTGTTCATCTATGTCTGTTTCCTCATTCCACTTGCCAAGGAATTTTCCCTAGCTTCTTACTATCCTGTGTCAGTTCTTTTCCAAAGTCTGCTTTGAAGATGGAATTGTGCATCTCGAATAAGTGAAAAACTCAAGGAGAGGAAGGGCTGAGATGGGCAAGTCAGGAGTTCTGGAGTCAACTAACTAAATGACATTTCAGAAGCTAACCTATGATTCTTTTCCTAAGTCCTTGCTGATCCTTGGGTCTCTATTTCCCGGTGGCTCCACTCACATCCTAAAGGCAGAATTTCTCCCCCACTGTTCCCCTCCAAACTTCAGCCTCCAAGAACTGGGAACATTTTTTTCTTGGTGAAAATCTGTCAAGTATTTAATATGAAATATGGCCTGTAGGTGTCAGCATCTATCACAAAAAGAGAGATTGCTTAAGCTATCTTTACATTTAAACTCAGATTCAAATTATGTAAAACAAGTTAGTTTCCTACTTTTCCTGCTTAGAAAGCTGTAATTCCATTGCCAAACTTCCATTTTACTGGATATCTATACAGAAATTATACTTTAACCTCTTTACAATGTAGGGAAACGTTTGAAGATAGAAGCTGCCTGCTTGATAAAAAGATGAAGAAAAAGAATTTTTATTTAATGTCATTTATTCATTGATCCATCAGTCATTTATTGACCATCATGCTCTGTGTTTCCTGTAACGACAGGAACAAAGGCCTTTCTTTTTCTTTGCTGTAGCCTTCCACAATTTATGAAAAGCACCTGGTAATTAAACCCCAAGGATGTTAGCCCCTCTGTTCAAATTGCAAGACAAAATGAGCTACTCTCAAGGCTATATTCTTGCATACCCCTCCTGCCTGCTGTTCTTACAACTCGGGGATAATTCACACCAAGGAGTCTCTATAATTAGTAGAAAGTTGACTTCCCCTCTCCCCTTCAAACAAGTTTCTTGATCTCTTCATAACTTTTGCTCTAAGAATATTTTACAGGCTTGGGAAAATACTGATTCCCTCCCCCCAACCCCCTACCTAGGACATCTGGGCAACTGACTCCTGGAAAACAAATTCAACTTCAGTTTCAAATCTTCTCCCTTTCTTGTTGCTTAGCAACAGCATGGGTTTAAAAGGGAAAGCCACCCTTTGTTTTCTTTCCCTGTATTGATTAGCAATGCACCAGCCCTTGGGGAAAGTGAAATAAACTTTCTTTCTGCATATCTTCTTTTATTTGTGAATTATTTCACAGCCCAAAGTCATTGGTCTGTGAACCCAAAGAAGAAGAAGAAGGAAAAGGAGGAGGAAGAGGGAGAGGGGGAGGAGGAGGGAGGGAGAGGGGGAGAGGAAAAAGGAGGGGAAGGAGAAAGGGGAAGAGGAAGAAAGAAAATAAAATGATGTATTGGGGCTACTGGTGCCCTTGTTGGTAAATGTTTGCCATAATTGTCAGTTCCCCCAGCATACCAATGTGCCCCCATTTTAAGAAAATGGAACATGTGAAAATCTGTATGTACAAAATAGTTCAGTGTCATTCAACTAGTATCCATGGGGCACCTGTATTCTGTTCCTTTGTGACATTTTGAAAGCTCCCAAAGTTTTCTGGTCATACTCGGGTATTAAAAAGTCTAGCCTATGCAATAGAGGGGCATCCTCCAAAATACTTGAGCAATATTCCCCAAGCTATCAAGATCATCAAAAACAAGGAAAGTCTAAGAAGATGTCAAAGTGAAGACTAATGTAAGGAGATATGTCAACTAAGTGTAATGTGGTATATTGCATGGGATATTGGACATTAGGGAAAACTAAGGAAATTTGAGTAAAATTTGGATTTTAGTTCATAATATTGGTTCATTAATTGTAACAAGTGTACCATACTAATATAAGATGTTAATATTAGGGGTAACTGGGTACAGGTATATGGGAAGTCTCTATACTATCTTCTCAATTTTTCTGTAAATCTAAAACAGTTATAAATAAAATCTATTAAAAACAAAAAAAAAACAAAAAAAAAAAAAAAAAAAAAAAAAAAAAAAAAAAAAAAGTCTAGCCTAGAGCAGTCCAATGAGACTCTTCAGTTTCACATCTAACTCAGTGCTCTGTCCTTCCTCCCCAGTTTGGGTATAAGCAAGGACCTGCACTTGGAAAGGGAAACAGTTTACTCACTCCTTCCACTCTACTTCTGCATCCACGAACAGTGAAGAAGGTAGAGGAGGGACTAAAGAGGGAAAACAAAAATCTCTCCAGGGAAAGAAGCCCTATGTTCTGTGCAGATGTTGCTCATCCGATTCACCAGAACTTAGCCCATTTAGGTGAAAGAGTGGATGGGAAATGTCTTTATTGCAAATGAGCATACAGCCTAGGTGAAATGACCTCTTCTAGTACACCCTTTACTGATCACCACCTTCAGCCCCTTCAGGGCGAGGGTCCTCTCATCAGTAGGCAGCTATTCACCAGCTATATGCCAGTGAAAAGGCTCCAGCCCTACTAATTTTGTGGAGTCAATTGCATCACAGGAAATGCAAATATCCTTGCTTGAGAAGCCACAGCATCCCTCCTCTAGAGTAATTCTACTACCCCAGGGTATTTCTTTTTGAATTTCATTTGTAGAGATTGATGACATAATAGTAGCAGGACCTGTTAGGTTACTCTTAGTGCTATGGATGTACTCTGTGTCACTGGAAAGGGACCAGGCTAAGGTGGTTCTGCCCCAGCACAGTTTGGAATGTATGGGTTCTTGATGTTGTACAGGAAAGATTCCAAGACATGAGTTGAGGTGATTTTGAGAGTACATTTATTAAGTGGTATGAAGGAAGGGCTTAGGATAGAAGAAGCAACATCACAACAGCAGTGAGCTAAGGTGGGACTGCTTTGACTCAAAAGTTAGGCTGATACATCAAAATGAGTGTATAGTGGGTTTGGGGATTATTCTACAGTCAGCTTTACCTCTGTCTTTGATTTGTCCGGTTCTAATTGGGGTTTCTGTTATTTATTCCCTTGATTTGATCCATTCTTGGGTTTGTCTAGCACTAATTGGGTCCCTGTTATCTATCTCCCTAACTGGGTGGTGTAAACTACTCCCTCTATGGTTGGGGAGGAGAGAAGTAAACCATCTGTTCCTAAGTGTCTTTGGTTAGAGAATATCTTGTGATTTATTAGCTGGCTGCTAATTGCTTGACCTTCGTTTAACTATTTGTCTCAGTTTCCCTATACTACTTGCCAGGAATTTTGCTAGCCCCTTACCAACCTGCCTCAATTAGTACCTTTTTCCCCCCCAGCTTTAAAGTTTCATTGACAATCCCCCCCAAAATGGAAAAACAAAAACATGGAAAATCCCACTCAAGGTCCTCTGTGTGAATATCAGGTGTGGAAATAAATGAAGACCAAACAAATGAGGAAAGCAAAGGCTATTGACTCAGAGTCAGCCATCCTCACTTTTGTTTTGGCAGAGACTCAAAAGCAGGCAGAGGAATGGAAAAGCTTTTTAGTAGAAAAAAGAAAGCCTCCAGGTGCTTCAAACAAAGGCTGTTGGCATGAGGAAGCTGCAGGCTGGCTAACTGGAAATGGAACACCTATGTGATTGGTTAGGGGTGCATATTTGGTTTTCTAATTAGTTTGTCCTAATTTGCAAGTGGAGATAAAAATTAAGGAACCTGTCAGTTATTAACCAACTCCTGGCCATTTGGGGTTAACTATTACAGAGGCTATTGTTTTGTTTCCTGGATTATCACTAGATATAGCAAACTGGCTTCTTACAAGTCTGACTTACAGCAGGCTGGCATCTTAGGCTGTTAATAATAGGTAAAGAGTTGATTTCCTGGGCGGGTTGCTGCAGGTTGTGGGTCTATCACTGGAATGGGATTGGGATTTAGGCAGATCTTGACTTCATGCAGGAAAGATTTCATGAAATGAATACAAGTGATTTTCAAAGTATGTTTATTAAAGCTGGGGACAGTGAAAAAATGGAAGTGCTTAAGCTAGAAGAGACAAGATCATAGCAACAGGAATGTGCCCAGGAATTGCTGCCTTGGCCCTTTGGAAATGTGAGGAAAAGTCAAGTCTCAGAGAGGCGGGCTCTTTAGAAAGGAAGTCACAGAGGCAGGATAATGATCCAGCTGAGCTGCATGGGCTCAGGAAACAAGTTACAGAGGCAAAAGGAGACCCCTTAGAGACAAGTTCAGGGAGTTAGCCCAGGACAAGCTGCCGCTGCCTACTGCTCTCCTGGTTGCAAATGCTGTGGGGGCCTTTAAAGCTTAAGATTTAAAAAACAAACAAACAAATAAATAAATACATGAGGAAAGAAAGCAGGAAAAGGCATAGGCATGCTCAAGAGAGTGTCTTAGAGTTTTGGTTTTTTTAAATCTGTTTTCTAAAGGTAAGAATTTTAGCTTGGGGGAGGATCTCAATAGAGTATCAGCTTTCCAGGGGTGTCCTTTAATATGCTGATGAATCAAACTGAGCATATACAGAGGTCAGGGTCATTCTCTGGTCAATTTCACCTTCAAAGAATGTCACCAAAGAGGTACCTGGACTGATGAGGGTCTGCCCTGTCCCCTTCTCCTGCACAGTCTAGAATTTATAAACTATTTGCTCCTAAGTATCCTTAGGGAAGATAAGTGTGAGATCCTCCCTCCCCCCCAACTGGTGGGTGGAGTTATTACATTACTGGCATCTGCCACAGAGACATCCTTAAGACATTGAACCACCAATCAGCACATGCTGAAGTGCCCTGTAGCCCACCCCTTCCTGTTTCGCCCTGGATCCAAACCTTTCCTGTTCCTCTCCTCAAAAGGCTCCCCCACACCTCCATGTGCTGCTGTTCTCTCTCTGGCTGTGGAATCAGCCCGGTTCGGTCCCTCCTTTCTCCTCTCCCCCTCCTTTAATTCTGATTTCTCTACCTCCATAATGAGTCCTGCTCATTACTAGAGAATAAACCTTCCTTTAATATGCCTTGGTGGTCTCTGACTCGATTCCTGCTCCTCAAACCTTACAATAAGACCTCGAGATTCATTATCAGGTTGTAAATTGGCTATTTAACTATCTGTCTCCATTTTACTTATTCCACTTGTCAAGAAATTCTCCTAGCATCTCACTAACCTGCCTCAGGTCAAAGTTCTATTTTTATATATGGTCCAGACATTGCCTATTTTTATATTTAGTCTTTCAGTAGCAAGCAGTAAACTTGACTTTGCTTCATCAACTATGATAGCACCTCATATTTATATCATGCTTTACAAATTGTAAAATGTATTATGTATATCTCCAGGACTAATGAAGTCTCTCCAGAATGTGTCACTTTAACATGCAAATTATTTTGAGCTGCAAATAACTGAGGCCACCAAGACTCATGAAGAGCTTTTACTCTCCCCCTCTCTTTTTACCTGCTTAAAAGAATTTAGTTTGATCCAGGAACTATCACCAGGGATAACCATGAAGAATATGAACTAGGTGCGGTAGACTTGGGGACACTTAGTAAGGCCTACTTATTCAGAGTTTGCTCTGTGTTGGCCCTGGCTCCTAATTAGAATGTTCCTAATATGCCAAGGTTGTGGGTTTGATCTCCATTCAAGGCACATACAAGAATCAACAAATGAATGTATAAATAAGTGGAACAACAAATTGATTCCTCTTTCTAACATCAATAAAACAAATGTTTGTGTTTTTTTTTTTTAATTCTCTCTGCATCCCATCCTCTACCATGCCATGGTAAACTTCTGTTTAACAAATACTTGTTCCTTCATCTTCTTGTAAGTTATCTTTCTCCCCTCTGAAGTCCCAGACCTCTACCCCTTGAACAGCAAAGAAAGGCATATAAACTTCCAAGTGAAGCTCAGAAGGACATAGCAACCTTAATTGTCTAACTGCTTGTGGGTCTCATTCTTATAAGGGCCCTGCATGTATATAATTAAATTTTAGTTTCTTTGTTAATCTGTGTCATGTCAACTTAATTATCAGACCAGCCATGAAAACCCAGGAGGGTAGAGGAAAGCTCTTTTCTCCCTGACACTAATAAGTAAAAAATCCTGCAGAACATTGTTTTCTTCATTGTGAAGCTAAGAAATAAGCTCAGAAAGGTTAAGTGTCTTTCCACAAGCACAGAACTGCTAAGCCAAATACTATAGTCACCATGCATCCTCATTTCCCTAAGTTTGTTCCAGGTTTTCCTGGTACCCCATTCAGTTAGTACCCCCTTTTAGTCTCAAAAGTGCTTTGGTTTGAACAATAAATCATCTGGTCA
The DNA here is from genome assembly GCF_014108245.1 of Pipistrellus kuhlii. Classification (NCBI taxonomy): domain Eukaryota; kingdom Metazoa; phylum Chordata; class Mammalia; order Chiroptera; family Vespertilionidae; genus Pipistrellus; species Pipistrellus kuhlii. The sequence continues at coordinate 27,621,605 of NW_023425460.1, read as the reverse complement.
TTTATCTTACCTAGCAGGGAGTTTACCCAGCTTTATTCATCCCAGGCTCCCTCATCACTGTCTCTCCCACCGCCAGGCCTTTGCTAAAGCTCACTACTGAGGCGACTTGTGTGGAATATTTCTTTAAAGAAAAGTTCTTTGAAATCTTCTCCATTGGCAACTGGCTGATGAAAATCAATCAAAAAGAAGTTTCTGTTAAGAAGTAATGAGCAACTCCTGGCTGATGTGGCTCAGTTGGTTGGGCATTGTCCCATGCTGGTTTGGTTCCCAGTCAGGGCACACGCCCCGGGTTGTGGGCTCTATCCTTGTAGGGGGCTAACAGGAGGCAGCCAATAGGTGTTTCACTCTAATATTGATGTCTCTCTCCCTCTCTCTCTCTCTCTCTCTCTTCCTCTCTCTCTCCCCTTTCCTCTCTCTATAAAAATCAATTTAAAAATTAAAGAAGAGATAATTAGCAAAATGAAAATAGAAATATGAAAATAAGAATTGGTATTTAATAGTTTTATGTCCCTTAAGGAGCCATCAGCAGCAGCTTGAATGTTTGTAATAAACACTAAACAACATATCACCCAGGGCAATTTTTACTAAACTGAGGCCCCTGGACTTTAAAAGCTCACTGAATCCTTTAAAGTAAAAAATTGTGTAAATGAACCAGTTACAAACCCATTCAAGATTAGTTCCTTTCAACATTACTTGGAGCAGAATGTCAGTTTATTTTCAATTAATTCTGCCTTTCTGAAGCAGAATGTTTGATTGCCTTAAACAGCCCTACTAAGAGGCTTTTTTCCTAGAACAAAAAGCCTTCTTCAAAGTTTATGTTAATACAAACCAGTAGGTGGCAAATGACTGCCCTTTGGAAAGAAGGCAAATGGCTACTCTGAGACTATTGAGATGCAACAAGGCTCTTGATCTTAGGGAAAGGAAACATTGCAGCATGAAATAAATTGGTCACCCGTGGTTCCTTTGTGAACCCTGGGTCCAGCCACACAGCCCACCTCTTCCCCACATTCCCCATTCTCTCTGCTGTGATGATTGAATTAATAAGCTCCTCCAGAAAGAAAGATCCTTTACATCACTACCACCCACTCTAAAAACTTTTCATAAATCATTCAATGTAGGAATACTTCACAGCAGGAAATGAACCTCTTAGAGCTCAGCTTTAATTTAAATCATGGTTGGTATTGCCAGAGACAGCCTGGGCCATTCTCCTAATATCTGGCAAGGAAGATATTAAAGGTGGTATGTGCATTTTATTGATGAGTCATCTGCGTCTGTATGGAGAAATGAGTGGCAGAGTTGGAACTAGAACCCTAATCTCCTAAAGCAGTGTTCACTTCATCACATCCAATTGGCCATTAGCTAGAGGTTATTTAGCTTGCAAACAGCTTTATATTCTGAAAGTTCATTTGTTTGTGTAGTGATAGAAAACTCCTTCTTTCTTCTTTTCTTTCTTTGGCTGGTCTAATAATTAAATTGACATAAGAGGGATTAGCAGGAAAAAAACAAATTTTGTACATGCAGAAGCCCCATAAAAATAGGAGACTCTTAGGCCCTCATACAATTTCAGTTTGTATACCCATCCTGAGCTAAGGAGAACGGGTTAGAGGAGGAAGACATTTCATAGGAAGATGAGAAGAGCAAATGTTTGGTAAACACAAGTTCGCTGTGTCATTTAGCTAAATCTTTCTGTTATAAACATTAGTAGAGGCCCAGTGCATGAAATTCATGCATTCAGTGGGGGGTCCCTCAGCTCAGCCTGTGCCCTCTCATAGTCTGGGAGCCCTGGGGGATGTCTGACTGAAGGCTTAGGCTCCCTCCTGCCACCACCACTGCACTTGCCAGCCGTGAACCCGGCTTCTGGCTGAGCAGTGCTTCCCCTGTGGGAGCGCACTAACCATCAAGGGCAGCTCCTGCATTGAGCATCTGCCCCCTCGTGGTCAGTGCACGTTATAGTGACCTGTCGTTCAGCTGTTCAGCCAATTTGCATACTACCCTTTAATTATATAGAATTGGACAAAAAGGGGTCACATACTAAACCTGAGTAGCTCAGGGGAGGCCTGTCTGGCAGCCTTACAAACTCAAGAGACCTAAAATAACCACAAAGGTCTGAAATGAAAACTATTTAAACTAAAACCAATTTATGGAGGGTATTCATGTCCTAGGCTGGTGTCTTCCTTGACAAAGGTCTGTCTTTACCTTAACTGAGACTGTTTATTGTCTTTTTGCATCTATGATAACATATCTTTGGAATATCAAAATAATTTCCTTTTTCCAAACCCCTCAAACCACATACCACAAGTCCCCTCATTGTTATTGAGTTAATAATTATTGACTGTTAACTAGAGTATATGTCCTGTAAAAGAAGTATGTGTCTATGATTCTATTTTTTTCCCAATCCCAGAGTTTTCCCTGCTTTGCCTCCCTAATCTATCTCCAATGGAGGGGCTGTCAGATTTATTGTTCTTTCTGTGAGAAGAAATATATGAGGCAGGGTAAGCAGGCTGAGGATTATCTAGATGGAATAATTTCAGTGGGCTCTTAGGCGTAGGGGCTATCTAAAGTTGTCTGGTACCTGTGCCTGGGGTGACTAGTGCAGGGGAAAAGCTGCCCTGAGTGTGAAAGCTTTATAGAGGAGGGGGCGGAGTATGGCTCTCGAATGGCTAGTTTGCATATGAAAGGAGCACTTCAGCGCTGAGATCCCTTCTAAAATGTCCTTCTTTAGAAAAAGACAAAGGACCCGGTGCTCATTTTCTTTAGCACATCTGTGCCTTTCCTTGTTTTCTTTCCTGAAACCCAGGCACGTGCCCTGATAGAGAATAGAACCCTGAACTTCTGATTCACAGGTCAGTGCTCAACCACTGAACCACACTGGCCAGGCTCTGTTTTGTTTTGTTTTGTTTTGTTTTGTTTTGTTTTTAAGACAGAGAGAGAAATATATGTTGATTGCCTCCTGCACACACCCTGTCACCAGGGTTGGAACCTATAATCTGGATATGTGCCCTGACATGGAATCGAACTGATGACTCTTTGATGCATGGCCCAGCCAACTGAGCCACACCAGCCAGAGCCATTGACAGTTTTTAACCTTTGCTGAACATCTAGAACCAATTTAAAAAATAAAAGTATCAAAAAATAAATAAATACAAATTAAAACAAACAAACAAACAAACAAACAGAAAAACACACCAGTGTCCTAGATAAGCCAAGGACAGACAGTAAGTTGGTGGAGGCCTGTGGCCTGTGGCCTACGGCTGGAGGTAGGGAGGGGTACGGGGGGTCAATGGGAGAATGTAATACTTTCAACAATAAAGATTTAAAAAAATTCTGGATCATAATTTCACCTCTGGCTTTTTTACTAAAACCAAATAAGATTGCATTTGAGTATTTTCTCATAATTTCCAGCTAAAAAGGGAAGTGGGGAAGGTTGCACATTGACTAGGAGATGAGAAAAAAGATTGGGGCAGCTAGGAACTTGTTTTACTTCTTGTAGAAAATCAGCAGTTACTGTTGGTGCTCTTTGCTAGAATTCACTACAAGTATTGGGAGAGGGGTAGCAACTTAATTAATTTTTATTTTTTTAAATTTAATTAATTTCAGTTGCTTAAAAATGTTATCTGTTGTTTTTTTTAAAAATATATATATATTTTATTGATTTTTACACAGAGAGGAATTGAGAGGGATAGAGAGTTAGAAACGCCGATGAGAGATACATTGACCAGCTGCCTCTTGCACATCCCCTACTGGGGATGTACCCGCAACCAAGGTACGTGCACTTGACCGGAATCGAACCTGGGACCCCAGTCTGCAGGCTGATGCTCTCTATCCATTGAGCCAAACCGGTTTCGGCATGTTAACTGTTTTTAAAGGTGTAGCTTATAAAATAAAATTATAGATATAAAATACACATCCATAAAATATCAAGCTAATAACAGACACTTACTTCTCCTCTAGCAGACTTCCCCTTTGAAGCATTTAAAGATTTAGGATGAGTCAGGCAAGGGAAACTTTAAGGAAACTTTCTCAGTTAATGTAATTGGGAGGGGGAAAAAAAAAAAAAAAAAAAACACCCACAAACCAGTGTCCTGGTTCCATACCAAGATGCCCTGACTTAATTGGTCTGGAGAGCCACCTGCATATGGGAAATATTAAAAAGGTCCCAGGAAATTCCAATGCTAAGCACCGGCAAGGTTCTGCAGAAGCATGGCGAGGCAGTGATTAGCTCTAGCCCTCTCCTGAGCTGAAGTTGACCCATACCTACCACTAGTAAAACCTGGAGGCAAGTAGCTAAACAAACAAGAAGCAACATTCAATGTAAGAAAAAACTACCAAGAATCAAATGTGAAGGGAAAAGCAAAGTCAGATCGGGGAGAACAAAGGTGGGGGTGGTTTGGGGAAGCAGTCCGAACTCCATTTCTGAACAGGGAGGGAGTGTTGATACACTGTTTTCAGACAGCATTTGGGATATGCTCCTAGATGTGTTCGGTGGTTGATAGTAGCTTAGTAGAGTTAGATATGTACAACCAGCAGAAGCTTTTAGAAATACTTTCTAGAACAGGAAATATGAAATGGTAGGAAGTTGAACATTAATGATAACACCCATCAGACCTTAATCTGCACAGGAAACCATAAGGAGAAAGGCCTGGTAGGGAATTAATAACAGGTATAATAATTTTATCAAAATATTTATTAAGTCCTATCTGGTTTGGCTCAGTGGATAGAGCATCAGCCTGTGAACTGAAGGGTCCCAAGTTTGATTTCAGTCAAGGAACAGTTGTTCCTCTTTTTTTCTCCCCCTCCCCCCCCCATAGCTCCCCTCCACCTGGTTCCCATCTTCTCTTACCTCCACTTCCCCCCACTCTCTTCTCTTACCTCCCCCTCCCCCCTCACTGTCTTCATCCATAGATGTACAATTTTTGTCCAGTCTCTTCTTGCACCCAAAAATATATTTTAAAAAATTTATTAAAAGCTTACTATGCTTTGCACACATTTACTCCTCACAACCAGTCCTAAGTAGTTATGATGATCTTTTATAAATAGGAAAATTAAGGCTTAAAAGTATGAAAGACAAAATGCATTGGGCAATTAGGAGCTGGTTTTATTTAGGCTATCGCAGTAAGGAGGTTTATTGGTGAGGACCACTTCAAAGAAAGGGAAGGAAGTCAGGGTTTTTTGTTTGTTTGTTTGTTTTTAGAAGCAGGTAAACAAGGGAATGAATCTAGGAAAGCCCTGGAGAGAGCGTAGACAGATCTTATCATGGAATCTGCTTGGGCAAGATTGTCCTTTTGTTATTGGTGGGGTGCCCTATGTGTCCCCATCTGTTACTAGTGGTAGTAGAGTTCTCCTGATATCTCAAGAAAAGGAATTTCCTGAGACTCACATGAGAGGGTGAGTGATCTTTCTTTTCATGGAATAAAACCCTTGGGTTTCCAATGTTGCATTTCTCTCCATCCTGTCATGGAAAAAGTTCAATTTTGTCTTCAGCAGGGCTAGAATTAAGGTCACTGTCCAGAGCCTTTGCTCAATGTTAAAGAACAGACCACTGCAGCATTTGGCTAGCTTAGCTTGTGTTCTCAATTGCAGTCCATTGCGTGTAGGTTACGCCTGGCCATGGGCCATGTGGTTGCTTAATGCCACATGGCAGGCTAGTGCATGGGTCACAGAGCAAGTACAGGTCACAGAGCAAGAAGAGCACAAGAACAGAACAAGAGAGAACTCTTCGTCTGAGGATCATAACTAAGAGCTTAACCAATTAATCCTTTAGGGTTTCTCATGCTTGCAGTGGCTCTACCCCCCACAGCCAATTATATTTTTCTCAGTTTAGACTGACAGGCAAGCATCTTTCCTATGTCACCTCACCTTCCTTTCATATGTGCCTATTTTTCCCTTTGTTTGGTTTTTCCTCCCAGTGATCTGCAAGGAATAGACCAGTGGTTCCTGGAGGAGCATGACGTTTCAGCTTCCACGTGAAGCTGCCCAGATGACCAGCTTATACAGGCTGGTCTCCCTTTTGTTTTCTTCCTATTATTAATATTAACTAGTTTATTATGACAACAACACTGAGAGATTAGCTGTTTCCTAGAATATAAAAGGTGGAAGGCATTATTAATCCTCCCTGCTTTCTCAGGTCTCAGGTAAAAGTCAATATTGTCAAAAGGTTTAGAAACTATCCAAAGTCAATCAACCAGGAAATGACCCAGCTGGATTCAGACCCAAGCTGACTGGTGCAATCTGTTCTGTAAAAAGAAACATTGAGTGCCATTCAGCCAGGAAATGCCAGGCCAGAGAAGAGACACCAGAGAGCAAGGTACAGACCTGGTTATCCTGGGAACCTGGATGGAATCACAGGGTTGGATTCTAATTAAACAGCTTTGGGATCAGTCTTTGAGGAATCTAATAAACCAGGGTGAAGGACGAGGGTCTCAGGCTGAGAGAAAGGGAACAAAGCCCCAGACCCCCTATAGGCAATGAAACAAAGGCCTTGGAGTAGAAGCTGTCTTAGCTCTTCTTCATCTACCTCCTGTGAGAGTGAACCAGCCATCTTTTCTGTCAAAGAAAGGAGCTCGCTGCCATTTTGAGTCCCATCATTTGGGTATGGCCTTCAGATTCTTTCAGGGGACACCATCTTAGGTTCTGCAATCTTGGTAGGATCTTTAGGCTCTCAGGGGGACTTCCATCTTAGCTTTTTTTCTTCATTTTTTAAAAATTTAATAAATCTTTATTGCTCAGATTATTACAATTGTTTCTCCTTTCTCTCCACCCCCGACCCCCATAGCTCTCTTCCACCAGGTTCCCATCCCATCCTCTGCCCTTACTGCCCCCCCCCCATTGTCCTCATCCATAGGTGTACGATTTTAGTCCAGTCTCTTCCCGCACCCCCCACCCCCACCCCTTTCCCCCTGATAATTATGGGCTGCCATCTTAGATTCTGCCTTACCTTCCCCTTCCTCTGAATTAGCCAATCGCCCAATAATGGGAATCTGAGCTCTAGACCCTGGCCAATCGGATCAGATTTCAGAGTGAGGGGCAGGGCAGACCCCGCCGCAGGAAATAAAACCTGAACGGACTTCCTGTTGGGTGTGCTTTTTCCCATGATTTTCAGCTGGCAGGAGCACCCTTCTGCGCAGTCCAGTGTTTGTCTCATTCCTGCGACATTGTTGAGAGCATTCCTAAGCCACCGCCTCCCAGGCTTGTTCAGACAGATGTACAGTGAGGATGAGAGAGAGGTCTGCTCCTCTTCCGAGGAGCTCATTAGGTGACCCCAGCCGCTAACTGGCAGGCAGGTAGGCTGCTTCACATCAATTAGCCATCATTCTCATGGACTCATTAAGCAAGTTCAAGGGCTTTTATTGCTTTGGTGACTGAAGGGTAAAATGAAAATGAGTTTTTTACACTCGTGCAGCTTAATAATTAAAAGGTCGAGAGGTAGTTCTGTGCTTTCTAACTTGTGGGGCCTCAGATATACTTTTCTTAGGCTGATAATGCCAATATTCTCTCAGTAATAAATATTTATTGGGCTCCTACTTGTGATATCTACTGATAAAGGCTGTTCAGTGAATAAAACAGATAACTACCTTTTTTTTCTTAAGCTTACAATCTAGTAAAGAGGTAATGAACACAATAAGAAGTACATTATTGAGAATGATAGAACATGATATGTGCTTTAGGGAAAAGCAGAGCAAAATAAAGGAGCATGGAAGTGCTAGACAAGCCCATACCTCTTGTGCAAGTTCCTCTGTGCCTGCGTGTCAGCCTGAGACAACCACCAGACAGAAAGCAAGTTTTCTGGAAAAATCTGACTGAACTAGCTGCTGTACTCTGTCCTATAACCTTCTTCCTGGGAGGCAAAAGGGGGCCTGAGTACATCCCACCCTTGGATCCTGAGTCATGGCTTAATAAATACTTGTTGGAAAGTGAGGGGGGCGGGGGGGGGGTAGGAGAATAAAGGTAAAGAGGGAAAGGAAAATTTCCTGGTATTGTCTGGCATCTAGGCGAACATTCACTGTTCCATGCACCTGCAGGGAAGAGAGTAGAGGTTTGTAGAGGACGGCTACGCCAATGGTGGAAACCATGAATGTGAGCCTTTGGACTTCAGTGACCTGCCAACTGGAGCACCAATCTGTGAACTTCTGACAGATGATTATTTAGTACATTGATACATTTGAGATATTATTAAACCCTATAAGATAATTCCTATGCTTATTTCCAGAAGGGCACCTGGCAGCAGAAACTTGAAACTATGTGGTAGAGCTGGAGAGGAATGTTCCTGAATTTGCCACCAGATCCAGAAACAACACTGTCTGAGTTTCAGGAGCCTTCTAACAGTAAGTGTCCTCCCATGCCATTCTTCTCTTGCTTCTGAGCCTGTAGAGTCTTATTATTCTAAAGTGCTCAAACCTTTCCCAATCTGCTCAAGCAAACATTGGCCATCATTCAAAGCCATCTCTTCCCTAATGCCTTTCCCGTGACTCTGGCTTCTCCGAGGCCTTGCCGTGCTCAGCATATTATCCCAGAGTCTTTGGTTTACTAGATCTGTATTGTTGTAACACTCTTTTCCCAGAGACTATGATGATTAGCTTGGTCCAAAAAACGCGTTACTTTCTATCCAAAGAAGACTCAAGAGGAAAGGAAGAGAGAGTGAATAAGCAGGAAACAGACTGGGTTGGTTCCCTGCTTGCTACAGTTCTTTGGTAACTACAGGGAGGCCTTCTATATTTGGATGAAACTGGTCTTTCTAGTTGAGAGCTTTCCATGAATTCTATATGTCAATCATTATGCTAACATCAGTCTTCGTTACTTTTTTTTTTTTTTAAGTTTCCTTTTCATTTTTATTGAGAAATAATGAACATGTATAAATTTAAGGTTTGATTTGCATATATTGTGAAATGATTACTATAATACATTTAGTGAATATCAATCATCTCATGTAGATACAATAAAAGGAAAAAAATTTCTTACAATGAGAACTATTAGGATCTACTCTATTAACAACTTCCTTATGTATCACACAGCAGTGTTAGCTATAGTCATGTTGTACAATTCATTCCTAGTACTTACTTATAACTGGAAGTTTGTACCTTTTGACCATCTTCCTCCAATTACCACTCCCCACCTTCACCTAACCACAAATTTGACCTTTTTTTCTATGAGTTTGGTGGGGTTTTGTTGTTTAATTTAATTGAAATCTATTCTCCATTGGGTATTTATAATTAAGCCTTAATTCCTAAGACGATTTTGCTTTTTCTTTTCTGAGTTCTATCATTGGTTGATAAAATTATCTATCATCTATCTATATCTCTATCGCTTTGTCCATTTCTGTTCTTTAATTTTGAATTTCCTATTTAAGGTGTTTTTTCATATTCCAAATGCTTTTTTTTTTTTAAAGATATTAATCCCTTATAGAATTTTGTGTTTTGTGGTTGTTTTTTGGTAAAAACTTTCTACAGCTAAGATGCTTTCATTCTCATTTTTTCCCCTCTCTTAGTGTAGCTTCCTGTGGCTTTGTGATGGTTCCTTTTATTTCAGATACAGCAATTTACATTCCTTGTTCAAGATCACCCTCTTCTGTCAGTGTAGTGAAGTACAGTTCCTTTAAAGGATAGTTTCATTTTTACATTGGGAGGTGATAATTTTCTAATGTTGCTTTTATTATTTATCTATTTTAGTTTTATGATATCTTTTTTGATTTAATGATGTTATCTTCTTTTATTTCCTTGAAGATTTTAGGTAGAACTTTATTTTAAGTTGGTTTTATCTTCTCGTATTTCTGTCACCTCAGGGTAAAAACCTCTCCTTTGTGACTATTTTATTGTATTAAGTGTGGTTTCTAACTTTTCCTGGAGAGCTCATATTGTGTGGGGGTTTTCTTGTGGACTTCTCTTATCTGTGAAGCAGTTTCTTAGCTGCCTTAGTCTTGGTCTCATGGTTTGACCAGACTCAACCCAGGCCCTATGTTTGCAGCTCACCTCAGAGCTCTCCATTCTGGGATGACACTTCAGCTGGTACAGACCAGAAGGGGACTCTGCTGTGGACATTGGCCCTGAGCAAGGAATGTATTTCTGCCACATTCTAGATGCAGGGATGAAGTTACATCACCCACTGTTCTTGGGTAGGAAACCCAACTCATGTTCCTGTTACAGAAGGTATTTAACCCCAGCCCTGCTTGCCTGTCTCCAGTCCTACCTTTTGTCCCTGTGGCTTTATACTTTGTTCATTGTTTAAATTTTACTCTCAGTTTGAGCTACTGAGATTTTCTTCTTATATTTTGAAAGAAGCATACAAACATGTCTTTTCATATCATGTCTCATAGTTATGGATTTGGAGTACAGGAAAGAAGATTATGAGTGTATGTACTTTGAGTATACGTACTTATCCAGAGGCTTTAATGCCTTTTAAAAAGTGAGAATGTTAATATGTGTACGAATTCGAAGAAAATATCCTTTGATCAGTAACTCTGCATCTGGAAGTCTTACTTAAGGAAGGGAAAGTAGCTTTATGCACAAGGTAATTATTTTTGGTGATAAAAATTTGCATACATTGGAAATATTTACTAACAGCGGGGAAATATTTCATAAACATAACCTTTCAATGCAATATTGAGCAGGTACTAAAAATAATAATTTTAAAAATGTATAATATAAAAGTGCTTATTAAAATGCAAGAGAAGAAATTGTCCTTAACCATTTTTGTTGTTGTTGTGTTATACAAGTGTGCTTAAAAAGAAAAGAACAGAGAGGGGTGCCCAGAGGCTGAATTTCCTCGAGTGAGGGATAGAGTGAACTTTGCGGGTGGAGGAAAATTCACAGAGCTTGTAGGCCATCGTGAGCATTTTGCGACTGATTTTAAATGTAACAGGAGAGCAAAGGTAGGTTTTAAACAGAGTGTCACAATCTGATCAAAGTTTTAAGGGGCTCGGTGAACCAATTTCTTGTCTTGTTTCTAGTCTTTTCTACAGTGTTAGTCAGACTGTGGCTGGAGTCAGGAGTCAGGAGTCAGGGGCCATCAAAAAACAAACACCATTAGCACCCACCAAGAACTGAACCCCAGACATTGATTCATTTTATAAAATGCTTCTTTGAAATGTTACTGTGACAGGATTTATGGACATCTGTCACCTAATTAGTGAATGCTTTAAGAATTGTACAAAGTGCCAGCAAGGAGCTTAGAGGTGGGGTCAATTCACAGGTGAGGCTGGAGGGGGGACATAATATACAGTCAGTCCCCAGGAAAAGTCTGTCTGAGGTTGAAGGAACCTCAGAGAGATTTGGATTGATTGTATGTGACTTTGTTCTGACTTGATTTTTTTGAAGACATAGTGTAGGGAATAGTTAGGGAATGTCCTACAATAGTGAGGAGAGAGGGGAGCAAGAAGGATGGAATGTGGATAGGTAATTAGAAACCAACCAATTGGGGTTCAAATTCTCCTTCCTTCCCTCCCTTCCTCCTTCCCTCCCTCTCTCCTTTCTACCTTTCCTTTTCTCCTTTCTGTTTTTAATATATAGGGGATGAGAAAAACAAGATATTTAACCAGTGGATGTCACCTTATTATGGTTGTCAGGGAACAAACATATTAACATATTAATTTTGATATTCAAAATTAACTGGGGGTCCTGTATTTTTACTTGCTAAGTCTGGTCACCCTGCCTCTATGGCTCTGGTTTTGCCATTCCAGCTCTTTACTCTCCAGTTAGACAGCTGCCACCAGGAGGCAGCTGGGTGCTGTGCTTGCTCAGATGAAGGACTCTGGGCTTCTAGGTTGCTCAGAGCTGGTCTTCCTTCCTCTTCAGACCCTCTCCAACACACTCCTAACTAAACCACAACTTTCCACTGCTCGCTTGTAATCTTGCTTTGTTAAAATAGCTGAACTCTAAAGAAGCATTTAACACCTTTTCTAAATGTAAAAAGAATATGCAACAACATGCTTCCTGCCTTCCTAGATAATTACAGTCATAAATCAATTTTCTTTCCTTAAAAACCTGAAATTGGCTTAGAAGACTTACAGTTTCTGCCATTCACTCCCTTGATCTGGGTGTCCCCTCCCCTGCCTGCATTCCCTCCTGCCCTCTCTCCAGTAGGCTTTTTGCTCCCTCTCTCCCACCCCTTCCTTTCTCAGCTTGTCACCATGGTTACATAGGGACCTTTTTCTGTGGTGCCCTATTCTATAGCCTGCTTCTGAGGTAATTTACCCAGTGAATTCCTACTTTTCTCTGCCCTTATCCTGCCCTTATCCTCCTTCAATAAAGAAGGGAAAAAATCAGAGAGAGAGAGTACATCCCAGCATCTTAGATATCAAAATTTTTAAATCTGTAGCCAGGAGACTTTCTCCAGTTGCCTCTTCTTTTTGTTCTTTAGGCAAGCCATTCCTGACCCCATGCCTCTTGCTCTGGTGTCAGTCTAAATGCACATTCAACAGTTAACGAAGCACCCTTTGGCCTTTGGCTCAGCTATAACACTGAGCAACTGTTTTCTTCTTTAAATGCCTCCAATTCTGGGATTTGGGGGGAAAAGAAAAAAAAGAAGAATAAAAAAAGAACTGAACCAAAAATATGGTTATGTCACATGGGGGAGACATCAACTTAGAAAACATCAGCCTGATGAGAACCTGCTGCAGTGAGAGGTTTCAAAGGAACAGGGCGGGGTGCAGAAATAATTCTCCTCTCACTTTACAACAGGGCTAGCAATCCAATTAATAGAGACAGATTCACAAGAGAAAATGATCAAAATGTATCAAAGACGTACATGAGGGGTGGGAGTGGGGTGCCATAAGATATGACTTGAAAGCACATGGGGCTTATGTGTCTTCTGGAGCCAAGGAGAAGGAGGGATGTGGTTTGGGACTTCAAAGGCAATTCACATGGAGACAGAAAAGCAGTTGTTTGGTAAATAAATGTTTGCCTGACCATCTGGGGACACACACAGAGGACTTAGACCAAAGGGCCTTGCTAGGTTCCCCCCTGTCTATCACACGTGACAGCATATTAAACCATAGTTACCTATGATAATATTTCCCTTCCTGGAGCACGTCCTCTATCTAAATTTATTTTAGGCAGTTGTGGGGGAGATCAAAAGTGTTGTTTTTTTAATTTTTTAAAAAAATTTCTTCTCCTAAAAATAACCAACTTAAAAGAATAAATGAAGGAATGTGCTGGGGGGTGGGGGGGAGTAACCAGGGAGAGGTCAATGGGGGAAGGAGACTGTGTGTAATACTTTCAACAATAAAGAATTTAAATTAAAATAAAAAGAATCAATATCCCAAAGAGGCCTATTTTGGGGTGGCAAACTCTAGTCCCCTCAGCAGGCTGGAGCCATGTAATGATATGTTAAAGCCAAAGGAGCCCAGAAGAAGAAAGTTTCCAAGAGAGATGGAGTGGGAATGAATCCAACATTTTTAAAGCAGCAAAAATTATTGCGGAAAGCTTTAGGTATAATAATATGGAGCAAAGATCATAAACAATAGAATTTTGATAAATAATTGGCTTTTGGTTTGCTTGATTCTATGAATTAGGTAATTTTTCATGATCTCCTGAGCTACGGTATAACCTACTGAAATTATGCAAATGCCCATTCAAAAGAAGAGGCAAAATTATGTTAGTCTCCTCTATAATTCTAGATTCATGGGCTCCACTATCAAAGAAAACTTGCATCAGATGAGCACAATCAAGCAAAGTTGTTTTTGTTGTTGTTGTTGTTTGTTTGTTTTTGATGTTATGGACTGTTACCCACAGAGACACTTTCTTAGAGTCCTCATGTCCTTGCCCACCCACTTCCTTACACAGCTGCTTCTGGGCCTCTCAAAAAACCCCACAGATTTGAACAGCTTTCATCAACCTAGTTTGAGCCCTTTTTTGTGTACCTTCCTCCCAATTCTGCTTCACGAGAGTCCCCCAAAAAGGACTCTGCTGGGAGGACAGTGGGAAAGGGAGAAATTGAGTAGGGGACAGCAGAACCTTCTTTAGCTCTTAGGGCCAGGGGAAGGGCTAAGAATACCCTGACAGTAGCAATTTTGCCTTGTTAAACTTAATATTTTTTATATATACTTGAGTATCTGAGCATTTGCCCAGACCCATTAGGATAGTCATTTCAACCAGCAATAACTCTGAGTGGTACTCTGTACTTGACCCTACACACATAGCTCAGTGAGTCTTCCTGTATTCAAGGGCAGTACAATTCAACTACAGTCATCTCTGGTTTAACCAAAGAAGAAAAGGAAGCGACTAATGTGGTATGAAGCAGACCCTCTCTTTGTGTGTACCAACCTTGCATTGCTCTCCATCACCTGAATGAGAACTGATCTTCCAGAGAAGGGGATAGGAGGCAGGACATCTAGGGGGAAGATGAGAGCAAAGTGTTTGTATTGCCCCCTCTTTGTTGTGGAGGTGGTAGGCATTAGTGACACAGGCGACCCAGTGGTAAATCTGCTGGGGCATGCAGGGAAGGATAGGCAGTTGTTCCAGGCTGGACTTAATTAATTGTTTATATCTTGCTTGAGTCATTGAGAGTCTGTGTTCTAGTGTTCAGCTTCGCATGATTCAAATTGCTATTCTGACTGTCCCTCTTAGGATGACCTTGCTTTGAAGGATTAATCCAGTCTCTCAGGAGGCAGGCCAGTGGACTAATTTCAGGGAAAACAGAGAAAGTCTATTTGGAATACCAAAGCAAGATGCTAGTACTACATATTTCCTTCAGTTTCACACGCTTCCTCTGCTGCCTCCTTCATCTGGCAAAAGTCGGACTTTGGCAAAGCTTATTTAGCAAGACTTTAACCATCTTTACAGTTCTTGGACCTTGGTAGCCTCTGGCCTCTGGTACTGGAATGTCCAGAACAGCCTTGCTGGCCATCCTCTGGAAGGACATCTCTTTCCTCAAACACCCTTTTCCATTTCAGCTGTACCTTTTCTGGGGATCAGCCTTTGGGATCCATATCTCCTGGGACACAGATGTCCATAGCAGATTCCACATTGTGGGTCACTGGGGCCACCTGCAGTGGCAGCATGGTTCTGCTGCCCTCTGCTGGCCACAGTGTGCTTGTTCTGTCTGTTAGCCACTGGGTCATTTCCCCCTCCCCAAAAGGCTGCAGGTCCTATCCTCTATCTCCCCTTCCTCAGCAGTCCTTAGCAGATACCAGACCCCTCTTATTATTAAGGACTGGGGCATGAGACCATGATGCAGCTTCCAGGTAGAGTTTATCTAACATGCTCAGGTGAATGATTCTGGCACCCATCACAATGGATAATGGGTTATTTCTGGGAAGGGCTCTGAAATATGGCCAGAAATTGTCTGAGCTCATCAGTTATGCCCTGACTCTCATTTGATTTGTTGTCAAATGATAATATCGCTTGACCTTGTCCCCACTTATTGTGATAGTCCTATTAGGGGGCCTCTAAACACAAACCCACTAGCTATAGCATAATAATAATTATTGTTATGATTCATCAGCTACCGCATCGTTGATGTGGTAGCTGAGCATTGCAGAAATCTCAAATATCAGCATTAGGTTGACCCTTTAAATTGAAAGTGAAGGAGAGATTTGGAAAGATGCTGATGGAGATGAAATCAGATATCCTGAAGATAAAAGAGACTAGGTTTATATACCCCAACATGCTGGGTCATTAGGAACCATAATATATGCCAAACTTTATTTTATAATATAGACCTCCTCAGAGTCTGGGCCTGCCCCTCTGGCCCTTCACATGCACCGATGCAGGCTGGCAGTGCAGTGTCTGAGATGCACTTTTGGGAGGATACACCCACCACGTAGCCTTTCTTCTTTGCCATGGAAGAGCCTTTTAGCAAATGCGTGTGTTTAAAATTGATCTGAATTTTGCCCTCACGCCAGTGTAAATATTATAAACATGAACATCTGGCCCATATCATTGATGACTACAGGGCTTAGTAGCCTCAGCTTAGGAGGATGAGACAGCAAAATCCTTATCAAACCAACAGTAGCATCTTCAAGATGACTAGGGTGAGCTGGAGAGGGAGCTTAATCCCTTTTAATCTCTATTTGGGGAAAAAGTCCTTTAAAAAGCTATCCAGCCCTGACCATTGTGGCTCAGTTGGTTGAGTGTTGTCCCTTGCACTGAGAGATCATTGATTATATTCCTGGTCAGGGCACATGCCTGGGGTTGTGGACTCAATCTCCAATAGGGGTGTTCAAGAGGCAGCTGATCGATGGATCTCTCTCAATGTTTCTTTCTCTCTCTCTCCTTTTCTAGCTCAAATCAATAAAAATATTTTTAAAAAAATAGATAACAAGTTATCCAAGCATTATATGAAAATGTATTTTTAAATCAAGTAAAGGAATTTCATTAAAAATAGTAGCATCCAGTATAGGCTTTGTCATGGCTCTCTTTCGCCCTGATGTAGTTACTTGGTAATGTCCCATATAGTGGCTAGTCCATCAATGCGTACATCAATGTATAAAGATGGTGATACTTTGAAACAATGCTTTCAATAGCATAAGAAATGTTTTGTTATTTTTAAACCATTCATATTGGAGCACTACCAAAGGGTTACCAAATAACCCAGCCTATCTTGACAGATACAATCAATGTAAATACAGTCGTGAGTTTCTGGGACACTGATTTGAGATAAACATGGGTTTGAATCCTGGCTCTGCTATTGATTAGCAACATGCCACGGGTAGACTTCTGAACCTCTCTGAACTTCAGTTCCTTCTCTAGAATATAGTGGCAATAATAGCATTATTGCAAAGGTTGAATGACTAAATACATGAAAATATTTAGCACATGTTCTGCATATAGTAAGTACTCAATAAATTGTAGCCATTGCTATTGCCTTTAATCACTAACCGTGTCTTTGGCTTATCCTATATAATAAAGAGGTAATAAGTAAATTGACCATTTTGCCCTCACAAGATGGCTGCCTATGACCAGGTTGGCAGGGGGGTTAGTGAGGAATGACCAAAAGACTGAATAAGCAGGCTATGTGGGGAGACCAGGCCGGCAGGGGGGTTAGTGAGGGACAACCAAACAACTGAACAGCAGGCTGTGTGGGATGACCAGGGTGGAGTGGGGTCTGTGAGGGCAACCAGGTCAGCAGGGGGTACAGTTGGGGGTGACTAGGCCAGCAGGGGTGGGGGAAGTTGGGGGCAATTAGGCTGGCAAGGGGGGCAATGAGGGGCAACTAGGCTAGCTGGGGGAGCAGTTGGGGCAACCAGGCTGGCAGGGAGGGAAAATAAGGGGTGACCAGGCCAGTGGGGGGTGCAGTTAGAAGCAACCAGGCTGGCAGGAAGGAGGCAGTTGGGGAGGACTTGGCTGCAAGCGGGGGGCAGTAAGGGGGAGTCAGGGCAGTAGGTGGAGGCAGTTAGGGGTGACCAGGCAGGCAGGCAGGTGAGTGATTAGGAGCCAGTGATCCAGGATTGTGACCGCCAGTCAGACATTTACCAAGGGGTCCTGGATTGAAGAAGGTGCAGGCTGGGTTGAGGGGACTCCCCCCCCCCACCCCACCCCACCCTACCCTCGCACGGATTTTGTGTACCAGTCCTTTAGTTAAACATAAGTATGCAGGCCATGTGAAAACAGGTGATGTGTGTGAGCCAGTATTTATTAAAATAGATGGAATACTGTCTTTTAGAAGATATAGAAAGGAATTAAGTTCTTTAAGCTTTGTGATGAAAATAAGTGCATATATGACTATTTTGTGATAGTGGAGGTGAAGGGGTTTTTATAGTTGGTCTTTTAAAATAGTATCTCTGCTGTTCACACTCCATTCAGTGAATAAGCCCTCTTTTCTGAACCTTGGTGGATTCTGTGCTAAAAATATTCCATTCCCAGTTGGTATAGTGAAATGTCATATCCATTAAACACCAACATACCAAATGCTGCTGGCAGTTCCTCAACACAGCAAATCCAAGTCAACAGGGAATTGTGATCATCCTCGGCTTGTTCATATTTAACATCTAGGCAGATTATTCTGAAGGATTATCTAGGCTTAATTGTTATCATAGAGCTATTTTAGAATTATAAAAATAAAGAACTCATGTACTGAAACCAACTCATTTTAAAAGAAAGGAAAGTGTGGCCCAGGAACTAAAAGTGCCATTTCAAGGTCACACAACTACATAAGTGGTTTTATTGGCCCAAGATCTCCAAACTCCCAAGCTAGTGTTTTGTTCCTTTTATAACAGAGAGTTACAGAATTTTCAGAGCTGAAGGGACCTTTAGGATGACCTGACCCAGTTCCAATAGCTTACAGAGAAAACTGAGGCCAAAAATACCCACCTCAAATGTCTTGTCCAGGATAATACTCAAAGCTTGCATATTTCAGAGCTTTTGGCCAACTTTTGTTACCATAGGTTGGTGCTCTTATCATTCTGCTGGTCTGTCCACTGGGGTTACTTAGAGCACAAGCCCCTAAATCCCTTGTGATGGGCTATCAATACCAGAATTACCTAAGAGATGTTTTAAAAACAAAACTTCCCGGGTCCCATTACATTTATATATATGTTTTTATTGATTTCAGAGAAAGAGGGAGAGAAGGATAGAAACATCAATGATGAGGGAAAATCATTGCGGGGCTGCCTCCTGTACATCTCTTTCTGGGGACTGAGCCTGAAACCAGGCATGTGCCCTGACTGGACATCAAATGGTGACCTCCTGATTCATGCGTTGACACTCAACCATTGAGCCACAATGGCCGGGCTCAGGTCTCATTCTTTGAAGATTCAATTTTAGTAGATCTCAGATGGGGTCTCCAGAATCTGTGGTTTGCTTTCTAGTTGGTTCTGGGAAACACCCAGATTAGAGAACCATTATTAACAGAAGTCAGAAGTCAGTGTTTCATGTGCTACTTTGCTGAGATTGGCCTATGATGATTTTCAGCTATTGGTAGATACCTGCTGGAAAGCAAAGTCAGGGAAAGTCCTGGCCCACTAAAGCGCTTCTAAGATTTTAATCTGCAAAGCCATGCTCAGGATGGTAAGAGCAAGGAGAGAGGTACCCTGGCCAGATGGAGATTGATGAGAAAGGGCAGCACATCCAGGGGAACAGGAAGTAATCTAGGAACTCTTGGCCTTGTCTCCCAAGCACAGGGACACTCACTCTGAATTCACAGCTAGACTTCACTTGGCAGAACATAATTTTGAAACAAAGCATATCCATTTAAGTATTTTAAAACAGAATATTTGAGAGAACACCCTTAAAAATGTACAGTATATAGAAATTGTAAGAGTAAATCATCATGAATAATAGACAAAAATGGGAGGTTATATTTTGTCAAGTTTTGCAAAGTGGAGTGTTCACACTCCATTCAGGATTTTTCAAAACCTTTTAGTGACACATCTGAGGGTGTGGCTTGCTAAGTAGAGATTCTCAATGGAGACCACACCTCTGCTGATGACTGCTGTTTTTCCTGTCCAGCAGTCTTTTCTTCTTTTAAATAGCTCTCCAATTTTACTTTAGGGAATCACTCTTACCTCACTTTCATTCCACCTTGGTTCTCATCCAGGGGTTCCAGGGTGGGCACATGACCCAGGATTGGCCAATCAGAGCCTTCTATCCTTTGCCAAAGCAATTGCCTCAGGGACAGGCACTGGGCCATGAGCACCAGACCTGAACTTTTGCTAGGACTCCTGGGAAAGAGGCACTATGTTTCTAAACTGGCAAGATGTAAAGTTGGAGCTGCTGGTGGGTATCTCTCCACTGTGAAAGGAGAGACTGACTTACAACGAAGTCAATGTAGAGGGAAAGAGAGCCAAGAGAAAGACAGATTCAGAAAGTATCATCTGAGTACCTGGTCCAAGTATTTCTGAAGCTTGGCTAATATTCATGTTTAAACTAGCTTAGTTGGATTTCAGCAACTTACACCCAAATGCCTCCTCATTTAATAAGACTTTGCTGAAATTGCTTCATTTTATCATTCAAGGATAATTGCCTTTTTAGACCCAAAAGCCAGACAGAACTTTGAACGTTTTTCACACAGTGTTCCATCTACCGATACAAACATTGACCGCATTTTAATAAGAGAAAGTTTTATGAAAGCATCGGTAATTTCCTAGGGGCCCAAGTTCCTTAGTAGGAATACCTGACTCCTGCTGTCTTCCATGCCAGAGCTGGGGATGCTGCTGGAGTGATCTGTTCACTTCACTCGGGCTATCTGCCCCTCTCTTAGAGGGCTCAACTGCCTCTGATGGCAGGATCACCTGGATTTTTATCTCATCTCTTCTAGAAGTCTTCAGACAACCTCAGCCCTCACAGAGAAGGATGTAATGGCACACAGGAGTCCTCTGCCTAACCTGACAATGATTACAGCTTCTACGCAGGAATACACCACTTTCACAATATTCCCCAAGATAGCAGAAAAGAGTGGTGAGGTACAGGCTCCCAGGTCAGGCTTGCTGGCTTTGTGTACATCAGCAAGTTACTAAGCTCATCAGTAAAATGTAGGTATTAATAGTAACCTCCTCCTGGGATAGTTGGAAGGCTTGTATTATAAAATCTATTACGATGATTATTATTCACATTTTACAGCTGAAAATTTATTAACTTGCCCAAGGTCATAGAACTAGTAGGTGGCCACTTTGAGATGCAAATCCAGGTCTGCCTGAGTCTAAAACACAAGCTATTGACCACTATGCCCACTGTCCCAAAGACAGAAATATTGTAAGCACCAACTGGATAGACCTTCAGGCAAAGAGCAGGAAAACATAGATCATGTTTCACTTCTCCTTTAGATCCCTATAGAACTTACTTTGCCTCTTTTATTTTTTGTGGATGCTGCAAATAAGAAATTTAGAAATAAGCCCTAGTGGTGTGTAAATCCTTTAAGGGTAGGGACAACTTCTTACTCATTTTGCTTTCTTAGTATCACCTACCATAATGCTTTGCACGTAGTAGGTGTTCACTAAGTGTCTTGAATGAAATTGAGCTCATTGTGTCCATAGGTGTAAATATACCAATCGATAGCCTTAGGGTACTGGGGGCACTCAGACTCCTGAGGGGGGTATCCATCTGTCAGTTCACAGAGTTCTGAATTATTAATATATATTATGTCTTTAAGCACTTCATAGCATGGTGCCACTGCTGGACACTATCTGAATGAATCTTAACTCTATTTCTTAACTAACTATATGACTATATACAAGTTATTTAGCTTTTCTAAGTTTCAGCTTTCTCATTTGCCAAATAATACTATTATTATAAAATTACAGAGGATGGAATGATACTATAGATAAAGAACTTAGTATAGTGCCTGGCTCAGAGTAAGTGCTTAATAAATGCCATTTATTGTTATAATTAAATGAAAATATTAAATAATATTTTCATATTAAATTTGTTTTGTTTGTTTTAGAATTTTTAAGTATGGGAGGGTAGACAGGATCAAGAGCCTGAAGTACAGAGGACAGCTGTCCTGGGATCAGGCATTGTCCAGAGGACTGATTTCTGGGACACAGTTTTGCTGAGAACAATTGTTAAAAGCTTCAGCCGGGCAAGATGCTCCATCTGGGGATCTCTGAGTGGTGTAGACCAAGGATGTGGATCCCTCTTTAGGTATAAAAATTTCAAAGGGCATAGACTTTCCGAAAGTGTTAGTATGAAGCTTCTTGCTCTTTGGGTCTCCATAGATTAATTAAATCAGTTCCCATTCTTTAGTTCTGTGGACCAAGTTTTAGGTAGGCCTACATTCTGTTTCAATAAAAATTTACTCAGGAAATATTATCTCTTTCATCTTTCAGTTCAATCGATTACCCTTGTGAAGCAGGTGGGCATGGGCAGGCCTATTCTTTTGGGGTAATCTGTAGCCAAGATACTTTGTAGGGTTGGGAATTCACAGTAGGGGGTGCATTCGCTTCTCAGATATGCAAACAGGAAGTCTGAAGGTGCTTAAAACTATTTCATTTCCACCAACTTTATGGACTTTCTACAAAGTAGGACTGTTCTAGGGGATGGAGTATGGGGTGAGATAGAAGAAAGAATGCCATATGCCTAAGACATAGTCCTGATCTCAGGGATGTGTAACCTGGTGGAGAGATGGATATAACAACAACTAACGATTATGCAAGGCAAAATGAATTATGAGCCTTGTTCATGGTAAAAACAATGGGCTGAGAAAACCAGAGAAAGGAGAAGTCCCATCTAACTGATTGGAGGAGAAGGACTAAAACTTAAAAAAGTAGCCTGGCTGGTGCTGCTCAGTGGTTGAGCATAGACCCATGCACCAGAAGGTCACTGGTTCTATTTCCAGTCAGGGCACATGCATGGGTTGTGGACTTGATCCCCAGTGGGAGGAGGGTACGTGTAGAAGGCAACCGATCAATGTTGCTGTTTCTCTCTGATTGATGTTTCTCTTTCTATCTTCCTTTCTCTCTCTAAAATTAATAAAAACATTTAAAAAATAAATGGAAGGGTGGGGAAAGAGGATTGTAGGTGGAGGGAGCAGTCTCGGCACAGAAGTGCGCTTAGATAAATAGGGCTTGTCAAGTTGCATGGGTAACTGGGGAGTGGGTGAAGTGGAGAGTGGGAGGAGAAGCTGGGCTAGATTTTAAATTCCACTTTCAGGACTTTCTAAGGCCTTGTAGGTCTTCTGGGCTTGTGGTATCTCTGGATGCCCCATGCCCTTGATAGCAGCCATATTAAAATGCATGCATATCCCATTTTAAGACTGATGTATAACTAACTGTAAGAGCTGAGATGAATGCATTGAGCTCTAATTGACTAGTTTAGTGTACCTATAGATGTGGCAGTAGGGCCAGTGCCAGTCTAGGAAAAGTTTAGAATCAGTGTGGGATGAGATAAGCACAGAACTGGAGAGGAAACACTTCTAAACTTTTATAGGCCGTTTGACATGACCACAAAAAACCAAGCAAGTGATCATTTTTTTAGTAATTCACTTTTATTCTAACTTCCAAAAATATTGGTTCACAATACAAACAGGTTACATTGGTCTAAAATGCACTGGAGATTTTTAAATCTCTATGGTCCAAACCTTTTTAAACACTGAGAAAAAATTTAACGTGGAGAAGCACTGGTCTAGTTGAAATAATACTACTTGTTCAAGAAAGTTGAGGTTGGAGATAACAGAGGAAAGAATTGATGAACTTGAGGATAGATTAATAGAAGTTTTACAGTTTGAATAGCAGAGATTGAAATATTTCGTACTCACCATCATATCTATACACATCTATATTATAGTCCATTGTACCTAAACATCCTGACTTAGTGGAAGCTAACTTTGTGGCAAGTACAGAAATCCACTCAAACTAACATAAAATAAAATAAAGTGTGTATGTGTGTGTGTGTGGGGGGGCAGGGGGGGGGGAAGAGGTGGTGGTGGTTTTTATTAAAAGACTACAGAAGTACCTAAAGAAATTCAGGGGCAGGTACTAATGAGGATGAAGCAGGAAATGGAATCCAGGCTGCTGCTCCTCACTTTTCTCTCACTCACCCTTCTTCCTGTCTCTTTCCTCTGCAATTTGAGGCTGAGTTGCACCACCCATCCTCATTCAAGAATGAAGGGTTTGTTTTCCAGCTGTGGCTGTAAGATGAGCCTCTGCTGTCTGCCATCTTTGGGGATTGCCTTGGCTAAGAAAACAGCCCCATCTAAAGCCACACTTTCTCCTAAGGATGGCCACATTTAATGGGTAATCAACACGAAGGTATAAAGCTCTGGTCCCCTTGCTCCAGCTTGGGACAACTGGGAAGAGACCTCTCAGCACTAGAGCTCCCTACTGCAACACAGCTCAGCTTCTCTCTGACAAATTCTTCTTTCTCCTCCCTTCCAGATGTTGCTCTCAAGGATACTACCTACTAAAGATTTGTGCATTAACTTCTCAGGGACACCAGACTTCCCAATCTTCTTCTGCTCATTCCCTCACTTCCTTTTTCTACTCCCATTTTCCCTCTCTCCCTCTCCCTTTTCTTACCCCCTTTTCCTCTCTCCATCCCTCAGACTATGTAGTTTCTCACTCTTGCTTCTTTCTGAGCTTCTACTTCATTCCCTTCTCACTTTTGAGACCAACCTTCTCTGCTCCTCTGGTACATGGACCATCATGGCTGCTCCAAAATGGTGTCTTCAGCTCCCCAGGCAGTGTCACTGTGGCTTATGCTATTGGTATCCCACCCGCATGGCCTTTAGTAGGCTGATGTAACCATCCTGCAGCAGACCTGGGTGCTACTTAACAGCTCACAGCTGTACCCTTCTGTGGAGCATTGCCCTTAGCCAACCTTCTCTGCTGGAGATTCCTGAGAGATTATGACCCACACTTTTTGGACATTAACTATCAGATCAGAGGCTATAAAAGTCCACCCTCCTTGCCTCGAGGCAGGATATGCTCTGCGGTACAATTCATGCTATAGAGTTCCCCATGGGGTCGGACTGAAGCCAGACTTTGAAATGGCATCTTCACATAGCATCTTTCCCTGCCCTGGGCCCCGCTCACCATCTTTCAGGTGTAGAAAAAGCACTCACTCAGTCAATCCTGCTGCTTGGAGGGAACCTGATATAAGATCATCACCTTCAAATCTGGTGCCTCTGGCTAAAGACATAGCTTCTGCTGCCTCAATGTCAAATATCCAGGAGGGATAACTCGACTGGCTCAGGCTGAGCCCAGCCCAGCCCAGCCCAGCTTCTGGGTTGAACACATGGAACAGGAGTTCACTCCAGGCCCAATCATCTGTGGCTGGAGAGTGGTACAGTGTAGGGTAGATGAGGGATACAGAAAGAGAGGGCAGCTCATAGAAAAGACTGGTCAATTCCTGAAAAGTGGACCCTACCATCTGTCCTTCTCCTCAGTCATTTTAACATTTATTTTCTCTGTCAGCTTCCTCACCTCTCCCCATCCACATCTCAGGTTTGAAATGAAGGGGGCGGTTTTGAAAGGTAGCGCCATGTTATGGACCAAGGATTGGACCACATGTCAAGAGACTCAGATGGTAACCTACTTCACTCCTTTAGTTTAAAAATAACTAATTTAAAGGTAGTAATCTAAAATAACCTTGCTTCACATCTCTAGGTCTCAGATTTGAGGTAAATTAGAGAGTTGTTTGCCAACTTGAATAGTCAGTGCTCCTAAGAAAACAAACAGAGCAAGTCTTTAATGTCTGCATCCCTCAACTCAGCACAGTGCCCGGCACAGAGTAAGAACACGAAAACATATTGAAAACAGAAGAGAGCATTTAAAAATGAAATGACAGTGAATTACATTAAGACATAAAGGAAGAGTGTGACCCAAACTCATACACTGTGGGTGTGGGACCATTAGCCAATTGTGGGTTCAGCACTTCAAGTGCTATTCCCAGTACTACTCCAGTGTGACAAAGCACCCCAAACTTAGCTGTTTAAAACAACCATTTTATTATGTGATAGATTCTATGGGTCAGGAATTTGGGTAGGTGATTGTGGGGATGGCTTGACTCTGCTCCGTAACATCCAGGGCTTCAGTTGGGAAGATTTGATGGCTGGTGGTGGCTTGACAACTGGGAGATGGAATCCCCTGGAGCCATCACTCAGATGACAGTGGTTGATGCTGAGATCTCAGCTGAGGTTGCTGACCAAACCCTGGGCTTCCTCACAGAATAGTGGCTTCAAGCTGGTAGGACTCTTGCCGTGGCAGTTCAGGTTCACAAGGCAAAAGCATCATCATTTTGTAACCCAGCCTCCAAAGTCAAACTGCATAATTTCCTCAGCATTCTATTGGTTGCCCGTCCAGAATTAAGAACAGAGGAATTAGGAACCACTCCCTGATGGGATGCGGGCCAGGTTCTCATAGCACATGTGGGATGGGAGATACAGTTAGGCCATATTTGAAAAGTTCCATCTGCCATGTGCTCCTTAATTCTTCCATGTCCTTGGAGTAGGCATTATTGTCCCTTTACAGATGAAGAAACCGAGGCTCAGAGAGGTGAAAGTAACTTGTCTGTGGACAAAGCCAGTACACGGCAAGGTTGGACATGATCCCTGTCTCTACAAAGCAGGTGTTCTCCAACAGCATATAGGCTGCTTACAGAAAATAGGAACTGAGAAAAGGAATGCAATCAAAGGCCAGTTCCCCCTATGTGCAGGATCAGGAGTGGTTAAGCCTTATCCTCCTCCCCCATAACCCTGATATCAGAGTTAATATCTTAGCCATGTTATTGTATAAAGGAGTTGGGTTCCTGTGCATAACTCCCTAAGGTGTTGCTTCTGGAAGACTCTATAATGAGGTGTGTACCTTTGATGCCACAAGTTTTCCAGGTAAGTGCTGGCAGAGGTGTTGCTGTCCCCTTACCCACACCTTCCCACAATCATTTGGTCAAAGACTCTGGGGAAGCTGGAGGAAGCTCTGTTCCCTTCCTTAAAGGCAGCATGCAGAACCAAGTGCCAGGAATACTTTCTCTGTTGTAATCCCCATTTAAACTCCTATCTTCCCTTAAGTTCAAACAAGGACCACTTCTTTCAGGAAGACATCTCTGATGCTCTCCTGAAACTTACAATTGGATGTTCAGATGATACCTGCCACTTACTGCTTGCTCTGCTGTGTCCTAACCCGCCAATGAGCCTTCTAAGGACTCAGAGGGCAAGAACAGTGCCTTACCCTCTCTCAGTTCTCTCCCCAACACCACAGGAATGATACCTTATTCTTATTAGGTACTCAATACATACTGACTGGTAAGATCAAAGGGCCTCATAAAGTGTATTATTCTAACAGTAGACACATGTGCACCTCTGAGAGCCCACAGAGTGCACAGGCATTGTGTTACTTGCTACTGACCCTTGTGATCCAGGAGCAGGGTTTTAGAAAATCAAATATGATTCTCCTTGGCACTCTGCAGCATGTCAATAACATCAAACTTGGCCTAGAAGTCCTTGGTCAAATCAAGAGGCCTTCATTCCAAGTGTATTTGAGGCCAGTGCTTTAAGGTTACAATCTCAATCAGCTGTCAGATGATTCTAGAGTCAGACAGTTAGAAAATTCCTAAAGAGGGTTTTGAAAATCCCAAATCTTGGCTATAACTTATCCTTTAAGTTGTTTGAATGATTGCTGTAGCTGCAGCTATTGAATAGGAAAGGATGGGTCTTACAGTTTTTATTCCAAATTAGTCTTCTTGTAATAAGCAAATTTCTCTACCCTTCTTTTAATTTGTCACCACTTTACCTCAAAGTGTTCCTAAAAACCATGACTTTTGGAAACACCTTTCAATGTTCAAAATCAACGGATGAACCTTTTCATAAATTATGGTAATCAATATCAATGTTTCACCTTCACTCAGTCACAACATACATAAACTCTTAATTCAAATAGAACCTTATGGTATAAAACTATTTCCTAAATACACCATCACCAAGAAAAAAACCTAAACTCCCTTAAGTAATTACCTTGGGATATGAAAGAAAATGTAAACATTTTATTTGGCAGTTGTTTCTGAACACATGAATAAATAAATGGAAAAGTACATATTAATATTTCTTTTTGGAGTAACAGATACCATTAAATGCTTATTTACACATCTTCACTGCAAATAACAGTTATACAATTCAATTTTCTCTTATAAAAGGTAACTTCCCACACCACCGGACTGGACAGTTAAAGATGGGGATACTGGTAGTGCTTGGTTCTAGCAGTCTCAATGTTTGAAAGGCATTCATTTGCAAGTGGGATAAGAAGAGTTATCATGCATTGAGTTCATCCGGACCATGTACTGTAGAAAGTTTCTGATGGCAGCCACAGAACTGGTGTGTCATGCGCTTAAGTCAACTATGACATGTTTGTAAATCTGTGTATTTCCCTTAAAACTGGAAGCAAAAAGAAAATTGCGTTTATTAATAGACACATATGTGAATGATCTTGGTGCCTGAACATTTAATTCCTGAAATTTCACAAATTTGGCTTTCTCTGCATCCCAGTTATACACTTGAGTAAAAGAATAATCACTTCCAAGAATTGCATATTGATAGTTATTTATCTGAAGAGGCTGGAACACCATAGATCCTCGTGATGGCATCCTCTGGATATCCTGAAATGAGGAGCCTCCCCATTTCATTACTTTGGAATCACCAATGAATCTTGTCAAGCAAATGTACACATCACCTTTCACTGCGAAGTGCTTTACAGCATACACGTCCTCCATGTTAGGGATGTCAGTTTGGTTAATGAATAATTGTGTTGCTTTGTTCCACTGATAAATTACTGGACGCTGGGAACTACTGGACAGGATTAAGTGAGGCGTTCTGAGCGCCTGAGGTGTTCTGGCTATTTCTAGGTATTCCACATCAGTGTCCCTGTACCACGCATGTAAGGATTGATGGGAGTAGAATCCATTTCCATTCCATTTGTAAATGGTAGTAAAACCAGCTTTTGAGCTGTCAGCAACAACAAAGTACCAGTTGTTTTCAATCTTGAATGTTTCAATATCATTGGGTTTTCGAATTTTGAGAATTTCAATGTCCTGGATTTTTATGAACTTATTCGCAAAACCGTCTCGCTTATAGATGTGAGAGCCACCAAACAGCTGGGCCACAATAACATAGAGCTGTGTTTCAATGACTATAGGCTTGCATACTACAGTGGACGTGCCTGGGAAAAGACAAATGAGAGATTAGCTGGATGGTCATCCTCTTTTGGAGCATACAGACATTGTCATGTTACATCTAATCTGCACTAGATATTTAGGATACATGGCTATAGCCTGAGTTTCCTTCTCTCATTTCTTGCAGAAAGAAAGCATTGCTCTCCCTAATACATCATGAGTTAATCTTTGTAGTGAAAACAGCCATTTATTGAGCACTGACTATTGCTTTGTCAAATCATCTCATTAAAATTTTTCAAAAGGTTAAATAATGAATATTACTATCTTCCCTTTTGTTGATGAGCAGGCTGAAGCTCAGAGAGGTTCAATGCTGCTAGGAGTAGGCAGAGTTGGGATTCAAACTCAGGCGTACCAGCATCGCTATGGGGTGGGCAGGTAGGTATTCCAGGGTTTCCATCTTGGGCTTAGATCCCACAAGGTTCTAGGAGGTTTGAGTGGTGGTTTGTGAAGCCCATAGCTTTGTAATTGGTTTCTTCTAAGTGCAAATTACTTCTTGAATAACCTTTCCCCTGAAAAAGGAAAGTGATGCCACGTGGCATTTTTCTGCATCTTCATGTCACTGATAGCAGATGAGAAGGAAGAGGGAAATGATGCTTATGAATGTTACACTGGGAATATTAGAGAACAACACGAGGTCTGTCAGTGGCCTAGCTCAGTATCTTTTTGGTGAGAGTTTAATATTTTATTAATATATTCTGAACTCCTCGAGGGAGCTTGGTTCTAGGTAATTCAAAGAGAAGCGTGGCAAATCTAGGCCCCTGGTCTTTTCTGCCTGCAGCCTAGGGGGCACTGAGGCAATAAATTCTGCATCAACTCTTTCTACTAATTGATTCCATCCAGAGTCAAAATTACTCTATTTGTGACCCTTTTCAGGACTCAACTGAGTGTGTGACCTTGGAAAAGTTACTTAACTTCCATGGGATTTAGTTTTCTCTTTTGTACAGAGAGAGTTGAAAATAGATCAGGACCGGTCACTAGATTTTAACTATGTACCCACAATGACTGACTGATGAGGATAAGAGCAACTGCCTGGAGAACTGTGTTGAGAAGGATTCTGTGGCCACTGCTGCACTCTGCAAGAAAGAGCACCACAGTAGATTAGCAATGTCTGTCTGAGGGTGAGGGACGAGATGCTGATCATGTACATGACGTCTGTCTGTCATTTTATACTATTATTACTAGGTCTTAATTATTTATTACTAGTAATTAATTATTACTAGGCCTAGTAATAATTAATGTCGTTTTCTAATGCTTTTTAAAATCGAATTTATTTAAACAATACAACAAAATTTAATCAACAATATAGTTGCCATTGTTTTCTACTACTTGTGCCCAACGCTCAGGAAGCATTTTAATCCCTCTGTTGTAAAATTCTTGTGATTTTGATGCAAAAAATTCGGTCAATGCATTTTTGAGGCATTCTTCATTATTAAATTTTTTTCCAAGAAGAAAGTTTTGCAAAGAACGAAACAAATGGTAATCGGAAGGGGCAATATCAGGAGAATATGCAGGTTGAGGGAGAACTTCCCATTCCAACTGGCGCAGTTTTTCAGCAGTGATTCTTGCAGTATGCGGTCGTGCGTTATCGTGGTGAAGAATTACGCCCTTCCGATTAATCAGCGCCGGTTCTTTTTCTCTTAAAGCTTGGGCTAACCTTTCCAATTGGGCACTATACACTGCACTTGTAATGGTTTGGTTAGATGGTAAAAGTTCATAATGAAGAATTCCTTTAAAATTCCACCAAACACACAACATCATTTTTTTCGCATGCAAGTCAGGTTTTGGCGTGGGCTGCGGAGCCTCATTTTTGTCTAACCATTGAGGCCGCCTTTTCAAATTAACATACAGCACCCATTTTCATCTCCGGTAACAATTTGCTCTAAAAACGGCAAACGGTTTTGATGAGAGAGGAGCGAACTGCAAATTGTGACTCTTTGATTACGGTTGTTGTCGCTCAACTCATGAGGAACCCATTTTCCAAACTTTTGGACTTTGCCAAGTGCACGCAATTGATTGGAAATTGTTTTTTGTGAACAATTTAAAGTTGTCGCAAGCTCTTGTTGGGTAATTTGAGGATTTTACACCAAAAGAGCTTGAAGAGCTTCTTGATCAAAATTGGACACACGGCCTCGACCACTCTTGTCATCTAACGAAAAATTTCCCTCGCGAAATTTCTCAAACCAATGCTGGCATTTTCTGGCGCTAACTGCATCTTGACCAAGAAGAGCACTACAGATGTTTTTTGCAGCCTCACTTGCTTTTCTTCCTAATTGGAACTCGTAAAGCATGCAGTGCCGAATATGCTCTTCATCCGCCATCTTCTTAGCCCTAGTTTTGCAACAAAAACCAAACCAAACACAAACTTTTTCAAGCAAAACTTGTTAATTGCACTTCACACGTTCTGTAGATACCACGTGTTTGAAGGTTATGTCAATACAAATCAACGCCAAGCAAGATTTTAAACGAATGTTTAAAAACGACATTAATTATTACTAGACCCCTAGATGATGCATTTTGAAGTTGCAAGTACATGATTCATTTCTCTCTCAAGTGCTCATCTAAAGATTCATTCAAGCCCTAGTAAGTTTTGCTCGTGGTTAGAGCATCGGCCCATCAACTGAAGAATCTGGAGTTAGATTCTAGTCAAGTCCATGAACCTCCGATGCAGGCTCCATCCCTGGTCTCATCAGGGCATGTGTGGGAGGCAACAATTTATGTGTCTCATATCGATGTTTGTCTCCCTCTGTCTTTCCCCTTCCCTTCCACTCCCTCTAAAAATCAACGGAAAAAATATCTTGGATGAGGATTAACAACAACAACAAAGCAATTGATGGAATATAAATAGGTAAAAAGAACTGGTTTAGATTACACAAATACCTAATGTAATCCACTGGAAAACAAGGACGGCTTAGAGAGAAAGGGAAGATAGCCTTTCTTCTTGAGAAAGAAGGAGGATTTTAAAAGGGTATCAGTTAGGAGGGGATTCCTTCATCTGGGTACCTCTGTCTCAAGCAAGCTCAGACCTGTATTGGTCCTTTGATTAATGGGGCCGATGACCACTAACAAAATCTAATTATGACCCTCTCCGTTTTGTCTAGGAGCTTTTAGGATCAGATTTAAAGGTATTAGAAACTAAAGCTGATAGAAATATTTCACAGGGTGTCCTATGTTTTAATTTATTACTTAAAAAATTTCAAGTTGTTGAAATGAGAAAGGAACCTAAGAGATCACCTGAGTATAAGTTTTGGTTTCCATGGTCAAATTTAATGCAAAAAAATCTGGAAAGAGGCTTATTTTTTCACTGTTAGGACTTCTCAGAGCCTGCAATGTGTATTATTCTGTATCTCCAAGAGGGAGATAGGTTCATAGATGTATTTGACCACAAAATCCTTTTTGTCACAGGCATACACTAATATTTTACAGAAGTAATGTTTGCGCAACAAAGTTTGAGACTCAATGATCTAAAATAACCTTCTTATTTTAAAGTTAAGGAAAAAGAGGGCCCAGTGAGAGTGAGCGGCTTTCCCAGTTTGTGGCAGAACCTGCATTAGAACTCATGATTCCTAGTCTAATGCTTTCTCTTTGAGGAAAAATTACCCACCTTTTGTTGCATATTTACTAAGCTAGTTACTATGGTATGTTTCTTGAGTATATGCTTGCATTATCTTTGACAACCTTGTGAGTTAAGTATTATTATTTCAGATTTACAAGTGAGGAAATTAAAGTTTAGGGAACAATTTCAGATCATTCAGTAAATGGCAAAGTTGGGATTCAAATGTCTCAAAGCCTGCACAATATCGCTCATCTTTTCCTGTTGCCCTTGATCCAAGCAGCTTAACTTTCCACTCAAAATATGATTAGGCTTCTCATACCTGTAATATTGTCATAATTCCGGAAGGTCTTTTCTACATGGTCCCACTCAAGGAAAATGCATTTTCCATTAAAAGGCTGAGCAATGACTACATACTCATCGTTCATATAAGAAAAAGTATCTATGGACAATGATTGATAAGGCAGCTCTTGAGACTTTGCAAATTCTGCAAAAATAGGAAGTGACAATGAGTAACTGTGTGCTAAAGTCTAGCTCCTTGGCTAGATCTCAGATGTCCATAACAAATGCATTTATTTTAGAAAAGTAGTAAAATGACAATTTTACTTTGCTTTTAAATGCATGATGTTTCAAGGGTTCATAATATTTTAAAAATTAAATTGCTTAGTTGGTTTTTGAGATATAAAAATATCAGTTCCTGCACATGCAAAAAGTGTAGCCCTTCTTTTAATTTTATGCAGTGGAAAAACTTAGAATACATTACCTGTAATGATACAATCAAAATCTTTGGAGGAGAGACTATTGATTTTGCGCTTCTTGTATTCTGGAGGGCTTTCACAGTAGATGTCTTCGACAGTTGCATTGGTGTGGCCTAGCCATTCCACCAGCCACTTCAGTTTACAGTCACAATTAAATGAATTCCCTCTGAGGTCCCTGAAAGACAAACTTCAGCTGCTTTTGCTCTCTGTGAATCCTACCTTCACAGTATGACTTCTATTTCAGCCATTAGCATTGCCAAATGCCCCAGAATCCACCTTGAACCTGACTAATTCTCTCTGAGCTCAGTTACCACAGTGTACTCTCACAGGCCACCCCAGTCAAAGGAACCTCCTAACTTACTCGCTCTTAGGTTCAAAGATAGCTGGGTCTAGAGCTGTGCTGTCCATAGAAATATAATGTGAATGACATATGTAATTTAAAATTTTCTATAGGCACATTAAAAAAGTACAAAGACAGGTGAAATTAATTTTAATATTATATGTTATTTAGCCCAATATATACAAAATATTATTTTGATATGCAGTCATTATAAAAATTAATAAAAAATATTTTACATTCTTTTTTATATTAAATCTTTTAAGTTTAATGTTTATTTTATACTCATTTTATAACATATCTCAATTTGGATGCTAAATTTTCATCAGAAATACCTGATGTGCTCTTAAGATTTAATAAAATTTCCAGTTAAAAAAATAGATTCACACACGCAAGTTGTTGCACAGAGACTTAAAAGTTTTCCAATAATTGAACCGAGAATCAATTTTTAAGTTTAAATTTTTAAAATTAAGTAAAATTTACAAGTCAGTTCCTCAGTCACACTTCAAGTGCTCAGTGACCACATGTGTGGCTACTATACTGGACAGCGCAGATCTAGAGGAAAGTATGTAGTGATTATTGTATCATATTTAATTAAATGAAGTGTGTTATTTGCTTTTCTTCTTCCTCAGAGACATAATTAATCCTGACCTTATTTCATGGTCTACAAATTCAATTTTAATAGGAAATGACTTTGACAAGCAGAGTTAACGCAGACATGCAATAACTCATGTTCATAATAAACCACACATCTAGATAGTTTAAATTTCCACATATGATTCCAACTTACCAACTTCTATTTGTTTGCACTGCTGTTGTTCATCTCCTTCCTAAAACCCTTCTTCATCACACAGAATTTGTACAGTAACCATTGCCTACTCTTCACACAGCACATAAAAATCTTTTGAAATGTAGAATCTGTAAATTTTTTTCCCCAGCAGACATAGTCAAGAAAACCAAGAAATTCACTAAAAGTCAAGTTGGCATAATCCTGTACTTCTTAGATAATTCTTGATTTGGGCATATCAAAGTAGGCCCAAGAAGCCAAACCCATTATGGGATTCCCTGGAGAGACTGAGACAATTTCAAGTGGCTTTCTTTTATTTTTTGTTAGTGTGAGGTATAGGCTGACATAAAGATAAGACAAAGGGTCCCAAATAAGCTGTATCCTCAAGTCTGCCATGAGGTGTCATCTAACTTCTAAAACATTGCCAATACTGACCTAATCTCCCGAGAATATTCTGACCCAGAATAATAAGTGTCAACTTTTCTGGGCTATTGTTAACCAGAGCAGGTAACTGTGGTCTGTTAGAGACTTTCTTGGAAATGTCCTGATCCCTGCACTCTCTTGGAAATAAACCAGGAATTGGGCTAATAGGCATGAAGGAGGGGTTGGGGGAATACTACAAGGAACAAAGTAAGTTTTTCAGTAGTTTACTGATTTGAACTTAAATACTAGGCTTAGGAGAAAACACTTGACTCAGATTTTTTGTTATTGGAGAAAAGTTGTTCTGAATAGTTTGTAGCAAAGTACCTGAATAATAAGAAATCTTTTGTTTTCATATGTTCTTTCATTTGTTCCTGAATTCTATTTTATGGAATTTAAATACCTTTAAAATGTTCTGGAAGGCAGTTAATGAAGCTAAATTGCTTTTGAGAGCTTCAGGCATATATTACTTGCTTTGCTTATAGCAAAATATACAAATTCCTTACAAAGATCTTTCACTCTGAGGCTTAAAAGTCAAAGTTTGAAAGCTCTTTTGTTTGAAAAGGGGTCAAAAATAATTAAGTTCATTCCCTTCCTGGGGTTTAAGCCAAATTCCTGGGGATTAAGCCTAGAGTTGTTGTTCAGTCTAATGAGAGAAAAGGCAAACTTTCCTCCCTTCCCCCATTTCCTGCTCCAATTCTCTGTTGACTGACCAACCCATGGGTGTAACCTTTCATCTGTTCCCCAGATTCCTTTATGTTTTTCCTTTGTAGCCCCATTTCCTGGACCTCTTGGGGAAAAAAGGCATCTTGAGATTTCTATCTGGGCCTCCTGGTCCCACTCCTTAAACTTCTTTATCATCACTCCCTCCCACACAGACACACACTTTGTCAAAGGAATGTCTGGGCACTATATTTTCAGAATGTCTAGTGGTAAATACTATAGAAGAAAAACAGTGCAAGTAAATTTAAAATTCAAGTCAACTTAAATTCTAAAATTCTAATTTAATTTTAAAGCCAATTAAAAATTCTAATAATCAATACCAGGCTTCTTTGTTAACTATTACAAATTAATTAATCATTCAGGTCCTCTTACACATTTGTTAAAGAATCCAGGCCTTTGAAAATATCTTTTGGGAGCGTCTGGAGATTGTTGTTTGCAAGGCTCCTGGGGGAAAAGAAAAAAAGTGAAGTAAACTGGAGTCATAAACTAAATAAATGTATTTGATGACAAAGCTTTGTTATGAGTCCTTTTTGTTCTTCCCAGACTATACTAAATTACTTCTTCTGCTAAGATACTAGTCAGGTTGCTACGGTTGTATTTTCAGTCCTTGCCTCCTTGCTTCAATACTCACTCAATGGTACTTCATGTATCATGTTTATCATGCCCTCCCCACCCCCAAATACCAGTAACAAAATGATGCCTGGGAACTGATCTTTCTGTTTAGAAGAGATAAGAGATTCACACTCTCAGATATTGTCTGAGGGATGTCTCCCAAAAGGTGACTAAATGGGTGACAGGGTCTCTCCCCAAATGCCCTTTCCCCTCACGCTGCCCCTTCTCTCCCCTCCCTCCTCCTCACTTGTTCCAAAGAACAGCTTAAGCCTCCAGTTGATAGAGCCAACAGCTCAGAGTTTGGGGCCTCTGTCCCTTCACCAACACATCTTTTTTACTTTCCAAAGCACACACCTATTTTTTTTTACATTGTTTCCCTTTTAGTTCTATTCATACCTCTTCCCCCAGAAAACAGCTTTCTCACAAATACCCATCCATCCATCTATCCAGCCAGCCAGCCATCTATCCTCTTCAATCGTCTGCTTCTTTTCCTTTTTTCTAGTTCTTGCCCCATTACCACAGGAATTATTTTCTCTTTCTCCTTCTATTTGTTCTTTTATGAATCATTAGAATGATTTTAATCAAAGTCAAAGAGTCTTGACAGCATCAAGAAAAAAGAATGTGTCTATATTGCAGAAATGTAGACAACCAAAGAGCAGATGCTGTCTGATGGGGAAGGGTTCTAGTTACTGGTAACTTTCTATTTTTTACCAGCATTGTACATATTCATGTTTCGTAATCTTTTCTTAGAAGTGGCCTTTTTTTTTCCACAATAAAAATCAAAAAGTAAAACAAAAAAAGCATATGGTGTCAGCCTCCAAAACCCTTGAAAATGGAAATTCCCTTTAAACACTTTTAAAAGTCTCCTGTCTTCCACCTCCTAACTAATTAATATGAGGTTTCCCAGTGTAAACATTGACTTTTAAAACCTATTTTTAAGTTAATTATGTTGCTTTTCTGAGTTTTGGAAATTACAACTAGATTAGAAAACTTTTTCAATGAACCTTGGCACCTAAGAATGAAAACTGAGTCAGAATGTTCCCGCCTCATCAACAGTCTATTTTGTGAAGAGGGACACGGATGTGGGGTTATTCTGAGCTTGGTTTGAATTCTGGGTCCACTATTTACTGGTTGTGTGATTTTAATTATGCATCTTCTCTGAGACTCAGATTTTTTTTCATTTTTAAGTGGATGAATGATACTCATGTCATAAGATTGTTAGAAGTAGTAAATGAGATAACTCGGGATAGTATCTGGCTTTCTGACTACTTTCAAAGGGCAACTTGGAGGAAGGAATGGGGGAAAAAAGGAAAAAGACTTCTGCTTGTTCATTGCCCAAGACACAGCTTTGAGAATCAACTGCTGCGTAGTAATAATAAAATGCTAAAAAAGACTATTCAAGAGAATGTTTCCATAACTCACCTTACTGCCTGGTGGTTGAATGAAGAGATTTAGATCAGTTCAGAGTCACTCCCAAGTTATGTGTCTCAATTTATTTTCTGGCTCCATGTGCCTTAAAGTTCTCATGCTAACTTCTCCTTGGTGGACATACCTCCCCCAGAAACCAGAACACTGTCATTGGCATCAGGGCAGGAATTTGGAGGAGGCTGGGTCAGGAGACAGTGGGCAGGAAACAGCAAGTCCTGAATTACTGTCGCCACTAGAGCTGCATAGGAAGAAGCACTTTGTTTGCATCCCTGCCCAAGTGGTTCTTTTACACAATGGAGGAATCTAGCAGTTTTACTTCCTGCACAAAGGAGTAGAGCTCTAGGCCTCACGTGCCCCAGATGAAGGCTGACTGCAGAAGCAGCTGCAGAGATGGTCAGAGACAGAGACTTAGAGCTCTGGGGCTCCTGGAATAGAGAGGTGGTACTTTTTCATGACAAAATGGACTTATAATCTAACAGATCTGGGAGATGGGCTGATGAGCAGGCTAACCTGACGGACTGTAAAATGAGACATTATGTTTCTTGAGGACATCTTGTGACAGGGAGGCTCTCGTCAAAGGAACCAAAGGGTGAGGGAGGCAGTGCAGTATGAGGGGTGCCAGAGGGAAGAATGGTGGATGGATTTACTGCCCTCAGTCAGACTCTTCCCCTGTCCCACCACCAGAATTCAATTGAACACTGACTCCTCAAGGAGATAGGATGGAGCTTCATGACTAGGTTTGGTAAGAAGTAGGCATGAGAAGGCTGCCTGAACTCACAAAAGAAGCTGAAATAAGAGTAAGTAAGGTTCAGAAATGAGAGACAGAGACTTCTGGATGCCCAAGAAACATAGCTACCCTGTGTTTCTTGGAGGCTTCAGGGACATTGGGTTACATTTGGAAAAGGAGAAAGCAGGCAGAAGGACTTGGGCAGAAAATATCTTAGGGAAAGAATGCTGACAGAGCCTGGGAATTACTCTGCAAAAGATATAACGAGGTACTGATATAAAGCAACCTCTGGCTCAGGTTGCTAGGTAGGTGGTGAAGGGTGCATAGGACACATAGAAGGGGATCATCAGAGCCTGAAAGTTAAGAAAGGAAATGTAAAATGCCACTGCACAAATATTTGCTATGGTCAGTTAGGGTTTTTTTTACCAATTCCCAAGGAAAAAGAAATTGGAAATATTGGAGACCTTTTGCATAATTGAGAAAAGATATTTAACCTAGCATTGTCTATAGTAGCAAAAACTAGAAACAACCTACTTGCCCATTAGTAAGGGATCATATAAATAAATGATAGTTCATGCTTAATATGAAATATTTTACAGGAGATTTTTAAAAAATGAGATAGATGTCTATGATTAGACATGAAACAATGCCTAACTGGGAAAAAATGGAGTTGGAGAATAGCTGTGTAGACTATAATTCCACGAGGGAGGGTATATGTCTATAGGTGCATAAAAAAAGGTCTGGAAAGAAATATAAAAACTTTTGATGGAGTTTACATCTTGGCATAGCTGGAATCTTTAACTTTTTCTATATAGATGCCTGGATTGTGAGGGCTTAAATAATCGAGCATGTATTTTTATTTTAAATTCAGAAGAAATGAAGAGTAACATTGAATTTTTAAAAGGACCCCTCTGTATATGTAATGGTTCAGTCCAGTGAGGACTCAGTCAATCTAAACCAATTATTTGACTGAATTTATAAAGATCCAAAGTTCTAGGCTGAAATGCAATTACTATCACGGTCAGCATTTGGGTGCCTAGGTGGCCTGAGATGGCAACTTCTTTCATGAGATGGGCTTCAGGATGGAGCTGCCTTCTTCTTCCTTTTTTTTTTCTCCCTTTATTGATTAAAATATTACATATATGTCCTTATCCCTCCATTGTCCCCCCATTCCCCATTCATGCCATCACCCCCTAGTGTCTGTGTCCATTGGTTAGGCTTATATGTATGCATACAAGTCCTTTGGTTGATCTCTCCCCCTTACCCTCACCCTCCCTTACTTTTCCTCTGAGGTTTGACAGTCTGATCTATGCTTCCCCATCTCTAGATCTGTTTTTGTTCATCAGTTTATGTTGCTCATTATATTCCACTCACAAATGAGTGAGATCATGTGATATTTATCTTTCTCTGACTGTCTTATTTCACTTAATATAATTGAAGCTGCCTTCTTTACCATGATTCCCACATGGCTTAAAGGCCCTCATATCTGAGGAATTTAGGACTACAATCAGGCCTGGCTTGGAACCATTTCTGTTGGTTCCTTGTGCCAGCTCAAAGTCAGCCTTCAGGAGGGTCTGAAGCCTCCAGAAAAACCACCAAAGGCATGTGGGGGCTTAAGAGAGATTCTCTGCAGGGAGAGCTACTGAGGACTCTGGGCCAGGGCTACCAGGAAGAGAAAAAGGTAAATCCTGTGATGCTAACTTCTGCAAAAAAAGAAGAAAAAAAGGGGAATAGAATGAGATCTAGTGCCTGTTTGGTTATATCAACAACTGGAGATATTGAGATAGCATTTCTGGGGTTAGCATTAATGTTATTTTGGGAGTTGGTGTTAGCATTATTGGATTAGTCAGATCCCACCTCTACATTGAGTTTTGCCACTGGAAAGCAAAATGGAAAATCAAATTCCTCAGTTTCCTCTTTCCCTCCACCTGCCTCCTTTTTCACAAAGTAACAATTTAATATTATTCCCTTTTCCTCAGTGGAAGCTCTGGTTGAAATATGTTCTGTATATTTTGTAAAACTGGTTGTAGCTCTTATTTATTTATTTATTGCATCATTTAGAGCAGTGTAGTGGTTGGGTCTCAAGTAGACAAGGTATTAAATTTTAGCTTGATCACTCTAAGAGTATGTCTTTAGACAACTTAATTTAACCTTTCTGGGTTTCTGTGTTGACATCTGCAAAACTGAGCTAAGAAAACCTAGTTCATTTATTGTGAAAATTAACACCTGTATCTACAAATATTTTTATACACATACTTTGAAATGGTTTCCAGAAAAATTTTGTATCTGCAGGTGAATTTTTTGTTTTGTTTTGTCAATCCTCATTCGAGGATAATTTTCTTTTTTTTTTTTTTTAAATATATTTTATTGATTTTCTTACAGAGAGGAAGGGAGAGAGATAGAGAGCTAGAAACGTCGATGAGAGAGAAACATTGATCAGCTGCCTCTTGCACACCCCCTATCGGGGATGTGCCCACAACCATGTACATGTCTCTGGCCGGAATCGAACCTGGGACCTTTCAGTCCGCAGACCGACGCTCTACTACTGAGCCAAACCGGTTTCAGCTTGAGGATAATTTTCTATTGATTTTTAGAGAGAGTAGAAGGGAGGGACACACACACACACACACACACACACAGAGAGAGAGAAAGAAAGAGAGAGAGAGAGAGAGAGAGAGAGAGAGAGAGAGAGAGAGAGAGAGAAACATTGATGTGATAGAGATACATCAATTGCTTGCCTTCCACAGGGCCAGTTGTTGAGTCTGCAATGGAGATACATGCCCTTGACTAGAATCAAGACTCTTCAATCTGCAACTTGATGCCTATCCTCTAAGCCAAACTGGCTAGGGCTCTGCAGCTGAATTTTTATGCCTTATGTCAGATGTCAAGACCACAAAATCAATCTTTTTTATTGTGGTTTATGTCAAAACCAGTAATATTTAATATCTAAATTCCCAACTCAGGAGGACGAGATACCTTTCTGTCTTTTTAAGTAGAAAGAACTCTATGCCTTGTATTTTTAAATGTCCCATCTTTTACAGACCACATGTACTCATATATACATACCTATATATACAAACACACACATGTAACAGCTATTATTATTATTTCTTCACTTCAATAAAATTTGGAAAGTACAAGAAAAAAATTTTAAAGAAGAAAAACTAATTATTCTGGCAGAGGCAACTACTGTTGAGATTTTGTCATATATTTTTTTAAATATATTTTTTATTGATTTTGTACAGAGAGGAAGGGAGAGAGATACAGAGTTAGAAACATTGATGAGAGAGAGTCATCAATCAGCTGCCTCTTGCACACCCCCTACCGGGGATATGCCCGCAACCAAGGTACATGCCCTTGACCGGAATCGAACCCAGGACCTTTCAGTCCCCAAGCCGACGCTCTATCCATTGAGCCAAACCGGTCCTGGTGATTTTGTCATATTTTGTTTTAATCATTAATCATTAATCATTAATACAAAGCCCATCTCATGGGGGCATTAATGTGGAAAACAAGTGTGTTCAGAGAGCTAAACTACTAGTACCCAAGTCTTAAGACCTTCTTCTGTCTCCTCTAATGGAAGCCTGGATTGGTGTGAGAGAGCTCCTTCCTCTGCAAGTCTTTTTCTGGGCAAGGGTCAAGTCAGTACTGGATATTAAAACTGAATATGAGTACTATCAGCAATAAGAGGAAGAAAACTGAAAATAATGAGGGAGGGAAGGAGAGGCAAGGACATACAGATATAGTTACTAGAGTTGACAGAAAAAAGACTTTCTACATGGTATGATGGAAGGAAACCAGGCTACTGCCCAAGCTGACACATTGCCTGTCAGCCTGTCTTCAGGGTTCCCGGGACTCGGCAGGAGAGCACGGTGCAAACAGTATGGGCCCCGGAATCACATATCTGGGTTTCAGCTCTGGCTGTTTCCCTTTCTACAAAGGGAATGATCACTTGATAGAATGGTATCATGGCTCTATTTTAGCTCTAAAATCACATCTTTATACTTTTCACTGTGGGAGGCATATGGCTTCATTTTAATAATAATAAAATGATAGAGTTAATACTTTAAGCTCCAGAGGTAAGAGTCAGAGAGTCTGGCCATGAGGTGTTTTTTTTGTTTTGTTTTGTTTTTAAATATATTTTATTGATTTTTTTAAGAGAGGAAGGGAGAGTGATAGAGAACTAGAAACATCAATGAAAGAGAAACATCGACCAGCTGCCTCCTGCACACCCTCCTCTGGGGATGTGCCTGCAACCAATGTATATGCCCTTGACCGGAATCGAACCTGGGACCTTTCAGTCCACAGACCGACGCTCTATCCACTGAGCCAAACCGGTCTCGGCTGGCCATGAGTTGGAGTGCACTGGAATATCTGAAGGGGGTGGATGAGTAGGACTGATTGGGAGAGGGGTGAAGATAAAGCAATGAGAAGTTTGAGAAACATTTCATCAATGTTAATTTTTTAAGGATGATTCTGTAGTGTTACTGGAAGGACTCTTCCCACTGCCTCCCCAGTGCCTGGCACAAAGTAAACCCTCAACAGATACTTTGAAATTAATGAATGAATGGAGCAGGTTGGCGAGGAGGAGAAGAAGGGCACCAATCTAGACAAAGAAAAGAGCAGAGGCCCCTTGTTCCAAGCCACTGAACTAAGGAGAAAGTGCAGAGCCCTGTGACTTAACCATGGTCACCCACCCTCATGTCACATGGACCCAAAAGTGCCCTCCCTCCTCTTAGCCTCACCTTGGTAATCATTCCAAAGCAACGGGGAAGCTCTTTAAAGTGTGTCTTCAATTAAGCACCTTGCTCTAGGTCCAGAAAACTGCCCAAATAAACCTCTAGTTGCTTTGAGCCAGCTGAGAAGATTCAAACATTCTCAATGACAGCCTTTCCTTCTCAGAAAAGATAATGACCGTTCCTCCACTTCGGTGTTTTCATGGTTAACCGGAGAAAACCCCTGATAATGACTATGGAAACTACTGGAAAGTCTTCTCCCTAAAGCAGACCGGACTGGCTCAGACAGCACGTTTGTTTCAGTTCCACTGGGCTCTGCTGCTAAGAAAGCATCGCCCACGGCCATCTGGGTGCTCCCAGACTCCCCCCAGTGCAGATCCTCGTTTGAGTTGGTGTCTCACTGAATTTGTGGTGCTTCAAGTGCAGCTATTTTAATTGCATACAAGATGTTTAAAGGGCATAAATACATGGCAGCATTTGGAATCCTGATCGAGGGCCAATAGAGAGGTTAGGCAGTGAGTTTACT
The DNA here is from genome assembly GCF_014108245.1 of Pipistrellus kuhlii. Lineage (NCBI taxonomy): Eukaryota > Metazoa > Chordata > Mammalia > Chiroptera > Vespertilionidae > Pipistrellus > Pipistrellus kuhlii. The sequence continues at coordinate 27,578,481 of NW_023425460.1, read as the reverse complement.
GCATACCAGGCTCTGCTCTAAGCACTTTGCAAAAATTAACTCACTCTCATAACAACCTTAAGATCTAGGTACTCCTAAGTACATTATTATCCCAGCTCCCATTCTTACAGATGATTATTATCACCCTCATTTCACACATAAGAAATGTGAGGCACAATGCAGCTAATGACCTCTGATGTCCTCCAGCTGGTAAGGGGTAACTCCAGGCTTTGCACCCAGGCAGTCTGGTGGCACAGATCACCCTCTTAACTACGACACCTCACTGCCTCTCTACATGCATGTCCTTGTGAAGGCTGAAATGAAGACATGCTGCCTGACTGGAAACATACAGGCACCTTAGTTTGGGGACTTCTGTTAATGGGTTTTGTACTCCCACAGTGCTAAGCAACCAGGATGTGCTTCACAGCATGTATAGATTGATGACAATTTTCCCCAAATGCATGCGAATATCCTGCCTCCATTGAGCCCTAGCTGAGGTGACACTTATGGGATGCCCTGGGGGATCATTACTAAAAAGCTTATGGGTATTAACAGAAACCAGTTAATGTTGAGAGATTTTGTCATTAGCCATCAACTATTTTTAAATTATTTTTCCCTGATTTCAAAAGTAATACACAGTCATCAGAAAAATTCAAACCTTACTGAAATATGTAAACTATTCAAACATTTAAGTTAATCATACATAACATTAGGACAGTATCTAAAATAATTGAGAGAATTTGACTTGCTTTGTAAGGACTTAAATATAAAGAACTCTCCCTTTTTTTTAAGGGCTAGCTTGAGAGGCAGGGGTTCATAGAGTAATTTTTAAGTTGTCTATAAATGTCTCTTTAGAAGATAAGTCTATTGAGACATGTATAAGAAGGTGAGATAAGTTCATTGCCTTTTTTTTTTTTTTTTTTAGTTCATTGCATTTTTAGGAGCTAACTGAACTTATATAAATGCTCAGCTAGGTCCCTCAGAGCAGCTTTAATCTTAGGCTAGAATGGGAACTACTTGGATCTAAAATATATGTGTAATCCCAACTATTTGCTTTTGAAAATTAAGAGTAAGGATAGGGCCTGTCTTCAGGATCTCATCTTTCTTCCATAGCTGTGGTTGCTCCTCAAATCATGTCCCATGGAAGGATCCCACTAGCTCAAGAGCTTTCTGGTCCTGCTACCTCGGACATGGCGAAGAGGGCTCTGGGAGGCTCAGTGAAGACCTTGGAAAACTTCTGGCTTTACCGCTTACTACAGTGGGAGTTTAAACTCAGAGTGCATCTTCATGCTCTTATTTGTCAACAGAGGTAGTGCTACTGTACCGTCTCTTTCTTAAGGCCATCAGGAAATTACAGTATATGAGGTCAAGAATATGAAAAAGCTTTGTAAACTCTTCCTGCAGCATGTGCAAGTTAGAGTGCAAGGTGATAGTTCCTCACTGCTTTAATATCTGCCTTTGGGAAGAATTAATATTAGGTGGAGAAAAGTGCACTCTGAAACCTAAAATCTTAAAAAAGGAAGTTAATGGCTCAAACAAATGTCAGATTTATTTATAAGTGGTAATTAATGGAAAATGAACTTGGTGTACTGAGCAGTCAGAGGAACATTTGGATTTCAAATCCTCTCTACCCATCATCTCTCCTTGAAAGGAAAAAAGAAGAAAAGAAAAGAAAGAAAAGAGGAAGGAAGGAGAGAGGGGAGAAAGAAGGGAGTAAGAAAAGAGCAGAAATAAATAACTCAGGGGCAAAGGCACCAGAGAGAACATATTTGTTTGTCCAATTCCTCCTGTTTGAGCTCCTCCAGGTTGGAACTGGATCTCCTTCATCTTTGTGTGGCACATCCTAGAGACTATTTAGAATGAATCATATGGCATTGCCATTTTTATAGACAAAAACAGTCTAATATTGGCAATGCCATATGAGTCAACCCCAGTGTTAGATAAAGATACAAGAGATCTAAGGGTTATATTCACTCAGTCAGTTTTAACCTGTTCCCATAAATACCTATTTTCCATTCCCAGGACCTGGCCAGAGAGGTGGGATTTCCCTTTCACTGTCTGTTTGACCCTTAAGATACATGCCTCTCTCTTTTAAAGCTGCCTTTGGTGTTCTCTTGAATTCAACAATTTCTAAATATTAAGTACATGCTGTACTAATGTCCCTTCCTTATGGTCTTCATACCTCTACAGAAGAGGCCTCATTATGAGCCAACTTTAAATTTCCATTTTTGTTGATAGATATAATAGGCTCTAGCCAAACAAATAGATGTTCTTCACTATTGTGTTTACAGATTTTTTTCTTTCCTCCCTCTTATTCCCTCTCTCCTTTATCCTCCCCCTTTTAGACCTCTTTTTCTTCCGTTCTCTCCCTTCCTTCTGTTCTTGCTCTCTCCCTGCCTCCCTCCCTCTCTTCCTGCCTCCCTCCAGCCTTTCCTTCTTTCCTTCCTTCCCTACCAGCTGAGCTAGGTAGACTTGAGTGAACTAAGAGGCATGGCCAGGCTTATATCATGGGTTCCTAGAGAGGACACAGGACAGAGGTTATGTTGAATGGGATTTATGTGAATCAAATAGATCTCTAAGTGGAGGTCATGAACTTCAGGTCCTCCTTCCATATATTTGTTTCTTTTATTTACTTTTGCCTGAAAGACCAGGTTTGACAGTGTTTGGCATAACGTTCACACCGTCACAACAATTTTTGCATCACATTGTGCAGAGCAGCATTGCAAATGCTGTTTTTATCATAATAACTATATACAGAAGCCTAGGAAGGTACAATGATTTTATAAAATACAGGGGCCATCAGTTCCTCCTTGATGCAAATCCAAACAGCAGTAGAGACAGGGCCTGGTAGAGGTAGCATGATGACCAGGTGGACACACTAGGATGTAGTCTCAAAGGGCAGGCAGTGTTATCTGCTTTGTTCCCTGCTGCACCTGGGGCCTAGAGCAGAGCTAGGAATGACGTGTTGTGAGGGAGCAGGCACTTAGGCCTCTAAGGCATCTTTATCTGAACTAATGAGACAGATAGTGGGCACTCAGAAATAGTTGTTAAAGGGATGAACAGGCATTGTGGTTCAACTATTAAGTTGAGGTTATTGTAATTCCATAACAACTCCGTTTACTAGTCATATATCCCCTCCAAGCCTCTGTTCCCTCATTTATAAAAATGGGGATTATAGTGCCTTTCTGGCAGGACAGTTGAGAAGATTAAATGAAAATTCATGAATAGCATTATGACCAATATAATAGTAGTCACTTATAAATTCTAGTGTCTCTTCTTCCTTTGCCTTTGTAGTTTTCTGAAGATTACATCTGTGTGTATGTGAGTGTGTGTGTGTGTGTGTGTGTGTGTGTGTGTGTGTGTATGTCTGTAAGGGGGCAAGGAGGCCAGGAGGCCAGGAGAAACAATTTTTTTGGTTCATGTTAATCAAGATTTCTCAAACTCAGTTCAGCACAGTGCCATTTTAGGCTGTAGAATCCTTTGTTGTGGGGGCTGTTCTGTGCACTGTAGGATATTTAGAAGTATCGATGTCTCCATCTACTAGAAGCAGTTACTTCCTCCAGGCTTGACAACCAAACATGTCCAAACATGTCTTTAGATATTGCTGAATGTTCCCTAGGAAGCAAAATTGCCTCCTGTTAAGAACAATGGACTCTAGTCACCCATTGAATAATTAAATATTTCAATTTATAAACAAGTTGTCAGGTACTATGTTCAGTTGCCTGAGGTTATAATATATGTTTAAATATATATAAAGTCAGGGTATATACAGAAAAAGAAATCAGAAAAATATCAAATTAAGCTATACAATCAACCCATAATTATCCATGAAGTGAATAATGATTTAGATAATGAGAATGTTATTTCAGTCACACAATTGCCCTGCACTAGATTGGTTTAGACTCATCATATTAATAGCAGTCAATTTCCTGAACACACACTGGCTAATACAAGTGTGCATGGAGAGAAATTGCTTTCGTTTCTTAAATGTTCCTGGAATACCCACAAAGTTCCCACAGGTTATTAGCAAACTTAAGAAGTAATAGTAACTTTTATACTTACAGGTGAATTAATGACTTCAGTCCCCGGAAAGAATGTCTTGAAATGGACTTGATGTTGTTGTTTTCTATGAATCTGCAATAGGTTATAACATTTTTGTCAGCCAGCTGTAAAAATCTGAGAGCACTTGTCCTGAATCATTATGTTAAAAAATGTTGTTGTTGTTTTTACTTACAAATACTCTAAATGTGGAAGACCAATAAAAGCATCATCACTGATCACATCAAAGGAGTTGGATGTGAATAACCTGCCCAGAAAGAGTACACAATGAAAATGGTTAAACTGACAGATTGTCAATTTATGCTGCTTTATCTCTCAAAGAATCGGGTGGGAGTTGTGTACAGAAAAATGCCTGGATGTTTGCTTTCTAAAATGTTATCTATTTAGGTAATTTTTGTGGCTTTTTTAAAATCCCCAATTATCTCCTCACCAAATGCTCACCCAGGAAGGCGGGCTTTGTGGCCCACTCATCCCAGTGATGAATGTCACATTCCCTCGGTAACTTTTTGAGATACAATTTGGGCACTATGACAGCCAAATCAACATTTTATGCATTTTCATGAAAAAACAAAAACAAAACAAAACACACACTAGGAATCTTTCCTTTGCCCTAAAAACTTCTGGAACATTCTGACCATCCCAAACAATGGTGCTTCTGGATTTTAAGCCACTATGATATCTCTTAGATGAGCCATTGATACTGGCTCAATGAACATCAACTAAACTCCTTCTATGAAAATAGAACAGGAATTTCAGAGGGAAGGTGGGGGTGGGGATGGGAGATTAATTGCATACATGCATATATGCATAGCCCATGGACACAGACCATAGTGTGGTAAAGGCTTGGGAAAAGCAGGTGCAGGGGAGAGGGGGTCAATGGGAGGAAAGAAACAAAAATAAAAAACAAAAAACTCATAGTGGACATCTGTAATACTTTCAACACTAAAGATAAATTTAAAAAATAAATAAACTTAAAGTACAGAACAGGCTGAAGGTGTGAAATAATGAGCAAATCATGCACTTCAAGTCACCAGAGAAATAGCTACTCTCACTAGTTTCCCTTATGTTGAATCAGATGTAAAACAGAGTGGGAAATACTTAGGAACAGTCTTAGATCCAGTTTATTACTAAATAGTTGAAAAGAACACTAACTTGGACAAATTTATTTGCAATTCAAAATCCACAGGGATTTGGTTTCAAAATCACCAATGAAAAGGAACATTAACCAGCAGTCCTCACACCCTGTCAAACTCTTTGGAAAACTTGCCAATTTCCTGAGTGGGAGGCTTAAAAGAGGTGATCATAGGCTAAACAACACAAAGCGGGTTTTTAGAGTGAGCATTAATTTTTGGAAATCGATAGATAAAATAATACAAATGAAAAATAAGGTTTTAAATGTACTGATGACAAGTTTATAATAACATTCAGTCTACATGTTAAGTTTCTTGTGCAGGAGAATCTCATATTCCATCTATAACTATTATCTAAAATGTGACCATGATCATGACATAATTTGACAATTCACATCTCATATACACTGTTTAATTGCACTATTGAAAGTTCAATATTTTCTGCTATAACATTTTTTACCTTTACTTTTGTAGTCTAGCAATTAAAAATAACACACACTAACTAGTTTAGTGACTTCATCTCTCTGAGCCTGTTAACTAAGGAGATTAAAAGGAGGAGACCTCACTTTCTGAACATTTATGAATAACTTATTTGAAATCTGAAATTGCTTCAAAATAATCAGGGGAGGAGACAGCCATGACTTAGAGGTGAATTGAGCATGAGGTGATAATTTTTGAAGCTGAAAATGAGTACATGGGAGTGAACTTTATTATCTCTACTTTTTATATGCTTATGCTTGAAATTTTTCATAAAAATGGGGGGAGACATGAGCCAAGCAAATGAAACTAGATGATTTCTTGCACTTCTTCCTAAATTATCAATCCTGGAGTGATATTGTATTCTCTTTTACCTCCCTCCCTCCAGTGTCATAGCTTTATACTCAAGTAATTCACCACTGAAAAGTCAACACTGACAAATAGTCATACATTTTAAATGCCCTTAGTTAAAACAACTTCAAGTGTGTATGATTTTAGTCACAACTTTGGCAATTGCCTCCTCTTCGTGGTTCTGTAAAACAAGAAGATTATGTGCCTTTACTCCAAGATAAGCTATCATCCAAAGTCTTCCTCAGGCTCCACATTTTCATTTCATTCTGTACAGACAGCATCAGGGGTGGAGAGAATGGAATAAGGCAGAAATAGATACAGAGAAATACTTCCCATGCTCACTGGTTTACCAACTGTCTCGTGGGTGGACCAGAAATTTCATAATCATGCACTTCAAGTCACCAGAGAAATAGCTTCTCTCACTAGTTCCCCTTATGTTGAATCAGATGTAAAACAGAGTGGGAAATGGATATTTGTGGGCAGAACCTGCCCACACATGTCAGGGAAATAAAACGTAGGTATTTCCACTAGAATTTTTATCTGCTTGTTTTTGCTTATCCCTACCATCTATAATCCTACCTGTGCCATAATGGATATTGAATAAATATTTGTTAAACAAAGAGGAATTCACTCTACATTAAATTCTGGGCATTACCACATTACTAGATTGGTAAGAGCAAGGACTTATCTTTATTTGCTTTTGTCTCCCCAGCCCTGAGCACAGTTTCTGGCAGAATACTGTTTGTTGAAATAGATTTCAAGGATTAAACTTCTGGTTAAAACTTCAACTACACACAAAAATATGGATGATTTCCACAAATTTAAGTCAAAGGAAATGAAACAGAGCACAATGAAGTATCTCCAATAGTATATACTATAGGACCTATAAGATAATACTTATATAAGCAACAAAACCCAGCAACCCCCCCCCCCCCCCCCAGCAAAACTGATTCATGTCAGGATAGCGGTTACCCTAGGAGGCAAGTAGTAACTGGAAGAGACATAAGGCGATCTTTGGGAATAGTTATAATGTTTGGTTTCTGGGTGCTAGTTATAAGAATGTTCACTTTACTGAAAAATCATGGCAGGGGATGAGTTAAATAGGCAGAGCACAGATGATTTTAGGGCAGTAAAAATACTCTGTATGACACCATAATGAAGGATACATGTCATTGTACATTTTCCCAAACCCATAGAATGTGCAATACCAAGAGTGAACCCCAGTGTAGATTATGGACTCTGGGCGATAATGTAGGTTCATCAATTGTAACACATCTATCACTCTGCTGGGGGAAGTTGGTAATGAATGGATGAGGCTATACATGGGTCAGGGTAAGGGTTATATAGGAAATCTCTAAGTCTTCTGAAGTTTTCTGTGAACTTAAAACAACTCTAAAATATAAAGTTTTAAAAAGTTGAGATGTATATGTAGGGTATATGCACTTTTCTTTTTCTTTTTTTAATTTTTTATTGATTTCAGAGAGGAAAGGAGAGGGAGAGGGAGAGTGAGAGAGAGAGAAACATCAATTATGAGAAAGAATCATTGATTGGCTGCCTCCTGCACACCCCACTCTGGGGATCAAATCCACAACCCCAGCATCTAGCCTGACTGGGAATCGAACCATGACATTCAACCACTGAGCCATGCAGACCAGATCTGCACTTTTCTTTATGTATATGATATTTCAATAAAAAGTTTTCTTATAAAAGTGAAAAATTTTCCCTTTGTTTGAAATAATAATGAATAGCAGTCCTTCAATTCTAAATTCAGTTGTGGTTTTCTGTGGACAAAGATTCCATGGATAAGGATGTGTAAAATTATACATGCATTCTAAATCATTTAAGTGGGCTATCCATTTTATTATCCTCTGTAAAGCTAAAAAGACTTTACAAGTGCATGTCATATAAAGTGGATGAAACTCTGATCCTTAATATTTTATGGATTCTTCTGAACACATCTGCTTTCAATATTATAACTTGTTTTTGTATCAGATATGTTAAAGAATCCCACAGTCTCTGATAAGAAAAACTGTGCCCACCCATCCCATCTGCACATGCAATAGTCTTGGGGCAGCCCAGGTATCTGTGCTTTATACCATACAACCTTTGTCTCTCTCCTCAGATTATTAGGGCAAGAAGGACTCAGCTTCTTACTCAGAGTAGCTAATTCTGAGGTTGGTCAGCATGGCACAGCCCAAGTAGCCTGGATCAAAAAGATGAGTTGGGCTAAAGATGAGTCCCTTCACGGGGTTTAAGAATCAGCAGAGATGGAGCCAGCTGGCAGAAGAGCTGGAGGAAAAAGGATGCCTTCAGGTTGAGTTAAATACATGGCAGGCAGAAGTGTGTACAGGACACACTTAGAAGAGAGCACAATGTGAAGGAAATTTGTGTGCAAAAGATAGGTGTGTGTGAAGGCTGGAGCAGGGAGCCCTCTAGATCTGTGTTCGATCTTAAACCAATACTTCTCAATCTTGGTCACACTTGGAATGACCTGGTGAACTTTAAAAATACTGGTACCTGTTCTCAACCCTTAGGGATTCTGCTTACATTCTATGCCTGGGGAGCAAAGGACAGAGAATGAAGATCCGGCTACATCAGAAGAAGGTCAAAACTAAGGCTGCCCATCATCCAGCTGAGAGGCCAGAGGTGGGGGTCCACAGAAGTAAAAGTACTGGAGAGGCACATGCATCAGTGTCAAGGCCGATTGGTCGCTGAAGCACTTTTCTACTTTGCTTCTCATCTCTTCCAGGGACTGGGAAGGAGCACTCGGAAGAGGGAATCAGGAAGCCTTGGTTGTAATTCCCACATGGCCATGAATCCTCTGACTGGCCTTGAGCATGTTACTCCTACTCTGTCTATATCATCAAATCAAAGGTCTAGACTAGATAACTTTTTAGGTTACTTCTAACTTGAAAGATGCATGATTCTTTACTTGTAGTGTTGTGGGCTTCATTCATGTAATAGTAGCTATGGGCTTTGCATGAGGAGTGGTAAGTCTACAGATGGCTGCATGGGAATGGTAACCCTGCTGAGAAAATGTCTCTTTGTCTCAAATCAGACTGCCAAATGGTCATGCCAGGGCCCCATGGCTCTAACGACACCCACTTCTTCAAATTCTGTCTAGTCATCTGTGACATCTTGATTACCATCAGAATTGTCATTTGCCTATGGGTGGGCTGTATCCTGTCTTCCAACCCAAAGCAGATTCTCCTGGCTAAGAAGGGGAGATAAACTAGGGGGCTGTCCCATACAATATCTTCTCCCCTCCCACCTCATGAGGACCATTCTGGATGAAGAACAGAAGAGTGAGCACTAAGTTGTCACTTGAAGACCACATTGATTAGATATAGAATAAAGAATCTAGTTTCTAAGCTTATAGCTGCCACTTATTATGCACATGATACATTAAGTAGGTGAATACATTTCATTGCCTGTTAAAATAAGTATTACAATAACAGAAAGACTTCCTGGAAGATTTTTAGGACTTTCATGAGCCGAAACCGGTTTGGTTCAGTGGATAGAGCGTTGGCCTGTGGACTGAAGGGTCCCAGGTTCGATTCAGGTCAAGGGCATGTACCTTGGTTGCGGGCACATCCCCAGGAGGGGGTGTGCAAGAGGCAGCTGATCTATGTTTCTCTCTCATTGATGTTTCTAACTCTCTATCCCTCTATCTTCCTCTCTGTAAAAAATCAATAAAATATATTAAAAAAAAAAAAAAAGGACTTGCATGAGATGATGTATATGAGCATGTCTCCAGTGCTTCTGCTGGAGAACATCTAAGCAGATTGACAATGAAATGTCAGGGCTGGATGAACTCTTGATTCAGTGAAGGACTTTAGTTTTACTGCTAGGGAAATGGTTCAGTAAGACTGTCACCTGCCCAAGGTCACTGTGATAGGCATCACCATGGAATTGGGCAACCACGGGCAGTGTGAATAAACATGAGTGTGCATACTTCCAGGTACATATGTGTGCATGTATGTTTATATGTGCATCTATATGTAGATAAGAGCAAGATACACAGGTTACAGCTCTTGGAATATTTGTGGGCACAGCTAGAGGGCTTGCCAACTTGTTTAGAACTGCCTCTGCCTAAATGATTCACACTTTAGTTGTTACTAATATTCTCCTTTTTCCAAAAGAATAGGGATCATAATTAATAATAGGCTGATGACTCATTTTAGTTAAATGTGCACAGTCTAAGTTCAGGTGTGGTGGGAATAACTTGAATAATTTACATTTGAATACTTAAAGATATGCTCTCCAGATAGGAAAGCAATAAAATGGGGAGCATCACACAGCAGCACATTGCTTCACAGTTCTTTTTGACTCTGCTCCTTGAAAAACATTTTCAGTGTAATTCAGCTGATCCTTAAGTCTACTACCATCCCTTCAACCTGGGTTGATGGGAAATTAATAATTTACTTTCAGCTCCACATAAATCTGAGGTGGGGGCACCTCTTCAAATGTAAGATATATAGTTCATTTCCTCTTTTTTTTAGGTGAAGAAAGTGAGGCCTGCAGAAGTTAAGTGACTTAACCTGTGTCAGCAGCAGGGCCAGGATGAGAATGTAGGTGTTAGATTTGCAAAGATTCCCTTACGAGTATTCTTGGCATGTCCACCAGCAAAGATCTTGGCATGCCTACCTCTTTGCTTTTACAGTTATTACCTCTCATCTCAGGGCAGTCAAACTTTTTCTCTCTAGGAGTTGGCATAACTCCTAGTAAACAGCCCATCTCTCGGTGTTGAAAAAATTCAACCTGCATTGCCCTGGTCCTGAAACACCAAGAAGGGACTTCAATTTTACCTAAAACCTGTTCTGTACTATGCCTCCTCTTTAGCAGCTAACCACCTCTGAGGATCTGAATTCTCATTCAAAGCCTCAAATTAACACTATAGTGTAGGTTTTATCTTCTACACTGAGGTGAGAGGTAAAGTAGTATGAAGCTTGTAACTGCAGATCTGGGACTCTGTGCTTAGGCACACTCTTCCCAAGGTGGCTGGTACCAGACCTGGGCAAGGCTGTGCTTCCACTTTTTAGTCCCATCAGATTAGCTCTGTATCCACTAAAATCTAGAAGAGCCTTGCTTGGTAGTCCCAGAGTGTCTGCCCTGAAATGCAAGATTTTTTTTGGGTAGAAAGATTTTACATGACATAAATAAATAAATAAATAAATAAATAAATAAATAAATAAAGTGGGGAAAGTGAAGTTAATTGAGGTTCGTTTTTACATGCATCTTTCTATCTTTAAGTAAAACAACTCTTTAAAAGGAAACTAAATATGCAGTTTCCCAGCCTTACGGAAAATGGGACCCTTTTATCTTTGAGCTTTACATAAAATGAATAACATAGAATATTCATGGGATGCATCCAGGGAAATGCTGGGTTAGTTGTCTGGGAAATAGCTGTGATGGAAACCGCTCCATAGAAAAACAGTGAGATTGTATATTTAAGCTCAGGGATCTTTTTCCTGATGAATGGGCTTCCAGTGACTGTCTATTTCCATCTAAAGATGGAGGAGCATCCACTGGGAGGTCCCCAAAGAATTGGTGTGTGCCGAGCTGCTTGCCAGGGTGGATAGCTTGTGGTGAGGCCTGAGTTCCCATTTTCACACTTAATGAACCTGCACTAACAGAATTGTGTGGAGATAGTTGGTTTAAGGTAGCTTTTAGGGTTTCTTTCCATCTGCCTTAAGCTCTGTTAGCAAGACTTTCTAGAACAGGTGAAGTATAAATAATTAAGCCAAGAAATAAAATGACTACCAAAGGCATAGATTCCCCAAATGTAGTCCCCCGAACCAATGTTATGAGATTTTAAGAAAAGTGAGCCCTAGCCAGTTTGGTTGAATGAATAGAGCGTCAGCCTGCTGACCAAAGGGTCCCAGGTTCGATTCTGATCAAGGGCACCTGCCTGGATTGCCGGCTTGGTCCAATGTGCAGGAGCAGCCAATCAATGAGTCCCTCTTATCATTGATATTTCTATCTCCCTCTTCCTCTCCCTTCCTCTCTGAAATCAATAAAAATAAAATTTAAAGAAAGAAAAGTGAAACAACATAAAATAAGTCCAGATTCTTTTCCATGCCAAGGTGCATAGCCAAGCAGGGAGAGAATATGCAGTTTTCCAAATTTATGTGAGCATAAAATCCTTTTCTCTCAAGGCAACTGTTTGATGGGACACAAGCTTAGAAAACATTGGCCTAAGGTGTCACTTTAAAGTAAATAAGTCCTTTTTCTTTTGCGCTCTTCCTCTCTCTCCCCCTCACCCCTTCCTCTCTTCCCTCCCACCCCCTGCCCCTGGGACCATAGCTTACACATGCAAATGAGAGTTGAGTCCCAGAGAAACTACATGTTCTTGCCAGCAATGCTCCAACTCTTTGAAAGGGCTTTTGAAACTCCTTTTCAGTAACTGTCTGCAGGAATTAGGACACATTCTCCCGAATACCCTCCTCAGTGGCAGAGGCTGACCCTTTGAAAGGGAAATTGATTTTGGGGACAAAACTATGCAAAGTCAAGCCCAGTGACTCATGTTCAAGAGGAAATAGAAGTGGTTAAATTGGAGGATGTGGGTTTAAGCCAAATTCTTCCAGTTATTAGGGATGTGACATTGAGGAGATTACTTAACTCTTTTAGGACTCAGTACTTTACTCTCAACATGGAGGTAACCAAACCCCCTCACAGGGTTGGGATGGAGAAAGAAAAGACAGACATATAAGGTACTTAGTGTCAGGCAATATAAAAATGACATGCCCTCTAACGAAACTTCACTGCTTTAAAAATTGCATGGCTTGTATACTGGTAGTGAAGACAATTCTCAAGGAAGGATCTAGAAATATTGGTAGTTAGCCATAGAAGTACAGGTGGAAGACTCTGTGACCTCCTACAAGGGGTTCTCTGTACGTCAAGAGTTCTTTGTACATATAAATTCTAACCTGTTTAGCTTTTTATTTATTATTATTTTTAACTATGAGTTTTTAAAAATATATTTTATTTTATTTTATTTTATTTTTACAGAGAGGAAGGGAGAGGGATAGAGAGTTAGAAACATTGATGAGAGAGAAAGTCCCTACTGGGGATGTGCCTGCAATCAAGGTACATGCCCTTGACCGGAATCCAACCTGCAACCCTTCAGTCTGCAGGCCGACACTCTATCCACTGAGCCAAACCGGTTAGGGCTAACCTGTTTAGCTTTTTAAAGTCTGATTGCTTTTTAGTAACATTGTGCATAGGCAAACACCTGCCATTTTTGCCATGTAAATGGGCCTAATATTTCCTTTCCAACCCTTGTCCTGTGGGAGAGATACTGAAAAATTGTGTTGTCATCAAATGCCATGGGGAAGTCCTGGTAAAGTCCCAATGGACCTGCTTGGGAAATCGGGAACTACATTATTATTTTAATAATAATTTTGTGCCCTAGCCAGTTTGCCTCAGTGGTAGAGCATCGCCTGCAGACTAAAGGGTTTTAGGTTCGATTTCAGTCAAGGACACATGCCCAGGTTCCAGACTTAGTCCCTAGTGGGAGGTGTGCAGGAGGCAGCCCGTTAGTGATTCTCTCTTATCATTGGTGTTTCTATCTCTCTCTCCCTCTTCCTTTATCTCTGAAGTCAATAAAATTTTTAAAAAATAATAACAACTTTGTAATAGCCAGTTTCATATTATGAACAATTTCCAATTAACAATCTAATTTACTGGTTTGTTAGAATTGATACAATAAATTGTCTCCATTTCCTTAACAAGACCATTTTTCTATATTATATTATAGTAACTGTTTGTACAATAGAATTTTAAGCTAGGAAGAGACTTTAGTTAATTAATTGTGAAGCTCTCAAATGCCAACTTATGTTTTATTTGCTCTTTATCCTGCTTCAAAATCTGCTTCCACATTTTGCTTTTCACTGAAAATTAGGAAACTATGGCTTCATGCTCATGTAGTACATTCTCATCAGCAATAATCAGTTGGGGCTGAGGATGCCATTTTTATTTTATTTTAATTAATTAATCATCTCCTGAGGACATGCTTAGAGAGAAGAGAGAGAGAAACATTGATGTGAGAGAGAAACTTGGGTTCATTGCCTTGTGTATGTTCCCCTACCAGGAATGGAACAAGCAACCTTTTAGTACACAGGATAATGCTCAACCAACTGAGCCACTTTGCTGGGCAAGGATGCCATTTTATTTATTTATTTATTTATTTATTTATTTAAATATATTTTATTGATTTTCCATAGAGAGGAAGGGAAAAGGATAGAGCCAGAAATGTCGATGAGAGAATCATCGACCAGCTGCCTCCTGCACACCTCCCACTGGGGATGTGCCCACAACCAATGTACATGCCCCTGACCGGAATGCTCTATCCACTGAGCCAAACTTGTTTCAGCAAGGATGCCATTTTTAGATAAGACTTGTCTTCTCTGGCTTATTGTAGTCACTACCATTCTCTATTGTCTTATACCCACCTGTTTCCTTCATTTACCATATTACCCCAATCCCCATTGGCATTTGAGTTTGAGAACCATAATTTAATCTAGTTCTGATATTTTACACATATAACATCTGAGGCCCAGGAATATTTTGTGACCAACCCAAGGTCACACAGCCCATTAGTGGCTGGACTGGATTTCAAACCCATCTCTCATGACTTCTATTGATAGTTCAGGCCTTTACTATCCTACCACAGAACCACTCATCTGAAGACTGGCCAGTGCTAATCTTTAAACAACTGCTGACCTGTTCTACAAAAAATGTGGTGCTAGTTGTTTTATCTTAGCCCTTTTCACTCTATCCCCAAAAAGGTAAATAGTTTATGTTTTCCCATGAGAAGTAGTTGAAGAAAAGATTTCTTAGCAGGTTCTGATGGAGACCTATGTGTGGAACAGCAAAAATTTAATTTGGGATTGTAAACAAATCCAACCTACATGATCAGATGCTAATTTGATGTTACGGTCATTCAAATTAAAGTGATCTTCAGATACTATAATAAAAGCGAATGTTTATCAAGTTATAGGAACTGTGCCAAGCACTTTACATGTATTGTTTCCTATAATTCTTACTGTAATCTTTTACAATAGGTACTATGGTTATTCCCCATATTGTAGCTACAGATAATGGGACTTGATTAAGTTCATCTAAAATAAAAAAACTAGAGCGAGGGTTTGAACCCACATTTATCTGACCACAAAAACCTGTGTTCTGTGCTACTTGCCACATTGCTGGCTCACGAGGGTTAGTCATTTTGATACCACAGCTGTCACTGTAAAGCCCTTGCAATCATTCTGTAGCCTATTGCAGCCGCAGGATCAATAATTGGCAAGCACTGCCATCAGCACTATTCAACTGAATAACATTTTGAACAAAAAAAAGATAGCTTATCAAGACTACCTTACAGTACTTTCCAATACAGGCAAAACATAATTTACCCTTTTTTTTTTTTTTTTTCCGCTCCTCACCCGCTCGGTCCTTCGCCCCATAATTTACCCTTTTAGAGATCATTGCCAGCTTAGAGCTGTCATATCAAAGTGGGGAGGGAGAGATGCCATTTATCTTTGTATCTTTCACAATGCCCAGTGCTGTGCCTGTTGCCCAGTAGAACCCCAAATGTGTTTGCTGAAACGAGAAGCTTTTGATTTCATTTTGTTACTGCTTGCTGCTAAACAGTGAATGAATACTTGTTTTACCTAAGCAAATATAATTAAGTCAAAGAGGAAATTATCTTTGTGTTAATGAAATTTTTTTCATCTTCATAACGCTTACTTAACCAGCATTTCCCGTAGGATGTCTTGTCAGATTGGAGAGAGGGGAGTTCTACTCTTCACAGGAGAGACCAGTCAGCCTCCAAAACCAAATGAAGAACCTGAGAGGCTAACCACACAATACAATGTACAGCTGATGTATTATAGACTTGTACACTTGAAACCTATATAATTGTATTATCTAAAGTTACCCCAATAAGTTCAATTTTAACAAAAAGAACCTAGAGCCTAAATATGATATTTTTACATGTCAAAGCATAAAAGAAGTCAGAATGGGACAAAAAAAGATTCTACCCGTGGTTCTTTTGGATCTTGCCTTCTAAGTTCTGGCACATCGGAAATTTCTGTCTAAGAAGTTTGACGCTCTAATGTAATAAGCAAATATCTCCTCGATTTTTTTTTTGTTCAGACTACTTTCCAACCTCCAAACTATTAGTTCTTATGAAATAGAAGAGCAAAAACCAAACATAAGAATGTGAACATAATCAAGGCTGTCTACTGATAGAAAAACAGGAGTTTTATTGTAAAATCTATGAAACTATGGATTGAATTCAACAAATATAATGTATCCCCCAAAATGTATACACACACTTTGAATAATTATAAAGGCAGTGTTTATTAAAGTGCATTTCATTTTCAAAATTGAGCTATCAGCTGTTAAAGTGTTTATACGTTTGGGGCGGGGGGGGGGGGGGTGCCCTGTATATGGTTTGCAAGGTCTAGGCTTACAATAGCCAGGCTCTTGTCTAAGAGCTTAGCTCTTGATATTCCTTCATGAGAGACAGACAGATAAGGCACAAATAGCTCCAAAAATAACAAAGTACTGGAGACATCAGCTAAGCCCAGGGAATGGATCTTGGTGTGTGTGTGTGTGTGTGTGTGTGTGTGTGTGTGTGTGTGTGTGTGTGTATGTGGTGTTTCAATATTGTCAGAGAAGACTCTGGACAAATAGCCATATTCTATTCATATCAAGTCAGGTGTTCAGACATTCTGTTTCTAAGAACCCATTAAAGGCTTCAAGGCATGGGGGTGACATGATGAGACCTGTATTTCAGGAAGGTAACATTAAGGAGGTGGCTAGGAGGTAGGGAGACCAGTACAGAAGCTCCCACAACAGCCGGTGACACAATGAGCGCAGCCTCAGTGAGGGCCATGGCCCTCAGGTGCAGAGGAGGTAACAGATCCTCCTGCTGTTTGAAAGGGGAAGGGACAAGTAACTCTTAAATTTCTTGCCTGAAGAATTGAGAGAATTAATTGCGTTTAGAGAAAACATCTGTTGTACAGGGCTAGTTTGCACAGTTACAATTAATTAAAAAGTTAAAAATCAGCCCTGGCCAGCATGGCTCGGTTGGTTGAGGGTCTCATACACCGAAAGATCACCAGTTCAGTTCTTGGTCAGGGCACATACCCAGATTGTGGGTTTGATTCTGGTCAGTCCTGGTACATGTGGGAGGCAACCAATCAACGTTTCTCTCTCACATTGATGTTTCTCTCTCTCTCTCCCCCCCCCTTCTTCTCTAAAAAAAACAGTAAAAACATATTTTTAAAAAAGTTAAAGATCAGAGTTATGGGTCATTGAGAAAGTTGTAGACAAAACATCCTAGATGACTAACATTTTTACTTCTTGATCCATTGTGGGGGCATTAGCTCTGCACGAACGGAAGCATGCTCATCCATAACCAGCTAGAAGCCCTCCTAGCCAATAGGTCTGGCTTGAGTAATCATTGAAGAGTGCTACATTTTCTTACACTTGTAATATAAAGAGGACTAGAAAAGGAGGCTAATCCTTATAAAGGTGAGATAGGCCATGGATATTTTTACCTGGACAAACGGTATTTTGAAGAACTAAAGTATAAAACTTTAGTAAGGATGGATTTATTATTTATCTTGTTCATGTTAGCATTTTCATTTTCAGTTTTGATATTTTATGGACTATATACTTAAGTTGATTGTGGATTAATAAAAAAATAATAATAAATTTTCTCCCCAGAGGGGCCGGTTCTATTGCTTCAAACGAGATAAAATCTTATTAGAATAAATAGCCTTTTTTTTTTTTTCTGGTCACATTGTACATATTTTTTTTAGCATCTCACCAGCACCAGCTTTGTAATTTACTTCCTGCAAATAGAACTCTCTCTTTTAAAAAAAAAATGTTTTGTCGGGACCGGTGTGGCTCAATGGATAGAGCGTCGGCTTGGGGACTGAAGGGCCCTGGGTTCGATTCCGGTCAAGGGCATGTACCTTGGTTTCGGGCACATTCCCAGTAGGGGGTGTGCAAGAGGCAGCTGATCGATGACTCTCTCTCATTGATGTTTCTAACTCATCTATCTCTCTCCTTTCCTCTCTGTACAAAAATCAATAAAATATATTTTTTAAAAAAAAAATGTTTTTATTGATTATATCTCTGAACACATAATAATCTGGGCACTCAGTGTGTGTGTGTGTGTGTGTGTGTATACATATATATATACATACATATATATATATATATGTGTGTGTGTGTGTGTGTGTGTGTATATATATATATATATATATATATATATATATATATATTTAGAGGCCCAGTGAATGAATTTGTGCATGGGTGGAGTCCAGCCAACCTGGCCAGGGGGAGGGAACATGGGAGGTTGGCTGGTCAAAATCCTGGTTGAGGGGACAATTTGCATATTAGCCTTTTTTTTTTTATATAGGATATACACTGAGTGGCCAGATTATTATGTGTTCAGAGATTATAATAATATGGTCACTCAGTTAATATTATTGATTTCAGAGAGGAAGGGAGAGATAGAAATATCCATGAGAGAATCATTTTTTGGCTGCCGCCTGCAGGCCCCCTACTGGGGATAGAGCCTGCAACCCACACATATGTCAGGGTTAACTGGAATCAAACTCGGGACTCTTCAGTCCACAGACCGATGCTCTATCCACTGAGCCAAGCCAACTAGGCCTATAACTCTTAAGAGTTGGAGGCATTTATGTTACTAAAAATTTTATAAACAATGGCAATGTGGCCACATTTTATACTCTCAAACTTGAGTTTTACTTCTGTAATGAGTATGTATCACTGGGGATTCCAGTCTGTAGTTGAGAAGAACAGGACTGCAATTGTGAAGACACATTCATTTCTGTAAATTGCATCCATTACAAGCATCACTCCCTATCATGAAAAGCAAACCAGGATGAATAATTGTTCTCACTGGTTCTGTTTCACAACCTGTCCTGAGGAAAACATCAATGAAATTCCATTTTTTTTAAGGTTGTTTAAAACAATAAATTAGATATTTTAAAAAATATATATCTTTATACACTTAATAAAAATATATCTTTTATACGTTAAAATTTAACCTGATAAAATTTTATTAGATAATTTTATTCCTTCTCTCCTCTCTGTACGGAGTGTGGGCTTTTTGTTGTTGTTGTTCTCCCACACACACTGCCAGCCACGGCCTATCAGGATCTTCTCCCCAGACACTGTGTAACTTAAGGAGGAATCGTGTCTGTTTCCCTCAGTACCCCAGGCGGACATTTCCAAAAGTACTTCTCATCGTGTCTCCTCAGAAGGTCTGAAAAAGCATTTGGGGCCATAATGGATTTATCAGATTGTTATTGTGGATGATGGGAGTGGAACATTTCCCTGCTCAACAACAGGCAAGAAAACAACTGACTTTGTATGTCAATCAAGCAGAATTGATGCTGAAGTTTATCACTTTGCTGGATGTGAAAGGTCTGTTTGGTAATCTGTGGTCACAAATGGCTGTTAGAATTCATTGCAAACCCCATGCCAGCCATGGTTGAACTGACCTGCTGGCAAAGTCATGCAAAGGCAAATTAGGGCCCCTGGGTCATCTTGTTCTAATGGGGATTGGCAGCCCATAGGGGGTTTCAGAGCACTAGATGGCCCTGTGCCACAATGGCCTCTGTCTGTGAACTATCCCTTTTCACCACTGTTATGATTCTGGCGCAGTTCACATTTGGAGCCTTAGCATTTATTTCCTCAGTGAAAACGAGCTTACTATTTCCACAGGAAAGATGGGAGGAAGCAGAAGACACCGGGCAGGAAGAATGGGAGCAAAATCTTTCTTAAACCGGGTCCTGGAGATTAGAGACAAACTTTGACTCCTGACCATTCTGCATAAGATCAGCCCCGGCATAAATCTGTCCCGTGGAAGTTAGCCAAAGTGAGTTAAGTAAGGACATACAGGGCAGAAATTACTCTCCCTTTTGTTATTTCTGAAACCTGAACTGCTTTCAGAAATAAGGGCTGGAATGTTCCATAGGAACTTGGAGCATGGGACACAGGGGCACTCTGTGTGGGCTATTTAAAAACCAGTTCCTTGGCTTCCCTCTGTGATTCTAAATAAGTGTAATCACATTACCCTGCAGCAGCCGGGAACTATTTCTATAACATTGACCAGCATCTGTGCTTGCTGAGGCTGGTCCACCCAGCAAAAACAGAGTGGAGATGTGCTCACTGATTAGGTTGATCAATTCAGGCTTTCAGTGTTAGAGCTAAAGTCCAGCTAGTGTGGGAATATCAGAAGTATGTGCTGACTGACATACTTGAATTTTATGTATGCTGCTGACCTCTTGAATTTTAAGACTTATCTATTTAACTATCCTGGGAGGAAGGGTGGAGGGGATGCCCTAGCTAATCAAAAGGATGCTTTTAAAAAATTATTATTAATTTTAATATATTTTTATTGATTTCAGAGAGAGAGAGAGAATGGAAATATCAATGATGAAAAAGAATCATTGGTCAGCTACTGCACACCCCCTACTGGGATTGAGCCTGCAATCTGGGCATTTGCCCTGACTGTGAATCGAACTGTGATCTCCTGGTTCAAAGGTCAACACTTAACCAGTGGGCTGAGCAGCCTGGGCAAAAAGGATGCTTTTTAATGAGCCATTTATTTATTTAACAAATGTACAACAGCACAATTTATCACTTACTCAGATACAACCAATTCTTATTATATGGAATAATCTCAGTATTGGAGACCTTGATAATTTAAGTGCTAAAGACTATCTTTTTGGAGTTTGTTCAATGTGCTAACACTTCCCCTAATTATATCACTAGCCATTAATCAAACTCATAAATCCCTTAGGAATAGTCTACTCAATTGTAAATCATTCAAAGACATTAGCTAGTAGAAGGGCATTAACCAACACTGTTACATAATATCAAAACACCTGATCATCTTTGTGAATTAATAAAGTAATTAAACCAGTTTTGGCATTTCATATAGACAAAACAATAGGTCAAGTGATTTTTTTTAGCTTTCTGTAAACATTTAAAACCCTACCATTTATAAAATGTGTAACCATTTGGCCCTAGGCCAAACATTTCATCTACTGAAATCTTATTTATCTCTGATTACAATCTTTTAATGTGTTGTCACTTCTATTTCACAGATGCGAAGGCTGAGGCTCAGAGAGATTTAGTCATTTGCACAAGATTACAAATCTAATTTCTAGTAAGTGGTGGGACAAAATTTGCACACAGATCTCTCTAATTTCAAAACCATGCTGTCTGCTTTGTATGTACAACCTCACACAGGCAAAATGGCCAATGAAGGCAAGACAACAACAACAACAACAAAACCTTGGGTCCTGAATCATGCAGTTAAGATAACCCAAACTCAGTTCATCCACGATTCCCTCCTGACGCATGTTAACGACAGCCCCGAACTGTTGCCTGACATCTAAGCACGGGGGACCTTTTGACTTCCACATGGTCCTGCTCTGAGAACTAGCACTCCAATAGCCAAACATTACACATCAGAAAATATTGTACATGTGACATTATGCCTGTGGGGAGACCTGAGTGAAATATTATTTTTTGACTATTTTGAGACAGACTGAATATGTAGTTCCCTCGTGGCTAACTCAAAACACAACAGCAGAGATTAATCCTTTGCACTACCCTATATTAATATTTTCTTTCCCTTCTTGCAAGGGAACTAATTATAAATTAGATAAGATTAGAAAACAATCTCCCCAGAATTAATCTTTTATGGAATTACCTAGAAAGAACCAAGTCCTCCCTCCCCCTCCCCCCGCCCATGGTAAATCACACAGAGTAGCAGCCGGCCCCAGATCCCCGGGAGACAACATCTTGAGCACATATGTTATGCTGGGTTCTGTATTGACTAATTCAAAAACTCCAGGGCAAAATAACCAAAGTTCCCAAGTCAAAAATGAAAGTAAAATAGTGGAATGAAATTGGAATCATTGTGGCAACGTTCCCACAACTTCATGCATAGCCATGGAAGTAGACAGCATTACAGGTTAGTGAATTTCCCTTTGCAAGAATCAACCTGCAGCGTGGGTGTCACGCTTCACGCAAACCCCTGGACCTCTCACTTTAGTGATAATCTTTTTCTCTCCAGAAATATAATCACATTCAACAAAATTAATATTAAGATAGTTTTACTAGAGGGCTTATCCAAATATATGCTATATTTAAAAATAGTTATGATATAAATATTTCTCACAAGAGCTGCAGCGATGGTGTGAATAAAAAACTCCCTTCTGAGATTTCAGTAAAACCAGATCTCACAAAGGATCTGAAAGAAAACAAACAGACAGACACACACAAAGAGACACACACACACAGAACAAACCTTGTGTTAATCCGGTTTAGCAAAAACAAGTCACTATTTTGACACTATTTTTATGAAGTACCATTACTGTTCCTTCCCAGATGAAGTAGGAGAAATGAATCTGCCACAGGTTTCTCATAATAATGTTCAAGGGTGGGGGGTACCTAAGCATGTTCCGTAGCAGCTAATCCAAATCAAAATCTCTAAATGCAGCAAAATGTTAGCACTGTCAAATGGCCAAGTGTGCGAGAGGAATCTCTCTCTCCATGCCCTCCTACCAGTACATACAAAGCCCCAAATACACTGGCTGGAATTTTTAAATCGTAAATTAGATAGCAAATGCTTACGGGCCTTACAATGAGATAACATCAGGAGGCACGGTGCGTGGAATGGATCTGGCATTCTCACATAAAGCATTATCTTTGGTACAAGTACACACGGCAGGGCATTTTGGCTTCGCTGGTTTCTTCCCCTCAGTCAGCAAAAGCGCAGATAAGAGACATAGGCAATAAGCAATTCTTTTCAGGGGGATGCAGGCATTTCCCATCCTCTGGCTTCTCTCTGATTCCATGCAGTCGGAAAAATCTCCCCAAACATGAACAGGGCTTCTGGAATTCAGCTGGTGCTTGTCTCTGCTCTGAGATCAGGTCACACAGGAGTCCACCCTTTTCCCTTTGCCTCTGTATCTCTGCTTTTCAAACCGGGGACCTGCAGCTGATTCGTGAGCTGCTCCTCGATCCAGCAATGCACCGCTCGCTCGGGGAAGAGACCTGTGAGGTGCTGCGAGATGGGAGGGATCCAACTGCCGGAGCAGAGAGCCGACTTGCATCACCAGGAAAACACTGAGCGCAGACCAGCCTTCGAAGGCAAAGTGAAGTGATGTAACAGAAAATAAACAGCTTTCTGCTTGCACCGGGAGGCCCTGTAATTGTTACCAAAAATAGGACGGCGTTATGTCTTATTAGTGAGTGGGTGGGCGCGTGGGTGGCAGCAGTCATCTTGCCTCGGAGCTCGGCAATCTCAGAAACCTCTGGGAATTTGCTTTTCGCGTGGCAAACAAGCCAGTCAGAAAAACTGGCTTTGGACCCAGCCCTGGCTGAGGGAAAAAAAAATGAAGTTAAATCAAACTCCCTCTCTCTGCAGCATTTGGCTAAAACCTTGGGCTGTCTTGCTGAATTCACCTGACTAATGCCACCGTTGAAAGACAGATAAGAACACACGGAGAATGTGACTTTCAGGGAATGAATGTAAGTACTTTCCTGACATTTATCAACAGTCATGAATTATTGGTTTTCATAGCCCTCCCACCCCCCCTCCACTGTGCAAGCCATTCCCTCCTCCTGATGAGGGAGGGAAATAGAAGCACAGACTGGCTCTGTGCATAATCCACCTTTCTTGCTTCTGGAACTCCTTCTTCTTTAGCAGTAGCACCCAACGCCTGGCAGGAACTCTCTGTCAGCTGGAGGCAGCCAACTTGGGCTTCTCAGGGCTCTGAAAGAGGCCTGGCTTAGCCCAGGGGGCAGAGACAGGGTGGGAAAAACACTGGACCAAGAGCCGGAGACTTGCTTTGAGGTCCCAGTTCTGCCATGAAATCGCCCGTATCTCTGGATCTCTTCCCCTATCGTCAAGTGGGGATGATATCCATGTTCTATAAATACTATGAACATTAAATAAAAATGGTAGACTGGACTACTGTAGTATTTGGGAAAGAGTATGCTCCTTTAGAATGGAAATTCATTTAAAGAAGAAACAAATGAGGTGCTGGCTTTGGGGCAGGGCGATATAGTCCAGGAGCTTGGGAAGACTTCTAGGATGGAGACCCTGGCTCCTCTTACCATGCTGGCTCAGGGATGTTAACCCATGACCTTTCGCTCTCAGCTTCTTAGATTAAAAGTAGTAAAAGACTTGTTTGAGCAAATGTGTGATTAGGACATAAATTCTTCCTACATAGGGACCTAATGCATGGACAGTCTATCCGTTTCCTCTTACAGCATGCCCCACAACGACTTCAATCACTCATTTAATTCCCTGGAAGCTCGGTGAGGAGAGAGCAGTGGTTGGTAGTCTTGTACTTATTACTGTCTGTGTACCTGGAAGACAGGTGGCTCCATGTCTGTTTACCTGGAAGAAGGCAGAGACCCTGCTGTGAGTCAGTGCCTGGACAGTGTCGTCTATGCAGTGAGCCACCCATGTGCCGTCATGAGCAACCATAGAGTGAAGAGACTCTTCTGGTCAAGATGTGCTCATCCAGGGAAACTTCACATCGCACCTCAGAGTTATCATAAAGGACTCTGCCAACTCCCTGAAGAAGTAAAGAGAGAGCAGAGTTCCAGGATAGGGGGGGATGAGAGAATTGGGGAGAACATTGCAGGTGGAGGTAACAGCACATGCAAAGGCCTGGCCACCACCTGGCAGGACCCTGGAGAACAGTGGGAGACCTCTGGAGTGCCTTAGGCAGGAAAGTGATATATCTGGTTTGTGCTCCAAAAGGACCAATAAATTATTATAATTAAGACAGTTTTTAAAGGTTTATAAATATAATTTTTATAGAAAAGAAAAGGAAAACTCCATCCAAGAGAAGTGATGATTTTAGAATGGATTCTACTGGTTTCCTGTCAAGGATTTTCTGGAGGGAGGGAGTTATCATAGTGTTCTTAGAAACTGTGACCTATGGGCAAGCCCCATAGGCAACAGTGAAAGTGTCATTTTAAAAATTGGCCGAAAGTCAGTATTTTGTACATTGGATCCTGCATCAAGTACACAGTGAAAATGTGCTCTATAAAATAATTATGTGGCGGAAATTTTATAGAGAGGATCATTTTTATTCAAACAATCACCTCCCCCCTAACTTATCTCACTTGTAAAGGATGTCTTTGTTGCTATAAAATAAAGACTCTGAGAACTTGAAGGACCTTAGAATTCTCATACCCAGTCTCCATATGTTATAGATGGGTAAACTGAGGCACTAAGAGGTAGCACAGATTGCAAATGGCAGAGCCACCACTCTGCATGGGGTGACCCTGGTGGATATTTGGTTAAACTGGTGGATAAATGAAAAAAAAAAATACCACATGATCTCACTCATTTATGGATAATAAAAAATATTATAAACTGATTAACAAAAAGATAGATACTGAGACAGTAAAGCACCAAATAGACTGTCTAATTACAGCAGGAAGGTTAGGGAGAGGTGTGGGAGATAAGAGATCAACCAAAGGACTTGTATGCATGCATATAAGCATCACCAATGGACACAAAACACTGGGGGGTGAGGGCATGTATGGGAGTGGGATGGGGGGGCAATGGTAAGATATGTACACATATAATACCTTAATGAAAAAAATGGGGGGGAAACTGGTGGATATAGTCAATCAGGATAATTCACTCCCTATGTTCCACTTTCAGATGTGTCAAGTTATCAAGATTGCTTCTTCAGCGCTTGGCTTTGTGCTCTGTGGACATAAAGAAACGGTGAGTGGTCTTTCAAACTCTCTGACTTGGTTAAGCTGGGAAGGCAGATGAATGAGGGAAAGAATTCATACCATAACTATTCCACTATTCACTGTGCAGCTGTATTTCTCTGGCGGTTCAGTTGGTCAATTTAATTGGAAAGGGACCATGATGGGGCGGGGGAGGGGGAAGTCGCCTCAGAGAAAGGGGCGGAGGAAAGAGGGATCCTAAGGACAAGTTACAATGGGCATTCTGAAAAGACAGTAACTTTTTCTTTTTCTATGGCATTTGAGCCCAGACTTGAATTCCCTATTCAACTAAGATCAGGCAGAATTTTAACTGTAATGCAGAATGCTGATGGCCATCTAGGGAGAGAAACCACTCCTGCCTCCAGAATTGGTTCTGAGAAGGGGACTACAGAGAGGAGGGCAGGTGGCTACACTAAAGCCCTGAGGAGCCTGGGGTGGGGTCTATTGCTGATGAAGCTTCCTTTCCTGACCAGTCCTCTTCCAGAAGCCCTGACCAGGTCCAGAGGGGCTGTGGGAAGTGGGAGGGTGGAAACCTAGGGGTTTCCCATTTGAAAGCCTTTGGATAAGGTTTGGCACTCCACCTGGGGCTTTGGGAAAGGGCCTCGAAAGGAGGAAAGCAGAACTGAAGGAGGCCCAAGGAGGCTGAAGGCCTTGGCCAAGGCAGCTCAGTGCCCAGTCCTAGCTGTAGAGGAATGGCTGAGCGGGTCCAGGGCTGGCTCTTCACATGGGCCAGCTACTTAATCTTCCTAGGCCACAGTTTTCTCCTCTGTAAAATGAGGATAATACTCGTATGTGCCATACAGAATTTTTGAGGAAATGAATGCAGTAATGTACCTAATGTGCTTGTCATCGTGGTTGTCGTCGTCGTCGTCGTCATCATCATCATCATCATCATCGCAACAGGACTCAAATTCTGAACATGTCACTCCTAATACCTGGGAAGCAAAGCTCTCACATAAAAATGGGTTTAGCTTAAATGTATGCTCACTCTAGAAAGCAGGCACTTCTGGGCAGGATGACAGACTGTGGCCTTGCCAAGAATCTTTTCACTTGGAGGAACCAAGGAGTCTCTTGGGAAAGAAAGAACTTACCCATCTGGATGAGAGTAGCAACATCCAAACTTAGTCCAAGGACAGGTCTGGAGCTGAAGGAAGAGAAGGTGGTCTGAGTGCAGGGTAGACATTGTGTTCTGCCCCCTGCCCTTGAACATGTGTAAGTTAGAGAAGGTAAGAGAGACCCACTTTGGGATCCTTGTAGTAAAAGGAGTTCTGTCCAGTTTGGTGTGCACTGTGGCATTGCCTTTAAGAACTGTGGTACTGGAGATGCTGTAGGATGTGAGACCAGCAGCGTCCCTATCCAGGCCCTCAGCTCACACATCACCGAAGTCCCTGGATTTTCCACCAAAAGCAGCTCCCTTAGTGGCCGAGCAGCAGTGACAGCCCCACAGATATCAGAGGGACTGGAGAATGAGCAGAAGAGAAAGAAAATGAGGGGTAGAGTGTGATGTTTGGGGGCAAATGTGTGTTTCCTAGGCATCTTCAGAAACTGGAAGGGGTCTCTGTGGAGGGTTAGGCGATTCTGTGAGAGCCAATGAGAGCAGAGAGAGAGAGAGAGAGAGAGAGAGAGAGAGAGAGAGAGAGAGAGAGAGAGGAACAGCCTGTGCCATACTTCTGATCTCACTTTTCCCCTCAGGCTGGTGTGGCCTAGGAAACACACTTTGTACAAGTAAACAAATCGTTACTATGAGACTTGAAAGATCCATCTTGGCCCTGCCTCCTTTTGCAAACACTCAGACATGCAAACGGGTGTCAGTTTAAGCAGCTTTCTCAATAGAGCAGGGTTTTTGAAGCTGCAAGGCAGACCCGTTAATGAGTTGCAAAATCAATTTAGGATAAGCAGATTGTATAAGCAGAATTTTAAAGAATGAAATCGTTTTGGCCTTGGCCGTGTAGCTCAGTTGGTTAAAGTGTTGTCCCTGTATACCAAGGTTGTAGGTTCAACCCCAAATCAAGGCACATACAAGAAGCAACCTATGCATGCATTAAATAAGTAGAACAATTGCTATTTCTCTCTCTCTCTCTCTCTCTCTCTCCCCTTCTCTCTCTCATCAAGAAATAAAAACACTTTAAAAAGAGTAATTATTGCCTTGTGAAACCTTAGTTTCCATTGTGTGACTGTGTGTGTGCACATGCATGTGATGTAAAATATTTCTTACAATCAGTTGATGAAAAAAAATAGGAAGAGAGGAAGGAAGGAAGGAGTGTGTCACAGTATGCTTTGGTAGAAAGTGACAGACATGGACTCTGCCAACCTAAACATAAAAGGGTCTTATTGCCTTGGTAATAGAATGACTGGCAGAATTCAGGGAAGGGCTGTCCAACCAGGATTCAGCAATGAAGAAACTTGTGGGGGCTTGGGGATCTAGGTGGCAGGAACTAATGGGAAGTCTCCTCAGGTGAATTTTCTCCAGTCAGTTCTCATCTCTGTGTTCCTCCCCAGAGGAGAGAGCCCAATGGACTGAACTGGGTCCAGTGCCCACCGATTTGCCATGGGGAGGCAGGGCACCTTGGTGCAATCTCACCAAGATAGCACGCAATGAGAGAGGGGTGGCTCCTCAAAGGAAACTTTGGTGCTTCCTACCAGAAGCAGAGAGGATGGATGCTGAACAGGCAAAATCCCAAGGGGGATGGGTATTCAGTATGGGATGTGGGCCAGGATCTGTTAGCTCAGTGGTTGGCAAACCACAGGTCGCAAGCCACATGTGGCTCTTTGGCCCCTTAAGTGTGGCTCTTCCACAAAATACCATGGCCTGGGCAATTCTATTTTGAAGAAGTAACATTAGAAGAAGTTTAAGTTTAAAAAATTTGGCTCTCAAAAGAAATTTCAATCGTTGTACTGTTGATATTTGGCTCTGTTGACTAATGAGTTTGCCGAACACTGTGTTAGCTAATATCGTTGATCTCTGTCCTAGCCTATCATTTCAACTCCAACCTCAGGATTTTAAGGAGAAATGACCCAAGGACCATTTACACAAATAGATATTGATAATTTTTCATAGGACAGCTAAACTCTTATGTCCTGACTGTGAATCAGGGGATTTTCAATTCTTACCGTCCAAGAGAATAGAACTTCAGCCAAAAGAGAAGTTGAGAAGGCAATAATAATGAAAGCTGACACACAATGCATATTATATGCCAGCTGCTATTCTAAGCAATATGCATATATTCATTTAATTCTCATAATAATCCCAAAGTCTAGATATGTGTATTATTATTTCCTTTCTATTTATAGAAAAGGTAACTTAGGCCTTGGAGGTTAGGCAGTTTCCCAGGGTCCTGCAGCTGGTGAGCAGTGGTCCCTGGGACCTGACTTAGGCATTTTGACTCTGATGTCCATAGTATTAGCCACTACTGGACACTACCTCTCCAAAGGCTGTGTGGGATGTGGAGAATTGGGTGCCTCTTTGGATGCCCACAGTGCTTCCCTGGCTAGGCACTGCTATTGAACTACAATTCCCAGCATGCAACTAGGCTATCATCTTAACCCCTTCTCACCAAAAGTTCCTCACTTCCTTGTATAAAAAATGTTTAGTGGCAAAATTTGGTCTCTCTAAAGGATAATTATGCAATTGAAGCATGAATGCAGGTGTAAGTGGAGTAGATAGAGAAGATGGCAAAATTCCAGGTTAAAATATCTTCTGCATTTTTCAGTATTAAAAGGAAGACCTTAGGAATTACTGTGGGAAAGATTGTTTTTTTAGTTTAGAAATGCATACTGTGGGAAGATCAGTAGGGGGTTTTAATGCACCCATTCTCAAACTTGGCTGCACTTTGAAATAACCTGAGGAATTTTAAAAATTCCTTGGATTGCAACCTTAGAGGTTCTAATTTATTTGGTCTGTAGTACTATGTAGACATTGAGACTTTTAAAAGTTACATGGAATTCTAAAGTAAAGGAAAATGTGAGAATCCTGGTTTTAAAGGAGGGGCATATTCAGGTTGGGTCATAAAGATCAATCAAATTGTAACTAGCTCAAGGAAACTTTTAAGAAAAAAGGGAAGGAGACATAACAGATTCTAACAGTGGTTCCTGGCCCTGGCTTCACATTTGGATCACCTGGGAAATGTTTTTAAAAATAGGGATACCTGCCGAAACCGGTTTGGCTCAGTGGTAGAGCCTCAGTCTTGCGGACTGAAGGGTCCCAGGTTCGATTCCAGTCAAGGACATGTACATTGGTTGCGGGTACATCCCTGGTAGAGGGTGTGCAGGAGGCAGTGGTCGATGTTTCTCTCTCATCGACGTTTCTAGCTCTCTATCTCTCTCCCTTCCTCTCTGTAAAATATCAATAAAATATATTTTTAAAAAATACATAAAATAAAATAAAAATATGGATACCTGGTTCTTACCCAAGACGGATTGAATTAAAATCTCTGAGGTTGTATGCTAGTCCTGAAGCCATCCCTGAATTAAAATCTCTGAGGATGTATGCTAGTCCTGAAGCACCACCCGGAAACTTATTAAAAATACACATTCTTGGGCCCCAACTCAGACAAATGGAAATAGAAATTCATTAGCACAAGGGGAACAGGGTGGGTGTGGGGAGGTGTATGCAGCAATCTGTGTTTTTACAAGGCTTCCAGATAATTCTGATGTACTCTTAAGTTTTGAGAACCACTGACCTGGGATATAGGCTCTGGTTTTCAAAGGAAACTCTTGGACTAGGTGATCTGAAAGGATCCTATACATGTAGACTGCCCCTGCCAGGAATCCCATTGGATAGTACATTGCTAGAAAGTGAGGAGAATGTTGAGCATGTTGTTGCACGTCCACAAGTAAGTAACTATTTGGGTTTTGTGAGTTCTGAGAACATTGGGCTTAGTTGCCTCTTTTAGCAAGAGTCTTGCTTCATGTTGCACCATATGCCTGAAGCTGGCGAATGGATAAACATTACTATTACTGGATGATCGAAAAAGTTGCAAAGACAGAATGAATGATTATTTAGTGAGAAGAGTACTAAAGAAGACCCTGAGGCAGGGTAAGGAGGAGAGTGAGGACTTCTCATTATTTTGGTCTTAGAATTCCCATCAGGTGCTATGGGCATCATCTTATAATAGAACACTACTGCCCTCCTAGGAGGTGTTTGCCTGAGGGCATGGCTGCTGTTACCCTGGCTGCAATGATTGGACTGAAGATGCTGACATCCTGAAACTCTTAGGACCTCTACACATAACAAAAAATTGTCCTGTCCCAAATGCTCTTAGCATTCCTACCGAGAGGGGAAAAAAGAAGTTCCCATAGTGAGGAACATAAAAATCTCCTTTGTGCATTTTTCTGAACAGTAATCAATAATCCATTAACTCAGGAAAGCTGAATGATCTTCATACAGAATCCAAAACAAATGGACAACTATCCTCTGGCAAGAACTATGGAGAGGTTGTGTGGCCATGGACAAGGCATTTTATTTCCTTAGGCCTCAGTTTCTCCACCTTTATAGCACTAACATTATATAACTTTTGAATTTCTCTTCTCAGAAAGGAGAAATATCTTGTAAAAATCAAAGCTTAGAGAAACTTTGTATTTCCCCTTCTGTGTATGGTAGACACATATACTGCAGTTAAGCAAAATGGATATGATAAAGTACAAATCAAAATATCCAGAAGCAAATGATCCCAAAATATTTTTAAAAGTATGATTTTAGTTATTTAGCATTTTCTCTGGAAATGTGTTTGAATTTTTCAGAACCAAACACTAAAAATGCAGGCAAGACCATGGTAGGCCATTCTTCCTTCTGGCTAAACTGGAATAGCAAAATAAATAAATAAATAAATAAATAAATAAATAAATAAATCTGCTAGGGAATAAAACAAACATAATTCTAAGTCATGGGAAAGGTGAACATAATTGAGCCAGTAGTATAATTTGGAGTGATTTTGTTGCCCTAGCGTGGGATTTGTTTATTGGACTATAAAGTTGAAAAATGATTATTCTCCTTTCTTCTTCTTCTACTTCATGCCTGAACACTCCCAAGATAGTTATTAGCAGTCATTTTTTCTTAAAACAGACACTCCTTCATCCTTTCAAGGAGACCATTAACTGCTTTTTGTTTGTTTTGGTTTAAGATTCTGAAATTAAAAGGAGAAACATACTTTGGAAAATTGAACTTCAAGATGTTGGATTTCAGGCTTTTGCTCTGGTCTTACCCTTCAGAAAGGCTCTGTTTTGTTTTGTCTGGCTTTATACTGTCATTCTGGTGGAACTCAGAGCTTTCCATTGTTGCCTATGACTTGTAGCCTATATTACACCCATTAGTTTCGGTTGGAATGATGACCCAAGAAGGTTGGAATTTGACCCAAGAAAATGGCAAGAGGATGACAGAACTGGTGATGACCATAGGATTAGTGACCACAAAATGGGTATCAACAACAGAGAAGCATCAAGCTTCTGTACCAGCCCCCTCCCAGGCCCCACATTTGGCACTGCTCCTACTGCCCCCAGCAGTGGAGGGAGGAAGTGACTGTAGGATGAACATCAACAGGAGGAAACAATACTTTTTGGATTTCCAGCAGGACAGATACTCAATTGATCATCTTACCTGCCTTCCAAGTGAGGCAATATCATAACAGAAGCTCATAGAGATTAAATGACTTCCCCAAGACTATTTAGTTTCAAACTAACTTCTGTCTGTTTCCAAAATGTTTATCATGTGAGTCCTTACTCTTGATATATATGAAATTATGGGCGGTTTTTGAGGCCTTGTTCATGTGAAGCAAGTATTGTGTAAAATGTCTGCACAGTGTCGCTTGTTAATATGAGGCATGGAAACCCCTGAGGCTGGCCTAGTCCTAGCTCCGGAGGCTCTCTGGGGATACCTGGGAGATAGCTTGGGCAATCCCAACCCAGTGGAATGCAACCTAGTGAGGAGGTTACAGTTTATTATCTGACAGCCATTTACCAATTCAGTGATCTTGGGCAAGATTTTACGCTCTCATCCTCAGTTTCCTCATCTGTAGAATGGAGATATTTATTAGTACTCACCTCACAGATGGCTATAAAAAAGAAATGAGGTAATGAAAGAAAATGCTTATCACATAGTAAGCTAGATATTATTTTGCTATATCTCCCACTATTCAAAGTACCCTTATTAGAGTTCCCCTTCTGTGGTTGTCAGAGTGACTGAGGAAGGTGGCATGAGAGGAGAAACCAGGCCAAAAGAGGGAGAGGAGAACAGACTAGCATGACCGCGTGCATGGCATAGGCTATACCCTTCAACCGCAGGTGGGTAAGTTATGGGAAGGTGGTTAGAAAATTTTATGTTATAAAGATTTGTAAGTTACTAAGGTTTGTTATGCAGATAAGGGTCCACTCAGGTGATAAAAGTTATATTGGAGAGAGACACATGTTTACAAATGGAGCTTACGTTACCTTTACAAAGGGAAACATATCCTGCTTCTGGACAGGAAGGGTGAGGGCAGAGAGCTCATTGCTTTCAGCTCAAAGCAATCCTAAAAATAGTGGCATCCTTTGGGGTGACATACTCTGATCCCCTTCACCGGGCCTTGCTTTGGTATTAAAACATTGTGCTAAGAACCTTAATATGTCTATTATGTTATATCATTCGTTTCTCTTAATTCATTGAGGTATGTATTAGTCCATTTTTTTTTTCAGGTAAGGAAACTGAGGCTACAGAGGTAAAATAGGTAATAAACCTAACCAATGGCAAAGGTAGGATTTGAACCCAGGAAAATGAAAAATTAGTTGATCGTTTCTGAGTAAGGGCATTTTTTTTTTCCCCTCCCGCAGGAGTGGAGGTGGGAGACACTATTGTTCCTAAAAAGAGACCTTTAGGGAGAGTCAAGAAAGCGACCCTTAATAGTTGTAAATCCTCCAGCACCTCGTGGTGCTGGCCACAGGAGAAGCTCAATAAATATGAATTGAGTAAGCAGTAAGAGAGGGCATGAAGAAAGGAGTGAGGAAATGCATGAAGCCCCTCAGATGCTCTCTCCCAATTCATCAGAACCCTTCCAATCCCAGGCACAGGTCAGCTGACTGTTCTCTCTTGCATCTTGCAGCTCTCAGGAATTTGGGGGGTTTGGTGATCGGTTTCCCCCACTTTCTCTGGTCTTTGAAATCCTAGATCTCAGCCCTGGCTGCTCCTGTGATTCAGTCTTCTTGGCTTCTTTAGATGCTGCTGCCAAGAAGACACACCCATAGCACCTTTCATCTCAAGGGACAGAAGATTGCAATAAATAGCAAATATAAGGACATTCCAGAGGTGACAGAAACTTCCCAAGTTCCACAAGTGGAGGAGCTTGGGAAATTTCCACAACCTGACTCCCTATATCATGGTCTTCCCAGAGTCAGATGACAGCCTTGCCACTTGGTACATAGGTGATCTTGGGTAGTTATTTAACTTCCTGGACCACATCTGCAAAATGCACCTATCTCTTCAGTGTGGAGAGAGCATTCAAGAAGGTTGTGTATTTGAAAGTCTTAGCAAAGAATAAATGCTAAATATGTTGAAGTCCTGCTCTCCAATATAACTATTATTGGAGATTGGGCCTTTGAGGAGATAATTAAGGTAATTAAGGAAGTCATAAGGGTGGGGCCTTAATCCAATAGAACTAGTGTCCACATAAAAAAGGGAAGAGACATTAGGGGTACACCCACATGGAAAAGGCAATGTGAGGACACAGTGAGCAGGCAGCCATCTACAAGTTAAGGAGAGAAGCCTCAGCAGAAACTAAACCTGCTGACACTTTGATTTCAGACTTCCAGCTTCCAGAATTTTAAGAGAGTAAATTTCTGTTGTTTAAGCCACCCCAGTCTGGGGTATTTTTTTATGGTAGTCGTAGCAGACTAATATAAATGTAATTCCACTTCTTTTCTTATTGTTTGAACAAACTTACACATTCAAAGACAACTCAGAATTTGAACTACAAAACTTTTGACTTGCCTGAACCCAACTGGAGTCACTGGGACTCAAAACTTGGAAAGAAGACAAAGGGAGTTTAACATGTCTTCTCAGTGTCATAGTGGAACACTGTTTACAGGCATGCCCAAGGATTAACAATGAGCTGGGCTGAGGAGTAAACCTTTGTTTGAATTTCTGCTTACTGCTGATCAAAGGCCAATTTTAAAGTTACTTCTGCACTAGTAGACTTGTGCTTAGTAGAGAAGTATATGAATTATGAAAGGTAAAATATGTAATTCTCAAGTTATGGTTCTATTGCCTGCAGGGCATTAGCCAATTTTATATCTAATCCAACTGTCTTCTAAGATTCTTTCTCCAATGCCTATATGATTCCAGTTCTAATTATCTTTAGAACCAGCTTTCCCTTTCGTCAATAATGAGTTGAATAAATCTGTGACATGTGTTCATACAAATATAGAATGAAAACATGTCAGATATTTATGTTGTTGACTTTTGAAAACTATACTTAGCAAGTATGAGGAATTCTAATATTTCTAGAATATAAAGATCACACTTTAAGGTGATATAAGGCCTTTTGGATTGAGGTATTTTTTTGTTTTTTGTTTTTTTAATTTCTAGATCTCTGTATTAGTAACTTTAAAGTGCCAGTGTTCAGAAACCAGAATATTTATTATCTACAAAAGGATTTGATTCCTTCCAGAGACAGAGCAAACCTAAAGTAGATTGTAAAGTAGTTTCCTTTATCCTTTATTCTACTCTTTCTTTCCTTCCCAGCTTGCCATATACTGACAGGATCCTTTAGCCTGGCTCTATTATTCTATCTCCTTGTCTCAGGTGGTAAGAAATGATCTGGTAGGACATAGGGTATGGATGACAGCAAGAGGTTCCTCCAAGGCTATTTGCATTGAAATAATGGGCAGATGCTTTAACCTAGTGTTTTTAACCTAGATTGCATTTCTAAGGCTTTATATCTACTTCCCCTAACTTTCCTTCTCCTTACCTCTCTTCCTATAAGTACAGTTTAGCCAGAAGGACTCCTCATTTACACTAAGATTCAGAAAAGATTTAATGTGAATGATCAATTAATTAGAGGTTCATTTAACCCAAAGAAATAAAGCCTTAATAATGGCAGAAGCGGTTGTGGTGTAGAGGGAAAAACCTTTAAGCCAGACACAAGAAAAGTCCTTGCTCTGCCACTTATCAGCTGTGT
Organism: Pipistrellus kuhlii; assembly: GCF_014108245.1. Classification (NCBI taxonomy): domain Eukaryota; kingdom Metazoa; phylum Chordata; class Mammalia; order Chiroptera; family Vespertilionidae; genus Pipistrellus; species Pipistrellus kuhlii. The sequence continues at coordinate 27,542,516 of NW_023425460.1, read as the reverse complement.
GATCTTGTGCAAATCACTTGATTTTGTGGAGCCTTGAGGTCCATACTTTACAACCCTATCTTGCAGGTGAATTGGGAACATTAAGAGAAGTTATGTAAAGTGGCGTGTAATTGTGGAAGGGTTGCTATGAACAACCTACCAGGCATTGCCAACATGCAATGAAGGAAATTATGGGGACCTAGTACTCCTAAATTATGCTTATGAAGTAGCCAGCTAGTCACATGGCTCTTGATTTTAACCTTATTGTATGAGGACTTGCTCCATCATTACCTTAAATTCCTTTTGCCACCCATCTGCTTCTCATTAAAATTTGGAAGTTTCATGAAAATTCTGCAGTAACAGTTTTTACAAAAATGTCTACAGTGGAACAGATTGTGCTGCTCATCCAAGTCAGTTCTCAAACTAATTTAACTCTCAGCCCTATAACCTTTGGAGGGAAAAGCAGGGAAAGCAGAAATGGAGCTGTGACAAGCAGAGCTAACTGGACTGCCTCATGCTTGTGACTCATTTCAGAACCATTATCATGTCAATAGAATCATCTCCCCTGTCCCCATATTTGTTGTAAGGAAATGCTATTAGGAAAGCAAGGTCCAGAGGAACATCATATTAAACTGTGATCAGGTTTAAAGACAAAGCAGGGTTAGACACCCAGAGACGCCATGGTCACTGGAAAAAGGGGAAGACATAGCATTGGGGAAAAGGGAAGGGAAAAGTCTACGTATCTAAAACAGGGTAGATATCACATGATAATAAATAGCTATTACTTACTAAACATTTACTAGGTTCCTGACACTGTGCTTATAAATCAGTTATCTTGTTTGATCCTCACCATTGCTGTATTAGTCAGGGTAAGCTAACTGCCATAACAAACAATCCCCAAATACCCAGTGACTTGATATGGGAAAGGCTGATTGCTTGCTTGTGCCTTCCCAGGACATTGGAGTCCTCCATTGACTCTGCATCCTTCCAATGGATGAGGGGAGAGTGAGAGAGCACTTAGGTAGGATCCCATGGGAGGTTTCTTAAGGTCTAAGCCAGGATGTGGAATGCACCACTTCTGCTAATATTCCACTGGCCAGAACTCAGTCACATGGCCCTACCTAACTGCAAGGGAGTCTGGGAAATGTCTAGGAGATATATGACCAAGTGGAAAAGAAAACAGAGTTTAGTGAACACATTGTTCCTGCCATAACAGCTCATCATCATCTTTATTTTACAGAGGAAACAGAGTTTTGGAAAGGGGGAGTAACTTGCCAAGTAGCACGTAGCAAGTAAATGGTAGAAGGTGGGGTATGTTCTCGGGAACAAGAGAGAGGGGTCACTGCCTTCAAGAACTTCTTCTCTGTACCCGAATGTTCTTGCTCCATGATCCCTCTTTTGCTGGTGTCATCTGCCTATGTGAGAGGGAATTCAAAAGCAGCTTTAATGTTGCCCCAGAAAAGAATGGTAGTCATCAGTATGAGAAGAGAGCAATTGCTTCTCAGACATCAGCAGATTGAAGGATGGACGTCTTCATTTCACATCTGTTTTCTCCCCATGAGAAGCAGTTGGCTTCACTGATTATGTCCTATTGAGCATGACCTTTCTGTTTTTCTCTCTTGGAAATGTGTAATTTAATGTGAAGCATCTATTGATGGGCTGCAAGCAGGAAGAATTCTCAAAATAATGTGTGTGATTTCCCCCTTGAAATAAATTCATATTTATTAAGTGTCTTTTATGTACAAGGCATGGAGCAAGGTGCTTCACATACATTATCTCATTTAGTCTCATTTAAGCCACCCAGTTTCCTCTAATGTAAGAGGCATCATTAGCCAGCTTTTATAGATAAGACAAAAGGGGGAAAAGGAAATGATAGCTCAGGGCGCAGAAAAATGCTAATTCATTTCCGAGGGACAAATATGCTTACTCTCTGGTTTCTAGTGGGTTGATTTCATTGAACAGTTTTAACACTCATACCTGCTTCACATTTGCATAACCCTTTCAACTTCTCAACTCTTTCATATCTCATCGGATGCTCAGGCTAGTCCTATGCTGATAACAGTCTCTATCTGATGACATCTTTTTTTCAATTCTAAACTCTGCAGAGAAACTTGCTTTTGTTACTTAGCTAAGGTCCAGGATGAAGCCAACAGAAATCTTGCCTCCAGAAAATCTAATCCACCTCTTCACCTGCAGGGTTCCTTGCGGTGGTGTAATCTGTTGCTGTTGCTTAGTACAAGCAGCACATACTTCAGTACTCTCATACCAGAGCTGATTGCTAGGACTGCATTTGCCCCAAACGTTCTCTAAAACTCTAGATTCTAGACATGCCTTTACTACCCTGTCCTTGCCAGGATCCTCATGCCACTCAGTTTGCCCCAGTTAAGGATAGCCAAAGAAAAAAGGAAGAAAAGAGCAGGTTTGTGTGTTTGTGCAATTAGATGCATTTATTCTAAACAAACAAACAAACAAACAACCAGCATAAATAAAGCAGGGTGAGGGTGGGTGATGGCAGATGAAGCATGAAGCAGGTGCTTACTTAATTGCTGCAGCTGGTGCTAAGGATTTGGCATAATTTTTCTCCCCACTAGTAATTATTGGCACCGGTGCTCATTTCACTTTTTAGTTGAAGCCTCTGAGAAAAGTCCAGGAAGCTGCTCTGTCCCTCTCACTTTTCCAGAAAAGCATGTCGGCATATTCTTACAAATATTGTCAGTAAATTCCAGTCTCTCTGTGTGTGTGTGCCCTTGCACTACTTAAAACAACTCATTGATTATAGAAAGGGAAATTGACTTACATGAAATTTGATCTTTTGTTTGATTATGCCAAAATTGCCGTGGGTTGGATTTTTAACTTCTTTCAAAAGACTGGATTCAACTGTTCAGACTCATCTGAGTGACTTGGATTTCAGTTGGATGTCTGACCCCACCACTTTAAAATGCAGGGTGTTACCGTCTCTGGTTGCTGTGGCACACTCATTTTGCTATTTGACTTTTCTCCTTTAAGTGGTGAAGGGAAAAGTTGAGGAAATGTAGGATGCAATTTATTTTATGCACTGTCATTCCAAAAATGTTTATGAAGAGCACACACCGTGCCAAAACCTTATGAAGAACAAAACAATGTGCCAAGAACAACACAAAGAGCCAGCAGGCATGCAATGATAAGCAAGATAAGGCCCTTTCCTTCCAGCTGGTTGGGTCTTGAAAGGGAAGTGCAAGGAATAGCATAAACCGTTTTGAGAGAAGGAACAGTAATACACAGAAGTAACGCATGTGTGAACTGATCCCTTCTGATGGCAGGTCTCACGTAAAGGAAAAAGGGCCTCACTTCCCCCCCTTCTTAAAATAATGGGACTTAGGGGATGCTATTCAGTTACTGTATTTAAGGTGAAATTTAAATTTCTATGCATTTACCATACTCTATCTCCTTCTTCTAACTCTAATCTCTCTCTGTGTGTATTTAATACAGTTTTAAAATGAAATTTTAAAAAAATTCAGAACTTTATTTCAGGCTGCATTTAAGGAAGGGGGAAGGAGAGAAAGGTTGTAGTTCAGAGAGGGCATGAGGACCCCTGGGTTCTGATCTTGTTTTCACCTTCATGGGTCCCTGGTCCCAGAGGGCTTAGCTTGGGTGACTCCCAAGATTTCTTTCAGTGCTAATGGTCTGAATGGAATGTCTCCCATCTTGTGCTGAACAAATCTGGGGCTGTCCCCTAGGAGCAAAGGGAACAGGAAGCTTGAGGGAGTGTCAGAGGTGCCAGAAATGGGAAAGAAAGAGTGGTATTGGGATGACATATTCTTGGGCTCCTCTATTCTCCAGCTTCCTAGTTAAAGACCACCTCATTTGTAGGAAAAGCATTAAGTTCAGAGCCACTCCAGTTTATAGTGGGTCAGATTCCCTTTATCTCCCTTTAGCACTGGCTCTGAAAAATATAAACCATGGCATGGACTAGCAAAGACAACATCTAAAAGAACTGCATTATTTTGAACCGAGCTGCATCCACAAATAAGCCTGAAGGTAAATGAATTGAATTCTGAGGAACAGACTGAAGGAAATTGGAGAAAGTGTGTAGTGAGAATGGGGAATGCCATGTCTCTCCATGGTTCTTTCCTGTCTAATTTCACAGCCAGCAATCTGGTCCAGGTCCTAATTAACCACATGGCCATTGGTTGCTGCTGGTCCCCAAAAGTCCCCTCCCTTCAGACTCTGCCTTTCCGGTTCATACATCATTGTCCTCCACTCACCATACTGCTCCCCTAGGCAGTGACTTATCATAAGTTCCTATTACCTGTCACATCTCATCTGAACTCTTTAGTCCAGGGCTTGGGATCTTTTATCCAGAAAGAATAGTATTAAAACAAGAGATCTAGCCCTGGCCAAGTAGCTCAGATGGTTAGAGTGTTGTTACTATATGCCAAGGTTGTGGGTTCGATCTCCAGTCAAAACATATACAAGAAGCAACCAATGAATTCATAAATAAGTGGAACAACAAATAAATGCATTTCAATTTAGTTTTTAAATATGGAAACTATCATTATGTACAGAAGACTAGACAGTGTACTGAAAATCCACAGATAGAATACAAATATATCAAGTTTACAATAAATAAAAATAACATATAATTTTTTAAAAACCCACACAAAACAGACCAGGAGATCTAGCTTTAACCTTGATCTTTGCAGCTGTGTGGCATTGGGCCAGCTGTTAAACTTCCCTTGCCTTCATATTCCTTGTCTAAATGACTGGGGGCTGAGGTCTCAATGTAAATGATCTCCTAGAACTGCTGATCCAGTGTGACCGCCCTGGTCTCACATTTCTCGGGACTGCCCAGATTTAAATATGCTGGCCCACACTTTCTCAGTAGCATCTAGAAACTTGGCAGACCTTGAGTCCCACGTTTTAGTTTTTAAATGTCATCCCCTAGCTTCCCAAGGCCATCTCTTGTTATTCTCTATAGCATTCCTTTGCTCCGGACAGATCAGTGGCCTCGGGCTGTGAACAAACCTAACTGCTTCCGTCTTATCTGCTCTGGCTCGGAGCCAGTGCCCCTGACGGAAAGCAGCTCCCGGTCCCCTATACCACCCCACTGCTGTTAACTCCCCAATGAAAGCCCTTTTTATCCAGAAGTCCTCACTGACTAACTATACCTAACAAAAAGGCTTTCCTTCCATGGTGACAAGTTCAGTAGCCATGTCCTTGGCCCCAGTGGCCTTTGACAATCTATTGAGAAATTCCAATCTTTCCTCCAAGAGAACTTTTTTGGGTAAACATAATTTACATATGTACACTACCTAGGCAACCCCCTACTCCCCCATTCAGCATTGTATAACAGATAGTTTCTTTCATTGTCTCATAGTCTTCACAAGCTACACTGCATGCCTTGGGACTTCTCTCCTTTAAGTAGTGACCCTTCCCCTAATGTTGGGCAATTTAAGTGTTTAGTCTTCCAACATTATAAATCTCAGTACGTGTAGCTTTTGGAATATTTTGCATCCAAAAATACAGTTATTCAGATGTGTTGTTACTGTAAGACAAACTTTCTTACAGCATCTTGTGGGTTGGCAAGCCTTGCATGTACCTATCTCGAGCTAACTTTCTGGCACACCCCTCCCACTGTTGCCCCAGACCTCCTCTGCTGCTTTGGCCTCCATTTAACTCTCTCTGTCTTCTGGGAGATAACCTTCCCCAGGACATTTGTCTCAAAGACCCTTACTTCTTCAACTCTTCCCTAACTCAGTGGTTTTCAGTCTGCAGGTGCATTGGAATCCCCTGGAGGGCTTGTTAAAACACACACTTCGGGGCTCATTCCATGATTCTCAACATTGCCCTTTTTTTATTATCTAATAATAACAGTCAATAGTCATTGACTTTTAACTGTCTTCCAAGTATTGTGCTAAGCATGGTATATATGTCATGTAAAGATTATCCTTATGTTGGTGGCAGCAACAATAGCACTAGGTTTCAATACAGTGGAGTTGGATCGGACCTTGGTTCAGCAATCATGGTACTTGAGTTCTGGCTATGAAAGAATTCATAGTCAAGACTCAAAACTATCGATATAAGAGAAAGTTCATTTAGACAGACTAGAGTAGAAGAAGTGAGTAGTAGAGGAAATGGGCTCAGAAAACAAGCTACAGAGGCAAAAGAAGGGGCCCTTGGAACTTAGGAGAGAGAAGGCTAAAAGTAATGCACCTGAGGAGAAAAGGAGGATGAAGATGAGGAAGAGGGCACAGGGTCCACCGTCCTAAGGGCTTTTAAGGGCAGGGAATTTTAAGGGAGGTCCTAGGAAAGAATTAATAGAATATTCATCAGCTTCCCAGGTGTGTCTGGTCAGGGTCATGGTCTCCACTGATTGGTCAACTTCAGGGCAGGGGTCATTCGTCAGTGTAGCTGGAGCTTGTATGGTTTTGCTGCTTTTCCAGTCCTGGAGCTGAAACACAACTGAGATCTAGATATATTTGATGTGAGTCAGAACTTCCTTGTCCTGAGGACATAATGCTTAAGGGCCATGCTCCTGATCCCTTGTTTGCCCCCCCTCTACAGGGGTCTGACCCACAAGACCAGCAATAATGCAATATGCCAGGGGAGAAAGGTCAGGAGAGGATTCAAACTGCATGATCAGTGAGATGCTAGGGAAGGAAAAGTCACCCTGGGGGCGAGGTATTTGTTTTCCAGTGTTGGCTGGACCCTTGAGGCTTTCCACCCTGGCGACCTTCTGTACCTGGCCCCTCATCCTTGCTCTGCTCATGTCTGTCTAACTGCCTGCCACATTTATATCTACTGTACGTAGTGGGCATTATTTTACAGATTTAAAAAACTAGGCTCAGAGAAGTTAAATAATTTGCCTAACAGCTCAAATGAAGGAACCAACATTGAACATGGCTCAAATTCCTCATCTCACAGATTTAAACAATAATTCCAGAACACACATCAAAATCCCTGGACACCTATTACCATACCAACTCCTGGTTCAAGTGCCAGACATTACAAATCATGTGTGGCTAAGGCCTAGAAATCTAAATTCTTAACATCCCCCTGAGTGATTCTGATGTTGTTGCTCCAGCTTTTTGAGAAACAGTCCCTCTGTATTGACATAATTGGCCACTTCCTTTCTTTAAACACTTCCCTCGGTTGCTATGATACAACATTTTTGGTTTCCGGTTCGGTGGGTTCTCTAAGTCTGTTGCTCTCCCTCTCCTTATTCCTCTCCTGCCCATATCAATGCCCCCCAGACTCTGCCCTTCACCTTCTCCTGCTGCTGCCTGTCCCCATGAGCCCATCCACTTCCAGTACTCCAATTCCGGCAGATGGTTCTCAACCTTGCCCTTCTGGTGCCAGCTTCCTGGGGAGAGTCACAGAGCAGCATGAAATGATTTTGGAACAGTGATGAGCTGCAGGCTAGGCCTTGGACAAAGCCCTGAGGCAAGTGACATTGATCCTGGAGTTCCATCGCCCCACACCACCATCTAGCCCAGTGGTCGGCAAACTGCGGCTCGTGAGCCACATGTGACTCTTAGGCCCCTTGTGATTTTAGGAAAGGCCAGCTTAGGAGTACTCTAATTAAGTTAATAATTATGTACCTACCTATGTAGTTTAAGTTTAAAAAATTTGGCTCTCAAAAGAGAAATTTCAATCGTTGACTGTTGATATTTAGCTCTGTTGACTAATGAGTTTGCAGATCACTGGTCTAGCCCACCAGACCGCTTTGCTTTGCAGCTTTCTAATCAAACCAGTTCAGGAAAAGAGTTGGTCATTTTGCACAGTCACACTATGTTAATTCTCCCACTCAGTTGCATTTTTAAGCCTTTTATCTCTTTTTGTGGGTTCAACTGATGCTCCTGTGTTGGAGATATTTCAGGCTTCACTTAACAGATGGGGGAACTTAGAGGGACACTGGGACCAAAGAGGAAGGAAGGAGGGTGAGTTGGTTTTGGGAGGCCCTTGTCTTCCCCTGGAAATTTTTTGAAGCGTAGACTCAAAAGCAGCCGCAACACCAATGGGTGGGCAGAACTGAGCCTATCCCCAGAAGCTAAAGGTGAGGACAGACTGGAGTTGGCTGCTCCCTGGCTTCCTGCCACCCCCCACACTCAGAATGGCTGGCTCCTCTTCATCTTTCAAGTCTCAACTTAAATGTTCTCTTGGAGCAGACCATCTTGACAGCCCTACTTAGCGAGGTTCCTCTTAGTGATGCTCTGTGTTGGCAGCTGTTTTCCTTCATTGCATTTTCCAAAGTTTGTGATTATTTTATTTGTTTATTTACGTATCCTTCTTGTCCCCACTTGGACCAATAAGGTTTAAGAGGACAAAAACCAGTCTGCATTAATTCCCACTCTGCTCATAGCATAATGTCTGAACCTAGTAGATATTAAGTATTTGTAGCAGGAATAACTAAATAACTATCTCTTCTCCACTGGGCACTTAATGAATAGGCCTTGAGCTGAACTCACTGTCCCCAGTAGCTATCCCAGTGCTGAAAGACTTGAGAGCAGCTGGTTCACCTCACTGCTGCGGTAAGGGTGGGGTGGGGAATTAGAAAAAAAAAAAAAAAAAAGATGACTTTGAAATAGGCACAAATCACTAGGAGTCCTTTTTAGCACCCTGTTGAATAATAAAAAATTTCATTGTCTTTGAGCTATTTTACAACTTTTTAAGTTATATAAAATTGAGAATAATACAAATGATTCTTGTCAATGGAGATGAAAATGAACGTTGTCTGGTGGAGGAGCAATTGATTATTGCCCTGAGACTATTGACCAATTTTGAATCTATTTGTACATTGATTTTAGCATTTCTGATCACCTGTATAGGTGTATTCTTTGAGTTCTCCTTTGAATGGTGGTAACATCTTGCTGGTTCCCTTATGAATTAGTTAAATAAAATCTCATATGTGTTAATTTTATATTTGTACAAGAGTCACAATTTTAGCCTTTAAAATTTATCTTTTTCAATTGGAATTTTAATCAAATCAAGGACTTTTGTACATCAAAGGATACAATCAAGAAAGTGAAAAGACAGCCTAGGGAATGGGAGAAAATATTTGCAAATCATATATCTAGAGATTACAAAGAACAAAATTCAACAACAAAAAATAAAGAACCCAATTAAAAAATAGGCAAAGGACTTGAGTAAACAATTCTCCAAAGAAGATATAAAAATGGTCAATAAGCACATGACAAGACGCTCAGTACATTAGTCATTAGGGAAATCCAATCGAAACTACATTGAGCCTTGTTTTGGCTCAGTGAATAGAGCGTTGACCTGCAGACTGAAGGGTCCCAGGTTTGATTCCTATCAAGGGCACATGCCCTGGTTGCAGGCTTGATCCCCAGTAGGGAGAGTGCAGAAGACAGCTAATCAATGATTCTCATTATTGATGTTCCTATCTCTCTGTCCCTCCCCTTCCTCTCTGAAATTCAATAAAAATATATTTAAAAAAAACAACAACAAACCAAAACCGGTTTGGCTCTGGATATTGCATCGGCCTGCGGACTGAAAGATCCAGGGTTCGATTCCGGTTAAGGGCACGTACCCCGGTTGCGGGCATATCCCCAGTAGGGGGTGTGCAAGAGGCGGCTGATCAATGACTCTCTCTCGTCGATGTTTCTAACTCTCTATCTCTCTCCCTTCCTCTCTGTACAAAATTCAATAAAATATATTTTAAAAAAACACAAAAAAAAACCCCACAAAGAACAGAAAATAACAAGTATTGATGAAAAGGTGGAGAAGGTAGGAACGTAAAATGGTAGCTATTGTGGAAAACATTTAGTAGTTTGTCAAAAGATTAAACATAATGTTCTCATATAACCCATCAATTTTACTCCTATGTACGTATCAAAAGAATTGAAAGAAGGGATGCCAACAGATATTTGTACACCAGTGTTCATAGCATTATTCACAATAGCCAAAAGGTAAAAACAACCCAAGTGTCTATCCACATATGAAAGGATAAACAAAATGTGGTCTTATATGCAGTGAATATTATTCAGCCATTAAAAGGGTATAGGCAGGGACACATCAGCATGTAGATGGGCCTCTGAGCCCTGGGGATGACTGGGAGTGTAGGTGGAGAACACTCAGCCCCAGCCTTACTGAGTGTTTCCAACAGGAGCCTGGGTGGAAAGCTTCTGTGGAAGAGAGAAAACTGAGTGTGGTGTCGTAGAAGCCAAGACAGACCTTATTCTTGACATCTGGCAACTCATTGTCCAGTGACTTAGAGTCACTTTGGCTGCTGCTTGCCCTGGGAGATGGCATTGTCCAATAGTGTAATACTTCATAAACAGAACATATTATTGTCAGAAATTGTGCTAACTAGTATGGTATACAGAAGGACAATGTCAAAAACAAATCCAGATTTAGTTAGGAGCAACGTTTATTCAAAAAGGTTATTGCAAAGGGGAAAGGAACTATTGCAGTAGGGGAAGAGCACTATTGCAACAGGGAGAACTTGCAAGTAACTCAAGCAAATAAAGGTCTTCTTTTATAGAGAGGTGTGAACAAGGCTTGAGAGAATGGGAATGTGAGGAAATGGAATGAAAGGGTGGTGTGATCAGATGGTAGATCAGAGAATAGTTTATGCTGAGACCAGTCTGTTCTCAGGAGGGACTGTATGCTGGCTCAGGCTGAGGGTGGGCCAAAGTTCAGGGGCTTGGAGGAGGAAAGAAGCGTAGCCAAAGGTTGGTTAACAAGCATCTTGTTCCAGTTGACCAGTGGGGATGAATGATGCAGTTCATCATTTATGAGGCAAAGAATGGGAATTTAGAGGTCTAACTTTCTCCCAGGTTAAACAGTCTTATCTAAATCATGTGGCAAAGAGTGGTGGTTTGCAGTAAGGTGTTTTCCAGAATATAAAAAGGGGGTGGGGGGTAGCAATAAAGTGTGTCACTGAGAAAGTTCTGCTTATGAATCCAAGTATTACGTTGGGTGCTGTTGCTTTTACATAGCCAAAGTAAGGCAAGACATGAACTCTCCATCTCCTGCTACCACTGTTCCTTTAAACCTATCTGGTCATTTATGTTATCTGTGTGTGTTTACGTATGTCCATTTCCTACCAACAATTATCACCTTTAGTTACCGGGACATCTAATCAAAGAGGTTTTACTTTCAGAGAATATGTTAACTAAGGCATCATTTAGGCACACATAATGATTTACTATTTAGACCTAACTGCCTGACCACATATAATGATGACATGCATCCTTAGACATGTGGCAGACCCACTGCACAGGACATTGCACTTCATTATACCAGCACACTCTCTACTTGGTCAACCTGTGTTCATAAATTTTAAAATCATGTGATACAGTCAACTCTTACATGATGCTTGCTTACATCTTATAAGAGAAGCTCTTGGTGCTATTGGTGAATATGGCAGGTCTGGGCTGGGAGGATATAACTCCCTTTCCTTTGGATGCCAAGTCAGTGCAGTTTGTGGTGGAGGATTAAACCTGTGGTTGAAGCATGTGAACATGAACATGAAGTCCTCTGTTTCTGAAGCACTTCCTGTCTTCCTTCTCTCATGGCCAGGGGCCCCACCCTGGTGTTCCCATAGGCTTCTGGGACTATTCCAATTGCCCTGAACTATAGCCCTGAACTAACTATAAAGACCTATTTCCGTGCCTGTGTCCCACCTAGAATTTGAACTTGATGAGGGGAATTACATCTTTTCTATGATTACAGGCTCAGGTCTAGCCAATCCTTGAGGAAGGGTAATACCTATAACCTTCATTAATATAATGCGTCTCTCCACTGGCACATTACTAAGTGAGGTGGGAAATCTTTACACCCAAGGATATTATATGACAAAAAAACAGTGCATCTGTTTTCCGGTTATGTTTAGTATTCCCAGTCTCTGTTTCTCATCTCATTTGACCTGCTAAGTATCTCCCTATCTCTGAATCACAAGGTTCTTTATCCATGATGGCCTCAGAGAGGGGTTCTATAGACATCCTGTCTCTGCTTTTCCTCCTGGGAACAAGCCTAATAATGACAATTAATTCATTTGGCTAATAGATATATTGCTGTCTTTCCACTTTGCTTCACAGTGTTCATTCACGCTCCGGCAGTCTCCTCCTGGCATGTACACAAGCAAGGGTCTGACCTTTGACCAGCTTGCAAAAGATAGCTATTAGACGTCGTCTCTATTCATGGGCTGAGCTTTACTACAGAGGCCGTGGAGCTGCCTTCTGCCAGATTCTGGCTTATAAATGTACAGGAAGTGCAGGCTGACCTTGCCAAGTGTTCAAGGCCTGGGCACTTGCAGTCCTTTGGGTGCTGACGAGCATCTTTTTAAACACTTTCAGAGCCCCCTGTCTGCTTCCATCTCAGTGCCTACCGGAAATTTATCTTTGACTGTGCAAGCATTTAAATGGCATCATTTCTGAAGCCTCAGGAAATCCCACCTATGCACTCTCCAGTCTATTCTGTCACTTCCATTTGCCAATTGGACTCAAAGTTTAAAAAACCGAAAGGAACAGTTACATTTTAAAATAAACACTTTTTGTTGAAATGTTACATACATATATAACATTGCACAAATCATAGGTGTAAATGGACCACTCATTTAATGAATAGAACTAGGTTGCTAGAAGCACCCTCCCCCCCATGCCACCACTGCCTATGCCCACTTCCAGTCTCTCCCCTACACACACCAGGAAAACGCTATGCTGGCTGATAATATAACTTCTGCTTTTGTCCTTTATATAAATGGGGTCATGTTATATGTGTTATTTTGCATATCCAAATGCTTCTTTGGCTCAGCATTATATTGATGAGATCTATCCAGGTTCTTCTGTATATAGCTGTACTTTGTTCATTTTTATTGATGTATAGCATTCTATTGTGTGAATAAACTGCTATTTGTTTAATGATTCTAATGCTGATGGACATTTGGATTGCTTCAGATCTGAGTTATAAACATTGCTGTCATTATCACTAGTGCATTTTAATATAGGTCTTTTGATGAACATGGGTACACTTTTCTGTTGAAAATACACTGGGGAATGGAATATATGAGATATAGGATATATACATTTGGCATTAGTAGATACTATCGAACACTTTTTTTGAGGTGGCTACCCATTTATACTCCCACCAGCAGCATATAAGAGTTAGAGTCCTGGCACATCTTCATCAGCACTAGATCTGTCTTGTCCATTTAGGTATTCTGGTGGGTGTGTAATAATGTGCATTGTGTTCCTAAGTTTCATTTCTCTGATAACTAGTAATGATGAGCACTTCACTTTATGTGCATTGGCCACTTGAATATCTTTTTTAAAAATATATATTTCTTTATTGATAACACAACAGCACAAGCTTGTTGTAAGATAAAAGGAAGCAACAGACAAAAATATACTAAGAATTGGAGGAAAATACTATTTAATGTGAAATACTGGTAGAAAGTAAATTGAATACAAGGTACAGATATGTTTGATTTTATTGATAGTAAGTAAAAGAAATATATATATATATATATATATATATATATATATATATATTAGATATTTCTAAAAGTGGAACTGCTTGACAAAATAATTGAATATATCTAGTATAATGGTAAATTGTGAAGCTTTCTATTGCTTTTGAACAAACATTTTAATTGATATATAATCAGATTACATTTTAAAGTAACTGAATTTACAGTAATTTAACTTACATATTTTTTAAGATCTTAGTCAATGTGTCGGCAAGGCAGGATATTTCTTAATTTGCTGATAAAAGGGGGCTTTGAACCAATAAGCATATTGTTACCTATTGTGTCGTGTAAAAGATATGAAATAATGAGTGTGTATTTAGTGCCAAGATTTTCTCTACACTCAGTGGTATGCCAGTTCAATTCAACAAATATTTAATTATTGCTTGTGTTTTCCAGAGACCAGTGTTGGGTACTGAGGAGGAAGCAAAGATGAATAGCACCAGCCAGAGGGAGACAAGACATTAATCCAGTGACTAGGCTACAAAGCAGAACGAAGAATCATAAAGTAGAAAAGGTAAAACGCAGTGAGGACCTGGTGGAGCCTAAAAGAATTTATTTTCCTTTCTCCCTCCCTCCTTTCACTTGTGCCAGGTCGCTTATCTGACAGAGAATCTGCAATCCTGTAAAATCTCCCTCGTTCATCCTTTCCTCACATTTTTATGAGCTCGCCTGCCACCAGCACTGCATTTGGAATGGAATCTATTGTGTGGGTGGTAAAACGATGGACAGCTATTTTTGTTCTAATTATGAGAACGGGTTTTATTGGGCGCAGGTTGGAGGGGGCGGTAGGGGAGAATGAAGGAAGCAGATCCGAGACTGAGCTGCTCAGCAAGGATGCTCCGAGGAGGAGGCGTTACTAAGGTTACTAGAAAGCGGACAGGAGGTGATATTTAGGCAGGATTTTTTCTAAAACAAAACGTATTGTATTTTCAAATGAGGCGTATGGACTTAGAGCAGTGCCACTCAGTATTAGATGTGGCCCTAGTGAGAGCAGTGCCACACAGTATTCTCGAGAAAGAGGCAAAAACACACACACAAAAAAAACACAACCCTGCGGGCTGCGACTTCTAAACCGCAGGGAACCTCTGCCTCTCCTTCCTTCCGGCCATGTTCTTCCGCCGCCTTTGTTTCCCGGGAATCTTTTGGCTGTTGCACAAGGCCTGCTAACTCCCGGGGACGGTCCCATTTAGGTGTGACACGCGTCCGAGCCAGGACGGAAGCGCCGCCCAGTGGGGACCCGTAGGGAGAGGCGGGGAGGGGGCGGGTGGCGGAGGTGGCGGGGCTGCGGGGCCGATCGGGACGGGGGTGGCCCTGCAGCAGCTCGTTCAGGCCGTGGGTCGTCGCTGCAGCCGTCTAGAAAGCGGAAAACGACGACTCTGCGGGCGAACTCGGCAGAGCTGGGAGGCGGGGAAGGAGTGTGTGAGAAGTGCCGTGAGTGCATTTGGGGGTTGGGGAGAAGGACCTCGAATTTGCACCTGCCATGCAGAAGTTGATTATCTTTTTTTCTTTTCTTTTCTTTTGATAGATTCTGAAGATACCCGGCGTCTCCTTTCTCGAATTTCTCTCGGCCCTTGTCAGTTTATTCGTTGCCTGAAGTGAGTGAGGAGAGCATTTTAGTGGAACCGCTGAGTTGAGATGGGTTGTGATGGCTGAAGCGGCCAGAGAAACAAAAGAAATGGGAGAGGGGACCGGATAGGAGGTGGTGTCCTGGGATGTGGGAACTAGATGATGATGGTACTAATAGTTACATGTACCGGGTTTTACTGTACCAGACACTGTTCTAAAACCCTTTGAATGTGGTCATTCAGATTCCAGTCCAGTGAAGTCGGTCCTCTTCACTGACCTCCCTGAGAGATGGGGACCCTGAGGCTCACAGGGTGTAGAGCCTGCTCAAAAAAAGACCAGTGAGACGTGCAGAGCCAGGGTTTGAATGCTGATCCAGAACATACCTCTAAGCGGCACCCAGTGGTTGTTCCCCATAAAGATGTGAAGAAAGTGAGGACTTAAGGAGTGAGGGGCTGGGATGGCTTGAACAGATGTGACAGGTGGAGCAAGGAACTGACATAGAGTGTGATCCAGGTGAAGACAGATGTGAGGGTAGAGCTGGAAATGAAGCCTTATAACCTCGAGTCCTGGCTTGGGCCTTCCTCTCTAGGATTGTGTGGGACAGAAGAGAGGTATTCAGCCACACACCTACACTTGAAAGTGGAAATATAGAAGATAGTCAGACCTCGGTTCTGAAACATCTTCCATCTCGAATGGTTAGGTTCTCAACCAGGTTGTTCATGAAGAATTCTCTGTTGTCAAACAAAACGTTGGTTCTCAGTTATGCTGATACCTGTATCACTGTCTCAGGCAGCAAAGGAGAGAATGTGCCAGTGGAGTCAGTTTAGTGCTAAACCTCACGTTAACATCTCAGGAAATTGTGCTTAAATATTTTTGTTTTTTGGGGGGAGGGGAAGCTTTTGGGAGTCTGGAATGGATTAATTCAATTTACATTACTTCTAATGGGAAAAAATGATCCGGTTTTCGAACAGCCTTCTGGAACAATGTTCCAGAACCAAGGCTCTACTGTACTAGATCATAGGATTTAAGGATTATGTGATACAGCCACCTTATTAGATAAGGTGGCTGTATCACATAATCCTTAAAGCCCAAAGAGATGAAGTAATTTATTCAAGGTACCCAGGACTAGAAACATTTATCTTATCTTAGGTCCAGTGCAATGAAATTTAGAGTTTTTCCCCTCTTTCTTTTCTTTAATCATCACCTGAGGATATGTGTTTTTGTTGTTCTTTTTAGAGAGAAAGGAAGGGAGAAAGAGAGAAACATTGATTGGTTGCCTCTCCTATGCACACTGACTAGGAATTGAACCCCCAACCTGGGTATGTGCATGCAGGAATTGAACCTGCAACCCTTCAGTGCACAGGATGATTCCCTAACCAACTGAGCCATATATAAGGCAAACTGGTTGATGTTTCTCTCTCACATAACATTTCTCTCAAATTAATAAACATGTCCTCAAGTGAGGATTAAGGAAAGGAAGGAAAAAAATAATGTACTGTTCACAAATGCAGTAATCTAATGGAATATAATAAAACAGCATATTCCAGAGATGCAATTTGGAGTAGTGGAAATCATGGGCTTAAGAGTCTAGTAGGTCAGCTTAGCCACCTATTTGCTCTGTATAATTGATACAACTTTACGTCTCTTGTCCTTGATTTCTTTATCTCTAAAATGGAGATATTAGTTCCTCACTTGCAATTAGAAGCAGTGTTTTTAAGTACCTAGCATAATGTTTGGAGCAAAGTTGATGATAAATACACAGCAACTGTTACTACTCCCAAGTTAAATGAAAGTGAAGCATTGCTGAATCATGTATGCAGTCACATGGCAGCTTCTAGACCTGATATTTAATAAGTGGGTCAAGGACTAGCCTCTCGTTGGCCTAATGGTGAAAAATGTTTACTCGTTTTTCTGAAGGGTAAGTCTGTCATTTCAGAGTGAATGAAACTTTTAGATGTGTGGATAGCCAAGGGACATTGATATATACACCATATTCCTTTAAACTATTTTGGCGTTCAAAGATAACATGTTTTTTTTTTTTTTTTAAGATTATTTTTTAACTATTCTGTTTCGTGAACAGTGAGCAACTTAGGTTCTAAGTAACTGACTTTATACTTTACAGATGCATGGTCATGGAGGCTATGACTCTGATTTTAGTGATGATGAACACTGTGGAGAATCTAGCAAAAGGAAAAAAAGGTAATTTTTTATTGAGCTGTGCTTTGGATCCTTTCTAGATTGAGATGAAATATAAAGAAATAATATTGAAGGTTTTGGGATTGTGTTTATATGTGAAGACAATGATGTTCTACTGAGTTAATTTTTGATTAAAGATTTGAGAACAGTTATGTGAAAAATAAGAATATTTTATGCTATCAAGAGATTTATAGAAGTGGAAGGGGAAGAAGGACTTTATTTGCAGATGTCATAGCTAAGACGGGGTGTGGATGGTGATCCCTTTGCTAGTGCTTTACTTCAGAATAAGATTAGTGTAGGGGAGTTTATGGGAGTTTTTATGACTTGGAAGAAACAAAATCCGTCAGCCAATAAAGCTGGGGCTTTATAAGGAAGCTACTACATCTTGGTGGGATTGCTATTAGGTGTATGGTTTAAGCTTCTAGTGCTTAGAAACTTGATTTTATCTAGTAATTTAGGAGTAGTTGACTGATTAATCAAACTTACAAAAATTGGTTTATTATTTTACACTGAGAGCAATATATTAGAGATACTAATTGAGACTGAATATTTTTGTTGGGTAATCAAGTCTATGTGGATAACCAAAAGGACAGAAAGAATTACAGCAAACTAGAGGCCCAGTGCACAAAATTCATGCATAAGGGATGGTGTCCCTCAGCCTGGCCTGCACCCTCTCCAATCTGGGACCCCTCGGACATCCCTCTCACAGTCCAGGACTGCTGGTTCCTAACTGCTCACCTGCCTGCCTGCCAGATTGCCCCTAACTGCTTCTGCCTGGCAGCCTGATTGCCCCCTAACTGCTCCCCTGCTGGTCTGATCACCCCCAACTGCCCTCCCCTGCTAATCGCCCCACATAGCCACTGTTCAGTCATTCAGTTGTCCTTCACTAACCCTCCTGCCACCCTGGTTGCCCCATGCAGCCTGCTGTTTGGTCATTTTTACAGTTGTTTTGGTCATGACGGCCCCTGACTTTTTATATATTGGGATTACATTTCATGGATTTCCATTTTTAAGATTTTTCATTAAAAAATAATACTTTGTAAGAATAGAATTTGAGCAAATCTAGTTAGACAGCCTCCTCTGCTCTAGGGTTACATATATCTATCTAACTAACGCTAACAAATATAGTCTATATTATCTATAGCCAGTCCTTCTTTTCATATTATCAGTTCCCCAAAACTTTGATATCTCTACTTCACAAACAGGGAAATTGTGGCACAAAAAACGTGAGTAACTTAATTTTATTTAAGATTAAGATAGTGAATGCCAGAGCCAGAATTTGAACCCAGGAACCTTGGCGGTCAGACACCGGGACTCATACATTTTTGGTTTCATCTCCATTTTATAGGTATAAAAGTAAGTTAAGATATTAAGATATGTAAGGAAACATAAAATGTATCATTAAAGATTAGTGAGTCTTTTTTTAAATTAAGGCTTTAATTCTTTAAAACATGTTCCAATTGTGAAAATAAAAAGAAATAAGAAACCCTTTGAGAAAAACAAACTCTTAATAATTTTTCTTCTCAATAAACCAGGACCACAGAAGATGATTTACTGCTCCAAAAGCCATTTCAGAAAGAAAAACATGGAAAGGTGGTCCATAAACAGGTTGCAGAAGAATTGCTGGATAGGTACAGTATTTCAACATAAATCACTTTTTTAAAATTTAAGATGTTTTTGTAAGCTCGGGGACTTGAAGATTTGAATATATTAATTAGAATATAGACATTGGACTTTGCTTAAAATAAAATTTTTCTTAACAGGGAAGAAGCAAGAAATAGAAGGTTTCATCTCATAGCTATGGATGCTGTATCCTTTTTATATCTAGGTTTTTAGAACAAGTAGTATATTTTAAAATCTTTTTATTTTATAAAAATCTTATTAAGCCAAATTAATTCTTTACTTTTAAAGTGTTTATTGAATTTTTTCATTTCTACTTTTGAGTACCGTTTTTTTTGTTGTTGTTTTTTTACTAATACTGTATATAAAAAAGATTGAGGGGCAAAAATAATAAAAAACATATTCCCAATGTTCCAAAAACAGGTTTACAAAGTTAATGAACTTGCAAATATTTTTTCTAACTTGTTTTGCCAGGCTCTCAACATTTCTCATTTTAATACTATGCTTGCCCTCTGTCTCATTTTAACTCATTCTCTTCCTACCCGCTTCGTGGGTAGTTAGGGTCTTCGTAAAATAGTTTTGAAAAGTAAATCTGTCTGTAGACTGTTCTCAGGTCTGCTGTGGCTTCAACTCTCAGGTGTGAGTTGGGCCTCTCTTTAAATTATACCTTGCTTCCCTGTTTTGCCATGTCTCAGCTAAACTTTTTGGTAAAACTGTGGCTGATTACTACAGTAACTACTGCCACTGGACTTCCATATTACCGAATATTGGAAAGTGAAAGAGAAGCCAAGCAAGATCTGAAGTATTTCTAGGTGTGTTACTATGTTCACAATTGGGAGAAGGAGATAGTGTCAATTAGATGCATTCCCTCCCATCTGTAGTAATCTGTTTCACTTTGTTATCATTTCTGATACTTTAAGTCATAGAAGTTTTCTTTTCAACGATT
This sequence comes from Pipistrellus kuhlii, assembly GCF_014108245.1. Classification (NCBI taxonomy): domain Eukaryota; kingdom Metazoa; phylum Chordata; class Mammalia; order Chiroptera; family Vespertilionidae; genus Pipistrellus; species Pipistrellus kuhlii. Next base: position 27,522,738 of record NW_023425460.1, on the reverse strand, counting down.
TATTTCTCTTATCTCCTAACCCAGTTGCCAATTGCTTATATTTGCATTTCAACTTTTACTCCGCTTCTTTATTCATTTAGGGGTGTTGGGCATCTATGTAAAGCCTTGTGAGGGTGAAAGGTCCCCTTTTCTGGCATGGGTAGAGGTGGAACACATTTTTTTTTCTGGAGTGTTTGGCTGGATTTGAGTAGTTATTGTCTAAAAGTTACCTAGTTTGTTAGACTGCCACTCTCGGTTATTCAATTAGAGAAGGTTCTGGGGCTTTTTAAAAAAAAATTGTGCTAGTTGGTATTTCCATCTTTCTTCACTTCCAAATCTAGGATTTAAAATGCAAAAAAGTTAATTCACTACCATATTATATCATGGGTCCTGGGGTCTCTAGCTTCTTTCCATCTTTTAGAACCTTCCTGTTTTGTTTTTAAAGAAATTTTTACTGATCTTTAGAGAGAGAAGAGGGGAGAGAAAAAAAACATCTACAAGAGAGTGAAACATTGCATACCCACTTATGGGGGATTGAGCCTGCAACCCAGGCATGTGGCTAACCAGGAACTGAACCAGCAACCTGTCAGTGCATGGAATGATACCCAATCAACTGAGCGACACTGGCCAGGGCCATGTGTGTGTGTCTTTTAAGTATATAATATCCAAGGGATTTAGCTGTTCTTGGTGGAAGAAATAGGGAGAAGTATATCTTTGTCTACTCCATCTTTCTGGAAGAAAAGCTCCACCTACCACCTGCTTTGGAAATAGATTTTTAGAACCACAGCTGTGCTCATTCATTTAGATGTTTTCTGTGCCTGCTTTCATACTAAAATGGCAGAACTGTGCAGTTGCAACAGAGACCATATGGCCCACATATTTACAAAAAACATTTGCTAATCCTAGCTCTAAAAGATTTAAGTGACTTCCTAAGGTCACATGATTCATGAGTGATAGACCAAGAGCTAGAACCCATATCTCCAGATATTTGGCTGTTCTCTTTTTTCTCTTATGACATGTTAACTGTTTTGATCCCCGTTTTGGAAGAATATTTTGATTTGATACTCTATTAGAACACATTTTGATCAACTAAGTCACTATTCTGTATAATAAAAGACTAATATGCAAATCAACCAAATGGCGAAATGACTAGTTGCTGTGATGTGCACTGACCACCAGGAGGCAGATGCTCAAGGCAGATGTTCAAGACAGTGCTTCTATGTTGTCTTCAGTCTTTGCTCTGTGCCTGGATGTGCAAATTAACCACCATCTTGGTTAATTTGCATACTTGATCCTGATTGGTTGGTGGCTGTAGCAGAGCAATGGTTAATTTACATATTACTCTTTTATTAGATAGGATAATAGTGAAAGAAATTCTACTCCTTACCTTTAATTTTTGTACTCCTTAAATACAATTTTTTCATATTGTGATGAGTAAAATGAGTGATGGTGTGAGGCTATATGTAGTTTAGCAATAGAAGAGGAAACTTTCCTTCTCGCTGGTAGAGAGATGTTTTATCAAGAGTAGTATTTTCTTGAAAAATGTTTAAAACAATATAAACAGTATTCAGTAGAAAGTGAAAGTCCCTGTTCTCTATAATGTTCATATGTAATAGTCTAATATTTACCTTTTCTTATCTCTGAATTTATAAGCATTGTATGGTATATATTTTCATATTAACAAAGCATACTATGATTTTTATTTCTACTCACTAATATGTCATGGACATAGAACAACTCTTAAAATCCTTAATTTTTTGCATTTCAGTACCAAAGGCATGCAAAGTTTGTAAATGACTATATTTTATATTATGGTGGCAAAAAAGAAGATTTCAGGCGATTGGGGTAAGTGTCATGAAGTTTAATTGGAGGGGAGAGTGGAGATCTTTTAAAGACCCATTGCTCCTGTGTCTTCTGGTTCTGTAATTTTCCTCTACTTTCCTCTGTTGTATCATAAAGTGGAGAGACCATCCATAGCTTCTAGCTAAGTATTGTAGCTTCTCACGAAACCAATTTCTCTGGCAACAGGTAGCCTGCAGAGCTACGGCTGTCCCTGGAATAACAGATGTGAGGAATACACATATACCTGATTATGCAGGGTGTTTTGTTGTTGTTGTTTAATGCTCTTTGAACTTTTAAACCTCAGTGTTTGGGATTGCTTTTTTAAAGGTAGGGAAAACAAAAAAACCTCACTCTAATATTTCCCACATGTGAAATTGCTTTCTATATTTGAGGCTCTTCTCTTGAGAGCCTCTTGGTTTTGTTTGGGTTTTTCCCTCTGACTTAACAATTTTCTGAATTGGGAGACCCCTAAAACACTTCCTACCATATTAATCTATCTCAAACTTACCTCCCTTTCAATTCAGCCTGTATTCCCCTACAATCCCTTGTTTTACCCCTAAACTGTTAGCATCCAGAAAAATTATACCCTTCAACTCTCTTCCTTACTGTCTTCTTAGGAAGCTATAGTGAAATGAGGAATGGTAAGCTCTTCATATAATTTTAAAACTAGATCTCAATAGGGTAGTGTTATTGACATTTCTGTATTTTCTGAAAGGTATTTTTCATACATTTTCCCTTGTCCATTTAATGTTTACTCAGATTTCTCATTTTATCTTTGGTTATTTAGCACCATGTGTATAATTGAAATCAGTTCCAGAGATGGATGGTTTCTTATCCATTTAAATTGCTTCTGTAGTAGCATTCTTTATAGTGCCTTTGAAAAGTACTGAAATAATTTACAAATATATGAACATATATGCATACACATAAAACTGTCTTTATCTTTGTGTATTTCATTTTCACTTAGGTCTTCAAAAGCCTCACAAACTGTTTAACTTTCTAAATTTGACTAATTCAGTGTTTATATTAGATTGAAATAGTTTTATTTTCCAGGGAAAATGACAAGACAGACATGGATGTTATACGAGAAAATCATAGATTCCTATGGAATGAGGAGGACGAAGTGGACATGAATTGGTAATTTTAGTCATCTGACACATAATGCATCAAATGCTTTTGTTCTACCTCTCTTACCCTGCATAGAACAAATCTGAATTGAGGACATAAAAACACGCTTCAGATTACTGAACCTAGTTTGGTTCTTTTGGTAACTTTTAACAGTTTTAACTGACTTCTCATTGCTTGAGTTTGTCTTTAAAAAAAGAAAAACATTTAAAAAAATATATTTTATTATTGATTTTTCACAGAGAGGAAGGGAGAGAGAGAGAGAGCTAGAAACATCGATGAGAGAGAAACATCGACGAGCTGCCTCTTGCACACCCCCTACCGGGGATGTGCCCGCAACCAGTGTACATGCCCCTGACCAGAATCAAACCTGGGACCTTTCAGTCCGCAGACCGACGCTCTACCACTGAGCCAAACCGGCATCAGCAAGAAAAACATTTTTAAAATGATATTGTTGCCCTGTAAAATGCTTCTTTTCAAATTTTTAAAATATTTTGGGAAAAAAAGTAATACCTGAAAATGGTCCTAAAAATCTAAACATTACAAAGGCTAAAAAGTGAAGAGTAAGGCCCTTTCTCATGTCTGACTGTCAGTCTTCTAGATTCCCTCCCCGAGAGAGCAACTATAATAGTTCATATTCAGAATTCTATGCATGTATAAGTAAAAGACATCTTTTAAAACATTTACATTGTATGCATTATTTATTTGACATTGCTTCCAAGTAGCAAACTATAGTTAAATTTCTAAAGGAAGATTTATATTTTTTTGTGAATCTAGGGAGAAAAAACTTGCAAAGAAATACTATGATAAATTATTCAAGGAATACTGCATAGCAGATCTCAGTAGATACAAAGAAAATAAGGTATGCCTTCCAATATTTCTATAAGAAGGTTTTTATAAAAGTAAAGTGTTACTTATATTACACTATCTTACCCCTCACTATTCTTTTAAAGATGAGATTCTAGTCTAAAGTGCCCTGTATCTATAAGGTATCATGTGGACCATTTAACTCTGCAGCTGTGGAACTTACAAAGGGCCCCTTAGTCAAGGGTGCTTCTTTGTGAGCTGAGGCAAACAAGTCTAAAATTAAACACAAGTGGCTACTGGATCCTGTTTTCATCTTGACTCTAGTCTAGAGCCTCATGATTATAATGAATGATTTGACACTGCAGAATGACGTTTTGTTTCACAGATGAAATTGACTATTTTTTCCAAATTGTTTATCATTTGTAAAGAGGCAGATGCACATCTTTTATTACAGAAATGTCTATTTCTGTAAAATGAACTTATCCGCTAATTAGTAATGGCAGATTTTCATTCCCACTTTACATCTTATTTTAGTTAACATTAAAGGGATTTTTATTCCTATCCCATATTTCACATTTGTAGCTAGAGAAGGTGACCCAAGAACATATGATCTCAGTTTGAAGTGGCAGGGGAGGTAATGTTGCATAAATCTATATGTTTGGATTATGTACATTTATATTAAGTAATACTGTTTAAAAAAGCTGTCTTAAATTTATTTATTATAAGGAGTTTGTTTTCATTTAAATAGTTAAAACTCAGAAGCATAGTTGGTTTAATTTTCAGTAGTGCCTTTAATATGTGGGTTGCTTCACAATATTCTCATAGATAATATTAGTGTCCATTTTTATAACATATGCACTTGGTATATCCCAAAGACTTTCTCAATTTCACGTGAATTAGTTCTCATCTCTATGCTAGTTATTGCCATATTGAATTCAAAAAGCACCAAAGCAGTTGGAGTTATTGATACTTGAAAGTCTCTACATTTCAAGTTGAATGTGAAACATAGGTCTTTCTAAGAGCACATAATGAAGCAGCTTTTTCAACTGTGACTAATTTGTTGGTTGTTTTTCAGTATTTATTGAGGACTAGGCTAGGTATTGTGGATAACACCTGGTGTCCGCCCTTCAAAAAAACAACACACCAAACCTATAGTCCAGTTAAGGGAAGAATGTGTACTTAGTGAATAATTATTGTAGTCTCCACAGTATATTACTGGAAATCATACTTTAGAGAGGATAATCTTAAAACAAATTATTTTTTTCCTATTAGAACATGATGAATAGTAAGAACAAGGGTTAGTGCAAAAAGAAATCAGATAGGACTCACATGTTTTGAGTGTGAATACTAGAGAAATAGGAAATATGGAGGGAATGGGATCTTTTTTAAAAAATAAGACTTTAATCTTTTTTATAGCAGTTTTAAGTTAGCCAAATTGAGGGGAAGATACAGAGATTTCCCATCTACTCTTTGCCTCACACAGGAGGGTATCTTTTTTTTGGGAGAAGATAATGACTGTGTTTTAGCATACCATGTTTGAGGTGTTGGAGACAGAATAGTACTTTTGATTTCCTTGGTAGAATGCATTTTCTCATATTTTATTTATCCAAAGACAGTGTTTTATTCGTTTTTTAATTAACCAGCTCCTAGTTCAGTGCCTACCATATATAATAGTTAGATAGGGTATTTTTAGTGAATTCCAACCTTTGTTCCACACCTCCATTTTCTTCTTTGTTGCTTTTTTTCCTTTCATCGTTGAGAATTTGGTTAGATCATTACATCAGTTAGGATTAGATTCAGCTGAGGAGAACAGCAAGCACTCCCAAAGAACATGGCATAAATGAACTGTAAGTTCAGTCCAAGTAGATGGCATCGAACCTTGTGTCATCAGGAAGTTAAGATCCTTTTCTCTTATTGCTTGCATGTGTGAACTCTTTGTTCTAATAGAAGGTAGAGTGAGAAGAAGAGGCTCAGTACCAAGCCTTGAGTAACTCCAGAGTTTAATCCAATGTATCAGCAGAAAAATTCCTATATTCAGGAAAGAATGTAAAAACATCGAGACAAAACCTCTAAATCTTTCATATGAGGAAATTTGTCGCAGTTGTCGCTTTTAATAACCACTTTTTATCCTCAGAATGCTAAGCCCAATAAGTAGTTGTTAATTTTTTTGTTGAATAGATTAATGAATGAAAGATAAACTTTGAAAACTATTACATTACACATTTTACTGTGCTTCAGTAGGCATCTCTATGTTGGATGGAAAGCAATCCTCACCTGTATGGGTTTAAAATAAAGCTATTTTGAATTTTTTATTTCTCCTTTCTTAGACTGGGAAGATTTTCTTTGGGTTTTAATCAGAATATTTTGAAATATTGTGCGCCCTTATTTTTACTTGAAATACAAAATTGCCTGCCTTAGCCTGTTTGGCTCAGTAGTTGGAGCATTGGCCAACTGACTGAAGGGTCTCAGATTCAATTCTGGTCAAGGGGTATGTACCTGGGTTGCAGGCTCCTTCTTCGGGTCAGGGCAGGTAATCAATTGATGTGTCTCTCTTACATCCATGTTGCTCTGACTCTCCCCCTTCCTTCCATTTGCTCTGAAAATCAGTGAAGAAAATATCCTCAGATGAGGATTAACAAACAACAACAAAATTGCCTAATTCAAATAATAGTTGGTTTAAAAAAATAATACAACAACCTATGAGATTAGGATTTTTATAACAAGGAAATAGACTAGATTGAGACTTTTAACTATTACAAAAGTACACCATTACTAGAATTATGGTAAATTAGTTTATGAATGTGAAAGATATTAAAAAGCAATGGAGAAAAACCATTTTTAATAAAAAAACAAAGTTGTGTTTAGGAATCTGGAGGGCAGTTTAACATATTTCTGCTTTAGGATTCCAAACTGGTACCATTACTCTTTCCTGTTTATGACTATACTGCTGTAGTGGGAAGAGAGCCACATGAATGAATGATGTGGCTGTGTTTATAAAACTTTATAAAAATAGGCAGCAGGCCTATTAGCCATAATGTGCTAACCAGTGGTATAATATATACCAGGTACAATTCTAAATACTTTATATGTATTATTTAAACCTCTTAACCCAAAGAGGTAGACGTTGTATTACTTCTACTTTACAAATGAGGAAACAGGAACAAGTAGATTAAATAGCTGTTTAGTGGTAGAACTAAGAAGTAAATCTAAACAGTGTGACTCCAAAGGCTGAATACTTGTGCTGTGGTATACTGCTTCTTACTGTACTATAACCTCGTTTTCTGTTTTCTGTCAGTCATAGGAGATACCGATCTATCTATACACACACACACACACACATAATTAATTTAGATGTCTTTTGGCCTGGCATCTATAGTTTTTTAAAGTAAAGAAGATTGTTCCTTAACAGATAAATTGGTAATTGTTCAAGTGTATTTTTAAGTACCTGGAATCCTATAAGGAGAGAAAAAGCTATGATAATGGGAATTAGTTTTATTTTTAGGTTAATAAATGTCATTATGTCAGTTGTTGTCTCCAGGTTTAGATTTATTATATACAATTTAAATAACGTTTAAATTTAGATTTATTATATACAATTTAAAATTATATTAAATTAGATTTATTATATACAATTTAAATAACATTTAAATTTACTCTGGTATAAATGTCATGTTTTTTTCTTGTCAGTTTGGATTTAGGTGGAGAGTAGAAAAAGAAGTAATTTCAGGAAAAGGTAATTTTTTTCTTTAAAATTTTATATTTTAATAGGATAAGGTTATTTTGTTATATTATTGAGATTAAGTCATTGGGTAAGATTATTCCTAATGTATCAGTGAATAATTACCCACAAAAGTAAAATTAAAGAAGGTATACTCATGATGTATTACTAGCAGAGGTCAATATAATTAATGCTTTAGATTTTTACCTTTAGAATTTTTGCTTTTAGAATATTCAATTGAGGATAAGTAGGAAGTGTTTAGAATTAAAAATTTAACTCTAAAGTTAAATATCAACTGGTGAATACTTGACTTTTTCTCTTTATTTTTGGAATAATGAGTTGGTATTGCTATATTACAATCAAATCACCATTTTGAAAGTAGAAATTAAATATCACTTTGAACCTAATAAAATTTTTGGACAAGCTAGTTTTTTCGGGGAGTCACTGAGATTGAGTCCAAATATTTACTTTTACAACAAAATAACAGACATTTGGTAGGCAATCAGCAAATGCTTTTCCCGTGTATTATTATAATCTATTCACAAAATTTTTCTGAATACTTAATATCTCTACACTGTCATGCTATAAAATTCTCTCTTTATCTATAATTGCATTTTTAATTGCAACAAAAATTAATGTCCTCTGAAAACTACAGAGGAGCATTTAGGAAATAATTTTAAATTAATAACTTAAATTTCTTAAAATAAAGCTTGTATTTTAAATGAGTAAACATTTATGCCATCAAAGTGGTTTATATACATCTGCTATAAATTTGAACGTCTATGACAGGTGTAAAATTGGACATGCAATTAAGCAGTAGGAATTTTTTTTCTTTAGGTAATAAATATTAGCCTTGAAGCTACTTTAGAGGACAAGGAAAAATAATAAGTTTAAAACTTTTTAAGCTTTTCTTGATATCACATTTTAGTTTGTTTTTACCTAAAACAATGATATATATTCAGATGTCTATCACTATTTAAAATTTTTGTACTTTCATTGAATGGAATTTTCAGATGATGGTAGATAATGCTGCTTTTTAAAACCTGGTGGACATTCTCGGAATTAAATTAACTAAAGAAAAGATTAGTTGGGAAGGGGAGAGAATGCTTTTGCTATCCTATATAATAAAGATGTAATATGCAAATTGACCATCAAGTCATCACAAGATGGCTGCCTGTGACCAGTCCAGTAGGGGGATTAGTGAAGGACAACCAAATGACTGAACAAGCAGGCTGTGTGGGCCACTAGGCTGGCGGGGCGGCAGTTAGGAGCGATCAGGTCAGCATGCAGAGGCAGTGAGTAGTGATCAGGCCAGAGGCATTGGGGGGGGGGGGCAGTTAGAGACAATCAGGCTGGCTTGCATCGGGCCTAAACTGGTAGTCAGTCCCCCAAGGGGTCCCAGATTTTAGAGGATACCAGCTGGGCAGAGGGGACTCCCCTCCTCCCCCCCTGCACGAATTTTGTAAACCATGCCTCTAGTGATTTATAAAGGTACAATTTTTGTTGCTGTTTTAACAATAGAACTATTACTGAATATGTACAGACTTAATAAAGTACTCTTCTGAAATAAGTAAAAATGCCAATTTAGAAAAGTTGTAGGACTGATAATTTTCAAAATTCATTTTGATAATTTAATTTTTATGAAAAGTTCAGATTCCTGCTGGTACAAATTATTAAGATACAAGTTTTATTTATACAAATAAAAGTTTGATTTTTTTTTCTGTCAAAGTTAATAATCTTTGAATTTCTTTCTCCGCCCCCTCACCCCCTTCTTGGCTCATCAGTATTAGTCCTTTATTACAGAAGGTTTTAATGTACAATGGATATGATAATGTGGTATTGATTTTAGTGTCAAGTGATTCTAAAATTTAGAGCATTGGATTTGGTTACTTTATCTACTTCATCTCAAAGTGCTAGCACTTTTAAATGTGCTTTTAATGCCATTTTATGTTGATATCTAAAATGCCATTATATTAATACTTAAAAATATCAATTGTAATAATATTATTAAATATTGAAAAGGATTCACCCAGATTAGGGGTGTCGAACTCAATCAGAGAAGGGGCCAAAATCTAAAATCCAGCCTAAATCGCGGGCCGAATGGTTTACTGAACAGTCATAAACTGTCATTGTGATGGAAATGCAGTGGAGTGCAGTGATGACAGCGCGGTGCGGGCCACATTGCAAGGCCTGGAGGGACGGATTTGGCCCGCGGGCCTTGTGTTTGACACATGTGACCCAGATGTATGTGTACTTTGGAAAATATATTTATCCTTTTAGGGTATTAGTGAGTATATATACTCTTTCAGTATTATCATTTTCCAAAGTATACAGTTCCCTAACAGGGACACTAAAATTTTGTCTGTAAATATAAACAGTCTATTAAGCAAAAATTCTGTGACTTGTTTTTTTAATTAATTTAAAAAAATTGATTTTGAAGAAAAAAATATTGATCTGTTGCCTGCCACATGTGCCCCAACTGGGAATTTGAACCTACAACCTCAATATGTGCCCTGACTGGGAATCCAACCCACAACCTTTTGGTGCATGAGAAAACACTCCAACCAATGAGTCACACTGGCCATGTGACTGATTTTTTAAAAATATATATATTTTATTGATTTCAGAGAGGAAGGGAGAGGGAGAGAGAGTTAGAAACATCAATTGTGAGAGAGAATCTTTGATCGGCTGTCTGCCTTCTGCACTCCCCCCCACTGGGGATCGACCCCATAACCCGGGCATGTGCCCTTGACTGGAATTGAACCCGAGACCCTTCAGTCCCCAAGCCAATGCTCTATCCACTGAGTCAAACCAGCTAGGACTGATTTTTTTTTAAAACCAGTTCTCTCATCCTTTTAAATTGTTACTTGTATATACATTTGTTGAATGTGTTATAATTATTGTGGTCAGTTTATTAATGCTGCTTTGTAGAACTAGGAATTTATGTAAAGAGTAAATTTCAGCCATAATACAAGGTTAGATAGAATCTTGTCACACCTTTCATAGCTAATAATTCCTTTTTTTTCTTTGCAGGCCAGTTTTTCTGTGGAAATAAACATTGTGATAAAAAAGACAACTTAAAGAGTTGGGAAGTTAATTTTGGTTATATTGAGCATGGTGAAAAGAGAAATGCACTTGTTAAATTAAGTAAGTTGACTAGATGATTCATTTCTTCAAAGTTTAATAATTTAGATTTTAAAATATATGGACTAATTTAAGACTCAATTCAAAATTTTAATGTTTCTTCCTGTAAGTGCCCTTTTTCTCAGAGCTTCCCAAAGTCACAAACAGTGTTTGAGCCAAACATGTTAGTATCCTCAGCAATCTGGTGACATTTGGGAAAAACAGTTCTAATGTTAATGTAATGCCATTGGTAAAGTGAAGACCTCTTTTCATTAACTTGAGAACGTCACCAATGTAGAGTGAAATGTATAGTATCAGAAAAGGCTCTGTACAATCTCATATTAGCTGGTAGCTATTGTTGTGGTGGAGATAATAATAAATATATTCTTTGTGTCAATAAAGAAAAAGTTTTAGGAAGGCATAATTGTTCTTGATATCAGTCTTCAAAGCTTAGGGTTGCACCCGAGAATATAGTAGTTTCTCTTAATATGCATGTTTTAGAATCTGTTATTCATTCTTTTTCCCCCCTAAGCTGGTATTATGTCATCTTCTCTTCACCATATTAATAGCCTTCTCTAATACCTAAATAAATGTACCGTCAGAGTGTTCTCCAGAAAGAAGTCATAAATTTCCCCGTATGCTACTTAACACGCAGTACAGACTGGTTTCTGAGTTCCTCCAAGAAGTGCTTGCTCATGAGGAAACATCTACTAGTGTGACTGAGAGTAAGACAAAACAAGAGGCCACAGTTGAAGAACTTTTTAAACAGCCCTCTTCCTTTTGAAAACTCCTAGAGCACTTTACTATTGTTACCAGATATCTTTGATGTAAGATACACATTAATGCTGCCTATTGCTTTTAGAATAAATTAAAGACGCATTTTTCTAAAGTAATGTTAGAATTTCAGTTCCTCAAGCATTCGAATATTATTTTAATATTAGAATTGTATTGCTTTCTCAGCTTATTTGTTTCCTCTCATCGTAAAAGAATATAAGGGAAAATGAGAATTTATGATACTAACGGTAGAGGAGCAGTGCAGTTATTCACATTCAGCAGTGTGACTTTTTTCCTTTTTTTTTTTTTTAGGATTATGCCAAGAATGTTCCCTTAAATTAAATTTTCATCACAGGTAACTTATCTTTTAAAATGCTATTTTTAAGTGTTAGTAGTCTTGGACATAGTCCCTTATCTGCATTGAATGTTTAAATGTAGATTTGAAGGGTTGATAGTTTGATTGGTTGATTATATAGAACAGTGTTTTCCAAAGTGTGGTATGCATACCCCCAGAGGTACGGAAGAGTTTGGTGGGGGTACGCATTGTACCGGAGTTTGGTGGGAATATGCACTGCACCGTGCTTAGCTGGGCCTAATTCTACATTCTCATGAGTATGAGGGGTACTCAGCATTACGAAAATTATAGAAGGGGGTACACATACCTATGTCAAAAGTTTGAGAAACACTGCATAGAATATTGACATCACTTTATGGCCACATACACGAGAGAACTGGAATGGAAATTCATGGTGCCTTAATCTAGCCATCCAGTTTTAAATGTGAAGGCTTGTGCAGGATGGTAGATAGATCCTAGAATTTTTAGTTTGGAGTCTATGTTCAGATACCATGATGTTCTTAGAAACTGTATTATAAAGCAGATCTTCATAATGTGATTCTTATGTCTCATTTAAACAATGTTTTAATTGGAGTTTGTCATTCATAGCAAAGGATTATAAACCTCTGTGTTAAAATCACGTTTCTACCAAATGAACTAGAATGTGTCTGCATACTGAGTAGATGAGGGTTATCAGTATTCGGCAAAGTGCAGTACATGTAAGATTATGGGCTTTGAAATCAGACCCCTGTGTATTACTAGTATCTTCACGATGACTAGTAAGTGGAGTAGCTGAGTTAGAGCATTCTCACCTTTCTCTGAGTTATAGCATTCTCACCTTTTCCTATTAAATATTTCCTTTTATCACCAATTAAAATCAATTGCTTGACAACCATGGTACCAATAACCTTGTAAACCTGGCCTAGAAGAAATAAAGTTACAGCAATAAAAGGATAAATGGTCTAATGTAGACATATGAGTTAACAATACATCCTTCCACCCTCATTCTATAATAGTTTCACTAAAGGGTGCAGCAAAAGTAGTTTTACAGTTGTGAGTATATGAAACAGAGTTTATTCTTGTATATTTATTGTTGCATTGTTTTCCATAAGAAACAATTGTAAACCTATTTTGCTCTACTCTGCATATTTATTAATTCTTAAGAGAATTTTCTGTTTATTGATGGTGTAGAACTGTGGATTCTTTTTGTTGTATTTGTTTTTCAAAGAATAAGTAGATAATGAATTATTTGAAGGGAAATGAGATTTGTTTTGTAATTTTCTTTTAAATAGCTAAATAGAATATAAAAAGAAGGAAATCAGTAAAAGTATGATTTATATTTACTAGGTTTGTATATAGAACTTATAAATAATAATTTTTTGTCTCAGAATTTTCAGGCATTATTATCTTACAGAATTGTCCAAAATGAATACTAACCTAAAATACTTACAGTCTCATTTAAGGAAGTACTTTACTGATTTTTTTTTCTCATTGGTTTTAATTTTTATAAAGGTCAATTGAAAAAGTTGAAAAAATTAACTTTAATTTTATATTGTTCAACATAAAGGAGAAAAGAAGTTAAGTCCAAAAAAAGGAAGGACAGAATCAAAAAAGATTCTGAAGAGTCACCACATAAAAAATCCAGGTTATCTCCTGCAGAAGGGACCTCTAAGAAAAAGAACAAAGGTAAAGGGGAATTAGGATACTATATCTACTCATATTTCTGAAAATGAAGTGTGATCTTTCATATGTTTCAAATGTAGAATGTAATTGGTGAATATGTTTAGAATTCTGTTTTATAGTTGTTGACAGGAATCTGATTGGAGAATCTAGATATGAATTTATAATAATAGGAGTTTCACGAACAAGATTGGTTTTGATTAATTTTTGGCAGATGGTATAATATTTTCCAAAAAGCCTTCTAATTTCTGGATTTGTCACTTAAAGGCTTGTTACCTTGAGCAAGTTACTGAAATCTTGAGTTTTACTTTCCTTATGTAAGTAGGAGTAAATAATACTATCTAGCCTCTGTAGAACGTGAGCTTATCGTGGAGAATCAAATAATGTGAAAGGCACTTTTAACACTTTAAAACAGCTGTTGCCAACCTTTTGGGTCCGCAGACCACCGACTGGCGACTGCTGCTCCAAAGGTTTCCTCAAACCAGCGGTCGCCAACCTTTCGGACCTCACGGACCAGCAGTGGTCCGCGGACCAACGGTTGGCGACCGCTGCTTAAAATAATACATAATCTATAAGTCAGTATAAAATTATAACACTATGATTTCAATTATGGTCTGATTTTCTCATTAGCGTATGACCTTCTTGAAATGATAGAGATTGATATAATGTGTCATCAGAATCTAGCATGGTGCTGTGCACATATACTGAGTAAATAATTATTAAATTCAAATTCATCAATTTTCCTCTGCAATCTTTAGGCTTTCTAAGCCTTCATTTCTTCATGTCTAAAATGGTCATGATAATAGTACCTAGCTCATAGAATTGTTCAGAAGTTGAAATGAGATAATACATGTAAGCAATTTACTTGGTACTTGCCACATAATTAGCTATTATGAAGGTTACTGCTAATTGTTTTTTCAGTCCCTAATAGAATCAGATTGGCTATAACTTAGAGTGATTTAGACTTAAATTAGGTAGATAATGGTAGATTGAATTAAATTCAGTCCAATGCTAATAAATACTTGAACAGGAGAGGGCTCCCTTGCTTCAGCTGTGAAGATCTTTAGCTAGGTTACATTCTTACATGCATTTTTTTTTTCTTCTGCTTGCATATTATGCTATATTTAAGTTTATAGTATTATCCAGTTTAGGCTTGACAAAATTGATAGATTGAAAGGAAAATACTATTATTCTATTGTTTATTGAGAAATGACATTCAAACCAGAATGCCTTTTTGTCTCTATCTTAATCATTAACTCTAAAATAAATTTTAATTAATAAATGTGAAAATATAATTTGAGCTTTTAAAAAATTTTATATACTCTTACGTTCTAGTAAAATATTTGAAAATTTTGTTGCATTCGTTTTTGTATTACATAATATTGTTACATTCATATCAGAGTATGATACCATGTTAATCACTGCATATTCCAAATTAAAGAAGAACTAATCCCTTGTAAAATTTATTCATTACCTTCAAAACAGATAATTAGGTAACTGGACACTTGGGATAGGTTGCACCATGCATGTTATCTTCCTTATAAATATTTTTTCTTCAGTATTCCATATTTCAGAAGATGGCAGACATATTTGTTAACCCATATAATAATATCAGAAACCTAGGCATTATCCTCGATGCTGACTTTTTTTTCTTTCATTATTTATGTTTAACTTGTCACCAAATTCTATCAGCTTTACCCCAGGATATATATTTCTCAAGTTCTCTCTAACCTAGTTCAAACTACCATGTTTTCTCATCTAGGCTTCTGCTCTATTCTCCTTACTGGTTTCTTTACTGTCTTGATTTCCCACCTTCTCTTAATCTGTTTGCCCTAATGCAGTGATATCCTCTTGTTCTTGGGATAATAACCTAAATCCTGGACAAAGCCCAAAGACTCTATCAGGCGTCCTCAAACTTTTTAAAGTGGGGGCCAGATCACGGTCCCTCAGAGAGCTGAAGGGCTGGACTATATGAACTATTAATTCCTACTGTAACACCTCGGCTGCGCTCACTGCCCAAAAAACCTGGCGGGCCGGATCAGACTCCTCTGCGGGCCGCATGTGGCCCGCGGGCCGTAGTTTGAAGATGCCTGCTCTAAATAATCCTATATAATAAAAGCCTAATATGCTGTCTGGTCTTCTAGTCGTCCATTCAACCAATTAAAGTGTAATATGCTAATGATATACTAAGGCCCCTCAACCACTCGCTATGATGTGCACTGACCACCAGAAGGCAGACAGTCGATTGGTTGACCAGTCGCTATGACATGCACTGACCAACAGGGGGCAGACAGTTGACCAGTAGAACAGTCACTATGATGTGCACTGACCACCAGGGGACAGACGCTTCTACCGGTAGGTTAGCTTGCTCCTGGGATCTGGCCTATCGAGACCTAGCGAAAAGGGCTGGACACACACTGGAGCCTTCCTGCAGTCCCTCCCCAGCTGGCCAACTTCCTGCATCCCTCCCCAGCATAATCATGCATCAGTGGAGTGCCTTGGCCTGGCCTGCGCCCTCTTACAATCCAGCACCCCTTGGGGATGTCAGAGAGCCAATTTCGGCCCTATTCCACAGGCCAGGCAGAGGGACCCCACTGATGTATGGATGAATTCGTGCACCGGGCCTCTAGTCTTGTGTACAAGGCTTGTTTCTCACAACTCTCCACCTCACTTTCATACTTTACCCACAGAGCCTTTTCCTTTCTGGAAATTCCAAACTTTTTTAAATTTAGGGACTACACTATTTCCTCTCTTTTTAAAACTCCCAGTCCCGCTGAAACCGGTTTGGCTCAGTGGATAGAGCCTCGGCTTGTGGACTGAAGGGTCCCAGGTTCGATTCCGATCAAGGGCATGTACCGTGGTTGCGGACACATCCCCGGTAGGGGATGTGCAGGAGGCGGCTGATCGTTGTTTCTCTCTCATCGATGTTCTAGCTCTCTATTCCTCTCCCTTCCTCTCTGTAAAAAATCAATAAAATATATATTTAAAAAACAAAACAAAAAAAAACCCCTCCCAGTCCCATCCTAACTTATCCTTCAGGTCTAGCTTAAAGGTCACTTCCTCAGGGATCATTTCCTAACTCCATCCCTAACCATGGATCTGAATTAGAACTCCCATTTATAATGATATCACAACCCTAGAACTTTTTTTTTCATTATACATATGACAATTACATAAAAGCCCAAGGAGTGCCAAAACCAGTTTGGCTCAGAAGATAGAGCGTCAGCCTGTGAATTGAAGGGTCCTAGGTTCCATTCCAGTCAAGGGCATGTACCTTGGTTGCAGGCACATCCCCAGTAGGGGGTGTGCAAGAGGCAGCTGATCAATGTTTCTCTCTTATCGATATTTCTAACTCTCTATCCCTCTCCCTTCCTATTTGTAAAAAAATCAAATATATATATATATATATATATATATATATATATATATATATATATATATTTACTTTTATTTTTATTTTTTAATAGCCCAAGGAGATCAGGAATTCTGTCTGCTATGTTCATTACTATATCTCCAGCACCCATTAGCACATTAGGAATAAAGAATGAGAAAATGAAAGATTTTGAACATTGTTTCAAGCAAGTTCAGGGAAAGAAAACCAAACATAGTGGAATTGAATTATCTTGTTTTTATTTATTCAGAGTATCTTTGATAGCAGATAGTACAGAATATAGTTGTGGGTTTTTTTTTCCAGCTTAGGTGATAGAAAGTAGAAAATGACTTTTTAGCCAACTTAATAGGAAAACCATGTGGAACTCTTTAATATCTTCTTATTGGAACACTCTGGAACTAGAATGATCTTGATGTGATACTCTTTTGCTAGACCACATGTGTCAAACACAAGGCCCTTGGGCCAAATCCGTCCCTCCAGGCCTTGCAATGTGGCCCGCACCGCGCTGTCATCACTGCACTCCGCTGCGTTTCCATCACAATGACAGTTTATGACTGTTCAGTAAACCATTCGGCCCACGATTTAGGCTGGATTTTAGATTTTGGCCCCTTCTCTGATTGAATTCGACACCCCTATGCTAGACCATCTTAATTTGGCTCAAACTTGAATAGCAATTAATAAATGCTTAATATCACAGCTGCACTTAGACTGTTGACACTCCTTCTCAAAACAATCTACTTCTTTTTATTTCCTTCCTGTCTTCCTGGCCTTTCCTCATCTTTTTTTTTACTACAGTTCCTCCTTGGTCTTACCCTTAGATGTTGGAGTTGCTCAGGCTGTTATAGACTTTCTTCTCTCTCTCTGTTCCTCCTGTATGATCCCATCTATTCCCACAGCTCAGGTTACTGTTACATAAAATGTTACTTATGTTTGGATGAATGGATGGATGGATAATTGGATGGCTGGGTGGCTGGGTGAATGGAGAGGATGTGTAAGAAAGACAGATCAGTAGCTTGACTTTGAGGAACAGTTTGATTTGGTAGGTATGAGCAGAACTCACCATAGGTAGACTGACTTGACAAAAACTTTAGGATCTTTCCCCTCCCACCACTACCCCATTCCCAAGCTCAATACCTTGGAAAGGCCTTTTCTGACATCCTTCACCCCACTCTTCAGGTACGGTTAAGTCCCTGTTACACATTTCAGTTGAACTCTTTTGGAAGAACTCACTAGATAACCATTGTAGAACTGAACATTTTAGTTTTATGACATAATTGTACATGTGATTTTTCAATTACTGAGAATTCTCACCTGTATAGGATCTTTGGAAAAGTATTTTGAAAAATGAGTATTTATTTGTAAACAGCTTTCAGATGTTCAACATCTGTATAAAGTAGTGGTTCTATTGGGTGTTTTTTTTGTTTTTGTTTTGTGTGTGTGTGTTTTTTTAGTAACATGAAAGTTTTTTACAGCTATTTATTATTTTTTAAGCTTTGTGCTAGGTATTCCAGTCCATATGAAGGCATAAACTGTCCCTGCAAAGAACCTAACATTTTAACTAGGGAAATAAGTCTAAGGAACATGAAAGATTGGAAGACGGTGGATCACTTTTCTGTAAGACTATAATGTAAAGACTGTTAGGAAGAATTCTGATTACAACTATGACTATTGCACTACTGCAAGAGGATTCTTACCAAAAAATGCTGTTTCCTTTTTAGGACATTCATCCTCAAAGAAATCAGAAGATTCTGTAAACCGTAAGTATTAAGTATCTGTTTATTTAATAAAAATATGGAGATTCAAGTTATTTGCAATTTGGGTTTCTCATGAATTATGATCTGCTGTAATGTAAATTATTTTTTGTTTTTGTACTATGTGAGAAAAATCATAGAAAAAGGCCAGATGTGTATGATTTCTTCCCCAATTAAGAACACTTAAAAGTTTCTTAAGTATTAGGAGAGCATTTATTTTTTTTTCTGTGGATACAATAGATACACATTTTAATTTTACATTATGGATTATGAAGGAAGAGAAATGGAGGGATGGGGTTGGAGGTGGATAAAGATTTAAGAAATGTTGCACGGGACTGAGTTATCTCTGTCATTTGGTAATTTTGATCAAATAAAGATTGTGATTTGTGCATGGAAAGCAAATGGTAGTTACTTTTTTAATAAGTCCTATGGTTTTCACAAGATTGGATCAAACCAAACTTATGAACTATTTGCTACTTCCACTTCCAACACAGAGTCAGTGACTTAAATTCTGACGCCCACTTGCCAATAGGTTTGCATAGATTTGACACTGATGCGAGAGTTTCATTTTGTATTGCCCATTGTACTAATTGTTATTTCTTTAGCACACTCTTCCCATCTCTGGTAGGGTATAGCAGTTATCATAGGAATTAGTTTAGTTAAAAAAATAAAAATAATAAAGATACTTCTATTTTAAAATTATGACAAAATTGATATTTTTCAAATCAATCACCCTAAACTAGTCAACTAAAAATGACCAAATATTAAAATATAAGGCAATAAAATTATATGCCACAAAGTAATTACATTAATAATTAATTCTTTTCCAAAAATGACCATTCGTCTAAAAAAAGAGTTGACACAAATTTGGCCTGTCAGTACAGAATGTCAATACAGAATGTCCTTTACTTAAACACCACAAAAATAAAACAGTACTGGTTTGCCACGGTGGTTCTAGCCTTTTACCTGTTGAACTTTGATTCTTGAATCAACATGTGTATCTGAACTTTGGTCCTAACTGAATCTGTTCTGGCGCACATTATAACAAAAAAATGGATAAAAAGAGGGGGTACGTTTCTAATGATCTACATACAAAGGTGAAAACATTACAAAGCCTGTCACTCTGTAATAACCAGTGTCCCAAATGAATATATGAGAAAAATCATGTCTTCTCTTATTTTTATGAAAAAACAAACAAATCCCCCCCACACACAAAAAAAACCACCCCTGACTAATTAGGCCAAATCAAGTTATTACTATGATGTAACCCTGTTAATGATATAAGAGAACAAATTCTACAGTGCCTTTGAAAATGGACAGCTAATTTAAAAGGCTTTACAACTCTCATATTCCTTCTCAAGAGTACTTTTCAGTTTCCAGATTTTCTACAGTAGGTAGTTTTCTGATGCCAGATGAGAGGACCAGTTGATTCCCAGTGGAATCAGGCTCGATTCCTAGTAGGGGATGTGCAGGAGGCAGATGATTGATGATGTTCCTCTCTCATCGATGTTTCAATCTCTTTATCCCTTTCCCTTCTTCTCTCGCTAAGAAAAAAAGAATCAATAATAATATATTAAAAAATTTGATATAACATATTTTTCCATGGTAATACATACAGATATGGTAAGGTCTTTTTTAGTAGCTGTATAGTATTTATTAAATCAATTTTTAATCCCTAATTGGTTGGGATTTAGGTTGTTCACTTTTGTTGTTATTATAGTGCAATGAGCATCTTTATACATATATTTAAGGTGCTTATTTTAAGTAAATAATTAAATTCCTAAAAGCATCATTGCTAGTTAAAAGGTTATGTATTTTCTAAACTAATCTATATTACCAGATTTTCCTAAAGAAAAAGTTTACAGAATTTTTACTCTTAATAAATACGTATGAGAATTCCTGTTTCTTCACTGAAATAGGCCTATTCTCATTAATATTTTTTATACAAAAATCTTAATTTACATGTCTTATGTATGACCAAAAAAAAAAAAAGAAAGAAAAAGAAACTAATCAAGGACAACCACGTATAGTGCAAGAGATAGTTCCCTTATAAGAGTTAATATTGTAATTACTACTTTAACTTAATGTAACTTAGAAAAGTTTTCCATGAGACTTTAAATCCTCTGTGTTTTTTGCCAACACTCTTTAGTGTATCTCAGATTATTTATTTATTTTTAGAAAGAATTTATTGGTCTGGAAGAATGAAATAAATTTCCAGAGAGCCATAAAAGTTGAAGCTAAACTGCAGTTAAATCTGAAGTTAATTTAATTGCATTGGTGGGTATTTCAAAATGTGTTTTAAATATAATACTTATGTTTTAAAAAATATATTTTTTAAATGAACAGGAAGCTCTGACGAGGAAGAAAGTACCTCAGAATCTGAACTTTGGAAGGGCCCACTACCAGAGACTGATGAAAAATCACAGTAAGTTCTAATATTGATAGATAATGCACATCTTTACATCAGTTTAGGAAGCTCTGACCACAGCCATTCTTGATAGCAGTTAATGAAAAACCTTATCATCATGAATGTCTGTTTAATGCCAAGGGCCACTTAGCCTGGTAAGATCAGTGTATACCCAGCCATTGTTTGTAGCCGTGAAGAACCAACTTGTTCAGCTTCCTCTTGGTGAGTAAGTCTTTCCTCAGCTCTAATAGATGATGACCTCTGGTTTCTGCTTAGATTCCTTCTGTTGTTTACTAGCTTCTAGAGCAGCCTGCCAATGATATTTTGGTTATCATAAACTTGAACTTAATGCTATTTGAAGACATATACAGGTATAACATTTAATTGCCAAAATCCTTTCCCCCAAAGACAGGTAACTCATTGCATGCATTTTTTCTGCTGTGGGTTGTAAGAGCTGTCCATTTATGAGATAGAATAGTATCAACTCTTTTCATCTACTGGGATGTCACCACTTAAACTTTATCTGTTAAAAGAGGATAAATGATACCTATTGCATAGAGCTTATTATTAAAGTTTGATGAAATGAATTAAATACCTGTAAGTACAATAATTGCTCAATAAGTTTTAGTCTCATTTTGTTAGTTCCTAAGCATTTTTGGTTCATAATACTGTAGAAAGAAACTTAAATCAGTCATAATTTAATAATTTAAGCTGATTTTAAAATATCTTGTTAAATATATGTTCTCTAATAGAATTCAGATGCATTTGAAAGAGTGTTTTGTTTTGTTTTAAAAAAAATTACTTTTTTCTGTATCCTTTGTTCTTTTTACTTATTTTTTAACCAAATAATTTTCATGTGTGGCCATTATACATCACATTATTAAAAAGTTATTGCTATAAGTAAAATATTGCTATGATAAATTATTGGCTAAACTTTCAACTGTATAACTTCCCCTTGAATAGCTTTACTGCTGAAAATAACAGAATAGGTTTTAGAGTTAACTCATCTTTTTAGACAATAAAGACACTTGATTAAATCCTAAGTAGGCTTTTATAATCCAGAACTCTATGATTTTATAGAAACTTGACATTGGTCAAGTACTGAACATCTGAGTACACACAGAGATTCAGCTAATTTTACTTATTTAAGATCTTGCTATAATTTAAAAAATTCTGTTGCATTCTCTGCCATGCTAGGGGAAAGGGACAGTAGCACAGGGAATACCAAGTTGCAGATAATTCTTAAATCAACTTTATCTGATTCTGTAATTTTTTTTCAATTTTGACATGGTTGTGAGGGCTTTATGCAGTCACAGTTATTTAAAACCAAATGATAGAGTCCCATTGTGTATCTCTGATCTAAAAAGAATGTTTTCTAAAGAGACTGGTACACCGAATTTGACTATTCAGCTTGATACCCCATTCTCAGATGGAAGAAAAGCAACTTTATATACATTTAATCCTTACAGCAACTCTATGAGGAAATGTAATGTTCTCTATTCTTACAGAAAAGTAAACTGAGCCCAGAGGAGTTAAGTAACTTGCCCCCGCAGCTAATAAGTGACAAAGCTGTGGTTTAAACACTGTCTGACTTGAAAACATGTACCATTTCCACAGTACCACTCTGGCTCCTAGCATTAATATTTAGTTAGTACTTAATAATTTTTATAGTATTTAAACACATTAAAATATAATTAATATCTCTTTCAGAGTTCTATTCTTTATTTTAGACATAATCTACTGGTAAATTTACTATTTTACTCTTTTAGTAAGAAAAAATTGAAGTTTAAATATATTTTCCCTAATGCTAGGAATAAGACTTGAGTATTTTTTAAAATACTTTATTTTTCATTCATTTCTTTCTTTTTTTAAAAAAAATATCTTTATTGTTGAAAGTATTATAGATATTACCCTTTCCCCTCTTATTAACTCCACTCCTTCCTCAGGCCTTCACTGCACTATTGTCTGTGTCCATGGGTTATATATACATATATATGTAATTTATTTCTTGATCACACTATAATTTAATATGAGAATGAAAGAGAAGTTATAAAGTGAACAAAAAAGTAAATAGAAGAGGTGACATTTTATAAAGTATTTCAAAGTAAAATCTTAGGCAATAAATACATTTAAGGAAAGGTGCTAACATAAAACATTTTCATTTCAATCAATCTGGATATAGTTTTGGTTGTTATAGAACAGTGATTCTCAACCTTTCTAATACCTACAGCAATGGTTCACGACCCACAGGTTGAGAACTGCTAGCAGGGTCACCTAAGACCATCGGAAAACACAGATATTTACATTACGATTCATTAACAGTAGCAAAATTACAGTTATGAGGTAGCAGTGAAAATAATTTTATGGTTGGGGGTCACCACAACATGAGGAACTGTATTTAAAGGGTTGTGGCATCAGAAAGGTTGAGTACCACTGTTTTAGAAGCTAATAATTATTTAATGCAGTGTTTCCCAAAATGTGGTACGCGTACCCCCAGGGGTACGGGAAGGTTTGGTGGGGATATGCACTGCACCGTGCTTAGCTGCGCCTAATTCTATATTCTCATGAGTACAAGGGGTGCTCAGCATTATGAAAATTATAGAAGGGGTACACATATGTCAAAAGTTTGGGAAACACTGATTTAATGGATGAATCATGCAATATATTGACATGTAGAAAAATCAGCAAGTATGTTGAATTAAAATATTGTCACTATGTCACTTAGTAATATTTTTTTCTGTTTATTTTAATCAATTTGTATCCTTTTTTTAAAATAGGGAAGAAGAATTTGATGAGTATTTTCAAGATTTATTTCTGTGAGATGGAAGAAAGAAGCTTACTTTCCTTATTGTAAAAATATACTTTGAGGCTTTCTGAAATGTTTTATCTACAAGTCGCAGTTTGAGTGATTTGTCTTTGGAAATAAAAATTCATCCTCTCTCAAGATGTCAGATGCTTTGGAAGTTCATTTGTGTTATTGGAGACACTTTTCCCACCCTTTGAATATCTCTTGAGTTGCTTATCTACAACTATTTCATCTGTAGCTCCTAGAGGTTGGAGCCAGTACATTGTACAATTCTTTGGTTTGGGGGGGTTTTCTTCTTACTTATTCATATTTCCTTGACTCATTATTAGAATCTCACAAAAATTATTAAGTAGGTTAAGTATATCTTCAACTTCTTTACTTTCATTTGATACACTAGCATCTCTCTCTTGAGCACCTGTTTCACATTACTACCTATATCTAGCTGCCTCTTTTTTCCCCCTTACCTTTCTGTTGCTTCCTTCTCATCTCTACCACTGAAGGGAGTTAGTTATAATCAAATTTGATTTTTCAGTGTGTGTATTTTATTACAAAACAAATACCATGGAGAACCAAATGAGGTCCCAGTAGTCTGAAACAGAGGATGTATTCACAAAAGTTGACTCCAACAGAGTTTACACAATAATTAAACTAAATAATACAGTGTGCATAAAATAGGGCTTGTCTCAGATACAGTCATGCAAGTGTGGATATACTTAATGCACAGATATATTCTAAAAGGTAACTTCTTAACTCATAACAAGAGTAATTGGGCGTGTTTTAGGATAACTATGCACTCCTAGAAGCTGTGTAAAACTTCAATGTCTGTGTTTTTGTAGGGAAGGCTCTATAGTTTTCATCAAATTTTCAAAAGTATTTATTGATTAAAAAAAAAGTCCCACTTTTGTAAAGAGCAAAGATAGAAAGGAGAAGATGTATGATTTGATTAATAAAGACATTTGGTATTGCAAGAATGGTTAATGGACAACTTCATTTGTCAATTTAGATCATTATATATAATCACAACATCTAATCCACTTACACATAACTGGAGGCCCAGTGCATGAATTCATGCACAGGTGGGGTCCCTCTGGGTGGCCTGCGGGGATCTGGCCAAAATTTAGTCCAACACTGCCTGCAGCTCCTACCTGATGCTCCCACTCATGCCAGCTCCACTGTGCCTGCCATGGGCTCCTGCCCAATCAGTCCTGATTGGGAGAAGCTTGCACCACTGCAGCAGCACTCACCAGCATCTCGTGTCCTCCCAGAGGGAGGGGCCTGCGGGATTGGGCTTGAAGCCAGCTCTCTGACATCCCCCGAGAGATTCTGGATTGTGAGATGGTGCATGCCAGGCTGAGGGACACCACCAATGCACAGTCGGGACCGGGGAGGGACCACCATAGGGCTCCAGGGCATGTGCAGCCAGTCTCACTCAGCCCCAAACTGCCAGACCCCATCAGCAAGCTAACCTACCAGTTGGAGCATCTGCCCCCGGTGGTCAGTGCTTGTCATAGGAAGTGGCTGAACGGCCTTAGCATATTATTAGCTTATTACGCTTTGATTTGTTGAACAGTTGCCATGTCAATGGAAGATCGGACACTTAGCATATTAGGCTTTTATATAGGATGGCAAATCATAGGAGTCATATTTTTAAGGAGTTTTTGAATAGGCTTCAAGATGATGAGTTTAAAGATTGATTCTCCCACAGACCTATTTCAAATTTGACTATAGTGCAGTCAGTGTTGTTTAGTGGTTTGAAATATGAAATATACTTAATTATATTTATTCTTAAGTGAAGTTCCTAGTTTTGTAGATCTTAAGAGGGGGCACATTTCTTCCCCACAGTTCACTTTTTAGTAAATGAGGAAGGGAAGTGTTTGAGCTGACTGATATTTTTGGGTCCAAAAGCTAAAGAACAATTTTTTAAATGCAGCCTCTAAATCTTAGAAGTGGAATTTCAAAAATTATTTTAAGCAATAGAAATAAGATGTATAGAACCACTTATCCACTTAAATAGAAAACACTTATTTGGTTGTAGATATTGAGGTTTTTTTTTCTTAAAATATTAACTTATAGGCACTTCTCATTTATAAACTTGAGTGAAGAGATTTATTAAAAATATTCATATTTACTGAACACTTACCTTAACACTAGGCACTTCTCTAGGTGCCCGGTGGCATTATGAACAAAACCTCCTAAAATGGACAAAACCTTTCATCTCATGGACCTTACATTCTTATGTGAGAGTAGCAGTCAGGATTCTAAGTACCCAACTTACAAAAGTCTAACAAATGGTAAGTTATTTCTAGGCTGCTTAAAATTAATATCTCCTGGTTAACAAAACATTAGAGGCCATATCATCAATTTGTTTCATTATAATTTAGATATCTTTTGATTTAAAAAAATCTATGGTGTAATTATTATTTGGTCTGTTTTCTAATTCAGTCTATGGTTATAGATAAGTAAAGAAATGTTAAGTTTTTCTAATGTCCTGACATTCACCATGTAGTAGAAGTAGTGGATTGTCCTTATTATCTCTGGACAAATACATAGATCCTCGAAGGATCCCAGATTGAAGAGGGTGCAGGCTGGGCTAAGGGACACACACCCCTTGTGCATGGATTTCATGCACCTGGCCTCTAGTACTTTATAAGCTGCCAAAAGTGGAGTGGTCTTTACCATTCCATTATCAAGGGTAAAATGTAGAGGAGAGAGATGATAAGTAGTTCAGATTAAATAACCCTTGACTTGTTTTCTATATAGTATTTATATACATTTTATACCATGTATACTCCTACAATAAGACATGTTGTTGAGGTATTTTTAGTTCAGGAAGGGGTTTGAGTATATATCGTGATTATTAATGTTATGGGCTGAATTGTGTCTCCCCCACAAAGGCATATTGAAATAGAAATGCCCAGTGCCTCATTGTGACCGTATTTGGATATAGGGTATATAAAGAGGTAATTAAGGAGGTCATATAAATGAGCCCTAATCCAATGCAACTGTGTGCTTATGAGAGATTAGGACACAAATACACAGGAGGAAGACCATGTAAAGACACAGGGAGAGGCTGGCCATCTGCAAACCTGGGAGAAACCAACATCTTGAACCTCTAGCCTCCAGAACGGTGAGA
Source organism: Pipistrellus kuhlii (assembly GCF_014108245.1). Taxonomy (NCBI): domain Eukaryota; kingdom Metazoa; phylum Chordata; class Mammalia; order Chiroptera; family Vespertilionidae; genus Pipistrellus; species Pipistrellus kuhlii. Next base: position 27,495,868 of record NW_023425460.1, on the reverse strand, counting down.
AAATAAATTTCTGTTGTTTAAGTCATCCAGTCTGTGGTATTTTGTTATGGTAGCTCTAGCAAATGAGTACAATTAATAAGCACTTTAAAAAAGGAATGACATCTTTTAATTTAAAACAGAGGGGCACCAAAAAATGCACTCATTCTCATCTTATTTTGCACTTTTGTGGAACTTTATTTTATCCTCAGGTATTCTGGCTAGCAGTGTGTTCTCCCCTGGTAGTCACAAGAGGAGCTTTTATGAAGCCCCTCTTCCTGTGTTACTTGATGGTTTGCTGAATGAAATTTGCTCAAGTTCTTTTGAACGTTTTCTCTTTTTCTTCAAAAGTAGAAACAATGTTTGAAATGTAAACCAAAGGGAACATATTACAGCATTAGGCATGTTTTGGACTTTTTGTCATCAACACCACCTCCTGAATCTTCTGTAGCTAGTAAAAAGGAGAAAAGCAGTATTATTGGGAGTCTGTGGCTACATGGTGTTTTTATTCTAATACTCTAATGATATTAGTATTAACTTTACAGCTTAATTAGTTTTAGCTTATAGAAAATACTAAAGGCTTGACTATTTAAAAACTTAAATACATATTCAGAATTAGTCCACTTAAAAAATAGAATCTAATAAAGAATTAGCCAATTATAACATCTGTTTCTCAAGAGAATCACTGAAGTACACAATCTGGGAATCTGAGTTGTTGCTTTGGGCTAGACACAAAGCTTGTTGCCTGGAAATACAAAATAGTTTTGCTAGTTCACGGAAACTTGTCACTGTAATAGGATAAAAGTTCAGCAGTGATTTTTATGTGCATAAAGTAGAGGAGATCCACATTCAATATACTGAATACTAAAAAAAAATTTTTTTTTAAATGCCAGGAGCCACTTAAAGGACCTGATACCCTATTCCCCTGTTTATCATAAAATTGAGAGAAAGGTTAAATTTAATTGTACTAAGAAATATCACTTGCTCAGTAAAATTACCGCTTTTGTTATCTTTTTGAAGTGCAAATTAGATATTATGGCTTTCCTGTTTAAATCCCTTTAATGACTTCCCCTACCTCTTCTGGAACACACATCCTTAGTAAGGCCTTCAGGGCAACACAGCCTGGCAGGGCTGTCTGCATGACCAGCTTCGTCTGATACTTTGCCCTGGTTACTGTCTAGTCTCCTTACGTTCTCCAGTTGCACCAAACTTATTGCCACTTCAAAGCCTTTGTACAAATTCTCTTCTTCTTCTTCTCCCTTCTGAACCCCGCCTCTCTTTGCTTAGCCAGAGTTCAGAGTCTAGCATAAGCATCCTTCCTCAGGTACACACCTCATGCTTCCTCTGATAGTTAGATAACCAAGCACTCATTTATTTTAACATCTAGCTCCCCCATCTGTGAGATAAGGGCCCAGTCTCCCCAGGGCCTGCTTAACACAGGGTCTTGTACTGAATAAGTACCTAAGTGAATGGACGTCAAGGAGTCAGAAACTCCTATTTTTATTCTGTTGAGGGATATCCTTAACCTCTTCAGCAAAAGACTTTCTCCCTCTTTGAAGTCTTTAAAATACTGCTAGACACAATAGAATGCTCTAAAAGGACTGTTGTATCTTCTGTTTTGCAAGGCCTTTCCAGATAGAGATGATTTCTTTGTTAAACAATAAGAATTCCTTACAAAACTTTTTGAGTGCTGAACTCTCAAGGAAAAAAATGTCATCATATTCACATTCTACTTTAAAGATGACAGTTTGAGACATCTGATGAACTAATAGTTGATCCTGAATGTCTTACAGAGGTTTTCTGAAGAAAGTCGAACAAAGTGAATTTAGGAGAAGCTATTTCATTAGGAAAAATAGTGTGAGGAGACATTTGAGGTGCAGGCAGGCAAAGTCTTGGAGTACCGGTTGACACCTCTTTCAGCTGGCCAGCTTTGCTTTACATGTAGAGCTACCTGGAGATCTGTAAAACCTTCTCATTATATAGAGAAGAATATTAAGCTTAGAGAGGTTCAGCAAGATTCAAAGTCTCAGCAAATACATAATGTTGGGGCTAAAATTGTTGATCCCTTTGATTTTATGGTTTTCATGTTATTTCTAAAAACTCAGTATCTGCAGAGGTACCTCAGGAACCAACTTCTAGAGTGATGAGGAAGCCTAGTCCCACCCCTAGCTCAACTGGACCAGCCAATTCCATCTGGAATTCTAAGTAAGGTGTGTGTGTGTGTGTGTGTGTGTGTGTGTGTGTGTGTGTGTATGTGTGTGTGTTTGGGGCGGGGCGGGGGGGGGGGTAACCTGACAACCACTAACATCTTAAAATTATCAGACTGTACAATAAAGCAAGTTTAAAATTTGTGTTTACTTTTTATGCTCGTGTGACTTCTGGCTACTTGCAAGAAGGAAAATCAAATCCCATCTAACCTTTTTCAATCATGTTTCCTTCTTCCTGCTTTTTCACCTCCTCTTCCATTACCTTCACCTTTGCATCGTATTCATCAGCCAGGGATTTCCACTCCATCCTGTTATTCTGAAGGCCATTCAGCATGGGGGTGACTTCTTGGTGAAACCGGGAGAACTCCTACAGAGAATTTCAGGTAAAAAACTACTTAAATTATATGGTTAATATTCAGTACTTTCCATATGCAGAAGAGCTGTAAGAAAATGTTCCGGTGTTCAGAGCTGCTAGGTCAAATTTAACTCAGTGCCTTGGGAACGGAGGCAGGGCTGCCTTTCCTACCTGCCTAAATCGATTTGCTCTCATCCGAGTTCTTTCTCCTTTCACTCCTGAATGAGAGATTAGGATAATACCGCAAACTACGTTGGAGAAAGGACACCACTAATGGCTTTTCCTGTGGGGTCTTTTTGAATTTGGCTAACAGTTTGAAAGCAAAATTCTCACCCAAATAATTTGTTTACTTACCTTATATACAAAAGTGCAAACAAAATCAATAAATCCAACTTGAAGTTTAGGCAGTTCATCTTTTTTGTTTCTGTCCATCATAGGCTAGAAAGAAAAATAAACCCTTTGAAAATAGTTTTCTGAGGTTCAGCAAACAAAATAGACTGATTCGTATAGATAATTTTTAATAAGTAGTGTGTCTTTATGTCAAGGTCTTTACAATAGGTTGTTGCTGCAGCACCGTTCTCTCCAGATCCCCTTGCTCCCAAAATTCACTTGCAACTAGAAGTGCTACCTGCAAATAAGAAAGACTTGGTTGATGAAAGCAACTTATTAATAGAGAATCTGCATTGTATTAGTATGAATGACATTTAAATCAGGGTTTATATAATAGTTACTGTTTGAGGTACCTCTGAGCATATTGTCATACCGTATGCTCTTTGGTTTTAAAAAGATGTCATTTACAGATGGTATGGAAATGGGAAAGGAGAATTTCTCTTCTTACCAGTGTTCCAGACTTATTCTGGGACTGCCTACCTCCTATTTGCTATTGCTATCATCTCTCAACAATAAAAAAGGGAGATGGGAAGATATTTAATTCCATTATATTATGCTTGAAGCTCTGAAATCTCCCAAGTCCTTCTGTCCTAATTCTATTAGCATCTATCTGCATGTGTGATGCTCACCACATTCTCACATATGCACACAAAGGCTAGAATACAGCTTTACTTGATTACAGCATGCAGATACTTAAGGGTTTATTTATATCCTTTTAAAAAACCCAATATCAAATTTATTGAACACCCACTAGCTGCCTTACATTGGCATGAGCCAGGCTTGCCACAAGGAATGAGATGTGGCATTTTTCTTTAAGATGCTCACAATCTAGTGAAGGCAGTCATGTAAACAGTGTGGTAAGTGCTATAACAGTAATAGTATGAGTGTTATAGGACAAGGAGATTGGAGTAAACATAAGTTTTATAAAGGGGGGAGGTTGGGCACTGAAGAAGAGATTGTAGGAAAGAAAAGCACCAATGATTCATCCTCGTGCTGATTTATCACACAATCTCTGAGTAACTGTACATAAACTTTTTATTCCCTGTTCAGTGATAAAGAATACTTTCAGGAAAGCATTTCTTTCTAATATTCCCTCTACTTGTCTTATTCTAGGACCTGATCAAAAAAACCTATTTTCTTACATTTATGAACTTGTGAAAGCATATTTGCCTTTTTTCCTACCCAACAGGGAACATTTTATCTTTGTCTTAACTTCTCAAGTTCCTCTTTCCATCTTTTTAAATTATAAACTGATTGTTTGAGAGGACAAGTCCAGGGTAACGGAAGATAATGGCTTATAAAATATACAGTCATATAAGTGATAGCTATAATATGACTTGATAATTCTATTGATAACCTAAAAGGAGAATAATAAATGTTTGTGTGAATAAATGTCTGAGATTTCCTGATATGTTCATGTTCACTTTTACATGTGACCTAAGAGTGTGACAGAAAGGGGAACATAACTTTATTCACCTGACTTTGAACCTCCCAGGGCTTGGTTATAGCTGACAAGTCGCATGCAGTCATCATCATTGCCCTTTGGAAGAAACAAAAATTGTTAATACAGAAAGAAATACAAAATAAGTGATTTTTTGCCAAAAGAGGAATAAAATTCTGACTACTCACATGATGATCTCTTTTTTGGTTGGATCAATGGTTATGTATTTGATGGCCTCTTCTTCACTTTCCATTTTTTCACAGGCATCAACAATTTTTTGAAACATCGTTCTCTTCCTAAAAAAAGATACAAGGCCAGAGATTAAAAATATATCTTCAACATGAACTTTTTCAAATCTCCTGAAGCACATCCAATGACTGTGGGTGTGGGCCCCCAGGTAAGAATTTACATTTTATAACATATACCTGCATAAAGTATAGCCATATTTGCACTACTATAGCTGAGACAAGCTCTACGCACATTGTATTATTCAGTTAAATTGTCTTATTGTGTAAGCTCTGTTGGGTCAGCTTTTGTGAGCACAATGAGGTGTAAAATTGAAGATATACAAACCCTACAGCAATTCCATTTCTAGGGAGAGTTTTTAGTTATTATATGTATATTGTAGTTATAATGTAGTATTGTGGGCAATTATGAAAAATTTGAAATAATCTATATGTCCATGAATAGAAAATGGCTAAATTAATTATGGTATAAGCATACAGTTGAATATACAGTTAAAACAAATTAACTAGATCTCTATTTACCACCGAGGCAAATCTTTAAAAGAAAATGTTGCGCTGAGACTGTTTTGGCTCAATGGATAGAGCGTCGGCTTGGGGACTGAAGGGTCCCGGGTTCGATTCCAGTCAAGGGCATGTACCTTGGTTGTGGGCATATCCCCAGTAGGGGGTGTGCAAGAGGCAGCTGATCGATGACTCTCTCTCATCGATGTTTCTAACTCTCTATTTCTCTCCCTTCCTCTCTGTACAAAGTCAATAAAATATATTAAAAAAAAGAAAAAGAAAAAGAAAATGTTGCATGTAAAAAGCAAGTTGCAGAAAGGTATATACAGTATGATACTATTTATGGGAAATTTTTAAATCTACTTCACAATACCATATAAAAAACATGAATGGAAAGGACAAATACATATCAGCCTCTGAATAATCATGTTTTTGAGGGAAAAGGGAGGGGTCTTTATGGTGGAATGTATGTGTGGGAGGAAATACCTAATTTCTATCACTTTTTTCTCTTTAAAAATAAAAAAGATCTAAGACAGGTGTGGCAAAATCTTAGCATTTGTTAAATCTGAGTTACCTATATTATTCTTAGTATCTGTCTTCATGTTTGAACTATCTAATAAATTAAATTAATAATATAATTTTTTAATTAAGAAGGATCAGAGAGGCACAATTTGATACTTCCCATTAAAGTCATTAAATATTTGGGTTCTATAACTTTTTCACTTTGTTCTAATCCATTTTCACCAAACAGCTTTATGGTTCACTGACAAGAAAATGTGCAAAAGCTTGAAGTATCTGGTTCTTGGTAACTATTATTATAACAAATAAGTTGGCACTCTGCTGTATATAACTCAGAATTCTGGGAGTTCAATTAATTTGCATCAGTATCACCAAGATTGTTCATCTCCCAGACTCCGGCCCATGGTGAATTCAGGACAAAAGTCACCTTATGAGGTTGTGTGGGATTACCCTTCTGGCAATGCGCTAATCTTGCTGAGTATTCCTCAACTCAACCTTCTTCAGATAAACTATATATAATATTTAATATTAGGGGTTTAGCTTTTAAATGTTTCCAGATGTCTAGAAATTCACTGTCATGCATCTTGAAGGAGATAACCCAAAAAGAGAATAATAAATGTGTGTATGAATAAATGTCTTTCAAGTTCATTGCAAAGGACCATTTATGGAAGGCAGAACCACACAGGTATAAGGAAATCCTGTACTTACTTGAAGTATAAAGCCAGGTCAGTTGCTATTATTGCAACTTCAAACAAATGAATAACTGTTTCAAACTGGCGTTTATTTAGGTTCTGGAAGATGTTTAAACTCTGTAAAATGAACATTCACAATAAAGTGCAATCATTAATTTGTCTTCGATTCAACAAACAAACAGAACTATGCCTAAAATAAAGATTATTCTATTACACAGAGAAGAAAACTAGGTCTTCCACTGTTTTGCTTTCAATTTTTGTATCTAGTATTAAGAAAGCCTCTCTACTTTGAGTAAGTAATTTACCTATAAAAATATATATTAGCAAATGTTCATGTAATCAGTATATGAGATTTTGGAGTAAATAGAAGTGTTTTCTCCCAGGACCATTTAAACAATACTAATAGATTTAAATATGTGCTTGTATTAATCAAAGAGCTTTAATAAAGAATATCTAGTAGATATCTAACTATTAGATATCCATGTTGAATTGCCTACTATGTAATTTCAGAATGATTACAAAAACTGTTGGAAAACTTTTAGAAACTGTAAATTACACTAGTACTTGTGTGTGTACAAAAAATAATGAAATCCTCCCAAGCTGTTCTCAAAATGTATCCTTACAATAATATTTTACAAAGACTTAACTAGATCTTTCTTCAAAAAATTTCCCACTAATGATCTCTTCGCATATGGATGGACTTCCTTTCTTAGTGTTCTGGAAAACTAGTGTATAAAGTTGGGAGTGGTTTTTAAAAGATCTGATATTCCAAATAGACCTTTATAGGCATACAGGCTAAAGGACAGATGTATAGTGGTTTTGCCAAATGAAATTGACTGACATGAAATATAGGAAAAGTTCCATTGGAAAGAAAAGAGGAAATAGTATATTAACTTATATAGAGATAGAGGCAGCATAAAATAGACTTGCAAACCCCAGACCAACTATGGCTCTCTGTTATTCTAGAAGACTGAAAAACTAGAAAGCAAGAAATGAACAAAGAACTCAAGTTTTCTATAGACAAGTTAATATAATAAAAGGCTAATATGCAAATTGTCCCCACAGGAGTTAGATGTGCACTGGCCACCAGGGGGCAGCGCAGCACATGGCAGGTGTTGGCAACGATGTGTCACTGGCAACGGATGGCAGTGGAGGTGCTGCCAGTCCCAATGGGCCCTGACGAGAGTGGGACTGCGGCGGGATGGTGGAACCAGGCCAAAGTGGGTGGAAGCAGGTCCCCAGTGCCCTGCCCCTCAGGTCGGCCCTGATTGCTGGCCAGGCCTAGGGACCCTCCCCGTGCATGAATTTTGTTATATAAACCTTATGCACCGGGCCTTAAGTATGTTATATAAACCTTCACTTAAGTCATTTTTTATAACAAATTTCCTGGGCTAAACACCAGTAAATTTGTTATAATAATGATAACAGCAACTCACATAATACTTACTCCTTACTAGACACTGTTCTAAATGCTTTATGAATACTCTTAATCTTACAACAAACCACAGCACAGAGAGGTTAAGTAACTTGCTCACTGTTAAACAGTGAGTACATGGCAGAGCTGGAATCTCTACCAGTGCAGCATGGCATTACACTGCCTCTCAACAAGGAGCCCAGGTTCGCTTCCCATATCCACCACTTGGTAGTTGTATAATCTTAGACACGTCATTTAACATCTGTATTTGCTTTCTCAAATGGGGATAATAACAGCTGCCCTGCCTAACTGCCTAGCACTTACTAGTAGTCTATGCTCAATAAATATTTGTGGAATGTTAACTCAATGAGATAACTGAGAATGCATTTTAAAACCATAAATTGCTACAAAGGCCGTATCATTATTCTGGTTATATAAAGTTTTGAGGCTAGCTTCAGGTTAAAATAGACTTGCAAACCCAAGACCAACTGTGGCCTCTGTCATTCCAGGAGATTGAAATACTAGAAAGCAAGAAATGAATAAGAACTCAAGTTTTTTATATTATATGTTATATAAACCTTTGCTTAAGTCATCTTTTTATAAAACAAATTCTAGGACCAAAAATAGTATTTTACACAGCAGTTATAAGTAGTAGAAAGGAAAGCTGTTATATTTTTTGTTAAAATAATGAGTTCATAGTAGCAACTACAGTCTTTTTGAATTGATAGAATAAAAAAATGGCTGAACACTACACAAAGTACAATAAACAAAAGAAAACCTGTCTAGATCAAAACCAGTTCCTTTCTTGACACAGTTCCCAGCAGCCCCTGGGGCATCCCAGTCCATATTCTGAACCAAATCTGGAATCAGGGCATTTTCAGTCTGGCCTGGATTGGCCAGGAAGAAGAAAGAGCAAAGGGAGCATTTGCAATTTTAATCTCACTTCCTGCCCCTGATTTTGGCACCATGGTGACCTTTGGACTGATGGTGACCCAATGGCATGTTTATGTCAGTGTCTCACTTACTGTCTTTATTTGTTCATTGAGACACATTTTTATGTTCCAAATGTAATGTGACATATCCTTTGTAGTTCCAGAGACACTTAAATTCATCCTTGATTGCTGTACTTGCGGGGTGGAGGGAATGAGGGCATGTGTAGAAATGCCTTAAACTTTTAGACAAGTTAATATGAAAAGCCCATGAAGACATTTTCATTTTACTGCATACTGAAAATTTGCTAAGAGAATAGGTCTCAGGAGTTCTCACCACACTTGCACAAAAAGGTAAATATGTGAGGAAATGGATATGTTAAATAGCTGGTTGTAGTGATCAGGTCACTATGTATATGTATATTGAAACATGTTGTACATCTTGAACATATGTAATTTTTAAAAATAAAATGAACAGAAAGTTAGGAAGAAGAGCCAAATTAAAACAAAATTGGGGGGGAGGGAGGGTATAGAGGGAAGCAAAATAGGCTGATGAATTTAAATAAATAATCCCTTAGTCTATAATTTCCTGTCTCTACCAAGTGTCAGATTGTACAGGGCGCATAATCTATAACCATTGACCAAACAAATCAATATTTTTATGCACCAATTATTTTAATGAATATTGTTTATATTTGTAAACCTGGATACCTGTTACTATTTGCTAAGAATGTCTGTATAAGAGGAAAAGCTACATATAAAGAGAAATATAAAAATATGACTAATCCTATTGTACCCCATTTAAGTCATACCTTTTTCCAATCCAAAATAATAAAACAGCTGTATGAAAGCTGATAAATTATCAAAAGGTCTTTCATGCTACAAAGTAAATCAATATTGGATTTTTAAAAAAGATGAACATGGCATGCTTTTAAAATTGGCATAATTAAGGAAAAAGGGTGTACATTCAACTTTTCAGTACCGCCTTTTTAATAGATAGCACAATATACCTAAATTTCACTCATCATTTTTTTCCTCCTTCATTTTCACTTTTATCTAAAAAAAACTGTACAAGTCTACTAATTGAAAAACCATTTCTTAATTCTATATTCTTTCATATTTTCTCTTTTATTCTTTCACAGCTAAGGCCCTTATAAGAAAAGCTTCTAAATGGTTTCTTTTTAAGTTGTGGACATAGACTCATGCAAAGTATCCTGATTCTGTTTTGTATTAGTTTCTGGAAAGCTCTTGATCAAATTTGTGGTCCAAGTCTAATACATGTTTGTACCTCACTGTACACATTTTGGGAACATTTTGAGCCTTTACCGTACTTGGTTTTATTTTTCTTATTTTTCCATTAGCCCTCTTTAATGTTATATGTATTTTTTGGAAGCTCCACCAAATCATTTTGGACAAAAATTAAGGATGAAACACATATTCATGCATGCAAATTTTTTTAAGTAAGCAAAAATTCTTTCATTGGAGCAAGGGCCCACTTACTCAAAGAAAGACTATATTTTTATTCTCCCTCTACTATTAAAATGGCAATAAAAATATAAATTCTGCCATTACGAACTCATTATTTTAACATCAAGATAGGTAGAAGTGGCTCTAATTCATTCTGATTAGGGTCCCTAGGTGAGGGGAAGCCACAGAAAGTACAGGCAGTTTTAGTCTTCATTTTGGAGGAGAATGCCAACCTGTTCAGGACTCACTGGTGACCTACACAAGATATTTAGTTTCCTCATGCCTTCCTTGTATAAGATGGGATTGGTATGAATAGGAGTATTTTTGTTAAAAAGTATTCTTTAGTTACAAAAGGGTTCTGTTATTTATGCTGAGCAATCATTTCTGTCATTTCTACAGTACACTATAATATTATAATGTATGCTCTCACAAAGCTGACTAACAAGGCTTTTCCAGCCATTCACCTAAGTTAAAGGTTAGGTTTCTGTCTGGAATATAAATGGTTCTAATTCTCAAAGCAGTGAGTCCCACTCCAGTGGGATATAAGGCCATTTTAGGTCAAAGCCTTATAATATGCAAAACAAAAACGTCTGAGTCATGCCCATGAAATGCTAAAGTTGCTAGATTAAATCCTAAGGATCTTCCTTATTTAAAAAAATAAATAAAAGATTTTTAAATGTAAACATTTTAATACAAAAATAATTAATAAAAGAGTCGCATTATCTACATAGGATGGCTAAAAATTTCTTTTCCCCCCCAGCATTTAATTTGCCTGCTTATAAAAAGGTCTGTGATTGCATTGCCTAGCGACTCTATTTACAGGCCTTAAAAGTCTGCAATTAGCAGATTGAATAGCATTGTAGGCAGGACCTCGCCAAGGTGGTAAAGATTACGGAGATGCAATATTCCTTTTTAGAATGAATAATAAACCTTTATATAGCCATCAAAACCAGTTCAGGCTGCAGAGTAAATAGCATTAAAAGTTTTAAGATGGAAAACCACAACTATTATAAACTCTCCAGACCCAGAAAGAAAATAACTTATGAGATACGAGGAGCCTTCCAAATGGTAAGCATTTAGATATTTGGCTGTAGTTTTTAAACATATTTTCCTTTGGTAAATAAAATTAAATAACAAAATTAAAAATATATGTTACATGATCTGCCTTTGGTATCACATAATCACTAGGAATTAGAAAATTCTTACTCAAAAATATAAGATAGTCTCAACCAGTAAAATGAAGACTCATAACAAATTGGATAATTAACATTTACTTTTATTTCTCTGAATTATTATACTTTCAGTCCTTTGAATCTTCATAGAACAGATATTATCATTTTTGTGACATAAATGCTGCTGCAGGGAGAGGTTCTGGCTCTGCATCAGAACTATTGAAGTTCATGGTGAAATGCAGGTTTCTGGGTCCCCACCCCAGAGAGCCCGGCCAGTAAGTATGAAAAGCAGCCCACGATCTGTTTTGTTTGTTTGCTTGTTTTTTGGTGTGTTTTGTTTTGTTAATCTTCACTTGAGGATATTTTTCCATTGATTTTTTTTTTTTTTTTGAGAGAGAGAGAGTGGAAGAGAGAGGAGGGAAACATCCATGTGAGAGAAACATATCAGTTGGTTTTTTTTCCTCATGCACCCTGACCAGAGCCCTGGCCAGGGAGGAGGCAAACCCAGGACCCTTTGGCTCGCAGGCTGACGCTCTATCCACTGGGCCAGGATCTATTTTTAACAACCTGCCCACCCACCCTGCCCTGTGAAATCAATGATTTTGACGCAGCTACTTTGGATGCTGCATCAGCCTTAAAAACATGTCTGGATGTTGTATCAGCTTTAAAAACACTCCAGGCACTTCACCACACAACACTTTTCTTCCCAGTCACTCTGCCTTTTAAGTTTTTCCACGTGACTTTTCATTACCTAAAAGACTATAGTGTTATCTCGAAACTTGGGGCATATTTCTGTGTATTCCTTCCCCTGAGCCTTTAATAATGATTGTTATGGAAACTGAGAAAAGCTCCATCCGGGAAAGGGCTTGTGCATCCTAATGAGCGTCTGCAATTCTAACACGATCTCTGCCATGATGAAAGTGTTCCCCTACGTCTAATCAATAGCTCCTTTTAATTGTTTGGTTTGGAACTTTCTCAACTGATAAAAAAAAAAAAAGAAGAAGAAAGTATAACTACAATAGATTATATCCACAACTTTTCCACAAGCCTATGCACCCTTAAATAAAATGGATAAAGAGAAGATTGATTATCTCCCATGGAATGCTAGTAGTACTGATACATGCAAATCAAAGTGAATTCAATACCAAGTTCAAAGGCACTTCCTGCAAAAAGCTGTCCCTGATGCAACCTCTGTTCTCCCCTGTGCCCCGCCCGCTCCTGAAGATGATGTTCCCTCTGGAACTCTCAGTGCCACTCTGATGGCAGTTGTCCGATTCTGTCTTATATCCCAGTTTCATGCCTCTTCCACTACGAAAGCTTGATTTTCGGAAAGTACAGACCATACCCTACAGGGAGTGCCCAGGAATGAAAAAGAAAACCAGTGGCTGATTTACACATCCCCTCGAAGCCTTTTCTTCTTTTTCAACACACCCACAGAGACTCTGTGAGGTTCCATGGCTCTTTTGTCCTCTATCCCAGCTACTTCAACTTGGTTGTTCAAAAACTGTTGCAATATAGCCATTTCTGTCATTGACTTTTATGAGGTAAACACTGTCAGCCTCCTCCCCTCAAGGCCATCTCTTTCCAAGCATTTTCTGTGGGTTAGTGTTTTGACCCAGAGCTTGTGAGCTGCCCTAGAGAGAGGCTCCTGTACCTCATCCTGGAGGAGAGTCTTACTGTACTCCAGATGGTGCCTCTCCAAAATAGAAGACCCGTGAAGCTTTGCCAATGGAGACGTGGATCTAGAAGGAGAAGGATATGCCATGATGTCAGCTATTTAAAGATTATGCTTATGTCCATACAATATATAATAGAATCTTTACTATCTGAGGATTTGTTTTTTCATTTCCTCTCTCTCCCCTACTGCCTGTGAAATGGTCAAAAGTTACGTATTGAAAAAGATGTTTTAGATTTAGTAAAACAATTTATTAAAAAAAATAATATCCTAATTTATTGAATGCATAAAATGATTGAATTGTTTAAACTCAGAAGTCTAGTCCTTCTTCCTCATCTAAAATCTTTGTCCCAGGAGTTTATGGTGGTCGAATATGACTTACAGAGCATGTAGCAAACCTGATAAAGCCTGTAGCTCATTGATAAAGTGTTCAATATGAATTGAGTGTTTTTATAAATACAGCACAGAGAATATGGTCAATAATCTATATACATAAAACCTTAATATGCAAATAGACTGAACCGTGGAACAACCAAACAACTGAACAACCGGTCACTGGTGTGCACTGACCACCAGGGGGCGTGCACAGAACATGGCGGGCATCAGCTGCCCTGGGATGGTGAGCGGAGGCACCAGACCTAGCAAGTGAGCGGAGGCACCAGACCAAGGCCAGTAGCTGTCATCAGGGCGAGTGTCTGGTAGTTACTGAAAATTCTTTGTTCCCACGTGCTGTGGTCCCCCTGGGTACTCATACCCGCTGTCAGTGCTGGAGCCACTTGCACCCACTGCTAGTGCCCGGCGCTGGCCCCTATTGCCCCTCAAGGCTTCTCTACCTCCCTCCTGAGGGGTGATTGGGGCCCACAGCCACCTCTTTCACCTGCTGCTGGTGACGACCTGCTCGTACCTGCTGCCGGAGCCGCAGCTCGCACCCACTACTGGTGCCAGCCCCACTCGCACTCGTAGCTGTCGGCCAGTGCTGGTTCCGTTCCCTGCAGGCTTCTCCACCTCTCCTTGCTCCTGAGGGGCAATTGGGGCAGCCAGTTCTGGCCCAAATCGCTCTGCACAGGGCCAGTGCCCTCATGTGGGAATGGCATCAGTGGGAGTGGAGCTTCCGGCAGACAGGGGACCAAAGGCCTCAGCAGGAAGGGCTGGGCAGGAGGATAGGCCATAGACCTGCCCCTGTGCCCACCACAGCCTCTCAGCCCACAGTTTCTTTCAAGGTGCACAAATTCATGCACTGAGCCCCCAGTCTTTATATATAAAAGGCTAAGTTGACTTGTGCATACGTGATACATATAAAGCTCTTGCTGGTGCCAATCACACATGCGTGTTTCAATCTGTCATTGTCAATCATGAATTTGATAGACACCTCTATTATAAAGAAAAGGCAAATAGCGATATTAAAATATTTCTTCTAATTAATTTTTTTTCAATGTGCATGAGTACATGCACCAGGCCACTAGTGTTGTAATAACTATGTATAGTGTCAGGTAGGTACTAGACTTATCAGAGTGATCACTTCCTAAGTAATATAAGTGTCTAATCACTTTGCTGTACACCTGAAACTGTTATAATAGTGAATATTAACTGGAAATTTAAAAAATTAAGCATTTTTTAAGAAAGAGGAAGAAAAAGAATGTATAGGAACTAAAATGAAAATCACTATCAAGTAACACTTCTTTCCTCCTCCAAGACAGTGAGATAAACTTAAATTTTCCATTTGCTAATATTTGGATCATGCTTTATTTAAGTGGGGATCTCAGTCTTCAGTATTCTATCTTTCTTTAGTTCTTCCTGTTGGAGGAAGGGAAAGTGACATCAAAAATAAAAAAATGAAAAGAGAAACGATAGAGAGAGGCTGAAGTCACAGGTGTACTTTGATAATGTGGAAATGTTGTGATGGAAATATGGAATAAATAATTTTAAGAAAGGAAGAGCAGTAATATGGGTGGCAGCCTTTGTAGAGAAAGAATAGAACTTTAGGGAGAGAGATCATGAACAGGTTTGGTAAATCAAATATACTAGTTAGGGGTCAGAATTTTTAAAAATATGTTTTTATTGAATTTTTAGAGAGGAAGAGAGAGGAATAGATAGATAGAAACATCAATGTGAGAGAAACATTGACCAGCTATCTCCTGCATGACCTCCCCTAAGGATCAAACCCACAACCTTGGCATGCAACCTGACTGAGATTCGAATCGGTGACCTCTTGATTAATGGGTTGATGCTCAAACACTGAGCCACACCGGCTGGACAGGGATCAGAATTTTAACTCACATTCAAATGCCTACTCTGTGTCAGCATTGGAGATTTTACAAAGATGAACAAAGCTCAATTCCAGTGGAAAAGAGTGATTACCTTTAATTTCTTTGGGTTTAAAAACATCAGTCAAAAAAGGTTACAGAAGAACTAAATATTCACCCAGTCTCAAAGTAACACCTCACCGATCATTTATTAATACAAAGGAGAAAATGTACCTTTGCATAAAGGGATCAGCTGGACATTATTCATAAACAGATAATGGGACAAATTAATATCATAGGTCTCTTGGTGCAAGGCACTGAGAAGTACACAATGTCTATGTAGAATTCCTACTCAAAACGTTTCCCCTGAATCTAGTAACCTGGAAACAATCAGACAAAGCCAAATAGAGGCATATTCTGCAAAACAACTGGCCTGGACTCTTCAAAAACATCAACATCCTGAAAGACACACAAGGTTGAGGAATGATTCCAGATTAAAGGAGATTAAAGATATGACAACTAAACCTGGTATCAGGTGATTTTCATTTCTTCTCCCCTTAGACAGCCTCCAATGTCACAAGTACCTGTTGACACTGCACATGTGTTCACTTACTTCATCTGATACAGATTATTGGTGCCTCTGTGGTCAATGTCATGGCAGAAAGCAGCAGCAAGCATGGCAAAAGCTTCGAGGTCTGTATAGTATTTCTTTAGTCTTCCTGTCTAAAAAATATATTTATATTTATAGTTACTTGGATTAATACAGCTCTATAGCATGAGCTGTGAGGCCTGCCTGCAATGAAGAAAGAGTTCTGTGTTTTTAGAACAAGTTGTTTTATTTCTTGTTGGGTATTGTAGCTAATTCTGGGCAATTACAAAACCCAGCAGGATGGGAAAGGATTGGGTGGATGAGTGAAAATAATAATAATAAAGGGATTAAAACATACAAATTGCCAGATATAAAAACAGTCATGGGGATATAAATTATAGCATGGGAAGATAGTCAATATTGTAATCACTTTGTGAGGTATATACATGTCTATATTAGTTGTAATGTGTGCACCTAAAACTAATATGATACTATATGTTAACTGTAATTAAAACAAAAATTTAAAAACAACAACAACCAAAGGACTTGTATGAATGTATATTGGCATAACCAATGGACACAGACACTGGGGTGGTGAGGGCTTGCCTGGGGTGGAAATGGCTGGCAGGGGAGCGGGGCAGGGTCAAGTGGGAGAAAGGAGACATATATAAAACTTTAGACAATAAACAAAGAAACAAAACTAGGTGGACCAGATAACTGAAATTTCCTTCAAGGACGTAAGTGATTATCCTTAATAAGTTTAAGGTTTCTCTTAAGAGTGACAGTCCAGCCAAGTGCCCAGGTATCCCCATATTGTCCATCATCTACAGGGGAGTTTGGGGCTTATGGGATTGTGGCCATGAGTTCCAGAACTACTGATACAGACTGATGGACTGCCTCCGGTTCTCACTCGCCATGCTCATCAGGGAAAGTGCAGGTTTACGATGATTGACAGCGCTCTGGACCTACCATCAGCAAGGTGAACATGGTCTGCCCCACATTGAATCCGTGCCGCCAGTTGTGGTAAGTGACAGAACGGTACCCTTTTCTCACGGTGTACATCCATCTGGTAAGAACCTGTCACCCACAGAAGATAACACCATTCAGACTTTGGAACAGAATGCCAAAGGTTGGAAGGTCTGTGACAATCTTATCGATTGGCCTTGTTTACAGAGGTTAAGCTGATGTATTTACAAAGTTAATAATAATTTAAAATTCAAACTGAAGTTAATCTTTTAAACCACAGGAAACCTTAGTGAAGTAGAGCACCAGAATCGCCCAGTACCTTACATTAAAGACCATCTACCTCTACCGGTACTTTGAATTTCTCCACCACATTTATTTCAAAAAATAGTCGTAGTCCACACTTAATCAGCCCATGCTCTGTGATGGGGAAGTCACTGAAGTGGAATTCACACAGATCTACTGCCTTCGGGTCTGGCAAGTCCTCTTTCTGTTAAAACAAGGACAAACTGTGTCAGACTGCATTCACACATCCAACATTGGGTGTGAAACAAATGACAATGAAAAGACACCATGTGCAATTTGCTGAGTCTTCACGTGCCTGGCGCTGGGTGATGCAGTTTGCATGTGTTATCCTCACCACAAACCTGCACAATTTCACCCAGTTTACAGGTGGTGAAACTGAGACTCAGCTATAGCAAGAAACTTTCTAAGTGGTGGATTCAATTCCAATCATATGCCAAGTGACTATTTTCTTTCTATGATGCAAAATGAAATGCTGGGTTGTAGCAGCTTCACCCATCTTCGATACCCAGCTTCTCTTTTTTCCTTTTCAAGAAATATTCAGGAAACAGTAAATTATTACTTAATTCAATTCTTTCATATTTTCTTGACATACTCATTTCCCATGAGACTGTGAGCTGCACCAAGGTGGGATTGTGTCTCCTGTTGGTGTGGTGTCCCAGACCTGCAGTGCCTGTCCCAGGAAGGGACTTGGTAAATGTTTATTGAGTGAATGCATGAATAAATGAATGAATGAGGGCCCTGTAGTATATTGGTACACTTGCAGATATCTTATGCATAGGATTATGAATGAGGCACAAGAGTATTGACATGCTTGGGAAATTTAAAAAGGGATCTTACCCTTAAAGAACTTGACTTACTGAAATGGTTATAGAATACCGACCAGGGAACGGTGAAAGCTTAGAAAACGCACAGAGCATAGCTTCAAGGCCTGGGACTGTGGGAGAAATTGAATGCCTGAGGGCAGGAGGGGGGAATTAAAAGAGGAGATATTCTGGAGTGGTATTTAGCTGATTTGGCAGGAGAGAAAGCGCCAGGAGGCAGGAGTTAGGGTCTACCAGATTGATGCAGAGGAGCAATTCAGTTCAGTGGGCATCTACTGGGTCCACTGAGTTTACCACTGTGTTGAAGTCCATTCTCTCAATAAAAAACACAGTTATTTTAGGTAAAATTACAGTTTCTGGTCCTCTAGCCCCTGATCTGGGATCGTCCCTAACACCCTTACCCCTCTTTCTCCCTGGGTTTCCCTCCTCATCAATGCCACTCTCAGACCATCACTTTAGGCAGAGACTTTTTCCTGCAAAGCAATGGCTTGGACAAGGAGACTAATGTTCAGTTCTGGGTTTGGATTAGCATGTCTCCCAAATGGAACAAGCCTCAATGTCCTCATTTGTAAAATGGGAAGGATACTAATAATCTTTTCATCTTTGTTGTTTTAATTAAAAAGTACTTTTGATTAAAAAGCAATTCTATTTATATGAGTCAAAGAAAATTTGAGGGGATTCAATTCACATCTCATAGTAACACTCCTCAAAACTCCTTTCTCCATTTCTCACAGGACCCCCTGACACCTTTTGCTACTCATTCTCATCACTTTCTCTCTCTCTCCAAACCCTCCCAGATTCCTTGCCCAAAGAGGCTTTTCTTTTTTCATTTATTCATCTATTATTCACTCAACAAACATTTGTTGGTTTCTGTGTTCTAAGCATTACGAAAAAAGTAATGAATAAAAATGCCGTTGCCCCCGACACATGTTCTCATGAGCAGAACAGTAGTACAGCTTATAAAAACCAGAGTAAAAGAGCCCAGCCAGATGATTCTGGTTGGTGGGAGTGTCATCCCATGTAACAAAAGATTGTAGGTTTGATTCCCGGTCAGGACACATACCTAGGTTGCAGGTTGGAACCCTGGTTGGGGTACATACAAAAGACAACAAGACAACCTATCAGTGATTCTCATATCATTCTCCCTCTCTCTCTCTCTCTCTCTCTCTCTCTCTCTCTCTCTCTCTCTCTCTCTCTCTCTCTCTCTCTCTTCTATGAAAATCAATAATAACATATCCTCAGATGAGGATTTTAAAAAATCAGAGCAAGGGAAGAGAGTTATGGGCAGTGGTAGAGGTGCCCTGTGCCACATAGCCTCCGTGCTGGAGGTGGTTGCTCCTGTACAGTTCCCAGAGTGTTATGTAAAGATAAAATGTGAAATTGTTTTTCCATGCATTTCAGGGTCTGTGCTACTTAAATGTAAATGTGTATTTTAGCAGGAAACAAAGTAGGTTCTCAGAATTATGATTCCCAGGTGCAGTTAAAGAAGAAACAGTAAGGTAACACTTGAGTACAGAAATCACAGGTTTTGAAGCACATGTCTGTGATACAGAGAGGTTATGAAAATAAAGGCTTTTGGTTGGTCTGAGGCGTAGGAAGCCTGGCCCCCAAGGCTGGTGTTCCGCTGTTTGCAGGAATCAACAGCTGAGGTGCATCCTGCCGGGCTCCTGGGATGCTCCTCCCCTCTGCTCACAGGGGCGCTGGCCACAGACAGCGGTCTTTGTTTTCCCTCACATAGCAAGCTATCCTGTGTCCTAGGCCCTGGTCTGCATGCCCTGCTTCCCCTTCTCATCCCCAGCCATCTCCAAGCTCCCATCATGAATCGCTGCCCAGCCCACAACTGCTTTCTCTTCACACCTCAGGGCCATGGCTGTCATCTCCTATTCTACCACCTTCTGCGAGTAGAATCAAGCCCTTGGCTTCTGAGGGCCCTTGGTACTTCCACTCTGTGAGCTTGTCCACACAGGGCAGTGTCAGTGTCATTGCTTATATTTTGGTCTCTCTATTAAAGAGGGGGCTTCTTGAACCAGATAAGAACCAGACCATACTATCTATCTCTTAGGACCTTACAGAGCTCTTTGTATTATATATAGTGCATCTCAGAGATTACTGAATGAATGGGGGGAAAACTGAACAAAGGATGAATGGGTGAGGTACTTCTCTGGGGCCTTCTCTCCAGATGGCCTATCTATAGGTGATCTAAAATGTTCTGGAAGCAAGACAAAGGTGGGAGGAGGACTTCCCTCACTTCCTTTGTCTGAGTCAGTGCACAGCTGCCTCAGTCCTTCCCAGCACAGTGACATGCACCTGCTGCTACACCTACAATATAGACCTGGCCTTCCCTGAACCTAGAATTAAAATGCACACCTGGAGAAAGAATCATGGTGAGGACAGATATATGAATAATTATGTAACCAAGAAATTATGCAAGATCATTTTGAAGAATTCCTCTGAAATACTTATTTGTTTCTTGAGTCCCTAAGTTTTATGCAGCAAAGATTTGGGCCAAACTTAGAGCAGATTTCCATTAAAATAGGGTGTGTCTTGGTAAAGCTACTAGCTCCATTTTATTGCTTCTCCAATATAAGATCCTCCCTCCTCTAAATAGACAACTGGAGAATTTCTGAAGTGTCATGATGTCAATCAAAATTTTGTTTTACTAGAAGATGCATGTTGCTGAGGGCAGGCAAGGAGAAGGAAGGGTTCTCTTCTAGGCCAAGTGTGAAAGAAAGTGTTTAGAAGTGAAAGCAAGAAGAATGGGATCGTCAGGTGACACAAAATTATGTAGGGTGGGAATGGAACCCTCAAACAGGGGTCAAATGCCACTGGTTCTGTGGTGGCAGAGGACAGGAAGACACACCTTATAAAAGATGATATGGGGAAAGGTGAAGTAGTCAGTATGTCTCAGTTTAGAAGCAGAACACATATCACAGATTTCAGAAGGACAGAGGAAAACAGGATGAGGTAGTTAGTTAGGAAATAGATATGATACATTTCAATTTCAATCAAATTATATTCAAACTAATGCCCAGTTGACAAAATTCAAGCATGGGGGAGGGGTGTCTCTCAACCTGGCCTGCACCCTCTCCAATCTGGGACCCCTTTGGGGGATGTCCAACTGCCAGTTTAGGCCCCATCCCCGTGGGTAATCAGACATCCCTCTCACAATTTGGGACTGATTGCTCCTAACTGCTCACCTGCCTGCCTGATCGCCCCTAACCACCCTGCATGCTGGTCTGATCAACCCCAAATGACCCCCCCCTGCCGCCTTATTGCCCCTACCTGCTCCCCCACCTGCCAGCCTGCTTGCCTCCCTGCCCCCCTGCTGGCCTGCTTGCCCCCACCTGCCCCTCCCTGCCAGCCTAATCACCCCTAACCCCCTCTGTCTTGGCCCACCACCATGGCTTTGTCCGGAAGGATGTCTTGAAAGTCTCCCAGTCTAATTAGCATATTACCTTTTTATTAGTATAGATTTTTTAAAGTTCCAGGCCTAGGGGGCTTAGCTTTCAGATGGGATCCCAGAAGGGCCATACTCAAGAAATAAGGTCTCTACCCTCATAGTAAGGGCAAAACTGAAATAAATCATCCATAACAAAATCTAAAAATCAACTGTATTTACCTGTCAGAAGAAAATCTAGTTCTGCGGAACAATAATGCCACCCAAAGGCCCTACAAGTTTTCATCCACTATGTCCAATTTTCAATGAAAAAGAACTATGAAGCATACTTTAAAATAATTAAATGACTAAAACCCAAGAGCAAAATTAGACAGTAGAATCAGACCTATATGTGATTCAAGTATTGAAATAGAAATTTAAAAATAAATATGGTCAATAAATTCAAGAAAATAGAGGGGAAAATATACAAAGTATTGTAGATAAAATGATGAAAAAATTTAACAAAGAGTTGGAATCTTTAAAAAAAAAAAAAGCTAAATGTACTAGAACTAAAAAAGATTAACTGTGGAATTAAAAAATTATTGGATGAATCTAACTGTAAATTATGAAAAATGAGTTTGGGTGTGTTTAATAGGATGCAAAAAAAAAATACAGGATGAATTAATTGGAAAAGGAATTAATTTCAACCAGAAATAATAGAGATGGCCTAATGACAATGAAAAAGAACTGAGTTCCTCCAGGCTCCAAAAGAGAAGTTAGTGATGGTAATGACAATTATGTCTGCTATCTGGTTCCTAGAAGGTTCATATGTTCTGTGATCCCATCATGTCTTCTAGGGTGGCCATGGTGAGATCCAAAGCTATTAAAATACATCAGACCAATAAATACTCTAGATTCTGTGCCTCAAGTTCCTTATGCCATGGTCTCATTTAGCTGTGATTCTAAGTTATCTGTGTGGATCAGACTGTAGGGGACAAAGGAAAGGAAATCAGGAAGCTAGAAGATGACTCTTTAGAAGAAATATAATTTCTTTTTAGCTTTAAAAGTTGTCAGGGAAGAAAAACTCAACATTTATTTGAAAAATGAGAAAGCATGTCATAATATATTTTATTTAAAAGGCATTAAGGTTAGAAGTAAAACACTTACCAAAATTGTGACAAGTTGTTTTTCTTCACAGTCTTCAATTAAATCTATACTTAACTTCTCTTTAAATTTCTAAAATGTAAAAGCAATTGAGATGTGAAATTCCTATAAAGGAGATTTCTATCTGATTCCTCTGCTCTCAAAATCAGTTAAAATATACTTTAATTTTTATCATGAACAACAAATACGTAACTATCAACAAGTGAATCTAAAAACCAAGGAAATTAAAAAAAAAATCTGATGAACAATATTAGCTGTAGAATATAATAGATTCAGAGGTATGGAAGGGGAGTGAACTGACGATTCTTGGGGAAAAGGGGAGAGGGGGATGAGGGAAGAGACTGAACATAAACTGTGCACCTATGGATGAGGACAATGGGGGGTGGGGAAAGGGCAGAGAGTGGGGTGGGAACCTGGTGGAGGAGAGCAATGGGGGGGGGGGGAGAGGAACATTTGTAATAATATGAACAGTAAAAATTTATTTAAAAAATATATATACTTTAAATATGCTGTAATAAGTTTCATGACAAAGATACATTCTGGATAAAAAAAAACAAAAACAAAAAACAAAAACCCACAATCTAATGCATCTGATTATGAAGAGTTTTCTCCAAGAAATAATCTAATTAATGTCTCTATTCTCCCCAAAAGTAACATAAGCTGTCTGAGTAAGGAGAGAGGGAGAAGATAGAAAGATAGATAGATAGACTTTTTTTTTTTTTTTTTTTTTTTTGGTATGTGGGTAAGAAAGAATATGTGGCTTATAGTTTTTGTTGTTTTGTTTGTTTTTAGCAATTTCCCTTTTTTCTTCTCAGACCTTCTCATCTTCAGCATCTCAAATTCTCAAGTCAAATTCTCTGAATTCTCAAATCTCCCAGCAAAACTAACCAATTAAACAACAACAAAAAACACACAACTAAAAACCACCCAGCAAAACTATACCCATACACACACTCTAAAAACTGGGTGAATAAAAGGAACAGAAGTGATATATCCCTTCATTTGGTGGTAATTAGAACACTCTTAGCAAATATCTACTTTCTCTCCCACCATCCATGATGTTGGCTGTAGTTATGTTTGGTCAATGAGAATTTAAGTGAATGTGATATGAGTAAAGACTTGAAATGTGCTTGCACAGTGGGTTTGCTCTGTTGCTCTGTCATGTTCATGAGAAGAACACCTATTATGGAGCACCTGATCAAGAAACATGAGAGAAACACATAGAACAAACCAAATGCACAGCTTGGTGCAAAGCCCAACTGAAACCAGGTCAACCCATAAATGCATGAGTAAGAATTAGATATTTATTGGTGGATACCACTGAGATGTTATGGTTGTTATGCTGCATTACATGGCAATAGCTGACCGGTATATTTCTCTTCCTGAAAATATTTTCCCCCCCTGCTAACACACTTGAATCCAAGTATCACTACTTGAGCTCCTACAGGCCCAGACACTATTCTTAACAAAGTGCTATTCCAACCAAGCAGCCTGAAAATCCAGTCAGGGTCTAGGTACACTGAGCCACCAGCCCCTCCCCCCTTTAGTCCCGCCTTCTTTACCTCCCCTCCTTAGCACAGAATTAAACCTATTCTCATTAGTCAGACCTCTGGGTAATTAGGTGAATTCCAGAAGCCCAGGTTAGATACCACCTAATTCCACAGGCCCGAATTCCCCACTTACCAAAATAGACTCAATTTCATCAGAAGTGGCTTTGGTCTGGTTCATGAGCATTTCCTGAGCTATCTCCTTTCTGTTTTCTAGCTTATTCATTTTCTCATAGGTATCAGTATTTAAAAGAGACCATCCAAGAAATTGTGTGAGAGTCTGAAATATATAAAATAAGATTCAATTCTCTAAAATGAAAGGAAAATTGATTTGAAGGCACCAAACCACATGCTTCCTTATCAATCTCCCTTTTAATCTAAGAACAAAATGTATTAACAATGCCCCAGACAATAAAGTTGACAAAGCCCTTATTTCTGAAGTGCACTGTGCACCCTGAATAGTTTATGAGAGGAGAGAAAATTACAAAAATCCAGTAGAATAAGCATGACTTGAAAGTCAGAGAGAGAGCTGGGGGTAAGAGCAAGAATAAAAGTGAATAGAAGGGAGTTGGGGAGAAAGGAGACAGAAACCTTCTTTCCCAGCTTCCTAGTATTGTAAAGACTTTTGATTAAGCCAAAGTTCATACTTTTGTGAAAAAATGTTGCAGTTTACAGAAGTCAGGAAAGAGAAATGATACAATGATACATTGACTGCAACCATGTGTGACTCATGTTTAATTGCCCTTCAAAAATAGCATTGCAGCCCTAACTGGTTTGGCCCAATGGATAGAGTGTCTGCCTGTGGACTGAAAAGTCCCAGGTTCGATTCTGGTCAGGGGCATGTACCTTGGTTGCGGGCACATCCCCAGCTGATCAATGTTTCTAACTGTCTCTCTCTCTCCCTTTCTCTCTGTAAAAATCAATAAAATATATTTTTTAAATAACATTCCAGAATAACAAATAATTATGCACCCTCTATTGTTTCATGAATTTCATTTATCTTCATTATTTTATAATTACACTTACCTCAGTAATGTGTTCATCATATTCATCAAAAGGTTTTCCATCCTTCCTGTTGTAAAATGTAGCTACTCCCACAATGTCTTCTTTCTTGTTGACAATAGGCAGGGACAAGACATTTTTAATGACCCAGCCAGTGTCATCTACAGGTCCTTTCTAAAAACAATAAAGGCACTCAAATTATTTTTTAATTTTTAATTTTGAAATAATTATAGATTACAGGATGTTGCAAAATGTACAGAGATGTCCCAGGTATCGTTGACCCAGTTTTCTCAATGGATCATCTTGTGTTATTTATAATACAGTATCAAAACCAGGAAATAGACCTGGGCACAATCTGTGAAGCTTATTCAAATTTCACCAGATTTATATGTATTTATTTGTGCGTGTGCATGTGTGTGTGGCTTTATGCAAACTTATCACATGAGTAGATGTGTGCAACCTCCACTAGAAAAGAGATACAGAACTAAAACCAGCACCACAATAGCTACTACCCCATCACTTCCCACTGAGGTTATTTTTAATTTAAAGAAAAAAATAATCTTTGGGTGTCAGATGCACATTTCCTGTGTCGTATCAGAACATGTCTAGGATTATATGGCCATAAGAGTATTCTGGTGCATTCAATTAAGTGTACTAGAACCAAGTGTCTATCCTCCTGTCTTTGTCTCCCCAGCCCTAGGGATGAGAGGCACTTATCTCTTTGTTCCATGTTTCACTTTTTCTGTCCTCCAACACCCGTTTAATTAATCCTTTATATTAAATTATTTCTGATGAAATACTTAGTATGGTTTCTGTTTTCCAGACTGATATATCAAGCTAATCTTTTTTACTGTGATGTAGTTCTGTCTGTCAAGCCCCTATGATGTGTCAGGACCTAGTTGCTGGATATAAAAATGAATATCTCACAGGCCCTCACCTCAAGATGACCACAACCTAGTGGTGGATGCAGACCTAGACATTTAGGAGTGTTTTTCAAAGTGTGGCCTCAGGGCCATATGCACTTTTTTTTTTTAGCTTGTTTCATAATCTCTGAACATGCATCTTGAGTAAATTATTGGATACTTCTTATGCCCTCTGAAGTCTGAGAATCATGGAACCATGATGTGGCACCTACACAGTATGCAGCAAAGCATGGTAGTCAAGCACACAGCATCACGATATTCATTCTTCAGCTTCCTGTTAGCTTATTGGTCATTCTTTGAGGCCCCAGGTAAGCCTCACCTCTCACATGAAGCCTTCTCTAACTTTTTTTTCTTTTTCAGAATTCCAAAAGCACTTATAGCCTGGACCATATAATTTAGTATTTAAAGATATTTTCCAAATGCTTCAGAATTGTTGGTGTGTTTTGTTTGTTTGTTTTGTTTTGTTTTGTTTTTCTCTGAGTCTAGAGCTGACTCTGAAGAGGAGAGAAATGGGTGGGGGTGAGGGGCAGGGCTGCTCCCTTCCTCCTCAGCACTGAGAAGTGTGGCCTGGAAGAGGGCAAGGTTACCTGGAATGTGAAGTATTCATCTGCGGGGGCATTCAGCATATTGCATATCTGTAAAGCAAGAGGAGATGGAAGTCCTGAAACATCATGTGGCGAAGCCATTAAACCCAGAACAAGAAAGAACACACCAGGGTGAGTATTTCTTCCATAGGTCTTGATAGCTCACAAGCAAATTATTGGCACTGGACCTTGGCCACGCCAGATTTGCTAACAACACATAGACGTTAGCTTCTCTTTGCTAATTAAGTCACTGGGTGACATTTATTACCATCTCTGCACCTTCCTACTCTCCCAGCCTCTAATGAGTCTTCTTCCAAATTCAAAGCAACTAGATGAATGAACACTGCAAAAAGTACAAGGACAACACTAAAGAAAAAACAAATATGCAAATAAATGCTGCACATATATTTTAGGAACTTGGATCTGAAGGGGGAAGAAAGAAAAAATGCAAACATAAAGAAAAGTTGAAAGCATCAAAAGCATGGTATTCATGGGGACAGCAAGGAAAACATGTTTTTCTAGTCTTTGTATCAGAATATAATGTGTTTTCTTCTAAACAACCTGATTCTATCATAGGAACACTGTAAATTCTGTACTTGATCACTTTTCCTATTTAACTGGAAAGCTAAGAGCAAATGTGCAGCCTAATTTTATTAATCTGGAGGACATTGTTCAGCAAATCGTTATTATCTTTAGTTCTGGCTCTAATTTACATCCTGTCCTTGTTTTTTTTTTTTGTTTTGTTTTTTCTTTTTCACCTATTTCTATTTTGTGTTATATTGCTTTATTTGGTTGTTGAAACTTAAATCCTTTTGTGACAAGGTAAATATGAAAAAACATACATGGAAAAAAAAAAAAAAAAAAAAAAAGGCTGGGGAATGGATCAGTTTTTCTCCTGCTGAAAAAAATATTTTCTCTTAGAGTTTGGGAGTCTCTAGTTAACCTACATTCAACTGCCAAGGTTGCTCTTGCCGATGTCCTGTGCCAAAGGAAGTGGCCACCTCACCTTTCCCTGCTATATTCTGGCTTTCAGATTTGTTTGCAACCCTTAGTTAATAAGAGTTCCATCCAACATTATTTAATTTTGTTCAGTAGCTTACAAATCCATTTTCAGCGACATATGTTGGCAATCCACTAACGAGAGTCCAGTGGTCTGCGGGAGGTGTCCTTGAGGAAGATCGGAAGAAAGAAAATCACTGTTACACTGAGAAGTGCACTGTGTACCAAAATAAAATGGCAACTCCTACAGCTGCATTGTGATAATACTCACGGAATCACTTTGATCTCTTCCTTCCCGTGCAAAATGTAGTCAATGATTTTATAAAAGATGATTTCCTAAGAGGAGAGATAGAGATTATGAGAAAAATCTTATTTCCCAATAGGTGCTTTTCATTGATGAACTTACATGAATAATACCTTATTTCCCAACCACGTTTCTTGGCATAACATAAAATCACAAACTGCTGGTGTCCTGATGACAAGCTTGTAATAAAACTAGAAACATCATTGGCCTATTATCTACATGAGCAATCCTATTTAATGAAAATTACAAAGTTGAATTTACTCCAACAATTTTTAGGGGAAACTTGTTTTTCCTTTAACTAACCTCTTCTATTGTCCAGAAAGATCTGACTGATTACTTCATTGGAACAAATCCTGTCATTTCTCAACCTGAGACAATGTTTGTCCTTCCCAGCTGGTGGTGAGCACTCACCAGCTCCGGCACTGGCTCATCTGGACATCTGCCTTAGAAACAGGATTCGGTGGCTATGTTGAGGACTAGCTCACTAGTTCTTTGGACAGAGAAGAACCTGAGGCCTGGACACGTTGTGACCCATCACCATGCCTTTCCTGTGTGCTGGGGATACAGTGGCAAACCACAGTTCCTGCCCTTTGAAGCTTGCAGTTGAGGGTGGGGAATAAAACTAATCCAACCCTTCCCTAGAGATTCAATGTCAGAAGAAGGACCTGGGAACAGTGAGTTTCAAAAGCTGTGCAAGTAGCTCTGGTGTGTCTCTCCCTGTGGAGAACCGGTGGTCCCAAGCCTTGGCTTATGGAAAAGGAAACTGAGAAGTTAAGCAATGAGTTAAGCCCCGGGCCACCCAGCTGGCGTGGGGCCAGAGCTGGGGCTGGAACCTCAAACTCCTTGTGTAGTACTCTTTCTATTACTCCGAGGTCCCACAGAAAGTTACAGGATTAGAACCCAGGCCTTCTGGGACTCATGCTCTTTCCACTATGCGTGGCTGCCTCTGGTTTTAGCACCTTGCACCATGTATGGATATCACCAAGGAAGTTGGCACTTACTCTGCCATCTGGTGTCTTTGGACCTTTATAAGGCTCGACTTCTCCAAGCTTGACTGGCCATTCATCATAGAATTCCTGGAGACAGTTATATTTAAACATTATTATACAAACTGTTCCACGACCTACCATATCTTATATGAGTTTCATGTGTTTGCATATTTTATGTTAATTTATAATTCTGGAATTTTAGCCCTGAAAAACGTCTGTAATTCCCAGCAATACTGCTTATAGGAACGTGTGATTGTGAACAAGTCTCAACTTTTTTCATCAGTAAATGGGGACGATAATAGAATTCATACTACAGAGTCATTGTGAGGATTAAGTGAGTAATACATACAAAGCATCTATTCTGATACCTAGTTAAAAGTAACTCTTAAAGAGCAACTCTTTTATGGAATATTAAATCTAGCAGTTTCTCACAAAGCTAAGTATAGTCTTACCATGTGATCCAGCAATAACCCTCCTTGGTATTTACCCAAAGGAATGGAAAATGTATGTCTACAAAAAGATCTGTATTTTATTTATAATAGCCAACATTTGGAAGCAACCAACATGTCCTTCAGTAGGTGAATGAATAAACTATGGTGCATCCAGACAATGGAATATTATTCAGCATTTTAAAAAAATGAGCTATCGAGCCCTGAAAAGACACAGAGGAAACATGTGTTTATTATTAAGGAAAATAACCCAATCTGGAAAAGCTACATAGTGTATAATTCTAACCATATGGCATTATGGAAAAGGCAAAACTATAGAGGCAGTAAAAAGAAATCAAAAAAAATCAGAGGTTGCCAGAGACTTGGGGAAGGGAGAGATAAATAGGAGAAGCACGGGATTTTTAGGTAAACTATTCTGTATGATACTGTAATGACAGATATATATGACATTATGCATTTGTCCAAACCCGTAAACTGTACAACACAAAGAGTAAACCTGAATGTAAACTGTGGACTTTAGTTAATAATAACTTATCAAAATTGATTCATCAACTGTAACAAATGCACCACATGAATGTAAGATGTTATAATAGGAGAGGCAGGTATTATGGGAACTAGCTGAACTTTCTGCTCATTTTTTCTATAAGCCTAAAATTCCTCTTAAAAAAGAAAGTCTTTTAATTCATATTTATTTTTTACAAAAGACTCATTGACGACACAGACATCTAGGAAATAGGCCAAGATTCAAGCCTAGGTCTATTTTGCTCCAAAATGCTCGCTTTTTACCTCTGTACCTTACTTTCTTGGCACTAGTTCTCGTGAACTATCATGACCGATTACTCACATAGCTGTCCACTTCTAAATGAACCACATTTAGTGTGATAAATGTTTTATGGGTGATTTTTAAGCCAGGCAAAGATGTGTGGCACAGAGAGGACCTTCTCCTTGGTCATGTCCAGCAGTCCAATGGAGTACCGCTCACAGTGCAGATATGTCCGGACTGTGTAGAGCACTTTGTGAAACTGCCGCTCAACATCTGTGAGCTCTTCAAATACTTTATTGGCTGACCACATAAGGATCTGAAAGTAGATATTAAAAAGAAACAGTTAGGAAAAAAAAATACACTATGAAAATATAGAGCTTTAGCCATGCGCTGCATCAAATAAAATGAATCCATATCACTAGACAATGCAATTCCATGTTTTGAACATGTCCACGTCTGGCAAAATACTGATTCTCTGTGTGGGATAATGAGTAGCGCTTTGCAAAGCTGTGGGCCTATGAAAGAGGAAAAACTGTGATTGGTCCCTGTGTCCAAGTGTTTTGGCTTTGAAGGGGAGGTCATCTAAAATTGGTTGCAGAGATAGTCCCTAGGCAGAGTGCAGTATTGGTGGCCCACTGGCTCCTGTGTACTACAATATCATTGCCATCTCATAGATGAAGAAGTCGGGGCTACCTTGGATGAAGTCTGAAGAAAGGAAGTCGGTGTACCTACAGAAGGAAGGGCAGGCAGGTGGGAATGGAAAGCCAGGGCAGACCTTGAGAAGACACCTGGGACTGAAGTTTGGGGGTCTGCTCCATGTAGGCTAAACCTCACAGGGGAAAGGAGGGGTTTGGACTTGTTGCCTCCGGGTCCCTTTGTCAGAACAAGTCAGCATGAGTGATTAGTCACCTTCCCTTTACCTGGCTTCTTCGGGATTCAACACTGTACAAGTAGTGGGTGTGATGAAGCTTTAGGATGATGGAAACAAAGGTGAGGTATTTGGAAAAGACCTACAGACAGCAGAGGAAAAAGCCAATTAGGTGTGACATCTTTCTCTCAGACCTATAACAAATACATTTCCTGAGCCTCTGACTCAGGGTTAGCATTACCTCTTCATCCTGCTTGGAGAATTCAGATGCATTTACTTTGTTAACTGCCATAACCACAGCCAGAACCTCCTTGCCCATCATGATCGGGGTTGCCAGCAGGTTCCTAGTGACATACCCGGTTTGTTTGTCCATGAAGTCAGAAAAATGGCTGTTCTGAAAAACACACACACGTTTGCCAACCAGCACAGAACCATGGAGTGCGGACCTAGAAATGGCAGCAGATCCTTCTGTCTAGTCCAAATTCTATTGACAGATATCTGGGACCCCAGAGCAATGGTCCTGAGCAAACACCCCCCTGCCCTGTGATTGCATAGAATGAAATTGCCCATTTCAGAGGGAGCGTTTTCCAGCTGAGCGGTAGCCTATCCAGGTTAGGCTGAGGTTGGTCCAGAGAAGAGATGTCATGGCCAAGTGGAAAGAAGATGCTGAGAGGAAGGAAGGGAAAGACCGAGGGTTACAGTGAACAGAAAGTGTGGTGGGAAGGAGAGCACAGCTGGAGTTACAGGTGCCTTTCACAGAGCTCACAAAAGTAAAATGTGCAGTTGAAACCAGAGAACCAGTACATCGTAACCTAAAGAAAAACAGTATTCCCCCAAACTTCTAATCTTGCCTACCAGGAAATAAGTGTTAACTGCTTGATATGTCTCCTTCTATGCCTTGCTCTATGCTTTGACAAAGAGTTTTCTGTTTTTTTGTGTTATTTTAATCCTCACCAAAGGAGTGAGGATATTTTCCCCACTGATTTTTAGTGAGAGTGGAATGGGGAGAGAGAGCGAAACATGTATATGAGGGAGACACATGGATTGGTTGCCTCCCACACACGCCCCTACTGGGGACAGAGATTGAATCTGAAACCCAGGAACATGCCCTTGACCTTGAATTGAATCCGTGACCCTCTGGTGTGCAGGCCAACACTCTAACCATGGAGCTAGGCTGGCTAGGACTCTTTTCTGTGTGTGTGTGTGTGTGTGTGTGTGTGTGTGTGTGTGTGTATTTAAATAAAAAATTACTTTCTCATTTCATACAATACTTTCATCATATCACAATATGTGATGGACATCCCTCCAGACCAGTGCATATGGATGCAAATTTACCTCCTAGATCCTTGCACATTACTCGACAGTGTGGAAGCTCCATGATCCACTCAACCATCCTCTACTGGTTCATTCTGTTTGTAGTTTTCTCCGCTGCAAACAATGCTGCACTGAGCATTCTTGCTTTTTTTAATGTTTAATGTGATGTGTTTTCCAAAGTGGAAATCCCTTTTGGGTCACCAGGTGTATGCAGTTTTTATCGACACAGATTACTTTTATAAAAGATTGGAATTCTTACTTCCACTGTTGGTCGTGTGTGAGAGAACCACCCTCTTATCAACACCAGATCCCTATCAGTTGCTATTGTTCTACCAGGCTAATGTCTTTCATTCATATACTTTTTTATCTCTCTCTTTAGAAAAGAGGAAGAGGATCTTCCCAGATACAAGTCACACGTGGTAGATGCAAGAGATGATTCTAATGCACTCACTATGGCGAGAGCAGAGAGGTGAGTTCGGGGAGGAGCACAAACGAAAGGGCTTGAAAAGAAGGTCTAGGATGGTGGTTGTCTTATTGGCTCTAAGTCAGAGGACTACGACTCTGCTTGAAAATAGACCCAGCCTTCCCTGGTCCTGACTAGCTTCTCTTTGAACCCGAGGCTTCTTCGATTAGAACTGAACTGACAGCCTAACTCAGAATCCTTGGCCAAAATGAAGGTGGTGTTGCTCTCACAAGTTGTATTATTTTCCTTTCTAATGTTGACGGTGCTTCTAAGAGCAGCACAACCTTGGAGGCTGGACTCTGACCTGTTTCCCAAAGTAAAAAGGTGAGAGTCCACTGGTGTGTAACTTCTGGACTGGAACTTCCACTGGGGAACATGGGCTGCTTGGTCAACAGAGCTCACGTCTCAGCTCAGAGCAGGAGTCCCTGCCTGTGCCCCAGAATCACCTGCAGATAAACGCAGATTTGCAGACCTCACAGCAGACCCATAAACCCTAATCCCCTAAAGGGGAGCTGTCTTCTCCAGGAACCTGCACTTTCAGTGGGTGAATCACTCCTGTGGAGCATCCCTAGGAATGCAACCCTTTACAAAGAAAATGTGAGGTGTCTGACACATAGTGGGTATCCAAAATATACCAGGAAGAGAAACCTGAAACTTTTTGGGTCTCTCTGGATGAAAAATAGCTATCTTTTACAATTACCTTTTTTTTTTTTTTTTTTTTTTTTTTTTTTTTTTTTTTTTTAGTTCTAGTTTTTTTCTAACCAGTTCTAATCAGTAAAGAAATTAAATGCTTTTCACTGATGGAAGACCACACCTCCTTCTGAGGGCCAACACGGCCCCATGCCATCAAGAGCCACATTTCTTTCCTAACTACTTCATCTGGTACTCCTCTCTGCTCCGGTAGCATCTTCACTCTCAGGCTCTTCCTCTTACTGTGCTGTTTGCTCAGGCCAGCTTATATTCCGATTTCCTCCTGTTACCCATTACAGGGCATGATCACCTTCACTCACACAGCAATCCTGGGCACTAGAAGGATAATCTAAATGCCAGAAACATGCACAATGGAGTTCAGTCAGCATCTCCTGGTGGACACTCCACTCTGCAACTTCAATGCTTGCTGCTAGTTCGCTCTAGATTTTACACACATGGAAATGCTCTCAAGTTCATTCAGCTGTTTTTGAGAAAATGGCTTATGCATTTGAAAGTAGAATGCTTGCTTATTATTGTATCTGAAAGTCCTGGGTGAAATCACCCATCCAAGTACAGGGTAGGATTAATGAGGCTTTCTACTTTTTTATTTTCACCAGCTCACACAATCCTCACTGAAGTTTGTTTGGGTCATTTCTGTATTTCTCAGTCACTAACTCCCCTCGATGGTCCTTCTTCAAAGCAGCCACTGAGAATACTGGAGAGAACACTGTTTAAAACAGCAGCCCACCTGGATCACGGCATTATTAAATTCTCACTAGATACCATTATCGCTGGAGATTAGGAGTCAGAAAGAGAAGAGAGAAGAAAGAGAGGGGCCATAAGCTCCATGTTAATCATTGAAAACTTAGGGTTTCTCCATGGCTTTCTTTTAACCACGGTCAGAATGAGAAGCACCTATCCATAGAATTAATTAGCAGCTTGCCCAATAGAAAAACAAGTTATTAACTGGAGAAGAATATCCCTCTGTTTCCTGTTATTCTAAGTTTTCCTGACTTTAACTTATTTTAAAAACAGGCAATAACCACTGACCCAGTTTTGTTTACCTACCCCCAGCCCCCAAACCCCTTTGGCATAAATGATCATTTATTGAGCACCTACTAAGAACCAGGCACTTGTATGCATAGCCCACGACACAGACAATAGTATGGTGAAGGCCTGGAGTGGAGCAGAACCAGGTGGATGGGGGCATTGAGAGGAAATGGGAAGATCTGCAATATTCTCAACAATAAAGACAAAAAAATATATATATATATATATAATAAAAAAAAAAGGACCAGGCACCTCATGTCCATTTAATCAGTGTATTTGATTACTTCCATTTCTCAGGTGCAGAAACAATCCATCACACCATTTCTCATCTCAGACCTGGATGTACACCCAGATCTGTCTGATATCAAAGCTGTCACCTTAAACCATGTGGCTTCCCTGTTGCAACATTTGTGGCCCCCCAGGTTTGACAGCATCCAGTTCTGCCTTTGTCTGGGTGTGAGAAGACCTCCCCTCTCCTGTGCCCTCACTGCCAGCCCCAAGAGCTGTGTGTGGCCAGCGGTGCAGTGAAAGATGGAGGCCCCGAAGGCCTGGGTTCTGGTCCCAGGCCCACCACATCCTGCCTCACTGACCTTGAGAAGAGCCTTCCATAGACAAGAAGGAAAAATAGATATGCCTTCCCCACAGGGTCTTTGCCAGAATCAAGCAAGACTGAGAATGGGAAAATCTTTATAATTTGCCAAGTGCAAGGAAAAGGTAAAGAATTAATAGAAATTTCATTTAAAGCATCCTTTTCTATCACCTTTCTCTTTGCAGATTTTGCCACAGAGACGGAAATATGGTGAACCTGCAGAGCACGAACTGCTGGGTGCCAGGGGCAGGGACTGGGTGAGAAAAATAAAGGGATTACAAGTACAGATTGATAATTACAAATGCCAGCCCCTCAGAGTCTATGCAATTGATCAACTGAGAGTCTCAGTCTTCAGTATTTTTAAGCTCCCAATTTGATTTAATGTGCATCTAAAGCTGAAAAGCACCACTCTTGGAAACATAAATAAAAATGGAGACTAAATGCGGCCTTTGTCTCTCTTCTGAGCTCAGGAGGATGTCTGTCTTCAACACATAAACCTCTGTCCCACCCGTAACAGCCAGAGGCCCTGGGGAAAAGGGGGTCAGAGAGACATGGCACACCCACCCCATATGGACTACCCCGTCCACGCTGGGTGCTCACCATGGACAGCAACAGACCAAGGCCAACTGACAGCTGCTCCATTCTACCATTTCCCCTCAACAAGGAGAATGGGGCCCATTAGTAAAATATTACAGAAGTCATTTTATCCAACTCTCCTTAGAAAGAAAAACAAATCTTGCTTGTCACTTTCTTAAGTTTGATGTCCTAGTAATTTAGGAGATGGGCTCAGCTGGAGTCTGGCCAAAAGCACATTTCCCTGAGAAAAACTCAGGGGTGTGGGGACAGCCTTCCCGGTGTGCCGGCCACTTTGCCGTAGGGCACAGCTCGCTTTGGTCACTCAGAGCAGCTGCAGTGGGCCTCTTGCCTACTGGAAGCAGCCTCAGTTCCCTGAAGGGCGGGATGGGGAAGGACTGAGGACTAATGTGTCCAGCGGCAACCCTTGCCACTGAGAGCTGTCCTGTGGTTGTTTGCTGAGTGTTGCTAATATTTGACCACTCACGACTTCTGGATCCGTGCCCCCCTTCTCCCCGTAATCAGCTTTGGGAGGCAGCATGGAGATTATCCTCTGGCCTCCACTGCCCCCTGCACCAAGAAAGCCTGTGGGGGCGGCTCCCAGTGGACTCCCTGACAGCACAATCCTCCTCTCTCCTCTCATTAACAGCAAATCAAAATAATGGGGCACGCGTAGAAAAAGTTTCTCCACTCCAGGATGTTGCCTATGGCTCTTGAAGAGTGGAGGGATTATGGGTGATTTGCATTTCCTCCCTTTTATTTGTATTTTAGAATTTTCCTAAAAGCAGCCAGCATTGCGATGATAAGGAGTAGTTAAATGTGATGTGTTTAAAACCATTTGTGCAATATTGGTCTCAGGAGGGTCCAAAGGTCCCAGTTACCAGATGGGAATTCATTCTTGATACAGATCTGCGTTATGGGGGGGGGGGGGGATTGGGGAGGGTGGGATGGCCAATGGCTCTTAACCATCACCAACATTCACATTTTTAATGATCTAAACCTGAACTTTCCGACGGGATTAATTTTCTTTCTGCACATTTGGGCTCTAGGTGAAAGAGTCCATTTAGGAGCCAATCCATCCCAGAGCCGGGTGCGCTGTGGGTGAGAGGCCCGGGGAGCGGCTCAGGAGCCTTGGCATCTGGCTGCTGGCTGCGCTCCCAGGGGCAGCCTGCCGTGTGGTGTTAGAAGGAGGAGCCCAGAGCACGGAGGTGTAAGCGAAGGTGTGAGCTGTACCGGCCCAGGTAAGCTGCCAACTTTACACTAAGAAATTATTTATTCTTTATCTGAAATTCAGATTGAACTATGCCTCTGGTGTTTTTTATTTGCTAAACCTGGCAGCCCTAAACCTGGGTACTCCTCTTCTCTGCTGCCCCCACTCCCCAGGCTAGAGCCAAACCATGGCACCAGGAGGGCCCCCCACCTCCACACCGAACCTCAGCTCCCTTTCCCGTTGTCCCTCCAGGACCCGGCCACGTCCTCATCTCCGCCCCACTGCCCCAAGGCCACCTACCTTTGTTACATCTGGGACATTAAGGGCTTTCTTCGAGTGAGCAACCCAACCCACTATCCCGATGTCCAATGGAAACACCACTTCTCTTTCAGGGACCACCAGGTTGTCCTCAAACGTGGATGTCGGGGTGACGTCCAGCAGCCGGGAGGCCACCTCGGGGGAGCCGTTGCGGGCCCGGCACAGAAACAGGCTGCAGCGGTCCGCCCCCAGCAGCCGCGCCAGCCTCTGCAGGGCCAAGTGCACCGCCGGTTCGGCGCTGCCCGCTTCCTCCCGCATGGCCGGGAGCAGCTCCAGGCACAGGGCTGCCTCCTCCTCGGTGGACAGCCCCGGGGAGGACCCGCTGGCCCGGCCCTGCACCTCGCAGCGCTCGGAGGCTTCTCCCAGCGCCCCTGCCTGCAGCTTCTTGTGGAAGTACTCCTGGGCAAACGCTGGGTGGTCCTCCAGGTAGCTCTCCACGGCCTCCTGGCTGACCTCCCCCATGGCGAGGCCGGCCTTCCTGCTGCTGTTCAGGAAGGAAGACCCTCCGAGCACCACCTGGGGCCGAGGACCGAGAAGGAATTACATCCTGGTCAAGGTTCCCGCGTGGATCCTAAGTGGCGTCTCCCTGAACCCCAAAGGTCAAGCAGAATGGTTGCTGAGCAGAGCTTCCCAACTGCCTGTAACTCTTGTGATGTGACAGAAGGTCCTGGCTTAGATTGGGACTCAGGAAGCACAGGATTACCGAGTTCTTCAGGACACAAATCCCTAAGCATCATTAGTGTGTGTAAGCCCTCGGAGAATCCTCAGAGCATCTTAGATCAGACGGCAGGCGGCACGTTGAAGTAACCGTTTCAGAAATACAGCTGCACATGCTGATTCTGCATTTAGTGGAATCGTCATGCAGCTAGGAAGCATCATCAACATATCCATGAACATACCCGTTAGCATAGATTGACAACTGGAATCATTCTTTCAAGACAGTGATATAAAGTGAAAACGACCTCAGGCATGCCTGTTTATATAGCAACTTGAATGAACACGGGGGGGGGGGGGGGGGGGGGGGGGAGGAAGGGTTTAATATCAACCCCAGATAGAATGGAATATTAATTTTCCCTCTTCTTAAAAGTTTTTTGATTATCCAGGTTACATGGCCTACTTTTTTTTCTCTAAAACCTTCACCTCTCATTGCCCTCACTTGAGAAAGCGGAATCTAGGAAGTGTTTTAAAGGAGCTAATCTTGGGCTTATTACTAGAGAGGTGAATGTGGCAAAACATTAGTCTGTGATCCAAGCCTCATCAGGCCACAGCATAAATAATAATCCTTATCAAGAGACATAATCACAAAAAGCAACCTATGCAGCTGCTAACTGGGTTTTCCTGCTAAGCATATTAGCTGGATTTTTTTTTCAATAGTAATAGCCAGACCGCATACATTTTTGCTCTAAGGTACAACCTGTTAAATGTACTGGATAAAATGTGTCTTGTCTGTTGCTAGGATCTTTAATGTCTCAGGGACTTCTGACCTGGAAAGTACACTTACCACTACTTAGTTTTGTTTAATGTTCAATTTATTAAGCTTTTACATTGATTAAGCACATTTTCCCAAATATTTAAACACTATTATGCAACTCATAAGTCAAACTACCCGTTTCATGGACCAATTTTCCTTAAATATTTAAATGCTGATTTCAACTTTACTTGAGATCTCTTCAGTATTTCAATTAAGCTGCAAACTTTGTATTACATACTCTCCTGAACAGAAATACACCTACTACTTGTGAGAAATTGAAGCACAGAGAAATTAATTAATTTGCTCAAGGTCTCACAGCTAGTAAGTGATAGTGACCTGACCCCAACTACCAGTTTAAATGGGATTAAATTAAAGAGTGCACCCAGGAGCTGTACAGCACATCAGACTAGCTGCTTACAGGGGAATATACAAAGACCTTTCCTCTAAGAAATTTAAAATCTAGACAGAGATCATAAAATGTCAAACACCAACACAAGAGTTAAATAAAAACCCCAGGAACTCTTTTTAAAAGCCTGCAGATATACCAAAGAATGGTTTAACTTCCTTAAACTTCCTGCTTAACAAGTTTAAACTTTTCAGTAGTATACTATATTAATAAACACATAATATTTATACCAAAACTGCTAAAATTTTCCACTGTGGTTAACTATTTCTATAGGAAGTAATGCTTATAGAATAGCCAAAACTGTAATAAACCGAGTTATTTTAATAACTGGAAAGAAGCAACGGGACGGCCAAATATTATGGGCATGCCATACGTGCATCTTTGCCAGGAAGCTACAGTAAAGTTTGGATGAAATAGGGAATATATTTGCCTGTTAGTCCCACCTGAGAATAGGTCATTGGTCCCAGTAAATGTGGCCACTGCCAACGCAGGAAAATTTAAGATATTTAATCTCCTAAACAAAGAAGTCCACTCTCTTGCTCACTTGTGTTCTTATTGCAAGGGGTGTGCTCTCCTGGCTCCCCTGAATTTGCTGTGAGCCATGTGAACCCCACACAATGGACTGAGGGACTGCAACTAGCCTAGTGCTATACTGGACCCAACTCCATCACAGGAAGGAAACTTTGGATGCTGGCTTTTTAGCTCTGCTGAATCCCCAGCTACATGTTTTCCAGGACTGGATGAAAGGAAACCGGACTTTGGAAACCCAAGGATGTAATTCCATTCAGATAAAAATCACTCATCCTCCCATGTGAGTCTCAGAAAAGTCTTTCTCTCAAGATATTGTAAATACTTCAACTCCCACCAGC
This sequence comes from Pipistrellus kuhlii, assembly GCF_014108245.1. NCBI lineage: Eukaryota > Metazoa > Chordata > Mammalia > Chiroptera > Vespertilionidae > Pipistrellus > Pipistrellus kuhlii. The sequence continues at coordinate 27,456,042 of NW_023425460.1, read as the reverse complement.
AATGGAGAAAGACCACCCACAGGGTCTTTATTCTCTGATATCAGCAGACATGTCAGCACATCCTGGCAGCTAACCGCAGAGGGCCCTTTCACCTTGCCCTTTTGCTCTTGATAGAGTCTCTGCCTGCACCTAATTGAAGGGTATGACCAGGCATCTCAGAGGTTATTAATCGATTAACTAAATTGATTAAACTTCACGACAGCTTTGTCATCACTGAAAAAAAAACCTTTTTGAAAAAATTAGTTTGAATCTTTGTGCCTGAACATGTTGGTTGAATAATCTTCATTTTCTCATCAATGATTTTGTCATCTTTTGAATGCAGTCAGAAGATAAATGCTACCCATTTTTTTTTGTTTGTTTCTATTTTTCCTTATCTCTCTGTCAGGATATGGATATAAATGTCTAACAAATAAATGTACAAAAGGGAGCTGGTTAGAAATGCTTAATTTTTATAATGGTAAGCGCATACTTTTCTTGCATCAGATCTTTCAATTATGGTAAAACATTTTTCAGTACTTCCTAGGAGTTAGTGGTTTGTTTGCTGATGATTAGTTAAGGCAACACTAAATCTGTTACTACAGGTAACCCCCAAAGTTCAGCAGCTTAATCCGATGAGAGTTTATTAATCATTGCTGAGGGTCCCAGGCTGATGGAGGATCCACCAGTGGCCAGGTGAGGAAGGAGAGAGAGCCACGAAAATTGGATGGGCAGCTTGCATGAGACCTGTCTGCAGAGTCTACCTTAGTCTACCTTCTACCGACCAAAACTTAGGCCTATGGCCTCATAGAGATGTAGAAAGTGGGGAGGTGCCCTTTGTCCAATCAGCCTCTTCCCCAAAAGTGTACATGATGGAAGGAGAGTACAAATTTTTTGTTGATAGAAGAATGGTTAGCCACCTATGCTACAAGGGCTAAATCCTGAGAAATTATATTTTAAAAAGAATGACTGCTGACCACGTTTTTTAAATAAATGTTTTAAGAAGCTTACCTAATGTGATTCATTTTAATACAACAAATAAAATCAATATCTATTGATTGAACACCTACTATGTGCAAGTCTTTTGATGACTCCCATGGCAAAGCTGGTGGGGATACCAAGGTGAATGAAACATGGTCTGTCACTCCAGGACAGGAAAGAAAATGAACTTTTGTGTATATTAAATAAAACAAAATTTTTCATCTAGAAAAAAACTGTTTGCAAAGAGAATATCTGTTTTATATTCTCATTAAACATTCTCACTGTAGGAAAATTTGGAAACTACAAAAAGAGAGAAAAAAACACACCAAAAAACAAAAAACTCCACCAGCAAACCACCTTTACATGCCTCTAGTAATCCTATCACACAGAAGTAATTGCTGTGAACGTGTTTCCTATTGATATTATATCTATATATGCATATTCGAAATTGTATTTCACATAGATGAATTTCAAAGCACTAAAGTTAAAAACATCAGTTGACCTGTTGACCTGTATTCACGTGCTGTGGTCATGAAGAAATTCAAGAGGGGATGCCAAAATAAACTGTTTTCTTTGCTGGTGTCTGGGACAACAGATTCATTGATTCAGCATTAAGAGAGAGCTTGAGTAGGAGGAGGAACATTTACACACACTGACCTTTAAGCATCTAACAAATAAATGAAAACGTGTTGCTATAAAAACAACCACTATGAAAATGCATTGAAATCCCCTACATTTATTCAGTATACTCTGCATGTAAGGACCATCAGAATAGGATCTGGGAGAAATGACTGAAGGGGCTGAGGTGTTCGGTGAACTTTTCTAGCATAATAATAGCTGTCCAAAGCGGAGAGCTCCCCATCACTAGAGGTGTTGGGGGAGAACCTGGGATGGCAGAGGGGATCTAAGCATTGCATAGTGGATTGAGAGATGCCCCAAGTCCTTTCCCACCCACAGTGCATAAATACTACCACCCATGTGGCCACACACATGATCTGGAGCAGACGTTATCTGAGCTGGTTGGGATTATACATCCTGTGATAAAACTGGCCTAATCAGAAGATCTTCTAGTGAGCCAGCAGGCCAGAAACAGGGCTTTCCTAGCTCCGGGCCAGTAAGGAGTAAAAGCATCATTGTTGGCTCTCCCGAGGCACCACTCAAATGGGAGCAGGAGTGAAGGGGAAGATGCAAAGTGGAAGCAGCATAGGTGGGTAGATCTCCAAAGAATTACAAAGTAGGAGCTAAAAAAAAAAAAAAAACTCACAAAGCTTCTCTCCCACCTTCTAAGTTCTTCTAGGTGAGCTAATAATCACATTAACAGAGATAGAGTAGCAAGAGAAAATAAAAGCGTTGATACATGCAAGGAATTAAAATAAGTATGAAAATACCAAAGGCAATGAAGGAACATTGGGTATATATGACATTTTGGACAAAGGAAAAGGTTGGAGGTTGAGGGGAGTGGTGGGGAGAAGCAGATAGGGGTCTAAGATTTCAAAAGTGAGAATGGCGATTTATAGGGAGTTAAAGAAGAGGGAACACAGGTGGTATGCAAGCCCCCCGAAGCAACTCAGAAACTGGGACACGGGGTGTCTGGCTAGCAGCAGCACTTCCACTTAGCCTGCTTAATGCACATTAGGCTAAGGCGACAGACATCCAGGGTTCTAAGGTTCTCTTCCTGAAGCAGGTGTTTCTCTCTCAGTCTCTCGGTCACGAAAGGAGGAGAGTCAGAGGTTCCTTTCTGAGTCTTTGTCTCTTAAAAACCAGTTAAAGGTCAGTATCCCAAAAGGCAGCTTCTGGGTCAGGAAGGTGATGAAAACACAGGTGCCTCTTCAGGGGCCTCAACAGTAACCCTGATACTTTCCCCTGCAGGACCATCGACTCCTTATTTCTGTGTTTGGCAGCCGACCTTCTCTTCCCCAACCCTCTCTTGGTCTGTGTCAGCAAAATGGTACCCATGCATCTGGGTTCTCTCCAATTTGGGTCTTGGAGACACAACTGGCCTGGTATGGAGGGAATGTTACAAAAGGGTATTTCTCAGTCAGATCATTAATTCCCATTCAGCCAGAAGCCGAATGAATCTTTGGGCTACATTGATCAGATTACAGGAACCTGTTGAGTCTGAACGGAAAGAGGAAAATAAGGGCGGGTAAACTGTGCCATCACGCAGACAAAAATAGCGTTAACAGGTCACACCGTTGTCACTTAATTGACCGTTAGAGTGTGTCGTGGGGCTTACCTCCCCCCTCTTGTCCACCCCTCAGACAACTGCTTTAGCTGCTTTGGAAACAAAACAAAGCCCTACTGTGGCTTCGACATGAAACGGTCTCGTAAACAATCGGTAGGCGTGTTTCACAGCGGTGAGAGCAAAAGCGCCACAAAGTAGGCGACCACCGAGGTTGCTGAAGTATTTCCTGTCCTGACCAGGGTTGCGTTTCTGGAGAATATTTAACAGGGAAGGGTTTTAATGCTTCTAAAAGATGTTGAAACGAAAGAACAAATATTGACCCACATGGCACCACCGGTCTCCTGAAAGGGAGTAAAATACATCCTTTATAAAATGAAAAGGAAAAAAAAACAAAAACAAAAAAACGGCTTGGCTGAAATCCTTCCCCAAGCCCTTCACAATTGGCCCTAAGAGGGCGGAGGGGCCCGGTTGGCACAGCCAGGCCGGCCGGCCGGGCAGCATCCCTGCAGGTCCCCTCGCCGGGAGGCCAGGCTTTCCCGCCAGGCCGCCTGGGCCCCGGCCAGAGCCCCGGGCCGCCGCTGGCACGGGCGCGCGGTGAGTGGCCAGCCGGCTCCGGAGAGTGTGGCTGCGTCCAGGCCACCCTGCGCGGCGCCCCACCGAGCCCGGGGGATTGGGAGGTGGAGGGAGGGGGAGGCTCGGGCCAAAGGGACCCCCCCAGCGCGGGCGCCGGTGAGTCAGGGCGCCGGTAGGTTGTGCAAGTGCTGGCCCCGCGCCGCCCCCTCCCCGCCGCGCGGTTGCGACAGCGCGACCCCCTCCCCCCGGCGCTATAAAGCGGCCGGCGGCCCCGCGGCGCGCTCGCTTCCCGGCTCCCTGCGCGCCCGGCTCCCTCCCGGCCAGGTCTGCGCGGCTCCGGTGGTGAGCGGCGCCCGGGGGTGGGGGTGAGGGGACCGGGGGACCAGCGGGGGTGAGCGGACCGGCGGGGGAGGGGGCGGTGCGGGCGGGCCGGGCGGCTCCCGGTCCAGCGCTCACGGCGCGCGTCCCCCGCAGGGCGATCCTGGGCGCGATGGAGAGGGTGTGGGCGCTCGTGCTGCTGGCCGCGCTGGGCAGCGCCCGGGCGGAGCGCGACTGCCGGGTGAGCAGCTTCCGAGTGAAGGAGAACTTCGACAAGACGCGGGTAGGTGCCGGCCCGGTGGCCCCTGTCCCCGCGTCTCCCCCTCCAGCCCCACGGGGAGCTCTCATCGCCAACCCCGCGCGCATCCCCTTTGCAGTTCGCCGGGACCTGGTATGCCATGGCCAAGAAGGACCCCGAAGGCCTCTTCCTGCAGGACAACATCATCGCCGAGTTCTCCGTGGACGAGAACGGCCAGATGAGCGCCACAGCCAAGGGCAGAGTCCGCCTGTTGAAGTCAGTGGGCTCTGGGGTGGCAGAGCTCCCGGCGCCCCAGGGTCCCCGGGGCTGGGCGCCAGGCCCTGAGGGGAGGGAGCACCCCGGGGTGGTGGGATGGAGGGATGGAGGGATGGTGGGATGGAGGGACGGAGGGATGGAGGGATGGAGGGAGGAAGCCTTCCTTCTGCCCAGCCTGGCTCAGGAACCCCTTGGCCTTTGCAGTAACTGGGACGTGTGCGCAGACATGGTGGGCACCTTCACAGACACTGAGGACCCTGCCAAGTTCAAGATGAAGTACTGGGGTGTAGCGTCCTTTCTCCAGAGAGGAAGTGAGTAATCAGCTCCGTGGGATTGTCTTGGGGGGTAAGAGGGACACAGCCTGGCCACATCTCTGGGTGTCTTCTCCAGTGGCGCCCTTGGGGAAAACGTGGTCTCTGAGTGGCAGGAACCCTGGGCGCCGCCTGAGGTTAGGGGTCTGAGATTGGCCCACCTCCCCCCTGCCCCCAGCTCATAAAACCTGGCCCAAGTTCAAAGGACCTTTGGGCTTGGGAGGCCTCCTCCTGATATTTTCCTGTCCAGCCGCTATTCCAAGGTGTGTAGCCTTCTCCAAGCTTGCCCCTCCCCTTCCACCCCAAGACTCAGCCCACATCACCACTCAGCCTGGCTCTGCATTTCATCTATCTCTTTGGGCTGAATCCCTGGGGCAGCTTGACTACTTGGGGCCCCAGCAGAGGCTGGGAGACCCCCATCCAAGGATGCAGGGAGCATGGTGCATAGGGTTGGCACACTGCCCGCCTGGTGCCCTGTCTAATGATGCAGGATTCTGAGCCAGGCACAGCACTCTTGGTGGCAATGGCCTCTTCCCTTTCTCCCAAGCACCAAAACTCAGATGGAGGAGGGAGAGCATTGAAGATACTCAGAAGAGCATCTTAAACTTGGCCCAATCATGAGAACAAAACATCTGTAGGCTCTTTCTAACCACCACCACCACCACCACCCCCCCCCCCCCCCCCCCCCCCGTTTCTCCTAAATTTCAAATCTGAAGTCTATTTGGTACTTAGGGGATTGTGCATGTCAGGGGGGATCATGGGATCTTAGAGATAGTTAACCCTACAAAGGTTTCAAGAAACAGATGAATAAACTGAGGCCAAGAGAACGTAGTGCTTCGCTCAGGGTCATACACGTTTGTGCGAGTCAGTGTCAGAACCGGGTTCCAACTCCTGAGCCAGGATTAGGTGGCCCTGAACAGCAGGGGCTCCTAATTTACAGACCAGTTTTTAGAAAGCCTGGGTCTCTCCTGTGGGATGGTCACAGGGGGCTGTTCAGGGGACTCTTAGCTGGTGGTCCAGGGCAGAAGCTTTCTTTACGTGGCCCATCACTCTACGCACGACACATGCACCTTGACTTCCTCTAAAGTTGCATATTAGGTGAAATCGCATGTTTTATCTAATTGCAGCGTCAGCACTGATTGACACTGTACGGATGGCGTTGTTATTTTACAAGGGGTAAAAAGCTCTTATCCTTAGAAGTAATCATAATTGTTACAAACAATGAAACAAAGCTTTCCAAGGTGAACCACATAGCACGAAATATGTACTTTTCTGATAACGTGTTACAGAAGTCAGTACTGGGGTTACAAGATGGCTTTCTAAAGAGCATAAACACGTAATTCTCTGTGGGATTTCGAGATGCACTCTTTGGAGGACTAGGGTCCTGTTGGTACTGCATTTGGGCAGGGTGGAGAAGACCCCATGAGCAGGTAGGGTTTTGCCTCTTGCCTCCTCCTCTCCTTTGAGAACTAACCAGGTTAGTTCTGCCTTTACCACTCATAGATTGAAGTTCTATCTATGATTTCATTTAGAGAAAAAGTATTGAAATCTTGAAAGTGATTGCTATGATATTGAAGTAACTATGGAAGGTGTAAGGATGAATTCCTTCTTAGGTATGTTTCAGAAAAGAAGCAGTGCAGTGTAGTGGCTATGCATGCAGCTAACGTTAGATTGCCTGAGTTCACATCCTACCGTGTGGGACCTTAGAAACGTTCCTGATCTTCTCTCTGCCTCAGTTTCCTCACCTGTACTAGGAGCACCTGCCTCATGGAGTTGCATTATGGGGAGGCTATGAGTTAACCGTGCAGAAAGCACTTAGAACAGTGCCTGTGACATGGGTTCTCTCTCCGTGTATGTTGTTATTACTGCTTAGCTCTCTCCCCAGTCATGAAAGATTAGCTTGATAGTCTGGGTCGGGGATGATAGGATCCACAGAGAGCATCAGGTTCACGACTCTCATTTTCCAACGAACACATTAGAGAAAGCCCACGTTAGAGAGGTGACTGGCCTAGGGCACACAGCCAATCCCCGGGTCCCCAGGCCTCAGACTCCTCTTGGACAAGGCCTGCTGGGCTCCTCAGGTGATTAGTCAGGACTAGCTTCACACCACTGTCCTCTGGCTCACCTGGACGGTTCGACCTGAGAACTGCAGGGAGTGTCTCATCGCTTTGGATTGCAGGACACAGGCGTAGGGAGCTGGAGGGACACATTCCAGGCCCACCACAAGAAGCCAGAGTTGGCTCCCTCTAACGGAGGGGGGTTTTTTGTTTTGGATTTTGGACTGGTAATCAAAACCTCCAAACTAGTTCATGTAGCCCCACTTCCTGGGATGGTAGCAGCCATGTGGCCGCTGTCTCTACTCTCCCTGGCCGTGCTGTGTGTGGATAGCTGCCTTCCAGAACTGTCTGGCTCTTCAGAGGGACCCACCTGAGCAACTGGCAGTGAGGAGGTGGGAGGTCTGAGCTCACTCTTTCTAGCAGGGCTCAGACTGCTCATCTCTTGTTTTGGGAGGAAGAGTCCAGGAAGGATTGTTAGAGTTTACATTCTTCATCTCTGCACCATTTAGCTAAAAAAAAGAGCCTAGCCAGGCTAGGCCTTTTATAAAAGTCAAGAAGGTAGCCGCTTTTCCTAAAAGTTACTTCGTTCCTCTGTTAGAATCCAAATTCTGGCAGCAACTCTGGGGGAAAATTAAGCTGCAGATTCGCTGAGCTAATAGCTGCCTGGATCATGAATCCAGGTCCTATTTCAAAGCACAGTACTTCTGTGTCTGAGGGGCAGGCTGCTGGGGGCCCTATGACTGAGAGTCAGTGAGGCCCATAGCCAGGGAAGAAATGATTTCATTTGGAGAGAAGGCAGACTGCCCAGAGCCGTGAGGGGAGCTGGTGGTGAGGGTGGGGCCCAGCAGGCAGCCCCTTGGCTTCTGTTCCTGGCCCACCTGCTGGACCATGTGTCTGTGCACCCCCACCCGGCCCTTGACACACTCTGTGTGGTTAAGTTTGGAAGGTGTGGGGGAGGCTCTCTCTTCCTGGGGGACCTGGAGTGAGCTGAAGAGGGGCCTCCTCCACCCCCTGCTGTGCAGCCTCCTGCAGGGCCGGGTTGGGGCTGAACTCCTGCTGGCTGGCATTCTCAGAGCCAAGAGGCACCGAGGGAGGTGACTGAGGACGGGGTTCGCCATCTCCCTCCACCCTCCAAGGCTGGGCCTCCAGTGCAGCGCAGGACACAGGGCAGAGAGGATCGCCTGCTTCACGACCCTGACATGAGATGGAGATGCAGAGCCTTGATGATTCTTGTTTCCTCTGCCTCCAATTTACTTGTTGCCTGGAGACAACATGGTGTAGCGTTTTTCCAACTGGGCCCCAGAGACCGATTGAAACCCGGTCCTGCCCTGCTCTTTGGGATACCCGATGAATTATTTCGTTTCTCTGGGCCTCACTCTCCCCATCTATCAAATGGGGGTGATCGTGTGCACTTTTTGGTTCATGTAAAAAGTAACTGGGGGGGAAGGGAAAGTGTCTGCACAATGACCGGCATGATTAAGTGCCCAGAAAGCCCCATTCATGGCTGTGTCAATGAGAATGTTAAATTAAGTAGAGATGTGCCCCCCCCCCTTTTTTTTTTAAACATATATAAGGTATTTGGATAAACTTGAGTATTGTTTCTCTGTGGCAGATTCTTCACCTACATTCTTATTTCCCATCCTGCCTTTGTTGGCTTCCCCTTATTCGTGGCTTACATCCAGTCTTAGGAATAAATACCTAAATTTCTCATTGAGTTAACTCTCCCTCTATCAGAGGAGTTCTGACAAGTACAAGCTCTGAAAAGAATATCTGATAATAGATGGCAGGCATCATCCCCCCCGCCCCCCAACACACACACACACCTCAGCAACCCCCAAAGCAAAGACAACTCTTTTGCCTGCCAGGAAAAGTAGGCAGGGTTACTAGACAGGAATTAGGAGGGAGCCAGAAAAGCCATCAGAGTGGCCTCCAGTGATGGAGAGGCAGGAGGGCAGTGAGGTCACTGGAATGACTGGGAGCTAACTGACAGAGACCATCTCAAGAGATGTGTCCTGATGTTGAGATATCATACGTTGGTGGCCATCAGACATCAGCCCTAAGGCATAGCTGTTGTTGGGGGATTGATGGAGAAGACACAGAAGGAAGATCTATTCCATGGTTTGCATAGGCCCATGTTCTCAGTTGTTCTTTAAAAAGATGCCATCACATTCATCACCAGGGTGAGAGGCAATCATTGAAGTGAATGAGGTTCCCCCAACTCAAACGTTTGATCTGTAAAGGAGAACAACATCCTTCTCACTTCCCCAGCTTTATAAAAGCTGTCGGAATTCTCCGGGGTCTCCTGCCCCTAACAGAATGGAACCCGTTTCAGGAAGTCGCTGGCTTCTCCGTTTGGGTTAGTTTCCTTGCGGGCTGTGCCGGCTGAGGGCGAGGCATTGGCTCTGGTTTCTGGCTTGCAGACGATGACCATTGGATCATCGACACGGACTACGACACCTATGCCCTGCAGTACTCCTGCCGCCTCCTGAACCTGGACGGCACCTGCGCTGACAGCTACTCCTTCGTGTTTGCCCGCAACCCCTACGGCCTGCCCCCGGAAGTGCAGAGGATCGTGAGGCGGAGGCAGGAGGAGCTGTGCCTGGGCAGGCAGTACAGGCTGATTATGCACAACGGTGAGTGGGCTGGTGGGCAGGAGCCAGGCAGCCACCAGCTCTCCCTGAGGGCTTGGTGGGCAGGGGTTTGGGCCCACCTGCCAGTGAGATGTGTTTCATCCTAAGACTTCACAAGGGAAGAGGGAGACCAAGTCTTGGTTCTTCTTCTTCTTTTTAAAAAATATATATATTTTTTTATTGCTTTCAGAGAGGAAGGGAGAGGGAGAGAGAGACAGAAACATCAATGATGAGAGAGGACCACTGATTTGATGTCTCCTGCACGCCCCCTACTGGGGAACGAGCCCACAACCTGGGGCATGTGCCCTTGACTAGAATCGAACCCAGGACCCTTCAGTCCGCAGGCTGATGCTCTATCGTCTGAGCCAAGCCGACCAGGGCAATCTTGGTTCTTCTTGATCAGGTGTTTCAGTGGCCTCATCATGGGGCTGATGCAGAAGGAGCCCACAAATGCCTTTTCTCAAAAACCTGGCGCTTTCACTAAAGTAAAACTGCAGGGGACTCTCTTCCTTTTTCTCTGCCAGTTTAGCCCAGTCGGTAGTCACATGGTTTTGCCCCTGGATACTCTGCCCCAGAACCCATTTTGACTGAATTAATAGTATTTGGGGACTCAGTGGCCCCCGTGAAGAGTTGGGCTGCAACTCTTTGGTGTAAAAGCTTAGAGACATCACCACAGCAAGTTCAACGTGATTTCAGCAAATGCTCTTTCTTTAACATGAAACCAAGTTGACTAGCTGATCTTCCTCTCTTGTATTTTCGGATGTTCCCTGGAATAACAAGTGGGTCTTTATATAGATTCTATCCTCATCTGATATTGACCTGAAAACCAGGAACATTCTGGTTGGCAAACTCATTAGTCAACAGAGCCAAATATCAACAGTACAACTATTGCAATTTCTTTTGAGAGCCAACGTTTTTATTTTATTTTTATTTATTTATTTTTTAAAATATATTTTATTGATTTTTTTACAGAGAGGAATAGAGAGTTAGAAACGTCGATGAGAGAGAAACATCTACCAGCTGCCTCTTGCACGCCCCCTACTGGGGATGTGCCCGCAACCAACATATATGCTCCTGATCAGAATCGAACCTGGGACCTTTCAGTCCGCAGACTGACGCTCTACCACTGAGCCAAATTGGTTTCGAGCGAGAGCCAACGTTTTTAAACTGAAACTTCTTCTAACGCCACTTCTTCCCAAAATAGACTTGCCGGAGGCAGGGTGGTATTTTGTGGAAGAGCCACACTAAAGGGGTCAAAGAGCAACATGTGGCTCGCAAGCCACTGTTTGCGGACCACAGTTCTAGAGGAAAGAGTGCTGTCTATTTGAATGGACACTCACTCCCTCGGGAAACTGGGTTTCAGAATCCAGCTACAGCAATGTTAAAACGTAGGAAACAGAGAACAAAACTGAACTTCTCAGTCAGTCTTCTAACTCGCTGAGCAAAACTCACCAAAACAATATGAACCCAGACCAAAAACATAAGTCAGTAAGATTCTGATGTCTCACCCTGGGGTGATCTCGGCAAGGATTTCACCATGGGCAGACTCCAGGCCAAACCCTTTGCCTCATCTCATGTAGCCGATGAGAAAATGAGAGGCTAAGAAAGATTACAAAAGTTGCTCAAGATCTGTATAGTACACAGCTGAGTTGGATGCAAACCAAAGGTTGTGTTTTTGTTTTGTTTTGTTTGGGCACCACCTGGCGATACACGGCACAGGACCTGGGGCACTTTCTATGAAGTTATTAGTGGGGTGGCTGCGACCAGGCACACTTTCTGAAAAGGAGAGTGCACCCCCCACCCCTTTGAAATGCAGTGAGGCAGATTTAAGACAAATAAAAAGAATAGTATTTTAGCCCTAGTCAGTTTGGCTCAGTGGATAGAACTAAGGGTCCCAGGTTTGATTCCGGTCAAGGACACATGCCTGGGCTATGGGCTTGATCTCCAGTAGGGGGCGTGCCAGAGGCAGCTAATCAATGATTCTCATCATTGATGTTTCTCTCCCTCTCTCTCCCACTCTCTTCCTCTCTGAAATTAATAAATATATATATTTTTAAAATGCCAAAACCGGTTTGGCTCAGTGGTAGAGCGTCGGTCTGTGGACTGAAGGGTCCCGGGTTCGATTCTGGTCAAGGGCATGTACATTGTTTGTGGGCACATCCCCAGTAGGGGGTGTGCAAGAGGCAGCTGGTCGGTGTTTCTCTCTCATCGACGTTTCTAGCTCTCTCTCCCTTTCTCCTCCTCTCTGTAAAAAAATCAATAAAAATATATTTAAAAAGAACAGTATTTCATAAAGAAGATCTCATTGCTTCCAGAGAAATTCAAAGAGTTGCAGAAAAAACCTTGAAGATGATTATGAATTACAGCCCCATCTTGCTGTAACCTCACAACAATGGGTCCATAATTCATAATCTGCCTTATACACTGGATCCATCTTTCTGTCACTGATGGCTTTGTTTTTCTATATTTCAGGTTACTGTGATGGCAAAGCAGAAAGAAACCTTTTGTAGCAACATCAAGGACGTCAAGTTTCGTTTGAAAACTTCCCACTTTCACTCAGCCTTCAACTCTATTTATCGTAGTTTAGTCTGGCCCTCTCTCCTCCCCGCTTCCTCAGGAAACATAAAACCTTCAGGACACATAAAAATACATGTGGGAATGAGTGAATCCATTTGCAATCAGGTGTATGTTTTTTTTTGGGGGGGGGAGGGAATTTCCTAGGGAGTCATTTGAGGCTTAGGATTCTAGACTGAATTATTAAAACATACGTCTCCCGTTTCCTATGATGTGGGTGTTCATTTGTGTCCATGTGTTGTCAAAGTGAGAAGTTCTGCAGATGGTTGGATAGGATGCGCTTCTATACCCTGGGAGGTGTTCTCGCCTCCCTGGTTCTTTATGATCTTGGCCTATTCTGGTGCCTAATCTCTACTAGGGACAGTGGCTTCTCCCAACTTCCTGCAACGGGTGTTCTCCATGAAGCCGGGAAGGCCCTGGCTGCCAGCCTGGCCAAGGCACCGAGGCTAAAGCAGCAGGTGAGTGAGTGTGGGCCAGGCCAGGCCAGGGAGCCCAAGGCCCCTGGCAGCCCAGGGCCTGGGAAGGGGCAGCGTGGCCCGCTCCCCTGGGTGTGTGTGAGAGGCACGAGTCTGGGTCAGCTCCGGGAAACATCCCCAGCCCTCCACTGTTTCCAGCACTTACCTCACTCCTTAGTTCAGAGGTGGCTGACATGTTGAGGAGGGGAGGCCTTGGGCTTCCCTGAGGGAATTGGAACCTGGGGCCCGTGGAAGCCTGGTCTGGGGGAAGCTCCCAGTGCTCGCTACCTGGACCTGGAGCAGCAGGAAAGGGCGTGGTGGGTGGCGGTGAACACCAGGTCCCCTCACCATCAGCGGTCCTTGTGAACATCACTGTGCATTTGCTGCAAAGCCATTTGCCCCCGTTTCCCAGGAGCCCCCAGGAGGCTTTGGCACCCGAGTCTCTAAGTCAAAATCCAGTGCTGGCATGCAGTAGCTGTGTGGTTTGAGCTGGTTACATGGCTTTTCTGAGCCTCACTTTTCTCTTGTGAGATGTGGGGAAACAGCGTCTGCCCCGAAGGGATGCAGTGAGGATTCAATTAGAGCACGTGGGAGCTGTGCAAACACGGGCCATGCCCGGCTGACAGCTATGAAATGTGTCAGGTGCGGAGGGTCACCTCTTTCCCTGGGTGCACAGAGCGCTGCCTGGGTGCTGGCATATCAAGGGCCCATGGAAGGCTCCTGGGCCCCCCACCCCAGTGTGCTTGTCCTCCCACCAGGGAAGGAGGAGACAGGTGAGCCCTCCCTATCGTCACACACAGCAGCAGATTGTCAGAGCCAGGCCCTGCAGCCTCAGTGTGACAAACCAGAGACCAGACAAGACAGCCACACATCACTTCAAAGTAGTTTTAATTCATCACGTCTATTAGATAAGGTGAACAGAAAATCCCAGTCCTCTTGTCCTGGAGCACCATGAGTCACTTCAGAAGAAGCTTTTCAAGAAACTCCACAAGCAATGGAACCGCTGCTGCTGATGTACTTGACAACTAAGCCATGTTGAGCACCTACCATGTGCCAGGCCCTGAGCTACTGCACATTCCAGGCATGGGCCCCGCCTCCATGTGATGGCATCTCCGTGGTTCTGTTTAGCTCTGGTTTCTTCTCTCTTCTCTCCCAGGGATAATTCCTAAAACCTTAGGCCTGGAAACACTATCTGATGACTGGCCACATTGCAGCTTCAGGCCCACACTCCACAACCCTGCATCCAGCGACTGTACCTAGTCTCCGTTTGGATCTCACTGGATTTCAAACGTACACAGCCATAGATAAAATTCTGGGCTCTCCCACCCCAAGTTTCCCCCCATTGTTGTTTGTTGGCCCCCAATCCAACCAGTGTCAAGCTACAAATCTAGACGTCACCCTTGCACCTTCTCTTTCCCTCACATTGTACATTGTGCTTGCTCCATGTTCCCAAAATATGTCCTACTAGAGGCCCGATGCACAAAGATTCCTACAAGAATGGACCTTCCTCCCCCTGGCTGCCAGCAGCACCTTTTCTCTGGTCAGAACTACCTTTCTGCCTTCCCACGCTGCCCAGAGACCCAGAGCAGCTGAGGTGGAGTGGAACGCCTGCGTTCCACCCTGCCCCCAGCTGTTCGGAGCCTGTGTATGCAAATTAACCCGCCATCTTTGTTGGGTTAATTTGCATACTCACTCCTGCTGGGCTGGTGCTGGTCACAAAGGTATGATCAATTAGCATGTTACTCTTTTATTAGTGTAGATGACCATTTCTCCCCCCTCCCCCCGCTACCTGGCCCCCAAATATTGGAGTTTTCCTATATCTTCTGATTTCATGACAATGAATCTCCTAAAGGGGTCCATGGCATTTCTTATAAATAAAAAAGTCACCTTTGGTTGTTCCTGGGAAATTCCTCAAGCATTATCGACATTAATGAAGGATCCCAAGGCCTTTCGAGTCCAGGGGAGGGGCCCAGGGTGGCGGTGGCCCTTCAGAGAACTCTGAGTCCTGGACCAGCTGCAAGATTCACTCCATAAACCAGCAAGGTGTGGCTTTCTATGCAGGATATGTGATTGTTGAACAGGAATAAATAAAAGTTTATTACATTCAATCACAGGACACCCACACTGAAAAAGTCCGTATTTCAAGAAACCCATAGCAAATCCTTTCATAAAGGACACAATTCTTTCGCTGAAGGATCGCCCCTTAATTTACTGGTGCCGTGAATGCATTTGCATAGGTCACAGTTCCTAAGGCAGGGCACCCTGGGGTGAGGGTCCTGGAGGTTCAGTCCCTCTGAAGACACACCAGTGGCTCACCAGAGTGACCCACTCTGCCTCTGGAGAGAGATTGACTACGTGGAAATAATAGACAGGTCATTTCTCCGGAGAGACGTGTCTGTAAACATGGCTCCCTTATCTGGGAAGAAGATGCCCCGAAAGACTTTCCTCCACTCGTTCCTGAAGAGGGACATGTTGTAGAGGATGGGGTTCAGGGCCGCATTGGCGAACGTGAAGGCCACCACCCAGAAGAAGAGGGATGGCCAGATGACCAGGTCCTGCTTGAAGTTCTGGACCAGGATGAGCAGGATGGTGATGATGATGGGGCTCCACATGATGAAGAAGGAGATCATGAGCAGGAAGAGGGTGCGGAAGAGCCGGAAGTCCTGCTGCGACACGCGGATCTGGTGGCTCTCCGAATAGGCCAGGTTCACCGTCAGCCTCTGGCGCGACGCCTTGGTGATCTGCGGGGACACAAGCCACAGAGCCACAGTCACCACAGGGCGATAGCCGGGAGGGCTGGTTCATGGGGAGCACAGGGATGCGGAGATGGAACCTGCTGCCCCCGCTGCACGGGGACTGTGTTGTGCAGAGAGAGCGCCCTTAGGGGGGTTTGTCCACCCTTAGGGAGGTTTGTCCACCCTTAGTGATATCTGTCCCCCCTTAGGGGAGGTTTGTCCACCCTTATGAGGGGTTTGTCCACCCTTGGGGGAGGTCTGTCCCCGCTTAGGGGAGTTTGTCCACCCTTAGGAGAGGTTTGTCCACCCTTAGGTGCGCTGAAGAAATGGGGCACCTGGGTGGCCCCCTGAGAAATAAGGCAGGAAGTCATCCACTCGCAGATAGAGTGGACGGAGGGAAGTAAAAGGCCTGCACTGGGTGCTGTAGAAGAGGGATGTGAGGACAGAAGAGGGATGTGAGGTCAGAAGCACACTGCTTTGGGCTGAACGTGTCCTCCCCCCAGATTTATTTGTGAAAACCTAACCTCCAAGGCGATGCTGTTAGGAGGTGGGGCCAGGTGATTAGGTTACAGGGAAGAAGCTCTGCTGAGTGGGATTAGTGCCCTTAAGAAACAGATGAAGGGCCCTAGCTGGTTTGGCTCAGTAGACAGAGCTCTGGCCTGCAAAGGGATTCTGGTCAAGGGCACATGCCCGGGAGGTGGGCTTGATCCCTAACAGGGGGGCGTGCAGGAGGCAGCTGATCATTGATGTCTCTCTCTCACTCTCTCTCCCCTTCTTCTCTGAAATCAATAAAAATAAATTAAAAAATAAAGAATCGATTCTCCTCTTCCTGATAAACTGAGAGCACTCCTTAGAAGTATTCTACTAAGAAAAGAAAAAGAAAAAGATGATAAAGAGATTACTCTTCATTCATCAGCAGTTACAGAACAGTCGTGGGATGTAGCCAATACAGTGATATGTAATAACCATGGACGTCCCAGGTGGGGGATCATTAGGTAAGTCACAGGAATATCTAACCACTCTGCTGCACACCTGAAAAACTAATTAATATTCAATATCAACTGCAATTTAACGTATTTTGAATTAAAACAATCAGAAGAGAGGCCCAAGCGCACTCCCTGGATATGGCTGCCGTGGGAAGACACAGTGTGGGGTAGGCAGTCTGCAGCCTGCAGGGGGGCTCTCACCAGGATCCATGCTGGCGCCCTGATTTCCCACTCCCAGCCTCGGGAGTGGTAAGAAATCAATTTCTATTGTTTGTAAGCCATATCATAAAAGGCTCCATGGGGGCTGCCATCCTCTCCAGCCCTGTTCTGCAGGGGCGGGGGGGGGGGGGTCTGCTCAGGAGACGTAACCTGCCATCTCAGGCTTGCATGCCGGAGGTCACATTGGCACACCCAGGCCTGGAAGCTGCTGTGTAGAATCAGGTTAGAATGTGTGTCCAGGTGAAAGCTGCTTCAGCTGACACTACCGTGGCCAACGGACCTAGGAGAGTGACTGCTGGGCAGGCTGGCAGGTGGGAGGGCTGCAGGGAAATGCCACCACCGCTGCGTAGGGGTGTCACTCTGGTCCTGAGTGCAGCCTGGTAGACACACAGGAATGATTCAAAAGCAGCCTCATCGCTTGTGCTGCCCACATGGCCTGTCCAGAAGGAGGAAGTCCCTGGTACTGTGTCTTATACTTTTTTTTTTTTAATGAATGGTGGTGATGCATGCTCCTATTTACTGAGCACTTATGTGCCAGGCCCTGTACATATCACTTGGTTTATCTCTTTAAATTCTCCCAGCAGATCTGTGACATATAATGTACTTTGAGGATCCCCATTTTACAGATGAGGAAACCAAGGCTAAAAGAGGTTAAACAACTTGCCCAACAGCACCCAGTGCTTGCAAAGCCGGGCTTCAAATATTGGCAGTCTGGCTCCAGCCCATGCTCTTAATCTTAAATTAGTTTCTTCCCACTCTCTCCTATCTCTGTCAGTGGAAAGCCTCTGCCCAGCCTGTAACTCTAAGCTCTAACGTCAGGAGCTCTGAGAAGGTGAACCAGCTTCCTGGTTCATCTCCTGCGTGGCCCCAGCAGGGCTTTGTTGCAGGAAGTCACAGGGCACCTGCCACGGACACTGTGTGGTAGAGGTTAGAGCGTCATTCTTGCCTCTGAACCCCGTGCCCTGAGTGCTGGGCTGCCCTGTGGCTCCTGTGCTGACAATGACTGTGAGCAAACAGACAGACACATTGGACTGACTCATGGGCCAAGCAGCTGCGAGGTTGCGTCTTTTTTTTTTAGCTCTGACGGCTGCTACTATTTCCTTCTGTGCCCAGTTTCTGCAATTTCTGGGGAGTGAGAAGGAGAATAGGCCCATTACAATGAGATGTGGCTCCCTCTTCCCTACTTTAGATGACAAGACTAGTCACCTGCTCTCCAGGGCTTTCAATGTCCCTGGCGTTGGGCAGGATGTTTGAGGTGCTTTTAAAAGAAATGCTCCGTTAACGTCTGAGGATTAACTTTAATCCTTAAAACAAGCCAGTGGGGGAAGTTCTGTCAGTGCCCATTTAGGAGTGAGAGATGAGGCTCTGAGCCGTGAAAGTGACTCGCACAAAGCCTGGAGATGGAGTGGGAGTGTGTACCTGGGCGGGAGGGGTGTGTGTGTGCTGAGTTCTGCTGCAGGGAGAGAGGACAGCGCTCCGGGAATGTGGTCCACGGCCACCTGCACAGCCACCTGGCACTTGGTAAAACGCACCTGATGGGCCCACTTTCAGACACTCTGCTTCTGTGGGCCTGAGGAAAGCCTAGAAATCCACACTTTCATAGACGCCCCAGATGAGTCTCACCCACTAAAGCATGAGAACTATTATTGGTCTGGGACAACAGACTTGAACTTTCTCCCAGACCTTTGAGGAGTCACTCTAAACAATTATATATATTATGTGAAATATATTTCAGAGAGGAAGGGGGGGAGAGAGAGAAAGACATCAATGCTGAGAGAGAATCACTGATTGGCTGCCTCCTGCACGGGTCCCCTTGGGGATCAAGCCCACAACCTGGGCATGTGCCCTGATCAGAACACGAACCATGACCTCCGGTTCATAAGTCAGCATCAACGACGGAGCCACAGGGGCACGGCGTGAGGAGTCACTTGTTAAATGGTTTGAGACTCGCCGCCTTCATCTGAAGGCCGTGAGGGAACCTTCTCTCTGCCTCAGACCCTTCACCTCTCCATGCCACCAGACCATGGCTGCTGACAGGTGGGCACACGGAGCAATTGCTCCCCACGGACCAGGCTCAGGTCCCTGAGCGCTGGGTCTCTGGGGGCTGCTTGGTCAACCAGCAACTTCCTAATTAGAATCATCAGACAATGAATGGCCTCCATGCTTCCAGAGGGCCCTCCTCTCTTTCCATCAGCAAACAGGCTTCAGCGCTGGGGAATGAGGGGCAGGTGTGGGGAAAGGCCTGCGTGTTCATTGCCCAGCACCTTCACGTTCAGCTGAAACACCTTGCTTCTCAGGTAAGCTCTGAGATAGAAAAGCGGTTTCCAGCTTTAAGCCACAGACGCAGTCCCATGCAATACACATGCATTGAGCCCCTTCTATGTGCCAAGCACTCTTATAGGTGCTGGGTGTATACCAAAAAGCAAGGGCACCTGCCTACCTGCACTTCCACGTCAGTGTGTAGAAGGGGAACGAGAAACATACAAACAAAGGGCAGAAGCATCTCACCTTGCCATGGCAATGGTTGCTGGGTGACAACATAAACCAAGCCCCAACAGCTAACATTGGCAGCCCGATCGAAGGTACTTGGGAGTGGCTGGGAGGCTATTGCCCTGGGAAACTGTTGATTGGAAAAAGCCATGGAAGATGTATAGCCTGGCTGAGTCATGGGTGAAAAGGAAGCAAGGCAGGCAGGAGGGCAGATAAGATGGGAAGACGTCTATCTGTGCTCCATCCTGACCAGGGCAGAACCAGCAACGAGGGTGGGGACGTTAGAGCAGCTTCCCGGAGGAGACTATTGGAGCGCCAGCCCAGAGAGGCGCTCTGTGGGGAACAGAGTCCTGCTGTCAGATGTAGCCATGCTGCCTCCTCTCACCCTGGGCTGGAGATCCCCAGCGTACATTTCCATAGCACAGACTCTGAGGAGTCCTGCAGCAAAGAAATCCATGTAACCTGGATTAGCCTAGCCTTTCCCAAACTCATCTGATCACGGAACCCTTGCTAATGTCTAACATCCCATGGAGTTCTAGAAAGTGCCTTACAGGGAACTCTGCCATAGAGGAATATGAGATCAGGGCGATCTGGAAGGCCACTTCTCAGGCCTAGAGAAGGAACCCGAGTTAAAAAGTCAGTAGTGGCAGGTGGAAGGTAGGGCTGGTGAGAAAGGGGTACGTGGTGTAGCTTTGTGTCCCGAGGATCCACATGGTTTGCTAATTGTGTCTCTGTAAATATGGCTAATTAACACTGGCATTCAATGATTTTACAGTTATACTCTTGACTGGAAAACTCGGCAGAAAAGCTGATTCCGTGTCTCCGAGTATGAATATCTTCGGAGGTATCCTGCCCAGACCCTCCATCCACCTGGTGGCGACTCCCCTGCTTCCAAGTTACCAGCCCGGCAAACCCACAGGTGCCCAGTGAGGACACATGGGATGGTCCACCCAGGAAATGGACAGCAGGTTTGCTAGTAAGTGAGAAGTATGGATAATTTTTAAAATGTCTTACATGTGCATTAACATTGTGGTTTTCAAAACATTATCATATCTGCCCTCATTTCGTTGCGTTAAACAATCCTCGGAGGCCCAGTTAGCCCCAGAGAAGACTGAGTGACTCGCCTAAGGTCACACAGAAATGAAGCTCGGACTAGAACCCGGGTCTTAGACTCTTCAAGCAGAGATTTTCCCACTGCCCAAGAGGAGAAGGCCCTTTCCTTAGAATAAGTCAGTCCTCCCTCTCAGGCAGCTGAGAAGTATGAGACACGAGTGAAAGGAGAAGACCAGGCCCTCTTGGCTTCTAAGGAACTCTGCAGCCAGACTACCTTCCATTTTGATACCGCTGCTTATGAGCTGTGTGGCCTTGGGCTAGTTACTTAACCTCTCTGAACTTTGGTTTCCGCATCTGTCATTCTTAGCAGTGTTAAATGAGTTAGTTCCTAACTCACTATAAACACTACATAAATATTCGTTAAATCGTTTTTAAAAAATAATTTTAAATTATTTCTATTTATCTTCCTTATCCCCCCACTTCTTTTAACATAACAATAACAGCTAACACTTAACTCGTACATGGCACTTACACATGCTAGGCGCTATTGCAGGCACTTTACAGACCTTAACTCTAGGCCTAAACTGTCCTCATACCATTGAAGGAGGGTCAGAAGTCCACAGGTGGGGGAGAGTCTAGGGAATACCACGAGACCCAGGATTAGCAGACTCGGATGGAAGTGGGGCTGGTGTTGAGCATCTAAAACAGTGACAGATCTCAGCACAAAGGAAGAGCCATAAAAGTGGTCAGACAGCAAGCAGGACCTACAAACCCCCACTTCAACATCCCTGTTTGCCAGGTGACCCGTAATACACTATAAAACCAAGATCTGACAACTGTAAACCTCTGAGAGGACTCAAAGGCTTTGCATTCAACCTTCTCAAACAAGCACGAATGCACATCCACACGGTTTTCCTGGCCAGCACATACATGTAAGCATGCTGCCTCCAGAGGTAGGAATCAGGCTGGCAGGGCTTTTTACATCGATACATGCTTGCTCCGAAGGCAACGCCATGGCCTGTGTCAGCCGCTTTGGAAAGGCACATTTCTGGTGCTGGGGGCTGGGGGTGGCGGGTGGAAGGTGGTGGTGGGAGCTGGGTAAGGTGCTGTTTCTGGAAGCTGCTCTGGGAGTGGGGTCAGTTTGTGAGCTGGGTGTGCGTGCTGAGTGTGCTTTTCTGTCTGTACATTATGCGTCAATAAAACATTGTAAAAGTGTGTATTCTCTCACTACACTGCTGTGTGTGGTAGGGAAACAAGGATGCAATCCTAAAGCCCATAAAATAAATTATGTCACAGCTGTATGACAGAAGGTCATCAAGCCGTTAAAAATAATGAGGCAGAGATAAAGGATCTGATATGGGAAGATGTTATGTTAGAGGGTTCAGAAAAAGAAGAAAGTTAAGAACCAGATAGTATCGATAGCATCTCAAAACTGCAAAATAGTTGACATTTGATCATTTTATATGATTTATCATGCACATAGAATAAAACTATGTATATATGTAAATAACTTGGAAAATATACAATGAATTGACAATGGGGGTAGCATAGATTTCTATCTTGTATGGTACACAATCTCCATATTTTTTTAATTTTTTGTAATACACTTGCATTCAGTGATTGGTGACAAATAATAACAACCATAAAGGTGTAACTTTTCTTCTTGCAGGAGGAGTAGATCTCGGCAGTGAGCCAGAATTGGGTAACTTCTAACCCAGAAATGCTAAGACTCCACCTGGTGAAGGTCAGCTGCGGTCCGGAAGCACACGTACCTGTAAGATTTTGGAGTAGCTGATCACAATGAGCAGTCCCGGCACCAGGAAGTTCAGAGTGACGAAGGACACATCCCAGGAGATTTCTCCGGCGAGGCTGGGCCAAACCAGTGTGCAAATCAGAATTTCCTAGACACAAGAAGGAAGAGGAGGTCATTTAAATGCTGGCTTCTTATTTGGCCTTAAGCCCATTCCAACTGGGGGTTTACCGGGCACCCTAACACTAATGTGTTACTTATTGGTACACTACCACACAACGGACAAGAAATCCCAGAATCCCTTCCAAGGGCCACACAGCCCCACTTACAAATCATCTGCCTCTGACCTCACAATAACTCAGGGTCACAGGCTGATAAGAGCCAGAGTTAGTTCCCAGGCATGACTCCAAGCCCAGTGCTCAAGGCAACAGGGTCCACATGAAGGCACAGTGTTCCTTTGGAGGCCGTTCAAATGTCTGCAAGTGTCATGCTGCATCAGAGAAGGGCATGGCTGACGCCAAGGCAATGCTGGTGCCCTGACTCAGAAGTTCTGTCCCTGGGGGCCTCTCCCCAGAGGAGCACACGGCAGCCCCAGACCAAGACGCAAGCACAAACCTCCATCAGCTCAAGTGGTGAAACCACTGGACTGTGGCCAAAGTACCTGCAGGTGTGACCTTGCTGCTGCCACTGTGTTGTGTTGAATTCAAATATTTGGCCCTAAACAGCGGGGACATTACTGAATAGTTAAGAGATGCTGCAACAATGTCCTCTGATGAATAAGTAGGCCAATGAAGATACTGCTAGATATCTGATAGAAGAGCTCTATCTATCTATCTATCTATCTATCTATCTATCTATCTTTCTATCTATCATCTACCCACCTCTCCTCCCAAACCCAAATGTCCTGTGCCCACTTCACGATAGGAACAAAACTGTTCAGGAAACAAATTGCTCTTCCAAGCATTTAACAGGTTTCGGAGAGTGTATTTGTGTAAAGAGACCATATCATTGATTTCTGGTGAACAAGGCATCTTAACCAATGTCCAGAAGAAATATTATCATCTATAGCACCATTCATTCCCTCATTCATTCATTCAATATTTACTAAATGCTATACTAGGCAAAGGTTTTTTATCATTCCTCAATATGTATCATAATTAGGTGGTCAAAATCATAATACAGTCAAGTAGTCCCTTCTTCTCCTATTCAGTATCAACAAAGCACTTAGTCCATACCAGGTAACACTTTACATACATTATCTCATTGGATGTTCACAACAACCTTATGGAGATGTATTATTACTATTTTTGCAGATGTATTATGATCACAACAACCTTAGGGAGATGTATTATTACCATTTTTCGCATCACACAGAGGAGGAAACTAAGGCTTCGAAACATCCTCCTCAAATAATTTAACACTAATGATGCAGCCCTTGTGAATCGTGTATTTTCCGTTAAGAGCTAAGGTCAACTGTGGTAGACAGATGTGAGCAAAACAAGGACGATGGGCCAGGTACAGGAAGTCACCAGGACAGAAAGCCAGAGTGCCTAACAATTAGCAAAACTGGGAAAACAAGAACCTCACCCCAGGGCATCCTTGGTTAAATGCAGTGTTTAATTTCATTTTAAAAATTTAAAAGAAGAAAATCAACAAACACCAGGCCCACAGTCACAGCTCTAACTCGATGTTATGATTTTGTTTCTGTGGGAAAGTCTATTTGACGTAAGTCGTTTGGATTCTAGGTTGTGACTCACAGGAGTTTGGCAGCGAATCAAATCTGGAAGGTGGAGGCAGGAGTGTTACAATATTCTCCGCATGTTTGAGATGTTTCCTGATTTTTAAAAAGGAAATTTGAAAGCCTAAAGTGCTAGACCCGCTTTGTTACTGAGCTACAGAAGCAAGGCTGGCTGAGTCAACAAGTGTCCTTTAATCCGTTTGCTCAGCCACTGTTGACCCAAGCCGTGGTGGCTGAGCCACGGGGAGGCCACAGAGCGTGGGCTGGGCCCTGCAGCCAGGGAGGGAGAGGCTCTGGGTAACTTCAATGCAGGGCATTGGGCTGGAAGCGCCCAGCAATCGACAGGTGCCAGGAGAGAGGAGCCACCTGGCAGAGCTGCATCCTGGAGGGTGTGTGAGCTGTGTCTGAAAGGATGGGGTTTCCGGGAAAGGGGGAAGCTGGAGCTCAGCGTCAGGACCAGAAGGGATGAAGGCAGGAGGCCAGGCACATCGTGTGGTTAAATGTGACTTCCACCCTCCGCAGCCCAACCCCCACCCCTCCCTAGCACACTCATTTCCATGGCTTCTTTTTGCAGGTGATGCTGAAATGTAGTCTTTTCAGCCAGTTTTCTCCCGAGCCCAGACTCCCCAGACTCTCCTGAGGACATCTCTGCAGAGTGCCTCCTGGGCATGTCAAGCCTCCCATATCCCACTCGCAAAAGCTTCTACCTCCTGCAGTCACTGACTCCGCCTGGAGCTGCCATTCCCCACGCTGCCAGGAACATGGGCACTAGTCCCCTGCCTTCTGCCTTCTGCCTCCCCACTCAAGGGAACCTCAGAATTCCACCTCGTAGCTATCCACCCACAAATCTCATTCTAACTTGTCACCCCCTCCCAGACCAGGCCATCTCTCCTACAGACTATGGGCTATTTCCTGCGCCTGCAATGTTCCTTCAGTCTCCCACATCCTTGTCTGGCTGCCTGCCTCTCCTCTTCACACTCTGCTAGATACACTTCTTGTCTAAGAAGACTCCCCTGTGGATAGGGCCATCTTTCCACACGTGCTGCTCAAACTTGCCTTCTCCCCACACTGGCTGACTTACAGCAAATGCCACCTGATTCCAGCTGTTTCCTGTCAGCGTCTCTAATGATTCTTCTGATAGGTTTTTTTTTTTTTTAAATGTGTTTTAAAATTGAGAGAGAGAGAGAGAGAGAGAGAGAGAAAGGGAGGGAGAGAGAGACATCAATTTGTTTTTCCACTTATCTATGCATTCGTCGGTTGATTTTTGTTTGTGCCCTGACTGGAGATTGAACCTGCAACCTTGGCATGTAGGACTATGCTCCAACCAACTAAGCTACTGTCCTCTTCTGGAACACCCTGGAGGTCACTTCATAAATCATCCTTCCGGTCCCACCTCTTCAAACAGAAACTGTAAGACTTCAAGGTCATTTTAAGAAACTTCGAACCCTACTTGCACATCTCCTCTCCTATCAGCTTCCCAACAGAAAAGAAAGAAAATATCAATGCAAGCAATAGACGTACTGTCTTTTATCTTATAAGCGTCCTCTAAAGTTAACAAAGGCAGGCAAATTGTGTTTCCTGAGCCAACCCACACTCGATAGACACACGATGGCATTATGGGCCTCATCTTAACCCCGGGCAGAGTGGGCCGTGGGACCAAGACTCCTAGGGAAGAATGAACTCAGGAAAATGACAGCAGGAGGAACAGACTGACCCCGGCTCAATTCCAGCTCCACCTCTTACCTACTTTCTGACTTTTGGCATTTCTTCCTCCAGGAAATAAACACAAGAACACCTGCTCATGGGACTGCATTCTACCAGGGCCTAGGACCACCTGCACGCTTAAAAAATGCACTTCCTCGAAGAGGCTGAGAGAGTCTTGGGCATGTAACCCGTGGTGAGGGCAGGGGGAGGGCTGCTTAGCAAATGTTTGTAGAATAAATGGGCCGCATATTCTGGCCAGGGTGGACCGTCCTCCCCAGCTGCCGGCGAGGGTCACCACCCCACTGGGGCCACGGCACACACAGGCAGGAATGCCGTTGGTACAGGCTGAGCTGACCTGGCTAACATGTCTAAGTTACTAGGATGTGCCTCCCCTCTTAAAATGGCAGCCTATTATTTCACAGCAATCAGGAGAATTGCACTGTTTAAAGAATGTTTAAAATATTTCTAACCACAGATAAGGAAACTAATAATAGCTGGTAATTTTTGAGCCCTTAACTGTGTCTGTGCCAGATGCTGGCCAGCCCATTTCCTGAACCTTAGTCCCCGTGACAATCCTAGAAAGTGAAAACCTGATATCAGGCCCGTTTTGCAAAGGAGGAAGGTGAGGTATAGAGAAGCAGGACTGCTCACTTGCCCCTGTCACACAGCTCCTGAACGAACGGCAGAGATAGGATTCAAACTCACAGCGTTTGACTCCAAAGCCCACAGTCGTCACATCAGATTACACAGCATTTTCTGAAATGTCCATTATTTCATCCTCCCGGCAGGGGAGTCACCCTGAATTGTTGGGTTACCCTGGCTGCCTGGCACCCACCGCCCAGATGGACAAAGGGAATCGTGTTTTTGATTTGGTGGGGGATCCAGGTGAGCAGAAAGCCCCCTGGCCAGCGCTCCCTGAGGGCAGAGCGCCAGCTTGTGCTCGGGGTCAGGTAGCTCATTCTCTGCGCCTGTGGTTTGGGTAGGAGAATGTTCTCCATCCACAACCTCCATATTTCATGTCCAAGTGGGAGGTGGCAGGCCAAACCTCTGGCCAGGAGGCGGGCGGTAGGGGACTGAGTAAACAAGCCTTTGCTGATTTTAATAGGAGACTTAGTTCAGCCTGGACCAGATTGTTCTTTTTAATGGCCTCACTCCCTTTTGTCCCTCCATTTCTCACTCTCTAACTTATTTCTTAAACCACTGGGCTTGTTCGCTCACCTATAAAATGAGATGTTTCCTGCATGCTCAGGTCACAGCCTTTGAGGAACCAGGGTTTTTTTTTCTGCTTGCTGGCTCACTGGCAGGTGCACGGTGGGGATGGGTGGGGGGAGAGGGAGGGAGGCATGACACAAAGGGGAACAGACAGAGAGGAGGGAGAGCTGGAAAGGACTGTAGAATTCTCATTACACACTCCCTCTCCACCTCCACTAATTTCCGGGAACAGGGCTCCTGTCACCAGCTCACCTGCCCCCCAGTCCCCTGCAGGGCTGTAAGAAGCCATTCTCTCCCTGTGGCTTTGCCCAAATCCCTTTCCTAAGGCTCTGAAGACAAGGGGGTGTTTCCGGATTAAAAGCAGAGGGGTCTGGGCGCCCAGCCCACGGGGGACGGAGGGCAGGCCACCTCACTCCGACCTCCATGAGAGCGCCTTGCAGGGAACCCTAGTCCTTCTGGAAGCGGAGTGCAGAGGGCTTTGACCGGATCCACAGCCCCCCCCCCACCACCCCCCAGGGGTAAAACACAGAGTGGAAAGACATGGAAGACAGTTGTTGTGTCCATGTCGGCAAGCAGTTGTAGTCTGGGCTTTTGGCCTGGAGGCGACAAGAGCCTCATTTTTTAGTGTTATTTGACAGGTACCTAGGCGTGTACCCACTTAAAAACAACAGTAAAAGAGAGAGACACAGATACACATCTAGGAACATAGGATACCCTTAAGCTCTATCTTTCATTCCGTGATTTGCCATTTGTTTTTGTTAAAAAAAAAAAAGGGGGGGGGAGAGAAATCCCTCAAGTTCTGTTTAAAAATACAGAAGCACTATCTCAGTGAGGAAATTACTTAAAAAATAAATAAATCCAAAGACCAATCAGTCTTCAAGCGGATCCAACCGGTCTGGGGTGAGGCCTGGCCTTCCACTTACTTGAGAGCGTCTGTGTGGCCACCTGGATCCTCAGGTGTATCTGGGCAGAGGAGACCAGCTGCCCATGGTCTCCCCATGAAGCTAGGGCCCTTGGTCTCCCCATGCCCATGGCGCCCACCAGCTCAACTAACCCCAGCTTTTCTGGCCCCCCTTAAAGAGACACGCCACAGGCTCCTATTCTTTGATCAACTGCCACAGGCCTGAAACAATCCAAACAAGCAAAACCCCACAATGTATTCCACGCAAGACATCAACTATTAAGAGGGAGACTTTTAGGATTGAGGTGTGTTAAAAAGATACTGCTTACACAGGATGCAGACTTCTCCCCCACCCCCAGTAAAAGGTGACAGACAGGTCAGGGGAGACCCCCAGAGAAGCCCACGTCTGTGCCCAGGCCCTGGAAGAGACACCAGGGAGGCAGTGGACGAAGCTCAAAGCCTTCTCCTCACCACCCTCCCCTCCCCAACCCAGCCTCCCTCCCTTCCCACCCCTCTGGCCACAGCATGGGCTTCTCTTTGGGGCTGTGGTTTGTGTCAGGCTGGCTCCGGGTGCCCACCCTCCCTCCTAGGGCCAGGGCTGAGCATCCGTGGGGAGCAACCTCTGGAGGAAGAAGAGGGGGGAGGGAGCCAGCCAAACGCAGCAGCCTGGGGAGGCTGAGCCGCCTGTTGGGAAGGCGCACAGACATGAGTCCTGCCCCTGCCCCTGCCCCTCCTCTCAAGGCGCAGGAAGACCAACACAGAGGGGCTGACGGCCAGAACCGCCGGCCGGCCGCTGTCCTCCCAGCCCGCGCTCCAGCCCGGAGTCCTGGCGTGAACCGCAGCTCGCAAACCCTGCCGGCCCAGCGGGCTGGCACCGCAAACAGACCAGCACCCGGGGGCTGGAGCGCGGAAGGAGCGGACCAGAGCCGATATCATGAGTGTCCGCAGAACTGTTTTTAGATGGTGGACCCACTCCCACGATCCCAATGACAACTGGGGGGTCGTGCTGCTCTGAATAAGGCTCATGGGCCCAGCCCCTGGGACCTGCGGGCATTTCGGGTGCCCAGGATATTCTGAAACCGCCCATCACCCGGGTTCCCAGGGCAAGCTCCCGTGGGCTGGTCTCACCCTTCCATCTCGAAGTTGGAGACACTGATGCTCCAGGAGAAACCACAATCCCCTCCCAGAAACCGCCCTCCCCGAGGCAGGATTGGTCCTGGGGTCTCCAGGTCTCCAATCCCCTTTCTCCCCGGTGCATCCACATGCACCTGCGCCCTCCAAGCAGGGCCCGCGCCAGCTCGAACTGAACCTGCTGAGCGCGACCCCAGCTCCTCCTCGGCTACTCCTCGGCCCCGGGCTCCGCTTCCTCGTCTGCAGAGTGGGTGTGACGGGTACTGTCGCATGGGATTCACCACTCCGAGTCCCCTAAGTTCCCTCTGGCTGGCTGTGAAGCCCCCGTTATTTCACTACTGTTGCAATGAAGAGTGGGTGCATCTTACAGACATTTTGGGGACCCCACCTGCAGCATTTGGGAGGGGGTTTACGGGACCCACATGGCACGGTTGCCGTGAAATTTAAGACAGAAACTCCACAGCCAACGGCCTATCATCGCTGCCCCCTTTCATCGCTGCCCTATCATCGCTGCTGTGAACCTTCATCCCCGCGGCCCTTTGATCCCCGTCCTCCCGCCCGCCCGCCCAGCCAGCGGCGCGCTCACCTGCTCGGAGCCGGGCAGGCGCTGCGGGAGGACGTGGAAGAAGACGCAGAGCGGCAGCGCGGCCAGCGCCGAGTAGCCCCAGATGAGCGCCAGCAGCGCCGCCCGCGCCCGCGGCCCGGGGCCCCGCACGCCGCGCTGCAGCCGCACGATGCACACCACGCGCTCCAGGCTCACGGCCGCCAGCGTGAGGATGGTGACGCTGCCGCTCAGGGTCATCACGTAGAGGAGCAGGTGGCAGGCGGCCGGGCCCAGCGCCCAGGCCTCGGTCCAGCGCACGGCCAGCACGAGCGGGATGGCGCCGGTGAAGAGGAGGTCGGCGCAGAAGAGGTTGAGCACCAGGCAGGCGGTGGTGCCGCGGCGCCGGCGGCGCGCCACCAGCACCAGGGCGCACGCGTTGCCCAGCAGCGACACCGCGAAGATGAGCGCCAGCACCACGGTCTCCACGGCGCTCAGCACCAGCCGGTGGTCGCCCTTGACCTCGGAGAAGAAGGAGAAGCGCGTCCGGTTGTCCGGCGCCGGGAGGCGCGGGGGCCCGGTGCCCGCGGCCGCCGCCAGCGCGCAGTCAGGGGACATGCCCGGCGGCCGGCGGCCCGCAGCCGTCTGCGAGCGAGCGCGCTCCTCTGGGACGCGGCTGCGCCCGGCCTGGGGCAGAGGGAGGGAGGGAGGGAGGGAGAGAGGGAGGGAGGGAAGGAAGGAGGCGGTGGCGACACCTCCCCGTTGACCCCCTCCCGGCGGGGGAGCTCGGGCGCTGGGCGTAGCGGCTGAGCCAGGGCGCGCGGGAATGAGGAAGTGCCGGGCTGCAAACACCGGGCTGGGGACGTCCCTCCCGGCCGCGCAGGAAGGGGGTCCGTCTAGAACAGAGTTTCCCAAAGTGTGGTACACGTACCCCCAGGGGTTCGGGAAGAGTTTGGTGGGGGTACGCGTTGCACCGGAGTTTGGTGGGGATATGCACTGCACCGTGCTTAGCTGCGCCTGATTCTACGTTCTCATGAGCACGAGGGGTACTCAGCGTCACGAAAATTATAGAAGGGTACACATATGTCAAAAGTTTGGGAAACACTGGGCTAGAAAGAGATTCCACAATCTTGTTCAAGTTGTAAAGTTCAAGTTGTAAAATAACCAGCTTGCTTGCTGACACAGTGGAAAAGGGGCGAGAGACTGAAATGAAGAGAACTTAATTTGTGTCGGTGTCTCTGTGTTTTTAGGGAGGGTCCAGTGTGGCAGTCCCAGTGCTTTCTGAGGGAACGGGTGTGTGTGTGGATGTGCTTATTACCCTGTCAGGTGGATCTGAGCTGACAATGTGACCTCTGACCTGAGGGGCAGTTTGCAAGTCCATGGGAGATGTCCCGCTTGAATCTTGACTAAGTTCAAGTTGTAAAATAATGAGGTTGCTTGCTGACACCTTTGAAAAGGGGCGAGAAATTGAAATGAAGGGATCTTCACCCCCAGGTTTGGGAGCGCCCCAAGGGCTGAGAACCCCCGGAACCCCTGGGGGCCTCGCCGGCCTCTCCCATACTCCAGTGCACCCTTCAATCCACTGATGAAGCTAACATTGATTCTGGAGTGTCAGAGCAGGACTGTGGAAATCACTTTGGCCTGCACTGGTCAGGCTTCACCAAAAAGGCCCCCCCCACCCCCGGGTTTGAGGGGTGACTTCCAAAGCACCTTACAAATGGATCCAGATGTGGGGGGAGGTGATAGGAGGAGGATTTTTTATTTTATCATTGCTTAGGAACGTGACTTAGGGGGAGTGTTTCATCTCTCTGTGCCCCAGTTTCTTAGCCCACAAAGTGGGAATAACAAGACATCTGATTGGGTAATGCTGAGGATCACATAAGGAGATTAACACAACACTTACCACACAGTAATTGCCTGGGAAGTGTCAATTATCAGTTACTGAAATGAAAATGTACGTAAATTTGGCATTCTGAGCAATGATATAAAATGCCTTCAAGTGAAAAGAGTGATCGTGAATGAACTTGACACCCCGGAAGGACATCCCAGTGGTTTCGGGTGTACACACAGGCTGTGAATGTGCCTCTGGCACCCCAGTTGGACAAGCCATGAGAAATCAAACCCCCTTAGAGGTGAGGAAACTATGGCACGGAAAGAAGTGACTTGTCCAAGGAGGCCCCTGGTTAGTAATAAAGAGCCATGCCATGTCCCTGCCCTGCCCCACACATTCCCACCACGCCCATGCCATCTCGTTACAGGAAGTTAGGAGTTAGAGAGTGTCAAGTGTGCTTGTGGCCCTAACAGTCCAACTTCCTCACCGCCCAGGCCATCACCCCCTCTCCCCTTTGCCACACTGCCAGGCCTCTCCCACTTGCCCGTTCTGTCTTGTGAGTGTCTCTGTGTATTTATGAAGGGTCCCAGTGCTTTCTGAGGGGAGGGGTGTGTGTGTGGGGGTCTGCTTATTACTGTGCCATGTGGGTCTGAGTTGACAATGTGACCTCTGACCTGAGAGGCAGTTTGCAAGTCAATGAGAGATGTTCCACTTAAATCTCGACTAAGTTCAAGTTGTAAAATAACCTTGGACAAGTCACTTGCTTGCTGACACAGTTGAAAAGGGGTGAGAGATTGAAATTAAGGGAACTTAGATGGAAAGGGGCGTTGTCTGACTGGGGTCAGAGGACAATAGTTTTGTGTGAGGGAAAGGAAAGCTGTATGTGTGGGAGAGAGAGAGAGAGAGAGAGAGAGAGAGTGAGGCAATTGCATTATTTCAAGCTGAAGTGCCATGGGGACAGAAAGGTTTCCCCAGAGTGAAGGTGAGGTCTCTGAGCTAGAAGGACTTCTCCATTACTACCCTCCAGGCTTCTCCCAATGGTAAAAGGGTGAGTGCAGAGGTTCCCAAGCTTTCTGCTTTCCATCATCTTCATGGCACCCCTAGGCCAAAAAACAAACAAACAAACAAACAAAAAAACCAACAGCTCCATTTAGGCAGCTGGGTCCAAATGACTAATAAGAATTTATATCCTAACAACTTAGTAGGCATCAAGGTAAACATTAAATAGGAGTTGAAAAATAAAATTTTTGTTTCATTCTGAAATAACCACAGTGACTTCCTAATGGGATGGTGCACCTGTTGAGCTCCACAAAACCGGGAATGAGATTGGGCACTGCCACCCACATTTTCTGCTCCACAGTGATTTGCATGTATCTGCTTTTAGTCACAATAGACCCTGAGCACCCAGCTTTGGAAGTGGATTTAATTGGAAACTGTGAGTGACCTAGAGCTAGTACTTCCTGTGGAGCCCCATGGATGCCAGGTATGCTGTTTCCCTGGGCACCGAGCACATGTGGGCACAGTGGTTAAGAACACGGGTTTGCAAACTCGCCTGTCAGGATATGAATCCTGGCTGCACATCTCACTGTGTGACCTTGAACTTTAGCTTCTAGTTCTTCAGTCTT
Source organism: Pipistrellus kuhlii (assembly GCF_014108245.1). Taxonomy (NCBI): domain Eukaryota; kingdom Metazoa; phylum Chordata; class Mammalia; order Chiroptera; family Vespertilionidae; genus Pipistrellus; species Pipistrellus kuhlii. The sequence continues at coordinate 27,423,552 of NW_023425460.1, read as the reverse complement.
CCCATACATAGAAAGGATATATAATAATAACAACACCAACGTCCTCGGGGCTAATGGAAGTTCCTGCATGGAGAGCACATAGCTCCATGGTCATCAAACGACACCAGGTCAGGCTCGATGCTCATCTATAGAGTCTTATGGACCAACCACACATACCCATCCGCAAAGACAGCCTCAGGTTATGAAATTATTGTCAGAACTCCCTTCACCCTCAAACTGTCCTGGTTTGGAGGATAAATTATATGCTCAGACTCTCTGTTTGTTATCCCATTCTGTGCTCCTGCAAGTTGCACGCACTGGAATTTGTCTTTAGGCAGTCACACCCCAGTGCCTCTGCTCTTAACCACCAGAGAAGTACTTCTTGGGGAGATTTTGTGCGCGCACGCACACACACACACACTGCAGAGATATTTGGTAATATTTGGACACATTTTTGATCGTCACAACTGGAGCGTTGCTACTGGCATCCAGTGGGTAGGGGAGAGGCCAGGGTTACCGCTGAACCTCCTACATGCACAGGAAAGCCTCTCAGTAAAGAATTGCCCAGCCCAGAATGCTGATAGGGGTGAGGGTGAGAAATCTTGTACTATAGGCTATGGCCTCTTGAGACCTCATCAAATTTTATTTCTTATTGTCATTCTCTGCTGTGAAGTCCCACCAAGTGGCAAAAAGCCAGAAATGTTATCATTCTCCTGGTAGAGGTTACACCAAAAACTCTCTAACCCCTTTAGCCAGCCCACTGTGAGCTCAGAGCACTCGATGGCCCCCAGCAGGCACAGTGGTCAGATCCCCTTGGTTCATGGGGCTGGGCCTGGAGTCATCAGGGTGGACCGGCCCCACCTGTTCTTTGGAGCCAAGAAGGCAGGAAACCACAGGCAGAGCCCTGGTGAGTGTTGTATTTATTGCTCATGGTCATTAATTTCTATTATTGTCATGCTCCTTTGCTTCTCCACTCTTAGATTAAACGGTAGGAATGGCAACAAGGACCCACCAAGTGTAAACATAGACAGTGTGGTTCTGAGCTAAAGGGAAGGTCCCATGGAGGGATGACTCCTGTGCCTGTCTACTTTATGTTTTTAACCAAACAGCTGGTGGGGACTTTATTGTGTCTATTTTTTATTGTTTCTGTTTTACTTTTCCTCTGGAAAATATTTATAAAGCTTGTATGCAAATAATCCTGGCTCATTGCTTTTCTTCAAACCTCTCTGTGAGTGGTCTATCATCTATCTATCTATCTATCTATCTATCTATCTATCTATCTATCCTCTACCATCTATCATTTATCTATCTATCTATCTATCCATCCATCCATCTTTCTATCATCTAATCTATATATCTATCTATTTTCTATCCTCTATCTATTCGGTCCTTACAGAGATCAGAATACCTCCTTGCACCTCTGCTCCATCTTGTCAAGGACGGTCCCCACAACACCCCTTCCCCCAGTTGCCCTGAGGATTCACAGCTAAGTCACCCCTCCACCAGGCCAGTGGGGTAAAGGAGGGCCAACTTGTGCTCAGAGAAGCTTGCTGTGCTCCCTCTTCGAGGAGGGCCAGAGTTGCCAGGCAGACAAGGCACCGGGCGGAGTTCCAGCACTTGCAACAGTGGGGCAGGGCAAGCGCTTCCACATGCCCCAGGCCGGTCATCTCCACTGTCCACAGCAGGTGTACCAGCCAAAAGGAGAAAATCCAAGTGAAGCTGGGCAATGGAAAAGCTAAACCCAAATGGGATGAGTGATCAGCCACCTGGTTGTGAGGTATTCACACAGGAGGGGCCCAGAGCAGGGATCTTAAAATGAGGTGGGGCAGCCGAGCCGCAGCTAGCATATGCAGTGCTTCACATACATTAGAAAAAGTGCCACCCTGAGCAGTTAGGAAAGGGCATTCCTTTCTCAGGTGGATGCAGCCTAGCCTCCGGGCTTGGCAGCAGGGGTTTGGCTGGGTTTCAGCGCCATGTGACTCCTCAGGTGCGCATCCTTTGCAGGGAGCTACCTGCACGTTGATTCGCTGTGGCTCTGCCTTGTGGGTTGTGGGCTTGTGGCAGCCAAGGCCCATCTCACTGGCTCTTCTGCTCACTTGCTGGTGGTTTCTGCCCTCAAAGCCCAACCCTATGCCCCATCGCATCGGGCGCCGACTGGGCAAGAGTGTGTCCCCAAGCCAATCACTTGCCTGGGGAATTTCCTCAGCTCACTGTGGAGGGTTTGTTGTCTGAGATGAAGAGAGGAGAGCAAGGGTCAGCCTTGTAGCAACTGTGAGGACTGCAATGTGCAAAGAAGGGCTGACCTAGGCCTGTCCGCCTCGGTTGGAGTCCTAGTGTGACTTGACTCTGTTTCTTAGGCAGATAACGTAGGTAAGGTGGGGCCAGTCCTAAAAAAGCCCCTGCTCCTAGTCGGTTTGCCTCAGTGGATAGAGCGTCGGCCTGCGGATTGAAGGGTCCTATGTTTGATTCTGGTCAAGGGCACATACCTCAGTTGCAGACTCACCCTGACTGGGGCACCTGAGGGAGGCAATCAATTGATGTATCTCTCTCACATCAATGTTTCTCCTGTCTCTTCCCCTCCCATCCACTCTCTCCAAAAATCAGAGGAAAAATACCCTCAGGTGAGGATTAGCAACAAAAACAAAAGCCCCTGCTTCCCTGAGGGGGTTTTAGGAACCAATAATTTAAGGGGGGACCAACCCCCACCTCTGAGGTAACTTTGGGGAGAAGAAACAATGAGGACCAGGAGGATTCAAAAGGTAGGGGAAAATAATAACAGCAATAGTAATAGTAATAATAATAGTAGTAGTAGTAATGATAAAAATAATTATAGCAAACACATGCTCATTACCACATTTCAGTCTCTGTTTTAAGCACTTGTGTTAACTCACTTAATCTTCATAACAACCCTGTGAAGTAGTGTGGTGGCTATGAAATGGAGCAGGGAACTTTCTGACACTCTTCCCTTCAAGATGCGGAGCCTAAGCCTCTTCCCTGGTCTTAGTTTCCTCTAATGAGTGAATGTAGCAGAAATGATGCGATGTGACAAGCTAGGCCACACACAGGACATAGCTTCTGCCTGGCTCTCTCTCTCTCTCCTCTCTCTCTCTCAGGTATCACTTGTTCTAAGGAGAGGTAACCATCCTGTGGTGAGGACACCAAACAACCCACTTAGGAAGAAACTGAGGCTCCTGTCAACTGCCAAGGCCAAATGGGTGAGCCACATTGGAAACAATCTTCCAGCCCCAACCGAGCCTTCAGATGACTGCAGACCTAGTCCCCAACAGACTGAACCTCTTGAGAAACACCCAGCTAGGCTGCTCCTGACCAACAGGCACTGAGAGATAATAAATATTTATTGCTGTTTTAAAACACTACATTTGGGGGTAATTTGTTTCACAGCAAAAGATAACAAATGCAAGTGGGTACCTGTATTATCCTTATTTTACAGATGTGGAGACAGAGCACAGAGATGATATGGGCTTTACCTGAGGTTCTAGGAATTAAGATCTGAAACCAGGCTTCCCGGCTCCCGGCCCATGTGCTTAATCCCCACAGTGAACCTGTTGATTCAGGATCATAAGAAAACTGAGGTCTGGATGGGAGGCAGGACTCAAGCCGTGGTCCCTACAGCTTGGCTGCTCTTGGGTCCCGCCCATTTTCTCAGTGGCTGTAGTCTTCCTGTCCAAACTGGGAATTTCCAGGAGCATTTCCATTACATTTCTTTCTTGCTTAACTTGCTCAGAATTAATTCCTTTTGCCTGTCGCCAAGATGTCTAATCAATGGGAGACCCATTCTCCCCAAACCCTGTTGTTTAAAAAATGGTCTTATTTTAGTGGCAGCCAGATTGCCTCCAACACAGAAGCTTAAACTCATAAAGGGGTCTTAGTGATCACTTAGTTCCATTTTTCCAAGGACAGATGCAATCTGAAGACTTTGAACACAAATTTTTAAAGTCAGAATGGAAATCAGTATAGGGAGGGTCCATGTCTACTTCAGGGGCAGCTTTTCTCTGGGCCTCCTCTTGTCCAGGAGTCACACTGACCCGCCTAATACAGGAAGCAGTCCACTCAACACACGGCAATAGAGCTTTCACCACACGCCAGACACCACTCCCAGCCCTGGATACGCAAAGACAGGATGTAAGTGACGGCAGCACAGGCCCAGGGAGCCTTCTTCAGTCCAAGATGTGGCTTCACTGACATTCTGCCTGGCCCAGGGAGACCACGGGCGGAGGTCTTACCCAGTGTGTTGCATGATTCCTCTTGCATCAGTTTTTTCCTACTTTATTGGTTCTGTGTTTCTGATTACAAAACAGGAAGATTTGGAAAATGCAAGAAATAACTCAGAGAAAATAAACATAATCATTATTCTTCCACCAGATTTTTGTTGTATAGCTTTCCAGTGAGTTTTTGTGTATTTTTGGTGTGTGTGTGTGTGTGTGTTTCTGTGTATCTGAGGCTGTCTTAGGCATATGGGTATTTTACAAATTAGGGGTCATGGTTCACATGCTATTTTGTAATGAGTATTAAAATTTTTTTCTGGGATGTGACTTTTCTGTTCCTTTCTTCAGTTCCCCCAGTGCACATGACTGTCCCATGAACTAGTTTAGCCCATCTCCCACTGCCCAGGGCACCCATACACCACACACCCATGAACCACACACCTATGAACCACACACCTTTATACCACACACCTATACACCACACACCTCTATACCACACACAATCTCCAGCAATGGTTCCCAGAGGCCAGTCCTTGCTTTGGTCTCCCCTGGTCTAGAGTGACATTGGGGAAAGTAATAAACCATGTAATTTATCATGAGGCTAAATACACCCACTTTTAATTGCAAGATTATGTCCTGCATTTTTTGTTAAACTTCTTTTTCTTTTAGGACAGAACGTTTGTGGCCGTCATTAAAAAATAATAATAATAAAAAAAAATTCTACGTAAAAAAAAAAAAAAAAAGTTGACAATCCTAAGTGACTTATTGGGATTTATAATAGGAAGAATTATCCTGACCTGTGCAATCCTGAAGGCCAGGAACAACTGCTCTAGGCCCCCAGAAGCCAATCAAGGCAGGCCAGCCGGCTCCTGGCAATGCCGCTGGGATGTAAGTAAGTAAAGGCCGCTGCATTCGGAAACACTGGGGCGTTCACGCTCTGACCTCATCCTGGGGACAGCTCTCCGGAACAGGAAGTATCCTCAGGGTCCAGCATGGTGAAGGCAGAGAGTTCAGCTCACAAGGCTCGTCAGGCCCTAACCCAGCAGACCCCCATCCCGGTGTGCTTGGAGGGGCTCTTCTCTGAGCTGATAACAGGTCCCACACAGAGTATAGATGCCCAGTTCTGCAGAATCAAACTTGATGGAACATTCTGTAATTCCACTCCAGAAGCCACAAAGCTACAATGCATGGAAGTGGTCAGAACGCATCCCTTTGCCCCTGTTCTGTTTAGTCCAGCAGAATGGCTGTGGGCTTAACCCCTCTGTGGCCGCCTGCCCTGCCGAGGCGCGGAGACCTGGGTATGAGCAGCCACAAGCCCAACAGTGAGCATCCCCCGGAAATGCCTTATCCTGCAGGTGGCAGCCTCCAGGTTCTGTGGCTCAGTGCTGTGCCCCTTGGACAAGTGACATGATTTCTCTGGAACTCTGCCTCTGGCGTAGAGAATGGAATTAACAATGCCTCTCCCATATGGCAAGGACTGAATAAGTGCAAGATTGTGTTATTGTTTCAGCTCTGACACTTAGCAGATGCTTAACATAAAACAAACAAACAAAAAAAAAACCACTGAGTAATTAAATAGATAAATGAAGAAAAGGAAATTTTGAGGTACTTTGTGTTCACCAGATATCTCTCTCTGCTACCCAAGGCATGGTCCTTTGGGAATCTGTTGGAAAAAATGTGTGGACAGCCAGGAGGGGAAGAGAGAGCCATCGCCTTGTAGTATTTTCCCCAACATGCCCTGCTTGCTCCCCGCTCCCCCCCCCCCCAAAGATAGAGGAAATGAAGTAGCAGGGTGAGAGGAAATGGTACACAAGAGAAGTCAATTTTGAGAGAAGCATAGTTGCAGTAGGACATGTTCTGAGCAGGCGACCTTCCTTTTCTGGGAACTATAAGCCACAGTGAGGTAGGTCTCCAAAAGGGAGAAGAGACATGGGAGAGAAAGGGGTATCTCATGAGGGCCAAGTCACCGAAGCTGGAACCATGTTGAGAGGCTGGGAAGACTCTGAAGGATGCACTCAGTGGTCTGTTCCCTTTGTGCTGCGCATGCTCACCAGCCAGCCGTCAATGGCAGCCCCCCAAGAAGGAATCCAGGTGATCATGAAAGAGGCTTGGCAGCATCAGGCCCCACAGAGCCTAAGGAGCTGAGTTGATGGGCATACGTAGTGGAAGAGCCCGGCTCAGGAGCTGTGTGCCCCTGGGCACAGCCATCCACCTCTTTGACCTCTACATCAACTTCTTGGGCCTCAAGTCCTCCTTTCACAAAATAAGGTCTAGGAAACCTAGTCAGGGTTTGGTAGGAGAGTCTGGGGAGGAATTAACAAGCTGCTCTACACTGCCCCCTTGTGGCATTTGGCTACAGTGACTATTGTCTGGTAAAGCTCAGGTATCCATCCATCCATCCATCCATCCATCCATCCATCCATCCATCCATTTCTCCTTCTTTTCCTATATATACTGATACTATATAGTGTGTGTGTGTGTGTGTGTGTGTGTGTGTGTGTGTGTACTGATTCTCTGCCAATTGTTGAGGAATCCATAGCAAATGAGATATTGTTCCTGTCCTAAAGTGAAACTCACAAAATATACATGGATCAATAGGGTCTCAGACAAAATGTCATGGGAGATGGGTGGGAGAGCAGCTGGCTCTCCTGGGGGACCCAAGCAGAATCATTCAACAGACAAGCACTGAGTGACACACAGCAATGATCTGGGATGGGGCACATGCAAAACACAGGCAGCGCATGGACATCACCAGGAGGGGACGAGTGGGTGTGGGAAAAGAGAAGAGAACCATTCTCCACCCAGAGGTTCACTCCCCCTTGTCCAGGCCCGTGGGCTCCAGACAGGCACTGTCCCTAGGAGTCTGGGGCAGAGTCTGCTTTGGGGCATGGCCTTTCACCTGCTTTCTGGGCTTTTCTAGAGAAAAACCCCCTTCGAGGAGTTTCTCAACGCTTTCCTCCAAAATGAGGTTTCATCTGGAAAAGACTAAATTCCAAAGCTTTAAAAAAAATTACGTCTGTCCCTGCACCTGAAGCTTGATGGCTAATTTCATCTTTAGAGCCACCTTAACAGGCCTTTGTTTCTGCAGAGGTAAAAGCCAGCGTTGAGTCTCAAGGGGATGATGTGGCAAGTCAGAGTCAATGGCAGGGTCTTCCTGTGGGCCTGGTACGTCTGAGGAGCGTGTCCCTTCTCATGTCAGAGGGACGGGAAGAAGGAGACCTGGTCTATGTCAGGGGGGTGGGGGGAGGGGAGGGCAGGCAAGGACAGCCTGAAGGAGCAGAGTCACAGGGAAGCAGGTGTGGCCAAATGGTACTTGCAGCTGCACCCCGACCTCAGAGTGGCAGAGTGACACCCAAATGAAGAGACTGTGCTGGTGGGGCTTGCATGATGGATGTTTGGCTTTCTAAGCATGAAAGCACCCTGGAAATGGGACCTTGAGACATGGATCGTATGCCTGTTCACACACATGTACACAATATAGACCTGTACTAGGGGAGGTATGCACTCTTGATGGCCGTCCTTCTGCACCCCGTTCTGTGACTGCAGAACTTCCAGCATGATGGCATTAAGTTCTCCCCAAGGTCAAAGGCTTGACACTGGCTTCCCCAGCCCATTTGCAACAATGCTTATACCCTAGGCTCAGCCAATCAGACACCCGAGGCAGACTTGGCCTCCAGCAGAGGGCACGAGGAATCCATTGGGGGTAAGGGTTCAGGGCACAGCTGTGGGTTTCTGGCATCCAGTGGCCCACGCCAATGGCACGAGTTGAACACACTGTCTGGGCCCCGGGGTGACGACATTAAAGTCTCCAAGACCAACTCCCTGGCCCTCCCCTCGGAGACCTGTGTGTTACATAACGCCCTGTTCTGTTTAACCCAGCAGAGTGGGCTTGTGTGTGAATGTTGCTCCTCCCTGTACCAATGTTTTCTTAACCTCAGAAAAACATTGGCCTGGCTTTATCCGAATTCTACCCCCACCCTCCCCGCCCTCCACCACCTCCCCCAAAAAGTCTTAACTGAGCATTCTCTGAATGCAGGCACTGGGTCCTTTCCTCCTAAAACCAATGCAGTGGCGAGGTTATAAGGCCTGGCTAACTCTCTCCTACTTTATTTTCCCTTTCCCCAAACTGCATTGCAAAATCACCCACTTCGGTCCTGCCAACCACGTCACCTCCCCTTTCTCCACCTCTCTTGCAATTCCTGCCCCTTTAAAACTGCCAACAAGATGTTCTTCCATGGCCCAGCATCACCTGGCATTGAAGAGGGAACCCTGAGGGAGGGAGGGAGCACGTGTGAGAAAGGCAGGGTCAGTGACTTCCTTGCCAAGGAGATGGGGTCAGGGCCTGCCACTAGCTGCCCCTGCCAGACCAGAAATTAAGAAATAGCAACTCCCCGGCAGAAGCTGCTGACACAATGCTTTCTCTTTTCTACTAACTGGTGTTATAAGAATTTATTCTCTGTATTTTTATGTGTGTAGCAGTTCTTTCCCCTTCCCCCTCTTTTTTTTTAAGGTGTGTGTGTGTGTGTGTGAAGAAATGAGATTTTCTGAATTCAGTTTTTCCTAACTCGTTAAAAATAACAGCGACCCTCACTACGTGACAAGTGCTTTATGTGCATTGACTCCTGTAAGTCTTGCAACCATCTTATATAGAAGGCGAGCAGCACTGTGAGTATCTCATTTTACAGTTGAGAAAACTGTGACAAGGAAGTGTAATTGTCAGGAGCCTTCTGGTTACAGCTAACAGGAATTCAACTCAAAAGTAAACAAACAAAAAGAAGGAATGGGGGGGGGGGGGAGAAATAGGCAGAGGGGAATAAAGAAAGAAAAGAAGAATGTACTGGCTCAGATGAGCAAAAAGTCTAGTAGATGGATTCAGCTTTAAGCACCCCAGGATCCGGGAACCCAAACAACACTTTTGGGCATCTGTCTGCCTCCTGACTCTTTTTTCTGATTGGCTTTATTTCAGGCACCCATCAGTCCCTTTGTAGGGTCACAGAGGCCACAACAGTTCTCATCCAGTTTTTACCAACTCAGCAAACTTTTCTAACACTTTGGGCAAAATTCCCAAGGATGGCTCTCATTGGTTGGGTTGAGGTCACATGCCCATCCCTGCAATCTGCTCTGGGACTGAGGGAGGGCAGGCTCTACAGAGAAAAGTCCAAGGGCCTGAGACCAAAATGGGGAAGGGGTTCTGAGTAAGTTAAAACAACAGGGGGAGGGAGGGAGAGGGAGTTAAGTAGCATTGAAGTGGGCACACCAATTCAAAGCCAGGTGTGACTTCAGCATCTGCTATAACTTCATCCGAGGTCCATGAATGACCCAGGAGATCTGGACTCTAGTTCTGGTTTCATTACTAGTTAGCTGGCTTGACCTTACAGACTTAACCACTTAGAGCCTCACTTTCCCATTTGCAAAATAGAAATAGTAATACTTGTCCAATCTCCCTCATTGAGTTGTTGTAGGAATCAAATTAGACCTTGAATTGCAAGCACTTCGAAGAGTCACATATAAAGTATTATGTTGCTGAAACAGGTTTGGCTCAGTGGATGGAGCGTCAGCCTGCAGACTGAAGGGTCCCAGTTTTGATTCCAGACAGGGGCATGTAACTTGGTTGCGGGCACATCCCTAGTGGGGGGTGTGCAAGAGGCAGCTGATTGATGTTTCTAACTCTTTATCCCTCTCTCTTCCTCTCTGTAAAAAATCAATAAAAATATTTAAAAAAATTAAAAAGTAAAGTATTATGTTGCTCCTATGTATACCTTCTATTTTAGTTGAACCCTCTATATTTTCGTAATTCCTTGTATTATTTTTCTTTTAAAAAAATCATAACAAAAGTAATGTTTGCTATAAGCAATTTTAAAATGTAGAGAAGAAAAAATAAAAAATAAAAATTTAAATGACCTATAATCCCAACCATCCTTAAATAATTAATATTAACATTTTAATATAATTTATTTCTTGTCTTTTTTTCTGTGTGCATGAACACACGCCAATGAGTAAAATGGGCATAGTAGTACCTACCTCAGGACACTGTTGAGAGGATCAAATTTAAATAATGCACATAAAGTCCTTAGCATAATATTTGTAATATGATCCTCAATACATTTCAACTACTGTATAATGGTGATAATCCCTGCCGATAAAGTGCCTCACAATTTTGGCTTCCTTCATTAAATTTCTTAAAGAGTATATATCAAACTACCCTATATTTTTTGAGCCCGTGCCTCAGCCACCATCACTGTGACACCTGCTCTGGGCATGCAAGGGACTCTCAATGCTTCTAGTCTTGAAGATGTCGTTTTGGTTAAAGCCCTAACGCCAGACTGAAGGTATTCTAGGTGAGTTTCCAGAAGTCAGTTTCCTGAATGAACTCTCTACATATGTTGATGTCACTGATCAAATATTTACTTGATTTATGGCCGCATTCTTGAAGTCTTCTGTGTAATTTCTTTTGCACCCATGTTTGCTTAAAGGTTGAATCATACTTCTCGTTCCTCAATGATTTTACTGGAAATTCTGAAGATAAGAACCAGGTGTGTTTTGTTGTTGTTGTTTTAGATCCTCATCTGAGCTTATGTTTCCATTAAATTTTAGAGACCAAGGAAGTGGGGACGGAGAAAGACAACCTTTGGAGTGCAGGATGACGCTCCAACCAACTGAGTCACCCAGGGCAAGAGCCAGGTTTGTTTGTTTTTTAAGACTGTCAAATGGATTGAAATCATTGTTTTTAAAAGGCCCTTATTTACTTGCTCTAAAAACACGTATTGAGCAAATCCTACAAACCTGGCCCGGGTAAGCATGAGAGGTGAGAAGGGGAGACAATCTCTGACCTTAAGAAACTTAGTCTGTTGCGGATGGGGTGGATGCCAGGAGAGAGTGACAGGGAAGTGCAAGATTATTATAAAGTGGAGAGAAAAAAATCTGCATCTGAATCTTGGAAGCCCGAGGATTTCTTTTACTTTCTTTTAAAATATATATATATATATATATATATATATTTTATTGATTTTTTTACAGAGAGGAAGGGAGGATAGAGCGTTAGAAACATCGATGAGAAACATCAATCGCCTGCCTCCTGTACACCCTCTACCTTGGATGTGCCCGCAACCAAGGTACATGCCCTTGACCTGAATCCAACCTGAGACCCTTCAGTCCGCAGCCCGACGCTCTATCCACTGAGCCAAACCGGCCAGGGCCAGGGCCCAAGGATTCCTTTACACAGGCTTCCTGGCCTGCTGAGAGAGCCGGTGGGGATGAAGTGAATGGCAGGCTCTCACCCATCACACTTCCCCAATTCCCTTCCCTGACATCCGGGACAGCCCTGGGCAGCACGCGGTTGTAGGTGAGTAACCACACGCTGCTTCCTAGGCTGGGCCAGCCCCCTTTTGCAGGAAGTGAGGCCCTGAGACCAGGTTCTGACCAATAGGAATGGAGGAGAAGTGCGTCACTTCCGGTCTGCGGCCTGCTGCTGGTAGGGGCTCCTGCGGAGTCTTCACTTCTCTTTTTCCGCCCCGGAGACCGCGGAGGCCTCACGTTCCAGGTGGTGCGGTTCCAGGATGGAGGAGGTGAGCGAGATGTGAACCCACACCGTGCGAAGCCGTGCAGATTTCAGTGAGATTTCACTTGCTCCGCTCGCCTGAATGCACTGTGTAATCAGTTGTTGCCAATGAGAGGTTAAGGGGAGTGGACTGAGGAGTTTCCCGGTGGATATTTCCATTTGTAGTAAAACTTCCTTTTATTGGATAGGAGAAAGGCGTTAATGAGTGCTCAGTCACTATCCTGGCTCGCTGTCTGCTTCTTGGTTTTGAAAAAAAGTCTCGTTAGCTTGAGATGTTTGATACTCGAGGCAGGCAGCCTTTATGGGAGCATGAGGAGAGGACCAAGAGAATTCTAGAGGGGACGGCCCAGAGCCTAAAGGTTGTGAAACTGTCCCTCTACACTGGGAAGATCTGAATCCTGACTTTTAAAACAAACAACTGATGACCTGATGGTGTCAGTCTTTTCTGTTGTTTGCATCTGAATGCATTTATCACTAGTTGCCAATGAGGATGAATGAGGACTATGGTTCTAGCAAGGATGGGGAACCTTTTTTCTGCCAAAGGCCATTTTGATATTTATAACATCATTCATGGGCCATGCAGAATTACCAACTTAAAATTAGCCTGCTATATTTGGTCAGATATTTAATTAACTCTCCCCTATTGCCTTGGCAGGGCCAGACCAGATGATTTCTTGGGCCTTAAACAGCCCAAGGCCCAGATGTTCCCCATCCCTGTATGGATGAGGAAAGTGAATGGAGGTTCTTGGAAACAGGTCATGTCACTGTCTTATCTTCATTCCTATCCACACTATAATCAGTGTGTGTGTGTGTGTGTGTGTGTGTGTGTGTGTGTGGAATTGAACAGTATTTCCCATCAGCAATGTGCTTTCCCATATATTTTCTTTTCTTTTAAAATATGTTTTATTGATTTTTTTTATTTTTTTTTTTACAGAGAGGAAGAGAGAGGGATAAAGAGTTAGAAACATTGATGAGAGAGAATCATCGATCAGCTGCCTCTTGTGCACCCCCCACTGGGGATGTGCCCGCAACCAAGGTACATACCCTTGGTTGTATAAAATCAATAAAATATATATTTTTAAAAATGCTAGAGTTGATGACCTCCCAGTTCCAATCCAACTCGGCACTGTTGGAAGCCACCCATTGTCTTCACTTTTAGCAGAAAAGTGTGGACAAGGAACCGGAAAGCTGGTTAACCTTGGGCTCTGAAAGATCAGAATTATGCACCCACTGTTCAGTTGAGACAAAGGGAGCTGAAGCAACTTCCACATTTTAGTCTTATGTTAACCTTGCTGATGGGCTATCATGGAGCTGAGAAGTTTGGAGATTTCACATTTAAAACTTCTAGATTTCTCTTGGAAAATCTGAAAGATTAGTCACATTGGACTCATCTGCATGGAACATGAGCTGGAGCTGAGCAGCTGTGCCCCCTTTGGGTGAAGGCGTGCATTTTCCAGTCTCCACAGTCCAGCTGGCTGGCTGGCTGGCTGTCAGAGGCTTTTGAGTTGACTCCCATCCCTGAAAGTTGCCCTGGGGCAGCAGCAGAGAGCTTCCCATTGGGAGAGTATGGAGTTACCTGCACTTGAGGATTATGGACATAATTCTGTACACAACGTTTTCACCTATGTGTAAGAACATTAAGAAACCAGAGTGGAACTTGTTGAGGCTATTTATCAGACTTGTTGAGGCTATGGACCTTTACATTACATAATTTCTTTATGAAGGCACACTAGAGGAATCTCTTTATAGTCTCAGGATCATAGTAGGGGCATTCCTCTTGAAGATCAGCTGAATTTTTAAGTCTTGTGTATGGTGTACAGGAGTTTCTCTGTGCTAATAGCTACAAAGCTCAGCACCAAGGTCAGAGCTCACCTGTCAGAGGCACCCCATGGCCTGCCTTGGGGTTATTTTTGTGAGTGGCTCCTTTTACTTGTCTTGTTTTCCTCTTGCTTTTTCATACTTTTTAAATTCTATCTTATTAAGAGTGGCCCAGTGCACGAATTTGTGCACTGCTGGGGTTCGTTGGCCTGGCCAGTAATCGGGGCTGATCAGAGCTATCTCACCCAGTCCCAACTGGGGCTGATTGGGGCCAGCTGCCCAGGGGGAGGGACCATGGAAGTTGGCTGGCCAGGGGGAGGGACCAAGGGAGGTTGGCTGTGGGAGTGCACCAACCACCAGGGGACAGCTTGTGCATTGAGCGCCTGGACCCCTGGTGGTCAGTGTATGTTACAGCTACCAGCCAGTCGCCCAGTCATCGGGTTGTCCAGTCGCAATAGTCACTTAGGCTTTTATATATAGAGATAGATAAGAATTGTATCTTTAAAAGTCAGACTTTCAATCAACATTAGAATGAGGCAAGGTTTAAATAAATAAACGGCTCTATCCTACATATAAATTCATTATAGCACTTCCTATATAGTGTATTATACTACCTCTTTAGATTTTAGTCTCTTCTACTAGATTGTATTTTATTATCACTGTGCCACTAATACCTAGCCCAGAGCCTTCTATACATAATGGGCATTTAATAAATGTTTGGAGTTGAAATTAAAGATGTCAGAGGACTCCCATAGCAGGGGTTCGTGGAACCAGGTGGAGAGATTTGAAAAGGCAGAACTGTTCACATAAGAGGGATGGAGGAGACCAGATAGTGTGTTGTCATTTTTCTAACTCAGACTTCAGTTACGGCATCACTTAAGTATACACTGCGTTTGGAGAATTCATAAAGGCTTCTGGCATGGTGGAAAGAAGACGGGTATTGAAGTTGACTTGGAGTTTGAGACCCAAGAATGGCTTTTTTTTTTTTTTTTTTTTTAATGACTGTGGAGATTTTGTTTAACTTTTCTGAGCTTAATATAGGTTTTGGTTCCATTGTACCCTCACCTTACTTTACACTGTGTGTTAATCTGTAATCTCCCTGGTACTCCTCTCAAGGTAAAAATCTTAGAATATTTATATACATACATGCTAGACATATAAAAACTTATTAAATAATTTTATTTTTTTTTCTCCTTTATATTACTAACAATGGCCCAGTGTTAAACATTTGAAAAACCCAAATAAAAAAATTTTTGGTTTACACAAACAAGTATAAAAATATATTATCTGCTCATTACATTGCCAGCTTTAAGATTGCCAAAAATAAGTAAATAAAATACCTGCAAATGAAAATGCGAGGGCTAGATGGTTTTGTTAAAATTTGTTTTAACAATTTTAGCTGACCAACATGTGCTAATAAAATTCACCTTAGTTATCACTGCCCTGCCACTGGGGCTCAGCGGTTGAGCGCTGACCCATGCACCAAAGGGTCACGCGTTCATTCCCAATCAGGGCACATGCCCAGGTTTCAGGCTCGATCTCTGGTGGGGGCCATGCAGGAGGCAGCTAGTTGATGTTCCTCTCCCATCAATTTTTCTCTCTCTCCCTTCTCCTCTCTCTCTAAAAATCAAGAAAACATAATTAAAAAAACAAACAAAAATACCCATAAAGTTAGAGCCAGTAAATATGACAGAAAATATTGTGTGTGTGGCTACTTAGAAATATTCCTTAAGCAGAATCTGCTTTGTGCTTAAAACATAGGTAGGTTTTGAAACATAGGTTTTACCTATGTTTCAACAGTAAACAGCAATACAGACTAAGAACATTCCCAACGTGTCTAATAACCGCTCAATAATAGCAAGGGGAAAAAGAGAAAGTATCACCATCTTTTAACAATGGACTCAATTGTAGGTATATCAAGTGCTTAGATAAAAAGTGCTAAATAAGACAGTAAGATACTTGGTTAATTACCTTCAATTTTTAAAAACCCACAAACACAAAATATTTGCTTGCCTGTGTATAGATTTAATTCACAAATAATTACCTGAACTATCTTTTCTTCATCAAGTATTTTAACAGTGCAAAATGTTAGCCATCTCGGCATACACTAAAGCCTAATATGAACCATCTCAGGTAGGTCTCAGTGCCAAAGAAAACACAAAGCAGCCCCCAAATACAGTAAATCACTGTATGCCAGAGTCTCAAGGGAAGATAGGCAGTTTCTTATAGAGGAGATGAAATAAAGAATTCAAAATGTTCCTTCACTAACATAAGATACAGTATTGAATCTCTTGATAAGAAATAAAGAACTATTGCTACTGTGAACAGTATTCAACGTGGACGAGTAGATCTCGATGTTCGGTGACTGGATACTGGATATTGCACTTGGGACATTCCACCAGGCTCTCGTTCAGTGCAGCAGGGGGACTTTTTGGTGAGGCAACTTTTACTCTGTTTTCGGTCTCTCCTTGGAAAGTGACTAATGGCTCCGTGAAGGCAAATTCAGGAAGCTGCCTCTGAAAAATAAACGTCAAGTGAACACCATTTATACATAAGTTGTAACCGCTCCACAGATCCAACTGCTTCAGCCCTGCAGACAGATTTTTTTTTTTAATCTCTGCTCATCAGTATTGCAATGCTAACATATAAATTACCCAAATTACAGATGGCTGTAAATTACCCAGATTACATAGGAAGTACTGGGGTGAGGTGTTTATATGGACAGGTTTTTTAAAAATGCTTAGAGCCGAATGTAAAGGTAGGCCTGTGTGTAAGGCTGACAAAATTTGCTAGTCTTATATAAGAGGAGCACTTCAGCAATAAAGAAGTGCATGGAATTAGGAGCAGCACAGAAAGGATTTTAGCAGATCAAACAAGTTATACACAGAAATGACTAATTGTATAACACCTTTGAGACTTTCCTTTTCCATGTTTTCTGAGGAACTTAGGATAGTCAATAAAGCTTAAAAATGAGAATTTCACAGTAGTTTCTCATGACAGACAATAGGAATACAAAGGAAGTATAGGAAAATAATGGATTCTTTTGTATACCCTCTGGTTTCCTATATTTTGAGAAATAGTCATTAACAGAAATGGATAAATTTCCAATATTATTAGTGGTCAGAATCAGTAACATATTAAAGGATAGAGCCAAACATTTTTTTCTTTTATTCGTAAAGAAGTTACAAATGATTTTTTTAAAAAAAAAAATTTGCTTTTTTCTCTCTTGAAAACTGAGGAATTCTATTTGTTACATTTTTTCCATCTGAAGTACTCAGCAGTACTAGGATGGTATGTAACACATGTGCTGTGGGACATACACACAAACACAGACACCAGCAGGTTGGTCTAAAAGCCTATTAGTAACTTGAAAATAGATAAGTAAAAAACCATTTCCTCATAGAACCAATGTTATTTAAAAGTTTTTTCTTTTAAAAGATTGTGTGTTTCCCAAACAGTGATTACCAGAGGGAAAAAGGGGCAGAGGGAGATAGAAGAGGGAAAAGGGGGGATAAATAGTGATGGAAGGAGACTTACTTGGGGTGGTGAACACACAATACAATATACACAGGATGCAATACAGAACTGTACACCTGAAACCTATATATTTTATTAAGCAATGTACCTAATAAAGTCACTAAAAAAAACATAAAAGTAGATTAGATGTTCAGGGCAACCCACAAAATGTGCATAATTCAATATGCTTAAAACAGTATTTTAACAGTAATAGTCCCTTATCCCTGGAATCAGCATTTCTTTCTTTCTTTATAGATAGAAAAACAAAATCCCCTCCTTTGCTCTTTTCCTTCTCCCAAGCTGGGTACTTTTTTGACAGCCCAGGGTGAGTAGCAGATGGTCCTAGGCACCAGTAATGTAATAATTACCCAGAGGCATATAGGGTCCCTCTTTCTAGTGATCTGAACTGATGCTCAAAGGTCACTTGCTTTAAATGAGGCAGGGCCTCTGCCTATTGATTGGAGAAACAGCTGTTCTTTCAGCAGTATCCTCCTAGTTTGGGAACTGGCTGATATATATTAGTAAATGGGAAGAGGGCAGAAAGAAAAAAGACGAAAATAATTTTTAAGTTGAACCATTCCAGACTCACCAAGGATTCCAGTT
Source organism: Pipistrellus kuhlii (assembly GCF_014108245.1). Taxonomy (NCBI): domain Eukaryota; kingdom Metazoa; phylum Chordata; class Mammalia; order Chiroptera; family Vespertilionidae; genus Pipistrellus; species Pipistrellus kuhlii. The sequence continues at coordinate 27,405,852 of NW_023425460.1, read as the reverse complement.
GTATTATTTGACTTCTTGCTTTTCGAAGCTCTTTAAGAATTACATGCAATTGATGCTGCACATTTTGACGGTCAAGTTTTTCATTTTCAAAGTCTAAAGTACATGCCTGAATCTGGAGAAATGCACAAAATAAGATAGTTACAGCTGTATAAACTGTCTAGTTCTTGACTGGGAACTTGCATATGGTGATAGCCAGAAGGAAACAGAGTTGGGAGGAGATGGAGGAGGGTAAAGGGGGAGATAAATGGAGATGGGAAGAGACCTGACTTTGGATGGGGAGCACATGATGCAGTGTGCAAATGATGTTTCACTGAGTTGAAAATCTGTATGGTATGATTAACTGATGTCACTCCAATAAATTCAATAATAAAACAAAATTAATTTTTTTTTAAAAAGAGACGTTTATGGTTGAGGACTTGGTTGATTTAAGGAGCAAAGCCAATGCCTGACGCATAGGGATCTCCCTACCACTTTTTTATGTGGAAGGGGGAGGAGGGAAAGAGATGGCTGCTCCTGGTTTGGAATGTACTAAATAAAATCTCTGGTCCACATTCTGAGAATAAATGGTGTCTTTGAGTTCTGCTTGAAGTTATAAGGTAGCCCTATTAGGGAGATGCCATTAGGCTACAGTAGGAACTACAGAGCCATTTGGGGAAGAATAAAATTAGCCAAGGTGAACATCTACCTGTCAAGAAAATTGCCAGCTTCACTTCAGAGGATCTACTTTAGCCTGACAACAGACTTTCAAATGGTCCTTCACAAAATAGTGTAAAGATGAGAAACCTTTCATTTTCTAATGGGTTACAATGAATTTAGAAACAACCGCAGTGAGTACCTGTTGTTCCAACAGAGCTACCCTCGTTTGTTCCTCTTGGTGCTTTAGCAGAGACGTGTAAAGAAACTGGATCTGTAGGGTGTAAAGACAGGCAGTGTTGCCACATCCAACTTTTTTGTCGCTTGACCTGGATGCATGAGCAGCTCAGTAGCCTCACTGCTCTAACCAGAACACCACCTGCTCAGCTGAGTGAGTCACTCCAGCTGGCTGGCTGATGGCTATTCATGCCAGCAGCTGAGCAGTGCGACCCAGGCTAACAGCTCCCTGAGGCACAGGCTGGAAGCTGATAACCAGCACAGAACTCCGATCACCTCCCCCCTGGCTTTTGGAGGATTTTTAAAGTTACTATTCCAATAGTAGAAATCACTAGCAAAACTCTTTTACATTCTCTCAGTTGACCCCACAAAAGCCCTTTGATAGAAGAAGTATTAATTTGACGTGGTTAACCTGCAAGTCAGAGATGCTAGACGATTTGCCTAAGGCCACACACATCCTAGATTAGAGACCAGATATAAACTCCAAATACCGTTCTTTACATTATCCCATGCTTCGCTAAAAATTAGCTTAATGAGTTTCTGTCAAAGAAGCATTTAATTTCAGTAATCCAAACTCAGTACAGTCAGCACCCTGGCATAAAGCTAGAGGATGAGAGCATGGAACATGGCACGTGAATTAACGAGCATGGTATCAGTCAAGGCCTAGGGATCATCCCGATTCTCTCCTTGACATCTTTTGGCTTCTCACCATACTTGTTCCTTCCTTCTCAGAGCCTTTTAAGTGTCTGTGAGTTCCTCTGGGTAGAGAATTCCCATCGTCACTCACCACGCTGGTTCCTTCTTGACATCAGATCTTTGTCCAAATATTACGGTATCTCCTTTGTGAGGCCTCCACTGGTCCCCAATTTCTCTTTGGCATATTCCCCTGTTTTCTTTAATTTGTTTATAGTCTATTTCAATTCTAAATATGAATAATAGCCACAAAAGGAACAGGAACTTTTGTTCCTTCCTGGTACCCTAATGGCTAAAATAGTCCCTGCGCTTAGTCTGAGAAATGTGAATTGTAAATCATGGACAACCTCATGGTTAGGCTCACCTGAGATAAGAGCTCTTCAGATCTCTTCCTCTCTTCTTCAATTTTTCTCCTCGCAATGGCATTCTCTTCCTCGAGCCTTTGTATTTTTTCTGTTTTATGCCTATCGTCTTCCAGATGTTGTGCATCCGCCTTTCTTTGTGAACACAACAGTTTATTTAGATCATGGACTTCTTTTTGGGTTTCTTCATATTTTCTTTGAAACTCATGGAGTTCTAAATTCAACTGAGTTATGGTTTGTCGTTCAGCCTCAAGATCTTTTTTTGCTTTTGCCAAGAGAAGGTACTCGTGTTTTTGCTTTTCTTCTTGAAGATGACCTATGACAAACACAGCAGGGCATAACTCACTTTATAAAATATGTAATATTTCTGAAATGATAAAGGTAAACTCGTTTCTATAAACAGATCACATTATTTCCTCATCTTACAAGATGAAGAATTAAGAGATAGGGCTGATATTTGATAGGAAAAAAATAGAAGTTCAGGTATGTTATTTGAAATGACAACACTAAAAACTAGAACTAAAAAATAGCAATATAACTATTCTATGGAGAGGAAAAGTCACTAATGTCTAAAGAAGATAAATCAACAAATAGGGATATAAGCTAATTATAGGTGAGATAATCACCCAAATTAAAAAACAAAGTTAACAGTAGCTGCCCCGATAGGAGGAAACAGAGACAGGATGAGATGGGAAAGGTGGAGCAGGACCCTCCCGTATTATTGAATTATTTTAGCAAACCATTATTACTTTGAACACACACACACTCACACACACACACATACACACACACACACCTATAGGTATTACTAAAGAAAAAAATTAGACTTAGCCAATAACTAAAATCCTACTTTCATGTGTAGTAACCTTGTCTCCTTAGGGATAAATAGCTTAATAGCTTTGAATTATCTCCAGAGACATTCCTTTTTATATTCTCTTTATAGCATTAGCTTCATTTTAAAAATTTTCAAATATGGAGCTCCGAGATAATGAGCCTTGTCTGCCGTTCTCTCTGTATAATTCAAGGCTTCTGTTCTGTTAGGCCTCTCAAGTCATCTAATGAGTGCTTAGCATGGAGTTTCTCTTCTGTCCCTAGCTTGTCACCTGTAAAATGACTAATGACCTTTCTGCCCCTCCTCTTAGGATTCTTGTGAAACTCAACTGAGAGCTATGGTGAGATTCACATGACTGTAGTATCACCTGCAAAATGCATTCTTTCTCCTGGGATTGATATGGGAATTGGTGACAAGGCCCCTCTGAGGAATAGTTGGAGAAGGGCTTGGAAGGAGAGGAGGACATGCACAGAGGGGAAAATACAGTGTGCCTCGGAACTGCCCGATTTCCCCTGGGCCCTGTGTCTTATGCCCTCTTTCATCAGAAAACAATGGAAAATAAGACAGAATGGCCAAAATGGTATTTCTTCAGAACACCATTTTAATAAGACTTGCTCTTATTTTACTTTCTAACACGTATCTATAAAGTTCTAAATTTGAGGAATCTCTCCTCTGGGAAAATGCCGGGTAGGCCTATTCCAAAAGAACATGTTATACCAATACCTTCTGATTCAGTCTTTTTTGAAGGCTGTGGGAGTGAATGAGCAGCTGTTTCCAATTTCTGTTCCAACTCATAGATCTTTGCTAAAAGTCCTTTTACGTAGACCTCTCGCTGCTGATCGTACACAAGCCATTGCTGGTTTTTCTCTAGAGCCTCAATGTGAAAGATACAAAAATCAGTAATAAACATAATAAAATAAAAATAAAAAAACCCAAAATCTTAGAATGGGAAGGAAACCCAAGTGATGTAGTCTTTTCCAGCACATAAAGATTCTTATGACTCACAGAGTAATTCCCTGCTTAGTTCCAAATGTATAAAAATAACTGCAAAACTGTCACTGGCCAACCGAAGATTTGAGATCTGGCTTCCTGGCATGATAGTTTGGCTCAAATAAATTCATACAAAAATTCTCTACAAGTTTGGATGTTTCTTATATCTACAAACCCTTTGTAATAAAGCTGTCAAAACTATTTCTATAATCTTACAAGTTCTTAATTTGTGCCCCTTGTGTCACAATTTCCCCCAGGCCTGTTGTAAATTGCTGTTATCAGTGGTTGAAGTAGCAGCCAGGATGAATAACTTCCTATCCTTCAGGGCTGCCAGAGGAGATGGCACAAAGTTCTTTTAAAAAAGTCGCATGGCCGGTTTGGCTCAATGGATAGAGCGTCAGCTTGGGGACTGAAGGGATCCGGGTTCGATTCCGGTCAAGGACATGTACCTTGGTCGCGGGCATATCCCCAGTAGGGGATGTGCAAGAGGCAGCTGGTCGATGACTCTCTCTCATTGATGTTTCTAACTCTCTATCTCTCTACCTTCCTCTCTGTAAAAAATCAATAAAATAAAAAAAAATAAAAAAAAGTCACATGGTATAACACACTAGAATATATTTTCCAAATTTTTCAGATCTTTTAGTTACCCTACATTTGTCACAGGTGAACTGTAAAAGGAGGGGCTCCCTTCCTCCATAAGCTGGCATCTCACACTAGAGGGGTGAGATGGGTTAAGTCCTGAGAAACACACTGGATGTTTCTGATTATGTATCAGGGCATCTTCTTTCAGGTAAGAATTTCAATTCTTTAAAAATACAGGCAGTTGAGCTGCATGTCCCAAAAGGTCTCTATATATGTATTGGGGGGACTGAAAGAGAGTGCAAAATGGGATAAGATATTAACAATGATAGAATTCGGTAAAGGATTAATGGGTGTTTTATGTACCATTTTCATTCTTGTCACTTTGCTGTGAATTTGAATTTTTTCCAATAAAAGATTTAAAAATAATTATTTCTCTAAAGTCTATATTTTAAAATGAGATTTTTTAAAAATGGAGAGCAAGAAATCTCTGTGGAAACTGCCTCTTAGCTCTTTAGTTTGATTTAGTGTGAAAGTTGCTGACATCATCAGACAGTGTTCACATCATGAACTTCATGGAATTATTTCAAAATGTTGGCTAGACTTACGTGGTAGCTGAGGATTCATACAGCTAGACCTTACAAAAGGTAAACAGTTTTTTAGGGCTTGTTTTAGCATAACAAACACTGATCTTAAAGTAGATAGGCAAACTTCCATAGACGTTTGGCAGGAGCTTTGAGGAGGGGAATAGGACTAGAACTGCTAAGCTCTCACAAGCTGAATAATGCTGTGTGTGTTGACTATGAGGAGTGAGATTTCTCTATTCCTGCTCCTCTCCCTAAATCCACCAACTACAGTTTTCCTCCTGCTCTGTAAGACCTGCAGATTCCAAAGTGACAACCAGAGCTACACTCCTCCTGCTTATCACAGGTAAATTAACGGTTCTCAAAGGATGGCCCTCAAACTACCAGCAGGAGCAGCAACAACTGGAGCTAGTTGGAAATCCAGAATCTCAGGCTCTACCCCAGATCAAGATAATGAGAATCTGCATTTCATGACAGTCCCTAGATTCATATGCACATCGGAGTCTGAGAAGCATCGCTCAGTCTAGATCACCATGTGAAGGTGAGGTGGGTTAAATTTTACTCCATTCGTCTAAAAGCCTTTCTAAGGTAAACAGAGCAGAGAAGAAAAATGTAATCCTTAAATAATCAGGGGAGACAGAACAAAACAAAAAGATTGGATATAAGCATGTAACATTTTAAAGTCCATTTCATAAAAAGACTCATTATCTAAAAATAACTTTGGCAGGGGAGGTGGGCGGGAGGAAAGAGAACAACCAATAAACTTGTTTGCATATATGCATAACACTATGTTTCTTCTTTATTTTAGTTACCTTTATGTAAATTACCTTGATAAGGGTACTACAGTACCCCAATATACAGATGCTCAACAGATTTAAATTCTTTTGAAAATTAAACAGACTACAAGGTATACTTGCTAGGTGAAATAAAACAAGAATCTTAAAAGCACACTTATATCAGGGTAGACATACCAGTAATATTTCTAGAATCTAAATGTCTACCTAGTGGCCTAATAATTAAATCAAGAATTTCATACTTTGTATATCTAATCTTAAAGCTTGGAAAAAAAATACACTGTGAATAGTAGTAGTCCTGTGTCCTCAATTTGTTTATTTCCAATGAAACCTACCAATCCATTTAAGACAAGCTTAAAATAATAAGACTTAATATATATATATATATATATATTTTTTTTAAAGAGAAATATGCAAATTAACCGGGATGCCATAATGGGTTGACTGGATAGGAGGAGGTTACCTGTGCAGCGCTGAGGGTGGGGCGGCAGAGGCCTCCTCGCACCTGCACTGGGGGAAGGCTTAATTGGACAGATTCAATCTTGTCCAATTCAAGGGCCAGGGAGGGAGGCAGGGCTAGACCAGCAGAGGCCACAGCAGGGCCGGACCAGTGACTCGTGGGTGGGCAGCACCACGCGATTTTGAATCGTGCCCTGGGCTCCTAGTATTGAAAATAACCTTAATATCAATAACTTCTTATATCTAAAGAAGTAATGAGTACTGTATTTTCCGGCGTATAAGACTACCTCCGCCCCCCCACCCCCACCCCCTTCAAAGAAAAGACTTACTGCAGGTAATTTTTGTGCAATTTTGGTCTTTTGCCCCCGATTTTCGGTTGACTTTTTTTCGTTTCAAAAGTCGTCTTATACGCCCAAAAATACGGTATACAAAGAATGTATTTTCCTTTTCAAACTATGAAAGCAAATCCTGGTTCTAATGGAAAAATTTCAAACTAGAGTACATCTTGCATGGATAAAAAAAAAAGAAGAAAACTTTAAATTACATTATAATAACAAAATAGCTGGGCAAATTAGATTTAGGTAGAGGACGGGTATTTGCTGTTGAGGTATTTGGTAGTGATAGGTAATTTCTAGGCCTTTCTAGCCTAACAAGACCATGATTAGAGGAACTGGCCCTGTTGAATACCTGGAAAGAGACTTAAAGGCAGTAAGTAACCTAGAGAGACGGAGAACCACTCAGCTCTCCACCTCAACAGATTTCTCATGGCATCAGTGCTGTCAAATTGCATGAAATTTAAGAATAAGTGAATTAGTCCCTTTTAGCCATAACTTAACAAAAGGAAAAGGAACTTACATCTTTCAGCTGTAATTCCATTTCATGAATATTATTCATTGGTGAGGTAATGCAGTGAATTTTAGTTTCAGTCTGTAAATAAACCAGCATTAGTTAACATCATAAATATAGTAATAGAAGCTTCCTCATTATACTGCACAGGGGCATCCCAAAATCCAGATCTTAAACATGCTAGTGAGACTCATGCAGGGGAAGGGTACTTATGATCTGCCAGTATCCTAAGTGGATTGGAAACCTTGAGATTTCATATCTAATTGATGTCTGAGGACCTCTGGGCCCCAGGATCACCGGAACAGCCCTGAGTGCATATGAGTAGCGTAGTGGTTTTCACCAAAAGGAGACAAAATAAAACTGGACTATTTAAATTAAATCTGGAAAATAGTAAATTGTCAAAAGATAAAAAGTTAATTTCTAGTATTTATATTAGAAACAGAATTATTATTAATTCATAGACATTATATGGAACTCAAAACATAACTTGTCTTTTTTTTTTTTCCCCTTCATTTTCTCATAAAGGAAAAAAAGAGGGGAAAGAGGTTGTTAGGTACCCAGGCTAGCCAACATAAAAAGCTGTATTCCAGTCTTCACTTGTGTGAATGCTGGCAAGGAAGCTTGAAAAATTTTCTCCGAAGGTGCTCTAGACACTCACCCTAATATACTATGTAGCCCTTTCTCACTCTCAATTTGGTTCTTTAGGTGGAAACTATGACAGGGATGTGTCACCAGATCCCTTTCCTTTCTGCCCTGGGCACACGGTAGATGAGTTTCCCAGCCTTTCCTGTGGTTAGTGAGGCCACAAGACTGAATCTGTCCAATGGAATGTAGACAGAAGTGATATATGCCAATATCATGCATGGCCCCAAACACACTCCCAATTCTTCACAGAATCTCTCTAGTTCATAATTTATATCAAAGGCTAATTTGCAAAGGGTCCCCTCAGGAGTTCAATGGGGAGACCAGAGTTTGATTGCTCACTATGACATATGCTGACCACCAGAGGGCAGCACAGAACAAAGGAAGGCCCTGGCTGGCAGCCATAAGGCCCAGATTAGCCCTGATTGCCCATCAGCCTAGGGACCCTACCTGTGCACGGGCCTCTAGTAGCTTTTTAAAAGGGGGATTTGATGGAAGACTCCACAATAAGGGACAGGAAAGGTGAGGAAAGAGAAGGAACCTAGATCTCTGAATGACTGTGTGAATAAAACTTCCTACTACCCAACCTGCAATAGACTATGACATGAGGTCAAAAGAAACATTTATTGTGGGAGACTACAATATGAAGGTGGTTTGTTATAGCAATTACACATGCTGAATAATATAGAAATTAATATTGGATAGCCTACACAATTATAAGGATAAATTTTTTAAATGATCATTTCTACCAAAATTTAAATTTCTACCTTCAAAAGTAGAGAAACTAATTATTTTTAAAAATATATATTTTTATTTCAGAAAGGAAGGGAGAGGGGGGAGTGAGATAGAAACATCAATAATGAGAGAGAATCACTGATTGGCTACTTCCTGCATGCCCCCTACTGGGGAGGGAGCCTGTAACCCAGACATGTGCCCTTGACCAGAATTGAACCCAGGACCCTTCAGTCCTCAGGCCGATGCTCTATCCACTGAATCAAACCAGCTAGGGTGAGAAAGTAATTCTTAACCGTAAGAAAAGGTTTCATCACCCACTTTGGATCTGACTGTAATGCTTCGTGAGTTCCAGTTCTGTGGAAATTCTCTAGAAAAACTTAACCTCTTCAAACTCATCTATAGAAACACTCAATTGCCCATCTGAGAGTAGACATAAATGAATAGATCCAGTCACTCTACTCTAAAGGGTGGACAAGTGCAAAGACCTTAACAACGGAGACATTATATCTGAAAGCTACAGATATTTTTCTATAGGTGGTATTAATAGCTGGAGTATTAGTATTATTTAGATGTTCAAATTTCCAAAAGAATCAAATCCCTGATCAGTAAGAAACCATTTCTTGAACACTTACTATATGCCAAGCACTATGCAACTTAACATAATTATTACATCTAGTCTCCAGCATTCTTTCCTGATTTTACTAATGTGAAAATTGAAGTTTGGGGAGAGGTTTGAATTCTAGCATTGTCTCTAAGACTAGAGAGGTTGAGGAATTTGTTCATAGTCATAGCTAGCCAGTGGCAGAACCAAAATATGAACTTGGATCTGCCTACTTACAATCCTTGCTCTTTCTGCTACACTAGTGACTCTGAAACAATACAAGGGGAGGAAAAGCAAGCATAGTTAAGAAAAGCATGCTTGATATTGTAACTTTATATCTCAAATATGAAAAATAACAAACAAAAATAAAGCCTATCATGATGATACATACTACAGGAAAAAGAGCTCAATAAAGTTTTCTTCACTGTCTTACACAGTGGATTATGTATTCTGAACATTCCCTTAGGCTAAACAACGGTGTGGGGCATGGAAGAAGCCATAAAAAACTACAACTATTTTTGCTTATCCAGAGGGATCCAGGCTACAAAAAAAGAGTAACCTGTACTATACTGTTTCATCATTTAACAATCATGTTTTAATGAACTCATTCTTTATAAGAATTACCAATTGTGTTAGAAAGAAAATCTGTTTAAAGAAATTATTAATACCTGTGATACATGACATGGTTTGGTTTCAAGTTCAGCAAGTGCTGTGGGTGCAATAGACAACTGTTTTTTCAGTACATCTATCTCTTCAGACAAGGATTTCACCAGCTGTTCCTTCCTTTCGACTTCCTTTGTTTTCTCTTCTAGCTGCTCAAGCAGTGCAGTTGTACTATATTTGGCTTTCAGCTGGTCTCTGAGCCGCTCTATTTCTTTGTCCTTCTCTGTGAGATGATAAGCATTCTTCTTCCTCTCAACTTCAAGAACTTGAATTGTCTACATATAAAATTAGAAGAATCTAAGAGCAAAGCAAGGTCAAACTTGAAAGTAAATGATCTACTACAACAAACATTTATGAAGTATTTATATCAAATCAGCATTACACTAGATACCCAAGCCAAGGTCTTATGCTCAGAGAGGTAAATCAATACATTAATGCAACATGGTAAGTGCTACAGTTAAGATATATACAAAGTGGACGAGACATGGATAAAGAAAGGAGAAACCAACTTTGTCAAAAGTGGCAAGAGAAAGCTAAAGAAAAGCTGGTAATCACTCTCCTCCACCATGAGTCCTAACAATCCAAGGCTAATAGTTTAGTCACCCATGCTCATTGATGAACGTGAACTTGAAGCAACAGAACTTAAAAATTACTGAACGTTTACACCTGGATACAAATGCATTCCTTAAGTTGCTTTTTGTTAAAAATGTTTTGGTATCCAATCTATAAAGTGATCACGAAAGGAGTGTACAACATTTTCAAGGTCTAAAAAGAAGGCATGGGTGTTATACTGCTCTGGCATAAGGGAGAAAGCACTAATAGGGATGATTGGAAAAGTTAAAAGAATGACTTTACATGCTAACTAAGTTAAAAACATCATAAAACTAAAAGCTTCATGGGGGGGGGGGGTAATAAAACGGGGAAAACTGAGTTGGATGATTGTGTGAAAATGATAAAGGATTTAAGATAGCTACAAGCTTATGATAAAGCAGAGTAGCATATTAGTTACTAAAAAGCCAATACAATTTTAGATTTTCATGGGCACAGATCCAGATCAGTGGCAATAATAGTACCATTTCAATCTGTGTTTATCACTGTGTATAGTACTGGGTACATGATTCACAAGGAAAATGAACATGTCACCAAGTGTTCAGGAAAGTGGCAGGTGATAAGAAGCCAGAAAAGCTGCAGAATATGGGATTTGTCTATAGAAAAGTAAGAGGAAGCAAGGTTTCCTTAAACATCTGAACAGCTGTCAATTGGATTAAAAGCAGACTTGTTCTGAGTAGTTTTAATGGCCACAATTAGAAAAAATGGGTAGAAGTTACAGGAAGTTTAGTGTTCATTGATTATAAAAGAACAGAGATTTGACCCCAGAGATTGTCAAGTGGAATGACAAAGATATCTCAGGGAAACTGTCAGACTCCTTCACCAGATTGGAAAATAATCTTTATGTCTAAGAATTTGTGATGGATCATTTCTCAATGCTTGAATAAGTATTTACCTCAATATGTATTGTTAAAAATAATAAATCATTTGGTTTTATGATGTGCCTATAAAATAGAACTTAAATAAATCCCACCAGTTATTCTCTAACTTTAACAATATAAGTGCTATTACAAAAGAAATTAAAATCAAAGGAGTGATTAAGTTTTTAAATCTTCGCAGTTTTAATAAATTCCCAACTGCTTTACTGACTATGCCACAACAAACTGAAAATTAGGGAACCTGAAATATAGTTTAAAAGAATGCAAAATGCCAATGTATGTAATGATACGATCTCAAAAGAACCTGAAAACAAAGATTACTTGGAAAGCAGCCAATATACACAATAAAATAGGTCTCCAAATACTCCTATTAATATCTGAACTCTATTTAACACTTCAAAGTTAGACTTGTTTTCTTACATTCAGTAAACTAACAGAAAAGCTAGGATATATCATTATCGGGAAAATACTTACTCATTTCCTCCCATTAAGCTTACTACAATTGAAAGGGTTTTTAAGGCCATTTACCTCCAAAAGTCTGTGTCTTTCTTGATCAGTCAGCTTTGCTCTTCCGCTTGTGATTTCATCCACTGATGTTTGTAAGGGTGCGGTTTTCCCCCTAAAATTTTCTAATGCAGTTTCTGATTTGGAGTTACTAGACTTTGATCGCCATTTACTTTTAATTAAATCTTTGGGACTTCTACAAGACATCTCTGAAATTGTAAAAACAAGAACAATTATATTAAGTCTGAGTTTTAAACGTCAAATCTCAGGTTTGAAAAGGTATTAATAACCTACTTGCTAAGTAGAAAAATCTTTCTATTGGAAAGAAGTGACATGGCCAAACCACCAGGGACTGTACCTTGAATTATTTTTGTCACCCACCCTGCCCAAGAGCAGGTGCTAACAAAATACGTATGGATTGCCTGAAGCGATTTAGGATAAGATGGACAGGAAACCAAAGAGAAACCTTTCAGCAAGGCCAAGTGCACTAGGCCTCGATTCCAGGCTACGTCAACTGCAAGTGGAGGTAAACCGTACAAAGCCTAAGATACCACACGGGGAGGCACACACAGGCAAGGGCAAACTTCAAAAAGGAGGCGCACTTTTTCTCTCTACAATGAAGATGCTTGTAGAATAGACAAAATGATAATTAATCGTCAAAAGGCTAAACTAAGCAGAGACCTCGGCCAAGTCGCCTGGCCTCTGCGCCCGTCTGTACGGGGATGATGATACCCACCGGGAAGCTGAAAGGAAGGAGCCAAACCACAACGGTCCAGAGGCGCCCGGCCGGTGCCAGGCACTAAGTCGACGCCCGGAAAAGGGGGGCTTCAAGCAGGCGGGCAGAGATTGGGTCCGAGGGGAAGTGAGCGCTCTCCGGCCCCGCCTCCCTCGCGGTCCGGCCCTGCCCCGGGGCTGGGGGCCCTGGCCACCCCTCGCTAACCTCCGCGGTCGCCTCCCAGCAGCCCGCCGGCTCCTGAGGCGAAAAGCCGAGCTCGCGTTTGCCGGGTCACACCTCCGCTGCCAACGCCGCTTCCGGGAGTTTGAATCCCGCGGCTGCGGGGCGGGGCACGTCACTGCCGGCGGGGACGCGGCCCGCAGGAAGGCGGGGCGGTGGAGTTGCGGCTCCCCGATTGGCTGCAGCTCACCAGGGGGCGGGGCTTGGAGCCTGAATGCGGAAAAGGGTGGGCGGAGGTGGGCGGGGCTACGGGGCGGGGTGGAGGATGGGAACGCCTCCTCCCGGCTCCGCCGCCTAGTTCTAAGGCTTTCTCTAAGTTTTTTCTGAGCGCTGGGAACTCAGATTCGGTGTTTCTTTGTAAGGAGCCGGTTTGTGTTTATCCGCTTTGGGGATGAAGCAAATTCCTCTGCTCCGTGAGACAAACCCAGGAACTGTGAGCAGGGACTCACACATTGAGTGTCCTTGGATTCCGCAGAGGAGCGCAGCTTTCCAGTCTTCCCTGGGGCTGAGCCTTTATCCTCTCAGGAGGCAGGGCTGGCGCAATGGGGAGTGAACGAGGTGGGCGAGGTGACAGGCACGCCCAGGTTGAAAACTGAGATTCTGAGGCCTGGAGGAACCCATCAGACCTTTGTCACAGATCGCTGCCCTCTGGCTTGAGATCCATCAGTTGCCAAGTCTGAGTCGTGGTTAACTGTTTTTGAGAACTTCATTGCTAAAATGGACAGGCACAGGAAGTGCTTGGCAGGGCCTACCTTTCAAGACCAAACACACCAGAGATTTAAAACAATAGATAAAAGGTTACAGTAGCAAAACATCCGAGGAAAGCAATCAGGCACACTGGTTAAATTCTAGATTAGGACTGAGTTTAGCTCCTGCCTCTAATTATCTAGTAGTCCCGAGTAAGTTATTTAACCTCTCTGATCTTCAGTTTTCTGATCTGTAAAATGATGCAAATAATATCAACCTCACAGGGTGGTTATGAGCACTGAAGGAGAAAATCTATGTAAAGTGCTTGGCATTTTTTAAATGCTCAATTGATGTTAACCCTTATTACTCAAAAAGCAACAAACTCCTACGTTACTAAATAGAATGGATGAGAAACTATATAGAGAATTTGTAAGAATTTTGTTATATGTAATGCAAGAAGATAAAGTTTGGTCCCTGCTCCCAAAGAGTTCACATTTCTGATGAAAAGGTGAAGAGAAGGATGTCTCATGTCTGTTGGTTGCAAGTGTCAGATAGAATTGGAGTGGGAGGAAGTCGGAGCAACAGGTAAGTGAGGGTATGAATGTTACTCATTGACCAGAGTTGAGAACAAGGGCAAAATTACTTTCCATAAAAATTTACAAAGATTTTTAGAAAGACATGCACACAGAGAAATCACCCTGCCCAGCTTTGAGCTAAATGAGTAGAGAAGAGAGTGAGTGGGAGAATCTGTGTACTGAGGTGTGACTCTGGCATCTGAGGGCCTTGTGTCTGGGCCTGCTGGGCCAGGTACCCCAATTACACATCTGCTCCCCAGGTCCCTCTTTTCTGGCAAAAAGTGGACTCTATAATAAATCAAATAAATCCAGACTTAAATTTGGTAAGTAACCTTACAGGGTGATCTGATCATAAATTCCTAACTGAGCAGGACATGGTGGGATAGACACACTGTAGACATATTTTTAATTAAAGGTTTATTTTTGCCTTAAGCAAGCCCTGTCCAGGTGTTAATCATAAGTCATTCAATTCATAAGTCATAACCACCCTCCAGAGCAAATAATCTTGTTAACTATCCTGCACTTTGCTTTCTCCAACCTTCATGTAATCTTCCTTATGTTTCTTCTTTAATTCTAAATGTATAAATGAAACTGCAAAACTATCCTTCACCAGAGCATTTGAGATCTTGTTTCCCAATCATGTGGTCAGTTTGCTCAAATAAACTTTTATAAAAATTCTCTACAGATTTGGAAGTTTCTTAAGTCAACACATGTGACTAGGGACCCCTGAGGAAGAGGAGCTGGTACTAGAGACTCACTGGCCTTGAAGCTTGTTTATTGTCATCATTAGACCTGAAAATCAATGTTAGCTTCGAAGATAGGGGCTGTGGGGCATAAAGTGGGAGGAGGTGGTAGTTTGCACAAGACCTCTCAAGTTGATAGTACTTTGATGCTGACAGTTAACTCAGAGGAATCCTAGATCAAGGATTCACAATTTATCTTTATTCATTCACAGAGAGAAATGTGACAGCCAAGCAGGCTAGAGATTGCCTCTGGCTGACTAATCTCATTTGGGAGAATTCTTATTCACCTAGCCAGTCAGTGATGCTCCCTGCCTTGGTTCTCAATTCAGGGTGCATTCTATTTGGAGAGGGTGGCTCCCTGGACACTCACTGCTCTGCCTGTTTTAACTCCTTTTAAATTTAAATTTTAAGTCTGTGTGTTTATTGAAATTGTCACTGTCAGAACATCCAAACCCATAGGACATTTTTTATAAGAATTTATTTGAGCCAAACAGAGGG